>NC_041408.2:0-1212500 GCF_900747795.2 Erpetoichthys calabaricus | reverse complement strand
CACAACTGCCTCAGATTACCTCATTGAAGTCTACGACTGAAAATCACTGGAAATGTGACAAGGCCTTAATCTTTGTCCCTCAAGATGTGTCATTTCTTGAATGTTTGTCCTTTGAGATGTGACATTTCTTGAATCTTTGTCCTCACGATGTGACATGCCCTTAATCTTTGTCCTTTGAGATGTAACATTTCTTGAATCTTTGTCCTTTGAGGTGTGACATTTCTTGAACCTTTGTCCTTTGAGGTGTGACATTTCTTGAATCTTTGTCCTTCGAGATGTGACATGGTCTTAATCTTTGTCCTCGAGATGTGACATTTCTTGAATCTTTGTCCTCACAATGTGACATGGTCTTAATCTTTGTCCTTTGAGGTGTGACATTTCTTTAATCTTTGTCCTCGCGATGTGACATGGCCTTAATCGTTGTCCTTTGAGATGTGACATTTCTTGAATCTTTGTCCTAGAGATGTGACATTTCTTGAATCTTTGTCCTTTGATGTGTGACATTTCTTGAATCTTTGTCCTCGCAATGTGACATGGTCTTAATCTTTGTCCTTGGAGATGTGACATTTCTTTAATCTTTGTCCTAGAGATGTGACATTTCTTGAATCTTTCTCCTTCGAGATGTGACATGGTGTTAATCTTTATCCTCGAGATGTGACATTTCTTGAATCTTTGTCCTTTGAGATGTGACATGGCCTTCCCATTCACAAGACGTAGGAGTGGAGATGTGCTCAACGCCTTCCAGGGATTTCCTGGCGAGGTTCCTTGTCAGGTGCTCAGCTGCTTTGGTTTTCTCGATGTGATGGACTCTTGTAGGCCTTGACCAAGGCATTGAGAGGAGGCTGGCACGCCAAGCACTGCACAATGTGTACGTATTTCAGGCTGTGCTTGGCACTCACTGTATTTATTTTACATTTTATTAATCTTATGTTGTAGTGCAAACAATTTGGCTGAAACGGTAAAATGAAAAAAAAAGGTCCAATTATCACGGAGTTTAATTAAAGCCAGGAAATGTCCTCTGATTAAAATATCGATTTTAAAGGCAAATGAAAGTAAACTGAGTGTAAGGGTTGTCTGTAGAGCTAAAGAGGCACCTGGAGAGAACACAAAGGGCAATAAAAGGGAATCCAATTGAGATAAGTGGCAATCTAAGAAATGAAAGAAACGGATTACGAGATGAGCCAGCGGCAGCGTCACCTCACAGGCCTTGACCTCCTCTCCTTGCTGGTTTTGAACCTGCCCTTACGATTTAAAGAGCAGTTGGGAAGCTGAAGGACGTGCCCAGTGCCTGCTTGCAGACGTGTCTGATCAGAGGTTGCTGTCTGTGTGGATGCTGGGCTAGCGCAGTGGCTACCAGAGGTCGGGGCTCAGGACCAATGATGGCGCGTAGTCAGTGTGGAGTTTGCATGGTCTCTACATGGCAGAGAGGGCTTTCCTGCCACATTCCCAAATGTCTCTGTGCCCAGCGGTGGACTGATGCCCACTGCAGACTTGCTTTCTGCCTTGTGTCAAGTGCCGCTGGCACAGGCGGCGGCCTCCCATCTCCATGAACTGGACCACATGCTCTCCAGAATGTACATTTTTTGCTCTTCAGTTTATAATTGGCGGTCACTTTCTGTAATTGGTTTGTTGTGGTGACAATTCAGGATCTGATAAGACACAACGTTTTATATTGAAGCAGAAGAATGCACGGCCATCAAAGGGTTAGGTGACGTTCACTGGCTACAAACGGGGGACCCTTCTGGGCAGCTTGAATTGTCATTTCTCTCCACTGTTGGTTGACTGAACATTCCAGAATCCCTTCATGAATATGCATGACATGGAAACGAACAGAGGCCTTGATCTTGGGCCTCATTGTCACTGCTATTGTTTCATTTCAATCAGCCCACTCGTGGAAAGGAGGCTTTTCATGGCGTGACCTTCATGCTCAGTCTGTCATGTGATCAAACACTACAGGTTATCTGTAATGGCGCCTGCCAAAAATGACAAAACATTAACACTAATGGAACTGCTGGGCATAAGCAGGACCCCCGCAGTCTCCTGAAGGCCAACTGCGTTCAC
This sequence comes from Erpetoichthys calabaricus, assembly GCF_900747795.2. Taxonomy (NCBI): domain Eukaryota; kingdom Metazoa; phylum Chordata; class Cladistia; order Polypteriformes; family Polypteridae; genus Erpetoichthys; species Erpetoichthys calabaricus. The sequence continues at coordinate 1,210,439 of NC_041408.2, read as the reverse complement.
ACGCAGACACGATAGACACGATAACAGAAGTGTGGGTCCTAACAGTTCAGTGTTACCCGCTGTTCACTTTCTGCCCAGGCTGCTTGATCAATTCTCCTGACTCTCCATCCATCCTTACATCCATTCATCCATGAACTCGTCCATCCCCGATCTGATCAACCTTCCATCTGCATGTCCACCCACTCATCCATCCATCTATCCATCTGGCCACTTCACCAAGACTGCTGCTGGTCCATTTACCCATTCATCCCTCTATGCATCTCCACCCATTTATTCGTCCTCCCATTATTTGGCCAGCCATCTCCACTCTTACTCTCCATCCATCCCTCCATCCATCCATCCATCCATCCATCCATCCATCCATCCATCCATCCATCCATCCAGGCATTCTCATCTGCTCCTCCATCCATCTACTTCGCCCTCCATTTATCCACGCACCCATCTATACTTCAATCTCCCATCGGCCACTTTCAATCCATCCCTTTGTCCACTCATCTGTCCTCATCTGTCCATTTAACCATTTATTATCTGCATCTAAGTGTACGAGACATTTGGCCAAGGTTGCAACAGATCAATTTACCCGACTCTCCATCCATAAACAGACCTCCTACTGGTTCCACTCCATTTGAACTCTTGTGGTGCTGAGGTGTCACCTGTTGCATGGTTGCACTTGGGTCCTGATCTGGGATCTTGAGGTGGTTTGTCATGTGGTGGGTGCGGCAATGCGCTGTATCAGCGTGTGCCCCTAACCTCTCTCTCTTTCCATCCATTCATCCATCCATCCATTCATCTATCTACATATTCCTCCATCTGCCTGTCAGTCCACTCATACATCCAGCCATCTACCTTTTGCCCATTTAGGATTTGCATCTAACCGCATGGGCCACTTTACCAATGCTGTCAGAGATCTACTTACTTGACTTTCCATCCATCCATCCATCCATCCATCCATCCATCCATCCATCCATCCATCCATCCATATCTACTCATTCATCCATCTCCCTGTCCTTCCACATCCAGCTATCTATCTGTCTATCCATCTCCTCTCTGCCTGTCAATCCATCAATCCATCCCCATCTTTCCTTTTAGTTCTTATGCTGTCTGCTTCTTTTGGAATTCATTATTAGACAGGAGGTCAAAGGTCAGCATGATCTCCTGGGAAATAAGCACAAAGCATTTATTTATTTGTGCCGTGACAGGGCCAGCGTGGCGTACTTCTCCAGCAGCGCATGACAGAAATTAAACATTTGTTACTTTCAAAACCCCTTCAATCACAAGGACGACATTTACAAATTTCTTAATTCCACCACTTAAACCTTTTATCTTCCTAAGAAACTTGATGTTTACTGTGAACACGAGATACATCTGGAATGCGTTTTTAATATTTCTAGCTTTGTCGATGTTGGAATAAAGCTAAATTGGAATCTTGTATCCGTAGACTCATAAGAATTCAAAAGACCACAGTAGTCGCTCTGGACACGACCCCTCATCCGGCTCGGCTTCCTTCGCTTCCAGTCCGAGTATCAAACCATTGCTGTTAACGATGCTGTCAGGATGAGGAGTTGTATGGGTTTGAATCGTATTCATTGTAATTTGGAATTCTTTTTGTGATTTTGTGTTTATTTGGACTCGGTGTTTATTTTTTAATTTTTTATTTTAATTGTATATCTGTAGTGAATCTTGTTTTTGTTTAAGCGCGCTGCCAATTTACGCTTTGTTCGCGCTGCAAGCAACTCGCGATGCCACTTCAAGAAGGCCGAAAGTCCGTCTGTTAAGTTGTAAGTAGCCCCGGACAGAGTGCGGCCCTTGAACCCCACCTCAGTCCTGTCTTTGTGTTTTCTGTTGGTTGTATTTGTTGTTCGGTGAGGTACAGCGACCCTGTTAAGTGTTCTTGTATTTCTTGTTTGTTGTGGGTGGAGCCCCAGGAGGCGGGGCCACCCTGACATCATCGCTGCTGGATTCTCCCTTTGGTTGCGCAGGGCTGTGAGCAGCGGAGATCCGGCAGCCGTTCACTAAGTTTGGTTGGAGTTTTTGTTTTCTCTCGTTATAAGTATTGTCTATCTCTTAGATAATTTGTGTTTTCTGACTATTTTTGCTCCATTTATTGGATTATGTATTGGCACTCCTTGGCTGTGGATTTCCTTTCAGGCAACTTTTGTTTGGTTCTTTTGAGCATTTCTCATGTTTTTCTATTGTTTAAAAAATCCTTCATTTAAAAAGATTCATTGTTGCGCTTCAGTCTGCTGGCCAGGGGTTTGCGGTAATCCCTTCTTTTCTGGGGTATTTTTGATATTTTGTTAAATTTCCTTGCACCTAATGATAAAGGGATACTTTCCAACCCCACATGGCCATGAATTAGATTAAATGGACTTGTTAAAGTTATATTACATTATGTTATGATTTTAGTCTAATGAATGATGACCATCAGTCTGATTCATGTGCATGTCTGTCCCAAAGACCATCCTGTGTGAGGTCTGGCAGAAGGTCTGAGAAGTCCTGAAAGGCTGGGGTCTCTTAGACCCTGTTAAGGTAGACGGTGTGATCCCCAGGCTGGGCTCACCTGCTTGTCCTTGCTCACTTTGTCCACCTTCCAACATCGTCGTGGACTATTGGCAGCTTCTTGCCAGAGTGCCAGTCTCTCTCTGTCTCTCTCTCTTCTTTTTTACATCACGCCTGATGAGGGGGTCTACAGCCCCTCCCAGGGTCCCCCGCCAGCTACTCTCTGACATCCACTGTTGGGCTGCTCATTCTGCAGTCCGGAATTCCACCCAAAAATCCATAATGAACTGCATTTGGATCAATGGATGGCTAAATCTGAGCGCAGGCCTGAGGCAGGAATGAAACCGAGAGACGTACGTTACAGCTCAGTGAGAACAGTTCATTAATCTTAATCGGCAGAAATATCAACTTCGTTATTAAATCTTAGCCAATTAATACCTCCAAGCAAATATTCTAGATATACAATGCAATTCAGGACAGGGTAGGGGGCTCATAAAAATACAATCTGGAAATGATGAAGTCTTTCAAATAAGGAGACAGAGTTGTCTCATATGAATATTGATTCCATGAGCTGTTTGACTTTTATACATTTAAATAAATAAATAAAAATGTAAATATTTAAAATATTAGTAACCTTTACCATTTGTGGGTAAAATTAGCAAAATTGTGAGGTTAAGTCAATAATTTAGCGCACTTTGTGTCAAAAATTAATTACAACTGCAGGAGAGAACTTGCCGCTCTTCATCTTCTCAGTGCCTGTGGTCCACAGCTTTGTTTTTTGTTTGGACCCTCAGCCTCACACGCACCCACTGCTTCTTACACACTTGGTCTGCTGGAAGTCGATGACCACTTAAGGCGACGACTTGCTCAATGTAGTGGTCGTAGGCGGGCATCCTGCACCTTCTTCATGCTTAACACTTGGACGAGTCCATTCATTGACACTCCTCCATGGGAAAACTCTTTTGTGGCCCCTGGTACACCTTCAACCCATAAAATGGGGATCAAAGCCTTTGGTGCACACGGGGAATGGAGCGGCCATGTTTACTCACAGAAAACAGACCGACGGGTGAAGGTTGAAAGTGTGCCACTGTGACCACAGATACACCTTGTCTCTACGTGTACAGTGCAGCCAACCCAAACAAGTGGCCATAAGCTTACATCAAATGATGTCACAGTCTCAAGCCTGCTTAATCCAACTAAGGGATACTGGTGCCAGCCAGTCCATCACTGGGCCTTCTTGCCCAGATACACACATCCATAATTTACGTAGATTTGCCAACTCATAAATGCATAGCCTAAAAATGTAGCTTGAAATCCTTTTTGATTCAGCAGATATGAAGGTGCTCTGTCATGGCAGGTGACATCGAGAGGCTTCTTAAAGCCTACAGAGATGATCTGCGGTCACTTGTTTGGTTTTATGCATTGAATGGCAATGAAGACCCGGAAATAAACTGAAAAGTGCAGCATCGTACCTGCTCTCCTCACCGCATGCCGTCTCGATGATGGTGACTGCACCCTCTCGTGTCCCAGGGTGGTGGTGCTTAGTTCATGGCCGTCTGACGCACATACATGACATTTCAGGTTCTGACCATACGTATTTTTCTCCACGTTCCTCACTTATCTTCAAACCTTCTCTGTGATGGGCTGGTGTGCTGCCCCGAGGTAGTGTTTGGAGGGGTTTCTTAGCACTGTGCCCAAGTGTTAAAGTAAATGAGTAATTCTGTCCTAATGTTTTTCTCTTTTAACAGCAAATGATAGCAGCAATAAAAGCTGGCGTGAACCCCTCGGAAAACTCGTCGAACCAGACGAGTCTGTGGGACCTCAGCAGCTCCTTCTTCTTTGCTGGCACTGTTATAACAACCATAGGTAAGACGTCGCCTCCATCGCAGTTGTGCCTGCCTGCCCCAAGTTGCTTCATTTACGCCATTGGAATAACTGAGCCAGTGGGTGGCAAATTGTGGTTTTTGTCAGTTTACCGTGACAGCTGGGGGTCCGATGAGTCTGCAGAAAGCCTGGTGTGTCTCATTACTCCGTCTCTGACCTCAAGCCCACTGTGGCTGCAGAGTTTTGTCTCAGCAAACATTTGATTTTTAATTAGATTTAATTAAGCAAGTGGGCGGCACGGTGGCACAGTGGGTAGCGCTGCTGCCTCGCAGTTAGGAGGCCTGGGTTTGCTTCTCGGGTCCTCCCTGCGTGGAGTTTGCATGTTCTCCTCGTGTCTGCGTGTCTCCAAAGACATGCAGGTCAGGTGCATTGGCGATCCTAAATTGTGCTTGGTGTGTGGGTGTGTGTGCCCTGCAGTGGGCTGGCGCCATGCCCGGGGTTTGTTTCCTGCCTTGCGCCCTGTGTTGGCTCCAGCAGACCCCCGTGACCCTGTAGTTAGGATATAGCGGGCTGGATAATGGATGGATGTGTTTTTTTTTGTTGTTACACCAGAAATCACAAATTATATTCGCTTTATTTTACTTCCATGAATGTGAAGGTTTGGTGATGGAATCAAAAACTCCCAGTCAAGATAATTTCAGATTCTGATTCTGCAATGTATCGAGAAAAGCTGATTTGAGCATGACGTCTCTACGTGTATCTGTCTTTATGTTTGTGTGCCGCGCGTCTGTAGAAAATAGAAATTGATTTTCATGTCTTAAAATGACGTGTTTCTTAGCATTGTGGAGGGGGTCCCAGAGGGCTACATCCTTGTTGCGTTTCAGAAGAGTTTTTTCCCCTGGTTGTCCCTGTTATGCCTTCTGTGTTCATCCTTCACATTAAAATTGTTGTTCATTTAATTTCTTTGCGTCAAAGCATCTCCTTTTATGCATTATTTATGAATTTTTGGACTTCTTTAAAGAATGAATCCCAATTTAAGGCACAAAAGGACTTAACTGAAATAGCTGATGTGCATGCAGCAGTGAGACCGGGGTGAGTTTAATCCAAATTAACAAAAGAGATAAAAGGGGAGGACAGCGAGGTGGCGCGGGTTTAGAGGACCAACCATAGCTGTAGTAGGTAAAAGAAAAAGGTGGAGGAAGGTACTGCGAATTTAGAGGAACGATCATGGAATGAAACGATCCCAGACTCCGCAGAAAGGCCTCCGAGTGTGTGAATACCCAAAGCAGTCAAGAATGGACATGAAATGGGACGCACGCCTGCTATAATTTCAGGTATTTGTTGTTGTTTGTGTGTCGTTTCATCGTCATTTGGTTTAATGGCTTTGCTAGTTCAGACATATAACGTTCACCTCAATTCATTTGTTTGCTCTCCGAGTTTACGGAAAGTCTAAAAACATCCACCAGCACCTCTTGTCATTTCGTTTCAGTGTTGCTTCTGACCCCTGACTCTGATTCTTGATTGGTGATTTGATTTAGTATTTCTGAAAGAAAGGATGGACTTTTCGTATTATGAACTTTGTGTTTTCCTGTGTTTCTCTTCTGGTCACCCCCATTTATATTGTGTAGTTTATCCTTCCAATAAACTTTAATCCAATACACCAATACTAAGAGCCTTATTATGAAAGGATCATGTTGGGCTTTGACCTCTTCATCCATGAACTGGATTTGGTGGATGTGAACACGTCACGCTTTTACTGATGTTCTCATCTCGAGCAAACGATTCCAGAAATAATCAGTCGACGCGGTGTCTTATTAAGTGGTCTTCACAGAGCACACCATCACTTAGGGACAGTTTGGAAAAGCCAGCGCTGTCCTTCATTTATTATTTATAAAGAGCTCTGACATTGATAAAGGATAAGCTCTTTAATACATCGCCACTTCATTAAATTCAGGCTGCATCAGAACAAGCCAGGATGAGGACCCGCCTGTCAAACACGCCATCCTAAAGAACCAAAATGATACTTCAAACCCCACAAGGCTTTCAGCGAGGATATCCTCAGCCTCATCTTTAGAAAATGAAGGCCCTGGCGCACAGTAACGGCATGAAGGTGCGTTTTGGTGTGTCTGCATGTGGAGATACGCTGCATATCACATTTAAAAAAACATTGAGAAGTGGAGGAGCGTCATGGAACAGAAATGACTTTACAGATGTGCTGAGGTCCAGCTGTGCCACGCAGCCGCAGAGAGGGAAGCACTCAAGTGTGGACTCAGCGTTAGGGCATCAGCGTTACTTATTTGAAATATGGGAGATGAATTTTCACAAAACAAAACTTAGTGGTCAACTCCCATAGTCACGTGAGATTAATTTTAGGGCAAAATCAAATCTGTCATGGCGAGTCACAGACCACAGATGAGTTGTAATTACAATCTTTACCAAATAGAGTGAAAGCTATCTGTCTGTCTGTCTGTCTGTCTGTCTATCTTGTCCTGCCGACTACGCTATCTATCTATCTATCTATCTATCTATCTATCTATCTATCTATCTATCTATCTATCTATCTATCTATCTATCTGTCTGTCTGTCTGTCTGTCTGTCTGTCTGTCTGTCTGTCTGTCTGTCTGTCTAGTCCTGCCGACTACGCTATCTATCTATCTATCTATCTATCTATCTATCTATCTATCTATCTATCTATCTATCTATCTATCTATCTATCTATCTATCTATCTATCTATCTATCTATCTATCTATCTATCTATCTATCTATCTATCTATCTATCTGTTTTATCTGGGTAGAGTAATATATATTGCTCTACTTTCCCCTATTGTATTATTAATATGTAGCCTTAGAATGCCTAATCTCACAGACTTACCACTATTTATAAGGTATTATTGTATATAACTTATTCCCCACCTTCCTTCTATATCTATAACCTCAGGCAATTAGATGTAGTAAAGAGACAAGCAGAAGTTAAGTTACACATAAAATAATGTATTACTGATAATATTCGTAAATAATAACAAAATGCAAAGTACATTTGAATATTGGCAACCATACAACCTGATTAAATGGTGATATGTAGTTCAGGCGGCACACAGTCTTGTAGTTACTTAAATGTCTCTAGTTAAGGCATCATTGGTGCTCAGCTTTCAGCCACATGTCTGTTCAAAATGGCTGCTGAGCTGTGCTCTTCATTGTGTTGTCTTCATCATCACAGATTAGCAAGAGAGATGCTTCTTTCAAATGTTGGTTAGTAAGAGAGAGAGTGTGAGGTTAAACAAGTAAATATATAGATTTTCTGTCCAACCCCTACAGCCAATAGGGCGTCGTAGTACTTAAAGGCTTCTGAACCAAGCCAATTCCAAACAGCCATACTTCAGACCAATGGGGGAATAAAACATCTTAACACCTGCCCCCAAACCATATGTTAAAGTGCACCTTAGCCCATTTGCAAAGGTAGAATGAGTAGAGCAAAGAAACACTCGGCAAACTGGTTTAAGACACATCCCCCAAACCCTGTTGTAAAATTCAAACAGACCCATTCCTAATCGGTAAACACTAAATTACATTGCTATGCCTAAATTACAAATAAAGACATACAAAATATTCATCAAGTTATATGTAAAATCTCACATCACAACACTGTCTGTCTAATCCTGCCAACTACGCTATCTATCTATCTATCTATCTATCTATCTATCTATCTATCTATCTATCTATCTATCTATCTATCTATCTATCTATCTATCTATCTATCTATCTGTCTGTCTGTCTGTCTGTCTGTCTGTCTGTCTGTCTGTCTGTCTGTCTGTCTGTCTGTCTGTCTGTCTGTCTGTCTGTCTGTCTTTTTAAATGCTGGGAGTCCTACATCATCCTCTGTGTATCTTATCTGCCACCCTGTTAGCCAGGCGGTCCATTTCTGCAGGTGCTTTAGAGATCCCCACCCGGCCACCAAACTTTCGGGTGAATTTACACCCATACAGGTGGGTCAAAAGCATCATCAGGGCTGAGGCAAATGAGACCTTCAGACTCCCATACTAAGGTGGAGAGCAGGGCTGAAGTCTCACACGACTGACACAAATCAGAAGTGTGAAGCTGAGTGTCACCCGTTGTGGCTGGGCAATGGGGAAGGCGAGGCAGCCCGAGCGTGACAAATTGGTGCTAATGGCACGACTGTGAACCAGCCAAGTGTCAAACAAAGGGGTTAGCAAAGGTTAATGAGACAGCAAAGGAATAAGAAAGGATAAGAAGAAAAGTTGAAGTCAGCTCTTTGAATGTGCTGGCTAAGCGGCCGAGTGTGAAAGGTGGACTAATTGACCTGCGAGGAGCCCTGCAGCTTACGGATTCATTGCACGAGTCATTGAACAATTCAGCACTGGGGATTTTACGAACCACACTGAGAACGTATCTTAATTATTTCAGGGACCCAGACCGACATTTAAACTGTCATTTGTTCATGGAGAGGTTTTAAACATCACCTTGTAATTGTAGGAAGCTCTAAATCACTGAAACCTGTAAAGGAATCCACCCCTGTGGTTAGTAACAGGAGCCAAACTGGACGAGGAGACCCCGATGTTACCACAGTTCATGTACTGTAATGTAACTCGACAGAATCAAACATCCACTCAGTCCGCATCAGCCGCCACCAGACTGGGTTCAAACGCCACGCCGGCCTCTGTCTGTGAGCGCTCGTCTGGTCCCGTGTGTCTCTGGTGTTTTCCTCTCCCATCCCAAAGGCCTGTCAATGAAGCTACTGGTTTGTGGCTAAACTGGCCCAGTGCAAGTGTGGCCTCTGCACCAACAGCCCATCACTTCTTACTCTCAGTAGGGTCAGCATGGCTCCATGCTCAAGACTTGATTACACAGAAGTATGAAATGGGTGGATGGATACACCCTGCTTTAAGGCCAAAAGCATCCCTAAGATGGTCACACACTCACATGGGGGGCCGATATGAAGTCGCCAACTAACAACGCACACATCTTTGGGGGTGTGAAAAAAAACCAAAAAAAACAGTAATCAAAGGAAATCCCCACAGAATCTGACCTCAGGACATTGGACCTTTGTGCCACCCTAAATGACAATCTCGAGATTCAAATTAGTGACTTCCTGCTGCCTGACGATGTTAATGAGCAGAACATCCTACTTTGAGTGGGCCGCTTTGGACGGAGGTGTACAGTGATGGGAAAAGTATGAAACGCTTCGTAATGACTTGGCTTTCTGCATGAGTCGGCCATAGCATGTGCTCTGATCTTCAGCCAAGTCTCAAATTTGGATAAACACAACATGCTTAAGCTAATAATGTGCACACAATTATAATCGTCCGTGTCTTTATTGAACCCATCGTTCAAACATTCACAGAGCGAGTAGACCCTTGGGTTTCTTAACTGGTCGGTGATAATGGCAAACAAGCTCCTTCAGTAGCTGCGGAGAAATCGTGTGCCATTCTTTGTTACACGACTAATTCAGCTCAGCCACGCTGTTAAGATGTCTGCAGTGTACGGCTCTCTTGAGGGCACCACAGGGCATCTCCTTTGGGTTACGCTCGAGGCTGTGACTCCAAAAGGCCATTCATTAGTAGATTTACGATGATAGATCGTTAGGGTCGTCAACCTGCTGGATCACCAAACTTCTAGCGAGCTTGTAGGACTATCCTGTAGGATACCTTGGTAAACTTGGGAGTCCATGTTCTCCTTGACAGTGACAAGCTGGCATCAATGTGGCCCCAAATCAGGATGCTGTGCCCATTTCATGACACATGTACACATACTACTGCAGTTTCATCAGGCCACGAAACATTTCCCAGTCGAGTTCTGGAGTGTCAGAATGGACTTTAGCAAATATCAGATCTGCAGCATTCCTTCTTGGACACCAGGCCTGTTTGATGTTTTGTGGGTGGTAGACTCATGGACAGAGATGTTCACGTCCTCCTGTGATTCCTTCAAGCCTTTAGCTATTACTCAGACTCCACATTCTGCATTTTGTCCATGGAGTCATCTTGGCTGGACGCCCACTTGGAGGGTCCTAAATCATCTTCATTTATAAACAGTGTAGGATATGGCTGGCCATTCATCCCGGCCAATACCCCCAGGCCGCCAGATGGAGCCCTCCCTGTAGCGTGGAGGTGCCCAGAATGCCAGCAGGGAATTATGGACATTGGAGTTTTCCAGACGGACGAGCTGAGTCAGGAGGAAGGGTGGCAACGCGTCTGGGAGTGGAGGATTGTTATTTTTTATTGATTTGTAGTGATTTGTAGTGATTTATGAGTATAGTGGAGTGGAGGTGCTTTGTGCACTGTATTGTCTGAATTATATATATAGATATTTGGACTTTTATCTGGTGTCTGGCGTCTGATCAGAGGGTCCAAGGGAGCGATAGCGCCCCCTATCTGTCACAACAGCTTGTCTGGCCGTGGACTGATGAGCATCGAAACTCTTGAAAATGACTAAGCAACCCTTTCCAGCTTCATGCACATCATCAGTTCTTGTGGCAGATCTTCTTAGCAAGGTGTGGTTTACAGCAGCAGATGCTTCTTGTGAATGGCAGACTCTAAATGCTTGAATCTTTTTTGATTGTTCAAAGTGTCTGTAAACCACACCTCCGATCTCATTTCATTGGTTGGACTCCAGGTGTGCTAACTCCTGACTCCAGTTAGCTTTTGTTGAAGTCATCAGCGTGGACCTTCACAAACTCTTTCTAGCTTGAATGATGTACAGTACTCGGTGTGCACAAGAGCGATACAATGGACTTTAATTTGTATGCCAATAGTTTAACTGGGCTGTGTTTGTTCATTATGCTAACTTAGATGAAGATCAGATCAGATTTTAAGACAACTTTCTCCACAAATGCGGTTATTTCCATGGGGTTCACATAATTTTTTCTTGCTACTGTGGAAATGTTTTGCTCCACTGAGGAATCAGCCTTGGTTCACATCCCAGTCTGGCCACTCTGTGTGTAGAAATGCAAGGCCTAGCTGTGTCCATGTAGTGTCATCTAATTAGGAAGTGTAAGTGCGGTTGATTGGTTGAAAGTCTGCCCTGCGTCACATTAGGGCCTCCATTAGGGGTGGATTTCCTGCCTTGAACCCGATGTTGCTGGCCCTGGTTCAGAAAAATACTTTAAAATGACATTCTCAGCCCTTAGGGTTGCAGGGGGCACATGCCAATCCTGGTAGCATTGGGAGTAAGACAGGAACCAACCCTGCACGGGGTGCCTACTATAACATAATATTCTAAAGCCCATCTCATCCCATTCAAGGTCCTGGGGGGACAGAAGACTACACAGGGAGCAAGACAGGAACCAAACCTGGATGAGGAAACGTGATGCGTGATGTGATTAGTGCCATCGTTATTCACAATACCACAGAAATATTCCTACAGAGCCACAGTAGTTTGTGTCCATAGGGCCTTATAGGGGGCCCACCGTGTTGTGTCATGGCCACCCTGGAATCCATTTAAGTGCTCTAAGGTGCTAATAAACTCCACCACCGCCTGGGCATTGCCAGCCCCTTTAATGCTTGCATGGCTTCTTCACACTGACTGAACGCCAGTTGTTGGGTGGACTTGTAAAACTAGATTTGGCACCATGTGTGGGGTTCATTCATCCAGATTTTTATTCTTTTAAATGTCGTATTCTGCCTGTTACTCTGACAGACTCCATGATGGATTTCAAACAATTCCAAGTGCTTGTTAGAAGAACACAACATGACGTGAAAATGGTTGGGGTTCCAAGATGGATTGTCCCATTTATGGCTGCTACAGAAATCTAAATAAGTAAGGCAGAAAAGAGCTCTGTCACTTGCTGATCTTGGCTGATGCCATTTTGGTATATCTTCTGGGCTTAATGAACATCCTGGAGACCCAAAGGGAGGTCAGGGGTGGGTGTATGGGAAGTCTTAAGGGTCCTATTGAGGAAGACAACAAACAGGGAGATTGTGGTTTACCCAGAAAGTCAGGGCCTGGCAGAATGTCCACTCATATGACAAGTCCTGCTATAGAGCATAGAGTGGAGATGCTGGGGTGGTCTTTGGCTCCCATTGTCCTGACCTGGGTTAAGTGGGCAGTATACTGCCTGCCCAGATGTATGGGCTGAGCAGTTTCTGATGAAGTTATCTGCATAGACGGCGTTAAGACTTGAGGTCTTCAGGATCACTGATGTGTAGCATGGAGAGGAGAGAGGAGAGGTCGGGGTGTGCGCCTTCCATAGACACGTCCCAGATTTGTGTGAAGTGATTTGAACATGAACGCTAACACCATCACGGGCACTTTACTCCAACATTTTGTGCTGGAGACCCTTTGAGGTTGTTATTCTCCAGTTCGTTGTGCTTTCCTCTGAAGCTGCAAAGAGGCGCCTGGGCAGTAAAACGGTGTCAAAGCTAATAAATCACAGAGAGAGTTTTATAATGTGAATAATTGTGTGCAGGTGCTTGTTTCACTGGCTGTCAGTTTCTTTCTAGAAATGTAATGGAATTTGACCAAAAACTCCTGACCAGCGTCCTGCCAGCTCCCGACTGGGCACACAGCGCCCGGGCACTTCTGTGTTTGTGTGTGTGTGTGTGTGTGGGAGCCTGAAGAATGAGGCCAAGTTAAAGAAAGGGGACTTCCAGAAGTTGAAAGAACGAGAGTGTGGGGATCTCCAGAGAGAGGCGACAGTATATAGTGCCTTACCTAATGAAGGCCATGCCAAGGTACCTCATAGAGTACAGTTGAGCTGAGGGGGGTGAAGCGACGGTCACACTGAGGCTTTTTATTTGAGGTTCCCACAGGGTACGTGAAGAACGTGCAGCTGCTCACCAAGGGTCACACAGCGCTTTGGTGTGGTAACTTCCATGTGCTGTGGCCCGTTGCAGGTCTGGAGCTGTAATTGAATGTCTTTCTACAATTCTGCAGGTCCTGTAAGTGAACAGAGTGCAGTAAATCTGTTTTTATATACCGCGGCACCTCTCAGTACTGGGCACCATACCAGGGCAGTAGACTGTGTTTGTACAAACGTCCGCTCCGGCAGGTAATGGGATGTCACCTGACTGGCAGATAAAGCAAAAACTGGGAGATGTGAATAAAATACAAACGAAAAAAATATAAAGCGACTCGAAAGCGCAGCCCAATGTGAGACACCATCACGGTGGTCCAGAAAACAAAGGGGTCAAAGCCAAAAGAGAACAGAGCACCGGTATAAAGTTTGAGTATTTCAGAGGTTAGGTATGCGCAGATCATGTTAGGATTTGCACCCGTAATCCACCCTTTTATCACGTGGATCTCGACCTCAGAGGCCTCACCCATAGCAGCACAAGCAGCGGTCATAACGATAGAAAAACCCAAAATGAAACCAAATTATGGCAGGTGAAGTGACCCCCAGGGACTGAACGCCCACCCTTGTACAGTGAACTGTATGCTGAGGTTCATTGGGGGTACAAAGCTTGCTGTCAATGTGACTTTCAAAATGGAGGGCATGAAGGCGGAATAGCATGCCATGGAATTACAAACCGGCACTCGTCGTAAGGCACTTAGCTTATTGTCTCTCTGTCTGTTTGTTTTTTCGCAAGGTTTTGGAAATATCTCACCGCACACGGAAGGAGGGAAAATATTCTGCATCATCTACGCCCTGCTAGGAATCCCGCTGTTTGGATTTCTTTTGGCTGGAGTTGGTGATCAGCTTGGGACAATCTTTGGAAAAGCAATAGCCAAAGTCGAAGACATGTTTGTCGTAAGTAGCGTCGGCCTGTCGGTTGTTTGTTCTGCATTGGCCTGCGATGATTTAGAAAGGACGGGACATCACTGTCATCATCAGCTCTACGCACCGTCAAGACGTGTCAAATATAAAATCACTGAGTTTAAAATAATCGCGATATTTGAAGAGGGTCAAAGACGTCATCTGGAAAATACTTTAACTCTTTGGTTTTGTTGGAAATCCTGGAGGAACGTAAACAAGGCGCAGTCCTGGCCATGAGCCTAAAGGCCGCATTTATCACCAAGCACTGAGCACCCCGTCCGCCTTAATAACAGGATAAGTGTCTGGGTGTCCTTCTGGTTGCTATGCCTCTGTCATTCCAGCAGGTGGCGCATCACAGACATTTCTAGTGATGCCTTTTATTACTACAGGACACGTGTTTGTGATGCGCCACCTGCTGCAATGAGAAATGCAATGCATTTTATTAATAACAGGCATTACAAAAGATAGTGCAGATCTCAGCCCGTCTTAGACGTGTAGCACAGCTAGTTAAAGGATCGATAAGTTGGCAGGGACTGTATGATTGTTTTCCAGGTATGATGAGCTCAGTCGCAGTCTCTGCCAGTCTGTTTCCTTTTTCCATTCTGTTGTGGTACGGCAAACACAAGACATCCCAGCGACGAGCGTCTCTTCTGTTTGCCCCGTCTTCTTTCCTTGCGGCCACATTGTATGCATTGCCTTTCTGGCTGACCATTCCTTTGTTGTGCCCACCTCTATGACGTTTGGCTTTCTGCAGAGTGCCACGCTATGTCTGAGAGGTTGGGGGGAATCACACTACAAGACTGGCAGTCAAGGGTGCCCACTTGTACTGTTCACGTCTCGTGAATGAAGGCGATGGCTGAACAGTCGTGTGCATCTGTCAGGTGTTCACAATTGACGTCTGCCTGAATGCATGCAGGAACCAATGGCTTCCCGATAGATTTCACCTGCCAGCCACCCTGGTCATCATCTAGAGTCTGTGCCTTTAGAGCAATTTAAAGGACACGCCATGATGTCAAGGCCCAGTCATGCCAGCGATTTGATGCAATGTCTCGTCAAGGTGGTATAATGGAAGTCAGGGTGGGCTGGCGGCTCGAGCAGGTTGACTGGATCCTTGTCTGCCTGAAGGACTCCTAGAATGGATGGAGGACAGCGATGGATTGATGGGTGTCCTCACCAAGATGGTTTATGTTCCCTTTACTGTGTAATGGAGGGACAGGAGGACAATGCCTAACAGGGCTGTATGCCCCCCTCCTTAGCTGGGTAACCCATGTGCACACCTGTAGGGTGCCACCTGGAGAGGCTGCTGAGATGGGGATTCCTGTTCAGAGGAGGGTTCCACCTGAGCCAAGTAAAGTCGTGACATTAGAAGTACTCTGGGGTCTGACATTAAAGGGGCCGCCTCACTCAGGGAGTCAGATCTGGGAGAGGAAAAGGAAGAAGGAGGAGGAGAAAGAAAGAAGGAGAAGAGGAAAAAGAAAGAAAAAAAGAAAGAAAGAAAGAAAGAAAGAAAGAAAGAAAGAAAGAAAGAAAGAAAGAAAGAAAGAGGATTGTCTATTATTGAAGATGAAGATCCAATGTAGAATGAACCCAGAACATGTGTGTGGGTTTGGGCCGCTGAGACGCCCCCTGCAGGTCACAGCAGTCAGTAGGCCACAAGAGCTGACACGGCTTTTGTATTAACAGCATGTCAGTCCCCGTCTCGCGAGGCCAGAAACCCAAAAATTGTGACACAAAATTGTGACAAGCCGAAACCCAAAGCACCGGAGCCTACACTTTACTTTTCTGTGCGTTTTTCCTCCTCTTTGAGCCACACTGGATGCCAGCATCGTACTCTCACGTTGTTTAATGGCTAACAATGAAACGCAGCCCCTCTAAATCCGGTGATCCTGGCTGAGTGGAGGCTCCGGGGGTGTCACGGCGGTAGCCGCTAGCGATTTCCTTAACACAAGCAGGTCGTGTCTTGTGCTCCGCCAAGATCATCTGTCCTTAGTGAAACATCGATCTGCACACCAGAAATAGCCAACTAATGCACTGGCAACGCTTTACTGCACGCAGGCAGCAGGCAAGAGCGCCTCGTCTGTACTTTAGCTGCATCAGACCTGGGAATTAGGATTTCCTGCTTTCTGGTACTCATTCATACATATTTACAGTACCTAATAATTATCATTACTGTTATTGTTATCAATATTAATAATAATTCTTAGCGCAGCTTACACAGCCGAACGACTGTTAAAATACATGAAAGAGAATATCCAGAAGACTTAGCAGACAGATGCGTTTTAAGTCTGCCATTCACTTGACCTCTCAGATCCTCTGAGGAAGAGCAAACCACAAGTGGGGTCTGAGACAAAGGGGCTTCATCACCCGAGTACTAAGAATGGTCAGCAGAGGGTCGACTTGATTGGCATGGGCGAGCAGGCACACCCTCGGTGAGATAAGATGGAGCTTGGTCATTTAAGACGTATTTTATAGTGAATATGAGATTCAGTTCGCTCAGTCCCCAGTCAGCGAAGTTCTGAGGGCTCAGCGGGTTGTGCAGGACAGACTTTGGAGGAGCACACGATGTGACAGTCCAGTAGCCCCACTGTAGTGGCTTATGTTTATCTTCCTTTTCCTTGTCTTTATTTGTTTGCTCTGTAATTATGTGTAATTATTAATTGTAATTATTTCTTCTTCTTCTTACTATTTCTGTTAATTTGTCATTCAGTCAACATGTTTAATGTATCATTACTTTTGTTAGGTTTAAAAACACAGTATTTACGTATCGTTTCTTTAAATACCCTTATATTCCATTGCTTTTTGTGGGTGCTTCCCCAAGAGGAGGGTCCAACCTGTCAATCACTACTGAGGGGCCGTCCCCAGCCCTATAAAGGCTGATGGGATTTGCAGTCCCTCTGTGCTTGCATATCCTCTGCTGGATTGGGGACTTTTCACTCGTTTCACTCTTTTTGAGTTTACTGACTTTTTTGCTCAGTTTCAGGCTTTTGACTTTTGATTTCTGCATTGGGCCTTGGCTCCCGTCCATTGCCTTTTTTAAGCAGCTCCCTTTTTGCTTCTTTCTTCTCTTTTGAGCTTTTGCTCTTTGTTCACTTTTTTTGTTAATAAACCTTTAATTTTTGTAAAGATTCTTGTAGACTTGTCGTCACCACCAGGCGGAGTTTTTATGGTTTCTCCCTCTGGCGAGACATTTTGAAGACATTTTCTTTTATCTGTGTTTTGTTTTTTTACTTTAAGGTTTATTTCCTGCTTGAGGCCTAGTTGGGCCTTAAGCCTCCTATTTTCCTGGGCCACGCTTGCCTTGGGTGAGATCTCTTCTGTGGGTCCTTTTTTGAATGCCTCACTCCTTTGCCACTTTGTGGTGCCAGAATCACAGCACCAGTCTAGATGGTAGAAAAGGAATGAGCCAAACATTTAGCATCTGCCGAGGTCAAAAATGGTCAAAGTCGGGTGAAATAGCGTCGATGTTTTATTACTGTGTAGAACAAACCACAGAGAAGAATCAAATGTAACACCCGGACTTCTACCTGCAGCTGAAGCCTGGCCAGAGACACTATGAATGTAAAATGATCCATCTTAGGCAGCGGAGACAACACTCAAAAGTAACTCCGCTTTAGTCACCACACCATTTCTGACGAGTACCCCTGGGTGGCACAGCAGCTGGCAAAAATCCCAGCCTGGTCTCGTCCCACATGGCTTCAGACACTAAATTGGCCCCGCGATGGACTTGCACCTCGTTCAGGGTGGAGTCCTGCCTGCCCCCCCATGCTGCTCAGAGACGTCCCAGCCCCACACAGCCATCAAGCTGGGCTAAAGTGTTTATCATGCCAGAGTATAAAACACGAACGAGACGATCACACAACAGAATGGATGGTGCAGCTTGATTTCATGTTGGCTGGAGGTGAGCGAATTCTCGTGAGAAGGGAAACATCATTGCACTTGAAATGTACATTTGGTGAAAGTTGAAAACTGGTGTTGTACTAAGATAAGTTAATGGAAGGGGCCGATGGAGACCCCTCATTGCAGACGAGAGATTCAGATGGCAAACCCTGAGGTGTGATGTGCAGACTTATCAAGGAGGAGAAGAAAAAAAGAATGTGAAAATAACAAACTGAGCCTGGAATTCTACTTAGAAACGTGTACGGCTGGCCCAGGGGCATTTCCAAGGGTACAAAATGAGCGCCAGGTTGTACCAGAACTTGAAAAGCAAGCTCAGGATTCCCCCATTCCTGGGGGGCAGCACCTCTTCTGGCGAGGCCCCATTTGAATACCAGCATGGGAGTTGTAGTTCCATATTGGTGCACTGTTGGGCTCTTCCAGGGGAGATGCTGCCCCAATATAACACAGGAGGCAACCACCCAGTACCCTTTCACCCCCCCAGGGGCCGCTAACCAGTAACGTCGTTAACAAGTTGCCTGGGCCTTGGGCTGGGCCAGCAGCAGTTTGAACTGGTGGTCCTTCATTCCAGTGATCGGCCCAAAGTGCTTCCCATAGGCAGGAGAAGAACGGTGCCTGTTGGGCAGTGGGCACTGAGAGACAGAAACGTCATTGGCATTGACTGAACGCTCTGCCAGCTGCTGAGAAGCACAAGGAGGGACACTGCTCAATGATTTCCAGAGCTGTGCTCGTCATAAGCTCTTAAAAAATTTCAGGCTGCCACATGAGCCAAAAATCTCCAGGACTGATATTAAGATCGATGGCACTGCACGATGTTGGAAAGGGAGGGGAGCAGATGAGGAGCCGAAGTGGCGACAGCAGCCATAGAGCAGCCGTCAGCATTTTCATTAACAGCAGGACACGATGCAGCATGGAGGACACAATGTTCACTCGTAGAGCGCCAGGCATACCTGTAGCCATTTGGGCACATTTTGTGTATCATCTGGTGGCATCAGTCTGGACCACAGGGTGGGTTTGGAACTTGTAGTTCTGAGGGGCAGCCCTGGTGGGGGGCAACACCTGACTGATGTTGCCAGTCAGTGAACTGAGGTAACTTATAGTCAGGAGAGGCAGTCATCATCTCCAGCCCCTCCATTATGCCAACCTCCCAAACTGGAAAGGGAACAGTGGCAATCCTGTCTGGGTGACTCTCCATCCATGCTGTTCATCCATGAGTGTCCCCCAACTGGGTAAGGGGGCTCCATTCATCCTGGTGGGGATGCCAGTCCATTGTCATTTGACGTTTGATTATTGAATTCCCAAAAAATCTCTAATCAGAAGACAAAGGGAAACAACACAGCAGGAGTTGAGTAACCAGAAAGGAAACTTCAGTTTAATCGCTAGAACAGAGAGTTTCGTTTTTGTAGAAATATCCAAAAACAAGGAGGCCTTCATAAATGGCTCCATCAGGATAATGTCACCCGTAGTCTTGTGACTGCAATGGCACTATTTATAATGAACAAGAAGGTGACGTCACTGACAAAATGATAAAAAGAGCCAAACCTGTGAGGAGAGTCTTCTTCCCGACCACCGCACTGCACCTGCTCGATGTTCTCGATAGACGGATGGGCGTGGACACGCGGTGGAGGGTACCACATGCACAACTCTCAGGGGGACCAGCCAACGAGGTTCATTCAAGCTGAAGCAGATGTCCTTTCAGGTGAGTACGTGTCTGGGTGCTGCAGTTTGAAATTGCCAGCTGCACTGCCAACGCCAACTGCTGGCATTTCCTCACTGGGCTTGATGGGCTTTAGGACATCCGTGTAAAGCAAGCTTTGTGTGAAACGCTACGCTAAACAAACATAACGCCTTCTTAAAGTGGTAAAGGATGATGACAGTGACTGTTACTTGAGCCTTTGAAACATTGAACTCAGGCCCTGGTGCACCTTAAGGAGAGTGAAGGACGTTTAAAGATGGCGAGGTTGTGGCACTGTGTAACCTGCTTCTATTGTTTTACAGAAATGGAACGTAAGCCAAACAAAGATTCGCGTCATATCTACAGTTCTGTTTATCCTCTTTGGATGCCTTCTTTTTGTGGCCATCCCAGCCATCATATTTAAGCACATCGAAGGCTGGAGTGCCCTGGAGTCCATTTATTTTGTGGTTATCACGTTAACAACCATTGGATTTGGGGACTTTGTTGCAGGTAAGGACCCGTTCTCAATGGAGCCGTACTTGTGTCTCCGCCCCTTTGCCCTTCCCTTCACCTGCCTTTTGTCTCAGGCTCCTCCTATCCGGCTCTGTTGCATGGCAACGCTGAATCGGGCAGCCGTGACGTGATGGAGGGCCGGGGACTTCACTGGGGGGGCTGCTGAAGCGTTTCCATTTGCTGTAGTCGCTCCCTGCCTTCTACGCTTTAGCGACTTGCTGTTGGACGTTTGCTTCATTTTTGGGGAGTTGCTTAGAGATGGTTGCCTAATTTGGACCCCAGTTTTGGACTTTTTGCTTGTTTTGGATTCTGCCTTTTGTTTTATGATTTTGTGAAATGATTTGGCGTTTGGCTTTGACCCTTCTGTGTGTGACCTCCTGCTTGAATTCTGCACAGAATTAAAGCGGCGTGTTTAACATCGGTGGCCATCACCATTTGTTCCAGATATTCGGGGAGAGTCATGTGGATTTGTTTCCTCAAGTCACGCTCTAAACACATAAACATTTTATGCTCCGTTTTTCTCAGTTTTTTCTTGTCGCCTTTCATTTCTTCTGTTTGTTTTTTTTATCTCTGAAGTAATTAATTAATCTTATTAATCCTGATCTTCCTCTCCTGATGCAAATCATTCAGACCTTTCCAAACTTTTGAAGTTTCATTGCTCAGCCCCAGGCCAACTGTCAGCTCCCTCAAGTTGAGGCCATTTTCTTCCATGTGCTGCCCTGGTGGTGCCACTTAGCTGGATGACACTGCAGATGAGGACCAGGGGTTGTTGGATGACTCCCTCCTTCCTTCCTTTAAGGGATTTTTTTACCCCTTTCTGTTGGGCCTTTAGATGTTGGGGTAAGGCTCACCTTATTGCTAGGCCTCCCTGGAGCCTTGAGGCCTGCATTTGTGAGATTGGCCTGGAGTCTTACGTTTGTGGAATGTGGTAGAGTCATATGGCACAGAACACAATTCCGTGTTGTTCTTTTAAGATGTTATAGTTTTGTTTGGCCATTTGAGTTCCTGTGAGTTCTATTTTTTTGAGGTACAAAGCGCTCTGTGTTGTTGGTAATGGCCCCAAATTGCTCCTTCATGACAGCTGCAAGTTGCGATGCATGACTTCATCTCCATAATGGTATAAAATGGTGTCAAAAATTCCATGGATATCGTGGGGACTCTTCATGGCATCATTTTTCCTTGAAGTTAGGACTTTTGGGTATTCTTTCATCTGTACTGACTTTCAAGAGACGGTAAAAGTAACAAATGAAAAATAACCGGAAGAATCAAAGTCAGTGAAAGGACAACCAGGAGTCAACACAACTGAGCATCAACACAAAAACGAGAAGGAAAAACCAGAACAAAAAAGGAACATCCATTATCTCCGCAAAATATCTGTTAAACTCGGACAGCCCGGCACTGCCGAGGACGATCCTGAACCCGTTGTTCTTATGACGTCACAAGTGAGCGTCTTGCAATGTATCCTCTAAAACAGCGGTGCCCACCGGGAAAACAAAGGAGCGTTGAGGCAAAACACACACAAGATCTGTGCTTCTAAGCTACCATAGTTACTGACCAAGTATTTGAAAACCAGAGATCACCAGGAATACAATCAGAAAAGACACACAACATTTATGAAAATTCGAGCCCACTATATTGTCCAAGGTTTTTGGTTTGTACGATTTGTTTTGATGATAGGCTTCTTTGATTTTCAGGCGGCGACTTCACGGTTTTCTGGCGTTTTCTATTTCTGCTGCCTGCTCATTTCCAGCATTGGCAGAGTAATTGGGGAAGCGGTTGTGTTACCTCCAAATCCTTCTCCGTTGTACACTCGAAATCTTTCCCAATTTAAAACACCGTCGATAACCTGTTATGAAATTAGTGCTGAGGCCACTTAAGCCGATGTCACATTAGTTGTGAGCTTTGTCAGATTCACCGCTGCACCACATCAATTGAAATGACTGAAAACCGCTGTCCGTGTCACATTTAACGACTGAGCGCCGACCCCTTTTGTGTCATCCAATAGCGTGCTGCCTGATGGAGCCAGCGCTCTTTGGAGGCTGAATGTCCACGGCCTCGGCTCTTTGATTTCTTTTTTCCACTCTGTATGTAAAACACGAGGCAGATGAGCTCCGCTTCTGTTTGCCTCTCCGAAACCCACGCATTCCTGATTCCTTGTCGCTACTTTCTGTGTGTCGCATGTCCAAGTGAGCGTCCATTGGTCGCCAGCACACAGAGCCGGCCCTACGACTGAAGACAAAGTCAAACCTGTTTGATTTTATCGGAGCGAGTCACAGACTAGTCGCTCGCTGGACGTGTCACATTAGACAACTGGCCTGCAGGGTCTCTTCATTTCCTTCCAAATCCCATAGGTGTGTGGATTTAGCTCATGAACTTTTAATTTGCCAAGATTATGTAAATACAGGAAATGATTGAGAAAAACTGGAAAAGCCACGTAATGTGACATGGCCTTTATACGGCAGAAAAAGAAGATAAGTAAATACTCTATTAAGTTATTATCAATTATATTAAATTATCTATCAAAAAAAAAGTGAATTTCCCCTTGGGATTAATAAAGTATCTATCTATCTATCTATCTATCTATCTATCTATCTATCTATCTATCTATCTATCTATCTATCTATCTATCTATCTATCTATCTATCTATCTATCTATCTATCTATCTATCTATCTATCTATCTATCTATCTATCTATCTAATCTCCAAACAGCTTACGGAGGGGAATTCTACGAACATTCAAACGCCCCTTTATAGCAGTGGCAGCTGCGGGTCGTAGGTACAAGAAGAGAACATCGTAGTTTCCATTTCTTCAAAGTCACCTAAGGAAGCAAACAGACAGTAGAAGAGGCCACTCGGAGGACACCCCATCAGATTCCCACATACAGGCCAACCCTTGGGGACGCGTCCTCTTTGTACCTGCAGTCTGGTAAATACAATCGCACAACACGCTAAAAAGGCACCTTGAGAGTAAGACAAGGGGTCTGAACACAAATGTCTGCCGATGCCGTGAGTGAATATGAATGAGAGTGACGATGAAAGAGCTTCATGCAAAGTTAAGCCGCCTTGGATAGTGAAAGACCCCAGTGATGCATGAAATATTTAAACGTGCAGGCCAGTAATGAATATTTCACGTCGCCTTCTTGAATAGGATTATTCTGCACACAGCGTTTGACGGTATTCTTTCTTTCAAGCAGCAGTCAGAAGGCCGATGAATCATCCTCTCCAAAGGATGAGCACACTGTCAGTCGATCTAAGATTTCAAAGATCTGGGCCGTTTGTTAGTTCTTCTCAATGAAATATTCTTCTACTGAGGCAGTCTGATTTCCTCTGACGGCATCCCAATGATTCTCAGGACTCCTTCTGGAACATTCCCAGGCTTTGGAGGGCTGCATCCCCTGGGGCCTCACGGTCGTCTTCTGACCATCGCCTCCAGCTACTCCGACCTAGCGGGCACTGCTGGGCCTTCACCTGTCACGTTCATTCCCTTCAGCTAAGTGGAGCTGGACTTCAGCGCTCCTCGTGGGAATCGGTTGCCAAGGCCGGCTGGCTTTTAAAGGATTTCTTCTTGGATTCTTCAAGTTGACCTTGTAGGTTTTTATCAAACATGCATGATTGGTTTTAAGGCTCCTGCTGCTGCCCCTGCCGCCTGTGCCAACTCTGCCTCCTTTTTAATTTGTGTATTTCCTTTGAACCCGTTTATGGCGCCCATTGACGTACCTTCTGCCTCCAAATCCTGCTATCAATTCCTCATTCTGTTCGTCATTATCGATTATGTCACAGCATGCATGTAATGATTTTGGAGTTTGGGGCTCTGTACTTTCCATTTTTCTGCCTTTCTGTATTTATTTCGACTTTTTTTTTTTTGTTGTTTTGTTTATATTTTGGCCACCATTTTATTTATTTAATATATTTATTTATTTTAAATGTAAATGTATTTATTGATTTAATGTGTTGCTGTTTTGTGGTGTTTTCAGGATGCACAGCCATATTGTTTTTGACAATGTGCTCCTTCTTTCTACCATCTGACTCATCCTACTGGTCTGTAGCTCTTTTCCTTTTACCAGTAGTCCTATGCAGTACGAGATTTTAAAATACATTTCCAAAGAATATCATGGTTCTCATTACTTTCCAAATGTCGTGAACTAGGAGCTTTAAAACATGCAAGTCCCAAAAGGCACTTCCAAACATACCCACTAGAGGGGGATATATATCTCCAAACCCTGGCTGAAAATGTATAAAAATAAAGAAAGTTTGATTTCCAAAAACGATACTCCGACATACTGTGAATATGTGAAGGGCACAACAGCAAAACACACAAGGCAATCCCATTCAACAAAGTCCTAAATCCAAATCCCAAGGCAAAGTCCAAAGGCAGACAGCTCAGCAAAAACCCAGAAAGTCACCAGAAGTGCATTTAAAATGAACTGTCAGCAATTGTGGGAGACCCTCTGGATTTCGAGGATAGGGGGGCAGTTCCTGGCTGTGATTGGCCTCTTGGGGATAACAAGCAGAAAATCAACCAAAGTAGTAAAGAGATGACTCAAATGCACAGATAAAGCACCTAAAACAGACTTGAACCCCAGCCAGGGCAGGAACCTTGACTGAAACAGGGAACTGAACTCTCTGTGTACGTTTTGGACTTTGAGTTTTGGCAAATGTTTTGGGCTTTGGTGAATTGGAATCGTTTATCTGACTGGTTTTGACCGCTGCCCATTCCAGGCTTTGGTTTCAATTTCCTGATCACGTTGCCTCCCAACTGTCAAAATCAACATGGCAGTACAACTTGGTGGCGTCATTTGGTGCTTTGTGCAGCGGGCAGGATTAAGAGTCATTCACAGTAAATTGAGATGTTTGCTGTTTTTCAAATCGAAACAAGACTGCGCCCGAGACAGTTCATAGGCCCGGACATCTTAAAAAGAGAAGCTGCTGATGATCACGTAGGGAAGTGCAGACCACATTAGTGCCCAGTTTCAGAAGAAATAGAGTCCGTTTCTTTAAGTAGAGGATGAGGAAATAAGACGTAACCAGGAAATGAAGCCGCACTGTCAGCGGAATTCAGAAAACCCCAAGCAGCAGAAGTCGCTGATGAAGAAGAGCTCTGAAGTTTAGTAACACTAATAACCTTCAGGATATATCCACATACAGTATGCTGCCATGCTCTAATGCACAGGTTCAATCCGCTGATGGGGTCCCTTTCTCTAATTTTCTGCTTTGACTCTTTTTATCGGTGTGCTGTTCCTGAGACGTGAAGCTTTTCTTTTATTTCTTTCTGTTGTGGTTTTTTTTTTTTAAATAACAGGTGGATCTGAAATTGAATATTTGGACTTTTACAAGCCAGTGGTCTGGTTTTGGATTCTGGTGGGACTGGCATACTTTGCTGCCGTTCTGAGCATGATTGGAGACTGGCTGCGCGTCATATCCAAGAAGACCAAGGAGGAGGTACGTGACGCCGTCTCTCGCCTGCCGCTGCCATTTATTCAAGATGGGTCTCCATCTGAAGGGTGAAAAGAAAGGAACCTGCATGTCACAGAGGTCAAAGACAGGTGGCACAGCTACAACAATCCACCATTCTGGGTGGGGTTTACGCAACCTTGTGGGGTCTGGGTGGGATTTCCATCAGTATGTCTTCATTTCCTTTAAAATCCCCCCAGTGTGTAGGTGTAGCTCAGCAGGGGAAATTGTTCAGAATGACAACCCAGAGCCGCAGGCGTCTGCCAGGACTGAACTTGGGCACCACTGGTTTAGGTTACATTGTGAGTGGGCTCAGCAGTGGACTGGCACCCCATCCAGAGCTGGCGCTTGTCTTGCTTCCCATTCTGCTGGCACCCTGTGACCCTCAACTGGATTAGTTGGATCTGAGGATGTCATCTTACAACATTTAGTCCATTTCAGGTTTTCTCCCTGCCTTGTGTCTGATGCTGTAGGGATTGGCTGTGGTGCTACTTGACCCTGAACTGGCTTCAGTTTCTTCCAACCACTGGATGGACAAAGAGGAGTCGGCAAGTGTGGGGTATGCACACAATTTGGGATGGAGTTCCAAAGGGAAAGCCCTGTTAATGAGGTGGTAGATGAAGGATATGGTGGATGCAACATCACATGACGGTGTAGTGTGGTCAATCATCCAGGTGGTCTGTAGTCCTTTTTATACCAGCAGTCCTATAGAAGTGGAAAACAGTGGAGATAAGGGCAAAGTCAGACTGAGGGTAGAGGTTATCTTCAGGGCCATCATCAACAGAGCAGTGGAGAAAGTGGGCTGATATGTACGGGTCCTTTCACCGCAGCCTCTGGAAAGATCTGTACTCTGTGATGAACTTGTCAGGCACTGGTACAATGGTTGGGATTCCAGTCTTTTTAACTGCCAGCTTTGCAAAAAAAAAGTCCAACACAAAACACCAATTTGCCCGTGCCATGATGCCAATGTGCCATTAGCACAAAAGTAACAACTGAGAGCTGCGGCTCTCTTGTTTCTCCAGCATCAAAAGATGACTTCCTGTCTTCATTTCTCCCCTTTTATGGGCCCCCCAGCCCTAGAAGGGTGGGGTCGATGCCATCTTTGGGGGCGTGGCTATAGATAGATAGATAGATAGATAGATAGATAGATAGATAGCGTAGTTGGCAGGATTAGATAGATAGATAGATAGATAGATAGATAGATAGATAGATAGATAGATAGATAGATAGATAGATAGATACTTCATTAATCCCAATGGGAAATTCACGATATTATAATATCACAATATTATACCACTCCCTCCTGGCGAATGCTAGAGACTGTCGAGAAGGCAGAAGATGCCATTAGCGACTGCGCCCCCTCTGGTATTTAATGACATGTCAGAGCCGTCCAGACGATGCCCATGTGCTTGACAACTTTTAATGGGCGTCAGCAGCGCGTGTGTGTGTGTGTGTGTGTGTGTGCGATTTTAATCATTTTAATTCTCCCTCTCGTTTTTTAATGTATTGTTTCTATAATCCTTCCTACCCGTCCCAGTATCTCCGAGAGTGCAGCAGACTGGAACTCGGTGTGTGTGGTGACCTTTTCTGAGTGCAGTAAAACTGGATGTGAAACACAAGGGAGACGACTGCAAAATGTCAGAAATTACCATAAAATGAGCTCGACAAACCATAAAACAGGCTGTGAATTATAAACGAAACTGTTGTGATTAAGAAGAACCGCAAGTCCCATTTGGCTCCATCATTGTTTGATCAAACAGATTGAGAGGTAGAAATACCCTCATGCCAGGCAATTTACAGGGCAGAATACCACCATGTGACTGGTACTGAACAAATATAAAGGCCAAAATGCCAAGAAAGCAGAAGGCTAAAGTCCAAAGTAATCCAAACCATTCCCAATATCTTATTCCTCCTCTTCCTCCTCGTGTTGTCCTGTTATGGACCAGGACGTCTTACTGCTGCTCTCCACACCTCTCTGCTTGTGCACTCAGCTGTCCTTCCATCTCTTCCTTGCCTTTCCTCTTACTCTTAGTTCTTTTCTTTTCTACTGTGCTGCCCATTTTACTAAACGTTCCTCCTCCATTCTCTACACAAGCCCAGACCTTCTCAGCCTCGATTCTTCAACTTTAGATCTAATGCTCCTTACAGTGACCTCCTGTCTGGTTTCTTCATTATGGATTCTTTCTGCATGGTCACTTCATCTCCATCACCTCCAGTGTCCTCATCTGTTGCTCTTCCTCAGCTCACATTTAAGCAGGGTACATTAGAGCAGGTCTACCCATTGCTGTGTAGGTCATTGTTTTTCATCTTAAAAGGGATGACTCCTGTGATCTTTTACTATGAAATGGCTGCTCCTTGTCCATATTCCTCTTGTTAGTTCATCTTCTGCTACAGTCCGACTTCCAAGATGTTTTAAAGATTCCACTTGCCTTCCACAAGCTCTGCCAGCTACTTGTACTCTCCCTTTCTTTGGTTTGTCATCAGCTGTTACTTTCCAGCTCTCTGTCTTGTCGTTCCTCAGGTTCATGCCCTGGGCCTACAGCATTTGACTGAATTCCTGCACCTTTCCTTCTGATTCCTCCACTGCGTTCCCTCTAAAGATAATGTCATCTGCCCACAGTAGCTTTGCTCGTCCCTTCATCTTGATCGTTCTACTGATGTCGTCCATGGTAATGACAATGAAAATCAGAGGGCTCAGTGCTGATGCTTGATGTAAACCAAGTTTCACTCTCAAGTTGTTCCAAAACATTTTCTAACTTTTGTTTTTTGTCTCTGTATAAAATGCCATTACCGTTGTGATCAGTTCCTCTGCATTGGGGTTAGGGTCAGGGTTAGGTTAGGGTTAGCGCCGCTAGGGTTTAAGCATGGGCCCAATCAGATCTTTTGGTATCTTATCATCCATCTTGTCCTAATCCACACAGGCCCATCTGTTACCTAATGAAGAAACGGGTTTGTTGTATTCCTTCCTCTCATGATTCCAGAGTGTTCCTCCCCTAATTTCTGTTCTACAATTTCTCTTTCCTCTACAAGTCTTCCCAAAGACTCCCTTCTACATGTCTTTAATTTCACTTCCTATACCGGGCATATTCACAAACGATTGGTACTAACATGGACTCACTCCATTCCCTCCAGACAACACTCCCATCACCCTTCATTGCACTTCATTGGCTACAAGTACTTGGATTATGTCCACTGTAACCTCATCTGGTCCTACTGCAATTCCTGTCATCCTCTTCCCCATTGCTCTCTTTGCTTCTTCTTCTTCAGAGATATTTGGTTCTGGTCTACAAACTGGTAACGACGCGGTGAATGAATTTTCATCATTCAGCAGTTTTTGCCACCTCCCTTTTCTTTCTGATCACTCCTATAAGGTGATGTTATGCCATCCTCTTCTGCAGCCCATCTGTCTGTCCCTTTCCATCCTGTACACCTTATTCTGTCACACCCTTTCATCCCTCCCGGTCTCCTGAATGGCCCTCTCTTTGACTACCCTTTTTGTCAAAATCAACCATTGAAAGCGCTGCCTTACATTTACACCTGACCGCCTTGTCATGTTTGCATGGACTACTCATTTTGAGATCTCACTACTTCTCTTTTTTTGTTTCTGTGTCTTTGCTTCACGTAGGTGGGAGAATTCAGAGCTCACGCTGCAGAATGGACCGCAAACGTCTCTGCAGAGTTCAAAGAGACTCGGAGGCGCCTGAGTGTGGAGATTTATGATAAATTCCAGCGAGCCGCCTCCATCAAGCGAAAACTGTCGGCAGAACTCGGACTGAACCCCACTCAGGAGCTGACGCCGGGGAAAAGGACACTCTCCGTAAATTTTACAGACGAAAGAGAAAGAGATGCCCTGCCTACTCTGACAAAAAATGGCAGCCTGTACCTGAATGGCCTCAGTCCTCCAGATGCCGGTGGGGAAATCTCGGTCATTGAGCACTTGAACTAGAAAGGCTGACCCCCTCATTATGACCGTTGGCTGCGTTCTTCACTTAAAATTCAACGGGGAGTTGGAATTACAGGAACTGAACGGTCTTGACGCGATAAGGCCAGTCTTGTCTGCCACACAGAAGTGAAGATCGTTGCTTTTTTTGGGTCGGTTCCATCTTTAATGTGGATGTCAGCTGGGACCCACATGCGGGATTGCTGGTGACCGTTCTGTGGCCGTCTCCACCATCATTTCTTTTCTTTGACAAATGGATTAAGAACAGGTGGGCAGCACAATCCATTCTGTCTTTCACCAGCTAAGACAAACCTTTCAACAACGGAGACTATTGTTTGACTTGCCACTGGGCGTTACCGAACTGAAGTGAAGGTACAGCTTTTTACCTAAGGAATTTCAACAGTGCCTTATAGCAGATCAAGAACAATGACTTCAAAGCCACTGCATGACACAAATGCACAAACCCACTGAAATGCATGGGCTGAAATAGACGCGAGAAAAGATTCAAAAAGCGAATTGTAGCAACACTGCAGCTCATCTCAAAATGTATGTTCGGTGACAGAGACCTTGACTTGTAAAAGCATGGCTTTCTGTCGAGACGTTTTTGAGCCCTTAAGCCCCGTGCTACCCGTGATTGTTGTTGTACCACAACAGCGTCGCAGCTTCATTTTGCAGGATTTGCTTTTCCGTTCTTCTATTAGGGTGCCTTTGTATTCCAGTAAATTGTCCTTACAGTATGCTACTTAAACAAAATGCCACACATGATGCCAAATGAACTGAATATTCACCTCCACTCAAATTAACGTTTCTAAAAGAATAATGCAGGTTCAAAAAATATCAATCAAAGGCCGGCAGTAATACGGTTGCCCCTTGCCAGGGTAGGCTTTTCTCCAGGTGCTCCACTTTCCACCCTCATCCCAAAGAAATGCTTGTTAGGTTGACTGAGGACCCCTAATTGTCTCAGGGTGTGTGGAGCTCTGGCAGGGACTAACTGGTGTCCCATTCACGACTGTCTGACGGCTCCAGTTCACTGGAAATAGAGAGGGGATGACATTAAAGTAATGAGGGGTCCACATTGACGTTATGATATTAACTGGCATTTCCAGGATGATGGCGGGTGGGTGTGTGTGATGACTGGCATCTCATCTGGAGTGGGTTCCTGTCCTTGTAGACTCCAGCAGCTTACAATGATGTTAATGCAAAAAGCAAATTTACAAAATCAATGGTTGAAGCCGTCTGTCCATCCATTAACTAGGCCGGCTAAACGTAGTTTTAGAGTCAAAGGCAGCTGAATAAATCGCTGAATGTTAGAAATGCCAAAAACAATTGGGAGATGATGTATTTTGTTATAACACTTGTAAATAAAAGCTTATTTTCTTAGCACACATATGTCATTTTAATGAATGTTTTGGTGTCACCACAATACAAAGAACAATGATCTCCTTAATGAAAATGTGCCATTGTGTTATCCTATCATACAACTTTATGCGTAGGCAACTTTCTTCAGGAGAAGATGGCTGCACATTTTTGTTAACGAGAACCCCGTGATACAAATCCGCAAAACAAACTCAACGTAGATCTTTGGTTAATTCTTCAGTATTTAGGCGTGCGTAGTGCTGCGGACTTCAAACCCTGAGGTTGTGTGTTCAAATCCCACTCCTGACACCACAAGTCACTTTACCTGCCTGTGCACCGGTTGGAAAAACATCAGAAAAGGAACCAATTGTGTCTCAATTATCCTAAGTCGCCCAGCCAAGTAACAATATTTATCGTAACATTCCTCAGCCATGGGATTAGTGGAGCGGCGCAACAAACCGCAAAGTGTTTTAACAGTGCCGCCTCACACCACCATGGACTGGGCCTCTGTGGAGATTCCTTGTTGTCCGTGTGGGATTTCTCTCGCTATTCCAGCTCCCTTTCATATCGTAAAGGTGCACACTTTTCAGTTAAATAGTAACTCTATCATGAGGCCAGGGTGCGCGTGTGAGTACGCTTGTCCTGCGGTGTACTGGCATTCATTCTGCGATGGCTCCTCTAGTAATGTAATGCGCCACGTGAAGCGGCTCTCACTGCGTCCACTTTACTTACAGATGACTGCCAGCTAATTACAGCATCCATACACGTATGGCGATAACGGGACAGTTCGGCCAGGCCTCCATTCCTGCTTTCCGTTTTTTTGTTTGTTAAGTTTGTTTATGTTGTGTTTCTTTTGCTGTTTGTTAGGATTGGATTCCTTTTTGTGATACTTTATACATTTTCTCGATCAATTCTTGTAATGTGACATTTTGTTTTGTTTTTTTTTTGAATCACTGAATTGATTCTGACATCCAAATGTAGCGATTCCCAATCATTTAAACGGTTAATAATTTTTTAAATGCATTGGTTCACCATTTTGGTTCTCCATGTTCTTCGCCATTTTACTCTCCCATCATTAGAGGTGTGTCATGACATGAAGTGACAACAATCAAAGGTGCGAGTACTCTGTGTACACGCTCAGTTCATGATAATTCTGAAGTGTTTGATACTGTTCAACACCATTGTTAAGGCGCGCTGTTTGCAATACGTGTTGATGCTGTTATTCAGCCACACTTTCTACAGACAGACTAAAATCCCCATCGGATAAAACAGAACTCTAAGTATCCTTCATGTATCTTCTTCAGATTGAGCATTTGGTGGCATACTATAAAGAAAGTGAATGGCTGAAGTTCGTGCGACTCAGTTTATGTCACAGTCTTTGTTGCCATCTAGTGGATGAAGCTAAACAATACAATCCAGGCAGCTTTGCTTGACATTTAGACTTCTAACCTTTGTTGTCAACTTTTGTCGTCATCACTCTTGAAAGACTTAGTGCTGTTTAGAAATTCTTCTGTGGGCCTTAAATGTTGTAGGTCCATCGTCTAGAAAGATTCAAATACAAACATATATTCAGTATAATAAGACACTCCCTACCATCCATTGACTGCATACATTTCGATGCACTCATCTCTCGGCCCTGTTATTAAAGAATAGGACCCTCTCTATAGAAAGGAGAAGTTCCTTCTTTTGTGAAGTCCAGAAGAGAACTGAACTTTGTTTTTCCAGGCTGTCCTTCCAACCTGCTTCCCTGGGACCGTTTAACTGATAGGGGGGACCCTTCACACCAATCCTGGACCTCCCTGGGTGGGCCTGTATTCCTTGTGCTTCCAGTGGCCCTGCAGACTGTGTCTTGGATGTGCTGTTTTCTGGTCTGTACCTGAAAAATGAGAAGTCCCCATTTCCTTGGGCAGCTTTTATCGTTCTTGGATGTATCAAGGAGGAAGAGAAGGAGAAGAAGTGAATGATGCGAATTAGAAACATTTGATTTAGAAGGGACATTTCAACAACAGAGGTATGGTGAGTTTATAAGGCATGTATGGCCAGTTCTGAAGCAGAATGGTTTCACTGGCGACATGATGTGGAGTTTCCTCCAAGGTTGCTACCCAAGTGGACCAGGATCTTCACTGGTTTATCTGGGAGAGCCTCACCTTAACCCAGCTAGGCAATAAAACTATAAATATAACCAAACCTTTAACAAAAAGAGAACGGATGACTGTAAACCCTCAACTTGAAATACAAGGAAAAATGAAGGATCTTTATAAATAAAAAATTCATTATCAAAAATACAAAGAAATGTGCAAAAGAGCAAAACAAGGCAAAGAGGAGTTGCCTAAAGAGAATTCCACAGCAAGCAAGTCCCAATATGATAACCAAAAATAGGAATCCTTAAGACAACGCAAGAACTCTCCAAATATCCAGGAAATCCAATCCAGAAAACACAATACTCACTGCAACTCCAACAAATGTCTGATTCCCAAATCCTGAGCCTTCTCAACCAATTTAAATAGCTTGAGAGCGGGCTCAGGAGTCGTGATGTCAGGGTGGCCCCACCTCCTGGTGCTCCGCCCACAAGGAACAGGGAACAGAATTACATTTAAAGTGTCAGTGCGCAATCATAAACTCGCATATTAAATCAACAAAAATGACAAAGACAGCAAAAATGAAAACTCAAAATTAAGAAAACCAACAATACAATAAAAGTATTGCATTCATTCTTTAAAGAATCTATACAAGATGATATCTGTCTGTTCGACAGATGTGCTCGGTTGAACTTATTCAGTACATACAGATACTCTGCAGCGGCACCTCCCTGTTCTTGTCCAGTAAGTACCAGTTGTTAATGCCCGCTAGCAAACCATATTGAGAAAAAATTTTAAATAAAACAATGCCATCCTTTCTCCATGAGATTTCATACTTTCAAGGGGAAGGACCCCCGTTTTCTGAAATAAGTTCCGTATGTCAGTGTGCTTTCAGATCTCTAAGGTCTCAGCCACCACAACAACTATCCCAAACAGATTCTGTTCCTCAGGCTGCTTTCGGATCTTTAAGGCAGGTCCCCCCGACTCCAAAGAAATTGTAAGATCAACACCTCACCACATATTAGAACCTCCAGGGGTGCCACCCCCTCCTCTCTTCAATGTAATTTGTACATGTAAGCGTAGTTTCAGCCCTTCAAGTGAGAAATCCCATCCCAATGTAATCCATGCTTATAAGCACACAATCAGAGCACAAAGCTCCCAACAAGGAGCACTGCCAGTTGTTTTTTACTACATCAGCCTCTGGCATTAATGTCTGTGATGCGCCACATGTTGGAATGATGTAGTAGTAGACTGTAGTGC
The DNA here is from genome assembly GCF_900747795.2 of Erpetoichthys calabaricus. NCBI lineage: Eukaryota > Metazoa > Chordata > Cladistia > Polypteriformes > Polypteridae > Erpetoichthys > Erpetoichthys calabaricus. The sequence goes on along the minus strand of NC_041408.2, from coordinate 1,176,241 downwards.
CTTTATCACTCCAGCAGACGGTGCATCACAAACATTAGCACTGCTGTTGAGAAACCGATTGCAAATGCTGTGTGACCAAGGTGACAGAAAACTTGACACTATCACTTAATAAAGTGAAAACGAATGACAAAGGGAGAGCTAACCTCATTTGAGCACATTAAACATTCTGGTGAGGAGGAGTAAATCACCTAAATAAATAATAGCTACATGGAGGGTATGCTGGCCTCCCAGGATCTGAGTTGGAGACCTCCAGGTGCTTCCTCTATCAGACTTTCTCATTTACTATCGTTTTTTGTTTCTATTTCAGATCTCCTTTATTAGGTCATAGTGTTGGTTGTGTGCACCACCTGTTGGAATGAAACTAACAATACCTTTTACAGTACTAGTCCATGTGATAAATGCCTTGGAGGGAGTGCATTGCGAGTGATGCCGTAGGTATGGCGGAGCGCAGTTCTGCTCTGTTGAGCTCACTTCAGTAAGCCGACACTTCTGCATTGACGTTTGAGCGCCAGAGCAGCAGGCTTCACTCGTTAAGCCCAAGTGGTGTTGGGTTGGGGTGCTTCAGAGTTCTGGTTTGAAAAGTCCTCACGGGGAGCACTTTCTGTCCGCCGTTTTGATGATTGTTCCTGCGCTTGTGTTCAGAAGCCTTTTGTGGTTTTTAACTTTTGATTTGGCTTTCTTAACAGTGCAGCTGACTTTGGGGTTTTCAGATCTTTCTTTAGCTCCTTCTCCCAGTATTTTCTCCCTAAAATACTCACTGGCAGGACAGTAGGGCCCTCTTTACTTTTTTTTTTTTGCATTTGGACCCATCAAATTCTACTTTACGCTTCCAGTCATCTCTCTCATCTTCTTTCCCAGTTTCATGCCAATGGACAATAAACTCAGCCAAAGGTCTGCCTGGAGGGTTGAGTCCGCACTTCGAACCAAAGTCATATTCAGTTATTTCGCTCTGCCATGAGAGTTTTTATTCATGGTGTAACGTTTGTTTGGTGACATCAGGCTTTCTGACCTTAAAGTAGCCGTCAGGCACAACACTGAATATCGGCTCGTATGCCTCCTCGTAGGAGCTTGTGGGCGCCCGGGCAAATGGGTGTCCAGCTGACCGAGTGTCTTACAAAGAGGAGCAGAAGTGAAACACAGAAGGAGCCGAGGAGGAGCACAGCGAGGACAACTAATGCCTCAGCAAGGAGCCGTGGCAGGCAGGCAGGCACTTAAAACACTGCAGGAGAGCAGGGAAGATTACAAAATGAACAACACATGAAAACTAGGGGGGCTTTATCAGATTTATGGGGTCATTACTACTGTGATAAGTATGGAGTGCAGTGAAAATGTTCCTGGCAAGTGCTTATCAACATACAAGGCGCCACCTCAAACACAAAGACACAATCTTATGAGCAGGTCTCAGTCACGGCCAACACACACACACACACACATCTCGTGGATGTTGGAGAAAAACCCACCCAGAGTACGCAGAATCATAACAAGTTACAAATTCAACATAAGAAACTGTCAGAAACGATCACAAGTGCACGAGAAGGCCCAATGTGCCCAGCGGTGCGATTTCATTTCTGACATATCGGTGATCCTTGACTTGTGTACGCCATCAACTGAGAACAAAAGAACCCGGACCCGTACTGGAGATATTCGATTGTCTAGCAGTCCCGACTGGTGTCAAGGTCAGGTTTCATTTGGAATTCTTTTTTAAGGTACAACACTCCATCTTTGCATTTTGTAGCAGAGCAGCCATCTGTGAAGGTTAAACGTCTAAGACGAGTCGAGCTGTCACATCCAAGTGGCGTCTGTCACACACTTTGAGTCGGTCTCTTTCAGGATTCCCCGCCGGCGTATCATCACGCCGTCCAACTGCGTTGGGTCTTCTCACTTCACTCCCTTTGCCTTATTTCAAAGAGTATCATTGCATTGCCAAACGACTTCTCTTGGGTTTCTGTACTGTGCTAATATTATACAGTAAGGGTGAGGATGCTCTAACAATCAAACCATGAAATGTAACGTTGTAACCTGGGCTGTGAAACATGTAAACAATTGCTACTTTTTTATATATAGTTTTTTATGTAATGCAGATCATACTTGAATAATAAAAATGTGTAAAATATTCAGCTTGAACGGCTATTGTTTTTTAGTATTAAAACATGAACATCTCTAATTATTCTTTGTCTTTGTCATCCATGTCATTATTTCTCTTCTAAATCATATCCACATACTGCATTTTCTACAAAAGAAAGATAAGAAAAAGCCGAGGCTGACCTCCATGACCAGAAAAACACAACCTTGTGTGGCTGGTGTGTCAGGGAGAGGGTGAGCATCATAATGGTGCTCAGGTTTATCTTCATTCTCTGCTCCACCACAACCTCCAGCGAGACCAGAGCACACCCCATAACTGAGCCTGTCGTCTTAATGAGCTTCTTCAGTCAGTGGGCCTCTCTTGAAGTGATGCTACCAGGCCAGTACGCCACACTGGCTCTCCGGCTTGTAGAAGACGTGAAGGACAATACTGTCCACATTGAAAGGGCGCCGTCTCCTTTGACCAACGGCCTGCTCTGCCACTTCTTCTCTGGCTCCTTTGTGTTACGAAGACCAGTCCAGTCGAGTACTTTTAGAACTTCACCACCTCCATGTCTTCTCTCTAAACAGTGACCAGGCACAGAAGCTCATTGGTGTGGCAAAAGTCAACGAGCAGCTCCCCTGCCTCTTCTCCTTTGTCTCATCCCCCTCATCTATACCCCCCTAAGTGTAGAATCATCTGAGAATATCTGCAAGTGACCTGACCTGCTGTTAAATTTATAACATGAGGGGTACAAAGTGAAGACAAAAGCAGACAGGCCTGGTCCTGGTGGTGCGCCACTGTTCCTCACACAGTCCATGAGCCTCACACACTGTGGTCTGCCAGACAGAGAGATAGTCCATCATCCAGGACACCACAGGCTCGTCCACCTGCTGATCTCTGAGCTGACCCCTTACCAGGGATAGCTTGAGGGTACTGAAGACACTGGAGAAATCAGAAGACATCATCTTCGCAGCATTTCCAGCGTTGTCCAGGTGAGAGTAAGCCATTGATGGTTGCATCTTCCACTCCAAAAGGTGAATAAAGACAACGATGCCTGAAGTGTCAAAGAGTAAGGAAAGGACAAAAAAAGCCAAGAAGAAGATGTTTGAATTACTTCAGAGAGCAGACTGCATCGGGCATCCAAAAAGCGGATTAGATAGTACGAGAGCAAAGCACTATGGGTATGAGAAGAGAGTTCCTACTGCTGGCCCCAATGGGACAGGATGATGATGATGATGGTGTTCAAGACCTCATAATATATGCAGTGAATGTACGCAGTGTGCAGTACAGAATGCTACAACGTTAGGCACAAATGAAATTAAGTCATGGAGCTCAATGCCAATGGTGCCTAACAAACACATCCTTGTCCGTCCTACGGGGCTTCAGAATTCCAAAAGGCTTTGACAGTTTTGTTGGCAGATCATGCACTTGAGACCACCTAGTGGAAAATAAATTAAGGGAAACCTGGTCATCTCCATCTTGAAAGAACAAAACAGAATCTGAAACCAAACATCCATCGTGTACCGTCCAGAACTCATTTGCTCTCATCCTCATTTATTCGATTTCATGTTTGAATGTATTGCTGTCATTTGCATTGTTTCTTCTTGTATTGTTTTCTTGTGGAGTCATCACGACACCATTTTGAGGTGGTTTTTTTGGATGGACTATGCCATTTTCCACGTTATTTTCATGGGCACTGCCATATTGCTGATGGCAACACCAGAGCGTCCAAGCCCAAGAGGATGTGAGGAGAACATGCAGACGCCACACAGACACTGACAGAGCTAATCGCCCTTTGTGAGCCCTGACGGCCGCTGTGGCAATCTGCCAATCATAATTAGAATACCACACCATTTTCTAAGCTCACTTAGTTATTATAATCGTAATTAGGATTTGTATTAGAAGTAATAATACGAAGGAGAAAAAGATGAGTGCTTTTGGCATAAGCAGTAATCATAAGAAGAAGAAGAAGAGCGTGGATGAGCCTCCAGCATTACATAGCAGAGCAGCACATGTGCCACGAGAGGCGACATGACAGCAGGGCTCTGCCTTGGGCATGTGAAGGATGTGACTAAAGAGGAAAAAAGAAAAGCAGCACGGCTGGCAGTCTCTCGATGCTCTTTCAAGTACCTGATAAGGATGCGTGTGCGGCTCTGCCAGCTGGCTGTGATTGCACAGACCCAGAGGCCCAGCCTTGAAGATGTTACTCACATGGCCTCCAGCTACGTCACCTTCACTAGTCAGAGGCAGAAGAAGTACATGACATGAGATGAAAACAAGAGTCACGTCAGGGAATAAAGCAGGGGCTCCGCTTAAAAAATGGATGAATGAGGCCAGGCGGAGAACATGGAGGAGAACGTCAGTCTGGCAGCCACTCCGGGACTCTGGTTAGCGGTAGGTGAGAGGTCATTACCTCCTTGGTACCAGATTAGCTCTGCTGGAGGATTTTGGGGTTGTACTGCTGATTCAGCGTAAACAGGATGGGGGTGCACTGTGCTCTAGTGCCGCAGGACAGAGTGACTTTATAGCGCCTTTCCACACCTGCTACCAAGTCATCTACACACTAGAAAACATCTGGGGCCTCATGTATAAACGGTGCGTACGCACAGAAATGTTGCGTACTCCCGTTTCCACGCTCAAATCGCGATGTATAAAACCTAAACTTGGTGTAAAGCCACACACATTTCCACGGTAACTCATTCCTTGGCGTACGCAATTTCTCCTTTTGGTTTTGCAGACTGGCAGCACCCAGCGTCAAAGCAGTGCCACTGTTCCTGTGTGATCACCCTTTCTTTCTTAGATCCACATTCCTGACGCAGCTTTATAAATACACTGAAACTAACTGCATATTGTTTATTAGTGTAATGCATTTGATTGTAATTAACCTGCAGCAATATAATGGGCCAGGGAATAGCCATAGTATCCCAAATACCAGAACTGCTTTAGCGTTGTTACGCTCACTGCATCTTGTTCTTCTTTTTGCTGCTCCCGTTAAGGGTTGCCACAGCGGATCATCTTTTTCCATATTACTCTCATTACTCTCACTGCACCACTCGGAGTATTTATATCACTGTATCTGAGTGGGGAATCACAGCAGCAGCTGATCAGAAAGAGAATTATCAGTACACAGCATGAAGCGGACGCTGCCTGAGCCACGGCAAAACGCTTCAAAGACTTTCCTGTACGGACTTCGCAGTTTAGAAAAAGTTTCATCCCAAGAACTCTAAACGCACTCAATCAGTCCATCAAGTGCTCCTTGTAGAAATGTTTGTACTTATAAGTACAATCACCTCACTGTAAACTTGCACTACAGTTATAATATTGCACAACCTGCGCCACTTTATAAAGCGCGTATTTACATATGATGACGATATCATTTTTAAGATGAAATGCAGCAAAATATGTTGATTATATTATACAGATAAAACTTTAACTTCATTTAAATAATCTGTATTGTTAATAATTAAACATGTGAGGACACGGTGCCGCAGCGCTAGCTAGTTCACGGATAGCTCCTGCCTTGCATTGTATTCTTGCTGGTGCTGACGCGACACTGGAAAGATAGACGGATAGAATAATTAAACATGTACTACGAAGATATTCCAATGTTCCTTAAAAGTTTTGAAGAATCGGCGTTCTAAGCTTACAAATGGCTTCACGTCTATTACAGAGCTGATTGTGTGGCGATTGGGTTTTTGGAGAAAAAAAAGCAAGGACAGGAATTGGAGGTTAGTACGTTTGAAAGAGACAGGACTTCTGTAATAAATTATTTCATCGAAGGTCGCACATGGCGCAGCAAGCCTCTTGCGTGAGACATGAACAATCACTGCGCCACCATGTTCCCATGTTTAATAACATGCTTTAACTCCTATCATCATGAAAAAGATATCATGTATACATCTCAGTATTTTAATTATTCAGAGAGCTGTAATATCACGAATGTAATGGATTCTGTGTCCTGTTGGAGAAAGAGAAAGCCCGTTTAAGAAGCACGTAGTGATTCACACACATAGAGCACATAGAAGATCAAATACAAAACAAAGCATTTAACGTGCTACTTTAGTTACGATGGGATTTGAGAAACTAGTAAATTAAACGATTTAAAGATGAAGTTTATGATGTTCTACTCTAATGGCAAAATAAACTACGTGATTAAAGTGGAAATTTCGAGGTTAAAGTTGACATTTCGTGCTTTTTTCCCACTGTGTGCCTATGTTTTTTGTTTGTACCCTAATAAGCTTTCATATGACACTCAGACGGTGGGCTACGACTCGCCTTTTCACGGCGACTTTGATATGTGATTTCTTTTTTATTTCGGGCACTGTGCGACTTTGTGAACTCGATCTTTCGAGTTTCTCCGACACTCTGTCACTCGATCAACTTTCTTTTGTTGCTTATACCCCTGTTTAAACCAACAAATAGTACGATTTTCCTTTGCCTCCACTTGGTATTCACTGAAATTCTTATATTTTCCCCCGTGCTTTTCCCATTGTCTTTTCACAGAAGGCTATTTATATTGATTTGCATACTCAAAGAGGCGTAATTCTGGGAGGAGTTGGGGCGGGACAGAAGGTGCGTGCACGTGCGTTACTGATTGGGATTTATGTAGCGGAAGAACGTGGAAGTTTGCGTGCGCACAGATTCCTGCATCTGGATTTTTCTGTGCGTACGCACAATCCCGCTTTTGTGCTTACGCCATGTTATAGTGTGAGTTCTACGCACGACGTTATACATGAGCCTCCTGGAGTTTGATTCATGGTGACTGTGCTACATCTGAACCGAGCTGATGCACTGCATTACATTTTTAATAAAAGACTTAGATGTTTGAATGTGCCAACGCCTCTTTTGCTGTGTCGTGTCCTGCACACAAATGATCAAACCAAGGACCCTCGTAATAAAGCTGAGTGTGCGGCAGAGCAGAGTGAAGCGCCACAAAGTAATTACGATTTTAGTAATGCGCGATGAGTCGGTCCTACCAACAGAGAACTGAGTGCCGAGCTTTCCAGCGAGTTTATCAACGACCCTGATGCCAATCATTCCATAAATACACGCAGAACCCACCTGGCACTGAGCGACAGCAATGACAGCCCACTCCGTCTGTCTTTAAGCATTTCGGCAGGACTTGATTAAACTTGCTAAACTGGCCCCCCATAGCGTGTGTGTGTTTACCTGGCAGCGATGGACTGGCATTCTGTCCATTTGGGTTATTTACTGGGGTCGGCACCAGCTGGACCATGCGTGACCCGGCCCTGGATAAGTGGGTCAGGAAGATGGATGGTGGGCTTGAAGTGGGGCGGTGCGGTCCGATACGCCATGGCAGCTTTCTGGATGTCTGTAATGTCTGCCCAATTCTTATCGCTTCATTTGCCTGCGACGTGAGCTCCATATTTTATCAGTCCTGTCCAGATTATGAAGAAACAGCTTTGACTTGGACAAAACAAACACTTGTATCCTATAAAGCCTCCAAGGGTCTGCCTTTAGCAAGCTTCACGTTTCACAATTGTGATATCATCGCTAGTCATAAGGAACGTTTCTGTTGTGTTAAATGTGACATGATGAGTGGTGACGAGCAAATACAAATGCTGTCAGTTTCAGCTGAGCTCAGGGAGAATGGCAGAAGGACATCGACCGACATGTTCTGCCATGACTTGAAATTACTCGGAATGGCTCCCGCAGCCTGAAATCACAGAAACGCGTTTTAGTTTCACAAACCGTGAGGCCACTGCTGTCATGAAACATTAAACAAATCCAAACTGACCCCGTGGCCCAGCCACGTGCCCTCTGCTGATTCCTAGGAGTGCGACTGCCTTTCTCCCACATAACATCTTCAAATTCTTCTTGTTTCAGCATCGCTGTTAACTGAAAAAAAATAAAATCTCTCCAGTGGTTGGAGGCCCCCCTTTTCAATCTGTTTCCTGGTGGAAAAGGTAAAAGATGCCATTAAACAGAACTGATTTGATCCCTCGGGTAAGAAGACGACTTCTTCATGCAGATGGAGAAGCAGAAATCTAAAAGCACGTGTGCATTAGCAGGTTCCAGTCGGTGCAAACGCATCCCTGAACAAATCCCAAGCCCTGAGGTCCAGGAGACATTAGCAGGCTCGCTGAGTGTGAGAAGATGGCTGTGCGACTGCCTGAGGCACAGAAAGCTGTGGAGCTGACGCTCCGGGCAATGGGCACCTGCTGACGGACAGTGACATTGGCACCTCAGGTAGTCCACTTCTGGGGTCAGTGTGTGTGTGCAGGGTGGACAGGTGCAACTGACAGACGTTAGCCATGAGAAGTGGTCACTCGTCTGCTCTTGGTGTGCCATCCACAGAACACCAGGACCTGAGGCAAAAGGCAGGATGAGACAACACATAAATACTAAGCAACAAATCAACATTAATATTAAGAAACGTTACTTAGAAAACAAAAACTGATAAAAAGAGGGAAAGTAAGATAACTTCAGAGGTCATTAAGACAGCTGGCAGGGTATATAGCGCCCTGATGTGTGGAGGACAAGTCAAGGAAGGTTGTGCTTCCACTAAGCAGCGAGGACTCATCTGGTGATATGATGTGCTTCAGTCTCCATTGTATAACAAAAGACACAGAAACAATAGAGAAAGTCCAGAAAAGACCAAGCAGGCAGAGTGAAGCTGAAGCAGGGAAGCAAGTGTAGAAAATTCTGAAGGGAGCGAGTGCCATGGAGCCAAATGAGGTCACAGGAAGGAAGCTTGTTTGGAACAAAGAGACGTTTTCTTCTCACCGAGAGCCACAGACGCAAGGAGCAAGTGACCAAGTGTGGTGGACGGCAGGACTTTAGGGACTTTCAGATCTCAACTTGATGACATGTTGGTGAAATGAGGTGTAGAGCTCGTTGGACTGGGTGACGTGTTCCTCTCTAGATTGTTATGCTTGTTCTCTGTATGCCCATCCTGTGTCTCCATGGCTGTGTCTGCAGGTCTTTCCTCCCAGAGCCACAAAGGTGTGTCAGCTCGGTGAAGTGAGGACCCTAACCCGGTACCCTGTGTGTTAGCGGGGACTCTGATGTGCTGGTGTCCTCTCCAGGGTTGGCTCACGCCCTGTGCCCAGTGCTGCCCACATAAGCTGCGGACCACCTGAATACACTGCGTTGTCTTCTGTTGCCTTACAAATGAAAGTTACAGTAAATTTTGTGTATGCGTTTGTTTGCGCTAGTAAAACTTTTTGGGAATTCACCAAAGTCCTTCTATGAGACACAAATATCTGAAAATAAAAAGAACTGATATTATTATAATGAAAATCTTACATTGATGAGAAACACCTGGAGTTGCGTTAAAAACAAAATCATAATTTATTTTTTTATAGGAACTCTCTGGTATTTAACCCTCACTGCCAAGTCTGGAGTGGAAACAAAACCAGAAAACCTCCACACTTTCCCTCTTTCTTGGTGGCCAAATCACCCGGGTGTGCCAGTGCTAAACAGAATAGGGGGCACTGGGACACCTAAAGGTGACCGGCTGAGGACGCCCTTCACCGTCCCGTGTCACGGTTCACTTGTCCATCTCGAGATCTGCTGGACGCTTGTCATCTCACCCAGTAAGGAACGTCTACGACGCGGACTCTCATTGTGTCCTCCTTCATGTAACATTTGTCCAGGGATTCATGGTGGGCTTTGTGATTGGTATGATGTATGAGGAGGGACCCACAAATACCCAGAATCAGTCAATAGCATGAGAGTGGTGTGTCGTTATTGAAAATGCCGCTAGGTATTGTACGCCTGCAGTCTGGAGAGTCAGACCACGCTGCGCTGACCGAGTGCGGATTTCTGATGTTTGTTCCACAGTTGCACAGGTCACTTGGCTGATTGCTTTTCTTTTCTCCCAGCAGATTTTCAGATGATGATGATGGTGTTTTTCGACACTGATGGACTTGTTCACGAAGAGTTAATCAGCGATGTGATGCTAAACTGCTGGAAAAAAGCATCCAGAGGAACGACGCACCCACTGCTCTCTGACTTGGCATCTGCACACACCAAGTGGCTTTCACCAGAGACGATGTAGCCATTGCTTCACAGCTCCCGTGTCCATCAGATCTCATTTTCTATTCCCAAAATGAAAACTGAGACTGAAGGGAAGAAGATTTGTTACCGTGGAAGAACTCCAGGAAAAATGAACGCCGGAAGCTGTAGCCACGGTGACAAAAGATGCGTACAGAGAATGGGAGAGGTGCTGGGACAAGGCCATTGCATCTCGAGAAGATCATTTTGAAGGAGGCTAAAAAAGAATTGCTGTAAGTTTTCCAATAAAGGTTTATTTTTTTAACAATGCCGTGTGTTTTTGGGTCCCCCTTGTATAGTGGACATCTCTTCTTTCTGTCACTAGCACACCTTTAATATCCTTTACCTTTAAACGTGTGGCACTTGTGAATGTAATCTGAGGCCTGCACGAAGTAAATAAATCGTAATCGCTCTGTCTGGAAGGTCTGGGACTCCAGGGCTATTAGTCGGCTTTGGTGGGTTACGACTTTAACCCAAAATCATCCCGGGGGGGCCGTTGCTTCCTTGCAGTTTAAACTAAAATCCTCACTGAGCAGCTGCAGGTCCAAATTCACTTCAGGCACTGGGATGGCGCCTCGCTCATCTAGTGCTAGCAGAGGTTGTTGTCCATTTTGTTTGGTCGAACTGGTTTGCTTTTTTTTAGGATGAAACAGTTGAGGCGCTCATCTCCATGAAGATCCTGAGAGATCAGGAACATCAAAACTTGAGTTTGATTGATCAGCGGCAGTTTGCTTCCTCCTCTTTCTCGGGGCAACGTCACTGCTTTGAATCCCCCCTGGCCGTCCTCTCCTGATTTTATTTCTATAGTTAGGGGCCGGTGAAGAGACGTGGAGTGCAATCAAGAGGAGCCTTTCAACAACAGCTATGTGCTCTCGGGAGATGCAGACACAAACCCCTTTCTGTGCTGACAGCTCGCTGTTTCAGGCACAGCTTGCAGTTGTTGTTTAATGACAGAGGCAGCCATCATCCTTGTCGAAACAATGCAAAGGACGGCACTCATTAGCGGTAACCTGCAGTGTTTAGGTTCTTCACAAATGAGCGTCTCAAGTTGCTTGTTAATTAGGGAAGCTCTAACAGGGTTTCATGCTTCCTCCATCTGAGCAGCTTCTCTGTTCCTCAAGAAGACTTCAGAACTGACAAGTTCACTCACAGCCGCTCCTGGGTCATGGCTCCCGACTTCGTTATTCTGAAGGTGATAAAGGGCAGTGCAGCTTTTCAGTGAAAGGTGTCTTGATGTTCTCATCTGCTGATATCTGAAAGAATTTCAGTACCTTTTAAGAATGCGAAATTTGTAGGCATTAATGATAAAGAAGCCTCACAACTCACAACTTCAAATACACAATTCTGGGTTTAAACACATGTTTTATTTAACTGAGGCTTCTTCTTCCATAATTCACAAATCCACAACACAGTCATTTTCTGTTCCTCTTTCTTTTCTTCCTCCGCTTCGTCCTTCTCAGCTCACGACTCTGGATCACCTGGCTGAGGTGAAGAAGCTTCTTTTAAGTTGAACCCAAGAGTACGTCCAGTGAAATCACATATTCAATGTGTCTACGGTCCTTAGTGTAAAGTAAATCTTGAGATTCCATCTGTGTTCCCATGTTCTTGTTAAAGAAGTCATTTCAAGTAACAGTCGAGATTCGTTGTCTTACAATAATTCCCTTCATAATTTGAAACACTTCAGACATGTCACCTCTTCATCTCATTCGTTTAAACTACACTCCTTGCATTATGAGATTTAATGCAATTGCATCAGTTACATTTTAGGTATCCATTGCCACCAGCAGTCTACTGCAATAATCCATCCATCCATCCATCCATCCATCCATCCATCCATCCATCCATCCATCCATCCATCCATCCATCCATCTATTCTTCCATCCAACCATACATCCATCCATCAATCCATCCATCCATCCATCTTCCAAACCCACTTACCCAGCTCATCCCAGCAGTCATAGACTGCCAGGCAGGGCCAGGGCACCAGTTCATCACAGGGAGACCCCACACTGACCAGGGTCCATTTTAGCATGTCTTTAAACTGTGGTAGGACTCCCACCCAAACACAGGGAGAACATGCATACTGCACTCAGGGAAGGCCCAAGACGTAAATCCCTGTCTCTCTTCTGTGGGGCAGCAGCACCACCACTGTGCCACCATGCCACTCCAACATTTTGTTAAAACTTTTCATTTGAGTCTTCAAATCTGTTCCTATTTTCCTTATTTTCTACCACAGATGGCCGATCCTAATGGATTGCATCTTTGCACCTGTACCAAACAGGCCATCTTCATATACAAGCATGCAGCTTTCTGTGTTCTGGTGAGCCGTTAATCGCGTTTGTCCACAGAGAGAATGTTTTCCCCCTCTAATTTTTGACATTCATGTCCATGTTCAGTGAAACATCAAAGAATTCCTTTATGTGCGTTAGACTTGCATTTTTTAAGATGTTCCAGCCTGAGTTTATGGATCGAGTGCTTTCAGTTCTTTAATGACTGTGTGTACATTTCTTTAGCGGAGCTCGTAAATCAATAATTTTACAAAATAACTGACAGCTGAATGTACTTTGAAAAGCACAGAAACTGAACTTTTAAATACGGATTGTGAAAGAGTTGCAAGGTGCAGATTTGGGGCTTTGGGGAGAGACCCCAGTCAGATGTCAAAAGGCCATCAGGTTGGTGGTGGTTTTTTTAAAGGTGAACCTTTTGGTATCTTCATGAGGGACTCTAATAGAAGGGACCCAGAAGTGGCGTCATCAGCCATCTTCAGTGCTGAAAAGAAAGCACTCTGGATGTTGCTATGGACTGCTGTGTCCTCCTCCATCCACTCCTCTGTTCCTCACATGCGGCACAAGATGGGTCTGACCGATTTTTAAGCCTTTTCTAAATAAGTGTTGGCCACCCTTAAATCACCCTTGTCAGAAATAAGTATGTCCTAAGTGCCTAATAAGATCTATAATAAGTGCCACACTAACGATTGTCCTGAAATATCCGGAAACTTGGACATCCAGATTAGCAGAGGAGAAACTGAACAGGACGGCGGCCACACAGATAGCCACAAAATGGGGTGCTAACAACAAATAAAATGTCCTCCCAAAAACCTCACAAACGCAGCAGTCACATGGAGTGGAGTGCTTGGTGGTCCTGAGTGTGTTAGCTAAGGGAGGCGAGCCATTCATACAGATGGGTCAAGGCTGCCTGTTTTGAGGGGACTAGGGGGGCAGCGGGTCCTCCCAGTCTGATGATTCACTTTGTATTTTGTGTTCTGTCTTTAGTAGCCCTCTGGATGTTTCACTTGCTAATGAAGACACAACGTTTGATACGACTGGCCTACCTGGCATTTTTCTGGGCACAGAGTGTTGCCACAACAGTGCCCCTCATGTCACAGCATACCCATGCTCCTAGTCTAATCACACCAATGACAAATTAAGGTGTGGATGCCGATCAGATCTCAGACTGGCACCTCACAGCGTGCCAATCACACCTGGCAAGTCTGAAGGAAATGAACTGGAAAATATGCTGGCATTGGTGCAATCGATGACACAAGTCCTGGACTCGTTTCACCCATCGTCAGTCGCCTATAAATCTGAAGGCAGCACCACAGGAATCCATTTATTACCTAGAAATTGGAAGTAAATGACTCACTTCAAGCAATAAAATATTTACACAAAGATTGGCACAACATTTTTTATGGCACCAAAATTCTTTTCAAAGACATACCAGGAAAAATATTACATTTCCTTTGAAACTGCTCCTTTAAAATCCACCTGGAGTCCAGTTGTTAAAGATGGGATGCGCCCAAAATGATTTTTAATGATCTTTTTCTCACTGATGTACAGTAGAATTCCTTCGCTGCTGAAACTAAGAACATCTACTTTGGAAGTCAGTGGTCTTCAATATCAGTTATGCAGGTTTATCCACCTCCAGGGGTCTAACGTTTATATTCTGGGGTTGGCTGATTACGCCTCCACTCGTCATCTTCTCATGTCATCCAAGACCACCACCAGGCACGTCTTCTTCAGCCTCCATCCTGGTTTCATGCTGTCCACCTCTTCACCTTGGCAGATGTCCTGCGGTGTGTAGGGATCTGCCTATTCTGTCTTAGCGGCAAGGAACCAGGGAAGGACAGTGAAGGCAGCAGAACATCAGGGTTAGGGTGCCCTAAAACAACATCCTCATGGCGTCAGTACGGATAAACAGGCACATCCAACAATTTGACAAATGAGAGGGGAGACCCTTCAGCCCACCAGCTAAGCTGTCTCCATATCTCGTCCTGATCCTTCTTGAAGGTTGTCGAGGTTTCTGCTTCAGCTTCATGTCAGAGTAGTTTCTTCCAGAGTCCTAAACTCTTCCTGGCTTCAGTCCTAAATGCCCTTCCCTTCATTTCCACTGGAGTACGCCATTCACCATTAAGTGGCTCTACTTTATCAGTGTCTCTGAGGATTTTGAAGACCTGGATTGAGTCCCTACGCCACCTTCTCTGGTCAGGCTCAACAGGCCTAATTGTCTCTGAGTCTGTCCCAGCTGGACACATCCTTAAGTCTTGGGATGCACCTTGTTGTTCTTCTCTTCACCTCATGAAGTGCGGATCTCTCTGTCTTTCTTGTAGTGTGGTGACCAGAACTGCACACAGGACCTCAGATGTGGCCTCACTAGTGTCTTATAGTCGCAGAATAACGTCCCTCAATTCATATTCTACAGTTTTACATCATAACCTTCATAACGTTTTCTTTTTCCTTTTTAATCTCTTCTGCACATTACTTAGATGATGACAATGTTCTGTCAACATAAGCCCCTAAATCCTTTACACAGGTTTGGACAGGGTCTCCCATCTTGTATTTATAAATGACGTTCCTTTTGCCCACCTGTAGCACTTTTTCACATTAAACTGCATGTTCCAAAGTGTTTGCCCAGTTCTGAAGCTCGTCCAGGTGTTTCTGTCTCCTCAGTGTCTGCCATTCCTTCAATTTTAGTGTCATCTGAAAATTTCACAAGTTTACTAACTACACCAGAATCAACGTCATTAATATAAATCAGAAAAAGTAACAGTCCAATGTCAGACCCCGGAGGGACTCCACTGATGGCCCTCTTTAACTCCCCTCTGTACTCTTTGTCCCCTACTAGCTAACCATCTTGAGTATCCAGTTTTGTCAGTCACCTCTGATTCTTCCAGCGTCCAGTTTCAGAATTAATCTTTGGATATTGACACTGAGTCAAAGTCTTTTTGAACATCTGAAAGGTTTTCTGTGTTCCTGCACTAATGGCCTGGTGGAGTAAGATTGCCACCAAATTCTGGGTAATTAGCATTAGAGCACTAGCAGAGAATTTAAGGAGAGGTAGAGCAGAATTACACAAGTCCAGCCATTTAAGCAGAACCAACCATCAGAAACCTGATAATGTAAAAGAACCTAAACTGGAGCACCTCCATCATCACCAGAATGACATTTAAAGACTCTGGTGATGCTGGAGGACTCCTGATCATCATACGTGCAGCTGGGGTTACCGCTAAATCCATCAAGAGCTACACCGAAAAAGCTCTCACCAACATCAATGTCTCTGTTCTGTAAAAACAAGGAGCCATGTGCATGGCATCCATTACCAGCAGAGTCCTTGGCCTGGCTGGCAGTGATTAGTACCAACTTTTTATCATTGAGCTGGCGTTGACCAGCCACCCCTAATAATGAAATCACCAATAAACTCCAAACCAAGATCTTCATCTATTATCTCTCTCTCAAGAGCTTTCTTGAGTGGGCAAAGTGTTAATACCAGTTGAAAAAGAGTTGGGACATCCAAAGAACTGGAAATGATAATAATAATAATAATAATAATAATAATAATAATAATAATAACAACAACAACAACAACAACAACAACAACAACAACAATAATAATAATAATAATAATAATAATAATAATAATAATAATAATAATAATGTAGACAATATGCCAAATGCTAAAAAATTCATATCAGAGAGGAGTTCCATCAGAGAACGGTTGGAGTTTTGCTGGTTGGAGAACAAAGTCTTGTCAGCGGGCAGGCAGATACCATTTTGTCAGAGGCAGGGAGGATGAGCGTCGTTTTACTGGACAGAGGAGAACATCTTAAAATGGAGGCCGTATGCTAGCCTGATGTCTACCAAGGTTGAAGTGATCCTTTTGTATCACCTGAAGACGGCTTCTCGTTCTCTTCTTTGATTCAATGACACCGTCTGTGCAGTTCGGTCACCTCCTTCCTGTGTCGTTATAGTTTGTGATGAGGCCACTAAGAATTACGCCAACTGTTGACTTGACTGTTTCTTCACAATCCACATATAAAATGCAAAGAATCTGTGTTCATCAAATAAAGGAGCAGAGAGAAGACCCAACTTTGGGGGGCACCCGTACACAGGGGGAGTTGTTAAAATTCCATCATCGGGAGCAGCAGCTTCGATCGTTCAGAATCTCCATCTGCAGCGGTTGTCTCGACTCCAGTTAAGCAACTTATTCTCTAACTTCAGAGATAACTTTTAGAATAAAATCTTCATTTATGCAGAGACCAAGGGGTGCCATAAAAATGATCAAAAGAATCAGAAGATAAAACACAAACACGAGACATGGCTGAGCAGTCTGCCGTCGCGTCTTGTTACACAGACACAGCTCACAAAACCCATCTGTCGTGGAACTGAGACAGCCGGTCTGCTTTTGTTCCGACCCAACAACCAAAGGGGCCCGCTGGGACCTCCATGCTGTCCCCCACAGGATACAGGCAGCATTCAGTTTTGAACGGAGCTCATGCTGTCCAAACAATATGGCATTTGGGTTTTCTTACAGGCAATTCCACCACATGCAGATGGATTCTTCTACTTTTCAAATCTGAGATTGATTTATAGGACTGGATGTTAGACTCCCTGAGGATTCAGCAGTGCATTGACCCTTAAGAAAGTTCCTCGGTGTAGGACACATCCTGCGTCATTAGACACCAGATGACCTCTGCCATGGCAGACCCACCACAGGCTGATCAGACCCAGGTGTGTGTCCCACAGCTGTTTGTTTGTTTTCTTTTGGTGGTCACTTGGGAGCCCAACTGGCGTCCTTTCTTTTGAACTGCAGCCAATGACTGCTCGTTTCAGCTGCGTCAGAGTGTTTGACTTGCCTTTCTGAGGGCCTACCCTGTGACTCCTACCTCCTTCAATAGCTTCATCATGGAGCTGGCAGCAAACCCTTGACTTCATCTGGGTGCATCTTTACTTGCCATTCACCATGGTCAACATCTGCTGGTATATCACAGGCCTCCTCTCAGGGGATTGTAAACTGGATAATGAAGACTCTCTGCTGAGAGTTGGGCCACAGGGCCATGTCTGGTCTTAGATTGGCACTTGCAATTTCCACTGGAATGGTGAGTCTCTGGCTGACCAACATCTTCCAGTGCTTGGCTGCATTCAGTGAGCCTCTGGTGGAGACTGAAGAGAGAGTCCTCTGTTCTTCTGTTACCAGGTATATCTGCTTTGTGAGGCCCTGACCTGCTTTTGTGGCATACTTTGGGGGCCTCTCTTCAGCTACCATTAAAATGACGACAATAAGAATTAGAAAGTTCAGAAGATGGAGCCACTCAGTCACTCTGCAAAGCCCTTACGCCACTGGGCATCATGGGGGCAGCAAAGATGAAAGCCATCAGATCAGCTACTGAAGCCGCAGAGAATACCACCAGGTGGCTCTTGACTAGAGCAGACCAGTGGTCACTCGCTGCTGGGACTAAAGTTGGGTCTTGATCAACTTTGGGTGGGTCACCCGGACTAGGGTGTCTGATGTTGAAAGGCCCGAAGATCATATAAGATGCACCCTATTGTATTTCTAGGATGTATTCCACAACATCTATCCTTTAGTACCAGAGTAAGACATCAGTGTTCAGCCAGCGGGACCCCCAGTTATCACGCACACTGATTGTGACTCGGTCCGATTTCTGAATCTCTGTCTTCTCTTTATTTTCTATCTCTTCCTGGCATCTCATTTTTGTCATACTGAAGAGTTTCTGCGTTTCCTGCCTTATTCTACCATACCTTACTAATGTAGTCCAGCATACCCTGACTAGAGCTGCTGATTAGCTGCACACACTGCATTTCTGTTTGTTAGTCGTTTGTGCAGAATTCTAAGTAATACAATATTGTTAAACCGTGATTAGCTCCCCTCTATTCAGTTTCTTACTGTGGCACACAGAAGAGTCATCTCAGATAAAGGAGCACTGGAATCATGGAGTGGAAAGATTGTGGTGTCAGATTGGACGGCCAGCACAGGCTCCACTCCAATTGGCCGAGGTCCCCAGGACTGTGACTGTCACTTTACTTTTGACTTTCTCTTTGTCTCAGTTTGTCTCTCCTCCATTGTCAACTGGCTGGAGTTCATCAGTGATTTAATAGACAGAAGTTGTTGGTTTCCATTTTCGTTTAATCAGTTCTACGTTGTTCTCTGTGAGTTTTAACAAATCTCTGTTTATACATTTACCAGTTCTGCATTTAGTAAATAGTATCATCTGTATTGCACCGGACTCGATGAACTCGATGAAGTGCGCTATACAACGATGAGTGGTGTTGTGTTGTATGGTAATCTGTAATGTAAAGCCCCTCGTCGTGCTGTTAGAGTCAGCGAAGGCAGATTGTAGGGTGAGCAGCAGCACTCCAGCGCCTCTGAAGGTTTCCCCTCCAAATCAAACACATTTACTGCTCTTAATGCCCGAGAGCATAGCGTGCCACAGCAGCCATGCCATCCCCATAGTATGGCACATCAGAGCGAGGAAATAACAGAAATGAGAACAAACCCTTCAAGACTCATGTCTGCTTTTTTATGGCTCTTGCACAGCTTTGCAATGTTAACATTTATTTCATCGTTTGTCTGAACAAAAGTAAATGAATAATTCCTTTTTATTGCTCTGGTCTGAATAAAAGTATTTTGAAGAACTGGCTGTGGTATCAAATACTTCACCAAGAACAAACGAGCTTGAAAATCAAGTTGATGAATGTCACTCCTCACCTTATGGACGCCTTAAAAAGACATTTTCTGGCAATTTCAGACGGAGCACGTCGGGCCAAATGACACCGCCAGAGTGCTGAGCTCGTAAGGAAAGCCGAGTGGCATCCCATAAAATATTCACACGAAGTGAGCCCGCCGACTCTGAGCGCCCGCCGCTGCTGTCCAAGGTCTGCTTTTACTTCTTTACAGATTTGTCTAATGAATGTTCTTCTCCGCTCGGTGTGATTCAATTTATTTTTCATCACTTCATCACTGGAGAGCCAATAAAATGGGAAAAATATTGAAAACACGATACATGTAAATTGTAATTTCAAAAAACATTTGTGACTAATACAGAAGTCAATATTAATAAAGCTGTAAAAAACTGGGAAAGATGTGGATCGTGAAAGTGAAATGCTATTTACTTTTATGTGTGCTACAAATAAAAAGCTAATGTCATGTGGAGCCCTCGTTTTTCAACAGAAGATTCTCCAACCAGTGTAATTCAAATCAGAGGCATGGCAGACTAAAGCCTACGCTGGCAGCCTGCGGCACAAGGCAGGAACCAGCCTGGGACGTGGCGCCAGCCTAAGGGCCTACGCACAAAATGTACCAACACATGCGGTGTCTGGATCAAGGCCTTACCAGAATAAGGTCACGTCAGAGGCGCTGTCCAGCAGGGGTCAGTGCTGAGCTGCTGCCGCTCTCTTTACCAGGCCCAAACAACAGGATAAGAATAAAAAGAAGAAGTGCTGTGGGTGTGACAGAGGAAGAGTTCAGCTGACGTCGCCTGAAAACGCTCAGAAGTGGTCTGTGGGCAGCTGACTCTTATGAGCAAAAGAATTCCCCAGCTTAAAAGTCCTGAAATATCCCAAAAGTGTCCACTACAGGAGGAAGTATGGCTAACAACAGAGATGGCAACAAAGAATCTTTATTTATAAAAAGATTACGTGCTCGAAAAAGCGGCACAAGGCAAAAGGCACAGAAGGGAATGCCTTCAAAACAGGCAAGTGGGCCCGCCACCCGGGGAACCACCCACAAAACACACAGGACTTAAATGAAGATACACAGGTAGATGGGAAGTAAATGAGTGGCAATGCTAACACAAACAAAGGGACAACAGAAGACATAAAAACAGCATTTGAACCCCAGCCGGCAGAGGGAGCCTGGCTGAAATGTAACCTGCCTAAAGAAGCCCACCATTGAGCTCATGTGTCTGGGCCAGATGTTGTGGGGTCTCAGCCGGTCACTGGCACTTTTCAAACTGAGACGCTGCTTGCTGTGAGCTGAGTCTAAAGACAATACTCCTGGTGTTCACGTCCATCTTCATCCCTGTCCTCAACTATGGTCTTGAGCTGTGGGGAATGACTGAAAAAATGAGAACGTGAGTACGAGCGTCAGAATGATGGAGCGATGCTTCACGATGGAGTGAGAAGCTCCTTCAGAGTGGAGTCGCTCCTCCTCCGGATCGAGAGGAGCCACTTGACGTGATTTGGGTCACGCTGTAAAGATGTCCCCTTGGCGTGATTGTGACAAGTAAAAAAGAAGAAGAAGTGCATGGACCAGCTGTCTTTGAACACCGCAGGTCTGCGTGTTTCTTAGTTCACAAATAAACATCTAAGACCAAAGTTATATAAAATCGTCTGGGGGGGCCCCCAAGTGTTTTCTCTGTCACCTTATTTCAGGGTTGGACGTATGCAGTTAGGAGAAGAGAAACATGGCGATGCCATCATCTTGTGTCCATTCTAAGTGTGCAGCAATTCAACTAGAAGGTCCGATAATCATCTGAACGGTAGGAGTTTGTAAATCGTGTTCCGTGAATTCCTTGCCCGCACTCTTGTGTAAAAACAAGGGGTCTTGCCATACATAATACATGAGGCGCTGTACAACTTCTCATTTCCACTGAGGCTCCTGCCTGAAGGTTAAATATTACATTTCAATATGGCCGCAAAAAGAAAGCAAGCAAGCAAGAAAGCAGCCCCTTGGCTTTAATATTCATGCGCGTGTTTTTAATTAGAGAACACGCACAGCAAGAAGAGCTTAGATAAGGAAATTAGAAGTTGATTATTGTTCAGAAATGTTCTCTTTTGTTCATTTTAAATTCCACCACGTAGAGGCTGAGCTGCTATCTGTCCATCCCGCCACATCCCAAAGCAGCTCATTAATCTCAGACAGGAGCCGACCCTGAAGGGTGGACACCAGACCATCACACGGCCCACTTTCTATCAGGCTTGTGGGCATGGGAGGAACGGCTCAGGGTTCAAAGAGAGACAACCAAACCAAAGCCGCTCAGTCATCTTCTGTAGACACTTTGAGCAGACGCCAGTCAGATGTGGTGGCACCGCTATGGGGGTCCTTCAACTCCTTCTCTGTTTGAGCCCAGTGGGGTGTCCTGTTCGTACACCCCTTAGACCTCTGTTTGTTAACATCCACAGACGTCGGCCATTTTGAAGACTCGCCCCTCCAGACGCCTGATATGACATTTAATGTGAGTCTTTACAAACACCAACTCAAGAGCCGTAATTAAAAACGCTGCGCTGTGCTTCAGCAGTAAGAAGACGGCCAGTTTGGACGGACAGGCCCATCTGCTTAACTTATTTAGGCTTTAAACTTAAAAACAGAGCCACGGGAAGTGGGAGTGCTGACTACACTGCAGCGCCCCCTAGTGAGGAGAACACAGTGGCAGCACTAGTGCCTCACAGAAAGGAGACCAGGGTTCATGTCCTCCCTGTGTGGACTTTGCGTGTTCTCCGTGTGTCAGCGTAGGTCTCCTTCCACAGTCCAAAGACATGCAGGTGAGGTGAATCGGTGACACTAAACTGGCCCAAATGTGTGTTTGGTGTGTGTGTGTCTGTCCTGGGATGGCCTGACGTCCTGTGCGGGGTTTGTTCCTGCCTGGTGCCCTGTGCTAGCTGGGACAGGCTGTTTGTGACGTCTGGGAGTTCAGGGTGTTGTGTGTACTGTAGGTGGGCACAGAATGGGCTGAGACACAGAAGTAGAGGGTGATGGTGACAGGAACCTCAACAGAACTGGCTGATGTTAACAGTGGTGCCCAGCAGGGGTCAGTGTAAATATTGTTAATATATAGAAATAACAAGCTGGTTAAGGTTGCAGATGATACCAGGTGTGGTGGATTGGCAGATTTTCTCAAATCTGCTGAAACATCACAGAGGAACTTGGACAGCAGACAGGCTTGGGCAGATTTGTGAGAGATGACATTTAATGTCAGTAAACGTGAAGTCTGAAGACACAATGGAAGTCATAGTGAACTCGACATTATCACCTGCTAGACGTGTTCAGAAGCCATTAAGAAGGCTAATGGAATGTCAGGTTATATAGCGCCTTGATGTGTGGACTACAAGTCACAGGGAGGTTCTGCTCAGGCTTTATAACACACTGGTGAGGCCTCATCTGGAGTCCTGTGTGCAGTTTGGTCTCCATAAAGACACAGCAGCACTAGAGAAGGTCCAGAGAAGAGCGGCTAGGCTGACTCAGGGCTACAGGGGATGAGTTATGAGGAAAGATTAACAGAGCTGAGCCTTTACAGTGATGAAGAGGAGACCTGACTGACATGTTTAAAATGATGAAAGGAATGAGTCCAGTGGACCGAGATGGTGATTTTAAAATGAGTTCACCAAGAACACGGGGACACCGCTGGAAACTTGTGAAGGGTGAATTTCACACAAACATTAGGAAGAGGAGCGCAGACCCATGGAATGAGTGACCAAGTAGTGAGGTAAACAGCAGGACTTTAGCGACCCTCAAAACTCAACTTGACGTTAATTTGAATGAATTACGTGGACAGGACTGGCGTGCTTTGCTGGGCTGAACGGCCCGTTCTTATCCACATTGTCCTAACGTTTTCACTCTTGTGTACATCAAACCAGCTTTCTCTGCTCCTCCAGGGATTCAAGTCCTTTGCACTGTTCATCCCACCATTTATTTCTTGCACATCTGTTATTGTTCTCAGTTTATTTTTTGGCTCACTTATAATTCCTCACGCCTCCTTCTGTTCCACACTTCTTTCATCTCCTTCTTTCCTCCCCATCTTTTTCCTTCTTAATCTTATCTGTGTTGTTCGATTCACTTGTAATTATTGCTGTCACGGCCAAGGAGGACTAAAAGGCCAGACCAAAGTTCGTGTGAGAACCAGGAGAGAAATGAGGGGAGTAGTCAGAAAAACAAAATGGCGCGGGTGTCAAAAATGAGCCAGCGATAAGGCAAACGTTGGGATATTTGGGTTTATCTAAGACATTGAGTGCCGCCATCCTTAATAGGCCCGGCATGATGACATCACATGTCAGGTGACGTGTTAACAAAAAAAACACGGCAAGAAAAGGCAGAGAGGAAATTGAAATAAAAATAATGTAATGGAAATGAAATTGGATAATGTTAGCCGATTAACTACACCGTAATCAGAGCACAGGAAAGACATGGAGGATAACACGGGCAGAGAGGACAAAGCAGATAAATAACAAAAGAAATAACACAAAAAAGAACTAAAAGGACATCAGGCGAGGCCAGCCGAGGGAGGGCCGAGACACCAAACACACGGAACTCGTCACGCTCTTATCACGAGCGTCCGACTGACTCGATCCTCCTGACCCTGCGTCCCAACACTTACTAGGACGTTCGCTTGTTCATCTCTGGTCTCCATTTGAAATCCACTGCTGAGCTGATTTTTACCTCAGGATTATCGTTTTCTGACAAACATCCCTTGAATGGTGAAGCGCCTTTCGATTAATACGCGACTCCGTTAGAAGTGAGCACAGCCGCTGGGGCCTACAGCTGTAGGCTTCTCAGTCGGTCTGTAGGGGCGCTTTGTGCTGAATTATTGATACGGATTTTTGATTCTGAAATGTGCCGCAGTGAGGACGATTCAGCGAGATCTGATTTGAGGTGTCAAACGGTGACGCAAGCAGGAAAACAAGTCACCGCTGCTAGACACGAGACAAACACTGCAGTGTGAAACAACGTGTTTAAAAACGAAAGCACCTCGGCCTCCATGTTAAGGAGAGCAAACAAGTGCAATGAGCTTCGTGTAATGGAAGTCCCCCCGCTCTTTCTTAAGTCCTGAGGAGGTTTGCCGATTTAGCTGAGGTCTGGGCCTTGGGCAGGGGAATGGAGGATAAGGAGAACATTAACATCCACAATACAATAAATGTCATCATATGACGGCTCACACACGTTTGGTCTCATTAGCTGAAGAGATAACCAAGTAAGAGGAGTGTCACCGAGGGTCCCGATGGCCCCAGAGCTGCGCACTTTGGACAGCAGTTGAGGCCGTAAGGAGCCCCCATAGATGCTGTGCACTGGCAGATGTTGCTTGGTTTATTAACAGTGGGCACCATGCCCTATACAATGTAGCAATGTTGCCCGAGGACACTAGACGGCAGACACCTCACTGGTAAGGGGGTGCCTGCCACTGCTGACCCAATGGATTCCCAATGGATTTTTGGTAGCTCGTTCTCTTTAGATGGAGGGCTCACTTTGCCACACCAGAATGGAGATCGTGCGACCGTGGCAGGCTGGCACTGAAGCTGTTCATTTAATATGAAGTCCGTGCTCATGTCATCCTCAGGCGATGTGAGACTCAGCGCCGTTACACAGTCCTCCCTACAAATGGCTCAGAGACTCTTTGAATTAGCAGAGCGGTCTTGTTTTAGGCTGCGGTTGTGTGGTGAGTGTTGCGTTGTCAGATGGCCTAGCAGAGACGTCTAACACTGCGCTTCTATGCAGTGGTCTGTCCATTAAATGTGGGCAGGTGACCTTCCTTGTGTGGAGTTTCAGAGGTGGATGTCTTGTGGCGGTCTTCCATTCCAAAATGATGCAGCAAATGGCTTTCCAAGTCCCGGACCTAAGCTTTGAAATTCTCTGTGAACACCTCAGAAGAGCCCAGCAGGTCCCGTGTTGGCCTCCAAACAGGAGGACTTTCCCGAGGGAGGCTGCCATCCAGTGTGCTGAGGAAACCTCTGTCTCTAGGAAGGCAAACTGCCACCGTCCTCCCGTTATTACGGCCTCCTGACTGGGACAGGTACCATCAAACCTCCTGGCTGAGATTCCAACCCATCCATGCCTTCCATGATCACAGATAATCTTTGTGCTCTTCTTGCTTCCACACTTTGTTTTCAGGCACAGATGAAGTCGTTAGGTAAAGTCGCATTCTATCAGCTTCATAACTTCGTCCATCTGCGTTCTTCACTTGATTCCTCTGATCCCAACTCCTGCTTTCGTTACCTCACATTGGATTATTGTAATTTGTTATGAGCAGGTCTCCCTGTTCAATCACTCAGTGAGGTGCCACACAACCAAAACTCGGGAGCTCCGCACACATCCCGGCTCTTCTTCCTTCAGCCGTGCGCATTTGATTTAAACTCCTCACACTTACTCAGCGAGCCCCTAACGGCCTTGTGTCTTCTAATCTTTCTGCTCGACAACCAACTTGCGCCCTCAGCCCGTCTGTCATTGCTCTTCCTCTCTATGCTCCACATGAACTCATCGACACTGGGAGTTCGGCCATTTAGAGCAGCTTCTCCCATACTCTGGAGCGAGATTCCTCAGTTCCTCCGCAGACGTCCAGGCCTTTCCACTTTCAACTCCAATCTTATTTATTCATCCAACACCGAGACACCAAAGACCAATCCGTTTGATACTCTACTGCCAGCCACGTGGGCTTTCTTCATGGGGTCTGATTTAAGAGGCTTATGGGTTACACTCTTCTGTTCCCACAGAGGAAGTCCCGCCCAGAAGACGAGTGACTCCTCCCCTTTCACCCCAGGCACTATAAAAGATGGTGGCAGGGAGTTATCTCCAATGTGCGTCCTTTATTGTACGACATGAGGCCGTGCGCCTTACATTGTCTTCCATAACTCCCTGGCTGAGACCTCCAACTCGTTTCATGTTTGTAGTCTTTTAATTTTACACCCCATGTTGGTATTAAACCAGCAGCCACACTACCTGCACTTCAGGACAACAAGGCCACCTGACGCTAAGCTGGTTTGGCCCTGGACAGTACTTGGATGGGAGACCATTTAGGAAAAGTGGGGGCTGCTGCTGGAAGAGGTGCTTGTTAAGCCAGCAGGGGGCGCTAACCCTGTGCTCGCTGTGTGGACCCCAATGTGGCGATGGTGACAGTGTGCTATAAAAACTGGTGCCATCCTTCAGATGAGGCATAAAGCCGAGGTCCTGGCTCCCTGTGGCCTGGAAGTCTTTTGAAATCAGTGGGGTGTTTCCTGATGTCTTAACTAAATTGCCCACCCTACATGGTCATTCTGGCCCCCTAGACATCCCCCATCTCTAACTGCCTAACTATCTCTGTCAGGCCCCCACCACCTAATAGCTAATGTGTGGTGGGCACACTGGCGCAAGAACGGCTGCCGTCACACCATCCAGGTGGTCGCTGCGCATTGGTGGTGGTTGAAGGGTCTCCCCCTACGGTCTTTAAAAAGTACTTTGAGTAAAATCAATGCCAATAACTATTATTATTATTACTATAATTATTATGTTTTACTGCTCCATATTTTACCTGCACATTTCTGATGTCATCTTAAAGCGATTTATACGCTGTGAACCCCAACACGCTCTTTTTAGTGAATCAAATTCCTTCACTCCATTAAGTCTGCCTGACCCCCGTACAAGCAGCTCTCGGCTAAAGACCCCCAAAGGCTTTGATGTCCTTGATGGGTCCAACAGGCTCTCTGATGTGCTACTCGCTCGTAGTGCACTCACCGTTAGATACGAGGGGCTCCTCGGACTCTCTAAAGGCTGCGGCATTTAAGCCACCACAAAGTTTGCAATGTTTTAAAAATGACTTTTTAAATTGTGTTTTGGTCAACTGTACGCAGTCATTGGACTGAATACTCACGGCAGACTTGGCTGAAGCAACTGGGGGCTTGTGGTAAGACATTAAATACACACACATATATATACTGTAAAGAAAACGTACTGTTATGACACACACACACACACAGACACAGAGACACACAGAGATACAGACACACGCACAGAGAGAGACACAGACACAGACACACACAGAGAAACACACACACACACAGACACACACCGACACACGCACAGAGAAACACACACACACACACACAGACAGAGACACAGACACAGAGAAACACACACACACACACAGAGACACACACACACTCACAGGTCACAACTCTGCGCCTTCCCTGCCTTTGCACCTCTTTAGTCTTCGGCCAGGCGTCGTTTCTGATATCACGGTGCCATCTAGTGGACATTTGCACTTACTGCACACTGGATTCAAATCCAGTCCTATTCGTCACATACTGTACGTTCATTTATTTACACACACAGCACAATCGTCTCCCCTCGCCTTTGATGTTGTCAGTTTAAAAGGAGGTGCAGTAAGTAGACTTTCATTGTCCCAAAGGGAAAGTGGATTGCAACAGGAAAGCTCAAAACACAGGACGCTTTTACACAGTTAGAAGATAATAAGCCAACACCTGGCAACCATTGTGACAATCAGTTCACACACCTTCACTCCGAAGAGTGAATAAATACAAAACAAAAAATAAATAAAATTAAAAAGTGATATCTGTTGTTCTGTTCAATCAAATTAATTTGAAATTGCATTATGGACGACTTCATTTGTTCTCATGGGCTGGGTCCAGCCTAGCGTACAGGGCACCAGTATGACTGGCATTGCCATAAGATTTCTACATAAACAAATGAGCTGTAACCAAGCACTTTACACATGGAAACGGTGCTATACACATAACATGTATAATAATAATAATAATAATAATAATAATAATAATAATAATAATAATTGTGGTAGCCAGAATATCACCCTAAAAGTAGGCGGGGCTAGAAGGATGATTGACAGCACGATGCCCGCCGGTTTGCGGAGTTCTGCCTTTTCCGTTACTCCTTCCAAGGCTCGAGAAGGCAGAGTTAGATAGATAGATAGATAGATAGATAGATAGATAGATAGATAGATAGATAGATAGATAGATAGATAGATAGATAGATAGATAGATAGATACTTTATTAATCCCAATGGGAAATTCAATTTCACAAATTCACAGTTGAACAGCCATCCATAGCTAGTCCAGGTCACCGTCATTTTTCCGAGGCGCTCTAACAGCAGGACAGCTGATTCTGCCAGAGGTGTGACTGAAAGTCGTTTATTGTTAAACAAACTCGCCAATTATTGGGTTTCTTAATCCCCATTCGGTGTGTGCCTCGGTATTTCTATCTCAGTGCTTGTTATTATTATTAAGCTTCCAACCGCGCTTATCCAGAGCAGGGTTGCGGGGAGGATGGAGTCTTTCCAAGCAAACAGTGGGCGCATGGCAGGAACAACACCCGGACGAGACGCCAGGATGATCTCACAAATAAGCCCACTAGCATCGCCAATCCACGGTAATAATCATCCAGAGTCCAGCAGGAGGTCCTCGGCCTCGTGCCATTTGAGGCACCGCCTCTCACACCTTCAGTATTTCTCAGTCTCCTCCCATATTCGATCAACTCCTCACAGTCTTTAAGATTTGTCTCCTACCAATCGAATGGCCGTGTGGTGCTGCTGTGTCAACTCGCCCCCGTACTGTATTTGAACCCCGGTCCAGTCGCAAACGTCAAACAGGCTGGTTTTACCGGCATCGCCACGTTGGCCCAGTCCCCGTGAGTGGTGGCGATGTGCCTGATGTAGATCGGAGAGCTGCCCAAGATTGATTTTTGCCCCCATCTTAATGAGATAAAGCGGGTGAACTTCTGCGCTGCCTACCTATAACACAGAGCTCGATGAAGCCGCCCCGTTAGCCCCCCAGACAATCGCATTGAGTCGGCAGGCACACCGACACATCTGCCAACTCGATCCGCCGCCGTGGACGCCCCCCTCGCGTTGCCGGGCAGCGGCGCCCCTTCCAGCTGAGAGGCTCGGGATACTTGGAGTGCCGGGGGTGACGTCAGCGCTCCAGACGGGAAGGCGGTCGGATCCCCTCAGTCATCCCTGGGAAGAGGCGACGGCGCCCGGGCTGGCAGCATCTCGGCCTCGCGTGGCATCAGGCGGACACGGCAGATCGCGCGCGGCCCTATGAAATCTCCCGACCGGATCCTGTCCGCTGTTCGGGTTGGGAAGCTGCGTGCCGGCGTACATCCAAACCTCCCGAGGAAGCGCCGAAAGAAAGCAGCCGGACTGCAGCAGCGGCAGGGCGCGGGGGTGGAGGACGAAGATGGCCGGGAATGGTAGCGGTTTTGTTTCAGGATCGGGAGAAATCGTGCAGCTCAACGTCGGCGGGACCAGGTGAGACGCAAAGGCGAGGGTCGGTCGGCCTTCTGTGGGCTACGGAGCGGCGTGACGAGGGTGGGGGCTTGGCTGCTTAGGGCCTGCCTGCCTGCAAGTCCTCAGCCGGCGGAGGTGGGAAGCAGCAGAGCTCCAGTCGGCGGGCCTTGGCTTGGAAAAATCTCTGGCTTGGCCCTGTCAGAGCATCATCCTCATCATAATAATAAGAATAACCCGCAAGAACGCGCTGTAGCAATGCGCCGCACCCGGTGACAGTTGCTGCTGACCGCGTGTGCCAGTTCTAGAGGCTAATCCAGCATGGTGGCTCAGTGCCTAGCGCACCAGCCTTAGGAGTTCAGTGACTCGGGTAGCCGGCAGTGGGCACTTTATACGTCCTCCCGAGTCTCTGCGGGTTTGACTTATCGGTTCCCCATTTTTTTTCTTCCTGTATCCTAAAGGTGGGCATTTTATGTAAAGTGGCAGTTCTAAGTGGGCACCGTGTTGTGAGTATGCGACAGATCGGCAGTCCATCTGGGGTGGGCTCCTGGCTGCAAAGATAGGCAATGACTCTAAATTAAATTCTAAAGGGCTGAATATATATATATATATATATATATATATATATATATATATATATATATATATATATATATATATATATATAATTTTTTTGTTCCAAACGCACATGGGCAGCACTTTTACATGAGCCATGAATGTCGCCGTGTCCGAGCGCCTGGTCCCCGTGTGTGGAGTGTACACAGTCTCTCAGTGTCCAAAGCTTACCTGAGTGGGCACACCCTGTTGAGAAGCAGCAGCAGTGTGGCATCCCCTTCAAGGCTGATCTCAACACGGTGCCAGGCGTTACCCTCAAAAGAGCGAAGTTCATCATTCAGCCATTGTAGTATATAGTGCCTGGTCATGAGGTGCTTTACAGAGAAACATGATGACAATGGAGTCTGAAGTAATGCAATCTGAATAGTAGAATTTCAGAAGTCATATACCTGACAGTTTTTGAAAACCTCTCCGTAACACCCATGACAAAATTCAAAGAGCAGGGGTCAAAAGGCGCGATACAATGCCACACTGTATACCTGGAAAAAAAGACTTTGTGGCAACAGCGCAAGGAAAAGACAGCGAGGTGAAGGGGGGGTTCGAATGCATGGGGAGGACAGCCCTGCTGGGAGAGCACTTGAGGGGTCCATCACAAGTCCTGCTGACTGTGTAGGTTCAGTTTGATTACAGTTGCCATTGACAGTCGACTCTACTGACCCACGTAAACGACGTGATGATCAAAAACGGGATATCTTTGACGTAAATAAACCCCAAATTAAACCTGCTCCACAGAGGTTACCTGAACTTTATACTTGGTCTAACCTGTCTGATGTCCTTGTTCTGTTGACTTTGCAGGTTCAGCACTTCCAGGCAGACTCTTATGTGGATTCCAGACTCTTTCTTCTCAAGGTAAAACTTCTCGAATGTTCTGTCCTGGACGTTTCAATTAAAATGTACACATATATTCTCTAATATGTTTTCATGCTCCGTGGTCATCAGGACCCACTTGTTGTAACTGAAAAGGCTACCCGAGTACGTCTGCATCCATTGACTTTTCCAGAAACCATTAAAATTAAAGCCCAATGGTCCCTTCCCAGTAGTGTCAGAATGGTCCTAAGCTTTTGGGGACTCCTGGTCACCTTGTCCATATCAAGCGGATTTGTTCCGGTCTTTTCCGTATCACTGTCACGGCTGAATATTTTTGGATCGTTTGAAGGTTTGTATGGTCATAGCAGCCTCGAGGAGTTGCTTTTTGTTTTTCAGAGTTAAGTCTCTCTGGTGTGATATTTGTATTTTTTGTTAGATTCGGGGTTTGTCGGTAAAACTCCAGAGCTAGAGGTGCACTCAAAAGGACTGAGAAGCAAGCCGTAAGGTGGAGCTGACATAAGACGGCTGGGTGAAGTTGGTATGACGTTACTTTGGGTGCCAGGCCGGCACAGACAGCGGCAGACACACATGCTGGTCAGACATTGAGTGTGTGACAGATTCCCAGGCTTTTCCCCCAGAGTTGTTCCTTTTGCCCTTGCATATCGATCTCACGGATACGTCTATTTCTGCCGGTGGAAACCCTCGTCTCTGCCCAGGGTCTGGTTGATTTCTTGCCATGAATTTGTGGGTATCTTCGTGTGCTTTTCATGTTGGGTTGTGTAGATGCGGGTAGCGACACTTAACCCAGCTCTTCCCCCAAACAGTGCCAGTTTTCTTGTCCATCAGAGATGTGCTCAGTTGGCGTGCACAGGCCACGCAGTTACTAAATTCCAAAGGTGTGTAGGCGCCAACACGAGGAAACACACCAGGACCGATGATGTGATTTACGTCACACATTCCCTATCTGACTCTTCCGGTGATGTGTCAAGTATAACACTGTAAAAAATGTCAGTACATTTAATGGTAAAAATACTGTAAATGGTGACAGTGAAAGACTTTTTCTGAAGAAAAGGAAAGTTACTTTGTGTTCTACTGAAAATTACCTGCATATCTTAAACAATACATTTCATTATTTTTTACAGCCAAGTTGTGTAAAATCGATGTTTTTCTACCTTCAAAATATGCTAAATACGATTATTAATGCATTACACTTACACTGAAAAAATCTGTTAATG
Organism: Erpetoichthys calabaricus; assembly: GCF_900747795.2. Taxonomy (NCBI): domain Eukaryota; kingdom Metazoa; phylum Chordata; class Cladistia; order Polypteriformes; family Polypteridae; genus Erpetoichthys; species Erpetoichthys calabaricus. Next base: position 1,144,269 of record NC_041408.2, on the reverse strand, counting down.
TTACAGTGTAAAACTGTTAAAGAGTGAAGGTAAAGAACCGTAAACTGTAAAACGGTAAAGCGCTGGTTCAGTAAAACCGCTTACGATATTTGCATACGGACACGCCCCCTTTACCACATTGTTCCCGGTGAGCCGCATACCTTTGGATAGTCGGGACTAACACTTAAACTGAGTTAGCAGGCGGATTTTCCCCTGCGTGCTGAAGGTTTTTTGAGGTTATGGAAGCTGATTTATGGTTGGCTGTGTATCAATAAGCTGGCACACCTGTAGGCCACCATACACCACAAAAGCAAACTTTACTTCCCCACCAGACAACGTGCCAGAACTTCCTTAACCACTGAATTGTTTTCAATGTGTAGAATTAAATGGTACGTGTTTGCTATTGATTGTTGTTACGTTACTGTAGCTGCGTTTTCCCAAAGTTTCCAAAGTTCAGCAGCTCTAACTCAAAAAATGGGATTCAACAAAAGCCTGACGTGCAGAAGTGATTCCACAGACAAAATATCTTTGTTTTTTAAAGTGTTTAGTTAAGTTTCAAAGTAAAACTGTTCACACAAAAATGAAAATTAAAATGGCAAAAAAAGGAAAAATTTATAATAAGAAAAGTTCAGTTCTTAGCTTAATCTTGTTACATCTCAAATCGTTACTAATCACTTATAATTTCTGAACCATTTCAAAGCGGTCAGAAAACTGTATGCTTATCCCATTTCTAAGTTGAAAATGGGTCTCTCAAGTCCGTCTTTACTGGGACCAGTTCTAAACACAACTGAATTCTAATATCACACTGTGTCTCAGTTATAGCAAGAAGGTTCTGTCTCTTACTAACTTATAGGGGGAAAAGTCTACACCATTGTCTATGACTATGGAAGAAATTCTATTCTATTCAAATAATGCAAACATTAATAGGAGTTTAACTTTCTAAGATTGGCTCTTACAGTTGCTGATGTGTACTGGGGTTTGACCCTGACAATACGTATTGTTTATTGATTGGCATATTTATTACACAACATGAATTTCTGATTCCCTTCTGTTGGAATTTGTTGTAAAGAACAAATAGTTTTTACTACAAAATTATACTGTAGACCTAAAAATATCGTCACCTTATTTATTACAGTAAAATTTTGGAAACCCAGCTGCCAGTATTTTACCGTAAATTGAACATTATTTTTCTTTACAGTGTATAAGCATCTCCTCTGTACATCACGTTGACATTCAACAAAACTCGACTTATGGAAATGATAGAAAGTTCTCAAACTATAATAAATCAAAACGTGAACCACAGGCGAAGGGTGGACTGAGTGGTGACAGCATAAAATGTGGGTTAAAAGTACAGTTGGTGCCACTCAATGTTTACTGCGACCAAACTGAAGAAGATTACTGAAAAACAGAAGAAGAACTGTAGGAGCAGGTTGACTGGGAGTGGTGGGCTCGAATGGGCTGTGTGCCAGCAGCTGGAGTGATCAGAAAGACCTCTGAGGTGACTTATTGTGGGGCGATGACGTCCACGAGCTTTGTGAATTGTGAGTCTTTGTTGGACATCTGAGAGAGAGAATGGAGAGTAGAGCGCACTGAAAGAAGTGGAGAGCACAAGTGCGATTGCTGTGGGGTGAACCGGAGGGGGACAGTTGTCCAGTTACAAAGCTGGGGTGGACCCCTCAGGTTTGTTGTTTTAAGGCCATGTCACATGTGGTCAGTTTTCCACCGATTTTCCATTGCAGCCTTCATTTACATAATCTTAGTGAGTTGGAGGAAAATGAAAGTCAGTCGTCTAGTCGGGCATACGCAGCGACTTACCCTGACAAAGTCAAACGGGCTCTGGCAGCCAGAAGTGCAGAACATATAAAGCAGCAGCCAGGCTGTGTTGGACCTCACAAACAGAAGAGAAGCTGGTCTGTCTGTCTGATGTTTCGTGTTTTATGTACCACGATAGAATGGAAAAAAAAAAAAGGGCCGAGATTATGTGTGAAATCGCATCATGACTGCATCAGGCAGCACGCCATTGGCTGTCACAAAAAGGGACAGGAACAGCTGTGCTTACAATTCATCACACAGTTGCTAAACTTGACATGTCCAGAGATTTCAGTTGTGGCAACAAGATCAGCAACTGCAGTCGACAAGTCCAACGACTAGAAGTCACGTAATGTGACCTCGACTGGGGAGGTGATAGCAGAAATGTTCAGGTAGGTCAGAGGAGGAGTAGGGCAGCATCTTCATTTTAATAAAACAACGACCAACCATAAAAAAACAGCAGCCCAGTTTCTGGCAGCACCCTGTTGGTTAAAAGTACTGGTGGCGGGCGTTTGTTGTTAACCCGGGCCTTGACCGATCCGGTATGGAAATTTGTATTGTTATCCACATATTGATCTGGCAAAACTTTACACCGGATGCCTTTCCTAATGTAACCCTCCCCATTTATCCAGGCCTGGGACCAGCATGAAGAAACACTCTGGTTTGTGCATCCCCTGTGGTTGGGTTAGAAGAAGAGCCGACCTAATAAAAGAAAAGTAAGAGCTGACTGGCATCTGTTACAGTCGTACAGCGACACAAGCAGAGTGGCAGCGGGCACACCATACAGTCAATTGAAAGGCGGGACAAACTTCAGTGGGCACATAATGCGTAATGTGAAAAGATACATCGACGGGCACCTTCTGAGGTCACAGTTACAGACGGTTCAAAATGGTGCTGGTCCTAACATTATCAGTTGTTAGAGTGTGAGTGACCACCGCTAAATCAGAGATAGCCGAGAGTTTCATCAAACTACGTGCCCTAAACCTGATAGGCTTGTGCTCTTTACATTTTACTTGTGATTTTTCACATTTGAACCTGACTCTTTATCCCTCTTGTCCTCTTTTTACAGTTTGCTTAGTGGAAGAATTTCAACGTTAAGGGACGAGACAGGAGCGGTGAGTATGAATGTTCACTTACTTTGAGTTTTTACTAACTCGATGACATGCTAGTGCAGTAGTTGGCACTGCCACGTTTTTGGGACAAGGGTTTAGTTTCAGTCCAGGCCACGGTCTGTGAGAAGATGGCATCTTTTACCTGTGCCTAGGAGGCAACTTCTCTTGATGCTTTGTTTCGGCCTTCTACCCGTTGACTTTTGTCGAGATCACCTTGAAAGTATTAAGCTTAACGCTGCAATACCAAGCGAGACTTGTTACAATGCACCTCTTTGGGCAAGTGCCATTTTAGAGCATTTTTGTACTGCAGTTATGAAGGAGAGCATCGGGTCAGGAATTAAACTTTCATCCTCTTTAATAAAACCCCTGTGTGCGTCCAGTGTCCGTGTGTGTGTGTCTTCTGGTGAAGTGCGCATGCGCAGGGCACGGTGCGATGCTTCAAAGGCCGCCTGATGCGTCACACAACACAGAGAGGGCAGGACCTATAAAATATCACGTGACTGATCCAATCGGATTTTGGTAAATGAGGTAAGGCCTAAAATATAAGGCACGAAAAATCCAATCGGGTACTGAGACGTGGAGACCAGCTTCCCCAAAGAGGTGGGATTAGTGTTTGTGGTTGTGCAAGTGTTCACTCTGAGGATGTCAGCTTGGCCCGGTAAAGTGTCAGTCGTTGAAGGGGTTTTCCTAAATATACGAATTTTCATGATATTACAATAGGATGACTTTTAAAAGTAGATTTATTTTCGCGGACATAAAATCCCTTGCTGGGGAGACGCCATACATACAATAATCGGCTGCACGCCAGCACAGATTCAAATATTTGCTGGGGACCTGCACAGTACTTGCTGGAGAGACGCCACAGTCACGATTATCAGCTGCACGCCACACATTACATCAGTTGCTGGGGAGACTCTGCTGATTGCCTACTGTTGTGACAGAAAATTAAACGCATATTACGGACATCAAAGCCAGTATTACTGTCAGAGAAAATTACAGGCATTTTACGGAAATACAAACCAGTATTACTGCGAGAGGAAATTAAAGACACACAATACAGTGACGCATATCACAGCCACATACAAGCCAGTATTACTGTAACAGAAAATAGACGGTCCCTTGCCATTTAATACAGACTGTTCCTGCTAATGTTTATGTACTACTGCTCTAGCGCCCGCTTAATGTCTAGTGTTTGAATAAAATGTTTGCATGTTGAGCAACTAATCTTTTGGAAAAATAATTGGTAGCTCTCTTACTTTGGTCTTAGACCCTCCACCGTACTTACACAGTCCACCTCGGCCATATCCTAATTAATGTCATTAACGTTACTCATGTTCAGTAGAGTGAGGCCCCGAATGCGGACTAAGTCAGCTAGTTGGCATTAAAGTTCCTTGCCAGCACATCAGTCAGCCTTAACAGTCCTGGATGCTCAAAGAGATTTCTGGGCCTGTTTGGTCCTTTAATTTGGGGAAAAATCTGCACACGGCATAAACGAGAAATGCTGTTCACGTGAGATTAAGTTATTAAATTGAATACGGAGGGGGAGAGGCAGAACTTCTGACCAATGAATGAGGCGGAAAGGCGGGGCATCAATTCAAAGCTCAGTCCCATGAGAACTGCCCTTCCTGTTTATGGTGTGTGCTGATGTTTTAAAATAATATTTTAGCAAACAATTCACGTGTGTGCCATGTTGTGGATGTTTGACATGTGAATTAGGGGACACGAGTGACATGAGCTATTTCTGTATTCCATGGTCGTTTGCCTTTGTACAGCGACGGTTACCATTGGCGTGTTTTCCATAATAAAATTTTGTTATCCTTGTGCTCTATGAAAGGATGAGTTTAAAATCTTTTCTCAGCCATCCCTACAAAACACATGGGGTGAGTAACATTAAAAGGATGTCATTTTTGGGTGGAGTATTTCTTTAAGAGAGCTAAATCTGACGGGGTCTTTAGATAACCACGTGAATGCGCTCCCACGCTTCTTAACCCCCTGTCCATAATATTATTTGTAACACAACACAAGCAGCAGAGCTCGAACTCCCTGTGATTCTGTTAAAAGATTCATGCGCCATTTTTGTGGCCATGCCTTTAGCGAGTGTGATTCAACTTCAAATTTGCCTGCGCGCCTTTTTAATGGGTACAGTGTCATTGTTATTCAGTTTAAAACGGGCATGCCGTTGTTTGTTTGTTTTAAAAAGACATGCTTGGCATTATTTAGTTATTTATTGCTAGACTTCATTACCAGTGCCATCTCTATAAGGGGGGTGGGGGGCACCCATTTTCAAAACAACGTTGTAGAGAAATTGAATTAACCGTTAGTATTTGAGGAAGAACAAGTGGTTTTATACTTCAGAAGGGGCTGCGCTGCCAAATGTTTTTTAACTTTCAAAGTGTTTTGTTTCATTAAAAAGCAAACATGAAATTTGTGAAGGGAACCTTTGTTCTCATTTCCTGTTTTATATCGCATGTAACAAGAGTGCCCTCTAGTGGCTTGTGGCTTCACTGCGGTGCTCTTCCTCTTGTTTGTTTGTTCGGCTGTTCATGCGGCCCTCAGGTTGTGCGTCCATAGCTGCTGCTGTTTGCTCGACCCGACGTCGTCCTCCTCCTCCTCCTCAGCTCTGTTTCATAAAGTTAATGGCCATGCAGCACAACATCTGTTCATTCATGTATCCATTCATTTACTTCATTTCATTTTAGCGTTGCTCTGAGCCAGAGTCTGTTGTTTATTTCAAATTTGATGGAAACGCAAGAATCGTTTTCTATGTAGGAAAAAAAAAGTTAAAACCTTTAAAACCTTTTTGTTTCTTCTGACTTCCCTTGAAGCAGAACCCATACTGGAGGTGGTGAGATCCCCGTTGGATGCACCATTAGTTCTAAATCAATCAGTGGGTACACCTACTGTAAGCTAAAAGGAGATGAACAACCCACAATTCATTCAATGTGGAGAAACCTAATTCCAGCCTGAAGTAATGTGAGCTAATATAACATGCAGACTTTTCAAACTTTGACACCAACAAATCAGATTGCATTTGAAATGTGTTCACTCTTTTCAAGCAACGTCTACCTTTGTGCCCTCCATACGCTTTCTGAGTTCAACATCAAGTTTATTTTCGTGTGTCCCCCAGGACAGCAAACAATGCCAACCAAAGACACACACACACACACACACAGTATAAAGGGCATGGCATTCGTGTATATATAACATACATTGCAATGTGAATGGACAAAAGGCGGAGAGTAAAGTGTCGTGGTCTAGCCAGTACAAGTTGAGAAAATGAAACCAAAAGTCCTAAAGGTGATATTGTAGACATTGGTCATCCTTCATTGCTCGGGTCTCTTCACACTCTGTTCCACACTGAATGCCAACTTCCAGTCAGTCAGAACAATCCTAGCTCCTCTTGGGTACCCGTCTTGTGCCAGCTTTACGTTACCCCAAGTCATCACGCACTGCAGCGTGGGCAGATCCGTAGCTGATATCTAAATGTGCAGCATTAGTGGACAGCGTAATCCGTCAGCCTTCTCTGATGAAAGCATTTGCCATTTTGATGTGGGCTTCTGTGCACGATGGTGATGGTCAGCCAGATGGAGCTTCATCGGTGACATTTGTTCTTCCCGTGTTAAACGTTTGTGCCCATTCTTAACCTTTTTGCTGAGTCCTGCTGTTTTCACTTCTGTACTGAGCCAACATCCTTCGGTGAATTTCAGCGGGTTTCACTCCCTCTGCCCAAAGACGTCTAACCGTGGAGTTTTCTTCAACAATGGTGCGGCCTTGTTTGTTTGAGCTTTACTTCGACTAAGAGCAAAGTGAAATACCCAGAAGCCACTGCGAATGTGGTGTATTGCCTCAGTTTCGGTCCATTGTGATTACCGCGTAATCATAAATGGTGGCTCTCCAGCACCTTGTGCCCTGTTGTTTGTTAGCATGATAAGAACTCCAAGGGGAAACTCCCACCACGCGCGCCTCCTCGGCCTTTGAACGTATGTGTCTGTGTAAATGCACTGGACACTCCAAGGAGTGAACCTCCAGACCACCCCACTCCTGCTAGCAGTTTGTGGAGTGCAGCAGAGTGCGTGTGTTTGCAGCTGTTTATTTGTGATTTCCTTTCAACCATTTTGGAATCGGTACTGAGGCCTGAAAGCTGGCATCGATACCACAGTCAAAACTTGTGTCATCATAACCTGCACGATACGCTTACTGTCTGCTTGAACTTGAAGCACATCACCCCGTGTCCTCGGCACAGCTTGCCCAGATGAGATGTTTCCTTTCTGCAGTGCGCACAGTAAGCCATTGCCATGTTCTCTTCTAGCTATCAGATGAAACACATTCTGCTTGGTAAGTCAACCGTATTCTCATCTCAAATGTGCCGGTGCACAAGCGCAGCTCTGGTCGAATCTTCATGACGATTCTGCCCAATGAATGAAGTCCACAGCACACCCACGGGGCGTTTGTTGTCACTTGTGGTTCGCTCGAAAGTTTACCGTGTGAAGAACATCTGAACTACCGAGGAGATTGAAACAGAGAGACTAATCGTCTGATTTGGCACAAAGCAAGCGGGCAATGAGAGTGGAAACGCCTTTAATTAGTATCATGAATAGCAGAGAATATGGAGACTGTGTGCAGATTTACTTTTTGTGTTTAATCAATGCAGTGCGCTGTTCCAGTCGTAGCAAACACATTTCATACAAGGTAAGCCATTTCCAGCAGTTTCAGTCATAGTCTTCATTTACACGGCCTAAGGAGTTGCGGACAGTCATGGTGTATACTGGTGGCATGCCCAGTGAGTCGGCCACTGTGCTCTGCAGTGAACCAAGTGAGACGAGTTTGATTTTTATGTTATGTCGTCAGGCCGGTTACTTTAGTGTGTGCGAGACCAGTGGCGAGCACTCGGCCAGACGTACAGTGCATACAGCGTGACCACAAGTAAAGAAGAGAAGTGAGCGTGTTTGAGCAGTCCAATGGAAGACGGGCCCATCTGTCCGAGTTTGTGTGTTTGACGTACCAAAACAGAATTGAAAAGGGAAGAAGACTGGCGGGGACTGTGGATGAACTCGCCATGGCTGCCGAACTCTGATGCGTCTGCTCAAACATCAACACGAGGGCCGCTGTCTCCGTTGACTCATGAAAACGTGTTTGGCTCGGAGCAGCTCACTGGCTTCTGGATTGTTAGAATTTCACTTTTGTTTCTCTTTGCAGATTTTCATTGATCGTGATCCTACAGCCTTTGCCCCCATCTTGAATTTTCTTCGAACCAAAGAACTAGACCTAAGGTAATTATTTCCTTTGAGGTTTGCTCTTCAGCTGGAGATGTTTATTGGGTGTCCAGTGTTTATCTTCTTTATTCCTTAGTAAAGAAGTCATTCTTACCAAAAGAGAATGCGTTTAAAACAGACAATCCTTTTGTTTATTCTGTCTAGAGGGGTGAATATCAACGTTCTACGTCATGAAGCTGAATTTTATGGAATTACGCCATTAGGTATGTGTTTCTGTCAGCTCCATGTTGAGATTAACCGTTTTCTCGTTAATTTTATTTAAAGTCATAGTATTACACTTGACCTTCAGGCTTGCTTTCCACAACTTTGATTCAAACACATCGACACATCGATTTTGCAGATCTTATAAACCACGTGGGCACTCGGTGGGTTCTGAAGGTTCAACTGCCTGCCCGTTGACCAGCTACCCGGAGTGTTCATCTTCTCACTGTGTGTGTGGAGGTTTTCTTCTTGTTTTTAAAGCTCGAAGAGACGTGTGTGTGGCCAATTTTTGATTTTTTGTGTTTTGGGGTTGTGGGGGGACAGACGCATGCAGGAACAAATAGAACTGGGCTGGGATTCGACCTTCCGAGTCGGAAGCCATGCCCACCGCACCTCCAGAGGTCATCAAGCAGCACACTGCAGGCTGTTCTGAGCCTCCCTCTCTGCTCTCTGCCACAGCACATTGGGCTGCTTTGACTTAACACACACATTTGTGATCTCAAGTATCACACAAGTGGCACATTCTTGAAGTTGGACAAGATCTGTGCAGACTGGGGCAGTTTCAGGCATGGCATTGAATCATTCAGTTCTTAGAAGGAGACCCAGAGGTATGATGGAGGTGTACTGCTGATCACTTCTTCCTCTTTGTTTCAGTAATACGACTGCTACTTTGTGAAGAGCTTGAACGGTCGTCATGTGGCAGCGTTCTTTTCCATGGATACCTTCCTCCTCCTGGTAAGCTGCTGAGCAGGAGTCACCAAGGAAGACCTAAGCTTCCTGCTTCCTTCTGGCTGAACTCCATAATACGTGTTATGGTTAATATGTGTTTAATAATGAAAGTAAATGGCCTGGGCTGTTTAGTGACGACCACGGTATTAACCAAAGATGACAATGAGGGGCTTTTCATTCATGACACAGAGTGCCCCTCTAATTTGTTGGGCTACTGTCAAATTCGGCATGAGCCGGCTGACTACTCGGCTATCGCATCAATCCCCTAGTTGGACTTCGTTAATATGAATATTTGCTGTCCACCTTGCCCATTGTGTTTGGTTTCTCATTTATCAGACATTCTGCACAGCAACATCACTTTCTTTTCTTTTCATGGCAGCAATTCCCAGTCGAAAGGTGTGCCCTTCTGCAGCCTCAGCCTCCACGGTGGAAGACCGAGCCTCCCAAACCTCTCAAGAAGCAAGCAGTTCCAGGACTTGTCCGCAGACCCCACTGGCAGGGGCTGCCGAGCGACCCACGCGGATCGGTGAGGTCACAAGCTCTTCCTGATTGCTCTATGCCTGTCTTGCAGTGTTGAGGTTTGGTCACTTGATGGCAGCATTGGCACGTGTTGCTGTTCATGGCGTCTCTGATCCTCGGCTTCAGTTCTGGTTGCTTTTGTGCAGCACTGTTGACTGAGCATGCGCAGGGCCTTAAAGCTCGGCATTTATATATGTAATCATACAAACTACGATGGAGGTGCAGTTTGACACTTTAGTAGAAGTCGTTGTATTGTAACACGTACGGAATTCTTATTTATACGTTCAACCGACATGCCCGACCCCTGGCTCAATAAGCGGAGTTCAGATACAGAGGCCGCCAGCTGGCACTTCTAAAGCCTCGATGTGGTCCTCCCTCATGCACTATGGGATTCGTCTCCATTCGTTGTGATATTTGTATGTCTTCAAACCTGACTGAATGTGCAGCGTCCATAAATCGTCTTCACTCACCTGGGAGTTTTAACATTTAAAACGTGAAATGGCAGCGGATATGATTTTGGTGTTTTGACACAGACTCTTAATGTTAAAGTTCAAACTGATCAGTGGTGTAAGCTGATGGCATTTACATTTCACACTCGTTAACTCATTTAAGTCTAACGTTTGACTCATTCACACTCATGTTGGGAAGCCATTCCAGTGCACGCTAGGTTTGGCTTCATGCTTGGGCTCGCCGTCTTCTCCCAAAGTTGCAGGTTTTATTGCAGACTCCCCTTAGGTTTTCCTCTTGGATTTCCTTGTATTTTGCTGCCTTCATTTTTCCCCTCACAAGACCTCCAGGGTCTGCTGCAGACAAGCATTCCCACAATCCAATGCTTCCGGGCTACACACGGCACATTTTTTTATGGATTCTATTTTATTTCTCTGCCATTTTTTGTGTTTTTGATCATGTTCAGTGTGACATGGCATTTGGTCTGATGGCCAGAAAACTCCATTCTGGTCTCATTAGGTCTCATTAGGCCACAGAACCTCCTGTTTTTTTTGGGTCTTCATTCTGTAGGTTTTGGCCACTAGTTGGACCTTCCAGATACAATCAATTGAAACTCCAGGTGGGGGACCTCCATTGAATTAGCGATGGGCCTTCTAAACCAATGGGCAGTGCCAGTGATGTGCCACATGAAATACTAGCGAGATCAATAAGGTAGTGTTTTATATTTCTAAATCATGTAGAGACCTGTTCACGTTGACATTGACAATTGTTTTTTAGTTGATCAGTTCCAAAACTGGCAAATTAAATCCTCTGGGATTCAAGGTTGTATGACCATGAAATGTGGGAACCTCCAAGCGGTGACTTTTGAAGAAGGTTTTTACAGGCGCTGTAAACAAATCTGAAGGAATCGCTCGTCTCACCTCCTCTGCTCGTCCCGGGCCCTCTACGTGATGGGAGCGCCCTGGTCTGAGCTGAAGGTCCACATGGCACCTTTGAGTTTTTTGGTCTTTTTTGTCTTTACCATCATCTTTGTTTTTTTGTCACCTGCAGGTTCTCCTGTGGATCCTCGTAAAGTGCTAATAGTGGCTGGTCACCACAACTGGATCGTTGCAGCTTATGCCCATTTTGTGGTGTGCTACAGGTATTGTGGCGATCTCGTCATATTACAGTGCTGGGAAAAAGTCTTTGCATATTTAACACAATGAGTGCCCTCTGACCTTTAGACAAAACATAATATTAGAGAAGGGGAACCTAAGTGAACACACATAACAGCTTTTAAATGAGGACTTTATTTATTCAGGGAAGAAACTTCCTGAATTCACTTCCCTGTGTCAGGTCTGTCTTGTGCACGCAACAAGCTGGTGCTGCTGTGGTCAAGTTGGTAAAGGTCCCTTGAAATGTAAACCTGTTGCACCAGTGGGGTGATGTAAAGCACCACCATGCCTGTTATTACAGTCACGGCTGGCGCCTTCGCCCAAAGATGACTTACGGCATTTGAGAGATACAATTAACTCCAATTCTTTCCAATCTGATCAACGGCAGGTGAAATGACTTGCTCAGGGTCACACAGTGGCAGGATTGTCCAAAGCCTTACCCAGTACACCACGCTGCCCCCTGTGTCACTGTATGCCACTATACTGGGTGTGGAGGGTATGACAGTAAAGCCACTTCACTTGACTGCCTGCCAGTTATTAGACAGCAGCAGCTCTCACATTGTTTTATCCAAGCCAGAAGTCTTTGTGTGTTATGTTCCAAGCTTCTGTCAAGTCTTCATTTCCCTTGGGGATGAGTAAAGGTTGGTCTGTCTGTCCATCAGTCTGTCAGTCTGTGTAGTCAGCCAGCCAACTCTCATACACTGCCTTGCACATCTGTCTGTCAGTCACACTATGGTGCCTTTCATGTCTGTCTGTCACCCATCTCCACAGTTGCACTACTTGGTGGCAGCATCTTCAGCAGCAGTAATCACGACTTCCTAAACTTGGATCTCAGTCCTTCAAGACAGTCGAACAGCAGGCATAGCGAGCCCCCCGTGTCCTCCGGCGAGGTCTACCTTGGACTCGTCTGTCCTCATTCCTGAAGGCGTGAGGGGATCATCCAATTGCTTCTTTGCCAGTGTGAGACGAGCGCTGACGTTTCCAATTATTCCTGATTCCCATTTTTTTCCTCAGTCTTTCTTAATCTTGGACTTGTGAACTCTGACCTTATCTGCAGCTACAGAGGTCTGTGGTTCTTTGGCTGTTCTTGTAGGCCCCTCTGTGGTTTCCTGAATGGATTACCTTTGTGCCCTTGGGGGCATTTTGGCTTTACTGGGGTGATTGACTCCATTTTCAAGTGTTCTTCATTTGGAGATAATGGCTCAGACTGAGGTGTCTGTCATGGTGAGGATTAGATGAACAGGGCTGGCCAAGTCGCATTTCTGTATATATAAAATCCAACATCTGTCCATCTGTCTATCTGTCCGCTTTTCACGAGAGAACTACTTCCTGAACATTCCGGTTGATTTTGCGACTTTGCTCATTGTGCTAAGAATCAGAGTTCACTTGCAGGAGCGAGATATTCACGCTAATCCGAGAGACAGGCTGCGGGCCGAGGGGAGGGGTAAGCGTGATGTCAGGAGCTGGGCGGGGCACTCCTCACTTTACATGGGCGGAGCCACGGGGGACAGCTAGTTATTAATAAAAAGCTCTTTGAGTGAGGAACTGAGGGGGCAGTTAATTTTTCACACTGACGATGGAAATGTTGGATAACATTATTACGTAAATGTCTTGCACTGCGATTTAGAAGAGGTGTTGTGTTTTCACTCGGGGTCCCGTAAGCTAATCTTCTAGTTTGCATAAAGATCTGTTGTGACAAACGCACAAGAAATGAGGATGTCAGGATTACTTGGTCACAGGACCGCGGGGTACCCTGTTGGCATTCAGCATAAGCTGCATTAGTTTATTAAAAACATGAAATGAAGTGATTCACCTCTGAAAAGGGAGTCAAAAGTCAAGTGAGTGTTTCCTTCCCATGTGTGTTAAACTGTGGAGCGCCACGTGCTGCAGTCACAATTCAAATGTTTGCCGTAAATCTCTTTAAATGGCTCTGCAGTTTTAATCTTTCTTCTCATCTTGAAACCACACAGGATAAAGGAGTCGTCAGGGTGGCAGCAGGTCTTCTCTAGCCCTTACCTGGACTGGACAATCGAGCGAGTCGCCCTGAATGCCAAAGTGGTCGGGGGTCCTCATGGCGACAAGGATAAAATGGTGGCTGTGGCCTCCGAGAGCAACATTATCCTGTGGAGTATCCAGGATGGCGGCAGTGGAAGCGAAATCGGTGAGTGTTGGCCGGGCCTGTCCTGCGTCAGAGCGCCTGGAAACGAGGTCGAGTGTCCGCCATTGTCGTGGCTCCCGCTGCATGGCCACTCAGCTTGTTTTGTTTGTTCTGCTAAACTTTATAACCTAGTCAAGGAAACTGAAGGATATAAAAGACTAAATACAAAAAGACTGATAGGGGTGGGGTGGTGCTGAACCCACTGGAGCCCACTGACTGTGACGTCGATGATCTGACCACGGGGGTCTCAAACTCTGGGCCTAGGAGGTCAGCATTCTCTCTTTTTAAACGTTAGACTTTGTGAAGTATTTATGTGATTCACTCCTCTTCTCGTTTTATTAACCAGAGTAGTTCACCAGAATGTTCCGTAGATGTGCGTGAGACTGCTACTCCCTCTACCATTCCCATTCACTTTTTATATTTGATCTCTTTAAATTTAAATGATTTTTGAAGTTATAGTGTCAGTCAGTCTGTCTGTCACCTCAGTTCTACAGCCTTTGCTGCAGGAGCCTCAACAGCTGTGTTAATGTTTGCAGTGCGCCATCTGCTGGAATGAAAAATTACAATGCATTTTATTAATTCATGATGGCACATAGAAAATATTTACACTGAATGTGTCCAACGTAACGAAACCCCAAGTCTGTGCTGGATGGACAGAAATTGCCCTAAATGATAAAGATTGGCGGGCCTAACTTGCAGATCTCCAGCCCGGGGATCTTATCTATCTTCATAACAGGGGGGTGGCTGGGCAGTGTGGGGTGGAAGGCAGGAGCCGACTCTGGAAAGGGCACCGGTTCACCTCGGGGTTACTCTTGTGCCCTCACACTTCTGATTTGAAAAGGCTAACGCTATATAACAGATGGAAAAGGCACTGTGCATCGGATAGATACAGGGATAGAAAAGGCGCTATATAATAGATAGAGTATAGAATAGATAGATAGATTGCAGTTTATTTGTCCCCAGGGTAACATTTGGCTTTTAATAAGCTTAATAAATAAGTAAATATTATGACAAATATCAAAATTCCCTCTAAAAAACACACCAGAATGAGTAAAAAGAAAGTAATTTTGATGTTCTCAACTTGCCTGTCCTTTTCAGTTTCAGCATTCCCAATTATACGTTAAATAACACAGCATTTCCAAATCTACATAATCCAGTTCAAGCTCATTGGGGCAGAGGGGCATGGGCAGAGTCTACCCTGGCAGTGTCGGGCACAGGGCAGGAGCCACCTCTAGCTGGGTAGCAGTCCACCACACGGCCCACTCCGGCACAAATGAGCACTCGCACCCACTCGGGAGTGAAGATCCAGTCATCAGTCAGCCTGCTCCGTGTGTGTGTGTGTGTGTGTGTGTGTGTGTGTGCGCGTGCGTGAATCGCCAATTCCAGTTTGGGCCTGTTTGTGGGTGTTCTCTGTGGCTCAGGGTCCCACAACCCTAAAATAGAACAAAACGGGTTTAACAATATGTGAGTGGATGGCTGCTACGTTTATCCTTTATAGCTCCTTGCACCTGTGACTTGTGTAAGCTGGTATAACGTTTATGGAGAGGGACAGAAAGAAGAAGAAGAAGATGGCGTCTTCTGTCTGCCACTCTTATGGTCACAACTGAGTCGCTGAAGTAAACATTTGGACCCGCGGGATGTTTATATTTGCATGTTTCGTATTCAGTAAAACTTTAAAACTTCAGTTTGTCTTCACCCTACACAAGGTGTTAGTCGCGTGTGACTGGTGTTGGTTTGGTACTACAATCTGGACTTCAGTATCGATGCCAGCTTTCAGACCTCAGTACTGGTAGGGCAAATAATAGATAACTTCCATGAACCCCACCGCCATCTCACAGCAGCCCCCCTGCCTCGACGCTCTCCATAAATCAATACAAGTGGCCCTGGGTGGTGACTGGGGTCTCCCTTGGAGTCTCCAGCACATTTATATTAATACATATGTTCAAAAATGAGGACGCTGTGGGGTACCATGTGAGGTCCTCTGTGGTGAATTGAGCAAGGAGTAATACACAGTCACACAATCGCAGCACAATCATGTGCCCCCCTGCCTTGACGCACTACACAAATACATACAAGCTGCCCCGGGGGCAGACTGGGGTCCCCCTTGGAGTCTCCAGCCCATTTATATTAATACATGCATTTGAAAACACTTAGCCTGTGGGGTCCCCCGTGTGACTCGAGCTAAAGGTAATACGTATATTTCATCGAGGAGTGGGGAGAAGGGGTTGTGATCGCAGTAACAGACAACTGAGCGCAAGGTGCTTGAAATCTATTATTTACTCCCAGTACCGAAGTTAAAGAAATGCCGATACTGTAATGTTTTAAAAATTGGGGCTTTCAGTAGTGGGATACCGTGCAGTGTCCCCTCTGTGTGACATCGTCACTAACGCTGTGTGCGCAGTTTCCAAACTTTGAGGACTGATTCCTTTCTTTGTACCTGACAGGTTCTAAGCTGTTTAATTTATTTATTAATTACCTGCCTACATTTCAAAATGTTTTTTGCTTATCATTATAAAACGATCAGCATTATTAATCAAGCAAATCAAGCATCTTGTGCGTCGATATGGGGCGGAGGTGCAATCCCCAGCGGTCTTTACTGAAGCAGCTGGAGACGCGTCCATATGCGCCTCGCACTTTCCTTTCAGAATTGCTTATTTAATGATAATGAGATTTTTAGTGCAGACATTTCTTTACCTAAGCTCCTCGGGGTATACGTATCTGGGTCATAATCGCGTTCCAACAAGACGTTACAGGCTGCATCTCCTTAAATTGGGAATATTTCATGCACAATGCTTTAAAAGAACGGTTTATAAAGATGTCGTGTCAAGCATACCGGTGTGATGTGTCGAGATGTGTTCTGTAGCTGTGCTCAGGAGTAAATGGAGCTTAACAAATTTTAAGTGATTTACACACAACATGCATTTAAATGCTCCACTTGAACTTGAGTCTTTCAGATGCGTCCTCGTCTATTGTTGAAATATTTCAAGTGCTTCATTTCCTCGTACGTGGGCTTATTGGAGTGATTTATGGGCGTTTAACCCACACGGACGTCCTCTACAGACTCAACAGATGGCTGGGCGCTCGCCTGATGTTGAGTCTCGTATTGGACGACGTCGGCCCCCCATTCCACATCTGGCTTAAGTGCGAATGTGAAGTCTTAGATGAGATTCTGCTTTGGCCGCTGCAGAGCTTTGTATGCGCTGATGACGATACCCTTGCTCCAATGCACTGCTGCCGCCTGACAGAAATTGTAGCCCGCTGTTTTTGCGCTGGCCCTGTCCCAGGTCAGGAGTAGGGGGGAGCAGCCTTAAATGGGTGCTGAGGGCACCAGCGGCATTTGTAGGATTTGCAGGTGTCGGGTCTTTGTGCTCTCTGTGATTGTCACGCGTGGTCTTACAAGTATTTAAAGTTGAAGATTGGAGTGCTGGGGTCCCTTTGGGCCTTCACGCATGTTCATTTAGTGATGTAACATTGATCAGAGGCCATATTGTACAGTGCATCCGGAAAGTATTCACAGCGCATCACTTTTTCCACATTTTGTTATGTTACAGCCTTATTCCAAAATAGATTAAATTCATTTTTTTCCTCAGAATTCTACACACAACACCCCATAATGACAACGTGAACAAAGTTTACTTGAGATTTTTGCAAATTTATTAAAAATAAAAAACTTGAGAAAGCACATGTACATAAGTATTCACAGCCTTTGCCATGAAGCTCCAAATTGAGCTCAGGTGCCTCCTGTTTCCCCTGATCATCCTTGAGATGTTTCTGCAGCTTCATTGGAGTCCACTTGTGGTAAATTCAGTTGACTGGACCTGATTTGGAAAGGCACACACCTGTCTATAGAAGGTCCCACAGTTGACAGTTCATGTCAGAGCACAAACCAAGCATGAAGTCAAAGGAATTGTCTGTAGACCTCCGAGACAGGATTGTCTCAAGGCACAAATCTGGGGAAGGTTCCAGAAACATTTCTGCCGCTTTGAAGGTCCCAATGAGCACAGTGGCCTCCACCATCCGTAAGTGGAAGAAGTTCGAAACCACCAGGACTCTTCCTAGAGCTGGCCGGCCATCTAAACTGAGCGATCGAGGGAGAAGGGCCTTAGTCAGGGAGGTGACCAAGAACCCGATGGTCACTCTGTCAGAGCTCCAGAGGTCCTCTGTGGAGAGAGGAGAACCTTCCAGAAGTACAACCATCTCTGCAGCAATCCACCAATCAGGCCTATATGGTAGAGTGGCCAGACGGAAGCCACTCCTTAGTAAAAGGCATATGGCAGCCCACCTGGAGTTTGCCAAAAGGCACCTGAAGGACTCTCAGACCATGAGAAAGAAAATTCTCTGGTCTGATGAGACAAAGATTGAACTCTTTGGTGTGAATGCCAGGCGTCACGTTTTGGAGGAAACCAGGCACCGCTCATCACCAGGCCAATACCATCCCTACAGTGAAGCATGGTGGTGGCAGCATCATGCTGTGGGGACTGGGAGACTAGTCAGGATAAAGACATCCTGGATGAAAACCTGCTCCAGAGCGCTCTTGACCTCAGACTGGGGCGACGGTTCACCTTTCAGCAGGACAACGACCCTAAGCACACAGCCAAGATATCAAAGGAGTGGCTTCAGGACAACTCTGTGAATGTCCTTGAGTGGCCCAGCCAGAGCCCAGACTTGAATCCGATTGAACATCTCTGGAGAGATCTTAAAATGGCTGTGCACCGACGCTTCCCATCCAACCTGATGGAGCTTGAGAGATGCTGCAAAGAGGAATGGGCCAAACTGGCCAAGGATAGGTGTGCCAAGCTTGTGGCATCATATTCAACAAGACTTGAGGGTGGAATTGCTGCCAAAGGGGCATCGACAAAGTATTGAGGAAAGGCTGTGAATACTTATGGACATGGGATTTCTCAGTTTTTTTTTTATTTTTAATAAATTTGCAAAAATCTGAAGTAAACTTTTTTCATGTTGTCATTATGGGGTGTTGTGTGTAGAATTTGGAGGAAAAAAATGAATTTAATCCATTTTGGAATAAGGCTGTAACATAACAAAATGTGGAGACAGTGATGAAGCGCTGGGAATACTTTCCGGATGCACTGTAGATCATGGACAGAAACATCGGGGGCTTACTGCTATTGATTATGTATATAAGTTCAGGGACTGAGCGCAATAAGCCTCTGAAGCCGCTAACCCCTAACCCCCCATGTCATGGTGTCAGTCCGGGCTTGTCTTTGACCCGAGACCACCACTTGTGCCTTTACTTCTCTCTCCCCCACCCTTTGATTCTGTTAGCCATTGAGCTTTAGCCAGTCCCTCTTCTTCCATTTCACACCTGACTATACGAGCCAATCAGGATCTTGTCTCTTTTTTTCCTGTCCAGGACTCCGCCCTCTCTTCAGTTGTCCATCTACCCTATTGGTTAGTGTTTCTGTTCACGTAGCCCATCAATCTCTTCTGCCGTGTCCTTTGTTTACATAAAACATAATATTAATAAATATCAGCAAATAAGAAAAGGCGCTAAACATCTGAGAGTGCAGTCAAACTTGAAGTTGAACCGTTGTCCGGGCACAATGTGGCGTCAGTGGCCGGACTGCCTATCTTCCCTTTTGTAGCCACATTTGGGGGGCCTTCAGATTCTTGTCCTCCACCTTTGCCCGTTTGCAGGTAGTGAAGAGTAAACATCCGTTTTTTGTTTTTTATTTTTTAACAAGCCGAGGTGGGTGGGTGGCTCGTGCTTTATGTCGGCCAAGATGAGTGCATACACAAATCAAGAGCAGCATCAAAGAAAAACAATCTCGGCCTTGTTTGAGCGGCCCTCACTGCCTGACAGGAGATTCTAAACAAAATTACACGAGCTGGCATGTGCCGTGATGGAGCTCTCCCAGCGGCTGGACTGCCTTCAATATTACTTACATGAAACAGCGTTGGCGCACTGCTGCAATAAGCACTATTTCACGGAGAGGGCCCCCTAAGACAAGGAGCTGTCACTCTTGATCCATTCTCTCCTCCTCTCGACAGCCTTCAAGAGTGCCAGGCCTGAGCAGGAGTGACATCTTGAATTTCTTGTGACTGCCCCAGCTGTCTGGGTGGATTTCCTCCCGAACCCTCGCCCCTCTCTGGAGTAATCAGTTCTGGTTCTGTTTTTATTAGCGACTATTCTCTTATAACCTGAAAATCTGAGCGAGCGTTTTACAAAATAGCAACGCGTCAGCAGAGGAAGGCTTCTGCGCGTCTTGCTGATCTTATCAATAAATGGCTCGGCTTTGGTTGAGGCTCCTCGGGCCTGTGCGCCCAGGTCAGCCACTTGAAGTCCCTCTTGTCATCGTGTGAGGTTAGAGACTGTGCCTCGGGTCCAAGGGGGACACCCTGTACTTCATACGCAGCGCTCCAGCCTAGTGGAATGGCCGCCATTGTCTGCACTAGCTGCTCTTTTCAGAGGGGCCATACAGAAGGTGGGCAGGGAAGCCGTAAAGTAAAAATGGCTATGTTTGCATCTTCTAAGCAGGGTTCAGGAAAGTCAAAACCTGAAGGAACCTATCAGGAACAAAAATGGCAAACGACATACTGAGCTGACCAGACCCCAAAACCCACTGACCAATAAAAATATCCAAGGAGACCATCATTAAGTAAAAGAGACGGTTTATTATTATAGAAAATGGCTGCAAAGCCACTGCCTCTCCTGGCCAAGCTGTCACCCTAAACTGGCCTGGTTGGGAGGTTGATGCACTTGGCTAACCTGCTTATTTGTTGGACCCTCCGTCTTCCTGTTTCTGTCTCCTTTCCTTGGCTTGTTCTCGTTTTCTGCCAGGTGAGTGCTTGCCAGCGCAATTTCTCTGGCCGTTAGCCTCTTTCACGTCTGATCCCTGGGATACGTCCAGAAACTGTGCTAGAGAACACCCGGGGTCACCTCTGTAGAGCACTGCCTCTTACACCAGGGGTCACAGCTCAAACTGGGTCACAGATTGTGTTTCTCGTGGGCCACTCGCCCCATGACTGTGTGGTAGTTATGAGTGATATACCATCCTCTGTTTAGTGTGGCGATATGCGATTTGGTACAGGGACTCTGAAATAAATGCAGTTGACGTCTCCAAGAGAGCATTCATGTCCACCACGACACCAGCCTGACATGACTGACGAGCAAAGAGGCGAGTAAGAATGGAGGAGAGAGGAGGGGATGACAGACGAGCTGGCGAGGTGAAGGAACTGCAGTGCTAGTTTGAAATGTCGAAAATGAAAAGAGCTGGCGAAGTGCAAGGATGTGACGAGTTTCAGGCTGTGGTTGTGCTGGCCGTTGAATCCAAATCTGTAACCGCCGTGTTGTTGTATCGAGTTAAACGAACCTTCTCTTGACTCGATCTAAAAGCAGCTTGATACATTTCAGTCTACTGAGAGTGCAACGGGACGTGTTTGTCGAACCACTGAGATCGATAAGAACGGCAGCAGAAAAGATCAAAAGGCCGGAGAGGCGGTCGAGCGGAGTTTGGCGTTTAACACCAGCATGAAACACTTCAGACTGGAAGGATCACCAAATTCTTCATCAAGAATTACCCTGTCCTGCGTATCTCTATATCTAAAATCCATGTCTGTCTGTCTGTCTACTTTTCACGACAGAACTACTTAACGTATTTAGTTGGGTTTCTTTTCTATAATTTGCTTGAACATTCCAGTTGATTTTGCGACTTCTCTCATCACGCTATGAATCATAGTTCGCTTGTGGTACTGATTTATTTGAGGTCTTCCCCACTCACACGTCATACCTCATGGCGTTCCTTACCTCCACTTAGCTAGCAAATGAGAGAACTACTTCATGGATTTAGATCGGGTTTCTTTTCTATAATTTGTTTAAACATTCCTGTTGATTTTGCGACTTCTCTCATCAGCTAAGTATCAGAGTTGCAGGACTAATCCGAGACAAGAGGCTGGGGGCCGAGGGGGAAGCGTGACGTCCGGCGTGGGGAGCCGGGCAGGACCCTCCTCACTCACGCGCCACCCTATGTTCGAGTCGCTCTACCTCTGGCCATGTTTTGGAGTGGACCTTGCCTTCCGCTTAGCTAGTGATACCCGTTTGTTTGTTGACTTTTAAAGTTTGTCCTGTTTCACTACTACACGGGCGGAACTGCGGGGGACGGCTAGTATAATATAAAGAGAAGATACATTTGTAGGGACAATTTGGCAATGAGATTTGACTGTTTGTGCTCAGATGATTGAATTAAAATTGAGACGTACTGATGGATGTCCAAACTCATTCAGTCTTCGTAGTGGTGGAGCTCATTTGAAAATGTTATTTAAGATGAGATAAATTCGTTACTTTTACTGCCTTATTCCTTATCTGGCGTCATAAGTCAAGTGACCATTCGTCCTGTCCTTTCAAACATCACGTCCTCACACCCCACTGCGTATCAAGCTTTTCTGTCTGTTTGATTTACAAAACGTTATGCTCAGCCTTTACACTGGCAGCGATGTTCCCTGTTGTGAATGATGAGTGTTGTTTTATTAACAATTTACATTTGCATTCCACTTTTATCAGAGAAATTTGCTTGAATGGAATCCTAAACTTTTTCCTTTTTTTTTTACCGTGACCATCGTAGTTTTGTGTTTCTATGGCTCTAATCGTCTTTGTGAGTCCCAGTATGGCACTCATTTTCTTATTTGAGTCCTCTGATTAAGAAGTTTAAGGAGCTCCCTCTGGTGGTCAAAGGAATTACTGCCTGTCTGCTGGCCCAGTATCTACCAAAAGGCCCAGCAACCCCTGCAGGCCTGCCACCAGTTACAGAGGTGAGGAATGTAAAAATGGTAGAGACGCTCCTGACCGATTCCACCACAGAGCCTTTGATGCATGGGGGGGTGTGGACAGCATGGGCCTTCCTGAAGTCCACAGTCATCTCTTCTGTCTTGTCCACATTAAGAGACAGACTGTTGCACTTGCGCCAGTCCGCCACTTGTCATTTCTCCATTCTGTAAACTGACTCACCATTGCTGTGTCAGCCACAAACTTCATGATGATGGTGGAATCGAACTCAGCCGTGCAATCACGAGTCAGCAGAGTGAGCACAAGTGGGCGGAAAACACAACCCTGGGGGGCAGCGGTGCTCAGCGAGATGGTGCAGGAGATAGGGTTTCCAGTGTGCACTGTTTGGGGTCTCTCTGTAAGGAAATTCAGGGTCCATCCATTTGCTTAGGTCAGCAGACCGAAGTTCCCTAAAAGCTTCTGAAGGATGATGGTGTTGAACACTGAAGTCGATCAAAAGCACTCCGGTGTAAGGGTCTCTTCTGTCCAGCTGAGAGGGGGCCAGCTAGAGAGTAGACGATGTGGCATGGAAGGCTGTTGAGTTACAACGACATGCGCTACTCCAGCAGTCCTCCCCACTCACCTAGCTGTACGTGTGGCACATGGGTGGTCCCCCAGTTCTTCACATTTTACATAATTGTATTTGTGTGTTGTAATGACAAGTGCAGCCTGGTATGGTAAGGACTGCCATGTGTGTGCAGTGGTCCTCACCAGTTCTTTGCTTACGTTTAGGTATGTTTAACCTGGGAGTACCGGTGGACGCTCTCTTCTTCATTGGGAATCAGCTGGTGGCAACAAGTCACACAGGAAAAGTCGGCGTATGGAATGCAGTGACGCAGCACTGGCAGGTGGGTGCTAGCAGAGCGACTTATGGAAGACACGGTGGCACATTGCCGGAGAGAGAACTTCACTTCACTTCACTGATTGCAGGACTGCAGGGCGTGAGTTTGGAGGAGAGATTAATGGAGTTGAACCTTTTCAGTTTAAACAAATAAGGTAGGGGCGGCACGGTGGCACAGTGGGTAGCGCTGCTGCCTCGCAGTTGGGAGACCTGGGGACCCGGGTTCTCTTCCCGGGTCCTCCCTGCGTGGAGTTTGCATGTTCTCCCCGTGTCTGCATGGGTTTCCTCCGGGCACTCCGGTTTCCTCCCACAGTCCAAAGACATGCAAGTTAGGTGGATTGGCGATTCTAAATTGGCCCTAATGTGTGCTTGGTGTGTGGGTGTGTTTGTGTGTGTCCTGCGGTGGGTTGGCACCCTGCCCGGGATTGGTTCCTGCCTTGTGCCCTGTGTTGACTGGGATTGGCTCCAGCAGACCCCCGTGACCCTGTGTTCGGATTCAGCGGGTTGGAAAATGGATGGATGGAAGATTAAGGTAAGTGAAGTACTTAAAATTATAAAAGGAATCAGTATGGCTGATCCAGGCTGTTATTTTAAAATGAGCTCATCGAGAACTCGGGGGCCACAGTTGGAAACTCATTAAGGAAACCTTTCAGGAAGTCCAAACAGAGAACCACAGACACATAGAATAAGCGAGCAAGTGGTGGGGCAGACGTTAGGGGCCTTCAAAGCCTGACTTGATGTCGCTTTGGAGAAATTCGCTGAATGCCTTCTCGTCAAAAATTCTTCAGATGTTCTAAAACGTATTTCTTTAGCAACATTTTATCAAAAAAATACTTGTTTTGTATGACTGGATAACTAACTTGTGGATCATGCATTATTAAGGACATTGTTCAAATCGGCTTGAATCCCGGTGTCTGACAGTCTTTGTGATCTCTGTTCTCCATGAAGACATGAGATCAACATTTACTCCCATGGGGTGAATAACAGAAAGGCCAAGTCATTTTGGGGTTTGTGTGATCCTTTAGCACCTGTCCACTCGGCATTCAGTGCACTTGACCCAGTCAGTGGTCTCCATGTCTTGGTAAGAGTCGTGATGCAGATTATCCGATCCACCGCAGCACTTGAATAATGCCATCAGATTTCATTTAGAGGATTCCACATTTCTGCCATCAAACATGCTGTCGCTTTGATTTCTGTTTCCCCTCCAGTTCTGCTCGCTGCGAGAGGTGCAGGTAAATGAATCTCGTTGGCAGTGATGGCCAAAACTGCAGAGTTTCATTTGGAGAAGTTTCACGAAGTTGACGCTAAGAACCCGTCTTGTGTGCCGTTGTGTAATTGCAAAACAACAGTGGATATAAAAAGCGTGTACACACCCCTGCCAAAAACGCAGATTTTGTGTAAGAAACCAAGAAAGATCCTCTCAGAACATAGTCCACCTTTACTGCAAAATATAGAAAGAAGGTGAAAACAAATCAGAAGTGGTTTAGTGAAAAAGGACAAAGAAATCCACCAAAAACTACAAAATCTGCAGTACTGGCAGGGGAGTGGAGACGTTTTATATCCACTGTAGCTAAAAAGAGGTATAGTTACAAAAAGATAAAGTAGAAGAATGTGAGGCAAACAAAGCCCTCTGTGCAAAAATCCCAGCTGAACTATTCAGGGGGCCAAAAGCCAAATGTGCCCAGTCGTCTGCCACGGGCAGAACTGAAAAGGAACTCAGCGGGCGGCGTGGGTCAACGTGGACATGAAAATCAAACTCTGACCTGAATTGCTCCATGCCCTCTAGTGGTGACCAGTGGAGCTGCAGTTTTCCTGAGGCTCTTTACTCTGAATGACGTACCGTAGATTAGGATCTGATTTGTTTAAAGAGACTCCTAGTTGGAATGCCTCCCTCACCTCCCACTCCTGTTTGTTCCTTTCTGTAGGTGCAGGACGTCGTTCCAATCACAAGCTACGACACTGCAGGATCCTTTCTTCTCCTTGGATGCAATAATGGATCCATATATTATATTGGTGAGACACTGAAAATGGGGAATTCCTTTTATTTGTTGCCGTCAGCTTTGGAAGTTTATTATTATTATTACACATTGCTAAGATCTGATATTTATTCTGTGTGTCAAACCTAACGTGCGTGTGTGTGCGTGATGACGCTCTTCATTAACATTGAACACTAACTGAAAAAGAGGTAAACTGCCAGAGTCTCTGATGTCACCCTACATCATATAAATGTGCCACAATGTACCTCTTGTGACAGCATGTGATTATGGATACAACAAATAATATGAATTTAACAGCCAGTTAACCAAACTAAATGAAAATTATTTATATTTTTCCTCCTGTATTAGACAAAGAATTAAAAATGAGGAGGCATTACAGTGGAACGATTCACACCCCTTTACTTATCATGCAGCTTTGTGCCAAAATCGTTCATTTTTTCCGTCATCCGCATCCCAGAATGACGATGCGAAACCAGGATTGTAGAAGTTGTTCGAAATTTACTAAAAAATAAAAAAGTTGAAGTGTCACGTTGATGCAAGCATTGAGACCCTTTGCTAAGACATCCCACTGTAGTGATGACCACTGAGGTATTTCTACGCCGTTTTTGGAGTCCACGTGTGGTCAACTCAATTGACTGGACGTGATCAGGAAAGTCGGACCTGTCTAACAAAACAACAACCGAGCTACGATATCGGAGGCCATGCTGAAAGTCATAGCGGTGGCATTGAAGGGTCCCAAGAGCACTGTGGCCTCTGTAATTCTTAAATGGAGTAAGTTGGGAAGGCCGCGACTCTTTGTATCACCTTTGTTCATTGAAATCACTGGCCACCATAATTCACATGTCTTGGAATTGCCATTCGGTGTTTACAGCATTTGGTCGAGTGATTCTTACTCTTCTCAAACAGTATCCACAACCCCCCCAACCCCCCGTCTTCCTCACATTCTTCTTCGTCTCTCCACTTCTTCTGTTTTGCCCTTTGGACACTCCTTGCTCAGGATGCCCGCTTTCACTGTCTGGAAATCTTTCTTTTTTAATTTATCTCTCCACGACACGATGATGATGATGGTAATAATAATAATAATAAAACATTTTGTTTATATAGCGCCTTTCCCATGATCAAGGCATTTGCATATTGGTCATTGGTCAAAGACGTCATTTAATCTGAGAGGAGATGCCCCATGGCCTCTGCCACCATCCTGACCCTTAGCTTTCCGCCTCCTAGGTGGGGTTGGCGCAGCGCCACTCCTTGCTTGTCATTCCACTCAGGCTCCTCTTATGTTGCTACTTAAAAATCTGCTTTGAGGTTGGTGGGCTTTTTTGAGGGGGCTGCCGAAGGTTGGCTTTATTATTTTATTAGGGTTGTTTTTTTTTTTGTGTGTGTCTTTCAATAAATATTTGAATTGAGAGTAGAGATGAATTTAATTATGAGTGAAGATAAATGATGCATTCCAAAATGTTAGTTAATGCCTACTAAGGGTACATTTAAACTACGAGTCGTGTCTTTCTTTCCAGATATGCAGAAGTTTCCCTTAAGGATGAAAGATAACGATCTTCTCGTGACTGAACTTTATCACGATCCTTCAAATGATGCCATCACCGCCCTGAGCGTCTATCTCACACCTAAGACTAGTAGGTATACCTTCTCGGTGCCCGCCACTCCAGGGGCAGTGCCAGTGATATGGGAGATGAGATGACGAGTCTGCATGTTTGACTCTGCAGCCCACAAAGGTGCTTTGCTCTGCCTTGTGTGGACGTATCTTAAGTTAACAGAAGATGGTGTTCTGGTGAGGCTTTCAGGAGGCAGATGTGAGTAAACACGGATGGATGATCGGAGTTGCTTTACTCACTCGTTCCTGGGTCTGGTGGTCTGCCCGGTGCGTTTGCCATTCCAGACTGTCACACAGCTGGTCAGTCGGCTCTCCACTGTGCATCTCTAGGAGTTAACGTGGATCCCGGGAGACGGCTTCACTTTCTCACACTCCCACATTTCCCTGGTGTCTCAGCTCTGGTAGAAGAGTATGATTTCTACTCCTTCTACAGGGTTTTACTTGCATTCAACTATAAATCCATAGCCATTCATGTTCTGGATGTCTTGCTTAGTGAATTAAAGGTTTTTGTGCAGCATTGTGGGTAAAACGAGAAACAAGCCTGAATGGATTGCCAGTGTATGTTCACTAAAATGGTCACATTGAGACATTCAAGGGTCTCCAACTAATCTTAAGATGTTCATCCTTGGGATGTGGGAGGAAAATGGAGTGTGCAGATGAGGGGTGAAGGGGCAAAGTCCTAGAAGGCCGCGATCAATGCTCTTAACCGAGCCCTGGACCTTCAGGCTGTGAGGTAGCTGCACTTGGCACTGCACTGTTATTTCAAAATCTGCATTGCTTTCTCTCTTTTTAATTTTTAATTCTATGAATCGATCAGCCTCATTCAACACTTGAGTTTTGATGGAACATTCAAACACTCTCGGTGTATTTTCTAAGCCAAACGATGTTGTGTTTCAGGTGTAAGTGGAAATTGGATTGAGATTTCCTATGGAACAAGCTCTGGAGCGGTACGGGTGATTGTGCAGCACCCGGAGACGGTAGGATCTGGGCCTCAGCTCTTCCAGACGTTCACAGTCCATCGCAGTCCCGTCACTAAGATCATGCTGTCTGAGAAGCACCTGGTTTCTGGTAACCCCTTTGTCTCACTTGTGATGCACTCTTTCGTTATTCCTTCTGGGTAATGACAGACATAACGAGCTTAATTACACTCCAGGATTTCTTTACAGAGTTTTCTGAATTCATTTTCTTGCTTATGAAGAAGGCATGATTAGCATGTCAGAAATGTACACAATTATTTAATTATACACTTATACATAATTAATATGAACTACTGCAGATATCGCCTTTCTTTCAGTAATTATTTTGAAAATTTTTTTTTGTATTATTATCATTCATCAGTCTGTAGTGAACTTTTAGGTGATTGCGAAAATGTTACCACTGAGTGGCAATGCAATGACTGTTTGGTGCAGGCGGGCCTTGGGCTGCGGTGCAATCTGCAGATACGAGCAAACACATAAATCCCAATAACTGCTAGTGACTTTTGTTTTGCGCGTACAAGTGAAACAAACGAGTCTGAACACAAATGAGCGCACGTGTGTGAGCTGCCGCCAGCGCCGAGACGTAGACCAGAATGGTACCAGCTTAGTCGCCCTTGTCAATCCTTGTGTGCCTCACAAACATCACCTAATGGTGGATTGTCATGTGACGTGAATCCAGCAGGAGTCAAGGGTAACGGTGGAAGGAAAAACCGAACATGAGAAAGTAGAGGCCTGTCTTGAATAAACGGCACTTCACAACAGTGGAGAAACAAACAGGATCTACTTGTGTGCGCTGAGTGTATCGACATCATAACCCAGTTATTCTTCTGAAATGCCACATAAACCTTATGAAGTGAAGGTTATATTGGTCTCTGAGAAGAAGGTGTAGATTTAGTAAGGTGAGTAACCTGCTCATGTGTCCATGTAACTGCTTAACTGGCTTACACTTGAGAATTGTTTCATCTGCGCATATCATAGCAACGGCTAGAAGACGATGGAAGTGACTATAAGATCTGTTTCCTGAGACAAACGCTCGGGCGATCACATTATTTCTTTTCCTGGTTGAGTTAATCTGGATCAGTCTTTCACAAGTCCCTAAAGAATTGTCGATGACCTGAACGTACAGCACTGTACTCCGCAGCCTAATCTCGGGAGCAGTGTTGGGGGTAACGTTAAAAATAACGTGCCTTACGTAGTCTGATTAATTTTTAAAGTAACGAGTAGCCCAACACAGTACTTATCATAATAATACCTGTATTATTGTTACCCCAGCAGCACTCGGTGTAAGGTAAGCGGCACATGAATTGATACACTGCTCTTTGTAAGCAATAGCTGCACAGCCAAGTGGAAAAGAGTGCGCTGCATGCAATCCAGCAACAGAAGCACATTAAAAAGTCATCTTTTAGTTTTAATCCAACAATTTGTTTTTGATGTACCAAAACATTGTAATCGGACAACAGAGCGGCCAGTGTCCATACTTTAAATCTTCAGGGGATCAGGGTGGGGACGAACGTTATTTATTTCACAGCACATGAAGGACTACCTGACTATACAAAACACAAGAAAATGACCACCATCTCTATGCTTGTTTTCAGGTTCATGGTGGGCGATGATGACGTTGAACTTGTTTTTGTGCAGTTCAATGACGTTGGAGTGTTTTGTCAATTGAGAACTCCATAACTGGACTCTGACATGTAAACAGAGATTTTTAAGAAAGCAGGTTTCTGCCGTACCCGGATTACTCACCTTATCCCAGTTTTGTGTGTGCATGTAAACGCACTCTGTATCGAATGATGAAGCTTACGGTCGACATTTTGTGTGTGTGCATATATAATATATATTTGTTGCATTCGTAGTCTGAGTCCCGCCTGAATTGTGTGGGTGGTTACCTACCAGGTAACAATTGTGGTTGGTCTGCCATCATATATATATTTTATATATATATATATATATATATATATATATATATATTATATATATATATATATATATATATATATATATATATATATATATATATATATATATATCTCTATAATAATAAAAGGCAAAGCCCTCACTGACTGACTCACTCACTGACTGACTCACTCATCACTAATTCTCCAACTTCCCGTGTAGGTGGAAGGCTGAAATTTGGCAGGCTCATTCCTTACAGCTTACTTACAAAAGTTAGGCAGGTTTCATTTCGAAATTCAAAGCGTAATGGTCATAACTGGAACATATTTTTTGTCCATACACTGTAATGGAGGAGGCGGAGTCACGTATCGCGTCATCACGCCTCCTACGTAATCACGTGAACTAAAAACAAGGAAGAGATTTACAGCACGAGTCACACGCGGGAACGAAGGTAAATGACGTTAATTTTTGACTGTCTTTTAATACTGTGTAAGCATACATATTAACACATGTGCAATTAAACGTGTGCATTTACGGGGTGATTTCTCAGGCTTAAAAGCTCGCCTTTTACTAAAAAGGTAAATGCAAAACTATTTTCAATCAGTTTATTGAAACGCTCCCGTTAAGGATTGCAATAACATATTCGCGAGATAAAAGAATGAAGTAGGGGGAAATGGAGGAACAGCCGCAAACAGCGAAGAGCAAAAAATTAATGAAACAATTGAGAACGGAGCGAGTTAAGCATACAAGCATGTTCATAAGGGAAACAAAGCACGGTGTAAAACGTAAGTTTTAATTAAGTTTATAGAAACGCTCCCGCTGCGGATTGCAATAACATATTCGTGAGATAAAAGTTTAATGAGAAGACACGAGGTATAAACGAACCAGACGCCGTGGCGCAACGTTAGGGGCAACAGTTTCAACCATTCTATGATCTGCTTCTCGCAACTGAAAGACGGCACATGGCGGATGTTAGCCGACTTGCTGACCGCAACGTTAGGGGCTTCAACTATGGCGCTGACGCCATATCTCAGTGCCAACACTTTGCAGACTGTACTTAAAAGACACGCCCTCCTCACTGGACAGTTAAAAACACCAATCAAATTAACGATGACATCAAGTATTACCCAATCAAAAGTAGGAAAGGAGGCTTCTTCATAAAATGCGTGTGGGATGATTTGCATGAGACGCTGCTTTAAAAAAAAAATGATAAAAAAAATACGGGATAAATCCCGTCCAGTATTGATTCAAAACGGGACAAGCAATTTCATTCTCAAACGCGGCACGATTCCGTATTTTAAAGGACGGGTGGCAACCCTACAGTGCCAGGTAACCACCCATACAATCAGATTGTGATTCAGACTAGGAATGCAATGAATGTAATTACCCCGATCTACATACAAGGCGAAAGTCTTGCAACATTCAAAGATGATGGTTTGGGATAAGTACACCATACAACATAAAACAGCTTATGAAGCCTTGAACCGAAAAAAGCAAGATCTCAGAGATCGTAAAAAAAAAAATAGGAGGTAATGTCGTTTTACTCGCTGTACATTTTAGTCAAACATTACCAGTTATTCCACGAGGGAGACCAGCAGATGAACTCAACGCGTGTTTAAAATCCATGCTTCTCCCACGCTCGGTTATATGTCGCGTGTTCTCCGGTAGGTGCACCAAAAAATGTATACATTTAAGCATGTAATGGGCAAACAAAAAATGAGGTATACCCGAAGGCACTGCAGTAGTACTTAATGTAACTTTACTTCTTAAATGTTAATGTTTTACTGTTTAATAATTTATATGCTTCTTATATGTTGTTCAAATTCTTTTATCAAAATACCAGTGACAGCGCAATGCACGATAACATGGAGTGAATACACCATACGCATCTGCCCACGGCTGCCCTGCTGTGCGCAGATACCAGTTGATTCTACAATAAAATAAAATAAACATAAAAAGAGTAAAACAATCATCACCCATAAAGCGTGTGTGTGTGTATATATGTCTATATATATATGTTGATATGTGGATGTGTATATGTATATATCACCCATAAAGCGGATAGTAGACGTGACGTACTATTTGTGTACCACATTTCAAGTGTATAGGTGAAACGGTTTGCGAGCTACAGGTCATTTAAAATCCTGGACAGACACACAAATTGCCACGGTAGCAAATTACAGAAGAAGATTTTACTGTTTAATAATTTATATTTATATGAAATGTGCTTCTTATATATTACTTCATATTCTCATATGATAATGATGTTAATGTTTATATTGATTTCTGTGTTATTAAAACTGCATGTATGTGTGTATATGTATATATATATATATATATATATATATATATATATACTAGCAAAATACCCGCGCTTCGCAGCGGAGAAGTAGTGTGTTAAAGAGGTTATGAAAAAAAAAGGAAACATTTTAAAAATAACGTAACATGATTGTCAATGAAAGCCCGTTTCAGTCAGTAAGTCTTATGTGTGTGTTTATGTATGTGTGTATATATATGTAGATGTGTATATGTAGATATGTATATATATGTATATGTATATAAATGTTTATGTGTGTGTGTATATTATATATATATATAATATATATATATATATATATATATATATATATATATATATATATATATATATATATATATATATATATATATATATATGAAAGACAGCAACAGTTATAACAATGACAACACTATTACATTGACAATCATGTTACGTTATTTTTAAAATGTTTCCTTTTTTTTTCATAACCTCTTTAACACACTACTTCTCCGCTGCGAAGCGCGGGTATTTTGCTAGTATATATATATACACACACACACCTGGGGTTCAGACTTGTACTTGTGTTTTGCAATTTGCAGTACAGTAATATTGCTTCGCCGTCATTTTATTGATGAGTCTAAAAACTTTCTCTCTATTATGTTCAAGTTTTCCATCGTGACCGCATTATTCCGCCTTGACCACTCCCCTCCGCAACGCTCGCCCAATCATTACTCCTACTGCACACATCCTCTCTCTGGCCCACCCCATGACACTCAGTACTCGCCCTTCAACGCAGTCGGTTATGAAGGTAAGGCAGAAAGGCAAATTATCTGTTCAAGAACGTTGAATTTTAGATCACAATAGAAAAAGAGTGACGAGTGACGAATGTCGAGAAAACAAAACAAAAAAGGGCTGTATATAATTAAAATCAAAAACAAGGAGAAATGTCCAATAAACGAGAGAGAGAGAGAAAAATATCCTGAACAAAATACAAACAGAAATAAATACAAGAAAGCAACGTTGATAGAATGTAAGTTAATAGGATAATGTAATTAATAATATTGTTTTTGATGAGGCGTTAAAACATAAGAAATAAAACATTTACATACATTATTACCTTTTACTTTTTACTACGTTTTATTATTCATTGGTATTTAAAATGGTCAGTTAGACTCAAGTAACTGATTTTCTATCTGTAATAACTAATGACCAAACCGTCTTTATCCTGCGCCCCAGATGCTCTTCTACATCCCATCTCTTTAAATTCAATCCCTTTCTCTAACGGAGGAGCACCCCCAATGCCCTACAGGTGGTTCAGCTGTGAAATAGTGGGCACCCAACGCCCACCCCCAGGGGTGGCCGAGCCAGATCTAATGTTATTTACCTATTTACCTTGAGTTATTTACTTACTTCCTACAGCGTAAAGTGTATAGAGTGTCAGAGTGTATAGAGTGTATAGAGACAACTGTGCGGGGTGGGAGGATGTGATAGTAGGCTGCTTGCTGTTTGCTGCTTATCCACACATTTAGAAGACAAAAGACGCTGACGGAGAGGTGCAAAGTGTTTTAAAGTGGGATGGATCTACGAGTTTTTTCATAGGCTCTGGTAATTATAGTGTTAATGCTGAGTTCTTCCTTTCAGTGTGTGCAGATAATAACCACGTGCGCACTTGGACTGTGACGCGATTCCGAGGAATGATTTCTACCCAGCCTGGCTCCACTCCGTTGGCTTCATTCAAAATTCTTTCCCTTGAAGAAACGGAGAGTCACTGCAGCTATTCAGCTGGAAACGACATTGGTAAGGGAGTGGTGCTATTCCTTGTTCTTCCAGGCCCATGACCGCTTGAAGGAGCACAAATTAGTGGAATGTTCAGGGTTAGGGTTATGCACAAAAATGTTTGGACTTGGCCAGAGCTTCTGAGTAAATTGCCTGACATTGATTGGAATTTTCTGATGTTAAGTTTCAAATTTCCAATTATGTTTGTAGTTTAGCGCACTGTTTTTCTCAAATCTCTCTATGTGGACTAAACGCATTTGATTAGTTTCATGAAACGGCAGTTCTGCTTTGTTGAAACTTGCTGTCTTAGCTTTCGTCACCTTACGTAGTCTTGTTGATAAGGTGACTCTCCGTTGATCTGGAGCTGCTTGTGCTTTGTGTTGTTGTCAGAAGACTCCACGTGCGGCTGAGCTGCACTTGTCAACCCCAGTGCAGCCTAAGACTTTCAGAAAGTGGCAATGTAGGCCTTGCTTTGGACTTAAGCTCATTTTCTCCATATTTGTAGAAGAGCAAACCTTATTTTTCTGTTGCAAACAATCCTTTTATTCATATTACAGCAATCTTTTCTCAGTTGACCCTTCAGTTTTAGAAACACTTGAGAAACGTTTTCAACGAGTCTTTGATTGTCTTCATAATCGTGTCTTTTTGTTTTCCATTCCTGTCAGGTCCGTATGGGGAAAGAGATGACCAGCAGGTTTTCATTCAGAAAGTCGTCCCAATTACAAATAAGCTCTTTGTTCGTTTGTCGTCCACTGGCAAAAGGTAACTTTTTATGAGAATGTCTGGAATTGGAATTTTTAAAATATCATTCACGGAAGGATTTTACAAACCGGTTTGTGTAACAACATCTTATCAAAGTACACGTGCTTGAGACGTTGTGTGCATACGACTTAACATTTGGATTATGTGACACAAGTCATTCCAGTTCTGTACTTTTTAATATCGTTTGCTGTTGTCCAATGTGGGCCCCCACTGAAGGGCATTTGTCAGGAGTTCTGTTCTTGTTGTTCTCCTAAAAAACGAGAGCTAAAATGTTTCTAGCTCATCACTGCACAAAATGCAGGTAAGCAAAAGATCAAAATGTCATCTTTGGCGGAGTGTTCCTCTAATGCACAACCTTGTAGTTTAGCTGCTGGTGTCACTGCAATGTACAGCCTGGACATGTGGGGACAGGAGAGGAGGCAAGCCGATTATTCTTACATTCATACTTAAATGAACCTTTGTGGAGCCCCTAGCTTCCTCCCCCCGACACGCCCTGTTAGTGTGCAGTTGTAGTGACATTGGTGTCTTTGTTTTGGTCTGCTGAGGTGGACTGTGACAAGCGCTGTAGGGTCAAGCTTGACCGACAGGCCTCAGACTTGTTTGACTCAAATGTTTTACAGGATCTGTGAAATTCAGGCAGTGGATGGCACCACCATTACCTCGTTTACTGTGCGAGAGTGCGAAGGCTCTAGCCGAATGGGATCGAGGCCCCGGAGGTACCTGTTTACTGGCCACGGAAACGGAAGCATCCAGATGTGGGATCTGACGACTGCAATGGACCTGGTGAACAAGGGCGAAGATAAAGCCAAAAAGGAAACCGGTATGTTGTTTCCGTTGATCCGTTCAAACTGGCTCGTTCGATGTGTCGATTTAATCGTCTCTAGACAACTTTGTCTTACCACAACATCTGTTCTCGTTGCGCCTGATTGTGGTACAGGTCTATTTTTATAAAGGCTCGTTCAAATATGAGGTAGCATGTATGCACACATACGGAGTTATCAGTAACCTTTATCAGGAGGATACAAAAGTGCGCCCCAGGAAGAGTTGCAGCCCATTTCCCCAAAGATGGAGTGTCCGGCGAGCTTGGAGAAGTAAGGGCGCTCCACCACCATCATGATCTTATTGAGGAGAAAGTCACAAGTAAAGTTAGCATACACTTCTGTTGAAATGCCGTCAAAGAAGGGAAAATCTGCTCACTTGGTGGAAAACTCAAGCAGTGCCTCTTGATTGCAGCCAAACATGCACATCGATACCCGTACCAGCGCTGCCTGTAAAAATCTGCACGGTGTAGCCGGTAAGGTGGTAACCCCCTGATGTCACTCCTAATTAACGGCTGATAGGCTCAATTTACTATTAAAAGAGCGCTTGAAAAAGAATCCGATTCACCGTCAGTCCATTTAAGCTGAATGAGCTGCGCTTTGTGTTTTGAGGTTGGGTGGTCAGCCAGAGTAAGGCCGTCGACGCCACTTGACAGCCGATGACTGCTCTCAGCCTTGTTAATGCTGTCTACTTTATGGTTCAATGTATGTTGTAGCCGGCAAAGTATAAGGCGAGATCAAGCACGGGGAAAACACGTGCCGAAAGAAATGTCTCCGTTCAAAAGTTCGTTTTAAAAATATATTTAGTGAAAGTTAAAAGCAAATAATCCACACAAGAATAACGAAAAAAGTTGTTACACACGTAGAATAAAAGGCAAAAAAAGGAAAATATATCTTCTCTAAACTTCGCTTTTCTTGAGAAACTTTAGTTATTTCTGTACTCAAAAGTTCTTAACTTCTTCTATACGGGGTGAGGCAGAAAGGACGGATGTTTTTTACAAAATCACAAAATTGTTAATTTTTTCTTACAAAGAAATTTATTGAAAGATTTGAGTTCATATTGAAATAGCATTTGACAAAATCAAGTGTGGAAAACAACATCTTCCATGTGGTGTCCGTTATCACTGATGCATTTCTGAAGGCGTTCATGGACGTTGGCCTCCACTCTTTTCAACATCGCTCTGTTGATTTGGGCGACTTCCACGTGAATGGCTTCCTTCAGTTCCTCCAACGTATGGGGCTTATGCTCGTATACATGTGCCTTGAGGTGACCCCACAAGAAATAAGCGCACATGGATAAGTCAGGGGACCGAGGAGGCCAATGAATGTCACCAAACCTGGAAATGAGGTGACCAGGGAAGAGAGGGCGAATAACATCCACTGATGCTCTAGCTGTGTGGGCTGTCGCCCCATCCTGTTGAAACCACACACGCCAGATGGGAATACGTTTTCGTCGTAATTCAGGTAAAAAGAAGTTGTTTATCATCTCGATATAGCGCTCTGAACGGTTACTGAGGCCAAGTTCAGAAGAATGCTTCTGAGCAGATCGACTTGGACTGCACAGCAGGGCTAGTCGTACGCTTTCCACATTTTCAGGGGTACGTGCCGATCGTGTAGCCCCTGGCGGTCTTTTGTTCATTAGTGTACCTTGTGTACGAAGTGCTTTAACCCAACGTAGGATAGTGTTACAAGCGGGAACAGCTTTATTTCTGTGGATATTGAAATGGCAACAAAACTCACGCTGAACTGCGGTAATAGATTGGTTGTTCTTGACAAAACAGTCGTACGCAAAAATGTGGTGTTCTATCATCCATGGCTTCAACTAAAAAGAAAATAAAAAAATGCTAAGACTTTGCGAACCTAACGCCACATCTGTCACTCCACCTAGTGGTGAGTTCTAACCATTTCAAAGACGTCCGTCCTTTCTGCCTCACCATGTACTTAAAGATTCTTAGCTTCTTCTTCTGTACACTATAGGCGTACGGTACTGCACTTAAGTAAACACGTTATCTTATGAATTACTTCACACACTTGGAAGGCCCGTGGGCATGATTTTAAGCCATGTGCCCTCTACACCTTACACATGGCAAGGCTGGTCACTAACTGAGAATAATGTTGAGTCAGAGCTGTTAGAAATGGCAAGAATACACCAATTCTACTCAATTTATGGGGGTTATAGGAACCTCCCATAGATTATGCATTGTCATTTAGTAAAACATTTATGAATCTTATGTAACTAGGAAATGGCTCTTACAAATGTTATTTAGGTTATACAGGCTCATTAAAGTGATTTTTTTAAAGAGATGTAATGAGTAAATAAAAAGACTTATTGAAAATGAATCGCTGCACTAAAGCCCTTCAGATTTACTCCAGTTACCTAGAAATGTGGCGTAATGAAGCTCAACTGTGCCACCTGGTGGCTCAAGATGGTAATTTTCGGGCAAGTTTTTTTTTTTTATTTTATTATTAAATCATTCCCCTCTGGATGACCACCTCAAGAATCAACAACAGATAAAGACGTGAATGTCAGCCAAGCCGTGTTGTAACCTCCCAATGCAGCGTCCTAGAAGTTTGTCCTCTTGACTTAGTGGTGCCTGCTCTTCCATGACACCCTAACAAAGACACCTTTTATTAATAACTGAGTTGATTATCTTGTATTGTTATTTCTTGTGAAATGTGTGCCGTGGAGGCTGTTTTGTGGCTGGTTCACTCACTGGCCACTTTATTAGGTCCAGACGCATGTTAAGTTAAAGAGTCTGCTCCTCCAAATTGCCAATCGCATGGCAGCAGCTCAGTCGAAGCCGTCTATCAATAGCATGAGGACATTTGGTAGTGCTGCTGCTGCTTTGCAGTAAGGAGACTGTGGAAGATTGTGGGTTCGCTTCCTGGTTCCTCCCTGTGTGGACAGCGCTTTGAGTACTGAGAAAAGCGCTATATAAATGTAATGAATTATTATTTGAAGAGCTCAGTTCCAAAATCAGCTAAGTACAAAAGATAAATATTGGAGATAAATAGGAAAATCTGGGTCCGTAAGCAGATTTTGAAACTAAATCCCTAAAACTATAGCGCTACACTGTTGCAATTAGCAGGTTTTGAAGCTCAAACATATTTTTGGCGCATGACCAACTGCATGAAAAGTCACAATCACGTGTTCACTAAATTTTACCAAACGGTGTAATTAGCAGATTTTGGAACTCACATCTTCATTTGTCCTTTGCTGTATTGACATTCCTACCAAATTACCCAGCACTAGGGCTGTATGCCACCCACTGCCCGTTGAGCAAGCGTACAATTTACTAGCCCAGTTATGTAAGCATCCATTTTGTAATCTGCCTGTTCAGTTCAGTGTTACAGGAAACAGCAAGTTGTGAGCCAGCTAAGCATGGGGTGCAGATCCAGGGTAGGGCCTGTGACAAGCTACGTAGCGTGAACTAGCTGAGCGATTGTACGACTTACATTTGTAATTGTTTCATTTTTTGTGTATTGTGCCCGATATCGTCCACTTTCTCGCTACATGACCCTCCGTCACACTGGGCTACTTAAGCATTGCCAGTTAACCTAACTGTCTTTTAAGTGAGCATTGAGAATGAATGAATGAATGAATGAATGAATGAATGAATGAATGAATGAATGAATATTGGGGCCCAGCAGTGTTTTAGTGGGCGCAGTGGTTGAGATTGTCAAGTTTATCAAGCTGTGCAGATTCAAGTTCTCTTTAATAAGGCTGCTCAGCGGCCATTGATACTGTATTTTGAGCTGGCTAACGTTTCTGGTTATATCACAAACCAGCTGGACAGTAAAGTGTAACCAGAGCATTTCCTGGGAATCCATTTTCTGCCGTCTACATTATTATTTTCAAGATGCGATTTATTATAAACTCTTATTATATTGAAAATGAGTACAGCTTACCCTTTGTCTTATCTTTAACAATATGGCTGTCCCCCCCTCTCGCAGATGTAGGCGGCCCTACAGAAGAAGAGCTGCTGGACCTACTAGACCAGTGTGACCTGAGCACGTCTCGCTCTGCCACCCCAAACATCAGCCCTGCCACCTCCATTCAGCAGCAGTCTCGGCTCAGGGAGTCGTGTTCCAGGTGAGAGAAGCCGTATTGATGCAAGCGTGTAAAATGTTTCTGGTAATTTGGAGGGCACTGTGGTTTTCTGAAAAGCGTGATGTTAAGCAGATGGCGCGAGTCAGGAATGGTGCTGGTTTAGGTGTGCCGAGT
Source organism: Erpetoichthys calabaricus (assembly GCF_900747795.2). Taxonomy (NCBI): domain Eukaryota; kingdom Metazoa; phylum Chordata; class Cladistia; order Polypteriformes; family Polypteridae; genus Erpetoichthys; species Erpetoichthys calabaricus. The sequence goes on along the minus strand of NC_041408.2, from coordinate 1,104,930 downwards.
GTTGTTTCGTGACCTCGCCAAGTGCATTTCCAGGCTGTTTATTAAATCAACGAGGAAACGATGCCCTAACCAGAAAAACAATCAGCCGTCCTTTGTGAGGAACAGCGAGAACGTCTCTTTTTGGAGTGTTGTATTCATTGTACTTTGAGGTGCATTCGCATGAAGTGTGACGAATATCGGTTCTCATTTGTCCCGTGTGGATCTCACAGTACACGACTTATAACTGTGGGGTACGTCAGGCTTGGCCGACCGCAGTGGCTGATCTCGTTGCAATTCACACGACTGAAAATCGCTGGACATGTTAAATTACAAGGCTGGATGATGACTTTCCAGTTGTGATTGACCGTTTTTGTGACATCCAGTAAGGTGATGCCTGATGAATCAACTGCAGGAAGTTCAGTCGCAATCTCTGCCTTTCATTTTATATTTTGTAAATGTTGTAACATAATAACGGATGTCTGATGGACGTCTGTTTGAGAGTTCCAAAGTTCCCGCGTCCCTCATTGCTCGTCCCAGTATTGCACTTCCAGATAAGCGTCCATTGAGTGTCATCTCTCATGCACGCAGAGCTCCTCTCTACGACTAAAGACAAACCTTTTTGGTTTTGTTGGGCAGTTGCTGGCACTGGCAGAGTAGCCGATTGCTCTTCACGGGGGGCCCACCACTGACTCGCTAAGATATCAGGTGGTTTCCCACCACAGGAACTTTGTTTTCAGGAAGCAGCGAGTTCCTGTATGACGATGTAGGCCCTGGGCCACTTGCGTGGGTGGCATTCTCGACACACAAATGGAGTCTTTATACAAAATAATATGTGATGTGTGAAGAAGAGCGATGTGGGCACTTTTACTTAACGACTGTCTTTTCCTTTTTTTTTGTCATTTAGCCTACAGCTGCACTCTCATGACACAATGGCAGACATCGCTACCTATGGCGCTGTGAGGCCTTACAGGGAAAGCCCACTTTTGGCCAGAACAAGGCGCACAGAAAGTTTTCACAGCTATAAGGATTTCCAGTCTTTCACTTTAAGCAGAAGTCTCTTTGAGCGCGGAGGCTCCGATCATGGAAATCTGTCCCTGATGCCTTTAGCGGAGGTGAGGAGATCCGTGCTTGACAACTGTCCTGTGGACAGAAGAAGTTTAGGAATGGATGTCTCTGCGAGTAGGAACTTAGACGGGCCAACAGAACCAGCCAGACCGCCAGTGGACAATGCAACGAGTTCTAAGAAGAAGGGTCCAGAGGAGGATACCGACGTCAAATCAGAAGGCAAGAAAAAGAGCACTTTTGATGGGAACTTTCTGGGGAGAAAGCGGGCGCCTCCACCCGCGCCCCCGCCAGCCTCGCCACCCGCTGGGGCAGAAGGAGGAATCGACCCGGCCAGCCCCTCTTCTCCTCCTCCACCACCACCGCCGCCGTCATCGTCAAACAAGGCAGCATCTCCACACCATAAAAAAGACGACTCATCTTCTCATGAGTACAGCTTATAAGGAAGCAACGACGAGGCAAACGGACTCGGGACATTTGAAATGAGTGGGGAGTGTGAACGTCAAAGTTGTCTACTTGTAGAAACTGTATATGGAATATCAAGTATTCTGCACGAGTGAACCTTGAAACAGGATCGCCTCAACATCTCGAGTGTAATCCAGAATTTGATAACCCACAATTCACGTAGAGCGGTTAATATCGTCTGCTGTCTTAAAATGCACTTTATATAAAGATGTAACTAAAACACAACATTTTTGTAAGCTAGACAGAGTATTCTGCATGTATTTATTGTCTGCTGTTAAATAATACGCAATGTAATTATTATGACAAGGCCATCCCATAATCCTCATCCTGATGATGAGCTGAACCATAAACACAAAAGACCTGCTATGTGCCGCTACCAGTGGCCCATTAAATCTCACCTGAGGTGGACTTCTGGACCAGACTGGTCTGGAAAAGCAACAGCCGCCATCCATCATGGCAGTCACCTTAGGGTTCTAAAGAGCACAATCAAAAAGAGAAAAAGGGGAACATCACGAGACTCTGCTTCCATTATGGTGGTGGCGGCAACTGTCAATGAGACTCCATCTGCTGGCCCTAAGTCTACGTGGAGAGAGAGAGGGCTGTCAGACGGCACATTTCTCCGTTCACCAAATGCAAATCAAAGTATAAACAGCCCTTATAAGTGAAGGCACTAAAAGTTTACTTCTTGAAGTCCGTGACGACACGCAAACCAGTTTAATGTCACAGATTTGTCTGCGTGGTTTAGTGGACGCTGCCTTTGGCTAAATCTCAGAACTCTCGATTTCCAACCTCCAAACGGCCGAACCTCGCAGACTGGGGCCTGGTCTCTCAAGTCAGATTCTGACGGCGTACAACGTGGACAGCGAGTACAGTAAAACGTTACAGGTGGAATGCATGATCTCAATCTATAATACGGGATGTTGAGAAGGTAAACGTTAACATTACCAGAATGAAGAGTAAGTTAGCTTGATACGCGCTACTAATCGTATGTTGCGCTCAGGAGTAGCTTTATGCAGTTTTCTAATTGCTGCTTCCAAGCGGACATCGTTCTGTTTATCGTTGTCAAGAGCGTAAACGTCTTTCTTAGACGTGACAACATCGGTTTCTTCTTTGATCCGGACTGCAGATCTTATTAGTGAGCATTTGTTGCTGGACCACCTGAATTCATGGAGGCAGTCACGTTTACTTTCCCACTTGAGTATCACAAATGTGTGGCGGTCGCAAATGACGCAATTGTGACTTCCAACTTCCCAGCTCCGCCATACGACGACTGCAGCACGAGCCGTTTGGTACGTTACAAAGCATTAGTGTGTCGATCATTTTGAATGTCGTTCCTGTCTTAAATAATGTAACATCAGACCCAGGAGACACAATTACACTTTGCATCGAATGTCACACTACGCAAGTTTCAGTGGGAGAGCATGTCACACTTTATCACTGCAGTTGACGACTGTTGTGGCCTTGAGGATTTCAAATTACACAACTAGAAATTATAAGGAATGTCTGATTATACGACACCTTCATGACTTCTCAGCACAGTTTGAAACTGCCGAAGCATCGTGAGCTGAGCGCATTCTGACTGCCCGACAGCGCTGACGGCCGCACAAATGTTTTACACTTCAGCCCCAATGTCGGCCCATATTTTCTCTTTTTCTCTTGGACTCCTGTCTTCTGTTTGTGTGACCCAAAACACACACCTGATTTTCTTCTTTTCTTTCATCCGCATTGTATGCACTGATAGTCCTTAGTTATCAGCCCTCACATCTGTTTAATCTGGTCATGCAGAGTCGCAGACTGCCATTATGGATTTGCTGGTGGTGTCCGACTGGTGGCCATGGGCACATACAACAAATCAAAAAAATGATGTACGTGAAAGCTATGAATGAAAAGCGCCCTAAAAGTCACATAGATGGAGACCAGCTTAATTCACATAAGAGAGAGACTGGAATGAGAGGCCCAACGGAGCTAAACTTACCCCGAAACGGACAAGCCGTGTGCAGCTCTGCTGTTCTCCTTGTGCACACACTTGAGCCGCCGTCACGGCCGTCCCGATCAATGAAGTAGCAAATTGTGAAACTCTTGCTAGATTTGATGTAACTTGCAGACAGGCCTGAGGTTCAGCACCCATGTCTAGCACGTATGAATATGGCCTACGCAGAAGACTCCTGCTGTTTTGTATGCTTATTACTTTAAATATATATGTACAGTATAACAATACTTTTTTTGTATGCTTAATATATTTTTAAATTTTGTAATACGCACTTTCACAAGACACTTTGCAAGAGGGCACTACAGGAGAGTTCAGCTATTCTGTTATGTCCTCTACTTGTTCTATCAGATATGACATGTTTTAAACCACTAACACTCCGCTTTCTAGCACTGGCTTGCCGGGCTGTAGATGTCACAGCTTCATGTAGAACTCTGATATGCTGTTTATGCGTTTGAAATGAAAAGTGTTTTCTGTTTCAAATCGAAGGATCAGTGCTTTATCTTGACCTGCCGGTGACTTTCTCTTTGCTCCATTCTTAGTTTTGTGTGCTCAGATTCCACGACGCAGTGAACGCGCGTTTTCATTCTGGCCGCATCTGTAAATCTGCTGCTGTGCAATAAACATCTAAAACCAGTCTGATTTGCTGTGTTTGCAGAAATCCCAAAGTGGGCTTCATGCTTGTAGTGAATTGGGATGTAACTCCCTCGGCCATTAGAAACGTGTGGAAGAGAAACGCGTCTCTTAGAGTCTGCACAATAAAGGGCCTCGCAATCAGAATGGAAGATACGCCCCGGAGGGTCTGCCTGCCCGTTTTCCCAGCATTGCCCCTTTGCCGGTCATGTGGTAAGTAAACCTGGCGCCACCTTTAAGATCTTGTTGCTTTTACCCATACATTCTGAATTCTCTGCTCTTTTAGTTTGACATAAATTGTCTACCAATGCATCAGGTTTCTGTTTTTATTAACATTTCGTGGTTTTGATCAAATTGAATTTTCTGTTTGAATGCAGCAGTGGAATCCACAGGCGTTAGGCCACCGAAACCAAATGCCACCGCTGAATGATGGTGAAAGTGCACATCGCGTTCACATCGAGAACCTGCGGTGGGCCCGCTTTTATGTAAATGAGGTTTCTTCCATATTTTAAAAACAACGTTTCTGTCGTATTCGTGTGTTTAGTCTTAGACGTAAGCCCCCACTAACTTACAAACAATACATAAAGAAAGGAACATTGTGCTGCCTGCCAGCTGGCCACGTCTGCAGAACTGCTTACCATGATAGTCTTAACTGCATTTGTTTGTTTTTTCTTCACTCTGCAAAGAAAATGTAGCAGAAAGTGCAATATTAGCATTTGCAAGGTGGGTTTCGACAAAAGTCATTGCAAAGTGAGTGAATGCTGGGACTTTGAGATGAGTTCAATAAGAACACATGTGGAGTCTTGTTGACGGTAAATTTCACACAAATGTTAGGAAGGTTTCATTCACACAGAGAAGCACAGACACGAGGAATACGTGACCAAGGAGAGTCGTAGATGGTAGGACTGTAGGGACCTTCAAATCTCGTCTTCATTATTTCGCAGAATGGTGAGCTGTGTTGGGCGGAAAGGCCTGTTCTTGTTAATACGTAGAAGGAAGAGAAGCTCCCTAGAATGCGTTGTTTTGTGTTGTTTTGTGTTTCTCCACGATAAGGCAGGGAAGATCATGAGATAAATGGAGTTGTCCGCATTTACGGTCAGCTATCAAATACTGGGGGGGTCATTCTTGTCCAGATGAGTCCTCTGCAGAAGATCTTTTCTGTATTGCTGGCTCCGATTTTGAGCTGTCAGAAGAACACAATCGGCCGTGCCACGCATATCGGCAGCAATGTGATTTAGCAGTCCATTCAGTTGGCTGCTTTGAATGGCATTGCCTGCTTCCAGATTACAGCGTTAGGATAATTGTAATGGGTAGCATGATGTTATGCAGGAGTAACAGTGGATGAAAAGGACAGTCAACAGGAAAACCAACCAGAGTGCAACAAAAGAGGAAGAAGCACCAAACAGCCGAGTCGAGCAGAGCAGACATTGGAGGCAGACTACAAAAAAGAAGAGAGTCTGGGTGAGGGTTTGGCATAAATTCAACTCGATTTACTTAATCTATGCACAAAAATAACATCCAGAATGTTTAATTTGTTTGCTATCACTTAAAGCTGTTACAGATAACACTTTCTATTTTCAGAAGGTTATGTGTTCCAGTCTGCTGTCAGAGAAACTGCGACGTCTACAAGTTAGTGTCGGTGAACATCGTGTGCTCCTTCCTCACGGTGCTGAAACCTTTGACAGAATCGATGAAGTCTTCATCTTCAAAAAGCTGAAAAGTAAGAGTAAGGAGAAGTTTGAAGTACAACCTGGACTACAAGTCCTAATCGTACTAATTGTGTCATTCAAGAAAAGGAATGCAAAATTTGGAATAATAAGCACGTTCTAACCCTGGCCACTGTGGGGCGTTCTTGTGATTGGAAGCGGGCGGCATATGAATGGTACCTGAAATGACAGAGCAGCTCTGTCGGTTGTGCCAAGCATCGGGTCACTCTCACGCACTTAGAGAAGGTAAAAGGAAGGCATGTGCAGTGAATCGACAAGCTACAAATGTCCACTTTTGAGCAACGAGCCAACCTCAGTTGCTGATGATCGTCTGTTATAATGAAAAGCTGTTACAGATGTGACCAGAACTCAGCTATGGTCCTAATCTTCATGGGGTACTGGTGGTGTGGGATTTCTCTTAAATATTGATGTGCACATCTGTTGGCAAGACCTCAGCATGGAATACTGGTATGTGGAGATGGGCAGCAGTGCTTATCACAACGTCCAAATGTTTTTCACGCACACTTAGGTGGACATTCAGTGGTAATCAGACTCTGGTTCGTTTAAATGTGAGGCAGCAGAGTTAATATCTGTACCACCATGGCACCCCTTATGGGTATATATTCTTTTTAAACATTCATGTACAGTGCAACCTCCTAAACTTGACCATAGTCGTACCATCACTATTGTTAATACAATTTCACATTTCTGTTGAAAGAATTCAAAAGAAGCCCTCATTTCCTGACTTACCTTGGCGCTGTGGTTCTGCCCAATGTTGTCCCACACAGAGTCTTCGATGAGAGACTTCTTGTCATGGATGAGCTCACTGACACTACGATGAAGGGAACTCTGCGAATAGACGCGGCTTAGCTGGCTTTCACTTGGCACATGAATAACTGACATGCGTCGATCCCCACTGTTACTGCCGTGGCGTCTGGCCCCAGCAGACTTGGGGTCCGTCAGTCCCTAGAGAAGAGCAGAGGCTTTTGTCAGACCCCGTTACTCTGGAGTTGGCAGAGTAGCCTTTCTGGCCTGAAAGGGATGGTTTCGTTTATCGATCGTCTAACATCGATATTCAGAAATGGGAGTAAAGACAATAGAAAATAAACAACTGAAGATAAAAGAGCACACCAGACACCAAGCACGCATCCACACCCTATAAGTTACTGTAAAGCTTTTTCACTTTGGCCTCTCTTCTCGGCCCACAAGGGTTTCTTTTGAGAGGTGGAATGTTAAAGGACAAAAAGGCAAAGAAAAGCTGAAAACACCACAGTCGGCAACAGGAGCAGACCATCTAGTCCTGAAGTTTAGTCATCATGCTGGTCACCCTGAAAGCAAAGCCCCCACGTTTTGGAGATGGAGTGTCTTCATAAGGGACAGGAGTTTAGATGGAGCAGCCTCATTGGTGGAAGTAGAAAAAAACAAAAATGGAGGAATGGCTTTAAGGGTGACCTGATTAACAAAGGGTTAGCACACACACACACACACACACGATACGATACCTCCAAGTGTAGTGTAAAGCTTTTAAGGGTTACACTACTCGAAGACGCTGATATTTCCGGAACAGAGTCAAACTAAAAAATAAAAAGTGTGAAGTTAACAAACAGGTGGAACACCAAGTCTGAACCTACAGACGAGCCGATCGTAGCTCTGATTACCGGACGCAGTTAAAGGTCCATCCAGCCATTTCCTGATCCCCTTTCTTTATAGTAAGAAGGTGTGATGATTACACCAGTGTTACGATTGTCTATTCTGCAAAATATCTTCATAAATTTAGATTTGTATTCAGGGTGGAAAAACGCTGCTGCTGTTTGGTTCTGTTGAATTTCATAAACCGTTAGCACGTGTCGTGTCGGATTTAGAAGGAACCTGTCAGGACTGCGGTAATGGCACACCTCTCGTGATTTAACGTCACCTACGATGAACCTCCTTCTGTCCTTTTTTTCTGGTTGGTTTGCGTTGTGACGTTTTTCTTTGCTTTCTGTTCGTGTGCCCGTCACTTTGAATGTATTTGTTTTTTGTAGTTCAATGTGTTTTTCCACATTTTGATTTTTTTGGGTTTATTGATCTGATTTTTGCGCATGCAATGTCTTTTTGTTTTTTACATATTGCACTTCAGGGGATTCATGATAGGTTTGCTGATGATGGGTGGGCACAAATTGTGTTAGGCTGGCCTCACACCACAACGTCAGACACGACTTCTAGCTGAGAACTTGTCACATTTAATGGCTCAGTCTCATTGCTGCCAAGGATGTGAAAGTACGCGACTGGGAACGGCACGATTCCTTCATGAGTTTTCATCAGGTTCTAAATCTTTCAGGGTCACCTGATTTAGGCAGCCAATCAATAGGCAGCTTGTATAGGTTTATGCCTGTGGTTTCAATTGACATATGGGGCTTTGCTTGCTGTCCCCCACAGTATAATGTCGGGTAGTGCCACTCACAACGTCATTCAAGTTCCCCTTCGTGAGCTCCAGGATGCACACTGTGATGGCCCTTAGCCTCCATGATTTGCTGCTACTACCTCTCAGCTCAAGTGCCCACTGCAGTGGCACTAAAGCTGGCAGAGAGCCTTGTGAATCAAGCAGGCAATTGGACGAGATCAGCTCGGGATGGACCCGTGGCAATTGTGCACTGCAGCCAACCCCTTGATTTTAATTGCCAACAGCATTTTTTGTTATTTCCTCAAATTTTATTGACTTTATTTTCTCTCACTCACCATGCCACTGTCACTCGGTGGGTAAACGCTGATCGCGGGTGCTCTTTTCTGAAGTGGCACCAAGGGTGGCCTCTCTCTTACAAAGGGTGCTTTACTCAGAACTTTCTGTAGCAGCAGGGCAATGAAGATGGCGAGCAGAATGAGTCCCAGGATGGCCATCAGGATGATGAACCAAAGCTCTGTGTAGAACTTCGTTTTCACCCCTTGCATGCCAGTCTTCCCTCCAGGTGACGATTCCACAGGACCTGCGTGACACAGAGCATTAGGACTGATGTTTGATGCCATCTTCTCGTGTGTGCGCATGCACAAGTACTCACATGCACACTTGTCAGGCATCAAAAGCTCACATTCTCGCGCTCACGCTGTCATCTCCAGACAGAAGAGCAGCTTCAGCGACAGACTGCTGTCACCGTCCTGCTCCACTGACAGACTGAGAAGATCATTCCTCCCACAAACTATGCAATTCTTCAATTCCACCCGGGGGGGGGTAAACGTTAACATTATGCAAAGTTATTGTCTGTCTGTATACCTGCATTGTTATCACTCTTTAATTTAATATTGTTATTATCAGTATGCTGCTGCTGGAGTATATGAATTTCCCCTTGGGCTTAATAAAGTATCTATCTATCTATCTATCTATCTATCTATCTATCTATCTATCTATCTATCTATCTATCTATCTATCTATCTATCTATCTATCTATCTATCTATCTATCTATCTATCTATCTATCTATCTATCTATCTATCTAATTTAATTGTACTCTGGAATTTGAAGCATATTTCTGCTAAGGTGCCCTGGCATTTCCTCCCACTGGCCTGGCATCAGTGGGTTCTGTGATAGACTGGCTCCCCATCCAGGGTCAGTTCCTACCTTATCCCTGATGCTGCCAGGCCAGGCTATGGCCTCTGTCACCCAGATTTGAGAGTGTCACTTTATGTAGCCTGAAGGCCTGAACTAGTCCTCTATTTTATGAAGGGTCACAGCCCACCCAAACAGCACAGGCAGGAATGAACGCCACACCTCAGTCAGTCATATGGTGACAACTTCGAGTCTCTGTGTCTTTTGTGACAGGCAGGACACCTGAGTACCCTGACAAGAGCCCACCTTGCACAGACTCTCCGTAGACCGGGACCATGTTGGGTTTCAAATGCGGGACTGTGGAGCTTTGAGGCGGCAGTGCTAATCACTGCAGCTTTAACGTTTAAATATACTTATTATTATTATTGTTATTTTTAAATAAAATCTTCCAACCTAAGCATAATTTCTCAGTCTGGGGAGAATCCACTGAGTGGCCAGTTTATTAGGTACACCCTGCCAGCCATCACCTCCCTGGATGAATCAACTTTGGTCAAGCGTGTAACACTTCACGCCACCCTGTCATTAGCTCAGGTGGACCTATCCAATAGCATCAGGGTGCCCAAACACCCTGTGTCGTCCTGTTTAAATTATCCAGACTTGGCAGTGAGCGCAGTTAGTCATCGACCTACCGATTCCAGTTGCCGCGTTGTATTTGATCACCGGGGTGCTGACTTTTCCAGTGTCTGTGATGCATGTCACTTGGAACTTCAGTGCTGCCAAGAGAAGAAAAGAGCAATGAGGCTTCGGGATGTCCCGATTCCTGTCCTGGGCCTTCACTGGGCACTCACCGAGTGTGACTTAAAAAGTGAATGCCTTTCCTTTTCATGCTGTGAGGCCTGGCACTGTGGAACTTGAAGCCCATATTAATATTAATGGAGCTGGGGTGGCCTACATGGGCCTAGAGGAGCTCCGGTAACACGACTATCAGCTTTCCTGTAACAAAGCACCACCATCATGGCAGATGAGTGCCCCACTAACTAGAGCAATGAGCACCATGGGTGACTATCTGAAGTACCGAATGGATAATGGACTCGTCACACAATGGAGTAGGCTACTCGCCGCTTGGCACGCTCACTTTTGTCCGAAGTTCTCGGCAGGTGAAGGCTGCTGCGCAGGCCACTGTACAACCAGACGGCATTCTCGGTCAGAATGTACTCCTTCAGCTCCCCGTTGAGGACAAAGGAATGACTCCAGTCCAGGTAGATGGTGGTCAGGTTACTGATGACGCTGAAAGGCGCTCGGTACTGCGGTGCTGCAAAGAGAAGGACATGTTAGCTGATATTGTATTTACAGCCATTAGCATTTCAATATCAAGAACCCGGAGCTCGTTTGAGGGCTGCTTCTTCACACTGACAAGGAGTTTGAGCAGCACGGCCTAATGGAGACGGTTTTGGCCTGTAGTCTAAAAAAAATGCTGGTTCAGTCTCCACAGATGACACCCTAGCTGACCGGGATCAAGTCACTTCACCTACCTGAACTTTCTGTTTGTGATTTGGAAAATTCAGTGCTGGCGAGACAGGCCACCCATGACCATGACTTTGACTGAGTGGACTTGAAGATGTTAGCATTCAAAACAGGCGCAAAGAGCAGAGTGATCCACAGTAACACGTAAAGAAATGTAACTGTGACCCATGTGTTGGGGCATCGGCTTTCAACTTACATCCCAACAGGCTTGCTGGTTAAGTGAACTGCTGAGTCCACACAGAAGCAATCTGGCCATGTCAGCCTGTGGCGGACTGGCACCTGGCATGGTCTCCTGAGCCATGGAGCCCCCGTCCCACAAAACTGTAATAAGCACTTCAGGTAAAGGAGTGAAGGACTGGATGAAGTAATTATGTCAAGGTGAAAGACTACAATGAAAAACCTGCACATCAAAAAGGATCTCGGAAGAGCTGAGGCAGACCACCACAGAGGTCCCGGTTGTGTCCATTGTAGATATGGGAGATGTAAAGTGAAGCAGACATCAGAATAAATAGATATAGATTTATTCACACACACAGGGACAGAGTATATATGCTTTTTGAGATAAATTAAAACGTTTGAGATAAATTAAGAAGGTCCCACGGCCCTTCAGGACTTGATTTTGTTTGTACTGTAAGTTGGGACTTGTAATGAAAAATCCTCATTGGCTTAACACTGTGAAAAACGCAGTGTTTAATTACTTATTTTACAGAAAAAAGTGTCAGACTTATCAATAAAATGACAGCAAAGCAATATTACTGTAATCCTAAAACACAACTACGAGTTTGTATGTGCAGCGTGTCGACCTTAAGCGTCATCATCCACCACTGAGTGCGTTTATATCCACACACAAAATCCGAAGAAGGCGAGTAACCTGCTATGGCAGAAACCTTGTTCTTCTTCTTGTTTTACTTTGGGCTGGATTTTTAAAAACCTCCGTTTATACACCCAACCCATGTCCACTTCTGGATTTCTCCCTTGTCAAAACGTTCCAGCGTCCTTAAACTGCACAAAAACGAGTCACACGTCCTCATCGGCCGCCGCAAATCTGAAAACAAGCGTGGAGCCTGTGATCGTTTTCTTGTGCTTTATAAGTGGATTTAGTCTTTCATCAGTCGTGAACTAAATCACATTCATCCCCTTTAAACATCCCCAACCTGAGCCCCCAAAGATTCGACGTATAGACACTGGGCGCGGTGTCACCTGATCACGCTGTTTCAACACATTTGTAACAAGGAGCTGGATAAAGACTAAGCTCTCACTTTATTAATACGTCTCAGTGACTGGATTACACGCGGCACACTCTTGTCTGCTTGGAGGTGCCTTTGAGCCTGCAAAGGAGTGGCGTGCCATAACACCATGTGCTGTTGGGATAAGAATAACGTGGGTGTTTTTACTTCAGTAAAATAAAGAATTGCATTTGGTTACTCGTTACTTAAGTAATGGGACTACGTAATGTGTGTTACCCCAATACGGCTCCCGGGACGATGCTGCTGAGCTTAACTCTCTACATTCAACTCTTCAACATTCATAAAAGTAGCGATTCCCAAAATATTTCAACCAGCAGAAGGAATAACGCCATCGCCCGAGGCTTTGCTTGAGGACATTAAGCTTGTGGACGCTTGCACTGCTTTCTCATTGTGGTTGCTGGAAGTGTGTGTGAAGCAAAGACCTGCGCAGGCTGCGAAATCCTAAGAGTGACCCGGTTAAGGGTTTACATGGCCACATACTTGGGTTATGCGCTGGAAATCTACAGTTTCTCTAATCTAGTAAAGTTTTACATTTCATTTTGGAAGCCATGTTTCTGTGAATAACCGGGTAATTAAAATGCGCCTAAACAAACTCAATAGTGAACATGAAATTAGAATTGAAATTAGAATAATATTGAAACACGATTGAAGGGGGTCAATAAATAAATAAATAATAACGGTGCGTACGCCCGTTTCCACGTTCACGTTGAGATGTATAACTCTGAATAAAGCTGTGCACATTTTCACGGCATACGCACTTTTCTGCTTGGTTTTGTTAACAGGTGGCACACACCGTCAAAACAGTGTCACATGTCTTTGTCATTTCCCTTCTTTCTCAGATTTGCATCCATGACGTGAGATTTATCAGATACGCTGAAATGAATTGCATATCATTTACAAATTTAATTCACTTGATTGTAAACTTTCTATAACAGTACAGTATAATGGTGTACCGAATGGCCAGACTACTCCAACTACCACAGCTGCTTTAGCGTTGTTAGAAGAATTAGAAGCGAGCGTCTCGTATTTATAGATAAGGACGATGACTCGATTCTGAGTTGATTTCGATTTCCAAGAGTGTGCTGAACTGGTGCCGACTTTACAAGGGCAGACTTTGAGGAATTGCGCTCTACCTGCACCTTTGAAAGTTCTGTGCCCCCTCAGGTTTTTAGCCACAGGAGCTTTTCAACATGAACTCGCTGACCAATCGAGTATTTCTCAGTCATCACTGAGTCGCCCCATGCCAGCTGTATAGGATGGTGTTATCCGCTTGTCATCCAGATGTATAAGATTTCCTTACACTGTGGTTGAACTGAGAAACATCAAAGCACAATTCACAGCAACGCACGGTTTTCCAGATGTAATTGGAGTGGTCAGCTGCACAAACATTGCTATTGCAACGACGCTGGACAAGTGACATCAGCCAGAGGTGAATCACCAAAAGAACGAGCTGGCGTTGCATTGCTTATAGCAGGAGATCCTATAAAAATGGGAGCTCCACACAGTCGCAGGTGCTTTTTCCAACTAGTGCATCAAAAGGCAAGCAGTCCTTATAAAGACAGCGAGTCACCTCAAAGTAAAGAGCAGAGAATCGATTTGTTGTGGTGCTCTGTGCTGATGCTACAATATAAAGGCACCTTCAGAGAGTGAATTTGCTTATTTAAATAGAAAGCATTGCCACTCTGCTAATGTGCTGCTCTGTAGTGCACAGAATGTTCAGTGTGTCGCGTTGTGCCAGCATGTAGCGTGCTGTACATATAATGTGGCACACAACTGTGGCTGGCCCATATCTGAAGAGATGCGTTATGATGAACCTGACCCACCAAATGATCAGCCAAATCTGACAGCGTTACAACTTCGTTTGAATGTAAGTAGCAGAATGTAAAACCAGGTAGTCAGATGCAGCATTTATCTTTTGACCAATTCGTTTCATTTGTGGTCAACATCGCACAGTAGAGCCCTTCTATTCCTTAGTTCATTGGCCACATCTCTACTGCATTTTCTGACTCCAGCACAGCGTCTGTCAGCACAGAATCAGACGGTCGCTCAGCGGCTTCCAAGGTAGAGGTTTGTGCGTAGCCAGCGTCTGAAGATGTGTTGGGCACAGCAGAACCATCACTGCGTGGATTCGCATCCTCAGTACGAGGTCAGCTTTGGTAATATTGTGTGAAACAGATTAAACAGACGGCGGGCTACGACTCACTTTTCACGGCAACTTTGATATCTGACCACTTCTTTTTAATTTCGGTAACTGTACGACTTTCTAAACTTGGACTTTCGAGTGTATCCGCCACGCTGTATCACTCGATTAGCTTCCTTTTGTTGCTTAGACCACTGCTTAGGCCAACAAATAATAAGTTTTTCTGTACCTCCACTTTACATTTGCTGAAATTCTTCTTTTTCCCATGTGCTTTTGCCACTGTTCTTTAACAAAACACTGAACAGAAGAGGCTATTTATATTGATTTGCATATTCAGATATGCACAATTCTGGGAGGAGTTGGGGTGGGGCTACAAGTGCGTACATGTGCATTAAATTTCACATTCTTTGGGATTTATAAATGGGAAGTGCGTCGAACTTGGTGTACACACAGTTTTACGCATCCAGATTTTTTTGTACGTCCGCACATTACCAGTTTTGTCCATACTCCATGTTTTAGCGTGAATTCTACGTATGGCTTTATGCATGAGTCCCCTTGTCATCTGCTGTATATTATATGATATACAGTAATAATGTTACAACTAGAAAGGGAAGAATTGCATCACCAAGGTCTTCTATCTAACAGACCAAGAGGCCGATTGACAGATTTGTACAAACGTCTACAAAGAAGCAGACCAAAGGCACAATCTAAATAAGGCAGTCAAATAAACCAGAAGAGCGACCTCCAGAAGATGGACGTAAAGAGCCGAGTCGGGTCGGTGCGGCTGGAATACGGTAAGGCTCTTATCTTTCTTTGCCTCTTATGTGTATCATTGAGTCCACAGCGTGAAACAGAGCTCAAGAGTGTGTTTGTAAAATTCTTCTCCAATAAGTGAATGATTATTGTATTAATGCTGTGACCTTTAATAAATCTTTTTTAATAATAATCTGGCCTGGAATCTTGCAGTGTTTAAATGAAGAGTTTCACTTGATGTTCCTAGTTTATCACTCGTTACAACTCTATTTCTTCATCTTTTATGTCAGAATCCTTCTAAACATGGAGAAACAGTCACAAGAGAAACATAAATCATCTGAATATGTACCAGTCATGATGGTCGTGAGTCCAAGGACATTGAGATCTTTGTAAGTAGTTCATGAAATTCCACTAACAACCAGGCCTGGCCTGCTGTGCCGTAAAACAAGGAAATCCCAATCTAACTTGTGCCATCTTTGTTTGTTCCAATTAAGAGAAGCTCTTTAGCTAAACTGACCGTGCCACCTCATCGATCTCTGTGGGACGCTTACCTTCCTTCATTGTGGTAAAGTTGATCCATTGAGATCCTTTACTTCCAGCTAAGTTGTGACTGATAACTTGGATGCTGTAAGTTGTGTATGGCTGAAGGCCAGTAAGATTAAAAGTCAGTGCTTTTCCAAAATATTTCACTTCTGTAGGTCCAGGAGTACAGTGCTCAGGAAAGTCTGGATGCTGTAGATCACAAGCTCATACCTTAAAGAACGAGAGATGCATGTGTTAACAAATGGGGACCAAAGGATGTCCACACTTCAGAGGCCTCAACATACCGATACAGGAACGCTGGACACGAGACAACAAAGACCCTATGAATGTCACAAGTTTGTCAAATGAGTGTCATGAACTGGGAGTTCCAAAGCACATAGTCCCAAAAAGTTCCAATAATGTCCACTAGAGGGGGATATCACCATCAAACCCTGGCTAGGTATGAGAGCAAGCACCAAATCTTTATAAAATAAAAAGGCTTATTTCACAGAGCAGCTCTGTAAATACATGAAGCTCCGTAGAGCTCACAAGACAAAACGGAGCTGCCAGCAAAGGGCAATCCAAGGCGACCCAAACCCAAATGTTCTTTGAAAGTCGGAGTCAGAATTCCTGGCCAGGTCGCAGCTTTTTTTGTTTTGTTTGCTTTTTCATTGGCTGCTGCAGTGCTGGGCTTTCGCGGGTCTTTATTTCTGGACAAGTCCAAAGTCCAGATGGAGAGTAGAACACGCTGGCATCTTTTATAGTGGAGCTATGATGAAGTCACGTGTCACACCACTCTCCACCTATGTGACTAACAATGGGCAGAATTATGGACAACAGTATGGCGTCCACTAATGAAGATAATTCACATAATAGAGTCGTCTGTCACACAGACCTCAAAAGGTAACTTAATGTTGATGTAATAGAAAATAACAAAAATCGAGCCAAACATTAAATTGGCAAATAAAACAACACACATCAGTGTACACCCTACTGGGGTCTTAAAAGAGGCACACAAAGCCTGACCCTTCCAGACTGCCATGGGACATCGAGGGTGTGACGGCTCGGCCTGGGCGGCTGCTCTGGCTACTGTAATGTGTAATTTTAAAATGAAATGAAACAAAGTCTGCATAACTAAAATAAATAAAGAAATAAAGAAATGCTTTGTCGTACTGAGCGCCTCCTGCTGGTCACACTCTGTCATGCACACTTTATAGCAGTGACCCAGATGAGAGTCCCCATATAAAATCAAATCTTTTAAAGACTTTCACACAATTTCAGTTGAGATTCCAGCGCCAGACGTGTTTGCTGTCCAAGTCACTTCTAGGCAGCTCAGGCTGACAGTTCATCTGAGTTTTTAGAAATTAGAATGAATTGGATCTCATACTTGTTTTTTCTGTAGCGGTGTGGCGCTCCTCAGTGTTGCATTCAGTACACTTGGAGGGGGTTGATAGGAAGCCTTGTCTCTGGTTCCCTGTGACGGCACAGGAAGGATTTGGGAATGGCTGCAGGCCGTGAACTGCTTGCTTTGCTGATGTTTCTTCTGACAGCACATACGAGAAACCACATGAAGGACAGGACATGAGTGCCTATACTGCAACCATACAAGAAATAACCACAATGGCCGACCAGAGCAACAGGCAACCAAAAAGCAACAACATGATTGAATGAGTAGACTTTAGGCCATGGACCACGGACCCAGGCCCCCCAGGTCGAGGCTACTCTTCACCTATTCTAGCCTGTCCCGTTATATTTTACATAAACTATGGAATGAGATTTCTGGCACTAAAAAGTGGCCCGTTGTTATGTACCAACTTGAGTTTGTATTTTCTTGATATTTTTGTTGCCCTTCATTTTCCAAGCCGGGGGTTTGCAGTTGTCCCATCCCTTTGTATATTTTTGGGACTTTTTTTTTTAATACTGTACTGACCTGCCTTTATGGGTCATTTTGGAGACCTCAACCCGTTTTCGACATGTTTGTGAGCCCGTCTCACTACATACCGTAGATACTCGTGTATAAGTCGAAAAATTTATGCCTTAAAATTCATTAAAAAAAACCAGGGTTGACTTATCCGCGGGGAAACACAATTGTCCATAGAATTTGGGTAATGACATTGTACACTCCACGCTTCACGGAGTTAAGTCACTGGTCATCTGCCGTTTCCCATGGTCTTTAAAATAATTATAAGCCAGCAATACTATTGCTAATTAGCTATTTTTTTTCTAATTTCATTAAATAATTCTTTAAACTGTGAAATACTTGAATTTGAGCATTAGCTTTTGCAGGTTTTGGATAACAAACATACCATTAGCTGCCACGTGCAACCAGATTTGGAATCAAAAGAACCAAGGCAACGCACGCTATCAATGTGATGCAAGCGCATCCCGCCATTCAAAAAATTTCTCTGCCTACCTGTTTGTCTCGTCTGACAGTAGCTGAAAAGCAGCATCAGGAGAGAGCAGCCTGAAGTAGTCCAGCAGTGGGTGACCTGTCGTGTCCAGCAGCAAGCCATGCTGTCTTGTGAAGTCCGATAGCCAGTTCGGCTCCCACGGATCAATGTCTGTGTATTCCTCCCATGCGAACCTTGCGGTAGGTGCATCACCTGCGTGAATGCGTTCATCTGGCAGCCGATCAGCTGGCGCGGTATCGGCTGGTGTCCGGTCAGCTGATGCTGGCTTCTCACTCTCTTGCTCGATTCCTGATCACTGTCAATAAAATCCGATTCTGAAAAATCAGAGTCCGACTCCGCGATAATGCGCAAAACATCGTCTGCCGAGTGTTTTCTTTTCTGCACTCGCTTCGCTCCCTTGTGACATATCAATGCCATCTTGCCTTTGTTTACATTTCGCAGCTCACGTACACGCAAGGATTAGTTGCCAAGTCAACGAGTCTAGCATTCCTCCAAGCACAGAGGGAATGCCTGTGACGTGACAGTGAGTTTTGTCGCCATTAACAGCTGATTGTCGCCCTCTATCTCTGATAGCTGTCAAGTTTTACCCTCGACTTATACGCGGGTCATAAGAAATTTCATAAGTTTCGGCTTAAACAATACACTCGACTTATCTGCGAGATCGACTAATACACGAGTATCTACGGTATATGTTGTGTGTTGGTCAGGCATGCAAATAGGAATTGTGCTGTTCTCTGTACCCTTGACAATAAACCTGAATAAATCGTCTTACACGGCATTACATTTTTTTTCTCAGGGTAACACTTTAGATTTTTGAAAGAGCCAATGCCATTGGCCACCTGCATGTGGTTAGCTCATCTGCAATACCAAACAGCTCTCAGCCTTACACACTTTCTGCGACCCTGATGATGAAAAATGCAAAAGACGTTGAAAAAGGCTGATTGGCAGATACAGATAAGTGTCAGGATCTCAGGAGTACCTTAGGATAAATCGCAGCGATAATAACAAGAAGCCCACAAGTGGAAGGATCCATCAACCTTTGGCTTGTAAAATAAAGGGCAGACAAATAGTCTTCATAAAATGAAAGATTTATTTTACACAAAAATGTTCTGCAACACAAAGAAGATCAGAAGAGCATAAAAAGCATAGAAGGCCAATGGCAAACAAACCCCAATACACAAATCCAGAGGGCTGAAAAGCAGAGCAAGAGGTCACAAATCCAGTAAATCCACAAAGCAAAACAACAGCAGTCATCGTCACCATCATCATCATCATAAGGACTCATCAAGGCCAGCACATACAATGAACCGCAAGGGACTGTGGGTTTCCTGAGCCTTTTTTTAGGCCAGTCCCTCATGGTGATGGACAAGTGGACCCACCTCTTGAGATGCCACCCAACAAAACACATGGACAATCATACAAGACACATAGACACCCAGAAACTAAACGATCAACCATACTGACAAAAACTACAGCTATATATTTAATAAACAACAAAGAGTGATATTAACATAAACAAAACAATCAAAAATGAACAAAAAAGAATTTGAACCCCAACCAGTGGACACACCTCGGCTGAAACACAACACCAAGGTCAATGGTGAGCAAAACAGACACATTTTTTTATTCAGATACACTTTCATGAAATTGCCCCTAAAATTGGTTTTAAAACTCTTTTTTGTAATTCTGAAACTGAAAATCCACTACAATTATTATTTCGCTAATTTGTTTTGGCATGTAACATAACGAATACTGGAGATAATCTGCAGCTGAACTCTCCGTCTCCTTCCTCAGTCGACCCAATCTTCTCGTCTCCTCTGCCTCGGGACGGCCTGCCTGCACATTCACACTTATGGCTGCTCCTCACATCACTCACTTGGGCACCAACTGCGTAAGCCCACCCAGGCCAGGGTCCCTTGTCAGCGGGCCAACATATTCTAGCTGCTCTTCTGATGTGCTTACACGGGTGACGCCATTCCGGCACACTTTGCACCAGAGTAGATCTTGCCAAGCTTTTGTATTTGGAGTTAAGGTTGCAGTTGAGATGAAAAGATACGCTAATAGCATGGACTTCACTTTTGGTGAAACGCCATATTTTTATAGTTTATTCTAGTTAGGACTACGCACGCGTCAAACTTGAGGCCATGAAACCCAAAGAAAAACCTCACAAATTCACTCGCTCAATCTTTAAAAGAATCCAGAAATTTGGAGGGTAACCTTCAGCATCGTGCAGGTATAAATACTGTCACATATGGGACATCACTCAGCATGACTTCTAGTAGCGAAGGACAAGCAAAATGGCATCATGGAAGAAATGTTAAAGAACAGATAAACACAAGATGTCCCGGAACAGAGGGTAGTGCCCACGGACCGGACCACAGACTCCCCCTCCACCTAATTACTGCCTTTCTTTTCAAGTCTCGACTGCATTATTAAAGGGGGTCCGTGAGCAGCTGCTCGACTGATCACACACTTTTAAACTATCAAAGTCGGCCCTCAGACGAGCAGCTCTACTCTCTTCTCTGCGTATTTTGTCATTTTCTTAGAAGGCGCCCGCCATGTGCAGTCCAGACTTAAAATGCACTCACCTTTCAGGGCTGAGTCCCTTCTCTGGGAGCTGAAGAGCGCGTCAGGTCGGCTTCTCTTGCCTTTTGTTTTGATTCTTGTGTCACATAAAGATGGTGGACCCCTGTAATCTCCTGGGGCGGCTGTGGACGTCATGAAAGGCAGCAACAGAAGACGGTGGTCTCGCTCCTGTTCCTGCTCCCAGCTGTCGATTTCAGCACCTCCATGGCATTTTTTACTCCATATTTGACTCACACAGTGAACGCCTTCGACGGGGTCTGCCTTGGGCTGCCATCAGCTGCATTAAACAGATCGGCTGTGTTGGAGTCGGTGTCGAATGACTTGCCGCTGAATAATTTACGCCTATTGTCCAGAACAAAGAGAGCACGCAGGCCGAGGGGAGACAGACACAGAATCTCATTCCTGTCCACTTTGATGAAGCCCTGATCCTCTAATGATCTCCCATATTTCCAAATTTTAGGTTCTGCTGGAAAATAAAATATAAACTGTTGACAACAGAATAGCAGGGGACACAAGAAGGAACAGGAGGGGATAAAATTAGCATCTGGGTGGCCCAGTGGTCCGCACTGCTGGCTCCAGGACCAGCATCTGGGGTTTGAATGTGGAGTCTCAATGCTATCTGGGTGAAGTTGGCATGTTCTCCATGTCAAGAGACCCAAACTAGAAGTCGACAGAGACAAGCAGAGGTGCTCTCGATGCTCCAGACGCCGTCCATGAGCGAGTGCAGACGTCTGGAGTCATGGAATTCCAGATGCAGTGTCCCAGCGTGTCCAGCGTCCAGCAATGGCGGTCTCTCAAAATGTCCAAACACGTTTTATAGCTCAAGGAGATACAACAAACCAAGCCACGTCTAACTAGAAGCTTCACTGCCGCTTTTCTAGAAGATTCTGCAAAACAGACAACCCTCTTGGCCCAAGAAATACTTCTTGACGGAACACAAGAGTGAAAACAAAGGCAAGCAATGTGTGACAAACAGGAAACATGAGCGCCGTCACTAGTGGTCATCACGATATGCAGAACATAAACGATACACTGGATATTGTGTGCTATTTTGTGAAGAATAATAAGTGAGTGCAAAGCCCATTAAACACCTGGAGCACAGACAAGTGACTGGCACAATGGCGGTAATCGTTACTGCTGCTCCACATCCCCACAGACTCCAAATTGGCTTCATGTGAGGGCTTTAGTGTGTGGGGCAGTCAATCATTTAACAAAACACGCATTTTACTTCTACGTGTTTGGTGGGACGTGAAGACAGAACACACAGAAGGAGTCCATTTTGGACATCTGTAATACAAGTTAAGGGACAGGTCTGAGACTTGGCTTTGGTCAGCAGTGCAGAGTGCAGTGACAGACAGCAGGTGGCGCTCACAGTTCTTTGTGTCACCATGAGCTGTAGAGCACTCTGTGAAGGGTTCTTCATGCCTGGTAGACGCCATTGTGGGCCATTAGTGCAAGTAACAGAGATTGACCGGTGGTGCAAATGGAAAGGGTCACTGAGAAATGGGGACAACTGGGATAGGAAATGTTAACCGAAGCCAAAGTCAGAACCAGAGATCATTCCGGTTTCTCGAGATTATTCCATAAATCTTTCTTCCTATTCAGCTTCCTAACCCGTAGCCCTGAATCTCGTTACACAATGGATGTCATTGTTACGAGACCTGTGACCACAGGCTTCGCTTC
Organism: Erpetoichthys calabaricus; assembly: GCF_900747795.2. NCBI lineage: Eukaryota > Metazoa > Chordata > Cladistia > Polypteriformes > Polypteridae > Erpetoichthys > Erpetoichthys calabaricus. Next base: position 1,082,713 of record NC_041408.2, on the reverse strand, counting down.
TCTGACATTTCAAACGCCTCACTCATCACAGCAGTCCTGGACTCTGGTTCAAGACCCTAAACACTACACCCCCTCACTCCTCTCTAACCAGCCACCATGTTGTGACGTGCCAGGCCTCAGTAACTTATTGTCACAATGTCTACTAGATGGCTACGAAAGGACTGAACAGACTCACCGTCACATAGGTGCCATTACAGTGAGCAAATCCCCAAAACACCCTGATTACACCATTGGGCTTTGATGGAAGACTCATGCTGACTTGTTTGGAGGTAGCCTGGATTTCAGTAGAGGTGACAATTCCAATACCTTTGGGGGTGCTGCTCCAGTTTTGGTCCAACACCATGAACTTGGCCACATCCCTGCTGAATTCATGGGCCACACCTGCGAGTAAAAACACACGGAGAGCAGAAAGAAGGCATCCGTGCAGCAATTAAAGTTAGGGTTAGAGGAGACAGACCAGGACCTCCAAGGTCCTCTGCAACACACAGCAGGATGAGTGGGAAGCTGGAAGGCGAAGTCCATCCAAAATCACTTCCACCATCTACTTCTCTACCTGCGCTTAGAATTTTCTTTTTTTTCCCTCATTTGAGGTCAATGAACTCTACTTTGAACTTAAAGAATCTTCATTTTTTGCCCAAAATATCAGTTCTGCACTACTTGGAGGTGGGCGTTAATAGTGGGAAGGGTTAGGGCTTCGGTTAGAAGAGTCTGAGGGTAATGGGGGGCTTTTCTGTTTCTTAAAAAAACATAAGCTTGGAGAAAGCCTTGGAGAATGAGAAATGATCATATGACAGGAGGCCGGGACCCCCAGTATGGTCTGAGATTTTTCAGGTAAGGAAGACAGAAGTTTTGAGATAAAGCAGTTCTACTCAGTAGTCATAGGGCCTCGATAAATCTCTAAAGCACTGATTACATGAAACGAAGGTTTCAACTATTGACTCCTGCCTGATCTATATCACCTTACATTTATCTCTGATAGATAGATAGATAGATAGATAGATAGATAGATAGATAGATAGATAGATAGATAGATAGATAGATAGATAGATAGATAGATAGATAATGTGAAAGGCACTATATGATAGATAATGTGAAAGGCACTATATGATAGATAGATAGTGTAGTTGGCAGGATTAGATAGATAGATAGATAGATAGATAGATAGATAGATAGATAGATAGATAGATAGATAGATAGATAGATAGATAGATAGATAGATAGATAGATAGCGTAGTAGGCAGGATCAAACAGATAGCGTAGTCAGCAGGTTCAGACAGACTGACAGAGATATAGATAGATAGCGTAGTCAGCAGGATTAGATAGATAGATAGATAGATAGATAGATAGATAGATAGATAGATAGATAGATAGATAGATAGATAGATAGATAGATAGATAGATAATGTGAAAGGCATTATATGATAGATAGATAGATAGATAGATAGATAGATAGATAGATAGATAGATAGATAGATAGATAGATAGATAGATAGATAGATAGATAGATAGATAGATAGATAGATAGATAGCGTAGTAGGCAGGATCAAACAGATAGCGTAGTCAGCAGGTTCAGACAGACTGACAGAGATATAGATAGATAGCGTAGTCAGCAGGATTAGATAGATAGATAGATAGATAGATAGATAGATAGATAGATAGATAGATAGATAGATAGATAGATCTATAGTGTCTTTCCTCTCTATTTTAAATACAGATAGCTAGCAGCCTCACGTGGTATAACATTAATGCAAGGAGGGTAAGCATTACAAAACCTAAAATCGATTAAGATGAAGTGATTCCGACACAATGCATTGTTCTAAAAACAGAGATTACCTGCCGCTGATTACTCTTGACCTTCATGCTTCGCTCATTGTGTGACTTTTCAAAAACTCCAATTCTATCAGAACTTCCAGTGGTAATCACTTAACAGGGATTTGCTGTGCATAATAGACAAACCTCAGCACTTATTAAAGAAGCGTATGAACAAATCTACATGTAAATTAAATTTTGCCTTCATCAAGAAGTAAATGAACACATGGAAGATCAGGTAATCTTATTTATCATAAAGTATTTGTATAATTACACATGAATACCATAAAAGGTTACGTGGGGTCAGGATTTGCATGAGTAAGTAATTTGTCGAATGTCAGGAGCAATAGACAGCAGAGATGGATGTGCAAGCAGAATGGGTTAAATTAGCCTCAACAATAGCCAATTACAGCGTGATCAATCAGAATGATAGATCGAAATGGCAATGGGAGCCGACTCGCGAAGCCATTGGCAGCATGCAGATTCTGCGCTGAACCTTGAGCCTAACTTGCTGCATCCCCTTATGTCAGCAGAAAACCACAAACCCCAATGAATACACAACATAAGTCATCTTTTATGAAGTGAGCTGCTTGCCAAAGATTCGAGGAGAAGGTGTGTTAATAGAGAAAACAGACACACTGGCAGAAAGGCCTGCAGACGGTTCCTCGACCTGGCTGTTTCGTATAATTTACGACGCACTTGCAGACGCGATTGTGTTCAGGAGGAGGCTGTTTGGTTTCCCAAACTGACAGGTAAAAATGACCCGTCAGATGACGGCATCCATTTTGAGAGATCACAAGGTATAACTTTGAGAAAATCCCAAGTGTACTTTGAATAAACAGTTAAGACTAATAACGTTACCTTTTGTACGCTTTTGAATTTGCTTGAAAAATGCATTTACAATTATTCCTAACACCTTAACAGTCGTATTTAGGGCAATGTCAGATGAAATAAAAGTGCGCTAAGACAAATCCGCTGTGATCTCCTACACCACGTCGGTGACATGAAGACTTGTGAGCCTCAACTCTAAAATCCACCTTCTAAAACTCGGTGGGACAGCAACGCTGCCGATTATGTCAGACTGGAGGATCAGCTCACTGATATTTCAGAATCTGATAAGAACTCCTTAATGTAACTCTGAAGTAAAACTTTCCAGGCCTAATTTGCTGTTGTGCGCTCCATAAAGCGCCATTTTAGACGGGTCTCAAGTGACGTGTTTCACACTCCTTATTTTCATTTGACAGGACTGTGTTCTGTTATTATGTCGTACTGCAGTCAGCCCACACTGAAACTGAATCACAAAGGGGCTTCTTCTCTGAAGAGTACAGAATGAAAACTGGAGATTTAATGTTACATAATCTGAGAGATGGTCGTCAGTCTTTATGACTTGCTGTCCTGCAGAAAGTACACGAGTGACGATTCCCAATGAGATGAGAGTGCGGAGTGTTTGTTAAAATGTGACGTGCTGCATCTTCTCCACACATAGACTCCCTCGAAGGCGCACAGTCCTGGGTGTCCCCCTCTGCCCAACGCTCGCCATTACCTAGCTGAGGACATGCACACTTCCGGCAGCCTTTCGTCTTTATTGTTACTGGAGATCTGTAGTTCAACTTCCAGAGTGCGAATCAATGCTTTGTGTCATTGGCACGAATTCCACTTGGGACCAAAGCACAGTTTATATTTCTTGGAAAGCAAAACTGTGAGTTTTGCTGTGAATTTGATTTTTTTTTCGCTCATTACTAGTCACATTTGTTCCCCGACTCGTTATTTTGGAAAGAAATTCATTCTTGTCTTCAATGCTTTTTCCATCTTGACATGAGTGAAATAGGATGCTCTACCTCGGACCCCGGACCTTTCATGTAGTATTTTTAATTGAATTTTACAGTCCCCTCACCTCATAAGAAACACAATTAATGAGACAAACCCACAACGTCACCATCGGACCCTCCTCGTGTGATTATACGTGAACAGCGAGATAGCCTGACGAGTCACCCACGGTGGGAGACCTGGGGTCTGTGATGTACCAGCGTCCAACGGCAAAATTCAAATTCCACCTTCTATAACTCAGTGACATGGCAACGTGATCACAGACTGGAGGATCGGCTCACAAATATTTCAGAATTTGATAAAACCCATTAATGTAACTCAGAAGTAGAACATTTGACGCAGAAAAATGGGCATCAAAAAATGGAAGGATTGATGAAAGTAGCAGCTGGTAAACATTAAACGGTGTTAATTCCTTTATTTTAAAACCTGGATTGAGACTCGACAAATCTGGACAGTGATGGATAGCAGAGACCACGGAGGCCATCCTGGGTAGACACACCTTGGGACATGAGATCCGATTTCTCAGAAAGGCCCCTCAAGCACTCAGCATATGAATATTTGAATGAGACCACCCATAGCTCTTTACATCACCTGTAAACTAAACACATTTCTCCTAATTAAAGAACGGCTTGTTTAATTTATTTATTAGAGGAGCTTTTGTGAAAGTTAGCCATACGGCCATAATGACTCACAAGGGACTTTGCTCTCAGTGTCCAGGGTTTCCATTTGTTTCTATGAAGTGGATTCTTCAGGTCGTATTCTGTTACAGTTTTAGTGCAGGCCTTCTGGCACCTGACGCAGGGTGAACATGTTATTGTCCCCTCAGCCTACCACGTGAACTTCATTCGACTCCACATTCACAGGCATGGGTGCAAGGGAGCCACCAGCCCAGCAGGGGGAGCCTAGAGAACTAAACCCATTTAAGAGGAAAATGAAGGTCAGCTGGTTGAATAATCTGCTTAACAACTGGGCTTTCTCAAATAAAATGGACTGACTTTGTGCCAGTACACGGGTTCAGGAGGCCCACCACACCCCAAACTGAAGACCATGCTGGGTTTAGTTTGAGAAACACCACAGCAGGTGCCTTCTCGGTGTAACACGACTATGCAATGGCGCTGCTCCTGGTTACTTCACACAATTTAACGGAACTTTCTGATCAATGAGCAGTAAGTTTAATGCGGAGCCCGACTTCGTTCAGAGACGCACTTTGCCTCAATCTTCCTAATGCAAAAATTACAAAGTTCAGCTGAATGTCGGCTTCCTCATAAAACGCAACTGCAGCTGGAAGTGAACATTTTATCGAAATTTCTGGAGACACCCACCGGGAGGAAAACCCCCTCAAGTCCTTCCCTGTCAGAATTTCGTTTCATGATGAAAACTGACGCCCCTGAAATCCTGACGTACGCGCTGAAAGTGATGAGATGAATTGTGAAGGAAAACCACATCTGACTTTATGTGTTTGTGCATCTCCTGGCAGGAACTTAACAACTCCTTTCAGGTTGACAGTGGCCATTGTCAAACACGTCAAACACGTCAGCTCAGGGTGTGTTTTATGGGAAAGGAAACACTACTCTTAACTTTGATTCTTTCTATTTCCCTAGAGTGGAGGAAGAGAAACTACTGGAAGACTGTCGAGGACCCTTCCTATGCCCTTCAAGGTCCCGCCCCTTCGGCTCTCGACGGCACTTACACGAAGCCTCCACCAGATGTCAGTGTTCACAATCCTTTGGAGGATCCCGGAGCGCCGTGCCTCTGGCAGTTTGTTCTCCTGCTGTTAACGCGTATCTTTAAGTAGCACCCTGGCACTTTCTTTTTGTTTTGCCCGTCGGACAACTCAATCAAATGAGGTATCCTCCGGGACCCCAACACTCATTTTGTTGCTCTTATTTTTCTTTTAATTAATAATTTTGCTGTGGACTGCTTTCACTTTTCACATTGCTAAAATATGTACTTTGAAAATGAAAAGAGAGAGGTGAAGTAGTAGAAGCGCTCCATTGCTGGTGAGCGTCTACCAGGCTCGAATAAGGCAACATGTCCGTCACAAGCGCTTGAGGGCACACGGCCACTAGTGCCTCCTTTCTCATTTGATGGCCAGAGGAGGAGTCCTGTGACGAGCTTTGACGTCACTCCCGGTTTTCACCAGGAGGTCCCACCGTTTCCACCCACCTTAGCAGTCATGTTTCTAATGAGGACGGCGGTCCCGAAGGAGACACTCGAAGTGAAATGAGAAGTGGCTGACGAGGAGCTGTCAAGGTCCAGACATCGTCCTCACAGGTGGTGCAGTGGTAGTGGTAGTGCTGCTGCTTTCCAGTATGGAGATTGTGGGTTCGCTTCCCGGTTCCTCCCTGTGTGGATAGCGCTTCGAGTACTGAGAAAAGTGCTATATAAATGTTATAAATTAATTAAATCAATTAATTAATTGTGGGACCGTAGATGTACCGTTACTTTCTTTGGACTTTACGCTCGTTATTTTCATTTTTGTTTTGTGTTAAACTGGGTATCTGGACAGACCCCCAACTCTTTTACGTTATCTCTCTCCCTTCTACTTTCACATTGGCCCACAAGAAGGTCTACACATCGATGCATCCCTTCCAAAGTTTGTGAAAATGGCCTGTGGGCCTGTGGGGATTTACTTTTGTAAAAGAAAAACTGAAGAACAATCCAGCTTGTGTGTTTCGTGTTGTCCGTTGGATTCCTTTTAACTAAAATGAAGATTTCTCTGAGATTCTGACTGGGTTTGTCTGTGATAAACCCGCAACGATTAAGGAAATCAGAAGGGGGCGCTTGTCTACTAAAGAACAAAGCAGAGGCAGGATAATGCAGAGGAGGCCGAGAGCTCAAATCCAATCATCCACAAGAAGAGCAGCCTTCCAGGAAAGTAACACCCTGAAGCACAACCATGGCTGATTGTCATAATTTCCCAAAGTGACAGGACGATGCGGAGCCCGGCTTCATTCAGAGACGCACTTTGCCTCAATCTTCCTAATGCAAAAATGTCAAAGTTCAGCTGAGTTGAAAACTCCTTTCAATGTCGGCTTCCTCATAAAACGCAACTGCAGCTGGAACGGAACATTTTATTGAAATTTCTGGAGACACCCACCGGGAGGAAAACCCCCTCAAGTCCTTCCCTGTCAGAATTTCGTTTCACGGTGAAGACAGACGCCCCTGAAATCCTGAAGTACGCGCTGAAAGTGATGAGATGAACTGTGAAGGAGTGGAGCGGTGGATGTGCTGCTGGCTCATGGACTCAAGCCAGACGTGGCCTGCGTGGAGTTCACATGTTCCTTCCCTGGTGTTTCTGTGGGTTTTCCTCCTGTTTCCACCTACCCATCACATAAGGTTATTTGACAACTCCAAAGTGGGACCCTTTGGGGGTCAAATGCGAATACTGGATTGGCACCCAGTTCAGGGCCTTGGCTCCCATGGAGGGCTAAATTAAGTGGCTGTTTTGAAGGACACAAGCCCACCTTTTATAAAATTCACAGTGACCCGGTGTGGCGAAGTACGTCATGTAACATACTGGTGTCCCATCCAAGCAGTGGTGCTGCCTTATGCCCAGCGCTGCTCAGGCCCTGCTTTACAGCAGCTTCACAGGGGATAGAAAATGGACGGCTGTGGTCCGACGACTTCAGCTTGTACACACGGACTGTTACTAATTCCTTTATGTTGACAGCTCCATTGTCTTCATTGATCAATGATGGATGATGTCACAAGCAGAGGAGGCTGCATGAATGCAGGTCTTCAAAATCCTCAAAGGCACTGATAAAGTAGGTCCAACTGAATTCTTTCAGCTTATCGGTAAATCACATACTTGAGGACACTTGTGGAAGTTAATATGGAAGTGCATGTAAGGCTGAGGTCTGGAACACACTTCTTTATATCAAGAGTTGTGGGGGTTGGGAACAAACTACCAAGCCATGGAGCTGAAGCAGGAACCTTGACAACCTTTGAGAAGTTTGTGGATGAGATATTGGGACAGTGATTAGCTAAACAAACGAGTGACAAATGGACTGAACGATCTCCCCTCATTTCATGTTCTTACGCTCCTTTGGTGGTCCTTTCTTAGTCCCAAACAAACTAAAACATATTTGTGCTTCAAGAATGGAGAGAACTTTTAGAGACGTCTTATTCAGAATGGTCCTCCTGAAGCACTCGGCCTAGGACTATGAACAAAACCTTTTTATAGCTCCTCACATTTCCTGGCTCCCACCCATAAGCCATTCTTATGCAGTAAAACAACTACGGTGACATTCTGAAGCCCACCTAATCCAGATCAGGGTCACTGGGACCCAAAACTTAATTGGTTACAAATCAGGAATCAACCCTGGAATGGGGCAGCCATGTCATCGCCGTACTCCTGCAGTATTTCCGCAATCCCATTTCTTCCAGGTGGGACTCCAGCTATTAGACTCCTGGATTTGGTCTAACGTCCTGTCAGTCCACCTGGCATTCAACAATATAAATACAATATGAGCCCAAACCTCATGACTGGGGGTCTACACTTTCTGACGGTTCTCCTGCCATCCCTCCATGGTCTTTGTCACTTTCTATCCAAACATCAGGATAATTATGGAGGGTACAGGCCATTCCACCCCAGAAGCTCACCAGCCCTGTCCACGGATCCTCTCCAAACACAGCAGTGAGTCGACCAGTTATTCCTGCACGCCGAAGTGATTTAATTTGTGATAAATCTGCAAACCTTTCAGACAACACATTATCACTTTCTCATTATGGGTTACTGAGGGGCACAAATGGCATACAAATATTCAATGAACACAATAAAGTGTACACCATGCGAAGAGGTCTGAAGACTTTCTGAGTTGAATGCATAAAGCCCAGGAAGACCAGCAAGAGGACGTCAGCATCGATGAGTGACAGAAGGTGGCACACTGGTGTGACTGACTAAGGAGCTTCCATACTTTGCCAACTGGCAATCAATTAGAGTTCCTTTCTGGATCTCCAATATGGCTGGCTGAGCACATATGTAGAACACGTCACGTCATGTCAGCTTCAGGTGGTGGGCCAGGAGCCTATCCCAGCTAGCATAGGGCACAAGGCAGGAGCAGACCGTGGGCAGAGCGCCAGCCCATTGCACTATAGAGAAGAGATACCTAGAAATGGCGTATATTCAATGCAGAGAAACAGACCTACTTCACAAAGTGGACAGAAGGATGGACAGGCAGATAATTCAGCTGAACTAAATATGCTGGCTGAATGGAGATGTTTGGTAAACCAGCACGCGTGTACAAATATTAAAGTCGGGATGAGCTGAAGAGAGAGCGGCGCTCGTACGAGAAGAACGTCGATCCACAGGCAGCGGTCGATGTGTTTATATCAGGTTAGTACTCGTTCCGGGCTTTTCTTTTTCCCCAAACCGTCATTAAGTAAATTAACATTTAATCGTTACTTTACCAGCCTGCTACAGCTACTTTATCTACATCATCGTGCGGACTTTCTTCTTTATTAGCTTGCCGAGTAATAGGAAAGAAATCTCTTCCAATTGCTTCATGTCTAAATATAGCTCTATCAATGATTAATAAATCAAGTCTAATACTTTTCATAAATATGATGTCAATTTAGTGTATGCAATTTCCTACAAGCTTGAGGAGCATTAGCGTGAATGAAGAGCTCTGCTTATCCTTGGGGTTTACAGCCCACAGTTCATACTTCATTTCAGCAGACAGACAAGGTAGCTCTAAATTCATTTATTAACCCAACGATTAGTATGAAAAAGATGCAGTGCTCAATAACGAAGCCATGAGGGAGAATAACTTTAGAAGACATATAATTGAATAATTTGCTTCCTATGGGTATGTAATGGGATAGTTAGCACACTCCCTGGAGGCACACCAGTAGACATTTAAAGGTCTTTCCAATACGTGTAATGGCCGAGGGCAGCCGCTAATTCAATAGATTCGATCGTAATCATCTCTGCTCTCACCACTCCTGATTTATTGTTTTACTTACAGTCAGTCATCACTCAGGATGCTAGGGAGTTGTCATAAATTATCCCCCATAACTAATGGGATACAATCAACAAAATTATATCATTTCCTCTCCACCTCTGGAATACATCTTTAGTGTGACAGACAAATGCCGATGGCACTTCTTTAAAGGCTACTGTGTCATTTAGAGGTGCATTAAATGGTGTGTGTTTATGTAGCTACTTTATGAACATCTGATGTGACCGTCACATCTTCCCAGTCGTTCATGGATCTCTCTTCATTAAACCAGTGTAACGTTTAGCACTTGCATGCAACGTACGTATAAATGCAGCCGGTAGAGAAGTGCTGCTAATAAATAGTGACAACAGTCCTGTGGTAACACACAGGAGGAAACACACAAAGGCCACAACCTGGGAACGTGATCCACGCTGAGCCCAGATGGGAGCCGCCACCATTCATCTGGGCCTATCCGCAGCTCGCATTTATAATTTGATGAAAGGAATTTCTCCAAAATGGAACTCAATTTACTTTGCTCGTTGACAAGGGGCTCAGGTGAATAAACAAATGTGTAACTATGATGCAATAAATAACCCTAACCCTAACCCTAACCCTAAACTTCTCAACGCTGGCGAGAGTGAGCACTCAAAGGATTGCCATCAAGAACCCTGAGCATACAGAGGAGAACGGGCCTACTTCTTGTTGTTTGAAACGCTTTTGGACAGTGGTGTGAGGGCCTCCCCAGAGGTCAGAAAGCATGCCGATATATGGGGGTCCCCATTTAGGCCAGAAAGAGCACTGATGACGACATCAGACAGCAAGCTGGCGTAAGGACAGGCGGTTTCTCCTGATTTTGTGTTGATTGTGGGATGAGGTGTTGGTACGCACCAATACGCATACATTGATTGTTGGCACTCATAAGGGCACAACAGGAAAGTACTGGTGAGTACCGGTGAGTACCAGTCTACTTCTAGCACTTAGAGCAGAACAAACGTGTGCATAAACTATAGAAGAAATGCATGTGCGCTTCATCAACACCGGGTGACATCACTTCCTTTGTACTCGCTCTCTTCACGGGAGCCCCCCAGGGATGTGTACCAAGTCCTCTCCTATATTCCCTCTACACCTGTGACATTATTGTAAACTATGAAGTAGAGGGTCTCATTTCTAATGGTGATGAGACTAAATCTGAAGGGGTAACATAAGCCTTGACCCACTGGTGCCATGAGAAACTGCCTCTCCCTCAATTCAGCCAAGTCTAAAGAAGTAACAGAGGATGTCTGAAAGCAGAGATGTACTCTCACCGTCAGTGGGACACCTGTGGAGAGGGCGAGCAGCCTGAAGTCATTCAATGTGCATTCCACAGAAGTCCTCAACATCTCAACAACACCCTTCTAATCTCAGGAACCCTAAAAGGTTTGGCAAGAGCCCTCACGTCCTCAGGCCACTTCACTCATGCACCAATGAAAATGTCCTAACTGGATGCATCAACGTCTGGCACGTGACCTGCAGTGCCCTCAACCATAGTGCCTAGCAGAGGATGCAGCGTTCTGACCCACTGATCACTGGAGGCGATGTTGCCAACCTACAAGGCATACATGTTAAGTGATGTGCAGGGAAGACCAGGGAAATTATCAATGACCCCAGTCGTCCAAGTCGTGAACTTTTCTCACTTTGACCTTCAGGTAGACGATACCGTAGCATCTACTTACACTGGGTCTCAGTCTAAAAACAAAAGACACGTCTTTAGTATATCCCAGGCTCTAGCGACATCTTTTCCCGATCATCGTTACAATGATGTGATGCCTCCTACTGTACTTTGATTAGCTGGAATATTCAGGATTGTTGGTCTGAGTTATGGAAAAGATAAGAATTACAACAAACGTATCTGCCTATAACGTCTATCTGGGGTTGAGGTGCGGCCTTTTGGGACTATCGCCATTCCCAATCCTCTCCTGTCCTACTGCCACCCCCTGCATGATTAACTGTGGCCATGAGATTACAAGACGAGGGTTCTTGTTGGCCATCATGTAGCTTATTAAGTTTAGAGCAACACATTTGGTGACTTCACAGGAGATACACAGAAATCAAATCAACAGTTTATCAATAAGCAGCACAGGGAGGTCCTCCCATCCAAAGCCAATTACTGCTGAATTTATATGTCAGGAGAGGTGACCCCTTTGGAGTTGTGGAGGTGGAATGTTTTAACAGTGGGAAGTTAAAGGGAAGACCCCAGTCCAACAGTTCACAACTACAGGACTTCAATTTGTATTTACACAAAACGTTGTCATTGCTAACTGTGCAGACATCAACTATAACTGGAGCTGCACGTCAAAATCTGGCAAGACATTGATGTTCGAAGTGATGTTCAGACGGCAGGATGGTGCACTCGTCCATCTGAGGACCAATTCAGTCAGAGTGTCAAAGCAGTTTGAATTGTACAGGGGGCTCCAGGTACGGACCAGTAAGGTAAATGAAATGCCACCAGGGGGCAGTAAGGAGAGCACTGTAAGTAATGAGGGTCACAGGATTAGGAAGAGGGTCCCTTAGGAATTTAAGGGTCATCTGTGAGGTGGGCACTTGCCAGCCTTAGTGTTGGCAGCACCTAGTGCAAGGACTGAGGTTGTTATCCTCTTTGTTTATATTAGGTACAGTAGGGCTTCAATTAAAATAAATAAATAAGATTCATGCCAAGCTATAAATGATCTATTTAGACCTAAGCATAAAATTATTTTACAAACAGCTTGATTTATTTACACGTGGTAAACTGTCGGCACACCACAGCACCAAACGCTCTCATATGACAGCTCATTGTGAAGCAAATGACGAATGTGCCTACAAATTTGACTCGTATACCACAAGCAAAGGAGATAATAAAGATCTCAACATGTTGATATTCCATACATTCCCACCAATTTGTAACAACGTGTGACGAGAAGTCAACACACCAGCCGATCTGTCCTGAAGTGATCGTGCGAAGCTTGAAGATGGCTGAGCTGCACTCCTGCATTTGAGTAAATCGACTCTGCTCGCCGTTCCGCTATACTTAAAGACAAACGAATAGAGCCGGGTGTTTCCGATTACCGCCGACTCTCTATGACCCCACTGTTCTGCGGGGGTCGACTGGGCTCCACACATCCGATGGGTTCCAGTGGTCAACAGCAATTGTGGCTCCTTCATCAGCCGCTGAGCACACCGACTGGCGGACCAACTGAGCTTCCGTTCCAGTTGAGTGTGGCACTTCCTACAGCCTGCTCATTTTAGGACTTGGCGAGTTTCACACGTATGAAGCAATATTCCAGACACCTGCATGTTGTTATTTTTTGTTGTAAATAAAGACTGAACAGAGCTCTTAACACAGTAAGCTACGTTTGTTAGTAGAGGGACAGCCACAAGAAACCCGCCATGCCTACCTGCACAGCCATGTCAGTGCAGGCCCAGTAACCAAACGCAATTATTGTACGGCGTAAGTGGATTACAGCAAACCCCTCTTTCAGGTATTTGCATTCGATTTTCAAGCCGCTGACCTTTCTGGAAATGAGAAGCAGTCCTGCTGTGAGCAGCTCCTCTTTAAATTGCTGGGCTCCAGACAAGGACAATTCAATCTGAGCCAAACAGCACTTGACAAAGTTCATGAATACTTTAGAGAAACATGCGGTTTGGCGCTCCTAAGGTCAGCTGCATCGCCTCAAAAAGTCGGCTCTGCTGCCTACACAATAACCGTCTGCCGCCACCGCCTCTCCATGAACGGACTCCCAAGCTAACAGCTCTTTATAACTATCATCTGCTTTGGAGAAAATTGATCTTTGTGCCTTTGAATACATTATTTAAAGCGACATTACAGGATATTTATTATATGTTATACGCTACAGAACATCCAGTGGAGCCGCCGGACAGCCGCCACGCAGCACGTGGACGTCGGTTTTGTTCCCAGTCGGGGGGCCTTCACCGTGGAGCCTTCATGCTAATGTGTGTTTCCTCCTGAGACTCTCGCCTCCTCCCACAGTCCACGGTGATTTCACCAGGCCACCTGAGGAACTGAGCAACTGAGCTGGGCTGGTGTCCATCTGGCCTGTGGCTCCTGGGATCGGCTCTGCTCAGGAAAATGAGGAGATGCTGCCTAAGGTTTCCTCGATTATGGCATTTCATGTGCAGAGCCCCACAGCCGCAGCGTCTCTTTTATTTCAGGCTCTCAAGTCGCCAGTGGAAATCTAATTTCACCCCAGCAGACTTCTCCAAAAATGGGCCATGTGTTGACTCTTCATTACATTGGTGCTGCTAATATGGAGAGTCTTTAACCACACTGGCTCAGTTATCATTTGTGTAGGCCGAGGGCAACACATTCAACTCTCTGGACTCCAACCCAGTCCTGTCACATCCACTCACCCCTTTTCTCAAAAAGTTCTCATGGCTGAGAATCAGATACAGTGTAACGTGCGAGATGTTTGGCACATGAAATCAGACAGTTAAGAACATCGAGCACCCTTTGCTTTGTCACAGTTATTGAACTTGTGTCTGTGGATCTCGTTGCTGTGTGTCCCACTCTCGACTGTGCGATTGTCCACACGAGCTCACTAGGACCACAAGAAGAAGCCACACAGCTCACAGATTGCTCCGCTTCTTCCAAAGTTCTGAAGTCACTGGCTCAAAAGAAGAAGATCTGTGATCTGCTAACCTGAACTGCGAGTAATATCGAGCGCATCACTTTGTGAGGCTTTTACGAGATATGAATGTTTAACGATTGTATTCAGTAACACTGTGTTGGGACGGTGTGACAATAAAGCCTCTTGTCTCGACTTGATCAATCTTTAAAATGCAGGGAACCTTTATGTGCCGGTCCAGGCCTGGGAACATTTATGGCTTACCAGACCAGGATAAGACTTTTATAAGCAGGTGTTAAGCCTCAAGCTGTAAACGACAATTCAGAAGAAGCCGAAGCTGACCGGCCAGTGCTGGACTCTTTGAGGTGTGACAAGGACCATTCAATGTTGGCCTGCTCTTCCTCCCCTGCTCCATCTCTCAGCTGTTCCACTCATGTAGATGGCTATGCTGTCTATTTCTATCACTCCATGAGGAGTATTTTAGAATTATGTTAGATATGCGTGTTTATTCTTATTCCATTATAGCTTTGATGTTGCCATGACACCATTTTATTAGATGCTTACAGTCACGGGCCAAACTTATATCATCCTTCTTCATGCTTTCCTATTGCTGCTGTGTGACAGCCACATGTTGTGATCCAGGACATCAGGACCCCAATGATATTTAAGATGGAGTCGTTCTCGTAATTCTAACATCCAAGAATTTGATCCATGAAGGAAATGTTCTCATGGCACTGACTTGTGGGTGGAATTCTATGCAATTACCGTTAACCACAAGTGAGACTCAGGTGTCGGGTGACGATCCGCTTTACATTTTAAAACCTGAATAACACTCAGGACAGCATTCTAATGCCATCTATTAGCTGCAATAACGTTATGCTGCAAAAAATCAGGAACCGTTCATCAATATTCATGAGTGGGGCGGAGCCTTCAACTGAAAACAGAATGGCAAAAGAAAAACTGTGAAGGTAGTTTTAGATTGAGCAGAAGCAGAACTGCTGCTCGAAACGAGAGATAGTGATGAGGATGTGAATTGGTCATCAGACATCGTCAAGGAGAGTGAAACTGATGCATGATACGGCACTGAAGAACCAAACCGCCATGATATACCTGCCGAATTCTATCACCTGAAGCTTCAGGGTCGTACAATAGAAGCTGCATGACAAAAAGGCAAAATAATTGAGATTGAGCTGAAGGACAAGAAAGATGTTAGCACCGTTCGCAATGGGACAACTCTCAACGCCTGTGTTGGGGAAATGTGGAAGACACAAAGCTGTGGTGTGGGTCAGGCACTGATATTCTGTCCTCTCATGTGCAAGCAACTGAAAAAATTAGAAAATTGTGCAAAAAGACACATCTGCTGTCCCATTTGAGACGTCGGACTGTGCATTGGTGACCGTTTCTAAATGTATCACACGTAAGTCACGTAGTAAATCTGCATCAGTGCAGTGATGGACACTGGACTAACCTTTCCTACCGTATTTGAAATTTACACGTTTCTGTTACGCATAATAACATTTTTCCCTGTTGAAAAACATTCAACATTTTTGTTTCGTTTTTCCTGGAGTAGACAGAATGCTAAGGAGGTTACTTTGTGAAGACTCAATGGTCTGCCTGCTACTATAAGAGATGCCCCTTCAGTCTCAGCTTTCAAATCCCGGCTGAAGACTCACGACTTCAGTTTAGCACACCCTGCCTAGAGCTGCTGATCAACTGTACAGACTGCATCTCTGTTGTTAGTCATTAGCACTAAGACATAAGTAACATGATCGTTATGATTTGTTACTAACCCTCCTCACCTATTCTGTTTCTCTTCTCCGTACTCAAATGTGCCACTTGGTGCCACGGCCCACCTGCCAAGTTGTTCTGCCTGCCTAAGATAAAGTCATCCCTGATGGAGGATCGCAGGAATCATCAGGTAGAGGGGTTCTTTCATTGGATTGGCTGGCCCAGCACTGACTCAACTGTGGAATGGCCAATGGGGGAGGCAGCTTGATGGCCGAGGTCTCCAGGACTCTAAACAAATCCGAATCGTATTATGGGATATCATCTCCTGTTGAACTCTGCGCTGTTCTTGTAATATTTCTACTGTACTATTATATTGTATTGAGGATGACTTGTGTTCTGTTCTGTATATTGTGTTGTATTGACCCCCTTTTCTTTGACACCCAACTGCACGCCCAAAATACCTGGAAAAGGGTCTCTCTTTGAATTGCCTTTCCTGAGGTTTCTGACATTTTTTCATTAAAAGCTATTTTTTCCTTGTCTTCTTAGAGAGTCAAGGCTGGGGGGCTGTCAAGAGGCAGGGCCAGTTAAAGCCCATTGTGGCACTCCTTGTGTGATTTTGGGCTACACAAAAGTAAATGGTACTGTATTGTATTGTACTCATGTTAGGGAGTAGGAGTTTGGTCCGCATTCTGGTAGTTTTGGCTTGATTGCCGTGTTTTTGCTTGTTTTTGACCTCCAAATTCTTCTCGTCCATTGGTTCTTCTTCTTTATTTCCCGATTGCCAGTTTTTCATCAGGCAGCCCACCACCACAACGTGTTTTCTAAACAAATAAGTGCAACTCAAAGCAAAGGAGATTAAATAAAAGATTTACGGTAGATGGACAATCACAAATGAAGTAAACATGCAACATGAGAGAGGAGACCAGAGAAGATGGACCTAATAAATGCATCACCAGATCGTTGGTTCCTCATATCCATGATCCTTTAGTCCTTCACTATTAAGACTGTGTGTGTGTTACTACCCTTCATTTTTATTTTACTGTAACGCCATCTTGTTTTGCACAAGGACAAGTATGCAGGTTGCCGGAGATAACGGGAGCCGGCGGTCGAGTTAATGACGCTACTGAAGCGATGATCCTGACCTCGGCTCCTCAGTGTATTCACTGTCCGTTTCTATTGTGCTATTGAAAGGGTTTGTGGTGTTACATTCTTTGGCTGCCATCTTACGACGGCTTCTTGACTTTGATTTTGGTTCTGGTTTGTGGGTTTGGATGTTCACTTCTTTCCTGGTTTTGATAACACTCGTTTTTTTACTTTCTGTTCATCTTCTTACCCGTTTCCTAGTTTGTTCCTCGGTGGTCTGCTGTTTCTTCTTTTCTTGACACCACGATCACGTAGGTGATATATTGGCAGGGGTGCAATCATCCAATGCTCGTTGGTGGCACAGGTGGCAGAGGCAACTGTGCCTGTCTAACGTTTTGCTCGAGTTACAAAATGGAAGTCGTTCAGACTGTTTAATAGCCGAATGAGCTCTCAGTCAGTTGATATTCATCCGTCCTCACAAACTCCTTTCGACGTGCCCTTCATCTTGTATCACACCGTTCTGCCCTCTGCCTCTGCCCTGCTTTCCTGAGCAAAATATTGCCTCGGCACCCTTGGGACAGCTCAACCTCCATGCCCAGATCCACAGCGCTGAGAGCAGAGCTTGCTTTCTTGAATCTTCTAGTTTCACTTGATGGAACATTAAACAACCTATTGTACCATATGACAGATGCCAGAACTGAAACATTTTATTTAAAACCATAGATGAGTCATTTCAAGTTCAAACTCCTACATGTACAGAGCACCCATATGGAAAAAGATATCATTTGGCAGGTGGCCAGCATTGCTGAGTGGACTGAATGGAGGATGCAAGGAAGAAAAAAAATAGAAAATGAAAATGAAAATGAAAATGAAAAACGCTTCCAGAGATTCACTTCTCACGGCTGCTTCTGGTTTGAAGGCCAAGTGTTTCATTGTTAGAATGTGAAAATATAAAGACGTGACACCGGCGTACAGATTGCTAATCTAACAGAGAACCTTAGATAAGCATTAGAATTAGGCTTAGTTTCACAGGAAAGGCTCTGATTAATCTGAAAAAGGCCTGCGGCTTTACAATTAGGGTGGTCTCTTAGGGCTGCGTCACGGGACATCAACAAAGGCGTGAGTACACAGTACCAAAGACCCCACTTTAGAGAAAGTAAGGTGGCGTTTCCCAAACTTTGAGGCGTCACGCCCCAGTTTTCACAGGCCAGGGTGCTCACAACCCGCCATGAATTTAGTGGGGACCCCTTTGGTGAATCGGGTGTAGTCAAGGGTGATCATCAATGCTTTTCCTCCTTATTGAATTGAGTGTGATAATCAGACGGGTGGATGGAGTTTCACCTGGGGGTCAGCCATGATGCACCTGTCAATGGAGCAGTGGGGTGGGGGAGTGGATGGGGTTTCACCATGGGATGAGAAACATTGAAGAAGGGGCTACCAGTCATAAGCTTCAAATTGAACAACCAACTAGCCAAGAGTGTTCCTGACTTTTTTCAGATATACAAAATATGACCACTTCAATGGCGTTGAATCAACTGGCTCTGTCTCATTACGTACGGACCATAACTGATTAATATTAAAATTAGGCGGCTCAGTACGCAGAACTTCATTTGATTATTTTCAATAATTCGTCTTTAGTTCTCCCAATTCCCAAATTCGGCTTGAAATGTCGCCTTGGGTTTGCCGCCCACATCTCCAAAGATGTGCAGGTCGGGGTCTCAGCCGATTCTAGCTGTGTGAGGGTCCGTGGGCCACGGTGGATCGATGCCAAAGACCCTGAATTGGACTAAGTGGGTCCGATTTATTTATCCTGTGAACATTTCTGATTGGCAATGAAATGTGTGTTTTTATTTAAATGTTTAACTTAATACCTGAAACAGCGACTTTCTAGTTTTCCTTTCATGTTTCAGTACTGTGTCAACTTCACTTAGTTGTCGCCCCCTCGTTGCCAATTATTAACATCGTTGAAATGTGTTTACTAAAAACAAGGACAAAACACCCAAAGTCATTGAGAAGAAGCCTTTGTACCCTCCATGCACCAATGGACGTCAAGTTTAGTTCCGAGCCATGAATTACACTGATTGGGTAATTTCCTAAGGCTGAACGAGCCGCTCCTACCAATAATCGTTCTTCACAATCGCTAGGCCATCTGATCCCGTGTTGCGTAGACTACAGTTATAAATCCAAATGAAGCATTTCAAAGGGAAATCAGTTCATAGAAGGACATTAAGGAGAAACCGACTTGCAGTGGGAACAAAAACTTCTCAAAGGGGCGGACAACATCAGCGTTCGTTAGCGGCGGGAGAACTTTAGGGGGTCCGCTACTGCTAATTGAATGAGAGGCCTTGACATCGCCAAGATGTGTGAAAACTGAAGGTTATGCAGCTGCAGGTAATAACTGAGGCGTCACCCTGATCCGTACGCACACAGCGTTGGTTGGTTTTTTATTTATTCACCAGCTGAGTTCACCGGTGTTGGCCATATGAGGAGTTTAAAGATAGAAAGGTTGAAAAATAATTGTAAATTATACAGTAACAGACTTTATAACACTTAAACTTGTGTCATTTAGGACATATGCTACAGCTCTCTGATAGCCAGTGTGGTCCCCTCAGATGGTAACATCACTTCAAGTGTGGCCCACCCAGGCTCAGCTATGGGACACTGTGTGGACACAGAAATGTACCACATGAAGAATAAATGCTCAAAAGTCTCAATGCTGAACTAGCAACTAAAGAATACTCTTTATAAAACTGCAAGCAAGTCCAAATGGGAGCTGTGCGAGGTAACGCCGATCAGCCCACCTTGAGCAGCAGAGCCCCCTCACACCTTGAAACTCCAAATGTCATCTCCAGCCAACTCTTGGGTATCTTTTTACTGACTTGTAGCTTTTAGATCCTTCTTTTAAAATCCTAAAAATAAAACCAAATCAAATTGTTACAAACAAACCCGCACGGAGCAGAATAAACCAGAAGAAGCCGCCCTGCCATTCCAGACGTGCAGGAAGTGCACGACCTTTTAGGACTTTGACCACCCGGTGATGTCACACACCGCTGACCTCCACTTGAGCAACCGTCAAATTCCTCAAAATGGCGCCAAGAAAATGAAAACAAAGCGGTGTTGTAGGAAAACTTTAAGGAATGTTTAGCAAAATGAAAACGAGTCTGAAACAATGAACAAAACAAGTCCAGAAGAGACTCCCTGGGCGTTCAGCGGGTAGACCTTGTAATCAACGGTGAGATAAAGTTGAATCAAGAAGCTGATGGCGTCTGCGGCTCTCGTAGAGGAGCTTCGACTTGCGTGATCTCTCTGCTGATGCTGCCTCTCCGCGTCTAGCGTTGGCTGTTATTACCTTTCAACTCTTCACCTCTTTTGTAACTAAATCTACGCACAGCTCAATCTTACTCACTTTGTCTTATTAAAATGATTTTTTCTGGTAAAAGCCTCGTTGATTTGCTTCTGCCAGTGTCTTTAAAGGCATTGCTGCTGAAGATTTCTTTGTGATATTTACATTCTTGTTTTTTTTGTGTGTTTTGACTTTGATTTTTGATTTCTTATTTTGGTGCGTTTCATTTCCTGGTTTAGGACTTTGCTTTTCTTTTTATCCTCAGATTCACCCCTCAGTTAGCCTCTGGGTTTGCCTCTTCCTCATGTCGGCCTAACACTAAGTGTGATTTATGTAAATGTCGATCTACATTTACGTTTATTCACTCAGCAGACACTTTTATCCAAAGCAACTTACAAAAGACGTCAATGGAGTCAATTAGGCATCAGTCGGGGGGCCTGTTTAGAAACGTTATAAAACCTCTGTCTATCTGTAAAACACAACCTCTGACAAACAAGAAAAGATCTTGTAGGTTTGGGGCGCATCTATGATCTCGGAATAACCCAAGATCAGAAAAATCACACAGCAAAAATGAAAATTAAAACAAACGCGATGAGTCTCCGTAAATGTGAGTCTTTCAAACAGACTCTCTCAAGATGGCGGAGGAGCGGGTTTTGAGGGCTCGGGAGAGGAAGAGGCGGGTCATCATCATCAAAGTTCAGCCTGTCAATCATTCCTTCTGCAGAGGAGCAGGACTAAGTGGCAGCGCCAAGCCCTGGTTCGGAATGTTATTGCAATCAGACGAGCCCTGACGTTGGCACCCACACTATGCAGATTTGTTTATTCATAACATTAGAAAGCGTCTTTGTATCCAACATTCTTAGTTTGTTGTTTCTGATGCAAAAAAAAAATGGAAATGTAATAAATAAATCTGTAAGTAATATGGCTCGCCTGGGGCACTTTAGAATCGTGACAGAAAGGAAATGCTTCATTGAAGTAAAGGTTCCATTTCATGGCTGGCACTTGAACCCCCAGACTTATTGGTTAAAAGCCTTGGGTGACAAACATCAAACCGCTAGCACAGCAGGGTCTCTCGGTCGATAACGTACACTGTGGTGTGTCAGATGCAGACCTCGGGCTTGAAGAAGGTAACTCTACTTCGGTCTCCCACCATTCTGGTCCACAGTGCATGAATGGGGTATTGCCCTGTAACAGAATGATAAAGCACTGATGATCTAATTGAAGTGGGGCATCGGGAACCGTAGGATGAACCCAAACATCATCCATGGCTTCCCCAAGACAGACCGCGATGCAAGTTTCCACCTTCATCACCCTGAGCATTAAAGGACATCCAACTCGATTTGCCCTTTCATTTCCCTTAATGATCTTGAGACATCCCATTGGGTACATTTCAGGACTTGATGATGGCATTCCAAGAAGAACTGAAGCCTCTCTGAAGGCCTCTCTCTCTTCCATACTGAAGCTTCTGTTACTTCAATGCCCACTCACTGTGCATATTGTCACACACGCATACCACCAGGCTCAGTTCAGTGGGTAGACGTGAGGACAAACAGTAGTGAGGGTCAGCTGCTAATGTCACATCCTCTTCCAGTGGCGTGGCCTAGAGTGGAGAAGAAGCCCTCCAAAGACTGATGATGACGTTGCTGGTCTGCCTCCGAAGCCCCAGTGCTTCTGGTCACCTGGCTAGTAGAGAAGTGACACAAGAGGAAGTCCCTGTTCATCACACGGACCTTGACAGTCGGAGCCAGACTTCAATGGCTGAATGATCAGTGAGCCTTTGTGTTCTTTTCCTTTTGTTTTGAATTCCAGCACAATTGGCTATTAAATGGGGACCTTCAGGGAGACCCCAACACTACAGCTTGTCTCCTTTGTCCTCACAAAGTACATATGCTGTAAATATATACCTGTAGATTAATGTACAGTATTTAAGACCATAAACAAATATTCCATAAGAATTGTGAATGTTAACTGGTGATTAAACTGTTAAACTTGTTATTTAGAGTTCCTTCAATATCCCACATACATCTATGAATAAGCTACTTAATGTGAGGTGGGATTAAAAAAGTGTTAACAATGTCAATTATAATAGAGGAGTGTTTAATGCAGCCATAATAATGAAAATGACACCTAGGGGAGAAGCAGCGGCTCGCCTGCACTTGGAGTGTTAAGTGCAATAAGAAGTAAATAAAGGCAGGCAGAGTTCGAAGGGGTGCGTATTAAAACCACATTCGAATCTGTCCTTAGAAATCAAAAACGAAAGTGCTGAAGTGCTCCGCTTACTGCAGACACATCGTGCAGAACATCGTGCAAATACACGCAGATATGAGACGACCAAGAGATCACAAGTCCCTAATGAAATTAACAGAAGTGACGGGTTTCTCAAAGTTGATTTTGGTTGTTATCCTAAAATAATTTTGCAAGGGCAGACATAGTGGATGTCAATTATGGCCTAAAGTCTCAATAAGGGAAAGGGGAACTGAAAACCCCTGGCCAACTTCATTTGAAGAAGACCAAGTCCTGAAATAATCCTGTCTATGAATTATTACAACGTTTTGAAAAACAGAAGAAAAATTTTAAACATCCTCCTCTCTTATGGCCGAAACTTTGACATACTGTTCTGGTGTTCAGCCAGTTGATGTTTAATGGAGTTTACGTTCTAAGCGAGAGCTGCTGAGACTCTGAGTAAGCCGACATGTTCGGTCAAAAGGCACCCGGGGTGTCCCTGACCTTCTGTTTCTTCTAAGGCAGCAGGGCTTCATCCACACCAGGTGGGCACCTCGTGTTGTTACTTAACACTCTGGGGGGAAATCGCCTGCACCCCCCCATAACCCCCCCCCCCTTACTTTACTGCCACCCAATGTGTCTCTCAGAAGCTCTCCTGGTTTCCATTTTTAGCCTGACGAGTTTTCCTGTGTTTGTCCCTCTTCATCCGTATCACCATCATCTAAGTGTGTGCGTGTGTAGCGTTTCTAATGCATCCTGATCTTGCAGATTGTCTGGAATAAAGACGTCTGCTAAATCTTTAGAAATCTCTTTTTAGGCGCATGCAAGCAAATAAAATAACAAATCCTATAAAATAAATGCGATTTAAGCTTTTGGTGTATTGCGAGAGTTCTGTAGTGACTAGCGTGTCTTCACAATCATGGTAAAGCTATTAAATATATAAGTTAAATAAGAAATGTCATAGATGTGCAGAGGCTGATCGATAAGAATTAGACGCAGAAGCTCTGATTCTAAATCTCCTTAAGCTATTACAGAAAGAAAATCCGCAGCATGTAGTGCGATTCTTAAAGAGCCCTCAAATAAGCTGGTGTCATTCACAGAGTTAGAAACCACAAAGAACGAAATCCTTCAGTAACGCCTTCCCCAGTAAGCAGTGTAACATGCAAAGATTCTTATAATATCATTTAATCTTGAAGAAAACGTCATCCATCCAGACATTTTCTGTCTGAGCAAAGAAGCCCAAATGTCCCCCCCCCCCCACCTACTTCAGCTCCTCCAGGGGGATACCAATGTGTTCTCAGGCCAGCATGTCTCCTCCTTCCGGGTGGACATGCCCTAAACATCTCCCCGTGGATGCGTCCTCTTCAGATGTCTGAAGTACCTCAGCTGGAGGAGCAGCGGCTCTACTTTGATCTCGTCCTGAATGTCTGCGCTCCTCACCATATCTGCACCCAGACCCCCCTTTCTGCCTCTTGTATTCGTGATTTTGTTCTTTTTGGGTTTCATTACCCAAAGCCTGTAAAAGTTAATCAACTGGTAAACCAAGAGCTTTGCTCAGCTCCCTCCTCATCATGACACACCAGTACAATGTCCACATGACTGCAGACACCGCTCTGATCTGCCTATTGATCTCCTGCTCCCTTCTTTCCTCACTGGTGAACAAGACCCCACGATACTTAAACTCCTCCACCTGAGGCCTCACCTCATCCTCAACCTTGAGATGGCACCCCACCATTTTCCAGCTCGGACCCGGAGGTGCTGATCCTCTTCCCAGCTGAGTGACACTCTGAGGTCACAGCCCGATGAAGCCAGAAGGCCCACACCATCTGCAAAGAGCAGAAGTGCAAATCTTGAGGTCACCAAACTGGACCCCCTCCACTCCTTGATGGTCAATAGAAATTCTGTCCAAAAAAAATGATCCCAGTCACCCCATTGGTGAGTGGCTGGTGGTCAGGCCCATGGGCCCTAGCTGGGCACAGCCAGAATGAGCAACATGAGGTCATCCTCCAGTGGGCGCACCAACTGCAGGAGGAGTCATGAGGGTCCAGGGCACCATGGTTCAGGCGACAGTCAAAGCCAAGTACCTTCCCGGACTGATCCCTGGATGCCAAAACTGACTAACTTGAGGTTCTTCTACATTCATTTAAATTGATTCATTTACGTCAGGTGGGCTACCATGGACTACCAAGAAAACCAAATGTTATTTCATAAAGCTTTTTAAATCAAAGAATTCATGCCTTGTGCCCCTAAGAAAAGTATAAAAACACAGTATGTGACCCAATGGTGGTGTCTGCCAGCGTCTCACTCCTGAGACCCTCGACACACAATAACAGGCTGCTCTTCGAGTGGTGGGGTCTGACCTGCTTCCAGAAGGTGCAGGTGCTCCTTTGTCAACGTCTCAGGATGAATGTGTCCACTTCATGACATCCCTTCCATCATCAGCTACTTAAACAGCAGGCCCCCTGATGACGTCTCTACTCTTAAGAGTGTTACACGTCGATATTCTGTCATTTGTCAGCATGTCACACAAAGTACCAAAGGGGGCCTACACATCAAACTTGGCAGCACAGCCAATCAATCAGTTTTACTTCTTTATAGAAACTTTCACGGTGGGTTTATCAAAAACTATTTTCTAACGCATTCCCTAACAGAAGCAGGTCGGTGGGGTTCAGTCTTTGGGAAAGTTTCTGACGGGTGGTCTCACTTGGTTAAGAGATCAGTGGGGACGGAGTTTTAAGGAGAACAAAGATTTGTGAAATATAACACGACTTTCACATCTGGAAGTGTCACAATCTGCTCTGCAGAGCAATTTATGAGATGAACCGGAGTGCGTGATGTTCCTTCTACCAAAAGGAATTCAATTTAAGGAAGAAAGAAAGAAAGAAAAAATGTCAGAAAAAATGCTGTTGGCACCTTGAATATGAAGAATTAGATCTGAGATGGCACCACTCTACACACTGGGCACTGCCAACCTGCCACAAATGATTACAACCAAAAATGCTGTTCCTGTCTATTAATTAATAATATTAACCTGTTTGTAATAATAACTACAATTTTTAAACCTTTCTGCTACGCCACTCAGATTTCTGCTTCTGTTTCTGTTGTTTTAATTGGCCATCATCCTGCATGGTGACCAGGATCTCACTGAAGATCATTTTGTTTTGTAGAAGATTTGGAATTATCAGTGTCATGAGTTTTATGTTGTTACTGTCAGAAGTTCATTTCTGATTTGTTTTATGCCATTTTTGGAATTGTCACTTTCTAATTTCTTAACACGTTGATGACATCAGTGGCAACAGATGCCAGCCTTCGAGAGCCAACACTGGTGTGAACAAAGACTCCATTGTACTGGCACTATAACACAATCACATGACAGACATGTGACAGCATTTCAGGTTAGAGTGTCAGTTATGTGCACCATCTGTTGGAATGAAAAATGTCATTTCAGGTCTGGTCAGGTTAATAGTTCCTGTGACAAATGTGTGTGACAAGAGTGATGCCCCGGAGTGAGTATCTGGCGAATGATGCCATAGGTTTGGTCGACTGCTGAATTCATTTGAGTCAGATGACACTTCTACACTTGGATTTAAAGTGCTAGACCAAGAGTCTGTGCGGTTAAACACGTCGGTCCAGCCTGTCACTGATATGAATCATAACTGTGGGGTAAACTAAACTGCAGATGACCAAGGGGACAGTTTTTAGATGCTGCCTGACTTCTCCGCTACAGATTAGTTAAGACAAAGCAACTTCAAACTGACTGAGCTGAAAAGATCCATCCTAAGAACAGAAGTCACTAATATTATGAATTTCCCCTTGGGATTAATAAAGTATCTATCTATCTATCTATCTATCTATCTATCTATCTATCTATCTATCTATCTATCTATCTATCTATCTATCTATCTATCTATCTATCTATCTATCTATCTATCTATCTATCTATCTATCTATCTATCTATCTATCTATCTATCTATCTATCTATCTATCTATCTATCTATCTATCTATCTATCTATTAGCATTAAGATGTGGCCAGTAGACAACAGAGGAGAGGGAAACACAAACTTCAGTCGGCAGCATCTGTGGAGAAGTGAAACCCGCTGGGAGTCCACAGTCAGCCATAACAGACACAGTCAGACACAGTGACAGTCCGACTGGCCGTCCCCTCCTAGGACGTCCTAAGGTGTAAGTCTGTGCTGGGCCCTTCAGGCCCTGACTGGTCACCTTTTGCGTGACGTCTGCACATTCTCTCTAATTCCCAGGTCACTTTTTCCCAGGATTCTCCAGTTTTCCACCAGCTTTCCAAAGACATGCCTGTGGGCCTAATTGGTGAAGATAATTTGCCTCAGGGGACTTGAGTTTGCTATGGTCAGCCCAGAGTTGGCCTTTAATGCCACCAAGAACATCTACACAGCCCAAAACTAATTTAGAGGCTTACAAAGTGGCTGGATTTGTGGGCAACTGGACATAAAACAATGGAGTGAGGACTACGTGTCACATATTACAGCACGAAAGAGCCAAACGTAACGTACCTGACATTCACGTTCAGTAAATGAGTCCTGGAATGACGTTGATGTGTTCTTGTAAACTAAAGTAGCATCTAAAGTGGAGGGATTGCTTAGAATTTGTCTTCGGTACACCTCAAAGCTCAGTATTTTTCCATTGGGTTGTTGGCGCATTGTCCAGTATATCACAAATATCGAGCTGAAGCCATCAGAATCAATTTGTAGCTCCACGCGAGGAGCGGGCTGATTTACTGGCGGCGCCCCTGACGTCTTAACTGTTGCCCATCCACTTGAAGCACAGCCCAGGAAATTGCGAGCCTCGATTCGAACTCCGTACCTCTAGAAATCAAAAAGGAAGATGACGTGAATGAGAGCCAGAGCTGGAAATCACTTGCTCAGATGAGCCATCATTTTTTTCCTTTCTCCGTCTTTATCTTTTCACTTTCTGCTTCTGCCAAGTCAGAGTGCCATTTTCAGTGAAGTATAATGCCATTAGCACATACAAAGCTGTGTCTCCCCTGCTTGAACTGTTTGCATGAAAAATAAGGAAAGTGGAAGTGAAAAGGAAGGACATCATTACCGATTCGAAGATCCCTGGCTGATAAGACTGATGAGCTACCATATCTCGAGCTTATCTTTATTTCACTTGAATGTATTTATACAGGGAAGACCCTTAATCATATTTGATTTGTAAAGGTCCCATCTCGTTCCCCGAGCAGAGAAAATGAAATATGATCAACGCATCAAGGTCAATCCCCTTTTTCTGTATTAGTGCAGGATCTTTATCATCTACTGAGGAGATGGGGGTGCGTTTGGAGGCCCCTTCTGAGGCTGATACAACAAAAATCTGCCGAGCGTCTCTCTGCTGAACGATTTCTTTCCTTCTTTGCAGAAGTTCCTTTATAATTTCTGTGATTTTTTGATGGCTGCTTTACTGTATAGTTTATCCGATGTCGATCGCATGGGGTGTGCAGGGAGAGGGTCTTGAGAGGGACACGGTCACTTCCCTGTCTTCTGTCTCACCCTCAACCAGAAGAAGCTCATCCAGTCCCACCAGCAGAGCGGACCCCACAAACCAGGAAACAGTGGAGAGCCGAGACCTCCCAGCACTTTAGGACATCAGAATTACAGAAAACCTGAAAACCTTTTCTGCCACCGGTCCGCCTTTTAGTGTCTGCCTCATAGCAGGAGTTTCCATAAAACCCGACACCTTTGTGATGTCTGCTTGTGTTTAATTAACGTTATGCTAAGTGCTCACCAAACTGGTGATCCTGCTCAGAGACATCAGCCATCCAAATGGTCTGCACAGAGCAGAAGAAAGCCTGGAGGACTTCTGATTGAGTACCGACATGTGCTGCCATATACAAATTCCTGTTATTACTTTGATCATTTAATAAAATTCGTAAATGTAAAGCGAAACGAGGGAAAGGGGAAAGCAACCTACCTTAAAAATGGCTTCAGGTCTGATAACACGAAGGACTGATTCAGGAATGATGGGTAGTGACCCGGAGTTACTCTAACGCTGGCAGGAAAATGGTGCAATTTATAATTTGTCCACTTTGTTCAATGGGGGGGGGGGGCAGTGGCATAGCTGGGGGGGGGGGTGCCAAATTTCCCTTTCCCATTGGATTTTGGCAAACAGGGGGGGGGCACGAAATCTTCAGTTGTCCCTGGGTGCTGAAAATCCTAGCTACGCCTCTGGTTTCCCTTCTCAGTTTAGTTGCTGTGGGGCTGCCCCCAGTATTAGCTGAGGGGGAGCTACATCAGATGGGGTCCTTGCTTTAGACATGAGACTTGACGTGCTGCCGTGACTGTTGAGTAAGGTCACGGTATACGTGTGCTCCATGTCTGGAGACAGGGAAAAGGCCTAATAACAGGTTTCTAGTCCTGTGGAAATGAGGGTCCCATCTCGTTTCAGCTCAAATATTTTTATTTTTCCATTGGGGATGATGGTCTCCTCCTCCTTCCATGGGCCTCCTACTTTTAGGTTTGGAGATCTCATTTCAGTAGGGGGAGTTTGGTGTGTTTGGTGAAGGTGCGGACAATTGGAGTATGCCAGTACTCAGTGTGAGGTTGTAAAGCAGGAATCCGAAGGAACGTCTCACTTCCACAATATAATAGTCGGCCTCCCATCATCCCAAAGTATACTTTGTAATTGCACCATTTGAAGTCAGTGTCACCATTGACCATGATGGTGCTGTTAATAACATAGGAGAGCTGGCAGCTTTAGGGGCAGCTTCTGCAGTCCTGATTGTTGTACGTTCACCGACGATGCATCCTCCCACGGTACGAGCAATGACCGTATACTTATAAATTCAGTAAGGCTTCAGGTCTTTGTCAGTATATGTAGATGTCACTGGACTGAACAGAAAGGCAATGTGTGATTGTTCTTCTGCAGCTGGTAAAACTGGACAATTCCATTGACTTGTTCTGGTGGATTCCATGAGATGATGGCACTCGCAGTGTCATCTTCAACAGTCTGAAGGACTGGTGGACCTCTGGAGCAGCTTGTTCAGTTTCCACCAAGATCCACGGATTAACTGTGTAATGGGCTCTCACTTTGAAGTTATACTTTGTCCAGGGTTTTACATTGCAGTTTTCAGTGTTGTGCTCACTAAGCACACTTCTTTCTTCTTCTCCTACATCTGATGAGTTAACAGATACATGTCCTCCAAAGTTCCTCTTTATAGCTAACTAACCCAAGAAACACTTGCAATCCCAGCTAAAGGCCACCCATTGCTCCACCTCTGTGGTCCACCAGTGTATAAAAAACACCTCAGGCCACTGTCTCAAACCAGATGAAGAAGGTTCATCAACTTACTGTATCCGTGCTACAATTTAATACAACTTTCAGTTGTT
This sequence comes from Erpetoichthys calabaricus, assembly GCF_900747795.2. Taxonomy (NCBI): domain Eukaryota; kingdom Metazoa; phylum Chordata; class Cladistia; order Polypteriformes; family Polypteridae; genus Erpetoichthys; species Erpetoichthys calabaricus. The sequence goes on along the minus strand of NC_041408.2, from coordinate 1,052,794 downwards.
GAAAGGGAGGTGGTGACTCATCAAGGCCAAATGCTCAGCAGATCTGAAGGCTCCTTGGCTGTCTTGGTACGATGGACCTGCAGACACACTGATGTAACAACTGCTAACCCTTTGCAAGAAATCATCAAGTTGGGTCAAGAGGTTGTTGTTAAATTACAAAATATAAATTATTACCGAGTACTCTATAAAAAAAAAATGTGAACGTGTTTCGGTTCTGAGACCACTGGACTACACCATGAATGTGGAGAATTGTAGGTAATCTCAAAGTACAAACTTAGAAGGGAGCGCCTTGTTCAAGGTGTGCTGTAAGGATGGCCACCCACTCTCAGGATCCACAGCCTGTTAATGTGTACACATGGGGTGTTTGCACATTTTATTTTATTTCATTGTCCCAGTCTTGGTGACATTGTGAAGCATGTCATGTCATGATTCAAATTCAAGGGCACTTTTTACTTGCTTGAAAGGAGTTTGAACCAAAGGTTTTTGTGACGTATCAAGGGGTTGTGGACTAAGCACTCAGGTCTACTAAGGTGCGCGGTGGCATGAAGCAGGAGGTACAAGGCAGCAAATGTTGCAGCGAGCAGCCCCTGGAGAGCCACTGAGGATGTCACATGTACAGTAGCAATGACTGAGCACAGCTTGGGCCAGAATCATCCACGTTCAACATCTAGGGCAGTGGCCCAGGGTACCATCTGTACTTATGTTCAAGGAAAACTGAAGTTTGGAGGTAAAGCCGTTCTTCTCCCCGATGGTCGTGCACGCGAGTGGTGACGTGTTGCACGTTGATTAGCATCAGCATGTAAGAACTTCATGGGGCTCTGCACAGGAGACTCTACGGACCATCTAAACCTACGCGTGAACCCCTATCCTCATTTTTGCCTTTAGACATACATGAGCTCCTTCCTTAAGAATCAGCGGTTGACTCTCAGCTGAAAACTCCCAAGTGCTTCTAATTCCATTGAAAATCAGGGCAGCATTCGAGGAATGTAAATCTAATTTCGCTCGCGCTAGAAGAGAAAAGAATCCGATCGTTGTTTACTTATGGGACCAGGTGGAATCAATGTCCTGAAAAGTGTCTTCATTGTGTGCATCCTCACAGAACACGAGACAATGATGCTTTAATAATCTTATCAAAGAATTACTATTTATTTGATTTCATTACTTCTGGCCATCTTGCAATTATCAGTTATAAATCAAAGCGCACTTGAAAAATTACACTTCCCAAGATTAAAGGGAATGGGTAATTGCCTGCAAATAAAGTGATTTGTTAAATCCCTTATCAAAACTGACTGTGTTCCTCCACTTTGATATCTAGCAGACAATCAATATTATATTGATTCTCATATCATTATCTTCAGGGGATAAAAATCATTGCGCTGAATATCTTTACCTTGATTATTCCGTTGGGTTCAGAAGGTTCAGACCATCTCAACAACAGGGCCCTGCCATTTTCTCTTTGTTCGAGGCTCAAGTTGCTCAGCCCTCGCGGCGGAGCTGGCTCACCGATTCCCATGGACTTGACACTTGGCCGGCTCCGGACGCCGTATCACATGAAGGGCTGTAGTCCAGAAATGTCGGTGGGATTGTATCCCGCCCTAAACGTATACAAAGTGTAACGTGGAGAACGTATTTCATTATCCTGTCTACAATTCTTCTTCTTTTTAGAAGAGCATTACCTTTCATACCAACTGGAGCTGTCAGACATCAGAAACGACACCAGACACTGCTTAGCACGTGTTACCAGCGGGCAGACAAGGTAGAAAACACCCAGTCATGGGGGGTCCGGGATACCCCACTAACCCTTCAGACCCACCGAAAGCCTCAAAATCAAACCTCAAAGTTTCTCCTCTGGAAAGCAATTAATGTGGGTGAATCATACAGCCACGATTCAGCCCCACCAAGTGTGAAACTGATTGGGCGGTGCCACTCACTTATTGTGGTATTGTAATTATCCTGGTGGGCATCTCTATCTATCTATCTATCTATCTATCTATCTATCTATCTATCTATCTATCTATCTATCTATCTATCTATCTATCTATCTATCTATCTATCTATCTATCTATCTATCTATCTATCTATCTATCTATCTAATAGCGAGAGGTCCCTGATCATACATTTTAAAAATGTGCAGTGGTGTTAGAACTCACTCACTTGGGCAGACGCTTTAAAACAATAAAAACACAAACAAATAGACTAAAGAATAGTTTTTACCCAAAGGCCATGATGCTCATACTGTGAGACTTTAAAGGGAACAAATTAGGCAGTGAATACCAGCAGAATGTGCAAAAGGCCTCGTTGTGTTGTGTGATGGTATGATGCTTGTTTTGCTTTTCCACTTTTAGAATCCCTTTAATAAATCTTCATATTTGTATGTTTTGGTAGTTTTATAATTTCTTGCTGTTTTGCACTGATAGGATGGCATCAGATTTTGCTGTACTTGTGCATTGACAATAAAGATATTCATTCATTCATTCATTTAAAATTGATTTCAACTTTATATTTTGAGGCCTGGACAGGCCTGAAGCCTGCCTGTGGAGTTGGCAGGTCAGGCTGCATTTGGGGAAGCTTTGTCTGGGCAGGCTAGAGTGGGCCCTGGCCTGTTTTATGGATCATAATACCATTTTGTGTGTGGCACCATTTTGTAATTCTTTCTTTATGGCAGGTCTTGTTGCTATGATGCTGAGCGGTTGCTAGGCATGTGATTCATGTGCCAGGTGACCTGTGACATCATGGCAGCCATGACATAAAAGATGACAGAACACCTAATAATGAACGCTTAAGAAAAACATTATTTGTGAGTTTTAAACGATTCATATTGCAGTGTTTCTTTTTATATGTTTATAATAGTAGACTATTAGGATGGTCCACACGGTGGTACAGTGCCTCACAACCACAGGAAGCCAGGTTCAAATTCAGTGTTGGCATCTCCAGACTGGCCTGTTGTAAGCTTGAGTTTTTAAATTTCTGATTTTTCAAGGAAGTTGATCAAGAAATCTGTGTCAACTGAACGCTGGGCAAAAACTCCCGTGGAGCAGAGACGAGATTTAAATGCTGCCTGCTTCCCAGTGTCCTCTGTGATGATTTGGCATCCTCTGTCATTCATCCACGTTTAGTGTCATCGTCAGACTTGACCAGCCTGTTCTTTCTGTTCTCGTCCCGGTCATTTCAATATATTAAAAAGAGCAGCCGTCCCAGTGCTGATCCTTGAGGGACGCACCTCACTCTCTTAGAGTTCCTCTCCCCATAACCCCTAGCTCCCACTTCTATTCAGTTTTGCACCTATCTACACACAGTGCCCCAAACACCCACGTCTTTCAGTTTTCAAAAGCTTTCTGAAGATCAAGATAATCAGGACTTAACTGAAAGAATTCTGCAGAATCCCCTTCATCAGTTCCTTTGGGAATTCTGAAAATAAGATCCTGCTGTGTCCATCTTTGTCACAGGGTGACACATCTCCAAGTCCAGGGGACACATTATGTAACTCCTGTCCCTGAGACCCCTACTGAAGCATGGCCACTAGTCCTGCACGGGGTGACCCCTGCATGGTCTCGCTATTATTAAACAGGACTCTCTGGACCTACATAGGAGTCTCCAGGATGCGGTTTATGTGTTGTTGTCATTGTTTCGCCTGGCAGATAGGAATGCTGCATCAATGCAAACTCCTACATTCCTTCAGAATTTGCTTCCATTGCCCATCTGCTACTTATAATTCGGGCCCCTTTTACCTGCACTAACCATTTTGAATTAGTTTTCTTTGAACTTAATTTCTGGTGCCCTATCATTATTTAGAGATTCCTCAGACGGGGGACAGATGACCATTCTTTACAGTAATGTCTTTATTCTACATACAGTGTATGACATGAGCTCTTATGATAAAGATGCCCACCAGGATAATTAAAATACCACAATAAGTGAGTGGCACCGCCCAATCAGTTTCACACTTCAGCTTCAGCGTTTACCAGCGTTTGTTCTGCAGCTGTGTGTTTATGTATTTTATTTGTTATTTGTGTTGTCTTTGTATTATCAGTTTTCTGATGCTTATGTTATTCTTGTCTCTTCTGCTTATTATGGGTATTCTGTCTCTTGATTTTTAGTTGCTCTGCTCTTTAAGTCTGCTAAGAAGGCTCAGGAATCAGAAGTCATTCATTTATTCTTTTGGAATTCTAATTATTGCTCTCTGTTTGTATTTTTTGTTTTTTGATTATTATTTATTTATTGGATTATGCCTACAGATTGTGTATTTGGAACTGTTAGTATGTGGATTGCACTTTTTTTTCTCTTTTGAGCATTTCTAGCCAATTGTATATTTTGTGAATGAATACATCTTTGTTTAATAAAAATCCTTTATAGCTATTTTTGCTCACAAGCCGGGGTTGACGGTTATCCTTCCTCTCCTTGGGCTTTTTGATGAATTTGGGGACATTTCAAGTTGCTTTGACAGCTTCCCATTTTTTGAGGCCTGCTCTGGCTGAGTATTTGGGTCCTGAGTGAGTTAAGGTGAGCCTGTCCTGGGGAGGTTAGTGAAGATCCTGGCTTCCTTTTTTGGCTTATTTTTTGAGGCCTCACACTTTTGTCTTTATGAAAACTCCATTTTATGACACTGTGTAACAAAAAATCCTCCATTAACCTCCAGTCAAATCAACTCTACTTTATTGCGCTTTTTAAGAGTGCGAAATGCTTCATGTTTTCCATTATTTTAATTTCTCAGCCAAGTCTCCCCATGCATTTGCTGCTAGCCATCCTTTTAATTTCTTGATTCCTGAAGAAATCAGTCTGAGGAATGTAAGTTGAATGTATCAAGTTCTGTTTCTGAATGAGACATGTCTTTATGATTACAGTCACCAATGTTGTCTTCAGAACTGGCAAAGTGGCCATCGTACTACCAGAACAATTACATCACGTGACTTTTGACTTGTCCACGTGTGACACGAAATGAGGCTGGCGATTTTTCTTCACTAAGCACTTCATAAACACTAAAGGACAGTCAGACACACATGGAATCAGAGCAGGAAGAAAACGTATCGATGTTTCTGTACCGATGTTGTTAATTTGCTGGCTATCAAACAAATGGCATTTGTGTGGTGAAACTCAAAGTTTTGCTGCAAGTTCAATTTTGCGTGAGTCACTGGCTCACCACTACGTCTACGAGCTTTGGGAAGCAGCTGCTCGTCTCTTCATTCTGCAGACGCTCCAATTCACTTCTCGGCATTTCCGGCTGAGCGGGTTCTTCTTCACACAAGAGTTTTCAGTGGGGCTTAAACGAGCCATCTTGGAGTTTATTATCGTCAAACAATATTCCCACTTGTACAGCTTTGACAGGGACAGGTCCACCATGTAAAGGCACAGTAACAGGCTGTAGTAATTAAGAGACGCCGACCAGCACGGGCTCTGTGCTTTACGGAGTTCATCAGATTAATGCAGTTTCGCTGGGACTCGGGGGACATAAATAGTCTTAATAAAACAGTTGCTTTGCTCTGTCAATGTAAACAAGAAATCTGTAAAGCAGCTGAACTGTTACATGCACAGACCCTCAGGGTGACAAGATGCGCTGTGACAAGTCAGTTAAGTAAATTGATTTTGACTTTTTTAGATTAAGTTCCATAAACTCAAGAGTACTTAGTGGAAGCTCACAAAAGTAAAACGATGGCTTTGTTCTCTAAAAGGGGGCTTTGTTAAGAGCCAAACGATCTGAAAACAAAACCACATTAGCATCTCTGTCTGTAAGAGAAACCACACAGTTATTTTCGATTATTCACTCTTATGTTCCAGTCATCTGGTTATGAGGGAATAATCACGCGCATCATAGGCCGTACCCTTAGAGTAGCTATTTGGAAATCCCTCCATCCAGCCACACTGCTTCTGAGTGCCCCTGGTGTGGGCAGCCATTCTTTAGTTTGACAGCAACTGATTTAAAGGGGAGATTTAGCGGGTGTGCAGAAAGTGCCACCTCTCCCTGTTTACTGTCCTGGGCTGGGAACGCATCACTCAGTCTGTCCAACTTCCATCCCTTCCTGTCAGTAGAGCCCGCTCACCGACCTGGATGAGGGTCTCTTGGCATATGAGAGTACTCTGTAAATGTGACTGCGATCATTCGTGGGCTTTTTACATTTTTTGTGTCTTCTCTGGGGAGTTTTTTGGACGTTTATGCGACTAAACTGGGGGTTTTGCACTTCAGGAATTCGATTTTGTTAATTATTTTTCTCTATTATTACTGATGAGAAACTTTACAGTTTTTATTGTCTTCCTGTAATGCCATTTTGGAATCCTACAGGCACTGTCATTTTGTGACATTCATTTCCTGGGTAGTTTTTACAGGGGTCCTCAGAATGTTCAACATATTAACATCAACATCCGAGTTTGGACAGATAGATAGATAGATAGATAGATAGATAGATAGATAGATAGATAGATAGATAGATAGATAGATAGATAGATAGATAGATAGATAGATAGATAGATAGATAGATAGATAGATAGATAGATAGATAGATAGATACTAGATTTGAGTTCTGATGTGCGATTCTCTATGTAACTTCTCTGACTCCTTTTCTGGCTTATGATATCTGATTTCTGTTTAACGTTTCTGGTTTCTCTCAGGTATGGACCCCACATGTATTTTTGACTTTGATTCATCGCCTGACCCCTTTAGTTATTTTTTTTTTCCACCATCATCAGAACAGTGACACTCCCAGATCACTACATAAGGCTCCACCGGTGCATCTTCAGGAGAAGTCGCTCATCGCCTTCACACTTTACACAACTTTTCCCACTTGGGACCCCAAAACTTCCTCATCTTGTTTGCCTGTTTTACACTTGAGGCTGAAATTGTCAATTTTAAACATTGTAAATGTGATTTTACCCAGTTATTAATTGCTAACAGTTCTGTCTCTGTAATTAGTATGGAAAACAGATATGGATTTATGACCAGGTAAACTATAGATGTGGATACCGAAATGTCGACCAAGTTCACTTTGCAGCCTGCAATCAAACTAATGAGTAAGATTATGAATAGTAATGAAAGGGTCGAACTATAACAGCTACCAAACAATGTTTTATTGATTGGTCATTTGCCACCTCTAGGCACAGTGACCACTGAGTGACCATCCCCTCCTTCTCGACCTCTTCGTCCAGCTGTAGCCCAGCTCTGCCTAATTTATTCAGCAAGTCCCACCCCCAGCCACTCTCCGCCCCCTCACTCTGTCATCTAATGCCTGCTTTCTAGCCATAGTCCAGCTCCATGCTCATTAGGCAAGTCCCCGCCCATCGCCACAGGCCACTCTCTTGTGCACTCGGTGAGTTCCAGCCCTCCATTTCCAGTCCAATCCCAACTCATTCAGCAAGTCCCCAACCAGAGCCACTGTCCTTTACTGAGTCCCTACCCTCCAGCCATAGGCCAGTCTCTCATTTATTACAGAACTACTCCATCCCGGCCGCTGTTTGGCCTGTTGTTCCCTCAGGGAGTCCCCACCTTCCAGCCACAGTCCACCCCTGACTCCCTCAGCTGTCCCCACTTATAGACACAGTGTGGCCTCGTTTTCATTTATTGAGTCCATGCCCACCAGCCGTAATCCTTCTTCAAGAATGTCCACACACACACAGACTCTGCCCAGTCTGTTCTTCCTTTATTGAGCCCCCCCCCCCACTCCAGCTCTAACCCTGCCATTTCACAAGCCCCGCCCCCCACAGACCCTGTCCAGCCTATTGTTCTATATTGAGTCTCCACCCTCCAGCCATAGTCCTTGTCTACCATGTTTTCATTTATTGAGCCCCGCCTCTCAGTCACACAGGAAGTCCCCGCCCTCCACCACAGTACCGCCCCCTGTTTATTCCCAACAAAGTGCCACACTGATTCAGTCTACCAAAGGGCACAGGCTGGAGTTAAGCTTGGGTGGAAGACTAAACTATTTAACTAATCAAATGAAAAGGTTTAAGAAAGAGGGCTTTCAGTATGTGCAGTGGGCTGGCGCCCTGCTCAGGGTTTGCTTCCTGCCTTGTGCCCTGTGTTGGCTGGGATTGGCTCCAGCAGACCCCCGTGACCCTGTAGTTAGGATATAGCGGGTTGGATAATGGATGGATGGATGGATGGGCTTTCAGTATGTCAGGATAATGAAGAAGGTAATAGAACTTAAAACAGAAAAGTCTTCTTCTGTCCTATAGCATTTGTCCAGCCATTTAATTCACTGAACAGGTGAGACTAATTCCATACCAAAGCGCAGTTCATTTCACCTGCCATCGTGAGCCTATAGACTTACTGTCTGGAAACTGACGGCTTAATAAAAGAAGGCTGTGCTGCTGCGCCATCTTTGTCTGTAGTGCCAGGGAGAGCCAAGTGACATGAGAAGTCACCCTACTGAGCCCGGACTCTGAGGGTAATGAGTGCCCTACGAAATGAACCATGAGGGTCTCCTTCACCTCTGCAGTCCTTTGAAACTCGAGCTCAACACAAGCAGCCAAACACCTCATTTATGAACCAGGGCACGAAAATGGAAGAAGGAAAGAAAAAAACAACGAGGTAAATCGTAAGCAAAAGATGTGCAGGAGGGAAACTCAAATGAAGACACCTCAGACGTGACATCTCGAAGTTTAAAAAATGATCTGGAAGATGCTGACAGCGCACCCCTAAATGTTAGGTATTTCTTGAATCTTGAAGCCCTTTAGGGGACCCTCGGGCTGTCAGGCCACACTCCATGACGTAATTATTGTGCTCTCAGCTGGGTGTTGTTCAATTTCTAAACCGCCTTATTGCTATTTCTTGTGTAACTGGAGGCTGGTAGGACGTCCCGTAGCTAGTGGCTGAGTAACCCTGCCTTCCTGATTTAGGTTCACAAATGGAGAACATAACCTTTGCATCATTTCATATTGTCATTTCTTGAATTTGCTGGTTATGACTGCTTTGTCTGATTAAGATTTATGTCTCGTGTTTCTTGAATGTGGTTACGCGTACCTTTATGAGCTTTGTCATTTATTGTCTTCCTGGTTACGCATGAATTCCGACTTTGGACTCCAGTCTCTCCTACAAATGCTGTTGCCATGAGCAGGCCGTACACTGCATGGGTCCCCGGTGTGCTGCAGGGCACGTCCGTGGTCTCCGAAGAGGCCGACTTGTGTGGCAGTTTACCTTAACGTGCGCATGTCTCAAAAGAAAGCTGGAGAAAAATCAAGGCTGACATGGGGGAGAGTGTCGAGTGTAATGGCAGAGGCCAGTCCGGTCCGCACATGTCACACAACACGTCACATCTCATAGAGAAGCACAAAGGCGCAGGTTGATTTTATATGGCACCTTTGTACGGCCTCAGGGACGTGACGAGGACAACCCCGTATAGGGTGACCTCTGGTGCTTGCAGGCCACGTCTGGGGGCACTTTGGTGACTAAACCCGAGAGCGTCCAAGTGCAATCAGGAGCGAGTTTTCCCAGTCAGCTGTAAATACGCAACACAGGGAAAATTAATAATGCAAAGCCGTCGTTTTCTGAAGAAGTTTGACTCTTGAGTCTGCGCCAAAAAAAAAGAAGAAAAGAAAAAAGAAAAAGGCAGCTGTAGCCTAAATCGTAATCTTCCTAAAAACCGATTAAATGCGGAATCCATTTCATTGTTGGAAGCGCTGGGACTTTTAAAAGGTGTCTTTTATGATGTGAAATATGAAAAGCATGTGGTCTATAAAATCCAAAACATATGCACATTGTCAATAGCAACAGCTGTTTAATTACACTTTATTTCAGCACAGAGATTTCGCTCCGGCCCCTAGATGGCAATACGATCAAACACTTTGCTAAACACGGCTACCTAATGATTAACAACCTGCATTCAGTCATCCAAGACACTCAAGGCAGCCATTAAAAAACAACTAACGCAATTGATTTGGTTATAGATTTCTAAATAAATGTTTAGGGCTTAGATCTCGGAAAGTGGAAGTGTTTAAGTTGTCATTAGCAAAATTGTTTATTCGGCTAAATGAGTGCTCAAAGTTACTTCACATAATCAAATAAAATAAAGTTGTTTGTGTTTTTTTTTTTAATTTATTTTAATTCAGAAGACATCTTTGTTAATTACAGAATGCGATGCCTGGATTCAGATTCCGATCTTCAGCGGCGTATTTGTGGAAAAGTCCCTCTTGATCTCCTTGTAGCCGATCAGTCGGGGAGATGGGATGAGGGCTTGTCGGAGGCAGAAGAGGAAGATGAAGATCCCGTCCAGGTTCGTGTCTGCTGCTCCTCAGCCGCTCGTTAAATCGGAGGCAGCGTCCCATAAAACGACACTTGCCTGTTGTCACCCCTGCCTGCAAAGTGAGGGGGCACACAGTTTAATACGCTTCAGACCCTAACATTTCAAACAAGGCTGCAGGTTAATGTTCGATGTGCAGCATCAGGGTCAAGCAAGAGACGGAAAGCAGGCGGTGAGGTTCAGGGCAGGTCAGAGGCCTTCACTCGGAAACATCTGTGGTGGTAGAGAAATGGAAAGCATTCACTGTCAGCCCCAGCAGTCGACACTGTACTCCAATCTGGTAAATAAAGTCGCTCCGATTTCACGGGATGTTTTGACAGATGAAGCTAATATGAACGTGTCTTTCACTCCCTCGAAACTTACCTGCCTTAGCAGATCCGTCGATACTCAGGACAGCGTAATTCTAAATGTTAATTCAGGATTAATGCACTGCACAAGGAGTATCCATAACTACCAAACTCAGATAAAGATAAAGACTACAAATTCAAGCACAATTAAAATGGCCACTTGCACTTTATCCCCTAGATCAGAGGTGTTTTCCTTACAACCCAATTGTGCCTGTTGTGTGTCTTTACGACCCGTAATCGCCACGGTAGATCGTTGTGCCGTTCCCCCCAAACATTGTTCCCTTGGAGAATCGCCACCGAATGCTGCCCGGGTTGTTCCTCTTTAAGAATGGCTGATGAATGGCATATGGGGGGCGTTTCAGCCCATCGCAAGGCTTTCGGCAAGCCGTTTGGGACCCTTTCTTATTTACTTCAATTGTAATTCATGACTCAATTACAGACATCTCTCGACCCACAGTTTAAGAAACACTGCCACAAAGTGATACAAGAACATCCAAAAGTTACCGTAAGATGAAAACGAGGAAGGCTGCTCTTTTTATTCCCACTTGTGCCGTATCTAAAAATGAACTGCGGGCACTCCTTGTAGTGCATATTGGTCAGCTTGCCCAACTGGCGGGCACAGAACTTCTATGTACAAAGCGGAACACATCCATTATGAGCCAATACGGGGGCGGTGCTGGCACAGAGTGCACGTGTGCACTGGCCGACTTCAAGCTCGGGCGGAAACGATCGAGACGGTGACTTTAAAGTGAGTTTGTCAAGAACACGGTGACACAGTTGGAAACTTGTGATGGGGACATTTCTCACAAACAGTAGGAAGTTTTCATTCACACAGATAGCCACAGACACTTGGAATAAGACAGCGAGTAGTGTGGTGGACAGAGGGACTTCAGCGGCCGGCCTTCACAACACGATGCTGTGTTGGAGGAGTTCAGTGGAGAGGAGAGACGAGCTTCGTTGAGCTGAATGGCCTGCTCTCGTTTCCTGATCTTCTAACCACTGAGTTTTGGTTTTAGTGCTTTTTGTCTTTTTTTGGTCCCAGAATGTGTGACTGCCATTTTCTCACCCGACCCACCCCACTCCTTTAATTCCTTTGGACAGCTTATTCCTAGCTAGACACTACAGCTCCATCCAGGTTCGGTTCCTGCTGCTGGGATAAGCTCGGAATGACTCTGAATTTGATGGAGATAGTGGATGGACGGCCATCCGATAAGCATGCAGAGCCGCACACTTCTCCAGGCTCCAGACGTCCCGACGACGTCCTTATAATAACCTCTGCCTGCTGAGAACATCCAGGATGAAATCGCCAAGGTACAAATTCTAATGTAAATGCGCATGAATGCAATAATATCAAAATCTCCAAAAGGAGACCAAAGTGCTCTTCCAATAAAAGCCTGTTGTTTATGACCTAATTATGCATTTTCTAGTCTGACATGAATTATATTGTTTGGAACGGCATCTCTATTATTTCTGCAGCCATAACTTTCACTGCCGATCATTTCATTTATTTACAACGACCGGCGTGTAGAGACACCTGCACTCTGCATCACAACGGGCCGCACTTACCGGAGGCATGGATGCCAAGTGAGCCTCATTTGGCACTACCCCAGTGAATCCAGTCATGGCGGGCCTCGAGACCTTTTGTTTTCATCACACGCCGGAGTCGGTGCTTTCGGTTCATGACGACTTCTGGTGTGCGAACAGTGGGGCCGCTAATGGCGTGAAGTACACTCATCACACCTTGATCACACCTGCCTTTAATGAAGGAGTGAGATCTCCCTCGAGGCTGGCAGGCTAAAATCTATACAAATGAGCTCTAAATATCTGCTTAATATTCATACGGGCTCCCCGGCATAGCTAATTACTATTTAAATGAGCTCATTAGCCAGTTTACCTGGTGTACACTAAGCTCCAAGACATGGAGGCCCCTACAAATGCATTTTGTTGGCTTGGAGACAGCATGATGTGCTTCCCACCACCTTTATACACCACACGAGCTGGAAATGGAAGAAGAAGAAGAAGAGTGAGACGGGCAACGCTAAGTGGACACCTCTACAAGGAGACGCAAGTGGAAAGGATGAAACGGGACAACACGATCCACAGGCGTCTCTTGATTTATGACTGACAGTTTCACTTTTCTGTGGAAAGGAGAAGGAGGAGGAGGAGGAACCTTCAAGTCCTGAGCTAGAAATATCAAGGCTTTGACTGGCTGATTGGTCGATGAACATGAGCGTCACTGACTGCACAAATCAGTTCATGCAAGGACGCCTACAGTACATAAATATATAATGCACAGCTTTGTGGTGATTTACACCATTTGGAGAATTGTGGTGCAACAATAAAAGCAACTGAACAGAAAGGGCACAAGCCACAAAGACCCTTAAGTCGTGCCAACATGGCTGGCCACTTCCTGTTCAGCTCTTCCATCCACACATTCACCTGTTTGCCAAATCAAGGAATCGGGAACCTGTGCCAACACCTGCATTACTGGGTACAAAACAAGAAACAGCGTTGGACTTGTCACCAATCTGGGACACATGCACATGAATAGCCACACATGTCATCCAGGACTAACTTGGTGTCAACTATCCACTATCCTGCACGTCCCTTGAAATGTAGAGGAGGGATGGAAAACCTGCAGGGAGAACATGTGAGCTTCACACAGGTAACAATCAGGCTAAACGGAAGACCCAAATGATGGGAGAGCCAGTGTGCTGCCCCCTTCAGGTATCCAGTGTAACAAATCAAGATTTGAGGGGCCCCGAGGACACTCCTTCTTCCATGACAGCAGTCATGCTTCCACACTCCTTAGAAATGGTTTGTAAACTTGAACGTAATTCGTCCTTAACAATCCAAAGCTCTCGTTCAAGAATTCCTTCACAGTCATCCACCTTCTAATTTCTCTCTTTGATTGAAACACTTAATGTCGCTGGTCGATCGACTGTTGAGTTGAGTCAAAGGAGGTCCATGCAGACATGTGAGGATGCGCAAGCTATGCACAGATGGTCATGTGTTGTTAAAGAATCACACAGCGAACCTGCAACGTCTGGATTGTAAGGGTCCTCAGAGGCACCGCCGAAAACAGAAGCTAAGGAACTGAATGTGCGTAGCCATTGCAGCCCTGAGTCTCATCTGATCATCTGATGTGCTGGCACTCATCCACAGACTGTTTATCAGATCTCACCAGATCTATCTATCTATCTATCTATCTATCTATCTATCTATCTATCTATCTATCTATCTATCTATCTATCTATCTATCTATCTATCTATCTATCTATCTATCTATCTATCTATCTATCTATCTATCTATCTATCTATCTATCTATCTATCTATCTATCTATCTATCTATCTATCTCATCCCTTCCTTCCTTCCTTCCTTCATTTATATATTTAATTATTTACTTATTCTGCTTGGATCATCTGCAGGTAAGACGGTGTAGAATTTCTCATCTTTTCCAAATCCTTTTTGTGAGCTCATCTCGCCGAATGAGGAAGTCGCACCTTTATCTGAAGCCCATTGACTCACCCCTCCAGATTCTAATTAAATCGAAAGGCTCTCATGTGAAACTGTGTCAAACGCTTTCGGGAAAGTAAATTATGACTTGTCTTTCCCGCTTCTTTAGCCGAACTAGTTACCGCCGTATGGAGGGGAAGGAGATTTGATGGAGAGGAGTTACCCTTCTCGAATGCTTCATTCTTTTTAATGACACTATTATCGAAGCGCTTATTTAATCTAATTTTAAACTTTCCTTAATCTTCTCATTTCCTTTAATTACGGTTGGCCATATTTGCTTTTAATTGACCAGATAAGCATTAGAATGTTCTTTGATAGCAGCGCATTCCCGTCTTTGGCACAACAACAGCCATGAATCTCTTCAGTCTAATTCGTAACAGATAATTAATCATTGATTTGTGTCGGTAATGGATTTGGAGTTATACTTTTAGAAGGAGTGACGAGGTGGTGCGGTGCCCGGCACTGCTGCCTCGCACCTTCAGCTGGAGTACCCTGAGCCCGGCGGTTGTCTGTGTGGAGTTTGCATGTTCTCCCCATGTCACAGTTTTAGCTTTGTAGGTGATTCTATATTGGTGCTTCGTAAATGGGCACTGTGACCAACTGGTGCCCATTGCTATGCCAGCGGCTCTGCTGGATGCGCCTCCACCTGCCTTTTACCTTCCAGCCATCCTCTTTGAAGAGCCTGCTGGTGGATGAAGAGAGCAATGGCTCAATGTTATTAGCAGCAGGGCAGGAGATGCTGGGGGGGTCACAAGACGATTTCTTTCAAAACTGTTATTTCACTCCAACAAGTAGAACCAGGAAGGCACAAAGTCAACCAGAGCCGAAATGCCAAGACTGAGAGTCAAATCGAGACACGGAATGCTGGGAGTCGCTGCCAGAAAATCAGAACCTAAAGCAACCAAACCGGTGGCTGTCACAGTTCAGTCCCGAAATCTCAGACAAAGGCCTACTGCCGCTGCCCTGGAAAGTTTAAGCAAGTCCTCCCACAAGTCTTTGGACACAAATCTGGCGGGTGGTCCCTGGAGACCGTGCTGTGTTTCCGAGTGGCACTTAAATCTCCGCTGGGGTCCCTGCCCTGTTTGGGGTGTCAAATCGTTTTTGTATGCTGATGTTACTTTTGTTAGTTATCTGCGGTATTTTCTTTGGCCGTGTTTTTTGTGGGTGGTCCCCGTAAGAGGTGGGGCCACCTGCCACTCACCATAGGGGGCTGCCCTCCACCCTTTAAATCCAGTTGGTTTCCCAGAGTTCCTGGCGGTTCATTTTGAGTGAGTTACTGTGACTTTTTCTGTGTTTTGTGATTTTTCCGTTTTGGGTTCTATATGGAGACTTTGTTCGCCTTTGCTGGTAACCCCTTAATGCCTTTGTGTTCTTTGGAGCTTCACGGTCTAACAGAGCATTCTGTATTGGGTGTTTGCTGGGCAATTTCGTTAGGACGTCTATGCTTTGGGAGTGAAATTCTAAAATGACATGTGACGCACTTCAGAATAAATGAAAGAATAAAATCAAATCTTTCTCAAAGAAATAAAACAGAAACACATGAAACTGGGCTTGAAAGTTCAGCTTTTAAAATGGTAAGCACCCAGAAACAGAAAACACGTATCTAAGGCAAAATGAAATTTTACTAACAAGTGCAAAGAGCTTTTCCATTTTGTCACTGAGAGTGTACAGATTGAATCTGCCAGAGACGGAGACCACGACAGGAGCTCGTCATTATCCAACAGCCCACGGTTTTATACCACCTTGTCAAGTGTTAGCAATCTAAGGTTCAACTCTCCGCATCTCCATTCCTGCTTTCACAGGGAGGTGGAGGAGATGCCTTGGATCTTTCTAAATTGACCTCAGACTCTACCCTTTGAGGATGAACCAGCGCTCAGTTTCCAGTGTGGACCTGCTGGGCAGCGCTCAGGTGATCGGGTGGTCATACCCCTTGGATGGTGCAAATGCTGATTCTTCATCACTCCTCTCTGTCCTTATTCATCTTCTTGATTTTATCAAACTTGCCTTCCAAGTTCTTTACATGACTTCTTCATCCATTCAGCATTGTGTTACAGTGACCACCTGACTCGGAGCGTTCCAGGAACTCACGTCACCACATCTTAAACGGACAGCGGCCACCGCGGAGACGCCAATGAATGACAAGACACAGACTGGACTTACGGCTGAGTGACGATGTCCCATCCTGTGTAATGTCATCAGGCTCCTGTAATGAAATCCCCCCGGGCTCTCCCCGAGATCTCGCACTGAAGTTTACGTCTTGGTGCTCAGACCCCTCTCGTTAACCCCTGTGATTGTCCCACTTCGTCTCTGCCACCCCAACAATGTCAAGGCCTGTGCTTAATAACACACGTGACACCCGGCTGTTGCTCTGGTTTTGGGGTCTACTCCAGGGCGCCCCCCACTGGTCACAGCTGCTAGTAGCTAACACAGTGTGATGACTTTGGAAACATTCTCCTCATTTATATATCAAAAGGTGCCGCCATTGTGTGGGGCAGATAATTCAGTCTGACACAATTTTCCACCTCACATTCTTCATAAACATCGACATAATCATCAGGGGAAAAATAGATGATTTTAATTAAGTATAACCATGTGTATTTGTCAACAAAATTATGTTGATTAAATCAGATGAAAGAGGAACTTGACCCTACAGTGAACCCTAATAAATCTGACCACGCTAATTTTAATGAAAAGACACGAGAGTAAAATCAGCTTTTTAATGAATTTCCTGCTCTCCCTCTCTCTCTCGTTCCCAAGGAAGACAATGAAATGCAAACAATTAAAGTGAACGTTGACGGGCAGGCAGGCGTTACACTTTACAGCACAGTATGTCATGTTAGTCGTATTGAACTCGCTCCGTACTGTACGTCCCGTGATACCACCCGGGGTAAGGGCTGCTGTGCCCGATGCTTGAAGAGTAACTGGTTAAGGGTTCGGAGAGGACGCAATTCTCAACAACGACAAAAGGAACCGAACATCAGAGCCCAAAACACAAATCAAAGCATTCAGTCGAAATACTCGGCACACGAGACCCAAATCCAAGGTATCCAGCACTAGCTACTCTGGGAAATGTTTTCAAACTTAGTGTGCCATACGAAACATAACCTGGCATGACTTCCAAATGTCACAGCGTGGCAATGTTGTCAATGTTAATAAATTACAACAAAAAAAGAATCCCAAATTGGAAAACAAAAACTGAAAATGTGAAGAAAGATCAACACCGATGAAACAAAAGAGCGACAGCCAGGTGAGAGGCACAAAAGACCTTGGCATCGTTTAGGGTGGCAGAGACAAAGTGGGACAATCAAGGGGTTAATGAGAGGGGTCTGAGCACCAAAGCTTAAACTTCAGTGCGAGATCTCTGGAAGATTCCGGGGGGATTTCATTACAGGAGCCTGATGACATTACACAGGATGGGACATTGTCACTAACGTGTGACGCGTTTCCTCCAGAGTTAGTTCTTTTTGAAATTTCTGTTCTAGATAAAGATACGGAGACTATCTTCATATAATAAGTGACATACTGCAGTCTCAAACAAATCCACAAAACATCATGGACCACCAGATAAATCTCAGGTCAGAAATGGACTGGCGGTGCACCGCATCTGAAACAAAATCTACAGATGAACAAATTGGCCATCAAACTCTCACCAGCTGATCCCTGGGAGGCCACGCCCCTAGCAAACAGGATACGTGTCATGGTGACAAAATCCAGCAAGTGACAGCCAAACAACATTGTATCCCAGCAAAATGCTAATAAATGATACATTCCTCAAAAACACATTCAACCTAAAATCAAACGTTCAAAGTTTCAAGACCCCAGAATTTCCAGAATTCATTTAGGACGAAGCCTAAATGATTAATGAAACATAAAAGTGCTAACACTTTATTGTACTTCTAGGTGAGCTCTCATTGGTTGCCAGCTCTGACACACCCACATGAGCCCGCCCCCTAAACCCGCCTGATTTCATTCACTCTGGTTGGATGGAGTCGCTGGGGCCGTCCAATCACAGGAGAGTGTGGCAGAGCAGCCGCCCTCGACTCACTAAGGTTACACACTTGAAGTCTGCGACCGAAAATCACCGCAAAAGTGGTGTGGTGTGACGGGGCTTCAGGACGGAGGAGGAATTGCAGGCCAAACGCGCCATTCGAAGAGAATGAAACCTTCAAACTAAACCAAAGAAATCTGCCCTCTGGTCACCTGGCTGTCACACGGCTAGCATTTGATTTTTGTGTTTGGAGTTTGGGGCCACGCGGTGGCCACCCCACCAGAGTGGAACTTAACTCGAAATGAATCATTTAAAGAAATGTGCCTGTTAAGTATTTTATATGTTTTATATTACAGTATGTTTAAAGGGGGAGATGATCACAGAATGAGCCCAGAGGTCGGATATTAAAAAACAAAACTCGGATCAGGAGATTCAGGGGACGACGCAGAAGAACGGCAGCAGGGATTGGCGTCACAGCTCATGATTTATCTTAGGATTTGGAATCTTTCCTTCTTTTTGAAGTGTTTTTCACAATCATTTGGATTCCTCTAACACTCGTTTTTTCATTTCCTACGTACTTTAGCAGTTGATCAGCTTAATGCACCATTTTGGAGGCCATTTTGTCTTTTTAGCGGTTGCTGCCAGAGTGGACACCCGTCGCCAGGACAGCTGCTTGCGTTTCTAGGGGTGTGTCCTTAGAGGTCACGACCTGAGGGTAATCGGTGGGGCGGGTGGAAAGGTCAGCTGAAAGTTCATTTCTTCACCCGAGTTGGGGATTGCAGGCGGTTTTTCCCAAATGTCTTCTTTTTATTTCCTTTCCTCTGAATTTTGTATTTTTCTTTTTGAACCCGAAGAGCTCTAAGATCACCAGATCCTTCACCCCAACATAGTAGTGCTAGTGGTGCTGTCATGGTGTCCAGAGGGAGACAGAGAACACAGCTGTGCCCCCAGGCCCATCTCTTTAATTTGTGCGTAAGGAGTCACCTTCAAGGCCCTCTAAAGGTAAGAAATCCCACCCCAAGCCAGAGTGGGGCGCCAGCGTTAACACGTTCATCTTCTGTGTCCGCAGTTCAGACGCTCACCACCGCTCACTTCTCTACAAACTCCGCCTCTTCTGGGATCCCAGTATGAAGACCCCCATTAAGGGGTGGGAGCAGGAGATCTGTCACTTTCACTTCCTTTTCTTTGATGTAACTGTTAGTCAGCTTACTGGAGCTTTTGCACCCCGGTGTGCTCGTTATTTTATCTTCTCAGACTAAACATTTCGTCGCTGAACCCGTGTCTTTATTCCAGGGTCTCCGCAGCCCGTTACCTGTGCAGTGCTGCCTTTAAAGTTCGCTCACCCGGCCACCGTAATGAAGCCGTAAATGGCAGCTACAGAATTTCGGGTCCATCTGCTCGCAGCCAGCAGGTGAACTTTGGAGTTTTTATGCCTGACGGGCGCAGGGCGGATTTCTTCACGTCTCGAGCCCCCCGCCGCTGCCTTTTCCACATGAGTTATGCACGCTGGGCCAGATGCTTTCACGGAGCATAAGGTGGGCGTGATCGTCTAAACTGCGACATCCGCATGGGATTCACGCGGGATTGTGTGTCAGACTTGGGCACTTTATAGGAAGAGACTCACAAGTGATGTGTGCTGAAGCTGCGCCCGTGGGAGCCGTGTGTGTTTGAGTGTGCCGAGTTTGTCCGCTTTGACTTTTTATTTCAGATTTGAGGTACTGTGAGGTTTGCTGGCCTGCGCCATTTTGTCTGTCACGTGCCCTTCAGTGACACAGTAAGCCATTTTGAAGAAATGTGAATTCCTTACCCATTTAGATTTGCGGGGTCTTCCTCGATGCCAAGCCAACATTTCGGAGACGTGCGCTTTGATTGTTTGGCGTCTCTAAATGGCACATCTGAGTGTCCAGGTGACAGACCGGCTCCAATCTACATGTGTGTGTCCTCCGATGAGAACAGTGACAATGGAATTAATACTTCAAAGTAAAACAATGACACTAATAGGAAAGAAAGAGGGGCATCCACCGATTCTCATTGTTGAGATCCTTATGGGGACGCCAGGGGCGGATACTGAAGAGACACCAGCGGTGACCACCGTCCAGAAGCATTCCTTCAACCTGAGGGTCGATCACAGACTCAGGACATCAATGGACGTGAAGGGGAAGAGCATTCGGGGCTAAAGCCAGGAGGGGAATCTGAACAAACCCCTGAGCCATGGAAGTGAAGCAGACGCCTTTTAAGAAGGATCTGGAGGAGATGTTGGGACAAAGCTGTGAGCTAAACGAACGAGTCTGATGGCTCCTGACTGTCAAACTTCTTATGTTCTGTCATTGCCAGCAATCACTGTGCCACCAAACACCAGCATGCGCCCTTAAACTCGAGTTGTGACGTGCACAGAGCCCCGCCACGCTACCCGCCCGGCATCAACAGTCACACAGTAGAGCGTCTGTCGGCCATAGAAAACTCATCAGCACAAGTTCACTCACAGCTCTCTGTGCAGAGCGTATCTCGGCCAGGGACCGATCGCCGATACGGGAGGGTGTTGTAATTCGGGCAACGACCTGTCCCGATTTCTCTTTGTCTCCTCTCCTTCAGAACAATTCGACTGGATCAACCTGAGGAGGAGGAGGATTATCAGTAGCTGGACTGAAGGAGGGAGCCGTGAGGCGGAATGACCAACGAAGTCACTGCTTGCTGGCCGTGTTATAGGGTGGTAGCTCCCGCTTGCTGTTCCTGTTTGACGTTCTGAAGATTGAGACTCAGCCTCCTGTTATTGGGGTCACAGGGCAGAAACTGAAATCTTGAGTTGAAGCTGCGCCTGACTACCCTACAGTGGGGCCACCCCTTGACCCTGACCGGGACAGCTTGGGTGTGCCAAATGGATGGATGGCTGGCTGGCTGGATGTCAAGTCGTCTATTAATTCTCGAATGCACTTCAGGGTCACGAGGAGATGCTGCAATGTTGGGCACAAGTTCAGAACACGTTCTCATTCTGGGCTGATTTGGAGATGCCAGTTCACCCTGTGAAATCCTGCCAGTGTTATACCCACGCCATGTTTGGTCCTGTGACAATAGGCATGAAGATGGCGCTCATCATACGGACATGTCACGTGCACTGAAATGTTTGCCAATCATTTAATGACCGATGTGTTGTTCTTCTTTGGTGCGGCCCTCTCGTCACCTGATTGTCATTTTCTGCCCCTTCACACAAAGGGCTTCTGTCATTGTGAACGGCCTCTCGATAGTCGAGTATCCACACCTACATCTTCACTGTGCCAGGAGGGCTCTATATTTACCAAAGAGGGCACCACCCAGTGGTGATGGTTGTGTCCTTACAGTCTCTGCGTCATCGGTTTGGCATTCACGGAGCTGCCACAAGATTGCTGGTCCTGCCAGAGACGACAACGTCACGTCATGGCCGACACAAACAGGCTTGCGTTCTGAAAGAGCCCGTCTTAATTTCAGGCCGTCTGGATCCTCGCTTTATTCCCCCAGCATGTCCAGCGGATGCCCTTAATTATGTTGTCAATTAACCTTCTTCTCCAGGAGTGGATGCTGCCAAGCTCGTGAATCATCCACTTAAAACAGGTAAAAGTATTCGGGACTGAAATGACTGCAGCCTCGGGGCACCATGCCATTTGTCACGTACGGCTCCGTTTAAGTGATGAATAAATAATGCCATGTGTACATGGCACTTTGGAAATTGCTTGCAAGTGGAAGGGTTTTTGGGCTCCGTGGGCGGAGTGACGTGCCCTTTACGTTGAAATCCGCTCTCATTAGAATTTCAAAGCGGCCGGTGTGACTGGGATGTTAAGGGACGCCTGGATCACTCACGGGGTCTTAAGTGACGACGGCGATAGGCGAACGAGGACATTGGGGACGTTCAGGTGTCTTCACGGGTCCCCCTTGATCCCGTGGCAAGCGCCAGGCCCCACCGGGCTGCTTCACCTTCCCCAAGCTTGCGAGTGTAAGACACGCCAGAGTGAGCCCCCATTAGGGTGTGCGCCGTCGACGGGGCTGCTAATGATAAACTAACAGATTGTAAACACACTGCTGGCATTTGCTTTTTTTTTGGACTATTTTTTAAACAATGTCCTTCATGTAACAGTAGTTAAGCGCGGCAGAAGGACATCATTAGAGCCATGGTTAAACTGTAATTTACACCATTAGGAAGGCAGGAGCAATTTTTATTGCCTAGCAATTTCGCCGCTGAAATATTTGGACCATATGGCTCAATTTGTGTAATAACCTTAATTTCTGCACCCTTCAGTTCAGCCCGCGTCTCCTATGGAAGTGCGGCGCACGCTTCTGCAGCACAGCACACTGTCTATATTCAGAAAGTTGAGATTAATAATGTGTCACGTCCTGTTTCGGTGAAGGAATTCGAACAGCGGCCAGATGGTATCTCTACAAATGACTGTCAGGGGTCTTGATCTAATCAATACGATGTATTAATACATCTCCCATTGCTGCTTCTCCAGAGGCTCGCGGGCAACATCTGGAAAGATCAGGAGGGGGAAGACACCAGGCTGGCAGTGGATTCTTCTCCGAATCAAAGTGAGCCCAATTAATTTTTCATGTACACTTGATAACTGTTTCATAATGAGGTGTGTTTGCGCACGCCTTGACGGGTACAGGTCTGGCAGCGGAGACCTCCTGCCTGCCCATACCCTCATTCAATCCGTTTACGGCAAGCAATCCATTAATCAAGGGATCTGGCATCGAGCTGAAGTCGCCGCTCAGTCAGGGACCAATGAGAGGCCTGGAAAACACGAGCACACGCCATTAGGAGGCCTTCGGAGACGCCGGCCGAGGCTTCAGCCTGGATGACACCGGCGGGACTGCCTTTACTAATTATTACCTTTCATCTTGTGAGAAGAATGTCAGGAAACACAGAGTGGCCATGCTGGCTTTTCTTTTTTGGATCCTGATGAATGTGTTAATGTCATGAGATGCAACGTCGGCCTGTCCCGGGGCGGAGGTCGGCCCTTTCATTCTGGCCGCTCTGTTACACTTGTGCTTTTGTTCAGTGCTTTCTTTTAATTTCCATGTATGACCTCTGGTCTCGAGCCCGGCTCCGTGAGCCTGCAGTCAGCCGGTCGGTCACTCAGTCAATCAATCGGCCTTTAGTTTATATGGCGCCGTTAACAGTGTGCTCTGCCACAAGGGCCTGCCCGGGACAAACAAGAACACGACGGAGCAGAATGGCACATGACAGAATCGAGATGGGAATCTCTAAAGATATCAAAGGAGTGGTCACGTGGAATCTTATCGATGAATGTCGACGTGGAGGAAGAAGACCGGAGGTTATAAGGAGCATGTCTAGTAATATATTAAAAATATATTATAATAGCTAACAGGCAATGTGTAGAAGAGAATAAACTCAACAATATGTGATGTTTGAGATCTCGTGTCGTCATCCCTACCACTGAGCCACCAACTGACCAATCAGAATGCTTGGAGGGAGTGGACATTCATCCACACAGACAGTGGCCTTTTATTACATAGTAGGTTACCCGTCTTGGACCTGCTTATCCAGAGCAGGGCCATGGAGATTATATTATATTATATTATATTATATTATATTATATTATATTATATTATATTATATTATATTATATTATATTATATTATATTATATTATATTATATTATATTATATAACACTAAGGTCTGTGTATCCCATCTCTCTGAGCAATCTGATTGGCTACTCTGGCTTTAGTGATGTGACAAAAGACAAAACACGAGTGTGAGATACACAAGGAGGAGTGATGGCATATGAGGCTGGCGGAGAGACGCACCTTGACAGAGGGGGACAAGTGGGCTTTATGGGAATGTCCTAGAGAGAGAGAGACAGTCACATACACACGAATACAGAGGCTAATATGGGTAACCTAATCCTGCCAACTACTACACTATCTATCTATCTATCTATCTATCTATCTATCTATCTATCTATCTATCTATCTATCTATCTATCTATCTATCTATCTATCTATCTATCTATCTATCTATCTATCTATCTATCTATCTATCTATCTATCTATCTATCTATCTATCTATCTATCTAATATTGCATTATAATACATTATATTATAGGAAGGTAGCACTGCTACCTCACAACAAGGAGATGGAGGTTTGTGCTCTTGGCTGCTCTCCACATGTAGTTTGCATGTTCTCCCAGTGTCTTTGTGGGTTTTGGTTTCCTCCCACAGTCCAAAGACATGCTGGTTTGGTGGATGTTAAACTGCACAATCGTTTCTACCAGCCAATGCAGAATCTCATCTAAAACCACAGGTACAGCATGGTCTTTGAAAACTAATTTTGATAACAATTGTATTGTCATTTTATGTTTTTATTTTTCTTTGTAAGTCGTTTTCTGTTTATTCATGCAGAATTCCCAAAAGTAATTTCCTCCTTGTTTATTTATAGCCAGGCAGCTGAGGGTACTTCAAGTTCAGCTCTTCAAAAAGCGCTTATCCAGAGTGGGGTCACAGGGAGCTGCAGCCTGTCCAAGCAAGCATCAGCTGCAAGGTAGGAACCAGCTAATATAATATAATATAATATAATATAATATAATATAATATAATATAATATAATATAATATAATATAATATAATATAATATAATATAATATATCCATCCATCCATTATCTAACCCGCTATATCCTAACTACAGGGTCACAGGGGTCTGCTGGAGCCAATCCCAGCCAACAAAGAGCACAAAGCAGGAAACAAACCCCGGGCAGTGTGCCAGCCCACCACAGGGCACAATACAATACAATATAATATAATATAATTTAATATAATACAATACAATACAATACAATACAATACAATACAATGCAACACAATACAATACAACACAACACAACACAACACAACATAATATAATATAATATAATATAACACAACACAACACAATATAATATAATATAATATAATATAACACAACACAACACAACACAACACAACACAACACAACACAACACAATATAATATAATATAATATAATATAATGTAATATAATATAATATAATACAACACAATGCAACACAACACAATATAATATAATATAATATAATATAATATAATATAATATAATATAACACAACACAACACAACATAACACAACACAATACAACACAACACAACACAATATAATATAATATAATATAACACAACACAACACAATACAACACAACACAACACAATACAACACAACACAATATAATATAATATAATATAATATAATATAACATAACATAACATAACACAACACAACACAACACAACACAACACAATATAATATAATATAATATAATATAATATAATATAATATAATATAACACAACACAACACAACACAACACAACACAATATAATATAATATAATATAATATAATATAATATAACACAACACAACACAACACAACACAACACAA
Source organism: Erpetoichthys calabaricus (assembly GCF_900747795.2). Taxonomy (NCBI): domain Eukaryota; kingdom Metazoa; phylum Chordata; class Cladistia; order Polypteriformes; family Polypteridae; genus Erpetoichthys; species Erpetoichthys calabaricus. The sequence goes on along the minus strand of NC_041408.2, from coordinate 1,027,278 downwards.
CACAATATAATATAATATAATATAATATAATATAATATAATATAATATAATATAATACAACACAATGCAACACAACACAATATAATATAATATAATATAATATAATATAATATAATATAACACAACACAACACAATACAACACAACACAACACAATACAACACAACACAATATAATATAATATAATATAATATAATATAATATAATATAATATAATATAACATAACATAACATAACACAACACAACACAACACAACACAACACAATACAACACAACACAATATAATATAATATAATATAATATAATATAATATAATATAATATAATATAATATAATATAATATAACACAACACAACACAACACAACACAATATAATATAATATAATATAATATAATATAATATAATATAATATAACACAACACAACACAACACAACACAACACAATATAATATAATATAATATAATATAATATAATATAATATAATATAATATAATATAATACAACACAATGCAACACAACACAATATAATATAATATAATATAATATAATATAATATAACACAATACAACACAACACAACATAACACAACACAATACAACACAACACAACACAATATAATATAATATAATATAACACAACACAACACAATACAACACAACACAACACAATACAACACAATATAATATAATATAATATAATATAATATAATATAATATAATATAACATAACATAACACAACACAACACAACACAACGCAACGCAACACAATACAACACAACACAATATAATATAATATAATATAATATAATATAATATAATATAATATAATATAACACAACACAACACAATACAACACAACACAACACAATACAACACAACACAATATAATATAATATAATATAATATAATATAATATAATATAATATAATATAATATAATATAATATAACACAACACAACACAACACAACACAATATAATATAATATAATATAATATAACACAACACAACACAACACAACACAACACAACACAACACAATATTCAAAGGCTGGCTCCATTACTGTGCCTGCAGTAACGCACGTGGACTCCCTGCGAAGCACAAGTTCATAAAGTGATTGGATGTTTTAGGGATTACGTCCGAAGTGTGCTGAGAGGCCCCTCGTCTCGTGGCATCCCGGCTCTTTGTTCCTCCCCATTGTCTAACAGAAGGTGACCAGTCTACTGAGAAGCAGCAGAAGTCGAGCGCCACAAAAGGCGTCAGTGAGGACAGAGCGGCACCACCAAAGCCGCACACTCCATCCAGTCCTTAAAAAGGCAGACTGTTGCCAAAACAGGTCCCCCATCTCATTATGCGCCTAAATATTATTAATAGCCTGTAGCTGGGATAAATGTGCTTCACCGATCCTTCCAAAATACTAATGTGGCGTGAGCGGCGGCGTTGATTCATGGCTGCCATTTAAATAAGTGCATGTCTGCGACAGATAAACCGACGGGCGGCGTGTTTCTTTCAGTTCTTGAGGCGAATGGTCAGAGCGAGTGAGAGTGATGGTGGCAGCGAGGCGCGCCCCGGTAAACACGCACACACGCACGTCCATTCATTCGCGCCCCTTACCTGAGTGGTCTCGAGCTGCCCAGTAATGGTCTAATTAATGACTCGGGTGGTAATTAATGAAAGTCATCCTCAACAATCTTTACCAGCAGATCCTTCCTTGCGTTGTAATTTACAGTTTGCCTCGGTGCTCACTTGGCTGTCCTCTACGTTTTTGACCTCCAGGAGTGTCAGTGGCGTTGAATATATGATGCACTTCATCACTTGATCATTTTTTTAGGCCCAAGACAAGTTTTCATGTGGTTAAAGATGACAATTTGTTATGTATTTTATTATTATCTCTCTTTTATTCTTGTGCACCGTTTAATCAAAGTCCTCTTCGATACACAGTGCTGTGTGCGCCCATCGCCTGAATGAAAGTGTTTGGTCGCAGTTAAATGCGCAGCGCTGTCTCACCAACCGAGGGTCCTGGGTTCGAATCCCGCGCCCCTGTCTGCTGTGTTCTCCTCCTGGAGCTGCGGCTCCCTTCCTGATCCCAAACAGATGCTTGTGAGGTGAGATGGGGAGCCTTGTGTTTGACTGTCGGTGGGCCCTGCGATGGTCCCCTGGGACCCCAAGTCCATCATCCATTCATCCTTTTCTCTAAAATGTATCCAATTTGTAAGGTTGGGTACAAAGCTGGACTATGGTGGAAAGCAGGAATGGTCGCCATTGTTGGGTCACACCTGCCATACTGTCACCAAGTGTACACAGAAAGAGGCCCTGGAGTGACCACAAGGAGGAGGACTGGCCACCACAACTGCCCGCTCTCTGTGGCCACACAACCAACTGTGCTTTGAGCTGCGCTCTCTACTCCGCCCTGTGGGTGTAAAGTGCATTGCAGTGCCCCTCAACATACCAAGTGCCGGGTGGCAGTGTGGAGGGATGGACTGCAGACGTTCAGAATTCATCCTGAAACTTCCTAACAATCTATGAGTAAGTTAAAAAGGTTCTCCGTGAACTTTACTAAAACCCGTTATTGATTTACACCCTCAAGATTCACGGGCTGAGGACCCTAATTCAGCTTCAGTCGCCCTCTTGCTTTTCCACTAGTCGTTCCATGGCACCACATAACAGTCGGATCACGTGTGGGACGCAGCGTAATATTCATTGTGGAGTACATGTGTACAGGTGAAAGGTTAAAGCATCAGGAACACAGCGAGATTTGCATTTTTAAATGAATAAATTGGAAAACCCAGCAGGGATGAGCAAAACGACTGAAGCGAAATCGAATTTGCAACAAAGTGCGGCGTTTTGTTTTACAAAACAAAACATTTGTTAAAGAAAGTGTGCGTGACGTCTGCCTTTGACACAAGAAGAAGGCCCTTGAGGTCCTGTCTGGATGAATTAGTTGTGTGTGTGTCTGCACGTCAGACGTGCTCTGGTTGTCCCAATCGCCCAGTTTGCCAGTTATGATGACAATCTTAGTGACCGCAGTCCTAAAGATGCACCGGAGACAGAAAGGAAACTTGGAGCTGCACGGCGCTTGGCACGTCCACAACCTCTTCTGCAGGAATCAGGACAAAGGGGGCTGTTTGCTAGATAACGGGGGCCCGGGGGGAGCCCTCTGTAGACATTCCTACCGCACGCCAGGCTCTGAGCAGACTTGTCGTATTTTCCAGATCCTCCGTCCTCCTTCTCCACTCACAGCTGCGAATCACTGGCACCACTTAAAGCCCAACGCTAAGGGCAAGTAGCTCATCTTGGATGGTAACATCAGAAGCACTACAGGATCAGATGGTGCCCCCCAGTGACAGGGTGCCACCTCCCAGTAGCTGTCAAACTGTGCTGCCCCCCAGTGGCAGGGTGCCACATCCCAGTAGCTCTCAAACAGAGCTGCCCCCCATGATAGGGTGCCACCTCCCAGTAGCTCTCAAACAGGGCTGCCCCCCAATGGCAGGGCGCCACCTCCCAGTAGCTCTCAAACAGGGCTGCCCCCTGTGATAGGGTGCCACATCCCAGTAGCTGTCAAACAGGGCTGCCCCCCATGATAGGGTGCCACCTTTCAGTAGCTCTCAAACATGGCTGCCCCCCAGTGACAGGGTGCCAAATCCCAGTAGCTCTCAAACATGGCTGCCCCCCATTGACAGGGTGCCACATCCCAGTAGATTCTTAAACAGGGCTGCCACCCCGTGATAGGGTGCCACATCCCAGTAGCTGTTAAACAGGGCTGCCCCCCAATGGCAGGGTGCCACCTTTCAGTAGCTCTTAAACAGGGCTAACCCCATTGAACAGGTACCACCTCCCAGTAGCTCTCAAACAGAGCTGCCCCCCGTGATAGGGTGCCACCTCCCAGTAGGTCTCAAACAGGGCTGCCCCCCAATGGCAGGGTGCCACCTCCCAGTAGATTCTTAAACAGAGCTGCCCCCCAGTGACAGGGTGCCACCTCCCAGTAGCTCTCAAACAGGGCGGCCCCCTGTGATAGGGTGCCACATCCCAGTAGCTGTCAAACAGGGCTGCCTCCCATGATAGGGTGCCACCTTTCAGTAGCTCTCAAACAGGGCTGCCCCCCGTGATAGGGTGCCACATCCCAGTAGATTCTTAAACAGGGCTGCCCCCCAGTGACAGGGTGCCACCTCCCAGTAGCTCTCAAACAGGGCTGCCACCCCGTGATAGGGTGCCACATCCCAGTAGCTGTTAAACAGGGCTGCCCCCCAATGGCAGGGTGCCACCTTTCAGTAGCTCTTAAACAGGGCTAACCCCATTGAACGGGTACCACCTCCCAGTAGCTCTCAAACAGAGCTGCCCCCCGTGATAGGGTGCCACCTCCCAGTAGGTCTCAAACAGAGCTGCCCCCCAGTGACAGGGTGCCACCTCCCAGTAGCTCTTAAACAGGGCTGCCCCCCATTGACAGGGTGCCACATCCCAGTAGCTCTCAAACAGAGCTGCCCCCCAGTGACAGGGTGCCACCTCCCAGTAGCTCTCAAACAGGGCTGCCTCCCATGATAGGGTGCCACCTTTCAGTAGCTCTCAAACAGGGCTGCCCCCCATTGACAGGGTGCCACATCCCAGTAGCTCTCAAACAGGGTTGGCTGCTAAGACGACATATCCATGCAGCCAGGCGGGGGTGTCAGAGTCCCACTGCCCATCCACTACTCTCATGGTAGCAGCACCCATCCAGGGCTCAGTGCCAGCCCACCCATGCCATCCATACATTATGCAGTGAATGGTTTGGAAGTTGTTTTGGAACCCCTTCTTAAATATCCACTTTGACCAAGGACTTTACCACAATACATAAAATTCAAATTAAATAAAAAGTTAACGAAAATGAGTTTCCTTCAGCAAATGAATACAAAACCGAAAGTGGGAGAGCCCTGAAGCAACTAACCAAACAAAATGTAATGAAAAGCTGACTTTCTGCTGGCACAGGCCTGGCTTTGCTTGGTGCCCACCTCTCTCTTCATGTCTCAGCTTCACAAGAGGGGCTGCACGTTACAAGGCGCTATATAGCAGCATGAGGATGGTAAAGATTAGCGAGTCATCTGTAACGGTGGTCCGCATTGTGTGGGGGGTCTCTCTCTCTCTCTCTCTCTGCCCATGTGAATATTTGTCACCATTGTGTCACCACACCATATCAGGTCTCTGAAGTTAAACAAAGCCACTCACTTCATGAACCTCCTCAGACGTCTCGCTTCTCGCTGCGTTGAGCCTCAGTACTTTGGGTTGTACCGGGCCTTCTTCTGATTAATACGTGAATCAAATAAATAGAAAAGCGTGCAGAAAGATGAGCCAAATCCAGTTTGTTTTGTTCAGAAATATCGACTCCTCCTCGCTCTGCCGCTCCTCAGATTTATGTGCTTCTGGTAAATGGCTCTCCCCTGGCAATTTCTATGGGAAAACCTTTAGCTTTAGTGACATAAACCGATCACACAAGTTGAGTTAATTTCTTCATAAATGCCTCACAGAACATACCTTCATATTTATTATCAGTTGTAGTTCTAAATCTATAGCGTTTTCTAACCTGAGATCAGGCACAAATTGAATTTCTGACGCATACCTGGAGACACGTTTAGAATCGCATCCCCCTGTCCTCCTAACGTCTGTTGCGTCACAGCGGTGCTCTTGAACTTTGTGCCCTTCGAGAGATTGGCTTAATCATGCCATCAACACACTAGGAATTCTGGGCACTACTGACATGTGAATACAAAATCAAGGTGTGGGGGGGTCCTGGATGGGGGTCTAGTGTCCCCTAACTCACCTCAGAAGGCCTGAAAATTAACATGGGTGGGGTCCCTAAAAATACATTTTACAAACAAGTTGCACACTGCCCATTAGTGAGCATGAGTGAAGGCGGAGTCGGGGCGGGGCTAGGCAAATGAGCGGTTAGAGGCTGGGCGGAGCAAGTGTGGCAGCAGGCTGGGAGAGGCTAGAGTCGTGAGGGGCTAAACGGTGGGCGGGGCAAGTGTGGCAGCAGGCTGGACGACATTAGAGTGGCCAGAGGGCGAGCGAAGCTAAACTTCAAAGTGGCGACAGGGTGGGCAAGGAAAGGATGTGGCAGCAGGCTGGGCAAGGACGAATGTCTGAGGGGCTCGGGATGAAGGCATGGCAGCAGGATGGGTGGGAATAAATGCATGAGTGCCAGTCACCTGTGTTGAGCAAGTTGTTTGACTGGCAGCACAATGGAAAGGGCATGGATGCTGGGGTGACATTGGGAGGAATCAAGAAAGAGGGCACAGACTTTCATAGGTGATGACTTCATAGAAGCCCCTCACAGCTGTCAGTGTTTGCCTTGCTCAGTGATGATGAAGAGTGTGATGCTGTGATACCAACAGTCGTTCCCAGTTTGCAAGTCTTGTTTCGGAGACGATTCCTGTGGCCCACAGAAGGAGACACGTGGGCTTTTTAGTCTGGTGTTGCTATTTGTTGAGGTGTGATAACCAAGCGGGTCTTTATGATGAGCCTGTGGCAGTGCCAATGGGAGGGTCCCTTGGTCAGCAAGCTCTTCAAAGGGAGTTGGTGTTCAGCGAGAATGAGTCGATTCTGCCACCCTGGGACACTGGCCTCCCTTCCAGGTTGTCATCGAGTACCAGCTGGCGCAGACCCTGACCACGATTACGCGTGCCCAGTATGAACACTCTGTCATGCTGTTGTTACCTTGGGAATTACTGAGTAACCACAGCAAAGCTCCACTGTAATAAGAGGCACTGCCAACTGTGTCTGCAGTCTGTTGCCCGACATGGCCACCTAAGTGAGTGGGTGGTCTTTGACTGAAGACTTAATAGGTCCTCATTCATGGCTGAGGTATCACAAGTCACATGTTGGTGTCTTTACCTGGAGCGTTAGGTGACAATCACCCCTGACAAATGCTGCGCGTGGTTGTCGTCACACCCTGTCTGCCGCTGCTTCCTACCCTGTGCCCGTTGATGCCAGGAGAGACTTCAGCCCCCTTCAGCAGGTATGGAAATGGATAATGTGTGGCAGGTGTATATTGAAATAAAAGGCTAGAAAAAGAAACTAGAAAAAGAAATTGTGTTACCCTTGAGTGGACTAATGTGGGATCTCCTGCCAATACGGGATAATGAATGTCTGCATTAGACAATAATTTCTACGCTTTAATCCGAATATTAAGAAGTGCCTCATTTAGCACATGGCTTTCATTTTATTTGATCCATTTTGAGGTTTCAAGGCAGAAACAACATGTCTTAGCTTAATGAGGAAAATAAAATGCACTTTGTGAATATGCAAGTTTTAATGTGAAATTGGCACTACAATATACCGGGGCGACTGTCTCGCCATATGGACAGTGCAGCCGGAGCCATTAGTCGCATCCAGCAAGGAGCTCGGCCCACTCGGGCACAGTAGCGAGTGCTTTACAACATACATGTGCTTTATTGAAGTTCAGCTGCAAACAGATTGGGCAGAGGGCCCATCATTTGCTCAGCATCTTGATGATCCATCTCTCTCACCCGCTTGTATACACCGAGTGGTCACCTCTTATTGGGCTGCCCCCCTGAATTTGTTGGGGTGCAGACTCCGTGGGTCGGAATACGTAATCCTGGCCCGCACAGACTCCATTACAGCTGGTCGCTGGTGGACGTCAGGCTTCTACTCTGATTGGCTCGTTTCGACTTACCCCACAGATACTCTACTGGGATGTGGTGACTGGGGGGCTTACTGCACCACGGCATGAAGAACCATTCCTTGTCACATTCCTGAATTATTCCTGTGTCCTCGAGGCAGGAACTGCTACTCAAATGAAGAAGCTCACTGACAGGTGGGATCACTGCTGCCATGAAGTGGTCTTCAGATTCAGGATTTGCAGGACTTCTGTCAACGGACCTAATGTGCCATCTCACGCTGTCATAGCACCCAGACAAATTTCCACTGGTGACCCTCCACAGGACCAATCTATGGGTCTGAAGGGGTTTTACCTAATGGTGGTCCTTCTGTCTTCACCAAATAGTGGAAAGTGAAATTCCTCATCTCACATGATATTTTCCTAATTATCTGTCATGAGTGGGCTTAGCAGACATGACATCTCTCATCTTCTCACACCAAGTCTTCCTGGTGAGGGTCACAGCAACAGCAGCAGCAGGCCAACCAGGCCATCCCAGGCTTCCCTTTCCTCATCTCTTCTTGGGAAATTCAGAAGCATTCCCAAATCCCTGCAGTATGTCCCGGTTTGGTCTATCGTTGGGTTTCCTCCCAGTGGAATGTGACCAGAGCAACTGCAGCGGGAGACTCCCAGGGGCAAAATATCTGCGATATCGAGGAGCAGTGACTCTATTCTGAGGCTCTCCCAAATCTCATCATGGAGTATCAGACTAGCTGAAATGTCGTCACCACCTGCAGGACCAGTCCTGAGAACTGGGTGGGGAGGCAATTTAGTGGCCTAGACAAGACTTGACCCTGGCAGTTGGTCTTCATATTTTATTTAATTTTCTCCTGCTATTCATTTCTAAACTCTTATTTTACCATGAAGACACCAAACAATGGCCATTTAGTAACGTGCTGCTTCATGGTCTCGGCGGTCTTGTTGTGTTCGTTCATTGTACGTCACGTTTACTGATTTGGCTGACATTGACGTACAACATTTAGGATACAATTGCTTCCATTTCTTTTTGTTTTTCCAATTGGAGGACAGGCCGGTCAAGTGACCTGCTCATTGTCACTCACTGGTGTCAGCGGTGGGATCTGAATCCACAACCTCAGGGTGTGAAGTCCAACGCTTTAACCACTACAGCACACTGAGCACTGAGGCTGTGTAAGATGTGTATTTTGTGAGGTTCAGATCTTTGTTTCCGTAGCGATTTCCTACCGATTTGGGTACTACCTGGAATTCTTTTTTGTGTGAATTCTGTCCATTTCCTGCCTCATTTGTTTCTGGCCTGTTCTGTTATTGAGTTCCTGTCTTCACACCTTGTGCTTCATCTTCTGTGCCCCTCCTGTTATTTTGTGGTCATCCTGATTTCTGAGAATTTGAGCTTTTTGAGCCAACGTCCCTCTATGTGACCATTCCAGCGATTTTCAGTTCCATAATTTTAGTAAGTCACGGAGAGTTGTGACAAGTGGCCGTGGCCAGCCGTCATGTAGTGTGACACACCAATGACACAATCAAGCAGGAAGGACTTTATCTTAACTTGTGTGTGTGTGTGAGAGCTGACGACAACCATGAGCGCCCAGTCAGAAGTACAATTCATGTAAGGTGGACACAAGGAAAGAAGGAAAGTGGGAGTTTTGGGCTGAGCCCACAGAAGTGAGGCCCTGTCATAATGTGACAGAAAGGAAAATGGCGGGCCGAGTCTGTGGGTGAACGCAGCCAACTGGATGGCATTTGCTGCTGGTGCCATCGGGGAGCACAATGATTGGCTGTCAAAGTGCAGAGAGCTTGAAATAGCTGGTTACTAGAACGTAAGGAAGACGTTCCTGGAGGTCGCTGGTCATGAAGTCTCCAGTGCGACACACACACACGCACCTACCTGATCGGCCAGATTGGGATTTGTGAAAGAAACGTTTCATGTCATTATCAGCTCTTTTTTCTGATTTACGTCTTAAGTTTCTCGGCTCCTCTTACGCGTCCGTGTGCCTTTCTCAGCCTACATCTTTGACCACAATCCTGATGGAGTCAGTTACGAGAGAAGGACAAATGGACCCAATAAACTCCGTTTATGTCCTTCCAGCCTTTCTGCTCAGAGCCGTGTCTTTAACATCAGCTGACAGTTGGAGGAATGCTGATGAACAAAGGAGACACCCTGCTTCAAGTGACCTTCCAAAAGTCAGCCATTTTCTCTCTCTTAATATCTTACAGATGGAGCAACTGAGAGCACAGTTGCAAACCCTCTGGAGAACCAAAGTAGCTCTGAGGAGGAGGAAGGTTTGTGGAGTTGCCTCTCAAACACGAAAGAGGAAAGGCCATTAACCTCGATGTGCGCCTCCTCCCAGATTTGCTAGCGCTCAGGGGAGGACAATAAAACCCCTGTAGATTGCTGATGGGAAAGTAAACCTCTGGGAGGCCGCCGTTAACGACTCCATCTAACACCAGGTTTCGAGCTAAATTACCCATTTTAATCATCATCTTACGGGGCTTACAGAGAGGACGCTGGAGTCCAGGCATTTAAATGGGGAAACGCAAATCTGTCGCTACACGGACCAACAGATGGCAGACCACTTCTCAGGGGTCAGATATTGAAGAACAAGTAGACACCGAAAGGCTCAGAGTCCTCTTGTTACCAAAAACTTTAGGGTGTCCTGCTGCAAGATCTGAACGTATTCAACGGGGCAGTCTAGAAAGCACAAGCTGGACCACTGGCATGGATAAGGGGCACATGGAGAGGCATACAGGGTCTGCTGCTGTCACCGTTGTGAATGGTGACAAAATAAACCAAAAACAAATCGAAAAGGTGCCATTTTTGGAGGTGGTTGCTATGGGAACGAGCCCAGATAGCACAAGTCATTACGTCATTCGTGCGACCGCACAGAGGTCACCCTCAAGGATTAAGGGGATCACAAGAGAGAGCCGAAGTCAGTAGCACATAACAGCGGTGACTTCCACATCTAGGTGACCTCTCCACTGCCCATCCATCTGCTCTTCTCTCTCATCGGGTGGGTCCTTCTGTTTCCTGGTACCCCATTATGATACGTTTATCAGGCACCCGAAACCTGCTGCTCACAACATTCATGCCAGATATCTGACCACCACTGCCGTCACGTTGACCAACTTTGGGACCAGAACCTCCTACAAATGTCACCTATCGTGTGCAGTGTCTCGCTCGGATTGTGCACTAAGCATGGAATGGCAGAGTGGCTGTTCAGGAAATGAGATGGCCGGATAATGGACAACGGTGACGTCTCTTTGAGGGAGCAGGGCGCTTCTCCAATGAGCCTTCATCTTCTTATGTGAGCACTAAAATGGATTTGCTGTCTCGTTTGCCACAACATAAAAGTGAGGGACTTAGAAGTAAACTTTACGAGTCAAGTCAGAAGAAAAGAATCTCAGGGCTATTGTGGGATTGAAGCTCTGACCTTCTAGTCATATGTTACCAATAAACAGAGTAATGAAGACTGAAACATTAGACCCCTTAAAATACCTCAGGGACCTCAAAACTGCACTTTGTCTTAGCAGGCTTCCTAACGGGACCACCACAGTAACACAGAAGTCAGCTGTTTGGAATCTTCACCAACATCGGCCCCAGATACCTGCGCGGTGCCCCTAAGAAGTGACGTGAGGTACTCCCGGTCATACTGTAGGTGACGCTTGGACCACTCGCGCTCTTTCTTAGGTTATTAATCGTAATCTTAATGCCCTGGGAGCAAAGCTTAAAGGACCTGCTGCGGTGGGCTCTTCCTCTTATACACCAAAAATCTGGAATGCTGATGGGTATGCTGGGTAAACAACACAAAACATTTCCAAAAACCCACTTCATTAGAACATTAGAGCAACGAGAAGAGGCCATCCAGCCCAGAAGCTCATTCATCCTCTTCAGCGACGTTCTCCAAAACAGCCTCACGTCGAGATGTGAACGTCCTTAAAGGCTTCCTCTCCACTTGTGTTCTTTGCATGAAGTAAAGCCTGTAACATGCGTGCCAAATTCGCCCTTAACTGTCCAGCTGTGTCCCCATGTTCTTGTTGATGAACTTCTTTTACGGTGAGAGTTTTTTCCAATCATAATTTTAAAGAGTTCAGCCATGTCGCCTCCTTCGGCTGGTCTCTTCACTCCACTGTCCTTACGGCTCGGCAGCTTGTGAGTACGTAATTGCTGACCTGAAGGTTGCTACTTCACGTCTCAGACGAGATGCCAACGCTGACCACCACAGACTGAATTCTTAGGCCAAGACAGGACATGTCCTAATTAATTTTTGGTGTCATTTGGGACAGATTCAAATACACTGAGAGGTGACCCCACCTGTGCCCAGCACTCTCGTGGTGTAAGATTTGGCCATTCGATCGTTGGCCTCCCCGCGCACACTTCTTTGTGTTTTGATTGCCCCGATCACAAGTGAGTTGAGCCCTTCTCCTTTTTCTGTTAGTAGCTGCTGCACGATCGCCCACACGAGGGGCATGTGCCAGGGGCTTCAATCAGCTGGCAGGCTTGCTCTGATTGACTGGTTAATTGTTTTATGTGAATTGTGTCACATTTGTACCTTTGTACATTTTTATTTTTACCTTTTTATTGTTAACGCGCCACGTTGACCCCCAACTTGCCATGCTGTGAATGAGATTCACTAATTACAGAAATTCAGTGTGGCCAAGAACCTTGTGGGTGAGTTTGGTGCTCTAAAAATCAAATGTAATTGTATTACTACCACAGTCTGCATGGCGTCACCCATAATGCACTGTAATCTCTGTAATTAGAACGGTCCTGTGTCACATCTCATTCATACCTCATGCAAACCGCTGCAGGGTTCACTTGGTACCGCACTGAGACCACCCTTTCCAGAGGGCCTCAATCCAGGTCCATACCCGAGTGCGATTGACATGTCACACCATCAGGGTGTTCTGGGTGTGTACCTATGGGTCCGTGACGGCAAGGGGCCTTTTCACTATGATGCACTCGATGACCAAGGGAGACCACCATAACCCCCTCAGGGTGGATGAAGCAATGAAGTCTTGCGCTGAAATCAAAGGTGAAGAAGACTGTGCCTGCATTTAGTGACCCTGCGTCCACGCACTGCATTGGTCAGCTCTGTGTGAAGTCCCTCAGGGGTCTGTGGGGGTCTTCATCTGGCCGCTACTTAAATCAACTGGAAGAGTTTGAAAAAAAAACTCCAAATGAACTTGGTGTGAAAGGTGGAATGGAGTTAGTAGTGCTTTAGGTTATTTGTAACTCCATTTCTATTTCGTTTATGAGCGTGTTTGTTTATTTCATTTATTTATTTATTTATTTATTTATCTGCTGTCTTTGTGGGGACCTTCAAAACTCAACTTGACGTCAGTTTGGCAGTCAGGACAGACGAGCTCCTCGCACTCGTCAGTATCGTTCTGATTGTAATTCCTGTAGGTCTTTGTAAAGTTGCCCAGCATTAGCCTTACGTCTGGCTCTTGGGGTGGACTATGGCCGGCAGCTTATCCCGGCCAATACCCCCAAGCCGCCAGGTGGAGCCCTCCCTGCAACCTGGAGATGCCCCGGGTTCCAGCAAGGCATCATGGACCTTGGAGTTTCCCTTCACAGTCCTGCTGGATACCATGGGGACCACCAGGGGATGCTGCAGGGAGGCCCAGGGACTTCATTTTGCCTTATAACCCGGAAGTACTTCCCATTCGAGGGGACAGAAGCAATGACGTACTTCCGGGTTGAAGAAAAGGAGTTTTCACCTGACCTGGAAGTGTTAAGAGTCACATGGACTGAGGGACAGAAACACTTCCGAGTCAAGAAGTGTAAAGGGACTATGGGTAACCCCAGCAGCGAGAGCCGGAGTTGGGAGGCAGTGCGACAGAGCTGCTGGGAGGAGTGGAGGATTGGTTGTGATTGTTTATTGGAGTAGTGTGGAGTAGTGGTGCTTGTGCACAGTATTATTAAAGTAAATTCAAAATATTGGACTTGTATCAGGTGTCTGATGTGCCGTCTGAGGGTTCAAGGGGACGAGAGCGCCCTTATTTGCCACACCGGTCAAGGCGCAGACGCCACCCTGGCCTGCCGTCAGACGGAGGGTCCGCCGATGTGCTTTGGAATTCTTTATTTGCTTCGATTCGGCTCAGAGCCCCCCGTGTTCCCTTCAATGATAGCAAATAACAATGAGTGATGTAGTTAGCAACCTGGAGGAAGAATGATTCATTAGCCATCGATTCCCTGAGGTTTCTACCCCCTCCGCCATCTCCCACAATCTGTAAGGGTTTTTGTTTTACTCACCTATCGGCTACTGTTAAATATGATTTATTAAGGTTAATGGCTTTGTCTTTATTAACTTCTCTATGATATTATGATAATAAGTATTTTACATCTGCTTTTATACATCCACTCCAGGATTTCGGCCTCATTCTGCACCTAATAACATGCGAGCTGTTGGCTCTTTGATGCCATTAACCCCCGAGTGCTGCCCTCGTGACCTTCTTTTTATTTTTACCTCCACAAACTTGGGAGTTTTGCTATAAATTCACATTCCTCCGGCCTGTAACCCCAGACCAGACTTCTTAGCGAAGCCGTTATTAAAAACGATTCTTTTCAGAAAATAGATGGATTCTAAACAGGGCACAACATGAAATGAAAGTGAGTGCGAGGATTTCGAAGTCAAAGCTGGTAATGAGCTCAAGGGTCCTCAGGCCGGAGATACAGAGAGACCCCACACTGTGGTCACAGTTGCTTCTGCTGCAGCCTGGTGCTAAAATCACTTCAGTTCATTTGTTACCTCATCAAGGGACACTCCAATGACAAGCCGGGAACCGAATTTTAGAAATTCTACAAATAGAGCAAAAATGAGCAGCTGACATATCTCCTCGACACTAACATTCAGGCTCTTTGCTATGACACTTGAAATTTGTCTCAGGTGCATCCCATAATATTGACCAGCGTTGAGATGTTTAGAGTCAATTCAATGGACTGGACTGGTCAGTAAAGGCTGAGCCCCGTCTAGAGAAGGCCGACAGGTGAGCCAAAAAAAACCAAAGAACCGCCAGCCGAGCTCAGGGACACGACGGGGTCGAGGCGCACATCTGGGGAGCACAGTGGCCTTCTGTCACCCCTGTGTGCCTGGGGGTCTAGGACAAGGGGGGGTGCTCCTTTCTCACCAGCCCCCAGGTAGGATTAAACATCATTTTACTTCTGGCAATGGCATACATTATCTATCTATCTATCTATCTATCTATCTATCTATCTATCTATCTATCTATCTATCTATCTATCTATCTATCTATCTATCTATCTATCTATCTATCTATCTATCTATCTATCTATCTATCTATCTATCTATCTATCTATCTATCTATTGTGGAGCTTGGCCCGGACACAGACAGGCAGACACGTTCATGTCACCCAACACACGTTAATTTACACTATTTACAACAGTTCTATGTGCACACAACCCCCAAAGACCCCAAAAGTCCTGGCCACCACTCAATGCCCGACGTCGTCCAACTTCCACCTGACTCAAGTCACTGTCTGCCCCTTTTATACAAGCCCGGATGGGCTCCAGGTTCTTCCCGACACTCCTCTGCGGAAACTCCCCTGTGTGGTGGAACTGCTGGCTGCACTCCCGGAAGCCCTCTGGGTGTCCCCAGTCTTCTTCCCCCCAGCACTTCCGGGTGTGGTGGAAGTGCTGAGGTCCAGGGCTCTCTAGGCACTGGGGCACCCCCTGGCGGTGACCACGGGCCCCTACATGGTTGGGCTTCCAAGCCCTGCACCTATGGCCCTCAACACAACCAGGGCGGTCACCCCCTCATTGTCGGGAGGAGGCGCAAACCCTCCTCCGGTCCTCCCGGGCATCCCGGCTGGGTACCACCCCCAGCGGTCTGCCACAGTATCTATCTATCTATCTATCTATCTATCTATCTATCTATCTATCTATCTATCTATCTATCTATCTATCTATCTATCTATCTATCTATCTATCTATCTATCTATCTATCTATCTATCTATCTATCTATCTATCTATCTGTTATATAGTGCCTTTCACACCATCTATCTATCTATCTATCTATCTATCTATCTATCTATCTATCTATCTATCTATCTATCTATCTATCTATCTATCTATCTATCTATCTATCTATCTATCTATCTATCTATCTATCTATCTATCTATCTATTGAATCCTGCCATCTACGCTATCTATCTATCTATCTATCTATCTATCTATCTATCTATCTATCTATCTATCTATCTATCTATCTATCTATCTATCTATCTATCTATCAGTTAATTAATTAATTAATTTTTTAAATGAAGAGAAACAGAGTTTTGTTGCAAATTCATCTTCAGAGCAGGGGTTCTGGAGGTCCGTAATGGCAGCAGGTTTTTTCATTTAAACCACTTTGGTAATTACAAGCCCCACTCCTTTAATGGCATTGTACGGTTCTTTGCTGGGTTCCTCGTAGCTCCATTGCTCGACAAGCACCATTCCATTCTGGGACGGATTCTCTGCCTATGAAGCTGGTTCTTTGTGTTTTGAACGTATGGCAGGCCACCTAGTAGGACACTAATGGACTAAGATCACCTGACATGGCCTGAGTGAGGGGAGGCTGAAAAGTCCGGACCCTGTCACCATCTCCTCCTGCTTAGTTACTGTTTGGAGCCTGTTACAGATCTAATGGATCTTTCTGGAACTTTCATGACTACGTGTCTTTCAAGAACTAAAAATGGATCCCCTATGGCATCGCTTGGCTCTGGCACCGTTCTTTTGAGAGATCAAGAAACCTGAAACTACGGCCTCTTAGTGCTTTTATCACACTGCAGATTTGTCATTTTCTGAGAACATCGTCCAGACACGTTTCGTGGTTCAGAACAGATTTGTACATCTTAGTCTTCCCCTTCTCTCTCATTTATTAACTCCATGACGCATGTCCAGAGGTGTAGGTGGAGGACGTTAGCTGGAGAGCCGGTGGCTCTTTGTCATTTACATCTCGTTATTAACTGATGGTTGGCAACACAGAAAGCTTCAGTGCAGCCATTTAACACTAAAATGGACAAGTATGGTTTGTAAATCGTAACAAACGAGTTAACTACATCTACAAATATTGGCTTAGTAGTAAATGAATGGATTCCAATTTATATAAACTGGTTAAAGTAGAAACCTGCAACCACTGCAGACCTCCAGGACCAGAGCTGAGTACTCCGGTGTAGACAATTCAAGCCTCCCAGGGATCATAAGAAGAGTTTGGGGCAGCACCCCTTGCCTAAGAGATGACGTCCACATTATAATATAACACATACCATAATGGAGCAGGCACAGACCTGCTTTTGACAACCGAGAAGACCCTTACAGAGCGACCCTCCTTCTCGGGGGCCAGTTTAGAACTGCTAAGAAACTGAACACGCTTGATTGTGGGATAGCGGAGGGAAGCCCATACAGAAATGGAGACAACGTGCAAACTCTGTACAGAGCGCGGGTGAGATTCGAGCCACGGACTGCCCTGTCAATAGAGGTGCCACCCGGGACAATGAAATTAAAGGACACCTTCACCCACCAGAGCTCAACAATCAAGAACGCCACGTTAAGTTGTCCCAAAAATACGAATCTACCAAAGTCGTGTTGTGCAATTTGACAAATGGCAGCAGAGCTCATAAAAGTGCGGCTTGTGTTTCTCTTCACAAGTGCAACTTAAATGCACAGCTTCAGCTGCTGGATAAATGACCAGAAGCAAATCTGTGACAATTAAATTTAAATCACATGGGTTAAAGGTCACAATTTACATTTGGTATAAATTGCTGGTGACAAACATAAAGGTCACAACAGGATTTATGGTCTGCCAAAATACAGTGCGTAACATATGTTAACGATATGTGTCAATAGTGTTCTGCCGAGCCGAGTTTTTCTCCTTTCAGAGGGTCATTATATCGCTAATAACTCATTATTAGTCAAAGTAAGTCACATCATACCTAGGGGTACAACATCTGCTTCCAGGACTGCTGTGAACTTGAAATGAATTAATCTGAGCAGAACGTGGTGCGTTCAAACACATGCAGATGAGCGCAGTCAGAGTCGAGAGTTTAGGATTAGCTTTCCTGGAATTATTTGGAGAAAGTCTTCTTGAGTCATTACATGGCACCCACACGTGGGCTCTCTAGGCGCGTCATTAGACGGTAACGATCGACACATTCTCGCGTTGCCAGTGTGAGGCTGGTCCTCAAATAGACTGGAGAGATGGGGTGCGCCAGATGTTTCCACAATCCCTGCCAATGAATCACCACCTTTATGGATACTTAGCCATAATAAAGTGACTTAGAGGTGCTGCTTTGGATGATTCCGATTCAGACGGCAAATTCTAATTAGTAAGGACGAGTAAGAGTGGCCTTGAATTGGGCTGAATAGACCGGAGAGCGTTACAATGTCTTAGGTTAGGGCACTTCTGTTCAATTCGATTCGATTCTGCAGGTAGGTAATAGAAGAAGCAGGTCTGTACACGGATGGATGAGTTTGGAGATAAATATCACATGTAATTTAGTAATAATAATAATAATAATAATAATGCAATGTGCAATAGGCCTAGGACAGATGATAAGCATGGCGGTGGTGACTCTCTTAATTTGCCTATTAACATACAGCGCACTAGGGGAGACGTCCTAAGGCGATATTTTGCATAATGAATTAGGTGCCGAGATGCTCCAAAAGAAACAATTTTCATTTTGCAATTGTTACTTAGGGAGCAGCAGAAAATTGGGTTGTTTGTTGATTTTTGCCGGTAATTCATACAAAAGGGGACCAAACAGGCCCTTTGTTCAGACTGTCACCTCAGGTGACGTGCGGAGTTAACAGGCGTGCGCTGGCAGCCTGAGCCAAAATGTACAAATGCTATTATGTAATAAAGTACGAGAGAGAGAGCGAGAGGACGGAGGCGCAGTCGTATAAGAGATCGAAATGAGCAGGCGAGGGCTGGAAGCTCTGGGCCTTTCAGGTGACGTAAATCACGGCAAAGCAGTGCAACGCCTTGGGTGGTTATAAAGCCTCGCAATTACTTTGGAGAATAATATCTGTATTTATCGATTCAATTTACTTGAAATTCGCAGAGTAAACATATGGGATCATGGCCATGTCAATGACAGCCCGAGAAGGCTCACTAGGTGGCACTCCATGGCTGCACTGGAGCTTCCAGGCTGCTTGAGAGCAGAACGAAAGCACAAGGTGGACTCTTAGCGTAAAGACGTCAAGGATGCCACAGCACGTCACCTTTCTGAAGGGCAAAGCGGCGGGGTGGCCGATCTCAACCACATTCTCAGAGATGAACTGCCAGAAACAAAGAAGTAAACATAAAAATGAAAGGAGCCGACCCATTAGTGGTGAATCTGACAGGTAAAGAGCATTTGAAAATTAGAGAACCGGTCATCTTAATGCCACCTCATCCAATTCTGGACTGCAGCCTCCCCTAACAGGACCAGGAACACGGCAGGAGAAAACAAACCTTTGACGTGGTGCCAGTCCAAAAAGTCTTAACGGTGTTATAAAATGTGTGTGACTCACTCCCCGCTGGCCACACGTCAGACAGGGACACTCTTTACTCGGGCACCTTGTCCTTATTCAGGATGTCGACTTGTTGGCACTGTCTTCATAAAAATGAAAGTTTATCATCTTTGAGTCACATGTTCCAGGCACCATCCTGGGAAAGCCTCCCTCCCTTCTGGTGAAATCAGGTCTTCAGTTCAGAAGCTCGTCATCGTTTATGCACACGTCACTGATGTGAAGAAGCACATTTTATCGAAACGGTTTATTCAATAATATTTTAGTAGACGTAACACACTTTTGGGACGTTGTGAGCAATTTTGGATTTTTCCATGGAATTTTTGATATGGCTTGCTGTTGTTCAAGCTGCCCTTCCATTCAAGTCCACTACTTTAGGGGCTTTATGAAGTCATCAGGTTAAACATTCTTCTTGGCATTCAACACAAATAACACAAGGTAAGTAACTGATACAAAAATGGTCATTTTGGAGGATGTGTCCCTACAGGAGAGGCCACCGAGGGGCAATAGTGTGCAGCAGTCGGTACTCATGGTGGTCACTCACAGCCACATCATGTCTAGCAGGCCTTTGAGCTCCGAGGACAGGAGATGAAGCTAATGGAGCTGCTGAAAGCTGAGTTTCTCACAGCCTAGATGAGTAATACTACAGTTTTATCGTTTTGTGCCTATGTGTTGTCTTTCATTGTGTGTGTGCGTGTGTGTGTATGTGTGTGTGTGAGAGCAACCCAGCAGGCCAGAGAGACAAAAAGCAAAGCGAGTGGATTTGAAAGAAGTTGGACCTGACCGTCGTACTACCCAGACATGGACCTTTAATGAAAGGCTGACATCAGCTAAGTCATAGACCATGAGGCTCCTATGAGACGTCCTGACTAGCAAGGCTGATAGCCAAGAAGAGCGGAATGGCCTTCAATCGAAGATTAAAGGCAGGCACCTAAACCAGCACCCAAAGCAAAACTGAAGACAAAGGTGACGCGACACAATGTGGTAACCAAATAGTCACAAGAAAACCTTTCAAAACCTCTGACAATCCGGAATCTTGGACAACAGAAGATGCGTCTCGCAGACCTTTACACTGTTCCCGTTGTCTAAACTCCTGAATTTCTTAAGGGCATCATAAGTCTCAGCCTCCAGTTGTCCCCTGGTAGCAACAAGCATAGCAATCTTAAGTAATGGAGCTCAAAATAGTGACGTACTAAAAACTGAAAATAACCCCGGATAAGAAAATCAGTTACAAATATGAACGTTAAACCCCATGAATAGATATGTGGAATAATCAGAGACAACAACGACATAAGAAAGCTAACAAGTGTCGTGAAGAGACTTCTTGTTCATTATTTATTTCTTTTTGAAATGATATTTTTAGTTTTTCACGTATTCTGTTATTTTCTGTTGTTCTAATGGCCTTGTCCCAGCTGTCTACGCTTGCTGTCACATGGTCTGCGTTGTGTCAGGCATGACGTCACTAATATTTCGGGTGGATAGCTGAGCATCGAGAGACCAAACTAGGACGGCATTGCAGTATTGGGATGTAAATGAATAACAAGCCGGCTGCTCACAAATGTCTGCTAGTTTGGCCCGTGTTTGTCTTCTTGAGCTTGAGTTGAGCTTAGCATTTTGGGATTTGGTCGCCAGTTGGTTTGTCTTCATCCATACATGACGTTCTGACCATTCCATGGCCTCAGTTTTAAAAATTTAAATCTGCATTTCCTGCTCTCTCGTAATATCAGATGGCCAACTTTTGGCTGTCTGGCCGTGACGACTTAGACTTTTTGACGCTTGATATCGTTCTCCACAATTTCAATTTCAGCACAGCATATCTCCTCCTTTCAAAATGAAACACTTTCCAAAGTCAAGGGTTGCCAAGTAAAGAATTCTGATTTCCAGATAAACAGAAAAGCGATTCCGCTGAAGTGCGTCATTCATAAGATTATCCTCTCCTGGCAGATCTCGGCCTGACACCGTTAGAGTGCCGCGGCATTGAAAGGGTCAAGAGCCCTGAGACTTAAGCACAGGTGCCCATCGCGGAGCCTCGCTTTGCCATGGCTGTCATTATGGGAGGACGCCATGTAAACGCTCTTCAGACTCGAGTAAAGCGGCCGCACGCCAGTTATGGCCGCTCACCTTTTGTGCTAATTGTACCCCCCTCAATTTTTATTAGATTAGAACAGAACACTCCAATCGGTCATTTGTCCAGAACAGCTGCTTAATTTTGTTTTGGCTGTTGATGCGCCATGTTGTTGGTTTTTAATTGTTGAAATTTGCTGATTTTTCACGGAGGACCAATTTGGGCAGATGTAAAATGTAAAAATACACTACATGTGCTGCTTTGCCGGCGTCAATTAGCCGCTTCATCTTTATACTAGATTTCCCTCTCATGTTGAATTCCGCCATAAAAAAGACATTGCGCGCAGTCTGCTGGATGAAAAATGGCCCACTCTTTTCATAGTGAAATCCTTAGCATTGTGCACTAAGAGGGTCGAAACACAAAATCCGAATACGTAAGAAAGAGAAACCACTCAGGCTGCGCAAGGAGGGCAGGCGGCTCTTTGAAGCAAAGTTCAATATGGCAGAGGCATAACGGAGCAAAGTCAGTCCAAAATGGACCTCAAAGGGGCTGATGGAGGGGCACCATGCTGGTGCGGTGGGCAGTGTCACTTCAGCACATTGTTTGGGTCAGCTCAGCTGGTGTGATCTCTCAGAGTCTGTATGGCTTTAAATGAGCACATTGTGCCCGGCTGGCACGCCGTTTAGGGCTGAGTCTGCTCCTGGGCCTAATGTCGACTGATGGTAAAAGTTCAAATCGAACTCCAGAAACATCCAGCTGTCTTCATTTCAGGACTGGAAGAAGAGGCCTGTTGCCAGATTAGGAATGAACACTTAACAGAGTGCCAGTCCTCTGCAGGGCATAGTAACTAATGCTGTGCCAGTTGAGGTACCAGTCAAGCTTAGGAGGTAGAAGCAAACCAGGGCAAAAAAAAAAAACCTACGCCAACACAAAAAGGGAGAACAAAGAAATGACAAGGACAGGATTGGAGCCCAGGGCACTGGAGATGTGAGGCGCCAGCGCTGTGCCACCATACCCACTACCGGATAAACAAGAAAGCTGAATGAATCAATGTTCTAAAAAACTGAGTCTGGCCCTTTTGTGGTTTAAACAAGTTAATTAGAATTGAAGACACTGAACTTTTAAAATAAATGTAATAATACGAGCATTGCCAGTGACAATGAAACAAGTCTGTGACTCCTTCAGTCAAAGTCATTCACTTTAATGGAGAATAAAACTAAAAAGTGAAATAACAAAACATTCAAAGGAAGGGCAGAGTAGCGACATACAGGACGGCTGCCTGTGTTTAGTTGAATTCCATGCCAACACAGTCGATGCCCGGTAGTGCCACTTTATCGTATGGCGAACTTCTAGGCATCTGTCTTTAGTTACCTTCTGTCCATCCATCCTTTTCTGAAGCCGCTTAACCCGCTAAAAGAACTGGGGACGAACGCAGGCAGCACATTGTGCAAACCAGGAACCAACTTCGGATGGGATGCCAGTCCAGTGCCACAGCCTTTACTCTTATTTATGACTTGTAGTCTCATTCAGTTTGATAAAATTTCACAACAGCTAATCAAGGACATCCGAATTGAGCACAATACACCTCTCACCTCAAAATGGAGGTGAAAACAAGAGGGGTACACAAAGGGGGTCACCTGTGGTTACACAGTCTTAATGGGGTGTATGCCAGCCTCAGAGTGGAGGTGAGCTGGTGACAGGTGGTAGCGTGTCCCCCCATCGATGGCTACACCTGTTTAAACAGTTTAATGCAGCATAATGGGGGGGAGGCCAGGAGGAAACTGTCAAGGGCAAGCACTGTATCCAGGGAATGACGCCAGCAGAGGACCTGAGAGCTCGAGGCACTTTGAACAGATTACTGGGGGTCTTACACATGAAGAAAGAGCCTAACCCCACCATTGCTTACGATGAAGTGGCTACCCATTGACAAAATGGCTCTGCCCAGTGACCAGCAGGTGCCCAGCAGGCCATACGGGTGACTCCCTCAGTAACCCCCCCTCCCCAATCACCTCTTATCTACTAATCAGTGCAGCTAATTTGGTGAGAAGCTGCTTATGTGAGCGCCCGAGAGCCCCTCGGAGTGCAGCGGCGGGGTCAGATCTGAAGAGCCGGCGTCTTTGTGCCTCAGTTAGTCAAACTGTTTACCGAACTGCCAAGTGAAATTCTTTACCTTTTGACACACATTGCAGATGAGTCCGGTTTTCAGGCAATAGACATGACAAGAAAGCAGAGAGTCCTCTTCAAGTCCTGGAGGAGTTTGCCACAGGCTGTCTCCATATCAGCCCAGAGGCCTATCCCGCAGCAAACAGATGGCTCCTGATCTGCAATTAAAGTCAAAGCACACACACATGTGCTGGCCATCAATGTGAAATATGCTGCAAAACCGCCTCGTCAGGTCACTTTGTGGACCCTGCAACACAACGCGGTCCAAACGGCCCGATCCGGAGGTCTGGGCAGATCTGCGCCTTGCTCAGCCACTCCACGTGATTGAGTTCGCAGTACGCCAGGCTGTCATTCAGTGTCACCGGTTTGCCAGGGCTCTATCCTTGGCTTTGCTTTGGCTTGTTTTTTGCTTATTTTCCTTTTCTTTGCAAATCGTTGGCTCTTTTTTGTGTTTTAGTGAAGGAGGACAGGTGTGGTGTGATGTTGGCAGTAACTTCTCTGGATACGAGACCAATATGGACAGCCATAGGTGGACTGTATTTTAGACGCAATATGAGTCCCCAATGCCCTGGGTGGCAGCGCACCTCTGGCATCCCCACAGTTTGAGGTCCCGCTGGCTTGCAGGTAACCTCATTGGAAACCGAAGCCTCGCCATCCTTGGAGGGCCTCCGGGCCCAGCCTGTCCTCCTCCTTGTCAGTCGGGTGGGCTTGGATTGAGAGTTTAGGGTCATCTCAAAAAGTTGTTGTTTAAGACTACTGAACGTCAGTTAGTCAGAGACCCTCAGGCACTAACATACACGTCCGTCGAAGCCATTTTCACATCTCTATGAGAGCCACCACAAGCCATTGGAGATGCTGTTAAACAGCCAGCAGTTAACGTCGTCTCCTAACACATGGAATTGCATTCTTTTATCACTATTGTTTTTAAATAGATAGATAGATAGATAGATAGATAGATAGATAGATAGATAGATAGATAGATAGATAGATAGATAGATAGATAGATAGATAGATAGATAGATAGATAGATAGATAGATAGATAGATAGATACTTTATTAATTCACAAATTCACAAATATGCTACAATTTTACATCAATATTTAATAAACACAGATGTGACAGCTGACTCTTGAATGAAGTAACTGAAAATGTGAAATGCTCCAACTTCACGTAGTCCTCAATTCTACGCCATGCTGACATTTCCTCACTTGTTTGTTATTGCATAGCACACTTGTCTGCTCAGCCTGTGTGAATGAGTGTGTGTGTGTGCGTGTGTGTGCCCAATATGCCCAGTGGTTGACTGGCACCCTTTCTGGAATCATGCCTTGGGTGCAATGCTATCCTTCATGAGCGTCAATTGAAATAAACAGCTTCACTAAAGGGCAGTCATTGCTGACAGCCGTCTAAGGTGCAGAAGAAAATAGTCGCCACACTGATAACACCAGAGGTGCTGTTCTGATTAGCCACAAAAAAGCACAATCAGGATTGCAAACGTCGGGCCCAAAACAGACCTCACTTCAGGCAGCCAGACCCCAAACTCGGGAAGGAGACTTCCAGGCCCACACTGGCCCAAAATCTGGCACTGGCTTTGAAAGTGCAAAAAATCCTTTCAGATGTTCCAAATACACAAAAATGCCCTCTAAGGGAGAGGATGACTGTTAACCTCTGGCTAGAAGAAGACACTGGTGATTCAGGAGAGCCTCAAAGTAGAGTCGCTTCTCCTCTGGATCACAAGGGGCCAGTTCAGGTGGTTCAGGTATGTCGTGATGATGCCCCCTTGGCCAGCTACCCCCCAAATGAGTCCCTGTGGCAGACTCAGGACACACTGGAGGGATCTTATCTCAGGGCTGGCTTGACAATGAAATCTGTAGCTGGAGAGAGGGAAAACTGAACTGGCCCGTAGCCACCAAGACCCTCACCAGGAAACGGGCTGAGATGAGATGTGGGAAAAAAAAAAGGCAACCCAAGGCAAACAAGTGCAGTCGATAAACCGATAATCAGAAAATATCTGCAGAGAGCCAGAGCAGTCCTGACTCACAAATGACACTCTGCTCAAAGGCCGACGGCGGTGCCACAGTGTGACTCCGCTCTTGGGCTGGACTCCAAATACTTAAATACACAACACAAATTAACATCATGATGTTAACAAAAATGGCATAGAAACAAAGAACATGAAAATGAATGACAATTCAAAAATAACAATCACAAGGAAAATGCACATAATATCGGGCTGTGACACAGCAGGTGCCATGGCGGTAACGTCCCCAACGCCCAGTGCTTCTGCAGGCCGGGGTCACACTGACACCAAACCCAAAGAGGGTCCAGAATGAGCTCCTGGGTTGGTGACGGCCACAAGTGACAAGCGTGACTGATGTCTGATCTGGCAGGTGACTTGGCCTGCAAAGACCCCTGAGCATCGAGTAGGTGGACTTTAAAAGAAAGGAAGGCCGTATTTCAATGCAAAGAAATCATGAAGTGGGAATTAAAGAACCTGTGGAGTTTTGGGCAATTTATGAACTGAGGTCTTAATCCTATCAACGCTGGAAGGGACAGTGCAGCCACTAGAGAGCTAAGAATTTCGATCCTGGATAAAAATGGCACAGGGTGGGCGTGGAAACACAGGCTGGCACCACTGGACATTGACGTGATGATCAGGCCTAGTTAGGTGGTACACAAAGAGAAGAGCAGAAGAGGCGGCACTATTCATTGGGTCACCCCCCAGGTTTGCATGTCACTAGGCCAGGACACACGGTGGGGTCTGCCCCAAATGAAGCCCGATGTGAAGTAACGACATTAGAGGTGCAAAACGATCTCGCAGTAATTGGGGGCGCGCTTCAAAACCTGCGCCTGTGTTCCTAATGGTATTTAGGTTAATGCAATGCAATGTTAATCATTTCATTTAGTGCGCTGAATATGCAACGCGTCCAAAAAATGCAAATTCTTCCCCTGTGCCTTGTTGACATAACAGTTACACCGGCTTCAAACAATGCGCTCTTAAAAATAGAAAATGTATCTTTTCTGATTTACATCCTGGGTATTATATTTTGGATTACCAGTTTTATTATTTCAATTACAGAAAACTAGAGGATTAAAAACCTTTACTGGAGAAGCTGGGCGTGAATGCCAAGTAGCCCCAAAGTCGGACCTGTGCTGGCTACGGCCCGCTGTTTTCTTTTACCCGTTCAGTAATCCAATTATTTATTAAACTATCCAGAGGCGTCTCCAGGCGGCACACGACTGTTTGAAGAACGTAATCTTCCCCAGCAGTAAACATCTGTCCTCAGCCTTTTCCGTGGGGAGGCCCAGTGTAATATTTGTAGCAGGCCATTTTGTTAGCGTTCCTCATCTAAATACACAGAATGCTAATGAAAGTGAAGATGAAAAAATACAAAAATATGACTGAGGACAGGAACAGGCAACCCTGCCAGTGTTTCTTTAAGGATTAACAAGGTAAGGCTTAGGAAAAACATTTCATTTGTCCATAAAAATCGGTATCATCTCTTAGCATTTGAAATTTAAAAGCTCTCAGAATATTAAACTTTACAGGTTTTCCAAATCCATTCAGTTACCTGAACTCATTTAATCCAATCTGAGGAGTTGACATGGCTAACCACTACACCACCAAGCTTCTCTCCTGAGTTAATAAATTCAAGATTTTACCTTAGTTCAACAGTCTGTGGTATTTTGTGGCTTCATAACTAATAAAAAAGGGGATAGAAATAAAAGACTGAAAAACAAAAGCCTACACCAATACAGAGGTGGGCAAGTGTGCCCCAAAGCAGACAAATGCAGGACTCTGGTGAGTGCCTTATGGTGTCTGTCTTGATGGGACACGGGTGGCGTGATGCGGAGCCTACAACCCAACTTCCACATTTGCCCACAGATTGGAGGACGACACGACCAAAAACATTTGACATCACTTCCACCCACAGCCTGCATGAGGCAGCAGCTAAGACGACCAGATGTCTCTTCAATACCAACCTTGAGCATTGTAACTGTCCTACCTTTTGGCGTAGTCGGCAGGATAGGCTGCATTAATGTTTGTTGTTTTACCCTGCTCCTGTGTTTTTCCTTTTATCTCTGGTCCGTTATCTTCAATTGTGTTTTCCATTTGCAGGGCCAGAGCCTCACTGCTCATGGTGACTTTTAGGTGCTGCAGTTACCTGAGAAGTACATGTAAGACATTCAGCTAGTCGCTGTGCCGTCAGTGAGTATGACTGCTGTGCTCTTTGGCCTCTTTTTAAATTTCTAACTTCATTCCTTGTTACCTTTCCAGTTCCTTTGACAATGTAAGATTTAGAATTTAAGGATTAAGTATTTAAATATAATAAACTAGCCATGTGCGCCCAACTATGTTGCGCGTGTTAAAGTTGTCTGCGAAGGGCTCCCTGTTTAAACGCGGCTGCCAGTCGTGAACTGGGCCCTTCGTCGCACAGCATTGTGATTTTTTATAAGGAAAACAAAATTACAAAACAAAACCCTTGGACATTGATTCGATAGGAACGGCCTACTCGGAATCACTGTCCGAATAGTAATTATGTGGTGGTGGAGGAGCATTTCTGCTTCTCTCCGTTCACAGTCCGTCTCGTTTTCATGATGCTGTCGTTTCCTCTCATGAGCTCTTCTCAACCTTTCTCCAATCTCGCAGGTTGCTGTGTGGCAATCCAAAGAGTAAGGATGAACCAATGCTTCTTTCTTGAACTCCAAACGCCGAGTGATGGAAAATCACAGAAGTGTGTCCAACTTATATACTCTGACTGCCGACTCCAAAAAGTGGGTGAACATTCAATTTGGACAAAGTGCTGCCAACGACGGTCGATAGAAACACAAAAAACCACAGTCTTGACAACGAAGCAGGTGTCGACGCCAGATCTAAACACAAAGAGTGGTATCGACAGTGTTTGTATACAAAAGTAACAGCCAAGGTGTTGTGTATTCAGCCAGTACAAACAGCACGTAGTCTCTTTAATCACCACACTCCAACCTCATCCAACGATCCTCCCCATCACTTCCTCTCCTCCTCCATCACTACTGCCCTCTACTGAACACAGCAGGAAAACCACATGAATTTGCGGACAAACAAAGATCAAGATCCAAATGAAGATTATATATAAAGATTTAAGTATCCGCAACCCTGTAGTTAGGATACAGCGGGTTGGATAATGGATAGATGGATAAATTTAAGTATTTCTCTCTATTATAATAAAAAAATCCTGGGAGGAGATGTGACTTTTTCAGAGAGAGACACTTTCACATCCCACGAGACGAGACTTTGTGCCAAGAGATTTAACCACACCAAGGGCCAGAAATAAAAGACAAAGAGTAGATGAGAAAGTAGAACATTGTAAAGAATTCAAAAACGTTGGTGTGATACACATGAGAGCAGGTTAGAGATAATGGAAGTACGAAAATTTGAAAGTCTCAAAAAAATGATAGTAAAGATCACATGAGCGCAAACAAACAGAAATTATTACTCGGTGAAATAACAGAACAGTGAAAAGAGATCAAATATATTGTTCGGATTTAAACTTTAAGTCGGAGACGTGTAGATCGTCTAATTCGTGTGGCCATCAGGGAAAAGTCGTGTTTCTTCCCAATGAAGAGGCGTATCCACGAGAATTAAAAGATTTGTTGTTTTCTGAAAGTGAAATCCACAGAATCGAGCGGCAGAGACGTGAAGTGGCTGGCGAGTAGCGCGGGCCAGGGGGGTTGGCAAGCGAAGCAGGCAGGGGGTGAAGCCCCCTAGTAAATTAAGAATTTAAGAATTAAGATTTGGATTCAGTATTTGAAATTTGGCTTGGAATTAGATTACAAGTCTTTACTTGAATTTCTTACAATTGTCCCCAACAAACACAAATGCAGAAAATTGTTTTTTGCTGCACATGCAAACATTTGGCGGTTTGAAGACGTATGCCACTATCTTACATAGGTAGAGCAGGATGACATCGTGTCACATGACCAGCAATGTGTATAACAACCGTAAACAATATGCGGAACTAAAACAAGTAACAAAATGGCATTGTCAGAAAAAGGAGAAACATCCCATAAAATAATAACCAAGTCCAAAAATGAAACAAATGGATGCCATTATAGGGTGAGAGACACGGGCACATATTCTAACACCATCGAATTCAAAAACATGGAGAAGACCGTCTTTACTTGTACGAGTTATTGTAAGCCAACTGACAGAGCAGAACATCTCCCTCGTCCAGTGCCACCCTGGTCAGACTGTAAGCTGACTTAGAGATCACTGAACATCACTGATGTCTTCTTCAAGGGTTGACCTTGAGAATCATTTGCACTCATTTCTGTTTTCCGATTAAAACGTTTCAAATGTTAAATACTTACATGAACGCTTAACGTCATTAGGGTAGAATTAGCAGGTGTTGCTGTATAATTTCTTGGTACCTCATAGACCACAACATAATGAGCTCCGATCCCAGTAGGAGACGCCGGCTGTGTCCAGTTGAGGCGCCGGTGGTCTGAGCTGAGGGGGCTGCCATGCCCTGTGGCGGTGCTTCCAGGGTTTGTGTTGGCGACCACAAGCTGTCCGCAGATCCCCTGGCGTCGTGGGCTCTCACTCGATATTCATGTGCAGTGTTTGGCTGGAGCACATTTGACACATCGATAAATTCCAAGGGGCCGTCAGACCAAGTAAAGACAAGCCGCTCCTCTTCCATTCCAACTTGTCGTCTGAAAAGAAGAAACAAAAGAGTTTAATGGTGTTGCTTGCCAAACATTTCTTTTTTCAGGCAACCTCTAATAATTATGAAAGACATTTTCAGTTTAAGGCCTTCTGTGTTTTTCAAATATAAACCTTGAGTGAACTCAAATTACTTCAATTGAATGTAATGAATTTTTAAGAAGGTGGGCATCGCAAACCCATTTCCTTATTCTTACATACGGCGGCTTGTGACTGGTAGGCACCACGAAATAACAAAATTAAGAAGTAAACCAACCAACTGGGTCTGGGTGGCGTTTAGGTGAAGCTCTTCTGGTGTCTTTGGGATGCTTGGGCTCAGTCTGAGAGGTGTCTGTGTGTTGACTCAACACTTGGGTCCTGCTTGGACACATAATCGGGGTCTTCAGTTTGAGAAATGGAGGTCTGGTGCCATCCTCAAGCACTACAGGAGCAAGTTTGAGGCTCAGAGCGGGTGGGCACCACGGCTTTGGGGAGAGGGAGTGCACAGCCGGTAACCACCTGCAGGAAGGGAGATGCATGACGTCACTTCTGGTGCCATGGTGGGCACCCTAGCCTTTCCACAAGGACGGCAACACCCCAGGACTTATGGACCAGCAGCTGATGGTGACAAAAGGTGTCCCTCAGAAGCAATTCAAGCTTTTTCACTCTAAGGCCAAAGTGGTCTTTACCTTTGTTTCGATCTTTTTTGGTACACTGGCCTATCAGAACTACAGTAAATGTGGCTCCGCACTGAAAACCCCTAAGTTCACGTGGTGTTGCTCTCGTTAACAATGGAGAGATGCTGTCATGGTGTGATTACCTGAACAGTGTCTCATCACAAGGAAGGAGGCTCCCTTCTGAAAACTGAAATAAAGTGGAATCAGGCCGGGAATCCCACAGAATAAATGAATGCGAGACCCTCACTGTTCACTGATAGACAAGAGCAGCGGGAAGTCATGAAGACTCGGAGTGCTGGAATTCTGCAAGGAAACAACAAAAACGCACAATCAGAGAGGCGCACGTGATCTAATTTATGTTAACTTTCAGGAGAGTTTTGATAAAGGAGTCCAGGCATCAAATTTAAAGAAGTTGGACTTCAAGGCACAGTGTGCAGCTGGGTGTGAAACGGGCTAAAAACCAAAATTAGAGAACTAGCAGGTGCCCATCAGGGGTCAGAGCTGAGGCCACTGCTCGTCTTAACTTAAATAAGTGACTAGAACGTAACTGGCTACGTCTGCAGATGATTCCAGACCAGGAAGAATGGAAGATCATTAGAATCAGCCAGATCGGCAAATTCAAGTTAAAATACATAAGTATGAGATCTTCTTCTTCTTCTTCTTGTTCTTCTTGTTCTTGTTCTTGTTCTTGTTCTTGTTCTTGTTCTTGTTCTTGTTCTTGTTCTTGTTCTTGTTCTTCTTCTTCTTCTTCTTCTTCTTCTTCTTCTTCTTCTTCTTCTTCTTTCATCTGCTCCTGTTAGGGGTCACCACAGCGGATCATCTCATTCCATATCTTCTTGTCCTCGTCATCTTGCTCTGTTACCCCCCACCACCTGCATGTCGTCTCTCACCACCCACAACATAAGTAAGATATCATATGTAGGAAACATTTTAGATTTTAGATATCACATGTATGGAAATAAACATTTTAAACTGGCACAAGCACAAAGAATCTAAAAGACTAAGCCTAAAAAAATCAAATCCGAGATCCAAAAATTCAAATTAGGGTTAAGGTTAGGAAGCCAATGAATGATCTGAAGAGCCTTACAAAGCAAAACCAGACGACCACTAAGAGTGACAGTCTGGGGATCAGCTCTGAGTCTGATGCAGGCCTAGAGGGGCCTGGGGTGGTCCCACAGTGGTAGTGTCAGGGGGCTCCACCCCCTTCGGCTCAGCATATAAAAACAAGAAACATAAGACTCTGAACAAAGACATACATAATTAGTATAATACTTAACAATACATAATTAAAACTATTTACATTGAGAAGTAATCAACTAAGAACATAAAGCACAAGCAGAATTCCTAACATATGTTTATATATAAAACACTGGGATGAAACCCTGAATTTTCCATAAGAACCCCAAATCCTAAATATTTAAACCAAAGGTCCAAATGAGGAAAGACTAAATGGTCAGAAGACCACCAAACTCGATAAGAGAGGGTGAGCACCCAAAGGATGGGGTGCCCAGTGGTAAACTACCAATGCCATGGCACTGAGGATGAGGCAGCAGGTGTCTTATGCAGAACTCTCAGCTGAGCTCATGCAGCACCCGAGAGCCCGAGTTGCCAATCAGTCCTCATTACTTTGGACAAGTGGCAGAGTTGTGGGTGAGGGACCAGAACAGAATGACAGAGACAAAGAAAAATAGAAACAAAATAGCGATGAGGGAGTGAGAGAACACGAACACCATAAATAAAATTAAAAGAGGGGTGAGATGTGCCAGGGCTTCTAGGAGAGACTTCAGAGAGGCTTGCCCTTGGTGTTTGTGCCCTTCGAGGAGGTGGCACCTACACCTCTGGCTCCCTGTTACTGTGCACTGCAATAAGAGGGCTGAAGAGCACAATGGCTTATTATGTCAGCCTGGTGTTCCTCTGTTATTGCCACAAGTCCTGGGTCTTCTCCTCTGTGCCCTTTTCGTCCCTTCCCCTCTAGTAGGACATTCACAAGCAACTCCACAGTGATGCCAATACAAAAAAATGACAGTCATGAGGAGGATTTTAAAGTCAGATTTGAGCACACGGATAGAAAATCAAAACCTGAATGAGTGTGAAAAGGTTAAAATGCCAATTAGTTGAAAATGGAGACATAAAACACGAGCAGAAGAAGCAGAGAAAACAGAGAAGGTGGGCTGAAAACAAATGTTATTGGCTCAGGGTGTAGCTATCAAAAAGTGGGCTTGAGAATCCGAGGACACTGATTGGCAAAAAGGTGCAAGGAATCCGTGAATTCAAATGAGCCGCACGAGACAGCTGATGCCAGGCCAAGCTGAGACGTGGGCAGGGCACGACACCCATCTACTCCTTCTGGCCATCTTTTCTCAGAAGCCATTTATTCCTTTGCAGGAAGCTGATGTTTATTTGGAAGCAGCGTGCAGAAAGGAGCAGCCAGGGGTGGAATGCCAGTCCAGTACATGGCAGACTGGCATACTCTGCGCCATCACCTGACTCAGGGAGGAAATGGGAGTCTGATGTGTGAGGAATGACGTAACCTAACATTCCCAAGCCCACTTAACTCAGTTCAGGCTTTCAGGGGGCCGGAGCCTATTGTGGCCGCACTGGGTGTGAGGTAGAAAATGGCTCCAGTAGGAGTGCCAGTCTGTAGCAGGGGTCATTAACACACCAACTCGCAGTCACAATGCGGCCACTCTGGTCTTTCAGGATGTGTGTGGAAAACAGGAGTACCGGGAGAAAAGATACACAGAGAATCACATCAGGGCATTAGATTTGCACCCAGGGTGCTGGGAGGCGGCCCAGTGCACCACCATGCCACCTCAGTAAGGAAATACATGCCGAGAGAAATTCCACCTTTTAAAGCACGTATATAATTCCAAATGCAGCTCCGTCCAAACGGCACACAAATGCTATGCAACCAGAGCACAATCCGCTTGCTCGCTGGTCTTTTACAGCAAGAGCACAACGTGCCAAAGCCGATTATTAGATAATTAAGATAGCAGATAAATACTGAGACACCTGCCAACATCCTGGCATCAAGTCAGGATCCAGAGTGAAACAATGACCCGAAAGGACGCGGGCGTCAATTGACAATAAGAATTGATGGACAGCAGAGCGGAGTCAGCATCGGCATGATGGGTACAACACAGTCAGGTTTAACAGAATTAAATCAAAGCATATGAGATCTGAAATACAAGAGAGAAGGAGCGAGCGGCTTGTCAGATACGATGAAATCTCACAGACGGACTTAGGAACGTCTTCTGAAGACACACGGGTGTTTACCTGAGGAAGTCAGAAGATCCCAGTGACTGATGGGCTGAGAAGGAGCTCACACTCCTCATGCCATGTGATGTTCCAATGCCAGGACCTTAGCCTGAAAAGGATGGAATCCACACATAGACCACGGGGCATGTGCCCCCTGCTGGCCTCACCAACACTTCTTCCAGCAAGCTTTCCTAGTTGGTCTCCCATCCAAGTGCTGGCCAGAGCTAAACATGCTTGGGTGCTTCAGGTGGATGGTGTGCTCTGAAGTGCAGGTGGTGACATCAGAATGAAGCTCGATCACGCGGTATCAGTGGCACTTAAAAACAACGAACATGCAAAGGCACAAAAGAGCGAACTGACAAGGAGGCGAACCACCATCACGATGACAAATGATCTAACATTTGTGAAGAAAATGCACTTCAAAGGTCCACAAATAGGATGGACG
The DNA here is from genome assembly GCF_900747795.2 of Erpetoichthys calabaricus. NCBI lineage: Eukaryota > Metazoa > Chordata > Cladistia > Polypteriformes > Polypteridae > Erpetoichthys > Erpetoichthys calabaricus. The sequence continues at coordinate 992,853 of NC_041408.2, read as the reverse complement.
ATGCAAGAACGGTGATGAAAACAGGACCTTTATGGCAAGTAATCTCATGACAGAGGGGCAGTAACCCCAAAGCTGCTACCACTGGGAGCCTCGGTGAGGTTTGAACTCTTCACTTTGTGGTTCCTTCCTCATCATTGAAATTTCCAGGACCCCCAACAAACTCCCAACTTTGCCATTCTCCATTTTCTCATACCCATTTTTTATCGTGTTACAGATTTAGGATTAAGGAGAAAACAGAAAACGTAATTTGTACCATCGTGGCTCCTGGGGCTGAATCCTGCTCTGTGCGAAAGTAAACTCTCAAAGAGGCAGATGGCTCCCGTAATCTTACACTTTCAATTGCTCCCAGCAGTAAGGCCTTAATCCGCGCTGAACACTGTGGTTTCCAATTCTCCCACTTCATCGTTGTTTTGTATTAACACGTGTTTGTATATTTCATTTTTGCTTTTATTTTTTGATTAATTACGTGTCACATTTGTCTCTGATTTTTCATTATGTCTTTAAAAATGTACCTCTGTTCCTTGTTCTCTGTGGGTGGAGCCCCAGGAGGCGGGGCCACCCTGACCTCACTGCCGCTGCCCCTCCCACTGGCTATTTAAGTCATCTCAGGAACAGGAGGCCATTTTGTTCCTCCTGAAGTTCTGTGAGTTTTGCAGTTTCTCTTTGGATTTTAAGCTTTTTGTGAAATTCTCGCCTGTTTTTCTTGGGTTCCACCCGCCGATTGTATATTGGAGTCCGTTGGCTGTGGGTTACTTTTAGACGAATACTTTTAGAATCCTTTCTATTTTTGCTAATAAACCTTCAGTTTATGAAGATCCTCTGCTGGCCCTTTTTGTTCACAAGCTGGGGTTTGTCAGTCATCCTCCCTCTTGTGGGCCTTTCTTGTTCCCCATGTTTGGGGTCTGCACCAGCTCAAGCCATGGGTGCCTGTCTGAGTTAAGGTGAACCTTTTCTGGGTGGGTTAGTGACGTTCCTGGCCTGCTTCTTGGCTTATATTTGGGGGCCTCACACTCATCCTGCCTTGGTGAAAACTCCATTTTGTAACAGAGGGACTGAACATTTGGCTTTATAATTCTCCATTTCCTCAACAGTGGGACTGAACTCAAAATCCTGTAACACTGCAGCTGTTAATTCTCCCAACGGAAGGGAAAGAACTTTTACAATTGTGCTGTTGAAGCGGTTTATGTCTGCAAGGGAGCCCATAATGCTATGGCTTTCTAGAGTCTTTATGGTCACATGTTACTTGTGCGTGCTACTTAGTGTGCAACGTGTCACCAGTCTCCAGAGATTAATTTCCAGTCTTCTTAAAGAGGAAGGGGGCTTCATGGGGAACTTTTCATTTGGAAGTCCCCTTGATGGAACTTTGTGCCTTCAATGCCCCCCAATGCAGGACGTTCAACTTACAAAAGCTACAAATCCAGAGAGGCCTGAACCTCCCTGTTTACCCAGTGGGGTGAATTAGGTGGGTAATTTTGAAGGCTGTGGCCCCCAGGAGGCTGAACCCACACTTTGTGGCTGCCAATCTCTTCCACTGAATCTCCTGGCTATTCAGCTCTGCGATTTCCGGTCTTCATGATGAACGCAGAACGTTATGCTCAATGTGGGTGTTCACATCTCAGCCAGGGTTCCTCCACTATAAATCCAGAAGGTCTCCCACAGTTCCTGGTGCTTCATTTCAAATGTGCCTGGTTAGTGGTGGGTTTTCTTGTGCTTTGCTCTTCTTATTGTCATTTGACTAGATGCTCTGGTTTTGACTTCACCTTTGGATTGTGTTTTTTGGACATCGTTCACAATGTTCACATTTCTGGCTTTGGTGATCTTCAGAGCTTCTTGGTGAAACTGAGCAGTTCTGTGATGATACATTCATAAAGACTCCATGTTTGCCCTTACTTCTAGCCGGGGCTTACTGGTGATATCCCCACTCTAAAGGAGATTTTCTGTAGTGGAACTTATTGGGATTGATGTGCTTTGGGACCCCTAGTCCACAACAGTGGGACAATGAACCTGTGAGATTGAGGGTCTCAAAACCTCCCGGTGCTGTGAACAGAATCCAGACATTGGTGGTCTGAAACTTTGTGAATGGAGCCGGTTTAGCCGTTGTCGGCCTCCTTCAGGTCATGAGCCACTCGTTCAGGACCACTCCGAAATCAGATGTCACACACGCCGGCGACTGTTTCTGTTGTCGTAAGTCACGTTTGCACCTCAGCCAGACAGAAAGAAAGAACGAAAGCAGAAAGGGAGTTAATAAGCCAGCTCTTGTGAAATACAAAGTTTATCACCGAGTCTCCGTCACCAAAACACAGCGCACTGGATATGAAATTGAAAGCTGATAAATTCTCTTTGATCCTCGGTTTGTGAATATATGCTAAAGGAGTTTTTTTTTCTGGTATTTACTTGGATTAGCGCGCTCTGACCTTGCATACATCACGGTAGCCAGCAGCAGCATTAAATGACCTTGGGAAAAAAATAGATATATTTGAATGTATCATAACAAAGACAGAGAGATTAATCTTTGAAGCCTTGGTTAAAAATTCAATTTCCCTTAAATTATCACAAAGATTGGCGCAGAAACTAGTGTGCTAAAAAAATCTATTTTGATACATCAAGCATTAAGTAGATTATCAGGACCTGAATGAGGCATACATCAGCTCGCCAATGGATTCCGGAATGTCCCGGGCCCGGCCAAAATGCAAAAGAGTCAAGACAATGGAGCGCAAGTACATCAAGGAACACCTAAAGGAAGCTGCCGGCCGTTCGCAATGTTTGCAATACGCCAAAATGAAGTATGGCCCCCTGAATTGGCAATAAAAGAGCTTCTGATTTTAAAGAGCCGCTCTTGTCCTCGGCCCCCGAAGAGCCCCAGCACTCTTGTTTCCTGAATGCCTTTTAACTTCAGCACAAATCACGAACGGCCCGGTGATTCATGTCTGCAGACAAGAATGTAACGATTCTATCATGAGCCCCAGCGCACCATTTTCATTTCAGTTTAAATAAAGAAAAAATGCATCTATGTCAGTCAGCAATATTCCACTGTACTCAGAGGTATCAAACAAGCGCGCATTACGATGGCGAGCCGATTGTGTCACGTTGCTCTAAGCTTTATTGCCTCTGAGTCGACAAAGCTGGATGGCATTCACTTTCATATTTCTCTCCATATCACTCTTTCCATGTGCCCGGAATAATCAAATACGTAGTCAACATCTCTTTACGGCCGTCTTGTCAGCAGCGATGAGTCTTTTCTCCATTCCTTTACGGGCAAGATTCAAACGATGACCCGAACGCACATACATAATCCTCCTATCTCCATTAGACGACGAGGTATCGTTCACGGCCAGGGGATCTGCCGCAGCCTCCGCTGCCGCCACGTGTGCACAACTTTGTGCCGTCTGCTCGGGCTCACTTCAAGGTTATGCTTTTGGCGCTCTTGGTGATGTCGGGTTCAGCGCACGCCAGACGTGTCACACGCCATCTTTAGATGTTTTATGGGCACAGAAGAGAACTTCTTCCATTTGCTTTGGTGTGTTCAGCAGACGTTGTCAGCATGTTAGATTTGGAGGTTATTGGCGAATGCGCACAAAAGCAGACGTTGTGGCATACGATGAAATTCTTACTCTGCGTGTCCTCATATCCAACAATAACACAAGTAACAAGATCATGTGACCCCAGACGAGGGGCTCGTCAGCTCAACAACAATTTATGGCTTGGAGAGCCCAAAATCACTCAAGGGGTGCCTTTTTAACAGGGAGCGATGGACAGAAGGCATTCCCAAGTCTGATGGAGACTCTCCTGACGTCTCATTGTCCTGAATTTTATGCTCCTGTGATGTCTGCCCAATGACCAAAGTACAAATGAAGGACGAGTAGATGACCCAGAGCTGCTGCAGAGATAGTTTGGGAAGTTCTCACCACCCGCCTGACAATCCTTCACAAAACACTTCCCAAAGTCAACAAATGGGTACAGTGGTGGGGGCTCCAAACTGGTGAGACCCCGTTTAATCAAACTGAAACTCAAAAAAGACAGCAAGAGGTGCCAAAGCTCAAATCCAACACTCAACAACAAAAGAAACAGTGAAGAGCTTTGTCTCCAGCGGTCACAGCCGCCTTCTGGTAGACCACCGGCATACACAGGTCTGAGCCTGGAAGGGGTGGGGCCTAATCTGTGTGATGGAGGCGGGACTAGTTAGCCATTCTGAGCTGAGGAGGAGATCATTAGCGTCAATATGCCCTCCTACCACAGGGTGGCATTGTCAGTCTTACCTCAGCCTTTGAGGTGTTTCCAATCTGTACAAATTGCTGACATTGTTACCACACTTCCTTAACCTTCTCAGTGACACTGTTGAGATTTCTTTTCTTAAAGATGGATGGTGTCTGAGACCACGTAAGTGTAACAGGTGTATAAAATAAAAAGTTTAGTTGTTTGGAGCCTCAGCACATCCTGATAACCTCCATTGTGTTGTAAGTTTTCCTCTTGTGGTCCTCGGTGGGTTACTGTGAGAGAACATAAGCACACTGTTATTCTCTGTATGGTAAAATTCAATCATTTTAAATTGTCAAGTTAAATTTTTTTTGTACGTGACAGTAATTGTAATATGATTTTTGTTGTATACAGTTGTTGTTTTGAAATGTTTTGAATGCTTTTCTATTCATTTTGGTTATGTGTTCAAGTGAGCGTTCAACGGCCTTTCCACGCGCTTTTCTTTTGCTAATAGGAGGAATCACAGAGCTTGAATAGTCACTTTGTATGTTCTCTGTTTTAATATTTCAGGTGTGTTATTTTTTTTATTTGTATATTGAGCCATGTATGGTTATGTATGTCATTGGAATTTAGATTGGTCCCAGTATTCGTTGTGTTTGTTACTGTGAGAGGAGACTATTAACAATTATTAAAAACAAAAGAAAACATTAAGAACTAAACGGTGTTACCATTACTCCTTCGTGGCGGTTTGTATGGCACGCTGCATATCACTACGCAGAAGCTTTGAGGGTTAACCGAATCCAAAGGCCAGGACACAGCAGTACGGCGCATGAGGTGGAGACCAGTTACATAAGGTCCTCACCGATGTTAATGCCAGCGACTCTCTCGGCCTCACCGATGTGCAGCTGTTCCCTCCTCTTCCATAGATCTGCAATCATCACCTTTGTCTTGCTGACCTTTCCACCATTTGCCTCCTCTCTCAGTAATCAGACCAACGTCGTCAGCAACTTTGTTGATCCTGATGTTTCACCTGATTAGAAACACGGTCACAAATAAGACAGATCATCGAGCCCACAGTAGGACTCTTACGCAGCCCCTCGCAATCCCAATGCTGCTCATGCATGTGCTAGTGGCGCCATTTCCTATTCTGACAGGCCGAGGGAGGCCTGTTTCTTAGAAACTCCAGTATCCATTTGCAAAGGACGGGAGGCCCACCAAGGATGAGGAGCTTATGAGCCTGTCAAGGTGGAGTGCCAAACTACAAGTAATGAATAGCATTGAAGAGTGACGGTCCTTGGTCTCCAAATGTGAACATGCCGTATGAATGGTCAACCTGACATAGGCCTGTTACCTTGATAAGCATACGAGAAGGGATCCGGCAAATCGGGTAGGGTGCTCTGATTGTGCATCCTGGCGATTCTCTCCAGGTACTTCATCAATGCATGTGCTCTTCTTTGGGAGCGCTACAATCGTGCTTTCCTTGAAGAAAGTCGGAATTGAGGATTGGGAAAGGGACAACTTGAATATGTCCATAAAAACACCGATGAACACATTTTAAGGGCGCACCCTGGAATATCATCTGGGCCGCCTAAGACACTGTAAATGGCAGGTCAGGTGCGTTCCCACCCTTGCTTCTGAGTTAGGTGCCGCTGTTGATTGATCAATGGACGCCATTTGAGGTTAAGGTGGCGTTTAACAGAAAGCTCGACTTTTCTTTCTTGTTTCCGCTAAGGATGCTCGTGGCCTGCTGTTCCTGTCCGGGTCATCGTTTGTCTTCTCCCAAAGACCTTCATGAGGCTCCCAAAATGGCGTTTGTTTGAATAGGCAGAGATGTAACTCTGTCCACCTTTGCTTCCTGCCTTTTGCCCCACTCCGCCACAGTAGGCTCCACTCCAGTGACCATCAGTGCAGCAGGTGGGCCAACGCCAGGGACTGGGAGGTCCCACAGTGGACCGGCGTCCCGTCCAGTGTTGATTCCAGCCTTGCAGACGGCCCTCCAGTGACTCTCTACAGCGGCTGGTAGGGTGGGCTCTCGTTACAGATAGTGTTACAGATTTAGGATTAAGGGGAATAATGTCGTTTGTTTACAGCCCTTCTTAGAATGAGTGATTATTACATGAACTAAATTAGAATTTGTTCATTATTTTTCTTAAATGAGGATCAGTTTAAGACAAATGTCTACAGTTTATTTTAATTACTGTAATGGTTTATTGCTCCCCTCCTTTTACCCAATCAATCAATCAATCAATCAGTCAATCATTCAATAAAACAGTTGTACACAGCGCCGTCGGTGGTCTTTGCCCGTCACATAGTGTTTAGCAGATCAATGCAACACCAAATGCATAAACTCATCAGTGGCACAAAAGCAGCACAGCAGAGAGAAACAGAAAGAAGAAATGGCACCAAGGGGAGATAGAGAGCAAGCGGCAGGAGGTGGTCCACAAGCAATGACTTCCAGGCTGTCACGGGGGGAACTGGGCCATCACCACAACTGTCAAAGACCAGAGGAACTCCAGACAACAAGACAGGACGAGGGGCACTGCCACTGCAATGCCAGGGACTATTTAATGGAGCCTGGGCCCAGGGCAGCCACGGGTACCCCAGGTTGGGTGGCCTATGGAGCACTTCTGCCCAGTGTGACTCTCTCTAGGGAGTATAAAATGTGGGCAGAGTCACAGCACCCAAGATGACTTGGAACGGTCCAAAGATTACAATAAAAAATGGAGAACAAAGTGCTTAAGCTTGGCAGCTGTTCAAACTCCACTGTTGGGAGATGAATAGGTGGCACGATGCCAGTGGAAGGAAGGCCCACAGGGCTGCTTAAATTTTAAGAGGAACGAGAATTCACAATCAGTTACATCTCATTTATTCAAACTTGGTGAAGCGGTCCTGACATGCTGATTTTTCTTGTAAACTGAGCCTGAGCCATTGATATCCACGAGTCCCATAGACTCAAAGATCTGGGGAGCTCGAGAAATGAGAGAACAGGTCAAACTGACCCAAGAACTGAACTGAAAGGCCGAAAAACACCGGCGATCAAAGGCCTGAGTGGACCCGCGGCGTCCCGTCCGTGTCATTGAGGGCACAGTGTGCCCACACCTGTAAAGGGCTTATTGTTGGTCACTGTAAAGGACAGATGTTTGGGGGTTGGCACTCTGCATTATTTGTAGTACATTTCAGTTCTTATCGTCCCCACGGGTGAAATGACGTGTTTATTGTATTCATGTCTTCTTTCTTTTTCACTGTTTTACTGATCAGTGTGTGTAGTGAAGAATACAAAGTGCAGAGTGGACTGACGAAGTCTTCAGGGCCCTCCACTTGCTGCTGGCTTTAATGTGTTGAACATTTATTTTTAAACGGATATATTTCTTATTTCTGCCCATCAATCTACACGCAATCTATTACTCCTAATGACAAAGTGAACACAAGTGACCAGAAAAGGTTTATAAAAAATCAAAAGGCATGACGTAATATTTATTTTTATGCATACCTTGCACAACTACAATGTATATATATATATATACAGTCATATGAAAAAGCCTGCATAATAATTGACTCTCCTTTCAACAATAAAGCTAACGGTGGTCTGTCTTTCATTTCTTAGGACCATCTGAGTACTGCGGTGTTTTCCGAACAAAGATTTTGAGTGCCGCAGTATTTAGTTGTATGAAATGAAATCAAATGTGAAAAACTGGCTGTGCACAAATGTGGGTCCCCTTGTCATTGTGCTGATCTGAATGCCTGTCACTGCTCAATGCTGATTGGTTGATGAGCTCGTTAAGCCTTGAACTTCTTAGACTGGTGTGTCCAATCAGGAGATATAAAGGGACTTAAGGTGGTCAATTACAAGTTGTGCTTCCTTCCCTTTGACTCTCCTCTGAAGAGTGACAGACAGCATGGGATCCTCAAAGCAACTCTCCAAAGATCTGACAACAAAGATTGTTGAGTCTCCTGGTTTAGGGGAAGGCTACAAAAAGCCATCTCAGAGGTTTAAACTGTCAGTTTCTGTAACTGTAAGGAATGGAATCAGGAAATGGAAGGCCACAGGCACAGTTGCTGTTAAACCCAGCAGGTCTGGCAGGCCAAGAAAAATACAGGAGTGGCATATGAGCAGGATTGTGAGAATGGTGACAGACAACCCACAGATCACCTCCAAAGACCTGCAAGAACATCCTGCTGCAGATGGTGTATCTGTACATCGTTCTGCAATTCTAACATCTGTATGGCATGGTGATGAAAGAAGCCCTTTCTGCACTCACGCCACAGACAGAGTCGCTTATTGTATGCCAATGCTCATTTAGACAAGACAGATTCATTTTGGAACAAAGTGCTTTGGACTGATAAGACACAAATGGAGTTATTTGGTCAGATCGAAAAGCTCTTTGCATGGCAGAAGAAGAACACCACATTCCAACAAAAACACCTGCTACCTACTGTCAAATGTGGTGGAGGTTCCATCATGCTGTGGGGCAGTGTGGCTAGTTCAGGGACTGGGGGCCTTGTTAAATTCGAGGGTCTGATGAATTATTCACTACTGCACTGTCACTCTGAAGTCGAGATTTGGGGCTGTCGTTCACAACTTCTGCTCTTTCTGCCCTCAGAATGAAAGACCTGTGAAGTCACTTCTGCTTCTACCAACATCATATAAAAGAAGGCCGCACTCTCAAGGAGTCCGTCAATCCACGACTCCCATCTGAAGAAGCAGGAATGGCTGATGGTTGTTTTTCATTTGTTTTTGTTTTTTTGGCCAAATCTTCTGCCAGTTCAATGGGGTTTACCATCTGGTGCCCCAACTCTTTGTCACTGTCTGTCTCTCTCTCTCTCTCTCTCTCTCTATATATATATATATATATATATATATATATACTAGGGAGCTCTGCCCCTGCTCACTTTCCTCGCCAACCCCCATGCGGGCAATATGCGCTTGCCACTTTGTAGCTCTGCCACTTGCGTATGGGGAAGTGGATGTACAAACAGATTGTTATTTTCATGGGAATTCTTACATATGTATAATAGAACTAACTATTTTACATTACAGCAAGTAATTAACTGTAGTAAAAAACAGTAAAACGTAATAAATTGAAAGTAAATTATGTTTCATGTTACGTTAGAGGAATTCATTGCGTTATACGTTTTCATTCTATTTGGCATTGAAATTAACACACAAATACTTTTTAAACTTACACTTTTATTGTAAAACTTTAGTAAAAACAATATTTGGAATTAACTTTTTGTCAAAACTGCATTGAATTTTGGTTGCGTGTTTGGACTTTCATCGTGACAACGCAATATATAACTGACCGTGAGTGAATTTCGTTTCTCTCTCTCTAATAAACAAAACAACTTTTTCGAATGTTTGCCCCTGTCATTTGTTAATTGTCTTTGCAAAAGCTCTTCTAACGGGAAACTGCAAATGTTTTACTACGAATGGCATATCGAGATCTCCTTTGGTGTCTCATGTTAGATGGACTCCATTACCTTATTTGTCGCCTGTTAAAATTTTATATGTCAGAATTGTTTTTGAATACAACTAATCTTGTCCTATTGCATAGCCCATCACTCAGACATAAATTACACAATAACATTATGGACAATAACACCGGACAGTTTATTAACGGTTGTCGATATTCTTTGTGATATTGTAAGTTGATGTTTACATCTTCCGCACCATCACCACCGACTGCTTCAGCTGAGTCTACTGATACGCATTTAACCAATTTGCCAATTTGATCGTAAAAATGTACAAGAGCTGAGAGCGCAGGAAGTGCGTCTGACAAAAGCATTCACACCAATGAGAGGTGAGAGGACGGTGGGCGTGGCCCGTTAGCCTGAAATGGTGGAGAGGTGGGCGGGACTTGAGAAAATCTCTTGGCGATAGTCTCGTCTCATCTCAAGATTTTCTTTTATAATAGAGAGCTATATGGTGTACAGTGATCCCTCGCTGTATCGCGCTTCGCCTTTCGCTGCTTCACTCTATCGCGGATTTTATATGTAAGCATATTTAAATATATATCGCAGATTTTTTGCTGGTTCGCGGGTTTCTGCGGACAATGGGTCTTTTAATTTCTGGTACATGCTTCCTCAGTTGGTTTGCCCAGTTGATTTCATACAAGGGACGCTATTGGCAGATGGCTGAGAAGCTACCCAGCTTACTTTTCTTTCTCTCTCTCTTGCGCTGAGTTTCTCTGATCCTGACGTAGGGGGTGTGAGCAGGGGGGCTGTTTGCACACCTAGACGATACGGACACTCGTCTAAAAATGCTGAAAGATTATCTTCACGTTGCTACCTTCTGTGTGCAGCTGCTTCCTGAAGGACATGCTGCACAGTGCTTCACATACTTAAAAGCTCAAAGGGCACGTATTGATTTTTGACTTTGTTTCTCTCTCTCTTTCTGCTCCTGACGGAGGGGGTGTGAGCTGCCGCCTTCAACAGCTTTGTCCCACGGTGCTTCGCATACTTAAGCCAAACAGCCCTATTGATTTGTTTGCTTTTCTCTATCTCTGTGACATGATCTGCTCCTGACGCGCACTCCTTTGAAGAGGAAGATATGTTTGCATTCTTTTAATTGTGAGACAGAACTGTCATCTCTGTCTTGTCATGGAGCACAGTTTAAACTTTTGAAAAAGAGACAAATGTTTGATTGCAGTGTTTGAATAACGTTCCTGTCTCTCTACAACCTCCTGTGTTTCTGCGCAAATCTGTGACCCAAGCATGACAATATAAAAATAACCATATAAACATATGGTTTCTACTTCGCGGATTTTCTTATTTCGCGGGTGGCTCTGGAACGCAACCCCCGCAATGGAGGAGGGGTTACTGTATATGTTCTTAATATATAGTCATATACTTCATATAGTTGTTCCTGCCTTATACCCTATGATTCCTGGAATAAGCAGGCTGGGAAGATAGATATTCCTACATTGAAAAAATAGAAAAGAAGATTAGCGGCACACCATTTTGCCGATTTTATTTTTCTGTCAGCTAGAAATTTGCACATTACTGCATTCGGGCTTTTAGAGATCATTTTTCTACGTGTTATTTTAATACGTTTTTTAAAGGATAGAATCTTGCGGTCCATAGCAAAGGGGCTGTCAGAAGATTGTTTTCCGTGCTTTATCCCTCGCCTCATCCATCCCGCTGTGAAGCTTTGGACCGGCATGTGTCACGGATTTAATGGCTGCGTATGTGATTGTGACTCCTGATCTAACTGAGGGTGACGCATCAGAAATGAGCTTTTCTACTGTCATTGCCAAGACGAAAGGCCAGCTGTGCAGTTCCATCCCCTTTAGCAGAAACGTCCTTCAAAAGGAGCAGCAGTTCCAGTTGTTGTTAAAAGAGCTGCAGTCAGGACCCCCAAATCTCTGCAGTTTTCTACATTTCCCCCTTTTACAGACCGATTGAAATGGCAGTCGAGACTCTTACATTTTTGGTGTATGCTATAGACATGTCCTCTTGGCAACGATGTGGCAGGATAGAAAAGTCATCTCAAGTTCAGCTCCTCGTGTGAGTTTGCAGATTTCTAAACACGTTGGCCTCTTATGCACTTTTCGTGACCTGAAATGTTCGATGCTGACCTCTGGATTTTCCGGGGTCTAGTGTTTTTGTTTGTGAGTTTTGGCCGCGCTCTCGTTATTTGGGTAGCTCGTCTAAAGTGAACGCTGGAGGAAGTCAAAGCGATGGCCGTATTATGTTTTGTTTTAGCTGACGTTACAAATGGCCTAATGTCTCATTAAAAATTAAAAATTGTAGAATATTCATTTGACGTTGAGTATCACAGGTGCACAGTTCAGAGTGACAGTTGTGCAAGTCCAGCCTCGGACACAGAGAGGCACACACCCAGAGTTACACAAAGCACACATTTATTTATAATAAAGTTCCCAGCACACAGTGCCCCTGCACCAATGACCCCCCTCTTCAAGCCTGTCTGTCCTCTTCCTCCCGACTGGAGGGAGGTGGTCCCTTTTATATCCACCCGGACGTGCTCCAGGTGCTTTCCGATGGACTTCCTGCGGCACTTCCTGGTGTCCGGGTGTCCTCAGTATTCCAGGTGTGGCGGAAGTCTTATCGTCCGAGGCTCCACAATCGTCTGGGTGCTCCCTGGCGGTGGCCACAGGCCCTTGCAGGGTTGAGCTTCCATGCTCAGACCCCGTGGCTCCCAAACCAGGCAGGGTGGCTGCCCTCTCGTGGTCCTGGGGAGGCACAGTCCCTCTCCTGGTCCGTCCAGGTGTCGCGACTGGGCACAGCCCCCAGCCGACCACCACAAAGTCAATTTTCACTTGGCGAGTAGCAGCGGCTCCGTTTCAACTAAAATGTCACCAGCCCTCTCAGGATTTCAGACCCCCAACAGGTCTATGTCTGTCACCGGCCCTGTCATCGACACAAAACCCCAAAAGACAAATCACTCCAATCAGATGGAACAAGCGGAAGGTAAAATCCTGGGAGGTTTTTTAATTTCACTCCATGAAAGGAACTTCTCTTGGTGACCCAAAAAAATCGCACACAGGGACAGGTCAGAATTTCAAAACCACCGATTTGTCAAGTGAGGTCAAGCGGCTTGATTGTCATATCGTCACCACACCACATTGCAGCGAAATGACGTTCTGTAGGACCACCGAGGAGCAACAGACACATCGACACAGGATGAGAGTAAGCTGAGTAAAGAACTTTACTGTACTGTACTGCGAGTAAATCAACAGACACACAAACACTAGGAATAATAAAAATAAACAGACAAATAAATAAATAAATGACAGCAACTAATAATAATAAACAAACAGCAGGAACAGCAAAGGTAACAAATGTACTGCACTTAAACAACCTGCTAGGAGCAGAGCTGAGGGCAGGGGGCAGCGCTGAGCTCACAGTCCGGACCGCCAAGGGCTTAAACGGGTTGAGATGCTTCGCTACCTTCTGCCAGAGTGGGACAAAGAGACCACAAGATGGGTGGGAGTCGTCCTCCACAACGCTGTAGGCTTTGATAAAGATGTCTTTAATGGAGGGCAGTGGCCTTGTCTCTATGGTGGGACCTTGTGGTCAGAGACACAGATGGTGATGCCGCTGGTCAGGACACTCTCAGTGGGGTCCCTGTTGAGAATGACGGGAGGTAGACTTGCCTTCTTTAACCTGCTGGAGGAACTGGAGATGCTGCTGTTCCTTCTTGGCTGTGGAGGTGGCGTTAATTGACCAAGTAAGGTCAGCTGCCAGGTGCCCACAAGGAGATTGATGCATTTTGACCATTTCACCCAAAGTCAACAATCCACCCTTTTGTCTCGTCCAAGTTAAGAGTCAGATTGATGAACTTGCACAGGTCCACCAGTCGTCGTATCTCCATTCGTTACGCTGACTTGGCCCCGTTGCTGATGAGACCCACCTAACTTGGTGTTAGAGCTGTGTGCCGCCGTACAATCGTGAGTCAGCCGTGGGGGGCACCAGTACTCAGCACAATGGGACTGTTGATGGCGTCTCTGTCAGGAAGTCCAGGATCCAGTTGCACAAAGCTGTGTTGTGGACCCAACTTCACCAAGAACTTCTTAGAGATGATTGTGCTGATGAAAGACAGGGCCAGATGAAGAGTAGATGACATGGCGTTCGTGTAGGGTCCCCATGTTGTCGCTTTGTGAAGAGTTCTGCTGGGAAGCGGTAAGCACTGGACCACTGAATGTTTAAAAAGGACATTTTTCATATGCTGGGTAAAAGGTGCCCAGCTTCGTTGGGCTTCTTTAAGTTTTACAAGGACAACTGGTGCCAACAATGAATCACCTCGGCCAGCAATAGGGGTCACGGTGTGCCTCACCCGGCCCCTTAAATGTGCTGATGTACAGATACGGACTTATCAGTAGACAATAGGCCCCATCGCCGACCCCGCACTCCTGCCAGGCACGCTGTCAGCAGTTTCTTTTGAAGGGCTGTCAGTTGTGCGCACCACTCGAGTGGGCTGCTGTCGACTCATGACGAGGGGAGGCCAGGTGTGCTTTCTTGTCTTTCACCCTTAAACTGATTGTTCGTTCAGCTCTCCTGTACACTTCATACAAAATGCAAATGGCTAAACAACACGCACATGTCGGGTCACAGCAGGAGCCGCTGTTGATATCATCATCCCTGTTTTTACTGCTTTGTTTAATGTTAAGAATGTGCGGCACGTGTAGACTTCCTGATGCCGGGTCACATTGCCTTCGTGTATTTAATTCGGCTCTTTATGGAGTCCTGTCTTCTTACCGCTATGAGAATCATGTGCTGGACAGTGTGTACTGTGGTGGACGTCTGAGACGATGAACCTAAAACGGACTTTGTCAGGAGGAGTTATGTCAAGATCCGTAACACCTCACGGGCGTATCCTGTGCCAATGGTGTACAGCTCAGGTGTCAGCTGGAAGTAAAGTTCATTTCATTAATTAAACCTGCAAGGCTGTCACATGACTGTTTTACCATCTGTAGTCAGATGTTGCAGCCTGCAAGCACCTCAAAACTCGCTCGTGTTGCTTTAAGTTCAAGTGTCAGCTACCGAATGACGACATGTAAAGTATGGCATCACTCTGCCGGTTGATTTGTTGATACAGGTAGGCCAGTTGTCCCTCCACCCCCCACATTTTGGGATACGGGTATAAACGTCCTTTCTGATGCCAGTCTCCCTTCATCCCCCTTTCCAACATGGCGCCCTTCATCAAACCATTAGAAGAACACTGAGCCCTTTGGTGCATAAACACGTGAGAGTTCAGGTCATAAAAGACTCCCACGTATGTCACTTGTGTCACCAGGCATAAAGTGTTCACTTCAAGTCATGACAAGCGGATCAGGCGTCACCTCCAGCACTTCATTTGTGCCGAAGCTGCCCACTGTGCTACGGACCCCCAAAATCTACATCAAATATTTCTTTTTTAATTTTTTCGGAATTCATAAGCAAACACTGCTTATTAAACTCTTTACTTAAACTGCATAAAAGTAGCCTAGTTAATGTTCCGCCCATCTGTTTTGTGATTGGCTACTTGAAAAAAATAAAGCACCGGAAGGTGTGCATAAATTAAAATAACTCAAGTCGGATGAGGATTCTGACATGGAGGCCGAGCGCGAGTCTGTTACGCGTGTGCCATCCTGGTGCTGCCGGGGCAGGGACGCCGGACTCCACTAATATAAGGAAGAGTCAGCAGCGGGGAGCCACAGACCTGATCTGACCGATTCACAGCATAGCGGGGGTCCGGAACAAAAAGACCAACACATTTCAGTGATGTGGATGGAAAGAGCAGCCCAGGATACTGAAACGGCACCGGACCCCTTGTGTGTCTGCTGCTTCGTGAATTTCAATGGATGTTGAGCACCAGCCGAGATGAAATTAAGGCGATCAGAGGAAACGCAGCAGGGGCCGTTAATGAGGCCCGAGGTTCAGGTGCTTCCATGTGGCCTGACCAGACCCTCTAGCTGGAGCCCACATATGATGAGTTCTCGTGTTCTTGTTTGTAAACCAGGTAACGACACCTAAGAAGGGAGGCATTTTTCAATGTGTCTAAAATTGTACAGCAAATTGAGAAGGAGACAGTCTGGCACAAGAAATTCCACAGTCCGTGTCGCTGCATTTTCACACTTTATGTAAAATGGCAAAGAACAACATTTATTTCTATCGCATGTTTTCATACAAATGATGGAGCTCAAAGTGCTTTACAAGATGAAGAAAGAAAAAATATAAAAATAAAATCAGGCAATACTAATTAACAAAGTATAAAGTAAGGTAAATATAAATATAATATAACTAGCTGTGTAAGCCTGTGCTATGAAAAGCCCGGGGTCCGAGAAACTACTGAAATCATCCGAAAAAAATAATGAAAATCTTGAGATGTCAGTCAGGTAATTGAAAGGAACTACTCTGGGCGTCTCTCTGTCCCAGGAGGATTCGTTTGGCTGCCGTGCTCACATCGTTTGTGCGTTAGCGGCTAAGGGACTTTGTCTTTCTTCTGAGTATTCGTTTTGCCGCCGTGCTCACATCGTTTGTGTGTTAGCGGCTAAGCGACTTTGTCTTTCTTCTGAGGTTTCGTTTGGCCGCCGTGCTCACATCGTTTGTGCGTTAGTTGGCCAAGCGACGTTGTCTTTCTTCTGAGGATTCGTTTGGCTGCCGTGCTCACATCGTTTGTGCGTTAGCGGCTAAGCGACTTTGTCTTTCTTCTGAGTATTCGTTTGGCCGCCGTGCTCACATCGTTTGTACGTTAGTTGGCCAAGCGACGTTGTCTTTCTTCTGAGGATTCGTTTGACTGCCGTGCTCACATCGTTTGTGCGTTAGCAGCTAAGCGACTTTGTCTTTCTTCTGAGGTTTCGTTTTGCCGCCGTGCTCACATCATTTGTGTGTTAGCGGCTAAGCGACTTTGTCTTTCTTCTGAGGTTTCGTTTTGCCGCCGTGCTCACATCATTTGTGCGTTAGCGGCTAAGTGACTTTGTCTTTCTTCTGAGGTTTCGTTTTGCCGCCGTGCTCACATCGTTTCTGCGTTAGCGGCTAAGCGACTTTGTCTTTCTTCTGAGTATTCGTTTGGCCGCCGTGCTCACATCATTTGTGCGTTAGCGGCTAAGTGACTTTGTCTTTCTTCTGAGGTTTCGTTTTGCCGCCGTGCTCACATCGTTTGTGCGTTAGCGGCTAAGCGACTTTGTCTTTCTTCTGAGTATTCGTTTGGCCGCCGTGCTCACATCGTTTGTGCGTTAGCAGCTAAGCGACTTTGTCTTTCTTCTGAGGTTTCGTTTTGCCGCCGTGCTCACATCATTTGTGTGTTAGCAGCTAAGCGACTTTGTCTTTCTTCTGAGGTTTCGTTTTGCCGCCGTGCTCACATCATTTGTGTGTTAGCGGCTAAGCGACTTTGTCTTTCTTCTGAGGTTTCGTTTTGCCGCCGTGCTCACATCATTTGTGCGTTAGCGGCTAAGTGACTTTGTCTTTCTTCTGAGGTTTCGTTTGGCCGCCGTGCTCACATCGTTTGTGCGTTAGCGGCTAAGCGACTTTGTCTTTCTTCTGAGTATTCGTTTGGCCGCCGTGCTCACATTGTTTGTGTGTTAGCGGCTAAGCGACTTTGTCTTTCTTCTGAGTATTTGTTTGGCCTCCGTGCTCACATCGTTTGTGCGTTAGCGGCTAAGCGACTTTGTCTTTCTTCTGAGGTTTCGTTTTGCCGCCGTGCTCACATCGTTTCTGCGTTAGCGGCTAAGCGACTTTGTCTTTCTTCTGAGGTTTCGTTTTGCCGCCGTGCTCACATCGTTTGTGCGTTAGCGGCTAAGCGACTTTGTCTTTCTTCTGAGTATTCGTTTGGCCGCCGTGCTCACATTGTTTGTGTGTTAGCGGCTAAGCGACTTTGTCTTTCTTCTGAATATTTGTTTGGCCTCCGTGCTCACATCGTTTGTGCGTTAGCGGCTAAGCGACTTTGTCTTTCTTCTGAGGTTTCGTTTTGCCGCCGTGCTCACATCGTTTCTGCGTTAGCGGCTAAGCGACTTTGTCTTTCTTCTGAGGTTTCGTTTTGCCGCCGTGCTCACATCGTTTCTGCGTTAGCGGCTAAGCGACTTTGTCTTTCTTCTGAGGTTTCGTTTGGCCGCCGTGCTCACATTGTTTGTGCGTTAGCGGCTAAGCGACTTTGTCTTTCTTCTGAGTATTCGTTTGGCCGCCGTGCTCACATCGTTTGTGCGTTAGCGGCTAAGCGACTTTGTCTTTCTTCTGAGGTTTCGTTTGGCCGCCGTGCTCACATCGTTTGTGCGTTAGCGGCTAAGCGACTTTGTCTTTCTTCTGAGGTTTCGTTTTGCCGCCGTGCTCACATCGTTTGTGCGTTAGCGACTAAGTGACTTTGTCTTTCTTCTGAGGTTTCATTTTGCCGCCGTGCTCACATCGTTTCTGCGTTAGCGGCTAAGCGACTTTGTCTTTCTTCTGAGGTTTCATTTGGCCGCCGTGCTCACATCGTTTGTGCGTTAGCGGCTAAGCGACTTTGTCTTTCTTCTGAGGTTTCGTTTTGCTGCCATCGTTTGTGTTATTAGTGGCTAAGCGAGTTTTCTGTTTCCTTGGAGGCGGAGCCCTCACCCCAACTCCACCTCTCACTTCCAGGCAGGACAGACAGAGACACTTCCATGCGTAGACATTTATATAATATAGCATAAAAATAAATTAAAAGAAAATCATGAAAGACAAAACATGTATAATACGCACATGCTTGTGAGTTAAATCCCTTTATGTTACTACATGTCACTTACTGCTATGAACTAATGAGTTCCTAAGCACAAGAGTCTCCAAACAAATCCCAAAAATTAAAGGGGGGATAACCGTCCAATCCTGACTCGAAACAAAAAGGACAATGAAGACTCTATAAACTAAAGATTTATTATTCCAAGTTTAGCAAGAAAGCTCCAAAGAGCACAAAAGGCACAGCAGGTAACACCAACAGCAAACGCAGTCGTCTCAATGCGAAATCCAAAAATACCAAAAATAAAACAGAGCATTACACCAAAAATCATTAAGAAAAGGACAGACAAAGCACTTGAGCGTATTCAATGAAGCCCAAGGGACTCTGGGTATCCCTCAGCCTTTATAGGGGTCTGAGGGCAGTCCTTGGTGACAATGAGCAGGTGGCCTCGCCTCAAAACACAAGGAACATAGCGGTGGATATTTTAAGATTCATCATCTGTATCACTAATAAAGTTAACATTAAAAAAATGAACAAAACAAACCTGAGCGAGACTTTTGAGCCCCAGCTGGTGGGGGTCCCTGGCTGAATCACAAACGGTTAGGTGACTCCCTGACTAGTATGCTGTGCGCCGTTTTACTTTGCCGCTCACATCATTAGGCCAAACGCATTTACTGTGCCACCAGGATTATAGCAAGGTGACAGGGATGCTCCACTGACATGTCAACTTGTAGGAGAGAAGACAGGGCCTAACATTATCTGTGCAGCTTTGCAAGGAGAAACGTTTTACAGGAATGAATTAAGCCCATGCTTATGTGAGTTTAACACTCATTTACTATGAATGGCATTCCCGGGTATCAAACCTTAAGAAAAGCAGTTAGCAGGCCAATGCCTGTGCGTTTCTTCTCGGCCTTGGCTCTCGTTTGAGCAGGAGAGATCAACTCCGGTGGGTTTTTAATGAGCGTTCTGCGCCGAGCCCCATTAGTTGTCGACCAGACACACGCTGTCTTTTGCCGACTAGTTCAGCAGGGTACAATTACCAGATTGGAGGTTGGACGTGTGTTGGGTGTGCCAGCTTCATCCAGACCCTCCATTTCAACTCTCCAGCTGAGCCTCAGCTGTGATAACAACGCCCCGCCCGATCGCAACTGATTCCATGTCCTTGCTATCCCAAGCAAGTCGGTCAAGTGGCAAGTTCCTCTGCTTGCACATTCATCATATTGCTGAAAAGAAAAATAAAATATGAAGCCTGTGAAGGCTCCAAGCTGTGGTAGAAACTGCGCAGCACGTTTGAGTTTGATGTACGGCACTAGGCTGAGCGGGTCATGGGCCCGTGTTCCACCATGGCTACCCTCTTCTCTTAATTCTAGTCATTAGTCCTGAAGTTTACACACAGTTAATGTGGATGGCAGTTAGCTTAATCAGCACATCTAGGAAATTTTCTATCGCCCTGAAGCTAATAATATCTCATTGTCTGTTTGCAGGGAAAGGACACTTCACTGACTTGAATGGACTTTAACTGCAGGCTACGGGAAAGAGGAAAAAAAAAAAAGGTGATACATGGCTTTCCACCACGGATATTAATAGGAATGGTAGTCGTAATCACATTTTTTGCATTTTGTGCAGTCAGCACGCTCTTGGTTTAGGTGAATTGCATCCATGTGCTGCACTTTCATCAAAGAGTGGACACGAGCATTTGGGATACCTGGGAATGGAGGAGCGGCCATTGACCGAGTTACGATCATCGCGGGGCCAGCAGCAGAAACAGATGGCATTTCAAGACCCTCTGGTGGAGCTTCTGTCGCTCTTATGCTTCTGCCTTAGCCAACTCCACAGCCATCTGAAAGAAAAGTTTTAAACAAGTCAAAAAGGTCCTTTGGATAAAACGGGGAATTACAACCGTCATTTCCACCACAGATTTGAGAGACGTGACTTTAACTTGATGCGATGAAGCGTACGCAAGTCAAAACACGATACACGATAAAACTGCCAGTGTTTGCTGTTCTTCTGCATCCCCCAGAGATCAATTTAGCACAAAAAAACGCTCTAATGACTCAAAGAGGGAGAGAAATCACCAAGGATTGGGAACCGACCCGGACCCCCATTTAATACAAACAGAATTAAGCAAAGAAAAGAAGTTCAAAGGAAAGTCGTGGACGTCCCACAGCCTCTGTAGGCTTTGCTCGCTGGGATTTCATCTGGATTCACTTTGACCTGAGAGCTTTTGGGTGATGGCGACTAAAAGTGATCAAAAGTGTGTGACGTGTCACGTTTGTTATTGTGCATCAGCTTTGTGCACTTCCTGGCCGTCCAAGACCGCGGATTGTTCAAGTCAAGTCAAGTCAAGTTGGGGAGCCTGCACCAGTACAGTGCATCGCCGCACCCACCACATGACAAAACAGCTCAGGATCCCGGTTGGCAACCCCCCAGGCAGACACGTGGTCCAGTCCCACCCTCTGGAAATGACCCTCTATCTGCCACAGCCAGGTGTTACGTGGGCAACCCCTTGGCCTGGTCCCCAACAATGATGGTCCTGTGAGCTGGATCACCCTCAGGTAATGGCGCCACATGGGCATAGTGCCGTAACTGACGCTCCCTCATACTGTAATGCAGGTCATGTGCCTCATTTGGGACTCCATGAGCAACACAAAGTCAAACCAGTGGTACCCAAGGATTCTCCGAAGAGACACAGTACCAAAGCAGTCCAGTCTTCATCTCGGGTCACTGGATAGCGTCCATGTCTCACAAACAGGGGGCACCAGGACTCTAAAGACTTGGACTCTCATCCTTTTGTAGAGATATCGGGAGTGCCACACACCCCTTTCCAGCGACCTCATGACCCCCCATGCTCTCCCAATCTGTCTACTGACTTCATAGTAAGAGTCACCAGAGACAAGAATGTCACTGCTGAAGTCAGTAAACCTCTCGATGACAAGGTCGACACTCTCTCCGCAGACAGACACACTGCTGATGGCCGTGTCCAAGAGGTCATTAACGGCCTGGCTCTTGGTTTTTATCAGGACCATTGCAAGCCCAGACCCTCAGACTCCTCACTCAGTCTCTTGTGACCCCCGATCAGAGCCTCCATTGAAGATCATAGCATCGTCAGCAAAGTCAAGATCAGCAAGTCTTTCTTCACCAACAGATGCCCCCCACCACTGCCCAACACTCAGTCCATACAAGCATTGAAGAGAGTAGGAGCAGAACAAACCACTGACGGACCCCCAGAATCAACTGGGAAAAATCCAATACAATACAGTTTATTTTTGTATAGCCCAAAATCACACAAGAAGTGCCGCAATGGGCTTTAACAGACCCTGCCTCTTGACAGCCCCCCAGCCTTAGAGTCTCTAAGAAGATGAGGAAAAACTCCCAAAAAAACCTAGTAGGGAAAAATGGAAGAAACCTCAGGAAAGACCGTTCAAAGAGAGACCCCTTACCAGGTAGGTTGGGCGTGCAGCGGGTGTCAAAAGAAGGAGGTCAATACAATACAATACAATGCATTACACAGAACAGAACAGAACAGAACACTTGACTCTGCACAGCACTCGCAGTACCAGTCCACAGGCTGGCCATGATATCCAGCAACCTCGAGGGGATCCTGCCAATCCTCAATATGTCCCACAGGGCAGCTCGATTAACTGAAAATCGACAAAAGTTGCCAAGAAATTCTGCCGATATTCACGTTTGCGCTCCATGAGACCCCTCAGTGCCAGGATGTGGTGGTGGATTGTTCCTGCATTCTGGTTAGAAAATGTCCTTCTGTCCCTTTGGTATGCTGCACACCTTGTCGATTCAGCTCCAGTGATGTGTTTCCTATTGGATTACGATTCCCTGACTGTGACTCTTGACATTCAAGTCACCTGAGCCCCCAACTCTGTCTAAGGACCAGCTGTCCATTAAATGTCTGCTCTGGCCTTGTGATTGTTCAGCTTTCTTTATTCTGCCATCTTTTGGATTTACGGTATACGCTTTATATTCATTTTGTTTCTGACTTTTTGATATCAGTGGCTTCAGTTTCTCCTTTTTCTTTACCTGGTTTTTGTTCATTGGGTCAGCGTTTTTAATCTCTCCTTTCTGGTTGTTTTTGACTTTAACAATTGTAGCCCCGAAATTGGGCTCAGGCAGGTCCTAAGCCTGCATTTTGAAGTTGGGGCCTGGCTGATTTGGATTACTGAGGCGTATCCAATTTGTTCAGACCAGTGTGGAGGTACAGGTCTGACTTCCGATTAGAAGCCAACCACCATTTTTGAGTTTGGGGGAGCAGACAGAGAATCAGGATGAACTGAATGGTCTGCTCTCCTCAAAACTGTTCATAGGAAATCCAGTTGAAAGGGCCAAATGATACGAAATTAATGAACGAAATAAAAAATGAATTCCGTCAAATTAAATAAAATCATTTTGATGAATTCCACATGGTAAAGAAACATTTATTGACCCAAAAGAGCACAAAAGTGACGCCATCATCACACATACAGTAGACTACAAGATCTGTGTTTTCCTTCGGGGTCTCATCTTTCTTTTGTCACTTATTGTACAGAAGTTAAAAATGTAAAAACTCAGACAATGAGTTTGTTTTTGGTGCGGAGTGAACGGGTCGAGCACAGACCGGTGTCGGCCGGCTTCTTTGATGAAGACGTGACTGCTTCCATTATTTAGTAAAACATTATAATTAAGGGGCTCCCAGATATTAAACATCCCTTTTAAGAAGAAGGAGAAGCAAACAGAGCAGCCATTGATCAAGCCGAACACACAGCTAAATGTTGAGTGCACCCGACAATTATTAATTCTCAGAACTCATTTAAAACAAATACAATTTCTAACACGCCATTTTCAGGCTGCAGCAGGAATGTATTAATGAACATGAAAGAGAGAAATATGAAGCTTGTTTCGATTATAATCTCGGAATGACAGAAATGGCCATTTTTTTCATGCATTGAATATATTTCAGAGCACATGTAAGTTTCGAAGAGCTCGGCACGGTGGGCGCGGAAAATTAAAACTAACATAAATCAGCCTTCAAAATTACAATTTAAGGGAAGAAGTGGTAGAATAACAGGCGTGAATTGCGAGTGATTTTCAAATAGCGGGAAATTAGTGTTGCCTGGTGACATTTGGCCTTTAGCATAAAAGCCACTCGGGAAGTCCCGTGCCTTCATTAGGCCGCCACTGATCTAAGAGCGCCGCAGACGCACGGGCCTCATAAAAAGAAAGTGAACCAATTTATTCTAACTGCACATGGCAGTATTGTTATTTAGTGGCAGAGTTACACACAACACCCTGACAGGCTGCCATAACACATTTCCAGGTTCCGTAAAGCAATTGAGTTTTTGGCTTGTTAATATTCCCATCACTGCTCTGTTTCATAATTTACAACAACTGGAGGCTGATAGGTTATTTAACATTTATGAAGCTAAGATGTATTCAGAATGGGCTGATTATCTTTACAAATGAAAAAGTTAAATTATTCAACTTCCTTCATTGTTATATCCCTGAGCAGATGTAGTCTTTTGCTAAGATCCAAATCCTATTCAAATGATACGCCGCTTTGATCTCACCTATCTGCCAAAATGTTCAATCACCGGCGCTCTTAAGTTCTATTATTTACAACTAATCAGCGACTTGTAGATTCACGCGCTCCCTTTAAAGAAGTTTTAATCAGAATACCTGTTAAACCACTTTATCCTACCGGAGTGTGCTCAAATAAATGGACCATTAACGTGGAAGATAGTTTTAATCTTAATCTCCGGAAAAATGAAAATATCTCCAAATAATACACGTATTATAATGATAATATTAATTGCTTTTTTGTGTCTAATAACAATGCAATCACCTGGGGAAAGGCCGACTATTACTCATCTACTGACAATCCGGTGGTCCACAGCTCAGTGCAGCGACGAGCAGAAAATCACAAAATAAAACCCACGAGCAAAGCCCACCGCGGGCGACAGGGCGGCCAGCACCACATTGCTTGGGTCTCATTCCCCGTCGGTGCGGAGTGGACCCCTTCTGTTTATTTTTGTTTTTTTTCTTTACATATCCCACTATTCCTCCCAAATTCATGTGTTAAGTGGTCCGGTGTAAATGTCTGCGGTCGAATTGTCTTGTACTAAAAACGTCCGAGACAGGCTGAGGCTTCCACAACCTCAAACCGCATTCAATCATGGATGGGGGACTTTAGGAAAATGCTGGGAAATAATCCTTAGCACTGAGAACTGGAAAAACAGTTCAGGGATTGCATGCTGAGGCTGATTGAATTTGGACTCGAAATAACTGGTGAATGGCGTCTTGTTACAACTTCATATCAGAGTAGAGCCGCTAAGATTAATGACCCTCATCCTAACCTCACCCTAACCCCAACACCTAACCCTAACTAATGGCCCTAATATTAATATTTACTTTGTAGTATATATTTTAACCCTAATATTTAATAACCCTAGCTCCTCAGGTTAAAACTTAGACCCTGGGGGTATGGGTATATCTGGACTATTTTTAAGAATATTTATTCCCTTCTTATTTCCTATTTTGAAACAATTTTTAGGGTTTTTATAAAAAGCAATTTTAGGTATATTGGTAGGTCATTTTAAGGGGTGGGTTTTTAAATATGTGTCTATAACCTGCTTTTAGACCTGTATATTACCTTTTTAGAGCTTTATTATTAAATCTTTTAATTGCTTAGATATAGGGATATTTTTAAGGGGGATTAATAATTTATTATGGGGGGTCTGCATGGGTTTCCTCCCGCAGTCCAAAGACATGCAGGTTTAGGTGCATTGGCGATTCCAAATTGTCCCTAGTGTGTTTTTGGTGTGTGTGTGTGTGTGTGTGTGTGTGTGTGTGCACCCTGCGGTGGGCTGGCGCCCTGCCCGGGGATTGTTTCCTGCCTTGTGCCCTGTGTTGGCTGGGATTGGCTCCAACAGACCCCCATAACCTGTAGTTAGGATATAGTGGGTTGGATAATGGATGGATGGATGGATTTTAATAGTGCATGCCAGGTAAATAATGTAAAATATTTTTTTACGGGTGGAGTGTGCCAGTGCCATTTCCTTGTAGACAAGCATCCTCCAATAACCATAACCCAGCCGCGTTCTTCTTCCTTGATCAAAATCTCCACGAGGGGACACACATATACAATAATGACTTCTGAAAGTATTTGGACCCTTTCACTTTTTCACATTCTGTTATGTTTCTGAAAATTACGTAAATTCATTTTGATCCTCACCACACCCAGAATGCCAAAGTTGAAACTTGATTTATGTTGACTTTCTACCAAGTGAAGCCCATTGATTGCCCTCCCGACGGTACTGCCAGTAGGTGGCAGTAAAACTCTAAGGCCATCTTTTTGTAACATTGTGAATGTCCAAGCCCACCTATTGAAAGCAGCCCCCAAAGAGATTCGCATACTTGGTGGGCTTTCTAAGGCTCCTTCAGCACAAGCTATAGGTAAATGGATGGTCTTAACCTGGTGGCTGCTCTTGATAAATAACTTTACAGTCTAACTTCAGGTCAAACTGAAAGGTAAAATGTGCAAAGGTAATGAAAACAGAGTTACAGAAACCTCAGGAGAGCCGCACTGGTTTGGTGTACGTATTGCGCCGCTCAGAAGTGGATTCGGAACATCAGTGTGTGGCTTTTCTGAGCTTCTTCATCTTCTTCTCGAGAATTTACTGCCTCTCCTTGTAATATAACCGTCAACTCTGAGACAGAGCAGAAAATCCACGAACTCTAAGAATAGCTTCGGGTGTCAGAGGACGGAATGATCTAGCAAGTGCAGTTCAGAGCCGCTGCCTTTAAATCATTCACCAGCGAGAAGGCAGTCACTTGTGTTTGTATACTAATTGATTCCTTCAGCCGTTCACGCCACTCTTCTTTGATGCATGTACAGTTTGACCATGTTCAGCTCCCATTAAATTATCGAAAACACCGTCCATAAATTATCAGCATGGAGAATCAAGTAAACCAACCAAAACCTATAAATCATTCTGACCGATTACACGATTTTAGGTCCTGCTCAAGGAATAAGACGCGCACATTACCTGGAGGCCACCAAGCGACAAAGACGGAATAATCTCTGACTGGAATGAGGTTACATGGAAGAGGACTCTCCCCAGGGGTGTCTCAATCATGTAGGGGTCACTTGTGGAGCTTCCTCCACCTGTCCTGGCTTCCCATCTGTAGGAGCACCCGGAGAACGTCTTCAGCGGTCTGCTTGTTTTCACATGAGGGCTGATGTGACGGAGGCAGTTTTGGCTAACACGTCTTCTCCAAACCTGGGAGGACAAATTCGTCTTTCAAAACTATACGTAAAGATGTTGGTGTATTACCAAAAACAGACAATATTTACACTGAAGCAGATAAGAAATGCAACACTCATTGTTGGGGCGAACTGGCAGAAAACAAATGAGAACAATAATAATAATAATAATTCTTTACATTTGTATAGCACTACTCAAAGCACTCTCCAAGCAGGGAGGATCCAGGAAGCAAAACCACAATCTCCTTACTGCACTGCGCCACCTGTGTGACAAGGAAACAACAGGAGGACTCCAGCAAATATGGCCACGAGTGGCAGTCAGGGCCTGGTGTGGCCACCACCTCATGACACCACCACTGTGAGCCTGCTTTTGTTGTGCCATTCTAGCCAAAGGGCCTGGCCAAGTGGCTAGCCTCTGGAGAGTGGAGGGTTCTGTCTCTGGAGGTTCAGATGAAGGGGGTCCCATAGGGTTAAGGTCAGAAGGCAGCGGGATGGCTCTGGTCACAGGATGTGTATGTGGACCTGCGTCATCTTGTTGTAGGGTCGGGTTATGTTGCCTCTGTGGCTGCTACAGCTCTGAGACAGGTTGGAAGTCCCGCAAGCCACTGGATCCCCCCATAATGTGCCCTGTAAAGTTCATCAGGAGCTACATCTGGCCTGTATGGCCATTACGTTGGTTCCCCCCAAAGGTCTCAGCACATCTTTGTCTTCTTCTCATCCACCATCTGTCCTTCCTGTCACTACGGAGGAGGCTGCAGTGTGACTCGTCCGTAATGAAGACCTGAGGGTGCTGCCCATGAGCCCAGCATAGCTCCTGTCTGCCCAGATGATCAGCAGGGTTGAGGCAGGTTGCCTTGCTGTAAGGTCAGAAACATGATCAGTGTCTGGCGGTACCAGTAACAGATCTCTCAGAGGGACCACCCTGATGTGTCAGCTCTGTGCTGATGGAGTCACACGTGGACCACCAGGTCGTTGAAGGTCATCCGCCTTGTACTGAAAGTCTGTCAAAAGCTCACCTGCAGTTGAGACACGGTGCCTGGCAACGCTGGCACATAACAGGCCAATGGCCTTTTGCCCTGTTTTGGTGCCGTTGAGGGAATTATGGGATGCACCAGAAACCAGATTGAGTGCAGCCTTTGCCTTGGCCTTTGTAAAGTTCGACAGATCAGATGATGATGATTATTTTTGAACTGTACTGCTTGTCAGAGGGTCAAAGCAAATCGATAACATTTTGTGAGAGAGCCCACTATCTAGAACTCGAGGGTCCATTTTCCTTCGGTGTGTTGGGCCGTGTCAGCTGCTCCCTCGGGTCCTCAGCCTGCTCCCCAGCTCCTTATCAGCCCGTCTCCTAATTCTTCATCATTTCCATTTTTTTTATGTATTCTTCATTCAAACGAGGTTCATAAAGGCCTAAAATGTTTCATGGCAATTTGACTGAAACCTTCAGCCCCTCAATTAGAATGACAATGTCAGAGCAAAGAGTCCATGTTGAAGATGAGGAGGACCGTTATTTGCTCAAAGAGTCCCCCCCTTTTCCGATTAATATTTATCCTCGCCTTGCTTTAATGTCGCCCTCTATGACTCCATGCTGGAATGGTGAACCACATTAGCTGAACGCCACTGAGGGCCTCCTAAATTTACTTACCATTTTAAAGAGCCCATTCTGGACGCCAGCAGGCATTGCTAATTCATTTGCACACACTTGAGTACTCATTTGGAACCTCAATCTAATCTGCCGATTATTTCTGAATCACAACATTCTGTCGTATTTGCAGGCCTCACAAGCTTGAACGTGCTGCACAGCGGGGTGCTAAGTGGGCCTCTTTTTGAAATTCAAGTGGCTGATCGTCCATGTTTCCATGTATCGCATACTTTATGGCCTTTCTGTGGGCCAAAAATGGTTACAGTAAGCAAAAATAATAATAGTAATAAAAAAGCAACTTCAGCAACTAAAACTCCTGGATCACAGCGATGGCTCAGGTCTGCTCATGTGGAGCCGTGTCCACTCCACGCACGTTCCCTTTGGCCTCTCCTAAAGCCTGCTGTCATTGTGCCCGGGGCTATGTGGTCCTGGTCATTAAATGAGAGTCACTCGTGTGGCCAATGTGAAGAATCTGGGCCTACGACACGTTGACACGTCACTCTGGGCGCCCGACTTCTAGATTTGCGCTAGGAATTCTTTGGTGAGTTTTGTAGGCTCAACAACATTCCTGAACAGTCAGGACGTGTCACACGGTGGGCTTTGGCATTTCCTGCTCTTATTGTTCTCATTCCGCACTTTCTGTTGTCTCTCTGTCTGTTCTGCCAGCAGTGAGGAAGTCAAACTTGAAAGATAAAGAGCCGGCAGATGAGATGTAGTCAAAAAACAAGCACAGGTCTGCTTGCATAAAGTCAAAAGAAGCACCAAACGGAATGAAATCTCCATCCAAAGCCAAAGCAGGATTTGCAGGCAAGAGTCACAAAACTCAAAGAGCGCGCCGACCTTCATACTGCGGTGACGGTGACGTCACATGCCGTGTGCTGCATGACAGGCCATCACCGCTCAGAGTTTCGCATCTCTGGAAGTTAAAGCTTGGAGTGCTGAAGCTCAATAACTTTTCTGTCTTCTTTCTCAACTTCATTATTATCGACAAAGATGGCAGATTCTGTGCTTCAATAATGTAATTAAAGTGGTACACCGGCCTAAATCTGCTAGGAGATGAATGCCAAGAGCCGGGCAAAAAAGCTGACACCTGGATTTGCAGCTGGATAAAAGCTCGTCACCCCCATCTGATTGACCTCAGTGCATAACAATTAGAGACCCCCTGCTGACTTTAAAGCCGATAGGTAACTCCCAAAATACAGTTGCAGTGCCTGACCGCCCCATGTGAGGTAAACAGTGCAGGACCAGCAGTAAGGTGGACGTCTTTGTTTAACGGGTCTGTCCAGCTCCGCCAACTGTAAATACTACAAGGAGCGCCAGCCTTCAAATGGACTGGCACCGGCGTCTTGTGCAAATGAGCGTAAAATTCACCCCGTGCCACAAGCCGCCTCTCCGGGGGAGTCCTTTACTGGACTGCTTATGGGTTACACCAGGAGGGAAGACTTGGTGGTAACACTGCTGATGACACTTTACTGCCAGCGGCTCCGAAGATGGCACGTTGGAAAGTGACAGGAAATGACATCACAGCAGAACCTCACCTCACGTACCCTGTCAAGTTCAGCTTTAAACGAACGACAAGCGGAAAAATAAAGAAATAAAAATTGCGGTGTAGCAGGAAGAGGCCCGCGTCTCTCATATCGTGGAAGAGGGACCTGTCACACTGTCACTGCGGCACTAGCGTCCCTCTCATCTTTTGTTACAATTGGCTAAAGTGACTTCATTTTTCTTATCATAAATTTTATTTTAGAGAATTCTAATAGAGATTTGTATTCAGATTTCTGCCTTTAATGTTATTCTGGGGTATATTTGAGAGGTGTTTGTTATTTATCATAATATAATAATATTACTGATTTATTCATTCATTTATTATTGAGCCTGTAAAAAGATCTATCTATCTATCTATCTATCTATCTATCTATCTATCTATCTATCTATCTATCTATCTATCTATCTATCTATCTATCTATCTATCTATCTATCTATCTATCTAATCCTGCCAACTACGCTATTCAATATTTTGTTTAAACTTTGTTAATTTCATTATTGTTTCATTTGGCAGGTTGGCACGGTGGTGCAGTGGGTAGCGCTGCTGCCTCGCAGTAAGGAGACCCGTCTGGGTTTGCTTCCTGGGTCCTCTCTGTGTGGAGTTTGCATGTTCTCCCTGTGTCTGAGTGGGTTTCCTCCCACAGTCTAAAGACATGCAGGTTAGGTGCATTGGCCATCCGAAAGTGTCCCGTGTGTGTGTGTGCCCTGCGGTGGACTGGCGCCCTGCCCAGGGTTTGTTTCCTGCCCTGTGTTGGCTGGGATTGGCTCCAGCAGACCCCCATGACCCTGTAGTTAGGATATAGCAGGTTGGATAATGGATGGATGGATTTATTTGGCCAAAATACCGCCACGTCACTTTGTTTTTTAAACATTTTGCTGTTGTCGTTGCTATGACAGGTGACATCATCTGCACCACCTTATTAAGGTCGCCAATGACAACACTTTGCACAAGATTGTGGATTTTTGTTCAAATGCCTTTGCTTTGCCTTCATTTGATTTTTGCTTTGTTTAAGGTTACGGCTTTTTGGTTTTAAAGGTTTGCTATTTTAACACTGCGTGCCTTTTGTCTTTCATTCCTGCCTTAGCCATTTCCAGGTCGTTCTTCACAAGTAGCCTTCTGTCTGCCTTCTTCCATCTTCTGGGTCCTCTCAGGCCATGTCCTCCACACCAGTGTCAGAATATTCCCAAGTGCTCCTGCTACGTTTCCATCACACTGGCACACAGAGGAGTGAGGATGACGAGGGCGCTCTCCCTGCTGCATCCTCCATCTCTCACACTCATCAGTCACTGCAGTCACGTCTTTAAAGTTCTCTCAGTGTCATCCACAGTAGCGTGAGAGAAAGCGAGGGGCTCCCACTGTCTGCAGTGGGACGAGACCGAGGTGACCGCGTTGTGCACCCGCTGTGCTCTCCGTCGCTTTCCCACCATAGCACAGGTGGTGTGAGGAAGGCCAAAACTCAGAGCTCTTGTGATGTCACCTGTCACACACCACATGGCACCTTTCATTTCTGTCTCCTCAAGTGTTGATGTTAAGTCTTATTTTTGTTAAACGCTGCTCTGTTTCAACGGGGACTACTGAAGTTAAAAGCTCAGCTGGGACCCAAAGCATGGAGCCCAAGTCCTCAGAATGTAACATGATTGTGCACGGGTGCCAGGTTCTACTGAAGACATGCAGAACGTTCTCACTTGTTCATCACCACAATGCCAGTGAGGCACTCAGGCGCAGATGAAGAGCCCGGTGCGGGGCGACTCCTTCTCAGAGATGATCGCACTCCAGGGTAGCCCTGAACTCTCCACACGAGCGCCACTCTGGTAATTGTGTCAAATTTCAGGGTCCCACCTGCCACACACACACAGACCTGCAGTGCCCAGCAGTGGCAGTACAGCCAGCTCGATGGAGCAGACCGAGTTCACTTCTCAAACATGTTTGCTGAGCTCTGGGTCAGAGCCAGACATGCTGGGAGCAATGAAAAGCTTCACTCCCACTTGAGCCATCCAGGCCGCTCACCAGCTGGGATTTGCATCTCTCCAACAACTGGACGGATATTGATGGCAGGCCAGACATCTTCGGAAAGTGCCAGAAATCTGAAAATCCTCCATTGCTACCATTTAGCGAGCTCTCAGGTCAGTAACTGTTGACTGTGGCACCTGCGCGCCCCGGGCAGCGCCAATCTGACTTTGCTCCGCACTCTTAGTCTTTACTGGGGATGGCGGGTGATGTTCTCTGTTCAGACATGTTTCTCATAAATCCATCATCTGTTTATATCTCTTCCTGTTCTCCCACTCCATCCAGCTCCTTCTCTAAGTTCTCACCAGTCACATCTGAGGCTGACTACTTGTGTACTGGACCCCATCCCCACCACACTACTTCAGTCCTGCCTTCATGCCATAATCCCGACTGTTACAACAATAATAAACTCACCCCTCGACACTGGCTCTGTGCTGCTCACTTTTAAAATCACTTCTGTAACCCCAATGTTAAAATCTGGTCTTGATGCTGACGATCTTAACAACTTTCGGCTTATTTCCCACTTACCTTTCCTGTCAAAAGTTCTTGAGTGTGTTGTAGCTTCCCAACTCACCAACTACTTAACTTCTAATAATTTGATGGACCCTCTCAGTCTGTGAAACTGCTCTGCTACTGGTAACCAATGATTTGCTTATGGCAGCAGACTCTGGACGCACCAGCATGTTAATTCTATTAGATGTCAGTGCAGCATTTGACACTCAGGTCAGACATGACATTCTACTGTCCAGAATGGAGAACATGCCACTGGGTATCTCTGGCACTGCCATCCAGTGGTTCAAGTCCTATCTGACTGATAGCCCATAGTTTGTTTGTCTTGGTGACAGCAGATCCAGCTGAGCGCCAGTCACACAAGGAGCTCCTCAGGGCTCTGTCCTCGGCCCTCCTCTCTTCTGTATTAATATGCTTTCCCTTGGCCATATTATACGTAGCTACTGTATGGACTGGGTTATCATTTTTATGCAGATGATACTCAACTCTACTTCAATGTTAAAAGTGGAACTTCATCAGAGCTTTCTCAGTTCACAACCTGCCTTAGTGAAATTAAAACCTGGATGGAGCAGAACTCTTTAACATTAAATTGCAACAAAACTGAACTCCAGCAAATTGGGACTAAAGTGCAACTTAATCAAATGAGCTCCTTCCCAGTCCATCTTGGCAGTGATCTCATCAGACCTGCCTCTACTGTAAAGAATCTTGGTGTCATTTTTGATTCCTCCCTCTTTTATTCCGCCCACATAAATCACATTAAGAAACTTTCTTACTTTCACCTCTGTCACATATCCCGTGTTCGCTCCTTCCTCTCCTTTTCTAACGCTGAGAAACTTGACCATGCTTTTATCACATCCCGCATCGATTATTGTAATTCCCTACTGGCAGGTGCCCCTTCTAATCTTATATCACAGCTCCAGCTTATTCAAAACTCAGCTCCAAGAGTCCTGACACGGAGCAGCAGCAGCGAGCACATCACACCATCCTGCTCTGCCTTCACTGGCTCCCTGTGTCTTACAGAATTGAATATAAAATCCTACTAATAACCTACAAAGTCTTAAACGACCTCGCGCCAAACTCCATCACTATGTGCCTGTCCACCCACTAAGGTCCTCTGATTCTGGCCATCTTGTTGTCCCCACACTAATGCTACACTCCATGGGTGACAGCAGAGCCTTCAGCTGTATAGCGCCCAGACTCTGGAATGACCTACCAAAATTAATCAGGTCAGCTGACTCCAACCCCAAACTCATCTGCTCATCCAGGAAGGCTTTTAGCTCCACCTGACTTTATTACCTTCTCTCAGTTTACCTCCATGTCAAGATGCTCATGTAACCTGTGTGTGATAGACCATCAATTATGTTGTCTGTCAGGCTTTTCTCCGAAGTTGCTATCTTACTCTTCTGGTTCAGTACAATGCTATATGCTGTACACCCTCTTAAACTCTGTGAAGTGCCTTGAGCATGGGAAAGGTGCTATATAAATAAAATGTATTATGATTATTATTATTTCTACTGCACAGTTTGGCCTAGTGAGGGACACGATGGCAGGTGGCGTTCAGAGTGAAACCTCACGGTGCGGGCTCAGTTCGTACCTCTGACCAAGTTATCTGAACTGCCAGTAGCATAAAATATGTCTGGATGTAAAGGTCTGCACTGTCCTGTGTCCTGATCTTAAAGAAGAGTGGCAGCCACACTGAATGGGCAGTTTGTGGAATGAGGGATCAAGTAAGCATCGGGGAAAAGCAGGAACAGTCCCTGAACGGGACGCCTGATCCATCACAGAGTTCTGGGTTT
This sequence comes from Erpetoichthys calabaricus, assembly GCF_900747795.2. Lineage (NCBI taxonomy): Eukaryota > Metazoa > Chordata > Cladistia > Polypteriformes > Polypteridae > Erpetoichthys > Erpetoichthys calabaricus. The sequence goes on along the minus strand of NC_041408.2, from coordinate 958,779 downwards.
GAATCCCTCGCCTGTCGCTGTTGAAGAAGACGCTGCATGTTCTCCTCATGTTTTGGTTTTCCTCCCACATCTTTTATATTCTGATTGTCAGTTTTAAATTGGCAGAGAGCGGTATGGTGGTGCCTGGCAGTAACGAGACCAGGGTTTGTGCCCCATGTCCTCCCTGCGTTTGGTGAATTGGTGACGCTAAATGGGCCCTAATGTGTGTGTGTGCCCTGCAATGGACTGGCATCCTGGGTTTGTTCCTGCCTTTGTGCCCTATGCCACCTGGGATAGGCTCCAGACCGCCAAGACCAACTGGGACCCCCATGTGTTGGATTAAGCATTAGAAGTTCAATTGTCTCTGAGGGACAACGTGCCATACAGGTGAAGGGACTACCAGGACAGGCGCTGCCCTCCAGCCATCTTAACTTGGATTATAAGAAGATAAGAACCTGATGTCCATCTTGTTAGGTGTAAAGAGATTTCATTTGTAGCTTTTCATTTTAAACTTCACAATGCAAAACGTCTTGGAAGTTGCTATTCGAGGATATTTCCCAGAGAAGGTGGGCCGTGCCCGGTGTGCCCGTACCTAAGAGCAGCCCGGCTTGTATTTACAGAACCAGAACACTGCAATGTTGACAAGGACGCCTCCGAATCGGCCAGTCATCTAATTTAGATGAATAGCTTCTCAAGTGAGTTCTGATTAGTGGAGCTCCAGATTTATTACCAAATAATAATTCACATCGGAGAGCAATCTAAGAGTATTAGATGCCCTGATTTTCATTTACTTAGCAACGCTGCGGCTCCCACCCTCTTGACACCCTGCACAAAGTGACAATCTACTGATATATCTCAGGCGCTGCTTGTTGTTAATACAATTATGGAAGCTCAGGCCTATGAAGAACACCTGAAGTGTGTCAATAGAAATCATCATCTGCTTGGGCTTCTATGGATTGATTTAGGAGATACGGGGGGCAAGGATACTGGAGTGATGGAAAAACACCAAAGACGTAATAAATTTAAAGGGGGCTCTGACTTCACAGACCCACCCCCTTTAACACGTGATATACAAGCAACCTCCTTCTTGTAATTTTATCAGTTCACAGAGGTGGGCTGCCAGGTGGGCAGGCAGGCAGGCGGCACACCGATGAGCTCAGCCACCACATTGTTGTATCTCTGGGTACGCCGAAGGTGGGTGTGCAGGTTCAGGTGCGCACGTGTGGTGCACCGTGACGGACCTCTCAGCACCGAGTCCCACCTGCTGCGTTAGGCTCCAGTCCATGGGGATTTAATGGGTCTGGTGATGAATGGATGGATGGATTACCTAGGTGTGCCAATAACATAATTTAGACATACCGTGCAATCTATGAGACAAGCATGGTGACCCCATTCAAGAAACAAAGCCCCCTTGGCCCACTTGCAAAAGCTCAGCTTAAGACCTGATCCTGATCAGAAATGGACTGGCGAGTCCAAGAAACAGAAGAAAACACAAAATGAACATTTCAGATTTGAACAAATGAATCAAATCAAACCAGAAGATCACCGTCGGGGAAGAAAACCCTCTAAGATGTGTCCGCATGGAAGTGAAGTCTGGGGTGGTCCATTTGAATGCCTTTGCTGGGTCTCGTCGTCACTTCACCGTTTTCTTGGATTTTTGCTTTTCTGTCTGTTGACTTTCTCGGCTCTCTCTGTGAATGTTCTACTGGTTTGGGATTTGAGACTCTTTGGATTTGGGTTGCCTTTTGGGCACGTCCTTTACATAGATTTTCATTTTTTACTATTTTGTTTCCTGTAATTTTTCTCGCCATTTCTCCTACTCTTTCAATAAATCCTCCTTTGTTTATAAGATTTTGTTTTTGCCCCAGCCCGAGTTTTCACGGCTCTCCCCCAGAGTCACCAGTTTTCCAAGTTTTTCGCTCCTTTCTTGCTATTGTTTTGAATTTCAAAGCCAGAGGCCTAGTCAGACTTGAAGCCTCCTGTTTTCCTGGGTCCAGGCTTGCCTTGGGTTGAGATTTGTTTAGTGGGCTGTTTTGGAGGCCTTGCCCCCTTGTTGTTTTGGATGCCAGAGCCACTTCACAGGGGGCCATGTGACATGTTACTAAGGTCCCCTGCTGTACGTATGTTGTCCCCTCACTGGTGGTTACGAGAGAGACAAAGAGCTCCGGCTGGCTCTGGCTGTCATTTTGTTGACCGCTCTTCAACGGGTTTTACTAGGGTGGTACCACATCCTTTGACAGTTTTGTGAGAACAAATTAGCTTATGTAACGAAATCTGCTAGTAATAAGAGACGGGCAAATCAAGCAAATACGATTAGCAAGCTTAGCTACTGAAAAAACAGGGATAAAGCAAAATGTCCCATCATTCTTCACTGTCTCACATGACAATGTCTCCTAAGAAATGCCTACACATTCACGCCTATTGTCCATTCGTTTCCTCCTACACCCTAAACAAAAGTCGATTAGGCCGACCGTCAGCATGCAGTGCAGCATCCCTTATAATAGACTGGCATCCGGTCCAGGGTCGCACGCGGCACCGCTGTGTTAGGCTCCAGCTGCCTGACACCCTGAATTGGAGCAAGCAGTGCCCCGAAGAAGATGGAGCTGGAGTCTATCTTACAGTTCCAGAGATGAGGGCTCATACCCTGGCACATCTGCATGAAAGATGCCCACCGGCCTCCTCCTGCAATGAGCTTGAGCACACCAGTGCAATAGGCTGGCATGCTGGCGGGTGTTGGCTCCTACCTCCTACTCAGTGCGGCTCGGCTTTGCTCAATTGAACAAGAGGCCAACTCTCCAAATAATCTCATTAAAGGTTTTGTCGTCTGTCGCTCTCCTTCTTCTTGTTAATCATCTTAAAGAGAAAGTCGGATATAATTTATTAGTGCAAATCCGGCGGAGGAATTTTAAATAATGCTTTTAGTAATCTGTGAGCGATTTGACAATTATATGGCTTTCTTATAATCACAGGGTTCCAACAGAATAGCAAAGTGACAGCTGGAGTGGCCATAAATACTTGAGATGCACCAGGCAGCCCATCATTTCTATCACTTGAACTGTTGAACATATCACTTTATTTACCGTAACGGGCTAATGACTTTTTTTCTTCCTTCTTGGCTTGTTCGAAGACGAGTGAATGCAAATGAAACGCTGTACCCCTCAATGAGTTTGGATAATTAGAGCTGATAATTACGAGCAAATTGAATTAATGGAGAAGTGTCAGCTCTTAAGCACAATGCTAAAAAACAACTGCGCAGGATCAGAAATGTTTATCAGACCAGATAACCGCCATCACTTAAGAGGATAGGCATTTTATTATTTGATCTGCACGTCCTGTAGACATAACGTTGAACAAAGCGATAATTAAATTAATATTTTCCTTCCATGTCAAAGAATGCGACTTTCTGTCACTTTACCCTCAAATCAGCCCTGGAAATTCCAAAACGGACCTTAGGTCTTATCAAAGTCTGAGGAACATCTAGCCATTGGCAGCGTGGCACACCACACCACAAGGATGCCAGCAGAGACCCTCAGAGAGACACCTCACCTGCCTGAGCTCCAGCTACTCAGAACGTACCTTCTTGGTTCTCAAAAGGCGCCATGTGAAATAAAGTTCAATATAAGTTGGAAATTACGTGTTGTACTTCATACCACTTAGTATTATATTCATTGATATTTATTACCACAGAGCTGTAAAAATTCTACATTATGGCTTTCCTCCGTTCTGTTTTGTGCAAGTCTGGAGGTTATCATTTATGTTTTTTGTTGTTTTATTATTCATTTAGTTCAGCATTTTGACAGTTGTTGTGATCCTTGCCACAAAAAAAAACTGAAAAAATGGGCACAGGCACATGACAGTCCAACACTTCACCCAGATCTGACCCCACAGTGTAGGCCTCACCCCAAGCAGCCTAACCCTGAGCTGCACTGGACCAAAAATGAGAATCAATGCTTTATAAAGTTCCAGAAATGTCCAAAATGAAGGAGAGGAAAACCCTAAATCTCTGGTCCAAAAGGACAAACAAAAGCAAAAACTACTTTACATTTGAAAAATATTTATTAAAGATTCAGAAAATGGATCACAAAAAGGGAAAGATGAGAAAAAAAAAGTTTGGGGCGAAATCCTAAAGCAAACTAATCCAGTAAATCATGAAACAGAAACAAAAGCTGAAGATGATGCAGAGGTGAAAGCCAGAAAATCCATACAAAAACAAAAAACAGGAATCTAAATGAAAAACACAGTGCCTGTCATGTCAGCACGGCAAGAGGAACAGAAGACGGAAAAACGGGAACCGCGAGCCAAACCTAAAATCAATACCTTTAAAGAGCATCCAATCATTCAGTCAAGAATCACAGTGAAAAATCAAAGTCAAAGCAAGAATTCCTTGTACCACAAAATCAAACACACACACACACACACACACACACACGCACACACACACACATGCACACACGCGCACACACGTGTCTTTTGTTTTTGTTCAAACTCCAATAACAGGGAGCGAGTGGTGCTGCCCTTTACACTCTTGACAGAATGACATCACACGTCACAACTCAAGTCATCGCAATAAAAACAAAACGGTATTAGGAAAGACGCAAATTTAAATCACCTTTGAGAGACATTAATATCATGAAAAATTAAAGCACAAAAGTTAATTCGGTGGTGCTCAAAACCGCTAATAGGAAAAAGAAAATTCAAAAATGACAAACACAGAAAGCAAACCCAATGATGACCGCCAAATAGACTGTGAGAACCTTGTACTGCTAGAACAGACCCCACCAACAGGTGGCCCCGCCTCCTTGGGCTCCAGATTAAGGAGACGGGGCGGATGACAGGAAACACTGCGTATACTCAACATGACACCCAGTAACAACGTCCTTGGCGTCAACCCCGAGACTCTCTCAGATTAAACTCTTATGATTCAACGTGCAGAGCTCGAGACAGTGTTCTGCTGCCATCTAGTGGATGAAAAACAATCAGGAATTTCACTCTGCCTCTCTGTGGTAACTCATTAATGTTCAGGAGCAAAAATACACAAAAGTGTAAAGCCAGTTTTAGAACAAACTGAAAGTGAACCATTAGTTGAATTCAGCGATGGTGATGATGATGTGAATTGGTCATCAGACGTTGGCTCAGGTAGTGGAACTGATTTCTACAGCACTGTATGACTGAACTGCCGTGATATGCCCGGTGACTTCAGTCGTGTAAAGGTGGTGCCAAATCTACACGCATTAAAGGCAAGATGATTGCAATCGAGTGGAAGGACAAGAAAGACGTTGGGCCTCAAAGTTCTATTCACAATGCAGCAAATGGCAATGGTTGTGTTGGGGAAATGCGGAAGTCACTAAGCCTGGCGCTGTGGTGGCCTACAATACCACGAGGGGTGCATTGATCACGCAGGTTGGGCGCTGATGTTCTACCATTTCAGGCACTAGCAACAGAAAAATGTTATAAGAAAAGCGTGCAAAGAAATTCTCTTCTACTGTCCTGACTGTGACATTGCGCCACATGAAAACGTGTCACACGAAGGACGTGCTCTAAATCTTCATCATCATCAAATTCTTTCACATGAAGCCTGAAAACCATGAAGACTGATTTAGATCATTTGTGTTAGGTAGAAGGCCCAGTGGGGGCTCGGTGGTGTCGTTTTTTTTTTTTTTGTTTTTTCTGTCCCCCCAGCCATCGGACCTCACTTTATTCCTTGTCATTTACTTTTGCCTCATCTTACTTTTATTTTTATATTTTTATTTTTTATAAACTTTTCTTTCTTTATCTTGTAAAGCACTTTGAGCTCCATCGTTTGCATGAACAGGTGCTCCACAATTTGTTGTTCTTGTACAGCGGTGGGCTCCACACGTAGCTTTCCTGCTTACACGTTTCTGTCATACATATTAAGACTTTTCGTGTTTTTGCTTTGGGGTCACAATAAACGCTAGGGAGGGTAAAAATCACAAAGCAATTCCAGAATTCCTGCCACGTGCCCTTTACCCAGCACTAAGCGTCCAAGACTGAAGAACATCCACGCGCGTGGAGATCGCGGCTTATTTCAGGCCCAATCAGTACAAGTAAGAAGCAAAACTTTGTGTTTTTTCCTTTTTCTTTTCCTTTGTTCAAAAAAAGTCCAAACCTTTTTATTTTTGTTTTTCAAGAAATATTTTCAGAGGCACTTTGTAGGGCTGCCACTCTTCCAAAAAGAATGAATGAAAGGTGCATCACATTTATTGACAACCTCGCTGGCACGTTTGGAGGGCAGAAACAAAAGTCATTTTGAAGATACGCAGCCGCCGAAGGGAGCGCCATCTTAGTCTGGGGTGTTGGCTCTGGCCTGGCATGCGGTGCCATGCGAGGTCTCGGCTCAACCCCGGCCCACAGCTGAGAGAGACCACACAGTACAACCAGAACTATTACAAACTTGCTGGTGCTTTGAAAATATTTTGTATAATTATTAAAATAACGACGTATCTGGTGTACGAGTGTCCCGCAGTTCTTTAACGATGCTGAGTGACGTCATTCAGATTGTAGACCAAAGTTAACGCTGTGATTCATTTCTGAGCTCGGCCCTGTCTGACATCTTGGCTTTTTCTTCTTTCTTTTTCTATTTGTGTTTGAGTCGACTCTTTGAGGTGCAGCCATCGTGCTATGTGTGTGTCCTCCGACAAGAAGACAGCTGGGTGTCAGCCATATTCTGGGCCAGCAGTGCCTCGTGGTCCTGAGCCGAGCAGCTACTCAGTAAAATGACGTTCGGTACCTCAGCACTTTCTTGTTTGTCGTGGCGTCACGTGGTGCTGACATGTTGGTTGGACGTGTGTGTTGAATTACAGTTTTTATCTTGGAAGAATTCCTTCTCCTTTGTTTTGCTCAAATTTGGACATCATAGTATTTTTATTTTTTTATTTTGTGGAAGTGTCCGGAAGCATACAGCTGGTGTGGGATTCTCTAAAATGTTTGCATGTGGAGATGGGGTGTAACGAGAGAGGACCTCACTGCCTGCATCTATTTCTAGTGATCTGCTGGTACTTGGGGGTCCCAAGGGAAAGTTCCTTCCCATTAAATTTCAGAACTCGAGAGCCGTCCTGGTGTAACGTGTTGTTTCTGCCATGAGTACTTTTCTAGAACACAGGCCTGCCAGTACGACTGCTTCTGTACTCCGGCTACATGACTACCACCACACATCGGCCATATTTTCTTTGATCATGCTGGACTGTGCAGCCCTTCTTTCCAGAGAGTTCCACACTCTCCCTAGTCTTTGAGACCTCTACCGCCATTTTGTGATTGCAACATGTGGAGGGTCACTCCTATCTCGTCTTCATTTCTTAAGTGAAGTAACAAGCAGGTTAAGTTGGCAGATGATACCAAGATAGGTGGATTGGCAGAAAATGTGGAGTCCGTTGTATCATCACAGAAGGACCTGGACAGCAGACAGACTTGGGCAGATTTGTGGCAGAAGAAACTTAATGTCAGTGAATGTAAAGAATTACACATAGGAAGTAAAAATGTGAGGTTTGAATACACAATGGGCAGTCGGAAAATCGAGAGTCCAGCTTATGAGAAGGATTTAGGAGACACAGTGGACTCAACTGCCAGACAGTGTTGAGAAGCCATTAAGAAGGCTAACAGAATGTCAATTTATATAGCGCCTTGATGTGTGGAGTACAAGTCACAGGAGGTCCTACTCCTACATTTATAACACACTAGTGAGGTCTCATCTAGAGTCCTGGGTGCAGTTTGGTCTCCATAAAGACATAGCAGCACTTGAGAAGGTCCAGAGAAGAGCAACTAGGCTGACTCAGGGCTACAGGGGATGAGTTATGAAGGAAGATTAACAGAGCTGAGCCTTTACAGTTTAAGGAAAAGAAAATTTAATGTCAGTAAATGTCAATTAATACACATAGGAAGTAAAAATGTGGAATACACAATGGGGGTCTGAAAATCGAAAGTTCACCTTTTGAGTACGATTTAGGAGTCATAGTGGACTCAACTGCCAGACAGTGTTGAGAAGCCATTAAAAAGGCGAACAGAGTGTCAGGTTATATAGCACCTTGATGTGTTCAGTACAAGTCACAGGAGGCTCTGCTCAACTTTATAACTCACTGATGAGGCCTCATCTGGAGTCCTGGGTGCAGTTTTGGTCTCCATAAAGACATAGCAGCACTTGAGAAGGTCCAGAGAAGAGCAACTGGGCTTATTACGGGGGGCTACAGGGGTTGAATTATGAGGAAAGATTAAAAGCTGAGCCTTTACAGTTTAAGTAAAAGAAGATTAAGAGGTGACATGATTGAAGTGTTTAAAATTATGAAAGAAATGAGTCCAGTGGACCAAGACTGTTATTTTAAAATGTGTTCATCAAGAAGATGGGGACACAGTTGGAAACTTGTTGGGGGTAAATGTCGCACAAACATTAGGAAGTTTTTCTTACACAAAGAACGATAGACACTTGGAATAAGCGACCAAATAGTGTGGTAGACGGTAAGACTTGAGGGACTTCCAAAACTCGACTTGATGTTTTTTGGAAGAAATAAGTGAAGAGGACTGGCGAGCTTTGTTGGGCTGAATGGGCTGTTCTCATCTAGATTATTCTAATATTCTAATGTTCTTCATAAGAGTATGTCTCTCCGTTTCCTACTGATGGACCATAGAAACGTGGTCACTTGATCATCGCCGAGGAAGTCTCCTTCTGGTGTCTTGAAGAAGATTAGATTTTGCTCAATTTCAGTATGTCCGTTAATCATTTCTGACCCCCAGCACACAACAGGTTTTGCTGTAGACCCGCATGGTCCAATGTGCCTGGGCTGATGGGAATGGAGTGAACTTTTCTTCAAGTACTGTGAAACTCTCCTTCCTTTTGGCCTGCTCTGATCGGGTTATCAAAGCCCCCTTCCTGCTCCTGGTCTTTTTCTCAGGGAGCAGACACCGCCATGACATTCGTAGTCTCCAGGTGGAAACCTCCAGAGCAGGTGAACCTCGTCCATGGCTTCCCTCCCTTTATATGATGCAATACACCTGGGGCTCCAATTCATAACGCATCCAGAGGTATCATCGATCTTCGGGTGAAGCAGCAGGAGACATCAAACGAGTAAGTGACAACCGCATCTGACACTTTGTACCCCAGGGAGATGCAGCCCGTTAAACAGACGTTAATGACTTCTTCTTCCCGTTTCCTCTTCTTCTTCACACGCCGTCATGGGTGTCCCACAAGTTCCCGGACACGGCCACACGGGTGCAGACCATTATGTCGCTTGGCTTCCTGCTGTTGCAAGTTCAGGGCCGAGTAAGGTGGGGGGTCATGGAGGTCCTAGTCTGAGTCCGCACTTAGCAATCAATCAAATGAAAGTGTCACAGTAGGGATGGAGAGGTGGGCACTAGAGGGTAATATTTTTGGCATCTCTGGCAATGGCCTCAATTACATTTCACGTATTCCTTGTTACTTCTTGCATAAAAAGTAGCTTACAGAAAATGATGAGAACAATCAAAATGAGCCACGTTTGAAGCGGACTGGCAGTATTATAAATAGTGCTACTGTGTCGGCCCTCCACAGGCCCAGAAGCACATGCACTGGCCACAAGCAAATGTAAGGAGAAATGTCAAAGCGTTAAGAAGCTGACAGTCACTGTCTCCTGGACGTCTACGTCCTGAGCTTGATCTGAAAATCGAAATGAACATCCACACGCGGATAAAGGCAAACGCACTCCAAAGTGCAGCCTGTAAAGACATCGGAACAAACAGCGTCCTAAATTAGACGGTAAGGACAACCTGTCATGGAAACCCAGGCGGTGCTGCAGCCGCGCTGAGCGCAGAGTGTTTTACGAAATCACAAAGCTGAACATGGAGCACTAAAATGAATGAGATGCCCGCTTATTTCACTGTTTTGTCCTTTCTTTTGGGACTTCACTCCCAATTCAATTTATTGCTTCATCAGAGCAGCAGAAGGATTTACAGCTGCCATCTTATGTTGATGTTTGTAAAGAAAGGCCCACATGTTTCAAGGTTTAATACGACGTCCCAAATAAAAGAGTGCGCTAAAAGCACATAACCTCCACCTCGGGGGCAGTTAAGCCCAAAATCCCCCCAAAGTCCACGTGGAGTCCGCTACATGGACAGGAGCAAGAAGCCCAGGGACATTTCTGGGTGGTTCATCCTCTTTCTACCTACCAGGAGCCAGTAGGGGGTGCTGTGGCTGTTTGGAAGACACCAAACAATCCATACCTTTCATCTTTTGTTTCTTTTATCGTTTTTGGTGTACGGAGTCTGCTTTTGTCGTCTAAGTTGCATTTTGATAAATTGTAGAAAAGTTTCGTTTCTCACCATTGATTTGTTTTGGCGACACTCTTGCCTCGTATCTCGTGATCTTGCTGTTGCGTCTGTCGACGTGTCCTAAATTGGCGCCGGGGTCCCTCAGTGGATGAACGATGTTTCGTTTTACGTTCCCTAACTGACGTGTGTTTTGACCTTTTCACTCTCATTTTTGCCAACGACTTCTGATTAACTTTGCACCGTTTATTTTGTGGTTTCCTGGTTAGTTTTTGATCTTCCAGTTTTGAGCCTTTAATGTTGCTGCCATCCTGGCCTTTTCTTTCCATCACAATACTCCTCTGAACAAAAGAGAATGAAGAAAACTAACGTCCCCCCCACACAAAACCTGACTTATTTCATTAAACATTATTTTCATATACTTTATTAATCCCCAAGGGCAAACTGTCTTCTGGCAGGACCTTTGGAGGTCCGAGCGCAGGGTCAGCCATTGTTCAGCACCCTGGAGTGATTTTCAGGTTAAGGGTCTCGCTCAGGGGGCCCAGTGGGGGAGAGGATCTCTTCTAGCGGTGAGGAGATTTGAACCTCCCAGGGACCAGTGCAGACCCTTCACCCCTCCGTTAATTAATTAAAGAACTCAAAAAGGTGTGGGGGGGGAGAATAACAAGAACACAGAAAGGCCAAACAGCAAAAAAAATCAAAATTTCAAAAATCCAAAATGACTAAAGATAAAGAAATAAAAAGCTGAGAAGAAATCAGAAGATATAAATAAACAGTTATCAAAAATAAACCATAAAATGCAACAAGTCAAACCCAAAGCTCCAAAGATTTCAGGCCTGCACCTTTTTAGCGTTGCGGCGCCCGATGAGGTCGTAGGTCACGGCCGACTCTCCATTTGGGATGACAGGTTTTTGGCTCTGAGCGGCCATATTGTCTAAGTTTGTGATTAAAGCTCCTTATTTTTAGTAGAATCTGTCCCGCTGTTTTGGGCTGAGGTTTTCACGCTTCGGCCATTCGGTAGGAGCTCAAAGTGGAGCATCTGATAAGGGAGACGTTACCTCGGGGCAGACCCAGGACATCTTCGAGGGAGACACGGGAAGGCCTTGGCAACACCACAGAGGAGTTGGAGGAGGTAGCGAGGACAACCGGATGTCTGGGTAAGAAAAGAGACGGACAGACAGTTGGATGGCCCTCGCTCTTTTTAAAACTGTAGAGGCTTATTGTTGTGTGCGGGCCACAAAGCCCGCTTCTTAACTTTCACTGCCAGGCCTGCTTTGTGAATTTTGAAGGCCATTTCTACAGATGAAGCCTTTTTGAGCTTCACGAGCCCCTCTTAATTACAGGCTTAGGGTGGCTGGTGCTGTCACTGTGGTCTGTTGTTTTGTTAAGATAATATTTTATTAATGCACGTTAAGTGTTTGTTTTGCGTATTTATGGCTATGCTGGAGTGACTAAGGGATCCCCCGCCAGGTAATTGTTGGTGACGCTCTAATTGAAGAGGCCGAGTGGGCACGGACCCAGCGCTTAAGGGGCAGGGCTGCTTCAATCGTGACCCTCGACTCCCAGTGTGACCCGAGGGGACGACTGCGTTGTGATCGTCACTAGGCACTCGGGATAAAACAAAACTGGCCTGCTGCTTGCTCTACTTTTTTTCCCCTTTATAATTCATTTATAAATTTGCTTTCATTCAAATATAGCCGACCGGTAATGAAAGTGGAGACTCTTCAGCCATCGAGTAATTTATCGAGAATGAAGGAGTTAAAAGACATGGAAGGGCCACAAGTGCGAGTTCTGTTTGTCGCCGGTTTGGGTCAAATTTATGGGGCGCTTTTTTGAAATTTCCAAGCTTTTGAGCGTGATCGATAGCCGTCTTAGGAGAAACCATTGTTTGTGATTAGGAAACCTCCCTGGGGGCTCCTTTAAAAGTTTTAATGATTTAGCATCAATGAGGTTTCCCTTTGCAAGGAAAGTCAAAAGATTTCTTAAGATACGCACAGGATTAAGTGTCATCAATAATCAACTCTTAATAGCCTGTTAAAGATCTGTGAAAGATATGACCCGGTGTTGGGCTGCAGGCCAGCGTCTGTGTAGCTCGAGTTTCCTCTGTCGCCGCCGGAGAAGATGGCCGTGCCATTGCGGCTCAGGCGCTACTGAGACACCACACCGTCCGGCGCGGCCCAGTAGAGCTCACGATGAGGTGTCGAGGTGCAGAAATACGTCCTGCTCAATGAAGAAAGGGGGCTCTTTGGTGAGCTGTCAATATTTGGCTTCAGTGTGGAAGGTGGGATACAAACGTCAGATTATAATCGGGGAACTCAATAATGAGGGACAAGGTGTCAATAGCTGGGGATAAATAAGGTGAAGAATGAGGGATAAGAAGCGAGAAGTGATGAAGTGTAAGGTCTCCACCAATCTGGTCTACTCTGTGCGTCCACCGATTATCGACGAGAAGCCCTTTATGAAAGCGGCCCCCCGTATGGAGTGAGTTGGGGTTCAGACTGGGCACCGTGGGTAACCACAGCTGAGAACGTGACCACCAGGGAGCCTCAAAGGTACACCCTGGCCTGGGGTCGGCTCATAATGTGGCACTCGGGTGCAGCTGGCCTGCGTGGGCTGAGGGGACTGGCAGCGACTGGTGAGGTGAAGGTGTCAGCGGCCTGATGTAAGGTGACATTTTAAATAATAAAAATCATCTAAGAGTCACAGCTACAGGAAGAGGAGTTGCCATTTCACTCGGTCCGCTTGTCCCTCGTCTGGTCCTCCTTATTCTTGCCCACCATGACTTGGGTGTATTCACTTTCCGAACTGAAGAACAGCTGTTTGATTTCTGAGGTGTGGTGGCCGACGTCCGAGAGCCTTTGGGTAACACGCCGTGTCCTCTTCTGGGGTCTCTGGGGACGTCAGCTTTGGAGGTGCCAAACTTTCAGCCAGTCCGGCAGATCCTGCGCAAATGGCAAATGTGACAGTTTTGTTGCACAATACGTCGTTTTGTAAATTAAAAAAATGTTTTTAAAAATCAAATGTGCAGAATTCCCACGCACGCCTGTGAAGTTTACATTCGACTGGTGTGTGAGAGAAGAAGAGGCCGTGAAAATAACTTTTAGAAAGAAAAACGAGCCCCCGGGACTGACCAGTGAAGCCCACCTCCACAGGCTTCATAAACAATCAGCAGCCTGTCTGTGATTGACCTTCATGCTTGAGTTTAGTAAATTCCGACTTTGCATTTCCATTGAATCAAATATTCCTGCTCCGCTCTTGACTGCTGACAGGGAATTAACGGCTCCAAGCTGGAGCCCCGGCTGCGATTTCATCTTCTCGTCTCTTCTGCTCAGCACCACGAGCAGCTTGCAGGGTCCGGCCCATAGATGGCTGACTTGCACCGCATCCAGCCGACGAGCAGGCAATTACCACAACGCCGGCCGCGGCTGCTGTGAGGAGGCTGCAGACCTGAATTAATGGAGAGAGACATTTTTTTCTATTAAACCCTGTATATTGTAGAGCCCCGTATACTTTATCTTGATTTGTGCGAGTTAATCAAACACTGCAACACTCTTTACCCCGAAAATTATACCATCAAACAAAAGGAGATAAGACGCCCAAAGGAACAATAGTGCCATGATTATGTGCAGGGCAGCCCCTCGGCACGCGCCCGCCTTCTCCTTCGGTTTTTTTCCCTTTCTCAGGAGGGGGCAAATCATTGGCAATGTGCAAAAATTCAATTGTTAAGGCCTCATTTTAAAAGGACTTTATACACAACCTCTAATTAATGGCAGTTGTTTAACCTATTTATTTGATCAGCAGCCTTGTTATCTTCAGTTCTCTTTCCTCGTCTGAATGAAGCCTGATTTTAATGGCACCATTGTCCAGTCCCTTCAAAAGAAAACTTTTCATTTGCTCGTCCCCCAGAAATCGCAGTCCTTAAAATCTTCAGGCGCCAGTAATCTGAACGAGAAGAGCTTGGAGCTGCTCAGCCCGGGCGCTCGTACAGTCGACGCAGCACTTGATACCAGCGGCTGATTAAAAAATCAAAAGGCACAAAAGGCCCGGACATCTGAGACCTGGGGGTCTTGGGGGGGGGGTAACTCCACTTCAGCCCGTGGGCTTCCACTCGATCGAGAAACAAACAAAAATAAATAAAACGAAGCAACGCTGGGAAACATCAAAATACCAACACACACACACACACACACACACACACACACACACACACACAGGAGGCAACCGCGTGGCCGCTCACTGCTCTCTACGCTGAGCGCTGAAACTTCGAGAAGAAATATCAGGCGCCCGCCATCCATCCATCCAGCAGTCAGTGCAACAAAACGGGTCGAGAATATCGAAAAAGAGAAAGAAAAGAAAAGCAAATCATGTCAAGCAGGAAAATTAAAAGAAAGAAAGAAAGAAAGAAAGAAAGAAAGAAAGAAAGAAAGAAAGAAAGAAAGAAAGAAAGAAAGAAAGAAAGAAAGAAAAAGAAAATTCCATTTACTTTTAAATGATTAACCCAATTAGTTTGCTCAAATTAGTCAGGAATGGTGTTGATATAATATAATATAATATAATATAATATAATATAATATAATATAATATAATATAATATAATATAATATAATATACAACAACAACAACATTTATTTATATAGCACATTTTCATACAAAAAACTAGCTCAAAGTGCTTTACATAATGAAGAAAATAAAATGAAAATAAAAGACAAAATAAGAAATTAAAATAAGACAACATATAGTTAACATAGAAAAGGAGTAAGGTCCGATGGCCAGGGGGGACAGAAAATATATAATATAATATAATATAATATAATATAATATAATATAATATAATATAATATAATATAACTATTCTTCACTGTCATTGTGCATTCATATGTACAGCAGTGGGAGCAACTTTATACCTAAATTACTTCTTTTTAAAACATATGTAAATCAAGGGTTCATTAAATTGATTGATGAATAGCAAACAATAATAACTAAAAAAAAATCTAATCTAATAAAATATAATAAAATATAGTGGTCCTGAACTGGACTTAACTAGTTAAAAAATGGATGAATGATTGGATAATATATCTGTGATGAAAATAAATTCCGTTTGATTCACTACTGGGTCCTATCTTTCTATATTATATTATATTATATTATATTATATTATATTATATTATATTATATTATATTATATTATATTATATCTACAGTATCTATGTATCTAATTTGTTATAATCACCCATTCATGCTCCTGAACTGGATTTACTGATTGGAATGAACTGTCTGGTTTAAAAATGAATGAATGACCAGAAGGAATTGTGCTCTTTTGAGATTTGATTAATTTCTAAGATGTACCTCTCAGTATAATATAATATAATATAATATAATATAATATAATATAATATAATATAATATCTATCTATTATAATAAATATAATAATTTGAGCCCATGATGCTGAACTGGATTTAACTGGCTAAATAAAGGATGAATGATTGAATAATACAGCTGTGACTGAAGTCTGTTGCTTTGAGATTTAATTCATTAGTTATTTCTACCTGTACATATAATCTTAATAAATAAAATTGTAAGTGATTTCAATATCTGTTTGTTTGTTCACTAATCAGTTTAACTGAAATTCATGAAATTTTCCATGTGCCCTTGCTGTTGGTCCAACTTAACATATGCCTATATGCCATAGAGGGAAGAGGGATTATAGTGGTATGGGGGGCAACTCAAATACCAGCACCAACGCAGGGACTGCAATTCCCTGAGGGTGTCATCATTGGTGTGCACAAAGGTTTGTACGAGCCGAAGCAGACTCTCATCTAAGACCACAGCTACGTACAACATTCACTTCTCAATTAATTTCGGATAACAATGTAATTGTCTCACTGGATTACAGCTTTTCGTCTCCGGCTGGGGTCTGTTTAGCCCTGTTGAATTTCCAAAAGACAGCTTTTTCTCTGTTTATTACTGTATATGTAGGCAATGCCAGGTACTTCAGTTAATATAATATAATATAATATAATATAATATAATATAATATAATATAATATAATATAATATAATATATCTCACCACATGATCCTGAACAAGACTTACTGACTTGGCTAGTTAAATAATGAATGAATGAGTGAATAATATAATTGTGCACTTCATTGAGATTTGATTCATTACTGGGTTCTACCAGTCAATATAATATAATATAATATAATATAATATAATATAATATAATATAATATAATATAATATAATATAATATAATATAATATAATAATATCTACTCTCTATATATAAAATCCTAAGCCTAAAAGTTCCTTTTTATGTGACGTTTTTATGTGACGTTTTTTGTCACGCCTTATTTTTAAACCTACATATGTATGTTTGGTATCATTCTTTTCAGAATTTATCAGACTTTAATATGATGTTGTTAGATTTTCATATTCTTATTCTGTTTTTAAATTATAAACTAAAATATCAAGAAAGTCGTGGTTTTTATTTTTTGTCGAGTAAACTTTCTTTCACAGGATCAAACTATTAAGAAAATGATCTCTTCGTGACACTAATGTTTGTATTTCGGTGGTTTAGTTCGCTGAAGGCCCACTGAACGCCACTTTAGTGATTTTTCCTGTTGTCATTTTGTTGTTGTTTTTATCAATAAGAATGTCAGTTCCGACGAGTGGATCGTTTATTTCGTCTCTTATAAATGCTCATCGAGAGTAGTGGACCTCAGTTTAACGGGACACTCCAATCGGAAAGAGAGTAAATATTTTTTTCTCATTTCATGATTTTTACTCTGTTAAATAATAATGAATTTTTCTTTTACATATTTATTGAATTTTGTGATTTTGACTCCAATAAATAATCCTTTTTCTTTTGTACATTTACAGATGTTACTAATATTCTGGCCCCAACTGGGGATTGAGTGTCGAAGGGGCTGGGTGGGTTGCCCCCTAGTATAATATAACATAACATAGCGGTGATGAATGAGTGTCCTATTCAGGGCTCCCGACTCATTGGCAGACTGAATCGCAGTGGTGGGTTCAAACAGCACAGAGTTGGACGGAGGGATGCATGGAGGGACAGACAGAGAGACGGGTGGAGGGACGGGTGGGTTTCTAGTCATTTTGACGCCCCTTTATTTGAATCTGACTTGTGAAGAACAGTCCAGCTCTTCCAGGACTGCATGTGTTCTGCTCTCATTAGTTGTACTCGTTTCTTTTGTGAACCTGCTCAAGACAGCAGACCGGACTGAAGTGGATGGCTTGGGTTCAATAACCGACGTCACTGTAGCAGAAGTGCAGCCCTTCCAGCTTTGCTTGCTTCCTAATTTTTGGATCAGAAATCGAACAGCAGAACAGATTCAAATCGAGCCGAGTAGATGTCTGTAATGTGGCAGTTGCTCTGTCCAGGGCTGGCATCTCGCTGTCCCCCACAGCTGCCAGCACAGGCCTTGTGTCTCCACAGAGGGTGGACAAGGTGACAGGCCAGGTGACAGAACACAATAATGAGATGGTAGCATCTGCTTGACGTATTTATATTGCTTTTCATTGGGATATATTTTCTGATCCTTTCAAGTCATTTTTCCCATTGCCCTCCTAACAAATCCCAGAATGCCGATGTCTCTCCCCGAACGTCTTGTGCTCCGACTGCGGGCCCCTCATTCACGTCAAGCTGACGGCGGTGAGCCCGAGGTGCCCGCTGTCAGCTGTTGGAGGGCTCCCTTGCACCCGGGCGCCCGCTCTTTCTCTGTCTCATCATCTGCGTCCCCAGCCAGGTGTTTTATTTTGCTTGGTCTCCCAGCTGAAGGGGGCACTCGAGGCCTGCGCTGGTGCAGACGCCTTTTAAAACTCTTAATCATTTTAACATTCACCCCTTGCAGTATTAGTGAGCCCATTTGTAAAATCCTGGTAACACAAAGTGAAACAATGCCATAACTGTCACCCAAATTGTTTGGTACAGGAGTGTGGAAGTGTTCGGTAATAAATGATATAAAAAGGTCTTTTATTGACAAGCTGCCATTTGCTGTTTGCATTAGAGAATATGAGAAGATGATGGCTGCTGCCCCGGGTCCCCAGAGAGATTCCGCCCGGAGAGATAGCACAAAATGCCTCAGTTTACTTAAAGCATTGATAACACTTCTAAATAATTAAGTGAGGACTTCCTGTGTTCAATTACTTAATGCTTTTTTTGTCTTGAGAGGATTATTAAGCGATTTCTGCATTCCATATGACGCGCGTGCTCAACGACTACCCCAAAGCATTTTACAGGATCAGGTTTCCCAAGTGCAAATGTAATTATAAATCTGCAAAGTGGTAACAATCGCCTTCTTCAGGCCCCCATCTCCTCGAGACAATAGCCACTCTTTTATGTCCACTAAACGCTTGTGCCATCCGGCCTTCTAAAAATGGGCTTCACGAGCCCCAAGGGATTAAAGTGACCTAATAAGAAACTCAGAAAATAGGAATATCAGCCACCACGGCCACAAGAAAACTTTAGAAAAGCTCCAATTGGCACAAGTGTCGGGTCATGTGAGTGGCCCCCGGTTTGTCGCCGCCGAGACCACTTGCTTCATTTTGTCATCTCATCAAAGCTCCTGAAGATCTCATCCCACACAAACGAGGACTCAGCGGGCCGGACCTACGCACGAAAATACTGCGAGACCCCCAAACTTTCTCATCTCTCCACGGCTGCCACTTGACCCTTTTACTTTTACTACTCTTCAGCAGGACACCACTAATGGAAGAGTTGGGCCAAACAAATCATGCAACCAATTATGTATGCTAGAATAAACTAATGAAAGGCTATTAGGTTTACTGCTTACTGTCCCGTTTGCTTTATGGCGGGTGTAAGTCATTTCGAGAGGCCTGTAATAATGATCAGCTGCCTGACACGCCATGCAGAAAGAAAAATAAAATCAAAAAGCACAAGGGGACCTCGGCCAGAGCGAGGAGAGGCGAAGGAGGATTTCAATTAACCTCGCCGGGTTTGAAACGCGTCCCGCTCTTCAAGGCCGCACTCCGTAGCGAATGGACTCCAAGCCCCAAACTCACCTCGACTAACGCTCATGAAGTCATTTGATCTTGGAAATCAAAGAGCAAAGTAAAAATAATAATAATAATAATAATAATAAAGACACCACGCAAGGGAGTGGAGGCAAACCTTCAGTGCAAACAAATCGGCAATTAATGCGCCAATGCATCTGACAAAGTCTCGCCATCGACTTCGGAAATGGCGAACCTCAGACGAAAATGAGCGAAAACCACAAAAACACACGAAAACGAGCTACAAATGGAGGGGGCCTGGCACACGTACAGCCCCCCGCTCAGACATGCTAATGATCCGCCGATCTGGACTGGAAATGAAATATTGAAAAGAGACGATTAAAATTTAAACCCCAAACCCAGAGCTCCTCACCAAACACTTCATCAGCATTCTCCAAATGAGTGATTGTGCGTTAAACATTAAGCATCTGCAAACTAGGACAATTAGTTCAACTCCGACTTCTCGGCGAAAGCTCATTTGTCTTTGGCCTTTTTTTCTGCTTTCTCCCCTCAGGGTTACAGTAGCCATTTAAGACCATTACCAAGAATGACACCCGCACTTAACGCGGCATAATTCAGCCGCAAATCGCCCCCTCTTTTGTCCTTGTAGATTTCTTTCTTTCTTTTTACCTTTCTGCAGCAGAAGATGGAATTCAAGCAAATTGTAATTAGAAAGAAAAATCGAAAAAGTCGCAGTGGGAACCCCCAGCCTGGCGTACCACCCCTCTTTCTTATTATCGTTACTTTTCAAATTCATCTTTGATTATGTAGCGCCTTTTTACTGAGTAGTACCACAATGACCTTTCTTTCTTTCTTTCTTTCTTTCTTTCTTTCTTTCTTTCTTTCTTTCTTTCTTTCTTTCTTTCTTTCTTTCTTTCTTTCTTTCTTTCTTTCTTTCTTTCTTTCTTATCATTTATGTTATGGTAAGCATCAATTGCCAGTCTCTTTTATATTCCATTGTTTTGTGCCTTTCACAATAAGCGCCAGTACTTTTTAACTATAAAGAGCCACTCATGATAAATAACCTTTACAAATATTTTTCTTTTTGTTAAATCATATCGTTAACAAAAACTATGATATACATTTCTTCTTTTCTTTGTTTCATAATTGCTTTCTTATTAAACATCATTGAAAATTGATTTACTGTAATTATGTAGTGCCTTTTCTAATAATCAATATAATAAACATCTTTCTTTCTTTCTTTCTTTCTTTCTTTCTTTCTTTCTTTCTTTCTTTCTTTCTTTCTTTCTTTCTTTCTTCCATAATAAGCACCTTTGTTAGTCTCTTTCATTTTCCATCATAATAGCTATAATTACATTTTTCATTCTATTCTGCTGCCCTGTGACTGTCTGGCGCCCTCTCCAGGTGTTGTTCCTGCCTTGTGCCTGATGGCTGCTGGGATGGGCTGCAGCTGTCCGGCTCACGCTGCCCTGCACTGCACTGCAGTTAGGAAAGGAATGAATGAATGATACGCTACCTCTAATGATAAGTGACTTTACATTTTATGTCATTATTAATAAATAACATTTTATATTTCTTCTTTCTTTTTGTTACATTATCCCTTTCACAATAAGCACCTTTGCAAATATAGTGCCTTTCATACTGGAGAACATAATAGGAATCTTTCTTCCTTAGTAAGCAGCACACCGTGCTCTTTTATCTTTCATCATATTGTGCTTTTCATAATACGCACCATTTTATTTTTTTATTATATTGCACCTTTACTGAATAATAATGATGAGAAATTCTTTGTGTCATTCATTGATCATTAATTCTTGTTTATTTTTGATTATATAGTGTCTGTTACTGAGTAGTACCACAATGACCTTTCTTTCTTTCTTTCTTTCTTTCTTTCTTTCTTTCTTTCTTTCTTTCTTTCTTTCTTTCTTTCTTTCTTTCTTTCTTTCTTTCTTTCTTTCTTTCTTTCTTTCACATTTGTTTTATAACAAATCACCATTACTAATTTTTTTATTCTACAATTCACATAATCACATTTTTATTATATACTGTACTGCCTCTTACAATAAGTGACTTTTAAGCTTTATTTCTTTATTAATAGACACTCTTATATACTCCTTCTTTCTTTTTGTTACATCATCTCCTTCACAGTAAGCACTATTGCAAATTGATATATTTTCATTATATAGTGCCTTTTATAACTTTATTAGAAACTTTCTTTCTTTCTTTCTTTCTTTCTTTCTTTCTTTCTTTCTTTCTTTCTTTCTTTCTTTCTTTCTTAGTACGCATTTAAACTAGTCTTTCTTTTTTCATCATATTGTGTCTTTTAAAATAAGCACCATATCATTTTTTTATTATATAACTCCTTTCCTGACAAATAATTTTTTTTTCTGGACTTTTATAAGATTGGTTACGATTTAAATGTTTTTCAAGCGAGGAGTTTGTTTTTCTTATTTTAATATGAAGTGAAGTTTTGTTTTTTTTTTGTTGATTTTAATTATGTAGTAAAAAGTCATTTTAAAACTCAGTCGTCTTTCTTTGCTCTTAATAAACACAGCTATGAGGCAGTTTCCATTTTTTCATATTATATAGTGCCTTTCATAATTGTGAATGTTTTTAATTTCTATTCCCTGCCATTTTTCTAAGCCCACTTAATCCTGAGTAGGGTCACCGGGTGCTGGAGCCCATCTCAGCAAGCATCTGGCACAAGGCAGGAATAATCCCTCGAGGGTAGAGGGTGCCTGACTATCACAGGACAACCGCGCACAGACACACACACACACACACACACACACACACACGGGCGGGCCAGGCTGCCTTCCCTGCATGTCTTTGGACTGTGAAAGGATTCAGGAGCACTCAGGCATGGGGAGAACATGTAGACTCCACCCGGGGTGGACCCCAAGGCCACAGCAGTACCAGCGTATAATTTGTAATGATCCCATTCCTAATAAATCGTGTCGCACACACAAGCCTTGTGAGCAACTGCTTGGCTTTGAGCAGGTAATAATTACGGGGAAGGACGGCGGTGAAGCGAAGTCGCTTTTATGTTGAAAAGACAAACAATGACATCACTTCCTCCCTGTGGACTGAAGCCCCGCCCCTCCGGCCCACCTCCTGTATAAACGACTGGAAGTCGGCGTTCCTTCGGGACTCTGATCTTCTTCAGGAGAGACCGACCAGCAGAAGTGAGTAAAAGCCTGAAGGACCGCCAGTTTATCCGTTTTCTGTTAATTAAACGAGGCTTCTGCCCGGGCAGCCCTACACGGCTGGAGGACCCTAAGCAGACGTCGCTCTCGTAGGATCAGTTGACCTCTTCCAGATCCACGATTGACCGTCTGGCACCACATACCGAGTACACACACACACACACACACCTGCCACTATTGCAGAAAGTGCTGCAGACCATTGGAGCCCCTGCACGTTCTTAAAAACAGCGAATGTCTTTTCCATTTCCATCAATTCTGGTACAACGGCACTTGACCGGCTGACCTGGCATTATTATCTGGCAGCAAAGGAAGGAGAAGCATAAATGGACTTACCGGCATGGCAGTCGCTGCGAGATACCCGGCAGGCGTGCAGAGAGACCAAAGTGGGTCAAGCGCTCAGAAGCCCGCTCTGCCTGACTTGGCCTCACTACGCACTGCTTTATTGCTCGTGGAGTTCACGTCAGCACACGCGCGTCTCTTTTTCTCCACACATGTGGTCATTCATACAAACTCACAGGGCAACTGAAGGTAAAAATGGCGAAGAAAGGCCAGAAATGACAACTGAAATGGAGCTCTGTGCCGTAAACGCCGGTGGACCCCCAGCGCGCCGCTCAAGTGTGGATTTCTGCTGCTCTTCGGCCTCGTTTGAGGGGGACCTTTAAGAGGACATTCACTCTGCACAAAGGGGTGGAGAAATCCTGCTGAGTGATCGCCAGAAATGACAGTGGAGAGCTCCGTCTCGAGAGCTGAATAAGACCCCGACAGCAGACAAGGTCGTACATTAACAAATGAAGCGATTGTGAGGAGAGCTCGGCACGTGCCATGCCGCGGACAGCTGCTGGAGATCCTGTCTGCTGTGCTCCATTGTGCTCCATTGTCCTCACAGACGTAGTAATTGTCTCTGCTCGGGTCACAGGCGGCCACTTGAAGGCCTCTCGTTATAAACAGGGGCTGCAAAGCATTTTGGGTTGTGTCATAGAACTGACCCCACTGGCCTTTATTGTCATCATACGTCACCTCAATGGGCGTAAAGAAGTGACAGCACAGACACCCTGAAGGAAACCAACTGCATACAATAAAGCAGAACAAACGTGAGCCCGACTGGCACCATAAAGAGTAACACAGGCAACGAGCAGCCCGGCTGGCATTACCATGTTGTTGCTTCCTTCATGTACAGGTTGGTTTGGTGGGTCAAATGAAGCGTCTTTCAAAGGACACCCCAGAGACATGAAGCTCTCCATCTTTACTTTCTCCTTTCTCAGTAAACTAAAACTCCACTCCAGCTTTACTGCACTCCGTTTGACAAAAGTGTGGCACACTAAGTGCCACCATTTGCTCCAGCACACCCGGCTTCTACAGGGTCTTTAAACATTCAGCAGTCCTGATAAATCCTTCAGACCTCCTCGTCCTAAATATAAACATACTCTGCTTTAGGTCTGTCACCCAAAGAAGTCTTGTGACGCTCAGAGCCGCTACATCACCTGGCAGCACCTCACCAGCCACCGCCTATAATTGGGCTGGAAGAGCGCCTGCCATTGCACTGAAATCCTCCTCTTTTCAAGTCTCACTCTCGTCTTATTGAAGACTACATGCCTGCCACAAGACGGGCGGGCAGGCAGGCACTTTGAAGTGGGGGTCACAATGATTGGCGGAGCAAGTTTCTTCAAAGCAAAAATAAAATAACAGACGCAGTGCAAGTCATAGTCGAGCTATCAGGGTGTTCTGTAGATTTGCTGACAATATGAGGGTTGGAGAAGAGCAAGCAACACTGACATGGACACACACGGACACACACACCAACATGGTCCTGAGAGGCCTTCCCTCGCTCTTTTTTTCTTGTCCTACGCCATCTGCGGAGAGTCTTCACCCGTGTTTAGAGATTTGTCTCCCACCCGATTCCGTCATCCTCGACCCCCACCATAAGTTTTTAGCCCCTTTGCTTGCAGGCCGTTGAGATCTTTTGGTTCCCATCGTGTTCTACTCTTGTTTTTTGTCCCAGGAAGCTTCACTGCCAGCCTTTGTGAAGAGCCGTTTCCATTTGCACACGAGAGTCTACTTTTTCATCATCACCTCACCTAGCGTTTATCTAAACCTCTTGGTCCAGTTTCGGGGAGTTGGTGGGGGGGGGGGGAGACTTGTTTTCAATTTCGTTTTTAGAAGATGACATCAAAGGGACCAAAGAGCAAAATGCCCAGTTCAGCAGCTGGTGAAACTGGGGCACCGCTGGTTCTTGTCAAATATTTCTTCTGATAAAATGAAAGCAGAAGTGAAGACAGAACTCTTGACCACAGTATTGGGTAGAGAAACGGGTCTTCAGTTCAAACGTGCCAGCCCTTGTGAAAGGCTTCCAGCTTATAAGCTACTTTCACTTTCACAGGGGAATCAGCTGAAGAACATTTTAGCACGTTTGGCACAATGTGTGGACCCCCTAATCCCCCCCGCCCCACCACCATTCCTTTACGTGTTTCATTAAATAAATAATCCAAGCCCAGGGAGCTCTCCTCCTTTGACAACACTGGTAAGTCCAGCTTGATAGAGGACATCAGGATGCTTGATTACCCTCTGTGTGTCCCCCGCTGCCTAAGGCTTTGTCTGTTCTAACTGACTGTGGACCCCCACAGGTTTATTTTCCCCACTGATGGTCCCAGTTGGGGTTTTACTTTTCCTCTGCGCTGTTGTCAGCTGGCCATGTCTCAACCATAATGCTGAGCAGCAGTGGTCTTGTTAGGACCTCCTTATGTGAGGTTTCTTTGTTTGTCACTGTGTGTTTAAACTAATCTTGTCAGGTTTCATTTGTATTTTACCTATCGAGACAGCACTCAGTGACGAGTACGTCACCAAATTAAACGCAGTGAATTGAACTGCATGCTGTCCCATAGCGGATGAGCCTTGGAGGAGTTGCTTGGACATCTCAATTTCAATCGTGTCACCATTTGGTTTCCTTTCTAATTTGTTTGCCTTTCTTGTGCTACTTGGGTGGACCTTTTCAGGTTAATGTTGGCTTTTGAGACACGCAGATTCCAATTCTCATATCAGTTTAACTTCCCCAAATATACGTAATTTGGTTCAATTCATTTTGTGTGTTTTCAGTGCCGTTTTGTTTTTCAGGAGTGCAGACATTTTACATTCTTTGGTTGTGACCCAGAAGTGAGCGTTTGTGACATTAAGGGGGTCGTGGGTGTTGAGGTCACAAAGAGAATTTCCTTTTAATTCGAATTTAAGGACTACAAACTAAGGGGATGTGTTCTTGACAATGAATTTTGGCTCGACGTATTCCCAGTGAAGAATCTCTGCCTCTTTTCTTGCCCACGTCTTATCTTCTGCGTCACTCTTTCTGGCAGAACATATTGAGGTACAGGACTGCGCAGACCCTTGTGGCTCCTGGGGAGGGATATTCAACTCCAGCAGGTCTACAGAGCATTCCCTGGGAGTGGTCCGGTGGTTCAACTTGCAAGGGGGTCCATGAGAACGCTGAAGAGCTCCTTCCAGTCTTGCTGCAGCTGGGAGTGGGAGTGATGGAAAGATCTCAGTTGTAGTGAAGAGGAGAAGGCTGGCGACGCTGTTCAAACGGAGCAGCTGTCATAGATGCTCATGGATACGTTTACAATTATTACGATTATTTGTCTTCGCTCACTTCCTTCTCTGCTGAGTTCTGTAATAAATAATAAATATACTTTCCTGGTCTCTTAAATTTGAAAGCATCAGATGTAAGCACTGGATGATACCGAGGAGACAACCAGACATTTGAAATTCCAAACAGTAACGCGTACAGATGATGACCCTCCGTGTCCACAGTACCAAAGGGTGGAATGTCCTCCTGCCCTCTGAATTTGACTCCTTTACAGAAGGTCGCTCCTTCTGCCAATGTGATGCTTGCAGATTGTGAGATGAACATCCACTCTGTACGAGCTGGCGACTGGAGATTCTCAGAGTCTTCACAAAGCCTCAGCACTCGCCTAAGTGACCCTCTTTGTAGCGTTTCCATAAAGGTAATAAAAAGCACAGCCACAGGAACTTCTAAAAACTGTTGTATCCAAACTGCTATTATTTGTTGTTCGTATTTTCGTGCTACTCTTGTGATGGCTCTAAATAAAACACAAGAGTTAGCTGGCATCGTTTGTTGGGAAGCGCGCCAACACAGGCTTACACATCTCCCCCGGTTCTGGCTTTTTGACTGATGGCATTTATCCAGCAAAGCTGGTACACTATCAAGCAGATAAAAAGTAAGTGTCGAAAAGTCCCACAAATCACACCAAGTGCGGGATAAAAGTAACATTCATTCATTATGGGAATCGGGTATAAATTTAGACATTGGAGAGCATCCAGCAAAATTGTGCATAAATAAATGGAAGAGGCCACCGAGTTTATCCAAACGTCTTAGGTGTCCATTGTGGTAATAAGGATGCTGTGAAGCACAAATGAATCTCTGACGAGGTCATTCATTAAAGGAAAGGCCTCAAAAGAGGAAGACGCAGAAGCTTTACATTTGGCTGCTTAATTCAAGCTACGGGGGACGTTGAGAATTTAAAGCTGGGGGGTCAAGGTTATGGTCTCGAGTACCTTATGGCAGCTGCCAGGTGGCACAGCTGCAGACTCATCTCAAAGCTGAGCAAGTCAGAGGCTTTGTGAGGAGCACTCGACAATACTCCACGTCAATTAATTTACTTGACGGTACCAGCAGGGTGAGGTTTACCTCCCCACCGGCCTAATGAAATCACACTGCCTGTATGCAAAGGTGAACTTTACCTATAAAGCGCATCAATCATTTTGTTTTAATTACTGGTCATGAAGACTGCACTGGTAAAATGTGATAAAGCAGCTCGATCACTGTGATAGGCGATGGACAGAACATTTTGCTTCACAATCATCAGAAGAAGAAGAGGAGTCTCTGGTTCTACAGATGCATCGGCGAGTTTCTGGCCTTTGATGAGGGTCTTGGCTCTGTGATGGTGGCAGTCACTTCTTCACATAAGAAGGCCTTGCCCACTTCAGAATGCTAGTATAATGATGTAGGACATCGTAACGGGACCACCATCGCCAAGTAGATGTAGAGCATGGGAGCACCACAAAGCTCCAGTGATGATCAGAGTATCAAATATGCTGATGACATCACCATACGTGTTGGAAACAACATTTGCTAGATGGTCTTAAAATGGCTTCAGACTGATAAAATATTCCATCCATCCATCCATCCATCCATTTTCCAACCCGCTGAATCCGAACACAGGGTCACGGGGGTCTGCTGGAGCCAATCCCAGCCAACACAGGGCACAAGGCAGGAACCAATCCTGGGCAGGGTGCCAACCCACCGCAGGACACACACACAAACACACCCACACACCAAGCACACACTAGGGCCAATTTAGAATTGCCAATCCACCTAACCTGCATGTCTTTGGACTGTGGGAGGAAACCGGAGCGCCCGGAGGAAACCCACGCAGACACGGGGAGAACATGCAAACTCCACGCAGGGAGGACCCGGGAAGCGAACCCGGGTCCCCAGGTCTCCCAACTGCGAGGCAGCAGCGCTACCCACTGCGCCACCATGCCGCCCATAAAATATTCCAGCAAACAGAAAAAAAAAAATGGTTAAAGGTTCCAGTCTGAGACAATAGATGGCGCTGTCATTAACGCTATTCTCCCCTTTTTGCCTACAGTTCTGAGGGGCAAAGCCTGGATGACTCTTGACCACGCCCCAGCTCTGGAAGCCACACCCCTTCTGGGCTGACTACTGTCAGTTTGGTTCCAGAGACGAAGAGGGCATTCAATCTGAAGGATCCATTGGAACGAGAAGGACCGAGAGACCATTTAGAGAACGAGAAGCACAAAGGCCATTGTAGCCTGTTTTGCTTTTGTTATCGAGCCATTTCAGTTTATTATTAAAAGGGGATTGCCGGTTGTCCGAGTCCGAGTCCGAGTCACGTTCAGTATCCCACATGCAGGACGGCCTCTGGGTAGTGATACAAAAGGGTGCAATAACAAGAGGTTGAAAGTCGGATTACTGGACATGGTGGGGTCTCCTTAAAGAGCTGCATCCTCTCTGAGGTAGGTCAGTAAAGTTGTCGTCCATGACACACACACACACACAGTCCGACCCGAGGTGTGCTCACTTCGCCATCGGTACCCAGGGACACGGTGACCTTCATCAGGACGTACACACAGTGAAGACGTGAGGTGATAATTTGCATTGTGTAATCACAACGTGTTTTTTGTAAGTGAAACTAAAATGTATAGTGATAGTCATAAGAAATTAAAAGTGAGCTAACACTTTAGGAGCTGACAATGAGAATGCGAGACGCTGATGACACCCGTTTTACAGATGCCGTGTAATGTGTTTGTATGTGTCTTATTGATGCCCCACGCTCTTCACACGTAGCATGTGCTTAATTAAGGGTGAAGTGGGCCAGGTAGCGCTTTGCAATGCGGCCTTACATTCGAAAAGCTTTAATTAATAACAAGTGAGCGAGACTGTTAAACTGAATCGCTCATTAGCAAAGCGTCCTAAGATGACGACATACTGCCATGGCAATCAGACGCCACATGAAACTAAAACACTTCTCACCGCAATGCCAGATAAGTTAAATGTGAAATATTGTATAGCAAATCCAACACTAGCAGTTAAGAGTGACAATTATGAATTGATTCTACAAGGTGGAAGCGGAATGAGCGACACACACGCATACCGTTACGATTTGCTTCTTTACATTTACGAGAGTAAATCCATCCATCCATCCATCCATTTTCAAAGTTAAAAGCCATTTAAAAATAAATGGATAGAATCTGACACAATACCACACATTCACAATGGCTTATGGGTAGTTTGAACGCACACAGCACAGCGCTCTGTCGTTAGCTAAGCTAAGGCCACATGCACGTGGACCCTCCACTGCGGGATTGCACCGTTGTTGAGACTTCTTTAGGCAGAGGGAGTGAAACCTGCTGAAATTCAAAGGAAGTTAGCTCAGCTGGGAAGTGAAAAGTTTAGGAATGGTAGAAAGGTTTAAAGAACGAGTGTAACCAATGAACCTCGATCTGGTCAACATCACACACACAAGCCCACATCGATATGGCGAATGCTGTCATCAGATTACATTGTCCGCTGTTGATTCACATTTAGATATCTGCACACGGCACAGGGGTGCCGATAACTTGGCCAAACAGCTTACTGATCTGCACGGGCAACAGCGCGTGAGGTTATGACGCAGTTTATGCAACGTTATGAAGGAGATCTGAGTGTTTAAGAGCAGATTTTCACCGGAGATGAGACAGGCGTCCTTCATGATGAGCCAGAGTGGAAACACCCGTCTCATTTAGTAAAAAGAAATTCAGACAACAGTCCTCTGCCACAAAAATCACAATGAGGGTCCTATTGTGCCAAAATATCAGGAACACAGACAATCAGTGAGCAGTGCAACAGAGTGAAAGTGAAACCTGCGATTCACAGCAAAAGAAGAGGAACGCTGTCAAAAACACTTGTGCTTCTCCATGACCATTACAGCCCTGATCCTGATCCTTCACATTTCTGGTCCACTTAAAGAGCTTCACGCGGTCGCAGGTTCATCTCTGATGATGAGGTTAGGAATGTATGTAGGATCAGCTGAAAAGCTTCTTCTCCCAGGGAATGTCAAAGTAACAACCTGCTGGGAGACCCTGTGGAGGAGAAAAAGAACCGCGATGTTCCTTTGCTCACAGCTACCAGGAATTAAAGGGTACGTTGACTTTTTGATTTGCCCTTGTAATGTCATAGTCATGTTTCTTAAGTTATCACTGAAGCTCCTTGTAACATTATCTATCTAATCCTGCCAACTACGCTATACAATAGAATGCAATACAATTTATTTTTGTGTAGCTCAAAATCACAGAAGAGGTGCCGCAATGGGCTTTAGCAGGCCCTGTCTCTTCACAGCCCCCCAGGCTTGACTCTCTAAGAAGACAAGTGAGAAACTCCCAAAAAAAAAACCTTTGTAGGGAAAAAAATAGAAGAAACCTCAGGAAAGGCAGTCAAAGAGAGACCCCTTTCTAGGTAGGGTGTCAAAAAAAGGGGGTCAATACAATAACACAATAAGCAGAACAGAACTAATCCACAATACAGTAGAAAAAGAAGTACGGAGCAGAATTTAACAGTAGATGATATCCCATAATATGATTTGGATTTGTTTAGAGTCCTGGAGACCTCGGTCATCAAGCTGCCTCCTCCATTTGGCCATTCCACAGCTGAGACAGCACTGGGCCTGCCAATCCAATGAAAGGACCCCTCTACCCGATGATTCCTGCAATCCTCCATTAGACATGACTTTACCTTAGGCAGGCAGAACAACTTGGCAGGTGGGCCGTGGCACCAAGTGGCACATTTGAGTACCGAGAAGAGAAACAGAGCAGGTGAGGGTTAGTAACAAATTCTAACTGTCATGTTACTTATGTTTTAGTGCTAATGACTGACGACAGAGATGCAGTCTGTACAGTTAATCAGCAGCTCTAGGTAGGGTGTGCTAAACTGAAGTAGTGAGTCTTCAGCCGGGATCTATCTATCTATCTATCTATCTATCTATCTATCTATCTATCTATCTATCTATCTATCTATCTATCTATCTATCTATCTATCTATCTATCTATCTATCTATCTATCTATCTATCTATCTATCTATCTATCTATCTATCTATCTATCTATCTATCTATCTATCTATCTATCTATTTGTATTATGTAGTCCCTTGATGACAATCACTTTACGGTTCTCCATGCCCCTCATAACTGCACGTTTTGCTCATTTTTCCCCAGTCAGAGTTCTTCAAAGATCCTGACTTTGCTCTTCTTGTGTTTGTGTTTGCCTTTGAACCAGCAGCTTTAGCTAACTTCTAAGGACAAAAAAGCTTCATTAAAGGCTTTGCCCCACATAAACAGCGTAACACTTCTCTATCTAGTTGCCATAGTCAAACTTAATCCAATAATGGGATAATTTTGAAGCACTAAATTAAATGAAGGGGGAGAGGCAAAACCACGGAGAAGATTCTATTATCGTAATTCTGAAGGTGGTCAGTCGTGTGTTTGAATGCTCGGCTCAGTTCTTATTGTTCTCTTCTCTTCTCTTCTCTTCTCTTCTCTTCTCTTCTCTTCTCTTCTCTTCTCTTCTCTTCTCTTCTCTTCTCTTCTCTTCTCTTCTTCTAGATGCCGGGAGCTCTGAATTTGTTTCTTCAAATTCAATGTTCACTGGGGTTTGAGACCCAAAAAAGGACATCAATTTCAAAGTAAAAGTAGCTGTGCTAGAATATAAAGATAAACCCTTTCTTCCAAGTATAAGTAAAAGAATAATTTGAATGTCACAAGCGTGGGCCGTGTGCCCGCAGCCCGCCGGGTTCACATTGTGCCCCACTTACAGATCAAGCCGCAGAGTCAATGCGTCACAGATGGCAGGGTGGCAGGTTACCTCATTTGGGCTCAGACGTGTGAAATCAACTTTTGTCCTGATTAGTGATGAGTTGAGTAACGCAGGCAGCGAGAGAAGACAACATTTGTAAAGTGTAAAAGGCACTTTGGGGTGTTACCGATGACAGCTGATCGACTTTCTTCATGGCAGCACTTTGCTTGGGTTCTGCTGTGTGTAAAAACAGAAAGCACAATGACAAAGTGGAGAGGGGATTTTTTGTTGGGGATGTGAGTGGCCTCGGCAAGCGCGGTGCGGGGAGCAGCAGCCTCATGTTGTGGCTGACATGACACGTGTGATGTGCTGCATTGCACTAAGCCCTAATGAATATGTTAATCCAGGGAGGAAAGCCAGTCAAGTGTGAAGCCGAAGGAGAATGGGGTGTGTTTATGCAAATAGGCCAATAATGATATTTACAGAGAAGTGCAGCTCCATTAGGTCTCGAAATGATCTAAAAAATGGAGTCTGCCTCAAAACGGGGACACAATGGGCAAGTCTCTGTGGCGGCCCCTTGGAGTGCCTTTGATGACAACACGTGCTTTTCAGTTAATTCCTCCACCACCTGTAACTCCTTCATTCTTTTCAAGTTCTGGAAGCCCTCACGTCCGACTCATTTGCTCTTTTTGGTGAACTGCACTCCTTTCGAGGATTAGGCTTAGTTTGTTTCTTCTCTTCAGCTGAACGTTTACTTTATTTGGCTTTTAAGTAGAACACAACTGCTTCATTAGCCCTGTTCAGATGGGCTAAAGGAGGACCTCTTTAATTTTAGACACATCTGAATGGCTCATGCCCAATAACTTTTTATGGACTGTGAGTTAACATCTCAGTAAAGACTGCAGAGTCTTTAATCTTCAATGAAAAGTCAGTAGAAAATAAGCCAAGGTTAAACTAATCCATGGAAGTCAAATTCCTCCACTTGAGCGATTCGGACGGACTGAACTTACAGGGGTCCTCCAGCAATAAGCACTTTACGCAGTGCCTGAAGTAGAAAATTATAACGGCAGGGTGGGGTCTCCCCTCGGAGGTCCGATGGTGCTCTCATATACACAATTTATATCAAAAAGCAGGTGGAAGAGCAAACAGACACATTGTGGTTAAAAGTAAGGGCTGCTAAGGTGGTCCAAGATGACACCACGCGCCTGTAGGCCTACATTAGCAAAAAGGAACAGGGAAATGCCAGGATGGAGTGCCGGACCACTTCATCCACTGACTTCACCCCACCTTCCCCCCTGAATTGCTCTTACAAATCTGAATGAATTTGTTTAGTCCGCCCTCTGGTGTAAAATAAGCCCCTTGAGTTTGAAGAGTCTGTGCCTGGTCTAGTTGATGTGCAGTTTCCCTGTTCCCCCTGTGTCTGTGGGGGTCCTCCTCCATGGTTGGGTGACCCTCTGTAAGTGCCACCTGCTAAAGTCTGACACGCTGCCGAGAGATCTTCCCTGCTCTGCACCCTGTGCTACTGGGATTGGCTTGGGGACACCAGGACTCCGAACTGGACTGACTGGCTTTCCTGGAATGTCCTCCTCAGATGACTCTTGCTTCCTCCATCATGGGCTCTGCTGAATGGGCTGGCAACAGAGTACGGGGTGTGTGAACTGGCATCTCATGCATTGGCCACGTCTCATGTAATTTGCTGTTGGCGACCGATGATTTTAAATTTGTGCAGACCCTTTGAGGTGGTGCATGGTGAAGTGTGCAATATAAGAAGAGATTAAACTGAAAAGCCCAAAGTCATTTTATTCCCAGAAATCCCGAAGCACATCTTAAATTCCTGTACTCTGCCAGGTGGAGCAGCCGAGGGTGGCAGTGACCATGGTGAAGTGCATCGTAAGCGACTGTTGTACCCTGCAGTGTGACCTGCTTTACCATCGATGCCAATGCCATATGATAGCTGCTCCTTAGTCCCTCCTAAAAGGCTCTGTGACGATCGTCCTATTGGATGATTGTCCTGTCAGTCACTTTGTTACTGTACCTGAGTGTGTTTTAAGAATATTTCTACTTTAGTTGAACCTAAAATTTTCACTTTGAATCAAGTATGGCTGCTGGGTTCTTCCCCTAACCCCTCACCCTAACTCTCTGTTTGTGTCTCGTTGTGTGCTGCACTTTCTACACAAAGTCTCCAAATTCTCTAGCCAAGTATATACATAAAGTGTATTATCATTATTAAATTGAAATAAGGGAGCACCACAATGACATTGTGACAAAGCATCATGTGAATAACGTGACTTTTTCATCATACACAGCCATTATGGGGCCACCTCTAGTCACACGTGTCACCCGTCTGTAGTCCCCGGCCATCTCAGTGTTGGTTAGAAGCCTCTGTGATTAGGGTGTCGTAAACAAGTGCACAGGAAAGCAGGCAAAAATCCCCCATTCCATAAAAAGAGCCCCCCTACCTCATTTACAGAAATGGGTGCTAAATCCTCGGAGCTGACCCACAAATGTCTGTCATCGGCAGGAAGCCGGGCTCTCCTACTAAAAGGGCTGACTGTCTGAGCCCAGAGAGGTCAGATCCGCCATCCAGCAGAGACATCGGCCGTGGTCAGATCAGTGAATGGGTGGTCTACTCTTTGTCGTAACCCGCCTTTTGTGCTTCATTTGTGTAGTCTTTCCTTGGCCTAAGACGTCATTTTATTTTAGTTTTGCAGGTTTTACAAGTCATCATAGTCGTGACGATATATTTTTGGATTCGAAGTGTTTAAAAACAAAATACTTTCTTCCACAGCACCATTTTGTTTTTGTCATTGATGCTGAGTTTTGTCCTCTTTGTTGTCTCTGTTGTTAGGTAACCGGTAGGCAAGGTCAACAGGAAATATGGAATGCTTGACATCACGGGGTCGGAGACATAAAGAGCGACAAGTCTGCCTAAATTTATGGATAAAACCTAGTAAGTCTAGTATTGTTAGTTTGAATTCTGCCTACAGACCTTTTTATGTCCCTTCAGTCATGATGCTCAACTTATGCTTTGGCTCAGTTTAGGTGTAAATTCTTGGTTTGACTCTCTCTCAAGTTCTGGACTATTGATTATGATTTTTCTCTCATGTTCAGTCACTCAATTCTCACTTCAGTTAGTTTACTTCCCCACGACCTTATCTATCCTGTCACTGCAGATGACCCAGTCCTCCCCACCGTGATCCAGAATCAACAGGGCCGGACCTCCATTAGTAGACAAACAACACAGAACTACAGGCCCGTCTCACTGATGAACACAGATTTGAGCACATGACAGAGACGAGATTAAAGATCACATCGCTAAACTCCGGCTTTTATTAGTTCATGCCACATCAAATGGCCCAAGCTTATCAAGCTTGATGGCTTTTCGACCTCTGAGCTATTGATGACAGATTCATCACGATGATTAGAAGTTTATCCCCTTTCAAATGAGCGTCCCTTTCTCCTCATTTATTCACTTTTTATTCACTTTCTCGCTTGAATTGCTTGTTGCGACCAAACATGCTGCTGAACACGTAACTCCCATCGCTCTTCATCATTCTGAACACAGCATTTCTCTTTATGCAGATGACATTCTTCTATTTCTAAATAATGCTCCTTCTGACATCCCTCAAGTACTTAATTTATTCAATCTTTCTGTGGTTACAAAATGAATTGGTCCAAATCTATGCTGATCCTTCTGAATGCTCTCTGCAAATTGACTAACTTCCCAAATAACATCCCTGTCATCTTCCAATTTCACTATTTAGGCATGGATATCTTTTCTTCCATGAACCTAATTTCCTCCACCAATTACTTCTGTATTGCTTTGGAATCCAAAAATACTTTGTCCTCTGGGGCCAATCTGGACAAATGCAGATCAGGAATACCAAAACCAGAAGCCAGTGGGAAAACAGAAGGAAAGTTCTTAAAGTGCATAGATGACTCGTGTGGGGACAGAGGCTTTCCTTTATTCGTTTAACGTTTGGACGCTGAGGACGTCAGGTGGTGTGATTTAAAATAGCAGCAATACGGCGAGATCACACACAGTGCCACATCCGAGCCTTGTGACTGCCAACGAGTGCCCTTTAGAAAAGCAACACCAAAGCTGACCATGAGAAGACACGGCGTGGTATGGAACTGCAATGATGTCACGAGGAAAACACAAACTGGGAAAAAAAACTTACATTTAAGGCAAACAAGACAGTCCCATCTCATCAATAATATCTATCTATCTATCTATCTATCTATCTATCTATCTATCTATCTATCTATCTATCTATCTATCTATCTATCTATCTATCTATCTATCTATCTATCTATCTATCTATCTATCTATCTATCTATTTAGATATTTAGATAGATACTAGGGGGTTCCCACTTGCTTGTTTTGTTTGCCATCCACTTCGTGTCTCTGCCATTCGTGTTGTGAAGAGGGGGGCTGAATGCACCCCAAGGAGGCTCTTCCGAAACCCCATCTTAAATGGGGACACAATGGGAAACACATACAGTGTTTTTTCACCTCCTCTTTGATTGATCAGCTGCTGGTTTTCTGCTGCTGCCGCCGTGTTGTGTGATCTGTGAATATTTAAAAGCCTGTACAGCAGCTGTCCTACTCTTTGACTTTTATTTCCGGGCCTCGGGCCTGGTTAAATCTCTTGGCACAAAGTCTCATCTCGCAGGACGTGAGTTCTTGATATTTTTTAGTTTATAATTTAAAAACAGAATAAGAATCTGAAAATCTAACAACATCATATTAAAGTTCGAAAAGAATGATACCAAACATACATATGTATGTTTTAAAATAAGCCCGATTTAAAGCATGACAAAAACATCACCATTGCACTTTTAGGCTTAGGAATTCATATTCAGAGAGTAGACTTAGATACTTAGCGTAGTTGGCAGGATTAGATAGATAGATAGATAGATAGATAGATAGATAGATAGATAGATAGATAGATAGATAGATAGATAGATAGATAGATAGATAGATAGATAGATAGATAGATAGATAGATAGATAGATAGATAGATAGATAGATAGCATCACATGCATGTGCATTGGGGTGACATTAATCTCCCGCTAGAACACATGATGGCGCTATTTACTAACCCCTTGTCTCTTCCTCCCTCTGCAGACCAGGAGACTGACGTCTTGACCACACTTGGTGTCACTTCTGGTGTTCATCCACCTGGCCCCGCCTCTTCCTGCTGGAAGTTCCGCCATCTTGGATCAGTCACTTTTGAGACTTGAGCCTGTGAAGGCGTTTCTTTTCATTTTGAACACGTTTATAACCCTCGTTTTGTTTCCAGTTATACGGGGTTTACCCGCGGGTGCCCCAAACTCTTAATGATTGTCGGTGGTTTCTCTTACAACAGACACATTGACAGAGAGACCAGAAAGCACCAAGCCATTGCTGTTTCTTTTTTCAGCACAAGCCCCCCTGTGGAGAGTGAACCAGCGGACCAGTTCAGTTCAAATCACACACAAGCTGACCAGTCAGATGAGCTGAGGTTCCCCATGGACTCCAGTGTGACACACAAAGAATGAGGATCCATGTTGGGGACGGTGCACTAATAATGTTAGCCATATGAACTAAGGGACTCCTTCTAGTTCTGTGCACTAAACAAGGCTAACATTATGCAGACACCAGCATTAGAACAGAAAACTAAAAAATCTGAAAAAGATTTCATTACATTTACATCTCCTAAAGCTCCATTACTCTCCTGGTGAGGTGGAGAGTGCCATGGGACCCTCACTTGTGTCAAATACCCACTCTGGTGTCCTAAGGCCAAATCTGGAAAGCCAGAATCCAGCCATGGATCAGCAAAAACACAACAATGGAAATAATTCTATTGAAATGAAGAATAATCTGCAAAGCTCAAACCTAAACCTCCAAACCTCCCACCCTGTGCTGACCCCCCAACACCATACTAGCCTGTCACCACACTGAAGTACCCTAATAACTTGTAACTGCTGTCCCACTTGTTGTTCGTGTCTGAATTTCCAGTGTGGAGTGCGGCTGGCATTTTCAATCATTAAAGTGCTCTTGAGGTTTTGTGGCTCTCGTGGTAAACGTTTCAAGAGGAGACAGGACATTGTTTTAGATGCCAGGAGCAGCCATACCTGTTTCTGTGTGCTTCATCCTGCCATCACCATCCACAGGGATAACTGCCGGCTTCATCTGCCTGATCTGGTAAGAGCGGATGATGCCGTCCGGCTTGGCAGGTGCTTTTCAGGTGAGCTTCAGAGATTCCGGACTCAGCGCTGTAACTCTTGGCGGATGGACGTTCTCCGGGATTCCCTGGACAGTCTTTGCAACTACCTAAAGACAAAACGAATTACAGGGCAATTTACTGTAATGCAGGCCTGGGTATCCTGCTCTAATAGAATGTCACTAGTAGTTTAAGGCGCCGCCGTCAGACATGGCAGACTATTAAGAAGCACAGCAAGACCCAGTTAGGCCATTCGAGAGAGCCGCGGATTCAGCGTCTGACTTTAAGGCTTCATGTTTTTCAGCAAGTCTACTTGTACCTCACTCGGGTCATTTCAAAATATTTAATAGCCGTTTTATGAGTCAGATGATGTCATTAAAGCTATTAAGGAATTCATTATGTTGAATGCAACCAAAGCCTCCTCAGGGTTACAAAAGATTAAATACTAAAAATTTGTTGGGGTGTTTCTGATGTATTTGTACACAAGAAGAGCTTTAGGATTTTGTTTTCTCGACTTACTTGGATATGTTTGTGGGTTCAAAATCACAAATCCGCATTTCCAACATCACCCAGGTGACTCCTGCCCAGTCACAGCAGTGCTGATGTTCCCATACCAGACGTTAGTCCCCTGATGGGGGTCCATGCCAAAAGGAAGGCTACTGGCAGCACTGGCTCTGGCTTGGGGGTCCGGTGCTGGTTCATCATTGGCCTGCGACGTCCTGCTTTGAGGTTTCTTCATCCTTTGGCCATTTTTGTTTTAGTTTTGTAATTTTTTGACATTTTCTTTTCTGGTGAAGATTTTTGGTTTAGTTTTGGCCTTACTTCGATGACTTTATTTTTGTTATGATCTGACGTTCTTTATACTTTTTTCTGGACCCTTTGATTATTTCTTTTGATTTCTGTCCACTTGAGTTTTTGAGGTCACACAAGCTCTTTTTGTCACTTGCTCTTACGTTTCTTTTTGTTTTGAACGAGTTCATTTATTTTTATGTTTTTCGTCTTCTGTCATTTTGTGCTTCAAAATTCATTTTGTGAATTTCCACATGGGATTAATAATCTATCTATCTATCTATCTATCTATCTATCTATCTATCTATCTATCTATCTATCTATCTATCTATCTATCTATCTATCTATCTATCTATCTATCTATCTATCTATCTATCTATCTATCTATCTATCTATCTATCTTCAATTGCAAATGGCTGCCATGCATTGCCACACTTTGCTGAGTCTTCTGCTGTGGCACATGCACGTTTTTATTTTATACACTCTTTTGATGTTCTGCTTGGGATTATTTATTATATTATTGCTGTGATTCAGACAACTGTTTTTTGTTTTTGCTCTTGATGAATTTTGTTGAAGAAGATCCCTGGGTTGCCTCGATAGCCTGCATATTGTAATCTTTTTAGTTAGCCAATAAAAGGGGTCATTTTGCTTGACTTCTCATTAAGGTCATTTTGACATTTTGGAAGGTTTTGCACATATAAGAACCACCTTGTGTGATTTTTACAAGTTATTATCTTTAACAATTATTATCATTACATGTTTGTTTAATCATCGGTGCCACCTTTTTGAGCTACTGTTGCTAGGACATGTCTGCCATGCCCCCCATCATGTGACATCATCGGTGGGTTGCTTTAAAATGCCGGCACCCCCACACTTAGTGACACCTGAGATTGGTTTTAGTAAATCCAGTGTGTTTGCCTGTGTAGGCCTTGAAGCCTGTCTGTTGAGTTTGGGGCCAGGCTGCCTGCGGTGAAGCCTACTTTCTGAGTCAGGTGTTTTTAAATGACTTTGAGGCTTTTGTGCTTCAGCTTCATAACATACACCTGTCAATTTCCCATATCGTTGATTTAACAAATGACCTTTCAGGCACAGTGACGATGCGCCAGTTATCTGTCAAACTTGGCACTGCGGGGGCACATTGAGGTACAGATGATATGTTCGTGGTAACTCTACTATTGCCTGATAAGATTTTGTAAACACGTGGAAGTCAGGAATGTCTAAAAGTATCAGAAGGAATGAGCAGATCACCTGTGTACAGTCACCTGAGGTAAATGAAAAGGCCGACCTCCTGCTCTTTTCAGTAGGTGTTCATTTTTTGTTGTTTAGTGTTATTCAAGAATTCCTCTCCATTTTGTTTTTGGTTTTTTTTGCTTTGTTAAGCTTCTCCTTTATGTTTTTAAGAGCCTCAGTGATATAGGAGGAGATTTTATGAAAAGAACCAGCAGATAGAGACGTGGTCAAAATAACGAGCAGGGATCGAATGCCAACATGTCCAGCTGATCTTTTACAAATCGCAATCACCACCCAGAAATCAAAATGTAAAAATCAAGAAACAAAGGGGGATGAAGCCAGAATGTACGGAAACAAAAGGAATAGAAGAACGAAAGGGGCTTAGATGATCCCATCTTGGAGAAAGTGGGTTTGTACTTGAAGATTTAAATACCATTGCACCTTATGACATCAGAGGTTGTGCTCTCCCAGAGGCTTATGGGAAAATCACCAAAGCAATGGGATGCATCAAACTCAGAAAATGTCAGCGTCCATACAGAAGCAAAAATATGTTGTGATATCACAAAAATAGAAATAAACTTTTCATCAAAGAGATTTAAAAATAAAACAACCTCAGAAATGAGTTCTACAGGGTAGGGATGTAAATAAAGCCTCTAAAGACTCTAGGACAAGAATAATAAATGAATAAAAATCATAAGTCACTAAACTCTGGTTTTGGTTAGTTAAGATACTGGACAAACCCTTTTGAATGCTAGCTCTCTGACGTTCTGGTTTTGACGTCTTCATTCATCATTTTTGGATTACTTCATAAATGCTTGTGTCCTGGTTATCCGAGTGTCTCACCAAATTCTCAACAGAAATGTTCAAATTGTCCTGAAGTAGAAGTCCTAAGAGCTAGACAGTCCCAAGGTGTGTTGTCCCAAAAATGACCACCCGGTTAGTAACAAAAGAATACACAGAGAAGTTCTGAAGAGCATAAATGGCCTATTAAAGGTGAATCCATAACTGAACAGAATCCCAATATAAATTCCCAAGAACAGTCAGAAAGCAGAGCAATGGGTTAAAACATCCAGTAATCCATCAAACCACAAGCAAAATACGAGAACTCACCACTCCAAAGTGCATTGACAACGGACCACCAGGAACCGTAGGGGACCCTCTAGATAGATTTACAGAATGGAGGGCAGGACCTGGTGATGATAGGCAGGTGGCTCCGCCTCTAGAGGGACCACCCACAAAACACATGGGACATAGCAAAGGGCAGCTTAAACATGGAGACGAACTCAAAAACAAAGAATGGTGCACACGATCATAAATGAAAGAGTCACAAATGAGCACCTGACTCCTTGGGCCAGGAATTCCCAGTTAGCTCCCAGTGAGTTTGACTTCTGGCTTGGCTCTCTCTGGAGCTCAGCTTCTCTGACGCAGAGCTCGATGTTCGAATCCCACTGCCTAAACGCGTCACATGAGATGGGCGGGACAGGCGGGGTGGGCGGGGCCGACACACACCGTAAGCGAATTGCTGGCCAGTCCAGGACTGCGGTCGTATTCTAATGGCAGGTCACAGGGTTATTAGGTAAATGAACACACAAAAAACGAAAATCCAACTGCTTTAAGAGAATAAACAAAATGATATATTGGTGTTTTGGCACTTCTGAAAAACACAAAACTTGTTACCTTGAATTTGGTGCTTGGATCAAAGTGGAGTACCAAGCATATGAATAAATGAAGAGAATCGAGAAGGAGTGACTGACAAGAGGCAGAAGTGATCAGTCGGGACGGCGCTGAAATTGAAAAGTGTCCCATCTGTTTGGGTCTTATCAATAACATCTCATTCTTCAGTGCGCCGAGCTGACAACGACACCGACAAATAAATAAAACATTTCCTAAATAATCTGTTCATAAAAATTCAAGAATTGATTTATGCAGCCATGAATCCGGGCGCGCTCTAAACTCCGTATTCACTTGCGCTATTTAAGACAACTTTGCCTGGAAGATGAATGAAATGGATGTCACAGACCTGTAAGTGATCTGCTCATCTACACGTACTCACATATTGAAAGATTTTGTGCAAAGAAGCCATGCATCTGTATTCTTTTCTCACCAACACAGTAAATGAAAATAAATGTAAGTACGCGTCGAGATCGTTGATCTGCTGTTGAAGTTCAGAGCTTCACGTGAAACAGAAGACGCAGAAATGGAGCCGAAGCGTTTGGAATGGGCAGCACACGACGCTGGCGTTCATTTGTATGTCTTAATCTCAGATACGCCATCTTAATATTACACAAGTCAACTCTCGACGGCTCCCACTGCAAAGACCCCCGCACTCAAACTGCCCCCCGAGATGCTTAACACGCTTCATTATGGGAACAGAAGACCAGGAAAGGAGTCACCATCACCACCGTCACCTGACTGATCCACTTTCTTGTTACAGGATGGTGGAAGCCTCAGCTTGTCCTGGAGTCCCCAGGTGGACTCTGGATTGGATGCCATCACACTTTGGGGCAGCGCCACACACATTGTTAGGAATTTGTTGATTTAACCCTCATTTTGGGATTTTTTATCCAACCCTAGACTTTGAATCTGTTATTAACTTTTTGATTCTGACTTTAGCATTTTCACCATGTCGGGCACCATACTGTCAGTCAGACGAGACCACCAGCCACCTGTCACCAGATGGTATCGGCTCAGTGGGTACTTGATTGGACTTCATTTAAACATTTAAACTTTAAACTTTTCTGTTAATGTATACATTTTAATGAGCTTCTGTCAGCAAGCACAAAGGGAAAGT
Source organism: Erpetoichthys calabaricus (assembly GCF_900747795.2). Taxonomy (NCBI): domain Eukaryota; kingdom Metazoa; phylum Chordata; class Cladistia; order Polypteriformes; family Polypteridae; genus Erpetoichthys; species Erpetoichthys calabaricus. Next base: position 915,976 of record NC_041408.2, on the reverse strand, counting down.
AACTGGTTTGAAGACAATGGAAAAATGACCTGAAAACGTTCAAAGGTCAACTGCAAGGTAACCTCCGAGCGCAGAGAGCCGTCGTGAAATAGCGAGCGGCGAACCAAAGAAACATTCCCGGCAGTTAGGAATGGCCTACGTTTAACATTATTTCTTTTCACTTTGAGACGTTTGTTTTTGGGATGTTTTCATACTTACAAGAGATTTTGTGGGTCCAGTCTCGATTTTTCACACCGCTTTATAATTTTCTTTTCAGACACCATTTTGTTTTCCACGGGCACCACCATTTTATGATGCAGCTGCCACAGCACCGCAATGGAAACTCGACCAGAAGTGAGCACCACGTGATGTCGCCACTGCAACGGCGAGAAGCTCAACACCCGAGATTGCGGAAACTGCAACGATTTAGCTGGATTAGATTTCCTATTTGAAGACTCTCTCGATGGTGATTCTGGTTTAGTGTTTCGACTCCATTATTATTTTTGTCAGTAATCACAAAAAACACATTTAGGCATTTTGAAAGAGGAGCAGATTATCAACAACAATCACGAATATTTAATGCCAAATTAAAAACTAGTGGTGCCTGTGTAGACTTGGCTACGTTATTTGATTTATTTTGCCTATCTGGCTAACCTCCTTGCCCATAATTTCGACTGTAAATTGTCTGAAATTAGGCCGAACAGCTTGAAGATATCTAATCCTAAATTCAAAAATAAAATGCAGCTAACAGAGCGGAGTACTAATCCACAACCTCGGACGCCGTGAGAATGAATAATGCTGAGCTGATGATGCCAAGCACCACAACACCTGGGGAGCGTAAAACCAACCACCAAACACCCGTGTCCTAACGACGGGACCCTGAAATGGTAAACATCACTCTATCACAGTTAAATATAGCAATTCATCATAAAGTGAATTTGACCAATGAAGAAGGAATAAGACTGAGATCAGAAAACATACAAGAACTGTAATAAAAAGCTCTTAAATTAAAAATCAGCGAGCACATCACACCCATCCTGCTTCGCCTTCACTGACTCCCTGTGTCTTACAGAATAGAATACAAAATCCTACTAATAACCTACAAAGCCTTGCGCCAAACTCCATCACTATGTGCCTGTCCGCCCACTAAGGTCCTCTGATTCTGGCCATCTCGTTGTGCCCCACACTAATCTACACTCCATGGGTGACAGCAGGGCCTTCAGCTGTATAGCGCCCAGACTCATGAATGACCTACCGAAATTAATCAGGTCAGCTGACTCCAACCCCAAACTCATCTGCTCATCCAGGCTTTTAGCTCCACCTGATTTTATTACCTTCTCTCAGTTTACCTCCATGTCCAAATGCTCATGTAACCTGTGTGTGTGTGTGCAAGGCCATCAATGATGTTGTCTGTTAGGCTTTTCTCTGAATTACTATCTTACTCTTCTTTATTGTCCAAACGGGAGGAGGCCCCGGGGGAAGACCCAGGACACGCTGGAGGGACTATGTCTCTCGACTGGCCTGGGAACGCCTTGGGATTCTCCCAGAAGAGCTAGAAGAAGTGGCCGGGGAGAGGGAAGTCTGGGCATCTCTGCTCAAGCTGCTGCCCCTGTGACCCGACCAGATAAGCGGAAGAGGATGGATGGATGGATGGATGGACTCTATTTATTTTTTTGGTTTGTACAATGCTATATACTGTATACCCTGCCGTTCTTTCTTAAACTCTGTGAAGTGCCTTAAGCAAGGGAAAGGCGCTATATAAATAAAATGTATTATTATTATTATTATTATTATTAAATTGAACAAAAGAACCTGAGTGACTCCTACGGGAAGGGGCTGACGTTGCACTCCTACCTCTGGAGATGAAAGCGGTGACTCTCACCACAGCTCAGCTCAGAAATAGCGTGATGAGTACAAACCCTTCTGTTCTTCGCAGCTGCCACTCTCAGACAGATTTTCGAACAAGTCTGGAAGTCCCGAGTTCCACCACCTGCATTGTTGAGGTCTACGAGTTCCCTGCATTGCCTCTCACAGACTCATTTGATGGCTGGCAGGACAAGCGCCCTGCACGATGCTCCTTTACTCTGTTCCTCACTGTTCGAGAAGGTCAGCTGTCCTTAATCAGGTGGGTGGTGCCAGTTGCCTAAGGGGCGTGGCTTAGCCTACACACCTGAGTAGACACGCCCACTAGTGATGATCAGAATGATTTGTGTGTAAATGAGTTTGCAGCAAAACTCAGTGTTTAGCTTTGCAAAATAAAACAGTGAAATAAATTGCAGTTCACTCCCAACAGAATTCATGCCATTGACACAAGAAGAAAGTTCTGTCTGGAAGTGTTTACATGCTTTCATCCACGTGCATCGGACTGTTATTTATTATTTAAGTAGAGATCGCTAGAGAAAATGAAAAACAAAATGCCGTGTTGCCATTCCGGTAGCATGATCCCCAGTTAGGATGACATTCCTGACAACTGCAATCCTAGAGATGCATCAGAGACAGAACAGAAACTTGAAGCTACGCGGCGCTTGGAAGTGGACGTTCTCCACCTCTTCTGCAGGCATCGAGAAATGGAGACGATGGCAGTGGAGTGCCTTTATTTACAATGAGAGAAAACCCGGTGATGTGCACAATGGTGTCTTTCAGTGAGTGAGAAAAATACGCAGCATGTCCTCCACAATGAAGTCAATGAGGGACTTAAACAGAATGGACTTTACTGCTGTGCATTACGCAGCTGCAGAGCACAGCACAGGTAAACACAGAAGAGACAACGAGGCTTTAGGCAACAATAAAATATTCCTTGTTTTCCACCCCAAGAAAACTTTTACAAGCTCCCCAAAAACTTTTTTTAGTGAGTTTCAAAATGTCTAAATTCTAAAATCGCCTACAAAACTAATCAATCAGCCTTCGTAAAACTTCATTCACCTGTGTGGCTCATCATAGAACCTCCAATTACACAGCTTCACAAATGGGAGGAAGACCACCCCAGCCTTGACTACAGTAGACAATGACCAAGAGGGGTGTATCATTGGCCACATTTTGGTCAGCCTGCAATGAGTCTGGCAGCGCCATACCTGGTTTGGCCGAAATTCTAATTTCATTTAGGTGAGATGACATTCTGGATTTATTACTTTTACAAATCCCAAAATGTGAACTGGTTTTAAAAATGCTGGGATTCAGGAATTGCTGGGCATACCAGTAACCTCAAAGAGGGTCATTCTGGTCATCTCTTTCCATTCTTGACCCACCTTTGTGCAGCCGGCCACAGTGCAGGCCTCCAAGATGTAGGAATATTCCTGGTAGGGCCGAATTCCGACCGTGTCCGTAAAAATGCTCTCTGGACCTCGGAATTGTTCACAGTAATGAGTGGCGATGCCTGAGATGAAGGAGCCTTTCTTATGAATTACAGAAGGAAGATGAGCACCTGACGGTTTGATCCACGATGGGTGAATGTGTTGTACTAAAATACCACCAAATGTCCTCAGTGAAATGAATATGATGGAGGAGATCAGCTCAAGTTAATAGCTGCACATGAAGCTCTCCAGTAGGCCTAGCAGGGGTCTCCCAGTCCAGATTTCACGCTTCTCCACCCGGCTCCACTTGGGCAGACTCACATCTTCAGGCAGTCACTGCACGTCACCTACGTCTGATGTCCACCTCAAAATCAGAGTCGTGATCCTGGAGAGCCAAGGACCAGAGTGGCACATTTGGGCCATGGAGCCTGCCACCCCGCCGCCGCACTGTGCCAGTATGTCTGTGTTTTTATCGAATTTTGCAGCATCGGCGACAATTCCTCCTCTAATGTACCTGTAAATGAGCGTTCATTTGCATCCGCCATGTAGACGGTCCTCTGCGGCGATGGTCGCAGGTGCCGCAGGGCCGCTTCATTAGATGCCGATGCCGGCGATCTTCTGACCCAGGAGCCTCTATGCCTCATAGGGTAGAAGGTGCACCTGCCACAGAAGGCTCCGTTTGCCATGGATGCCTGGCACAAGATGCTGGGACTGCAATTATTCTGTTAACAAATGAGATGAGTTTAGTGAGGGAAAGCTGATGACATGAGGGGCTCATTACTGGCAGGTTGATTAGATCAGCGGCGGGCCGAGGGCAGCCTAATCACATTCTCCATTTACACTTTGCTCTTTGGGCCACTTTGAGAAGACCCCAGCTGATTGTTTGCCATGTTAAAGGAGCCGATCGTTTCAGTAGTGGGGGGCTGACTGACCTGATGTGGCTCTGTGGTATGGGACCTGCAAAACCGGGAAAGACCCAAGTTCAGGTGATGACACACTCTGGCAGCCGGGGTGAACAGGCCATTTTAGAATTCATTGTTCCTTGTGAGCCTGAAGTGAATCAGCAGGATAGAAGACACTGCAGAAGATGAATGGATGGGTGGGCTTAATGGCCTGGTCTGTTATATAGCACCCCCTCACAGCTATCTATTACAGAGCTCCTTCCTCAGTTATCTGTCTGCAGAGTACAGCACAATTCCCATCTCTCTTCTGTGTGGCACCTTTCTATACGTATTATACCTCACCTTAAACATCTCTGCATTATATAGTGCCTTTCACACGAAGGGCTACTCCAACGTCCAATGCTCTCTTGCTGTAAACAAGCCAACGGTGAGAACAGACCTCCTGTGGCTGCCATCCATCCCACCCAGGGCTCGTTTTGAAACCAAGCGTATCGATACACTGCCATCCTTGGCCGCCACTCAACAAGAGGAGTGATGGGAAGGCCCAGTTTGTGTTGACTTTGGAGCCGGCGCTCTTCTGCCAAAATCCTTCTTCACATCTGTTGGCCCCAACGTTTGGCCGGGCTGCTCTGGGCCTCCAGTTATTTCTTTATTGATGGCCGCTCCTTTGCCAGGACTCTCTCAGGTCAGTCAACAGTAAGCCGCCTCGGGCTGATGCGCCTGGCGCTCCAGACATCTGCTGCGTCGGTGACTTCCAGGAGAGTGGCTGACGAGGCCACCGTCTGATGGGACTGCTGCAGTCAGGGGCTTTTTGTCAACATGGGAGAGAAATGACAGTGTTAAAGAAGAGTTACTCTGAGTGTTAGGATGGGTGTGTGCCGAGTCAAGTAAGTGACAAACATGTGAGCAGAGTGGTGACACAAGTACTAAGGGTGGCATAGTAGCAATAATAACATTAAGAAGGAGTGGCATTTAATAAAAGGGGAGCAACTTCAGCCAGCACCAATGAACAGCAACTACCTGGAGGATGTGACGGCAGCCATTTTGTTGTCTTGCTTAATCCTCGACCTTCTGTCTCTCTCTAAAATCTCCGTCAATTTTCTGACCTCACAAGGATCCAGGCCGCCTTGCACCCCTCTGTGATTTTTGAGCAGCAGGATTCGCACAGGGGTTTCCCTTTAATCGTCCCTCCTCTGCGCGTTGCTGTAATTAAAGATATTATCCTCGGTTGGAGGGACACCACGGGAGTGCGCACGTGGAAAGACATTTAAAACGCCATTTTATAAACCTCAGGGATGACCTTAGATATTTAAGATGACTTTCTAAATGTCAAAATGAAGGTTTCGAATGTGACCTTAACAAAATGGACTTCAGTATTTGTAATTATTACTCTGCGTTCATGCCTCGCCTCCCACCATACTGCTTTACGAAAAGGGAAGTGGAGCAGACCGACTCTCGATACAAACGGCGAGCCGACTTTGTGCCTTCAGCGTCTGTCTGCGCACGCGTATCCGGCAGCGTGGGATTGAACTCCATTGTAGGCATTAGAAGAAATTCGCTGCCACAAGAATTTAACGAAATTGTTTCGTTATTTGAATCTCTAGGCGTTGTGGCTTGACCTTCATAGCACGCCGCCATCGACTCCTTGATATAATTCTCTACAAAACCTATGAGACCTGCAAGAAAAGAAGATGAAAGCATGAGGACGGTCGAGACGACAAGAGACCATTCAGGAAAAGGACGAAGAAAGCTCGTGGTCAGGGGAACGGGTCATAAAACCGAGACATTCAAGTGCATAGCAAAATATCGAAAGGTTTTTGGTTCTGGAAATTCTGACGATCTTCTGGATGTGCTGATGGGTTTAAAATGTCAGAATGAGAGTTCAAAATGGCAGTGCAACAAAACGACAATAACACCTTATTAATTAATTATTGAATTTATAAAGAAATGAGAATAAAATAATATCTCAGTTAGGAGGAGCCTAGGAAGCCTAAAGTTGAATATGAGAAACATTTCTCGAGGGAATAAAATATGTTTACATTTTAGTTATCCTTCTGACACTCGGCCCCATCTGCTTGATCACTCCAGCATATCATCAAGTCCAAAGTAGGAAAACTCACCAAACTGCTTGATATCCCAGGATGCATTTGGAGATCAATTTCAAAAATACAATGTCCAGTGCTGGACAAATGTTTTAAGTTTTGTCTTAGCTGCTTATTGTGTTGTTTTCCAAATTAACGTGTTAACAGAATAGAGCAGATTACTGATTCCCAAATGTCCCTTCTTGTATTTCAGTAAAGAAAGTTGCGTATTAAGGAATGGAGCACTGCTGACTGTGTAGGTCCGTAGGCCGGGGCCGATGACCAGGGGTGTGAGGAGCAGACTGAGCCAACCTGAACGTCTGGACGTCCACCATTTTATTATTCGAGAGTCGGGCTCTAGTCCATCACAGGGGACACCCCGTTCTCATCGAGCACAGTTTACCGTCCATAAGAGCGTAAGAAAATCACGGCAAGTGGTCCGAGCCCATGGCGGACTTTATGGAGGAAGCCAAAGGGGAAGCAACTCCACATTGACCAGAGCTCTTTGGGTAAACCAGCACTCCTTTAATTACCATCAACCTCGTTCCACTGTGATAAATGGCTAATTGCTTAATGCCCTAATCAGCGTTCATTCTTTGCACAGATAAACTGTGACAGCACCATTAATTTAAATAGTAATTTCACTTAACGGCCAGAACAGCACACCAGATTTTTATACAACATTTTCTGGAGGCTGCATCCATCACTGCAATATTCTGACATAAAGATGTCTGACGTGCACTAACTCACTTAGGGAGAGCAGATGTTGCCGAATGGAGTTTGGTGGCAAATCCCATAGTGCATCACTTCAGCTTGAGTGAGCTGCAAATAAACAGCGAGACACTTCTCGAAAATAGACTCGGACACCCTTTGATCTTCAAGTTTGTACTTTAAGTTCACAGACTCAGCCAAAAAATATTAAGACTTGTGGATATGAAATGGAATAAAGCAACGAGGAACTCACCCGGAACAGCACTGGCGATAGATAGATAGATAGATAGATAGATAGATAGATAGATAGATAGATAGATAGATAGATAGATAGATAGATAGATAGATAGATAGATAGATAGATAGATAGATAGATTGTGTAGTTGGCAGGATTAGACAGATAGATAGATAGATAGATAGATAGATAGATAGATAGATAGATAGATAGATAGATAGATAGATAGATAGATAGATAGATAGATAGATAGATAGATAGATAGATAGATAGATAGATAGATAGATAGATAGATATCTTTAGTGCCTTTCAAGTCTATCTGTATATTGTATAGTGTCTTTATTTCTATCTAATACAGTTTTCTTCCTATCTATCTGTCTCTCTTTCTATTATATAGTGCCTTTCACATCTATCTATCTATCTATCTATCTATCTATCTATCTATCTATCTATCTATCTATCTATCTATCTATCTATCTATCTATCTATCTATCTTTGAGCATTACTAAAACATTTTTTGGCTGTTGTCAAGCTGGTGGCTGGATGTCACTTTGGCCGAGCCGTGGTGGCTCAGTGCTTAGCTTGCACGGCTGCTTCACATCTCCAGCAGATTGAACGCAGGAAGGTGAGATGTCTGCCAAATGAGTGGAGACTCCTTAGTCCATCTTGGTAGCTAATGACCTCGTCCTGCGGCTGGCCATCAGGTTCAGCTCCATGACTCGGGGGCTTGTTGTGGATTCCCAATGGTGTCCTTGAGCTCGCCATTCTCTAGTCTTCTGAAGTAATTCTACTACATCAGCTTTTTTTTTTTAGAATTCACAAAACCTCAGTTCAGTCTCCAAACCACCTTCTCCAACTCCGTTAGCTGGTCCTTAGTCCCCTTAGTCCAGGGCTCATTTGTGCCATGCTTGAATCTCCTGAGCTGCCAGTGATGGTCTGCACCATCTTGTGATGTCTCCGGGGGCTTTTTGACCCATCATACCCCACAGACAGGCGAGTGTTCTCACCCCTTCTGCCCGGTGATATTGAGGTAGGCCTCACGTTTTCTGGGTGGATTTTATCTGATTTCAAGTCCCCACATTTTGTGTAAATTCATGTCCTCAGGTGTTAGGGTTCCGCTCTCAGGCTCCCAGTAAGTTGGAGTTTATCCCCGCTGCACAGGGAATACCACAGCGCTGACCCAGGGTGGGATGCCAGTCCAATGCGGCATTTTCTACAGCATATTGAAAATCTTCCCCCAAACAGTTTCAGTCCATCCGCACATTTCGTTTATTATTTATTACCAGCATTACTTTTCTGCGGCCCGCCACGTCCTGGGAGAGATGTGACAATATCAGTGCGGCCCCAGCAGGTCTCGTCCAACAGCATCTGTTAATTCATTCCATTTCTAAAATACATATTGACAAAGACAACTGAACTGGGAGCTGCTAGATCTGATTTGGTGCGAGAAAGTCAATTCAATGTGATTGTGTTAAGGAGCTCCCTTAGGCAAACACCGGCGCTCAAGTAATGGAGTCGAGCTTCAGCCGAGGTGCATGTGCCAGTCCTTCTCCTTGGGCTATTTAAGGCTCCTGAATGAGAAAATTGTACGCACACGCCAGGCAGCATGACAGCAGCCATCCTCATTCCGGTTAGCCTTGCTATTATTATAAAAGTCAAAGCAGAGAAAACGGACACATACATTAACATGGATCACCTGTCGGGGAGTACTTTAAAATAAATGGGTCTGTTCATCAATAAAATACCACAAATTATAGGGCGCTTGTCATCAAAACCACCGGGTCTTAATGGCTCCAAAGACCTGGCCTTGGTAGTCACCTGGTGGACTTGGCCTGACTGCTCACCCAAAGGCACGTGCCCAGTGGTGGACGCTTCATCCTTGTTTTAGTCCGAGTTCTGCCATCGGAGGATACGTCACAGTCCCTTGTGACCCTTAATCACAAGCGGGTTTGTTATTCATTTTTTATGCATTTTTCTTTGTCAACTAATGTGGTTTAGCACTCGTTTTAGGAGTTTCTGCAGCCCTACATTTCATGTCTCTGATTATTTTTTTGATTGAATGCTTACTTTTTGTTGTTGTGAATTACTTTCTATCATTTCGTCACCATTTTGGTCATTCTGCCATTAGCATTGTCAGGGGGCGTGTCCTCAGAGGCCGTGAACCACCGGTAAAGACGTGACGGGTTGAAAGGTCATCATTTTGGGCTTCTCCTCATCCGAGTTTGTGGATTCCAAAAGCCTTTATGTTGATCTTTCTTTTCTAAACTCTTTGTTTGGTCTCGACTTGCCCCTGACTTATTGCCTCAGATTTTTGATTCTCACTTTGGTTCTGGTTACGGTGCCTCAGTCTTTCAGGTTTTGACCCCTTTTTCTGACCTCCATTATGTCTGTTCTCCTGATCTCCTTTAAAAAGCTTGCTTTCCTTGGCCTCTAACCCAGGCCATGAGAAATTGTGAGATATTGGTGTAGCGCTGAAATCTAAATGCAGAAGCGTCATCAAATTGAAATGAATTCAGCAGTGTGCCATGCCTACGGCGTCCCACACCACACGCTCATTCAAGGGCATCACTCTCGTCACATCCAATCTAAGGAGTTTGGCACCTGGACCAAGCACTTGGACTTGTCATTCTAACAGATGGCACACACATCCAACAGAATTTTAAAAAAGTAAATTTTAAATTGAAAACCATGATAAGAAATAAAAAAGGCTGATAGAGGAAGTACAAATAGGCCTCACCCCAGGTAGACTGACCCAAAAGTCCACAGGCAGGCCAAAAAAAGGGAATTTGATGACAATTTTAAAACAGAATCTTTACAAATGAAGATATTTACTTTTAACTTCCAAAAGAAGCAACAAAAAAAAAAGTGACTCGTCGAACAAAGCAACCCACAGAAAACAAATCTTAAATGAAATACAACACTCGAGAACCAAATACAAAAGCAAGAACATCAATACTCTAATGAGACAGGGTTTCCAGTGGTTATTGTGACAAAAGTGGAACAATGACCAGGAGAATAAACACGGGACAAATCAAGTCAGAACGAGAAAGACTAACAGAAACAAGCGCCCAAAACACAAGGGACAAAACGAGAGTCGGAGTCAGAGGCAAAAGACGTTCAAACCCCAAACAGATGTCAGCAATAAATCTACTTAAATGAAAAAATGAACTACGCCAACACAGTTTGTGTTCATTTTGAATTCAGCTGAGAAATAAAGCAGGCCGGGGCCATCCCTCTAATCACAAATGGGAGATTAATTAAAAAATAAACTTCATCAGAATTATAAAAACAATTCAAAAGCCACCTACAGTCTGTCCTTGATGACAAAAAATGTGCAGAAACACAAAATAACATGGACTACTATGACAGATACTCACAATTAGGAAGGCGATCACTGAACAGCTAAAGAATTCGCTCCTCAGCCTCATAATAAATCGGCGGGACGCGGCCCTTCAGATGTGAAGTCATGCTGGGGACACAGGGGACACAGGAAAATAAGTGATAACAAATAAATACATAAACACATAAATATAATAAACACAAAAAACAGGACCGTAAAATAAGCACAGGAAACACAGAAAAGGGGAACAATACAAGCCAGGGAACGTGCAACGTGACGACGGTCTCCCGTATTTTAGTTGATTCGAGTCTGTCTTCATAAACGTTTCTGTTATCTTCTTCGATTTGACGTTTTGTTTTACAGTAAATACGTAAGTGTGTTTTGGTGTGTTCATGTTCAGATCATTTAGCCTGTGCCTTTTAGCTTTTATGTTGAGCCCTAGGGGTGCGACCCCTGTGGCCACAGCTTCCCTAAGGCCTACTTAAGAGTCCTGACAGCCTTTGGCAGTTTTGTTGTTCTTCTCATTCAGGTTTGTATTCCTTGTTTTTGGATTTTTTTTTTGTTTTTGTCACCCCCTATTGTTTGAAGGGTTTTGTAAATTTTTCTAGAAGATTTATTCTAATAATTTTGATTTTTGTACCAGGTTCTTTGTGTATGCTTTGATATATTTTTTTAGATATTTTTGGTATTGTGAATCCTTTGGATTTAAATCTTTTTCATTACAATATATTCTGCAAGGCTTTGCTATTCTCTCTCAGGGGGCCTTTAATAAGAGAAGTACCATGAAATGAGAGAGAAAAATGAATGCACTCAAAAGGTCAAAACCAGAAAGTGAAAACGCTGTATGTGGCAGCCCAACGCAGAACACAGGAATCAAAGTGAAAAATTCGTAGCCAAAGTTTTGCTACTTTAAGTATCAAAGAAATTGTGAGGAAAGGTTTTCGAGCTTGTTAAACGCAAACTCAAATACCAAATGGCCCCCAGTATGACTTTTGACCTCTCAACCTAATGGACCCCTCGAGTCAGGACTGAGCTTGTGTCAGAAACTTTAAAATGGTGGCATCCACAGAGACACCAGATGGTGTCAGAAATGGTGCTTCATATTTTTGAAACCTTCAGTTAATGTTTGAATATACAAACAAAATACGCAGAATCTTTATAGTCCAATATCCATTAATAATCACAAAAAGCACTAAATAAATTTAACTAAAAATTAAGAAAGAATAAATTCACATTTTTATGGGTTCCTCTCGCTTATTGGTGAGTTTTAGGCCCAAGTAGGCCTTATGCCTTTCTTAAAGTTTCAGATCCTTTGAAAGTGAGAGGCTCACATCACTGCAGTATAAGGCAGAACAAATACAAATTTCTTAGAAGAAAATCTAAATGGGGGGCCTATATATGGGCCCATTCTGGAAAATATGGGCCATCAGGCCACTCTCCGCTGACCTTCACCTCCTCACATCGATCACCAGTGTGGCACTGTCTGGGGCATCGGGTTAAGGCTCATCTCAATAAACGCCTTCAGCAATTGGTCACTCTGGGCATCAATCTGTAAAGAGTCGAGACCAGCGAGACCGGCACAGAGCCCACTGGTAGCCCCTCATCTGCCTGATTTTTAAATCCTCAGCAGGTCATCTCTCACCTGAAGAGACGGCTGTTATGACTGTCTCCTCAGCCTGGCACTCCTGCGTTCCTTCCTTCCAGAAGAGGCACAGCAGTGGCAGCGAATATTAGCCTCATACTGACACCAGCTGACCATCCACAAATGCTAGGGAGGTTTATAATCCCACCCACAGTTCGTAGTCCAGCTTGCTGCACCCAGTAGCTCTTTGTTGGCTGGGCACCTTCTTGTGCTGTGCAGATTCTCCATCTTGAGTTCTTCTTCATCATGTAGAGATTGCAGCTGTGAACGCTCCATTGATGTGGCTATCACGACAAGTGCTGGGAGGTGCTGGGACAGCGTACTCGGGACTTTTGCAGTTACTCCTCTTGTATTTGCCTCCACTACATGAAACCTGCGTGGTCCCTTTGACGTATTTTCGTAAATCCCTCCCTGCACTCTTCACCGGCTGGTCTTCATCTTTGGGGCTTTCCACACTCCTTTCATTCCCCCATCATGCTCATGACCACACAACCCGTGCCAAGCTGTCTGTCTCGTTCACCCCGCGACGCTATCTGTGGGCACAGGGCTAAAGCCCCCCGTGCAGCTCATCTGTGTTTGGCTGGCAGTGTCACATCTTATAAGGGGTTAGAAGATGAGAGGTGGGGAAGTGCGCATGAGGAGTTCTGGGGGTTCTGTCTGGTCACTGCTCGGCTCTTAGGCCTTTTCTTGTCTGTGTTATATAACAGTAAATCCCCCCAGTGCTCCATCTTTTGACCAGTATGTGACCATCACCTGGCTTGTACCAAACTGACAGTGATGTCCTGTGCAAAGCCATTTAAACAAACAAGAAAAAGAGGCCAAGTCAGCCAAGAATGTGCCTGCTGGCTCATAATATTACGAACGCCATACTTACGGCTTTGAAAAAGTTCACAATTTCCAAGATGTCTTTGTCGTCTGAATTACTTGTGATGGACTGATGGAAGGAAAAGGAGATCACTCACTGCTGCATGTTGCAAGCCTTGTAGGCACTGCTTCACTGTCATTCATCCTGTCCATTTCCTTCTCAGCTCATTGTCAGCAAGAAAATTACTTTTGTGAAAAGTTTCAACTTATTTATTTATGAACAACAGCGTGTCTGGAAGAAATATTAAGGAGGCCCGAGGAAATAAAACCCTGGCTGCCTTCACGGTAAGAGCAGCGACCATGTGGGCCCAGCCTGATAAACCTTGGCCTCGCCAGTTAACACTCAGGAGAAAGAGAAAATGGAGTTTCGTCATCAGCCATCAGCACTGTAGAGCTCAATGGAGTGACACCTGATGAAAACAAATCTTGGGAGACCTTAAACCTACCTGCTCACAGTTTGAAATATTAAAATGAAAAATATGGTTCATTGTGTGAATAAATGACCAGAGCTATAAAACACATGTTCTCTCGTGTCTGCTAATGGCAAGATGATGTAGGGAGCAGAGGGGAGAGTCAGGGTGTTATGGTCCTGAAGACGTATCATTCTAGTTGACTAAGGCTCATCGCAATAAATAGCATCAAAAAAGCAAGACGATGGGAATTCATGATGTCACATTACTTGTCACACACACAAGCCCTAAGGGGGTGCCACTGGCTCTGCTCAGGGTACCATGACAGGGATGGATTTGGGGTTAACACAGCCAGTAAGTCATTTTGCTGTTGAAGGATAACGGGAAGTCGGTGTTCATTTTGGACTGAGACAGCCTTGTGGTCATTACTGTTTCGGTTACCAAACACCTCTGGATCTTTACTCTTTCCTTCTCTGTGATTCACACTACGCAGTCAACGGGGCTACCGGGTTGGTGGCCTAACATTGTCAACACGTCACCACACACTCCTTTTTAGAAATGCATACAAAAGCTTAAAATAAAACAACTTAATGAATCTCGATGTGAGCAGCCGTACTTTGTTGGTGAATCGAGTAACGCGTATTTTTATATATTTATGACACAATGCAACGGTACATGTTTGGATGTTTTCGGCTTTTCAAAAATACCTGCTGGGACACCTGGGAGTCAGATCGACAGAGAATCTGTACAGTGAAATGAAGTGCGAGCATTGAGAAAAAGAACAAGTCAGCTTCGTCATCATTTGCAACCTCGTTCTTTACAGAACATTCTGGAGAGTCCATGAAAATATAAGAAATGACGGACTTGTTTGGATTCTGCACACATCACTTGTGTTACGGGCATTGCAAACCGACAAAGCCGCAGCGGTTCATGTCACCGTCGTTCGACTGTATCTTGAAGTAAGTTGTCATTTTTCTGTTCTCTTTATATATATATATATATATATGTTTGTATTATTAATGATTTTTTCCTAGCCTCTTCACTGGGCTGTCAGGTGTGACCTGTTGGTCCTTTTCACTGCTTAGCCTCAGTGCTCGGCCGTTCATTTTCTCGTTTTTTCTATTTGCTGATTTCTTTCCCTTTTGTGTTTTTGGATTTCTTTGATGATTTAGTGTTTTTTTTTTGATTTGTGAATACTCTGGATTTGGTATCTTTTGATTTTTTTTATTACTTAATTTGCTAAAATAAATTAAATATTTGTGTCAGTTGTTTTGGTGGCTTCCCTTTTCTTTAAGTCATTTTACAGGCCTTGGGCCTTTAATTGTTAAATTAATTGTTAATTGTTTTATTCACAACCAAACCAGACCCAGTGAACTCAGTGATTGTATTCAGCTGGTATTCCACACAGCTGAGTCGTAATACCAACAGGATGCCAGGCCATCATAAGCCATCTTTGCTCTCCACCAGCATGCCCTGCATGTTCAAATCTGAGTTATGTGTGCAGCTTTTTTTGAAGCAACCACAAACGTATCTTTATATATAATAATACGCTACCGGGCTGTCTGTTTGTCTGTCCAGGATTTGAAATCACCTTGTAGCTCGCAAACCATTTGAACTATCGACCTGAAAGTTGGTCCACATCTACTACGGGACGTCTACTGTCCGCTTTCAGGGTGATGATTGACCTCCAAGGTTATTCCTCTTTTTATTTTAATCAACTCTTGGCAGCAGGGCGGCTGTGTGGCACATGTGTATGGGCGCCGTTCTCATCCCTACCACCTTCGCCGTCACTTCCTCTACCTCTTCATACCGTAAATCATTCTTGAGGCAGATTAAGTGAAAAATTAAAAGAAACGTACTGAGTAATTGCAACACAAACACTGACTTAATCAGTTTTAAGATGCCAACGAAAGAAGAGAAGAAGTGGACCTCTAGGGTGGAGAAAAGAAGGGAGCAGCAAGAACATCAACCTCTGAGCAAATGAATGCTAAACATATAACGAAAGAAAGAGGATGAAAACGATAAGTCAAGTGTATTCTCTGAACGTTATCGTTATAGCAGTGGATGCGACGTTACTGGTATTTAGTAATCCATTCCTGAATGTAAATTCTGATTTACAACTTTAAGGTTTTAGACATGCATTCTCCTTGATGGTTTGCCTAATTCACTGTCTCTGGGACTTGGAATTCCTCAAGTGAAACTTTAATGTCCGCCCCATTGGCTTTAACTAGAAGATGTTCTGTTTCAGCCGGGGTCCCCCTCGGGTGGGATTGAAAGCTTTCATTTATGTCCATCATGTTGATGTTGAAGTATCTTCTTTACTGATCCCAAGAGGTGGGGCCACCTGCCCATCACCATCAAGGGCCGATACCCACAATTCCTTGAGGTTCACTGAATGCGTTAGGTGGGTGGTGAGTCCCCTTTGTGATTATTTTGTGCTTTATGTGATATACTGGGTTTTTGACCCCTTTTGCTGTGTTTTGTGGACCTTTCTTTGATGTTCATAATGGGACTTTGCCCGTCTCTGACTATTTTGAAGGCATTGCCTTCTGTGTGTTTGTGCTCCTTGTGCTTATTTTTGTTTAACAGACCTTTTTATTGATAAGATTCTGTGATTCCAGGTTTGATGGTCAATTGAGCCATTTTGAGACTTTGTGCTTAGCACCACTCCAGTTCTGAGAGGCCTTTCTCTCTTTCAAGGCCGGCTGGAAAGTCAGCATTGAGGTGGAAGAGGTTGAGCCCATTTCTAAACGTTGACATTTTTTTCTGCTAGATAGCAAGAAAGACCACAAAATCAGCAGAACCGCATCAAATGTCACTTGTTAACCGGGCTCATTGAACGTCATTTTCTAGTAAAACACAAAACACGAGGCAGATGTGTGGGCATAGAGAGCACTTTGCAGGAACGGAGTGACGTGTGACGCCGCCACTGACTTTAGTTCTCCCTGTCGAGGTCACTTCCTTCACAGCCGAAGCCACGCCCCTTCCTCTCGCGGCAGTACACAGACCAGAGTTCCACCGGCACTTGCCATTCAGTTGCAGACCAGCTTGTGAGGGTCACGGAGCTCCAAACCTGCCTCTATCCAATTGTGCTTTGGTTTTCTTTTCATTCTTTGGACATCATAATTAAAAGGGGATCCTGCAGGACCCCCACTCTCAATCCTTTGTTTTTTGTTTCATTTTGCCATACTTTGTAGTGACAAGACAGTGCAACTCAGATTGGTGGTGGTGTTGAACGGCGTCTAAGGGGCAATCTTATCAGCTCTACTGAGCGCACGGCCCACGTCTGGTCTTCACATTTGTTTATTGGATGACGTGTACAATTTGAATAATAAAAAGGATAATAAAGTCATTGTTATGAAATGAATGAGTGAAGCCAACTTTAAAATGAGAGAAGATGAAGAAATGAAAAGGCTGAGGGTTCCTCAGTGAAGTGGCACTGTGGTGCGTCTGTCGCCTCCATCGTGGGCCCACAGGACACTATGACACTATAGTTGTGAAAAAGAGCCCGGAGACGGGGAGATGTCACTGCCTGGCACAGCAGCTGTTTAATTAGGAGAAGCCGCACAAATATGAAGAACCAGTCGCTGCGCTGAGTTGAGGCGGAAATCGGCGGGCCATGCTAATGTAGCGCAGATGCTATTTTCAGAATATCAATTAGGTCACATTTGTACCCAAAGCAGGGTCATTTCGCTGGCTACGCTAGGGAGCGCCGCTACAATTCGTATTCCCTCAGAGACCAGCAATCTACCTTCAGTGCTGAATACCTTCAGGCAAAACAAATGGAGAGCTAGGGGATACAAAGAGACCGCTTCAATTTCAACTCTTTCTGCCTTAAAATAAGAAAATTGCATTTGGAACGGACCCTTTACTGCGTGTGGTCATTGTGTTTAAAAATAATTTTGCAATTATCTGGAGGGATCATTTAAAGAAAACGATGAACGCAGAGTCTGATTGCTCTAAACAGGACGAGCGCCGCGTCTTTTTTGGAACTTGACGAGTTTTGACGAGTGGTCACCGCGTCCTTGATAAAGTTTTGTGCGTTTTAACATGATCACAGCTTTTTTCACATCTATGTCTTCTAGACGCGTTCACATGTGCCGCACTCTTCCTTGAAAAAAAAAAAGCTTTTATCACTTAAACAGGAACCAAATATTCTCCTTTAACCTTGACCAGTGTTACATGCTGTCTACACTTGCACTAGATAGCCGCCTTGCCTTCAAAATTCATTACAAAAAAATCAAAGAATGTCTTGATGGTAGCGGCAGAGCTGGCACACCTGGGCTGGGCAGAGGCGTCTCAGGGCTGAAAATGACGGAGAAGAAAGGGTTACGGGTATTCAGAGGCTTCTGTGAGATTCTCGGCTTTAAGCCGCCCAGACTTTGACTCGGCTCTTGTTTTTTTGGAGTGTGTTCTGTTGCTGTTATAAGGATGCCACGGCAGCACCATTTTGTGCTGGAATCTGAAAAGCAACCGCCGCCGTTTTGTGTGTTTTTGCCTGTAGCCAGTCACGTGATGTTCACAAAGTCTTCAGACCCCGTCACTTTGTCACGTCTTGTTATGTTAAAATCGTTCAATTCGTTTTTTGCCTCATCGAACAACACTCAGTATGTAAGAATGACAAAGCGAAAACAGGACTTAGAAAGTTTTAAAGTGCATTAAAACTACGAAACTGCTGAAGACTCTGTGAAGGCGCCATATTGCAGTACGTCGTCCTTCCACGATGCTGGCGGATAGATAGATAGATAGATAGATAGATAGATAGATAGATAGATAGATAGATAGATAGATAGATAGATAGATAGATAGATAGATAGATAGATAGATAGATAGATAGATAGATAGATAGATAGATAGATAGATAGATAGATAGATAGATACTTTATTAATTCCAAGGGGAAAATCATTAAGCAAGGCCCTTAACCTGCAATCGCTCCGTCCTGGGTATGACGTTAATCTGTAGGTAGGCCCTCCAACCTGGGGTTTGGTGGCAGAACTGGCACTCCAGCCATCATATAAAAACCTCCCACTGGTTCCATTCCATCTGAACTGGTGTGGTGCTGAGGTGTCATGGCTGCACTCGGGTCCTAATCTGGGATCCTGACTTGGTTTGTCATGTGGTGTGTGTGCTGCTCACCCTTCTAGGATGTAAGATGGTGGCACGCTGCTCTCTTTGTCCACGTTGGTGTTCTTTGCGCTGCATGTCCTTTAACTAGGACTCCTGACTTTGGTTTCTTGGCTGTCTCTGTGCACTTTGTGGTTCAGACCTCGGCAACGTTCTGATTGCACAGAGCAGCAGTTGGGATGGAATTAGAAGATGGATTGTGAAAAATTAGTAGCCAAGGTCAAAATCGGTGAGACAAGATTCAACAACGCAGCCCGGGATGTGAGCCAAAAATGACACAAGGAGAATCGTACTGAGAATGTCAGAGACCAAAAACAGTGAACACATCTTAGTCGAGGGGCAGCACAGAGTCCCAAAGCAGCGGTTCTTGAAAAAGCTCAAACATAAATCCATGCGTGTTGTTAGGGCCTTGTCCTTGGAGTTCATAAACGACACTGAAAAGTTCACTTCCTGTCCACGTCGCTGGATTCCAAAGCCGTCTTTGCCATTGTTCTTTTGTTCACCTCAAAGCCCTTCCTGAAGGTTCTCTCCAGGTGTTTTTGGCTTTGTGTTTGTCTCACGCTTTGGCTCATCTGACTTGTCGATTTCGACTCGTTTTGACTGTCGACCGTCCCACTGATGACGTCACATGCCACGCGCTCCCAGTCGTCCCTCCACAGTTACACTTAAGTACCTGACTCCAAAATGGTGACTCTAAAGGATAAGAAAAGAAAATCGTGCAGTGAAGTTATGTTTACTCTTACAAAATAAAATGAAATCTTGAAACAAAAATAAACCCTCAGTGAAATGCGAAAGGCTTACAAAAAGAGTGCAAAGAAACGTGAGAAAAATAGAAAGCAGAACTCCATTCAATAAACAGAATTCAGGAAGTAGAAATCAAGTGCAGAACCGAGGCGAGCCCCGGAGTCATGATGGTGTGTTTTACTCCCTTAAGCTAAAAGTTCACTTTATGTAGTTGTCGCCAGTTTGTTTTTCGAGTTTATTTTCTGTCCCTATTCTTAGTTTAATCTGCTTATTTATTTGTCCCTTTGCTTCATTCTCTTTAGTGTGGTTTTGAGTCTCTTGGTGCAGTTAATCTTCTTCTTCATCTTCTTCTTCATTCGGCTTCTGCCGTTTGGGGTCACCACAGCGGATCATCTTGTTCCATATCTTCCTGTCCTCTACATCTTACTCTGTCACACCCTCCACCTTTCTTAAGAAATCTGAGTTAGCACTTGTGTGTTTTGCAGTTTGGACGTAACCCTTTCTGTATTTTTCATGACACCTTCAACCTTTCATCCTGATTTTGTGGAGGACTTCCCAAGTGTCTTAGTCTCCTTCAGTTCCTGTTGATCTCAATTCTCGATGTCCTGTTTTGCCCTCAATTGTAATTTTACTCGCGGACCCTGCCTATCCAATGATTTCCCGCTCTTGTAGAAGGTGGTCACATCGTAGGTTCGGGGGATTAATTGAACGTGGAGGGGACCCCATTGGTGAAGAGCATTTCCATCACATTCTTCTTGACAGAACTGTCGGTGTCCTCAGTTATTAAATGGGACCAAAAGACGTGTGACATGAACTTGAATTGGTTTACCAAGAGGAGACATTGGAGCTCAGCTTCCTTACTTTGATTTATATTTAAAGACAGGAAAGATTTACAGTAAAGTCCTCCATAACGGTGAGGACTGGGCTCAGACGTCCCGTACGTTGGCAGAAGTGAAGCTACCAAAACCAGTTTACCTTCAACGGGCTCGTTGCCTTTATTTCATTGCCACAGCACACAAGGCCTTTGTTCCCAAGCCGTCCTCCACAGCAGTGCTTATTAAAGCCGCCATGGAGAGTGCCAGCGCAGCATATCTTCTTCCCCGATGAGAGATATGGATTACTGTGGCAGCATGAATCGCCCACTCCAACAGAAACATGATTCTGGTCGGCATCCGGGCAACATATGTTACCTGTGGAGTAAGCAATATATAATATTCACGGCGAGCTGAGGGAGGCAAGTGCAGAGCGGCAGGCTTGCTTTTGTTGGGCCTCTTCACATATTCATAATTCTGAAAAGACAGCAAAGAGTCAATCAAAAAAGCCAACGAGAAGTGAGTGACGTGGCCGAGACAAACTGCTTTCGGATTCAGGTGCCGGCAGAGCGCCTGTCCTTCCTGTCACAGACACCACGGAGCACAACTGCAGTCGTCGCCTCCTTCTCAGGCAGCAGGCATGTCAGAATTTCAAAGCGGCGTCGGAACACGGGCCTGCAGTTGTAAAGCAATAATAGCAGGCTTATGTCACCTGTCAGGCAAATCCGAGGATGGCATGTCAGGGTTATGGAGAGCATGGAAAACAGATAAGGGAGCCGTAGCTGGAGAGATGGATGATGAGCGATGGTGGATACTGGGTGCCACAAAACAGATGAGCGTGACTCTTCTCTCAGTTGGTTTAGTTCTGTCCTTCCAGTCACTAAAGTGCCGACGTACACGTCGTCCTAAGGGGTCCGCTGTCCTGCTGTCTGTGTTAGGCCAGGCGTTAGTATCGTGAACTCTCTGCCTCCACCCAGCACACATCTTTCTTCACATCTGCCTGGCCTTTACTGCTGTTTACTCTTCATCATAGGGGTATAATGTGGCTTTGGGGTCTAGAGGGCCAGAAATAGGGGAGAACCTCGAAAAGCTTCGTGTCTTGCATAACCAGACATCAAAGTGAAGTGAACGGTTCATCATATGTGGGGTCTTCTCACACCTGTGAGTCAAAACAAAAAAAATAAAAGATTTCAAAGCGCTGAGAAGCCATTCTTAGGGACACAAAACGCACAGCCAGGTGGCCTTTCTAACAAAGGACACGTAACGTTTCACTGCCCACCGTGAGAATGGAGGTTGGCATCTGCCAATCTTTGTTTTGTAGACAGCAGAAACATTGTAACGAGAAGAGACCACGCAGTCCAGTGAGCTCGTCCACCTCTTCGTCTGGAGTGCCCAAAGAAAGCATCAAGTGGAGATGTGAAGGTCTCCAAAGTTCTTGTCGAACTCATTTTAAAATCTCCTTCTCGACCCACTCTGCTTATTTGAAATCACGTCACCTCTTCATCTCCATTTGTTTTAAACTCCTTCAGTCTCTCCCCATACCTCAAACCTGTCAGTCCTGGTATTCGTCGTGTCCCTCTCCTCCACACTTTTTCTAACACTGCTTTGTCTTTTTGGGGACTGGTGTAACCTTGGGGGTCCTTATCCCCACCTATCTCCTCAGAGTTATCAGAAGCTCCGTGCAGCTCTGCAAGGTCCTGAAAACAGCTGAGAAGCTCAGAGAGTCCTCACAACTTGTCCTCTGTTGACCTTTCCTCCCACGCTTATGTTCTTTCCATCTTTAAGGTCAGTTCAGACGGCCAGCCGGTTGTGTTCCCCTGCTGCTATTGTGAGTTCCGAGTTTGGAAGTTCACCCTGTGGGTTATTTGAGGCTTCTGAATGTGTGTGTTGAGTCAATCGTAGACTCTGATTGGTCCAGGGTCACTGATGCTACTGTCTCATGGGTTGGGGTATGACGCCCTCTCCTGTGACATTGAGTTCAGAGAGCAGCAAAATGAATAACTGGTATGATTCTTCAATATTTGGGGCGCCAATGTGCATACCACGTGAGCTTAAAGGTGTAATGAAAGAGAGGAAGAGCAAGGCAGAGCGAGCCCCCCGAATCTGTGTGTGCTTTACTTCTACACTGACGATTATTAAGACAAATGCTGTCTTTTTTGCCATCTTCCTATTCTGAGTCATAACTTGAGCTTCATGCTGCTGTAATCTTATATCGGAGAGATCCATCTCTACGGATTGCTTTCACGTTCTTTTTGACCTTCCTCACTTCCTACTTGTTACGGCGTTGAAGTTTGCTGATTGCTTAGATAATCTATCATCGGATATTCTGGGCCTGTGCCCAAATTTGGAGAGTGTATCTTTTAACAGTGTCTCGTTTCCTGCCGGAGGACCCCATTATACTTTTCATCTCCTTCGTGGTGATCATATCTGTCTAGTTGCTATCAGAAGGTGTCACAGACATCTGGAGTCAAATGCTTCTCACTGTCCCCGATTTTCATCAAAGGCCACCGCGCTGCGTCCTCGACAAGGCGAATCCCCTCCTGTGTATAACTTGGTTTGCTTTTCATCTGGCCTGGGGTTGTGGGTGGGCTTCGGGACCACCAATGTTGGTTTGGTGCTTTTTTGACAGCTCACCCTGCATCAGCTGATTCACTCTGTACACCAATGTATGAGATTTAGACCTAAAAGTGATGGTTTTGATGTCAGTTTTTGCATTTAAAGTAAAATTATTAAGAGAGGTTGGGAGCACGCGCTGATTACAGTGCTCTGCCACACCCATCACAAGGAGAACCACCCAGATAGGGGCAACGGGTGGCACCTCAGCACCACACCGAACAGCGTGAGGGTTTATACAGCGGCTGGAGAGCCAGTCCTGCTACCAATCCCCAGGATTTTTTTAGCATCTTGTCTTCTGTGAGTGACGCTATTCTGTGTTCCCGTTGTCAGGATGGGGGTCCTGGTTATCAGTGGTGGGGGTGTCGGTTCCACTTACTTCCTCAGAGTGGAGTAGAAAGCCAAGCCCTTCAGCTGATGTCACCTCAAGCCCACCCTTTCAGTCATCCTGGTATTTAACCTCCTTAGCGTTTCATTTTTTCCTTGAATCAGCAGCACTGCATTGTTTGGCTCTAAAAAGGACATTTTACATTTTTACTGTCATCACCGCTGATGAGAGGCTCCTCAACATCACTGCTTGTATCACCATTTAGAGCGCCCATCACTTGGACTGCTGAAAATCGTTTTTTACGAGACGCCATTATCACGCCTACGGGTGAGAGGAGAAGACGGGCCAATCCCGTTCCCTGATATGAGTAACAGCTTTTAGGTCTTACAGCCGAGTAAGGCTCAGCTCTAACCCCAGGGAGTCAGTGTTGACACTTGGGCCCAGCTTTAGACCAGCATGGCGCTCCTGCCCTCGCTGGCTTTGCACTTGGCAGATCCTCGTTTGCACACGTTGCATGCTTGTTGATTTGTCCTTTGGACATCAGCACATTGGATTGTCCTCAGGTCACCAACATTGCTCGTTGTCCTCTTCAGTTTACAAATGATATGTTTAGAGTCAGGTGTGTGTGACCAGGGGTTGTTTTGAGGGCTCTAAGCAGCGTAAAGGGTGGGGTGACACCTTTGCTAACAACTTTTTCCACCTTTGGTTCCACCGGGGGGACCTGCGACATCACATTAGGTTCCCCCTTTGTACTCTTCATCTCAGTTTTGGAGATCACAGCTGTCTAGGTGCTGTCAGGAGGTGTCACCGACGCCTAAAGTCAAATGTTCCTCACTGCACACGCGTCTCTTGTTCTTTAAATTCATCAGGTGGGGTTTTGACCCCCAAAAGGTCTGTGGCTTTGAAAAGGCCTTAAGCCTGAGTGCCAGCAGCAGACTGCAGACTCAGTGAGATGATCACATAACTCTTTGGAGATTCATCTCGGCTCCTTGACAAAGACATAAGGTGTGGACGGGTGTAAAATACAGGCCAGGCTTTCTTAATAACGGGGCGACTGGTTTATAGACCACAGAGCCCAATGTGCGCCAAGAGCACTCAGCACTCACAGATCTTTAATCAGATGATATGGACGCCAGCGCATTGTTGTAAACATCAGGCACCATATGTTCTGGTAAACAGCACGGCAATGAAATGTTGTGCATAGTCAGAATAGGCACTTACAATTTGGGATGATAACAGGCTATTATTCTCCATACAATAGTCGCTTCCTCGAGTAATCTGAGAGAGTGCTGCTGTCAGAGTGACCCTGCTCTCGCGCACGCCACCGGATGGAATTGCATTTTGGCAACGACTCCTAAATCAGGCGAAAAGGCATCGACGGCCTCCGTCCTGACACGGCTCCGTTTCTGCCAATTCCTAAATATTCAAAGACAGGACGGACAAAGGGCCAGCGTGAAGTTGTTTTTGGAAATTAGTAAAAGTAATAATAGGAATGGCGCCCCCCCGCTCTGATTATGATTTCTACTTCTCATTTAATAAGAGGGTTTAATGTAGCGGGAGGTTCAATTGATAACCGATGTGTAAAGTTTAACTTTGAGAAATGTCATCAACACGTTGTGTGGTCGTCTTGTTGATGTCATGAAATTACACAGCGAGATCTCGGACATTAGTGCTATAGCAGAAGTAGTAGCAGTGGTATTGTCACATGAGCAGTGCGGTGTGACATTCTTGGGCTTAGTCCAGAGGTAAACTTGTTTTGAACTTCCATCCTCACTGAAGTGGAATTTTCGATGGCCAAAATCGCCTCCCAAAGTGTTTGAATTTGCCAAGCCCACATGTACCGTGGCAGGGTCCTAAGTGACGATGGTGAGACCAGACCTTCCTTACTGTGACGATAGTCCGGCTGATGGGTGCTGCGCCTTGACACACTCGTGTACACTTCACCAGATTTATTTTGGCAGGACTCCCAGCCTACACTTTCCGAGGGTTTTTCAACCTTATTCTTACATTAGTAGAACGTTAGAACAATGGTGTGGAGAGCAGCAACAAGGGTTCCTCCAGAACAAGAACGAGTCGAGATCTGAAGGTCCCTAAAGTCCTACTTGGTCATTTATTCCATGTGTCTGGAGCTCTTTGCGTGAAGAAGAGCCTTCAAGCTTTTGTCTGATAGTTTCCACCGTGTGTCCGTGTGTTCTTGCTGCCTCATCAGGTCCCCTCTTACTCTCATTTGCTGGTACTGAAATGATTCTCTGAACTCCTTGGGTCTCCCTTCATAGCTCAGACCCTCTTAGTCCTGGAATTAGGCCACCTGTCAAGCTTCCTCGCAACTCCAGTCCTCATGTTATGTGTCTGTATGTGACGATGACATGAAGCAAACGATGGAGTGACTTCAGGTCAAGTCTCTGAGCGTCCTGGAGTGGCCGGCCAGGCCAAAGCCCATCCTGAAACCTCACAGAACATGTGTGGAGACCCCTGAAGATGGCAGTTTGCAGACACTTGCCATCCAGTCTAACGAAGCTGGAAAGGGGCTGTCAGGAAGGATGGGCTCAACTGCCCAAGTCCAGGTATACAGAAAAGGTGGACAAGAAAACTGCACTGGGGGCTTCTACAAAGTATCGAGTTAAGGGTCTGAATACTTCTAGGAATGAGGGATTTTTGACTTTTGGTCACATGTTCTCACTTTGTCATGATGGGTAACTCATTCTAGACTGATAGGCAAAAGTGGCCAAAGTATCCATTAGAAATGAAATGGGCAGCACAGTGAGGGGGTCGAAGCACTTGATGGTTTACTTTGGCACTGCCAATCTTGCCGCGTCACCTGTCACCTTCTGCCCTCTCTGTCTCTCCACACACATACTGCTGTCCTGTCGGCACCTGTGAACAGTCCCATGTGCTCGGGGCGGCTTTGTGCAGCACTTAGTGCTTATCAGTGGTCACTTAACAAGAGCAGAAAACAACCGGCGCTAATCGCTAATAGAGTAGTGACCTGTTGGCAACTGGGGTCCAAGTGGTGGGTCGTGGGGGGGATGAGGCCAGTGAAGGAGGACAAAAGCAAGTATGCTGAAGGTTGAGGTTGGCCACCCTCCATAAAAATCTTAAAAAAGGGCACACTTGTCCAGATCACTGGATGGCATTATGCGTTTTCGATTCAGGGCTCTGTAGAAATGATGTTGAGCGGTTATTTTTATGTGGGCACCACCATGTTGGGTATTTTTTTTCTTGATGCCACTGATATTGTTGTTGGGGATGGAAGTTTACTGACAGCATGTGATGTTATCACCTCTTTAAGATGGTGGCACACTAGTCCTGTTGTCCGAGATAGTGGATTTAGTCGGACGCCTGTCTGTGTGGCTTCAGCTAGCAATAAGAGTAGTCTTTGCGTGAGCTCGGAGTATCGGGCTCATCATTCTGTCCCTTTGATTTTGGGCTTCAGCCCTCGCTCGTTGTTGTGGGCATCTCCTGGTCCATTCAAACTCCCGCCTTTGCTGCCATTAGCATTTCTGCACTCCGACTGCAGGAGAAACGCACAGGTAGTTAATAAAGAAAAGTCGTTTCTTCACTGACACCCAATTCCAGTTTCCCATTGTTGTTTTGAAAAAGCGGTTATTTTGAATATTACAAACAAATGAGTTTGAAAAAAAAGATTAATGAATACCTTTTCTATAAAACAAGCATGAATGTATGTGTGAAGTCTCCAAGGACACAATATGTTTTCTGGTAATAAAATGTTCATTAACCTTTCATGAAACAAATATTTTTTCTTTTTCAAAAAAGTGCTATGATTAATAATTTTCTTAAATTATACTGTCTCCTGGGATCGGCATGTCGGAAAAACAGGATTAGGTTAGAATTTGCGGCAGCTGGATAATTGCTCTTTTAGTGGGTATGAAAAAAGGCAGAAATTCAATGGCTGCAAAGCATCAGCCACATTAGTGAGGAGGACAAGCTGACAGAAGAGCGATTTGCACTTGTACTGATTGAATATTAGAGATCTGTTTGAATGGCAATGCTTGAAAATGGAAGGACTGCCTGTGGGGGCCACGCTCTCCGCCAGCCGTCAGCGCTGCTCTCTTCCGTAGCTTTGGCCCAGTGGCATTCTTGGGACGTCACCCTTGTGAATTCAGAGTCGTCGTCTTATGCCTGTGCCACTTTGTCACTGTGCCCTAGTGGGGCTTTGTCCTTTTGTGATTTTGCCGTCCTGTTTAGGGTTGCACTGGTGGTGGCTGGTCACGTGACGCGGTGGTCTCTTGACGTGCTGTCCCTCTGCTGTTGGGCCTGTCACTAGCGCTCTTTCCAAAGAGACTCCAAACCGTTCCTGTTGCTGCTCTTCCGACTCTGATTCTGGTTTTGTGATTTTGTTTGTGATCTTTTGGCTTTCTGATGCCAGCCCCCCTTCTCACTCCGCGCAGGACCATCTCATTGCTGTGTTATCCAGTCTTTCAGCAGAGAATCCTTTCAGATTTTATGTGACATGCCACACTTCCGTAATCGTGACAGGCATTTGGATATGTAGAGGGGCCACTACATGCCACATTGGGTAGAAGACACCCCCCCCATCAACGCCCCTGTAGCTATGCCCCTGCCTCGATTGCTGACTGGCGTCCTCACTTGCTGGAAGACTTGAAGAGTTGGGCAGACCAAGTTAAAAGGGCATGGGCTTCCAGCAGGAGGCGCTTAGCTCTCTTGGGAAACGAGAACATCCAAGGACGTTACTGTCTACCACGCGCACCCCTCGACGAAGAGAAACAAAGTAAATAAAGCAAAGTGTTGAGCCGTCGTCATCGTCACTTTATTACAGCTGCCATGTGAACGACACGACTGCTTGGTCTTATGAGAGCAGCTCCTCTTACCCTGAGGGCGTCTCATTGGTCAAACGTCTTCTGTTGTTATATGTCGCTACTTTCGGGTTCCACTCTTGATGGGCGCATGCCTGCTCCCAAACGCCGACCATTTCTGTGCTTCCCACCACTTGCCGCTTATCTCGTGGAGTCACCTGAGACATCGCTTACCTTACAACAACAACAACATTTATTTCTATAGCACATTTTCATACAAAAAGTAGCTCAAAGTGCTTTACATAATGAAGAAAAGAAAAATAAAAGACAAAATAAATTAAAATAAGACAACATTAGTTAACATAGAGAGGAGTAAGGTCCGATGGCCAGTGTGGACAGAAAAAACAAAAAAAAAAACTCCAGAAAGCTGGAGAAAAAAATCAAATCTGTAGGGGTTCCAGGCCACGAGACCACCCAGTCCCCTCTGGGCATTCTACCTCACATAAATGAAATAGTCCTCTTTGTAGTTAGGGTTCTCACGGAGTCACTTGATGCTGATGGTCATACAGACTTCTGGCTTTTAATCCATCCATCATTGTTGGAACATCATGGTGCTTTGGGTAGATGGTGGTGGCACAAGCCACCACCAATAGGACACCGGAAAAGGAAACAGAAGAGAGAGTAGGGGTTAGTACAGATTCTGAATGAATAGTTATTATAATGAATTAGATATACAGAGTATCAGGATTAAATTACAGTGAAGTTATGAGAAGGCCATGTTACAGTAATGTGTTTTCAGTAGTTTTTTAAAGTGCTCCACTGTATTAGCCTGGCGAATTCCTACTGGCAGGCTATTCCAGATTTTAGGTGCATAACAGCAGAAGGTCGCCCGCCTCACCACTTCTTTTAAGTTTTGCTCTTGGAATTCTAAGGAGACACTCAGTTGAGGATCTGAGGTTACGATTTGGAATATAAGATGTCAGACATTCTGATATATAAGATGGGGCGAGATTATTTAAGGCTTTATAAACCATAAGCAGAATTTTAAAGTCAATTCTGAATGACACAGGTAACCAGTGTAGTGACATCAAAACTGGAGAGATGTGCTCGGATTTTCTTTTCCTGGTTAGGATTCTAGCAGCTGCATTCTGCACTAGTTGCAAACGATTGATGTCTTTTTTGGGTAGTCCTGAGAGGAGTGCGTTACAGTAATCTAGTCGACTGAAAACAAACGCGTGAACTCATTTCTCAGCATCTTTCAATGATATAAGAGGTCTAACTTTTGCTATGTTTCTTAAGTGAAAAAATGCTGTCCTAGTGATCTGATTAATATGCGATTTAAAATTCAGATTACAATCAACGGTTACCCCTAAGCTTTTTACCTCCGTTTTGACTTTTAATCCTAATGCATCCAGTTTATTTCTAATAGCCTCATTGTATCCATTATTGCCAATCACTAAGATTTCGGTTTTCTCTTTATTTAATTTGAGAAAGTTACTATTCATCCATTCTGAGATACAGGTTAGACATTGTGTTAGTGAATCAAGAGATTCGGGGTCATCAGGTGCTATTGATAAATACAGCTGTGTGTCATCAACATAGCTGTGGTAGCTCACGTCGACTGTCATGTTCGACGGGCTCGGTCCTTTTTCTTGGGATTGCGTCTTCTCAGTTTTCCTGTCTGATGGTGTTGCCTTCTTGCGTTGCTCATTGCTGCTGTTTCTGAAATTCTCTCATATCAAGCAACAGCAACGTCCTGTGAATTTCCCCTTGGGATTAATAAAGTATCTATCTATCTATCTATCTATCTATCTATCTATCTATCTATCTATCTATCTATCTATCTATCTATCTATCTATCTATCTATCTATCTATCTATCTATCTATCTATCTATCTATCTATCTATCTATCTATCTATCTATCTATCTATCTATCTATCTATCTATCTATCTATCTATCTAACAGCATCCATCTGTTACACCCCATGAGGACGGATCAAAAGAGCAGGAATTGACAGGTAAGCTGAGAGGACATGGCATTGTCCCTGGCATCACCTCGTCTGTCCTTTGCGTGGACAGCGGAGTTTTGCCTGTGTGCGTCGCCACCTCACCTCCATCCTCCTCCTCCTCCTCCTCCTCCTCCTCGGCCTCATGGCTTCCTCTCTAACTCGTTCCTGCCTCGGCTCTCCGCTCACCTCCACGTCGCCCTTTGTTCAGGTTCTCCCTGATGTTTCCGATTTCATCTTGTATTCTAGTGCGGCTTTTCTCAGCGAAGAGATCTGCCAACCACTGCCAGTGCGGAGAGACAGAAGTGAAATAATTACTCCAGTAGGATCTCCGCACTGTGGGATTTACACTGAATTAATTGGTCAGCTTCTGTTTCCCATTTCTGACATCATTTGCACAGCAATCAGAGCTTGTCTGCTTTTTAAAATGCGTTTTTCTGATGTGTTTGTCTTACATTTGACTGAAATGGAGAAAGAGTAGCAATCAAACTAGATTAGTGCCACTGGCCTTTCAGAAATGTTAGGATGCATCTGCTAGTCTTCATTTTAAACTTCTGATTTCTTTTTATCCTTATTTTAAATGATATAATAACTCATGCCACCATGTTGTTTAATGGGTGATGCCACTTTGAGTGTTTTCTGCCGCTACCCTTTAGTGACCTCAAGTAGCGGTGTGTGACGTCAGTTATGTGACGTATGTAAACCGACGGTGTGCTACGATCCACGTCCAAGTTCAATCTTTGTGAATACGACAGCTTGACTCTCCAGGAAGCTCGCATGTTATCCGATATCCCCTGTGGACTCCCTTACCTGGAAGGGGGGGCTGGCCGAATCGATGGTTTCACTCAGCAGGACTGGTGACCCAGCAGTGAGGGTCAGTAGACCTGTAAACAGCCAGGAGGCCCGTGTAGTGGATGGACCCCCTGGGGGCGTCCTGTCCAGCACTGCCAGTGTTCCCCTTTGCCAGAGAAGGACACCGCCTGCGGGGGGTCATGTCATCTCCCCTGTACTTTCTGATGAGTCCCAATTTGGATACTGATTTTGTAGGGCTGCCATGTTGGGTTGTGCAGGTGCCAGGTGGGAGGTGAGCACCTGTCTTGGGGCAGTGATTGGGCACAGGAAGTACCCCGGATTAGGCTGAAAAGGCAGCCCAGGGAATCTGGGAGGACAACACTCAGCTGGCAGGAGTGGAGGAGACAGTCAAGTGGTTAGAGTGCTTGTGACTGGGGTCTGTGATGCCCCCTAGTGGCCACAACGTATTGGATTAGGTGTGACTGTTGATCTTCTCTTTTAAGTTCAGTTCATAAGAAACTTCTAACCATACATGGATATACTTTGACAGCTCAAATTATTCACTTTATCTTGAAAAATGTTCTTCTTGAAGCGTAGTTATGCACTGAAAGAAAATGTGTGAGTGTGATTTAGATCAACAGTGACGGGAGAGCGGAGCTGGCATGGAAGGCCTGTTTTTGACCAAACTGCTCTCGTTCTCTACACGTGGTGACATTTAGGCCTCCTGCCACCACGTCTCCAAACGTCGCTCGACAGTAAACTCGATTTTCCTTTTCTTCATTTAGGATGTCATTTTTGTTACATTTTACATTTATTTGCTTAGCAGACATTTTTATCCAAAGCGACTTACAAAGGAGGTAAACAATTGAGTAGCATTAGACGAGGGCCTGTTTGTTAACAAAAGTTGACTGGCACAAGTGAAAAAAAACGTCATAACTCGTACATTTTCAATCAATAAAGCAATTACACTTAACTAGCAGAGAAGTATCACAATAATAAAGTATTTTCAGTTAGACATTCACAAAACAGAGGAGGGTCTTCAGTTGTTTCTTTGCCATTTGTTACTTTTTGCAGGACTTCTGTTTCAGTTTTATGGAGTTCTTGTTACATCGAGGAATCTTGTGTGATGCATTGTAATGGGACTGGGGACAGGACAGGGTGGTATGGTGACATAGTGGCGCCACTAAGGCCTCACAATAAAGTGACCAGGGTTCACATCCCAGGTCCTCCCTGCATGGAGCTCACATGATCTCCTCGTGTCCAGGTGGGCCTTCTCTGGTGCCCCATTTTGCTCCCACAGTCTAACGACATGAAGGTTATGTGGATTAGCGATGCCAAATTGGCCCGGGATGTGTGTGTGTGTGTGTGTATGTGTTGTTCCTGCTTTATGCCCCCTGCTTTCTGAAATGGGCTCCGGCACCCTGTGACCAACCAGGGTTAAGCAGGTTTAAAAAATGGTGTGGTATGGATTGGGGACTGGGATTTTGGATGGGGAAAGTTGTGTCTGTGTGACAAGAATGTTGTGTCTGTGTGACAGGAATGTTGTGTCTGTGTGACAAGAATGCTGTGTCTGTGTGACAAGAATATTGTGTCTGTCTGACAAGAATTCTGTGTCTGTGTGACAAAAATGCTGTGCCTGTGTGACAAGAATGCTGTGTCTGTTTGACAAGAATATTGTGTCTGTGTGACAAAAATGTTGTGTCTGTATGACAAGAATGTTGTGTCTGTGTGACAGGAATGTTATGTTTGTGTGACAAGAATGCTGCGTCTGTGTGACAAGAATGTTATGTCTGTGTGACAAAAATGCTGTGCCTGTGTGACAAGAATGCTGTGTCTATGTGACAAGAATGCTGTGCCTGTGTGACAAAAATGCTGTGTCTGTGTGACAAGAATGTTGTGTATGTGTGACAAGAATATTGTGTCTGTGTGACGGAAATGCTGTGTCTGTGTGACAAGAATGCTGACAGGAGCTTTTTTTGTCCCTGTGCCAATGACACAAATTTTGCTGGTCGTGAAGCACCACAGATTGGTGAGTTTTTTTATGAAGTGAAACTCCAAGTTTCGCTCTGAGCTCAATTTCCTGTAAATTGCTGGCTCATCACTTGTGACAAACGAGTATAAAGGGAAACGTTCACTGGGAGTCCTGCCAAAAATCCAAGGAGTTCAAGATGGCGTACAGGTCAGCTGAGCAGAGAAGTTCAAAAGCATCTCTCTGCACAGTAAAGACGCGATCACGAGAAAACTGCGGGCCAGGCCCAGTCTCACCCTAATCATACGTTTCAAAAAGCTTTATTTCTGTGTCTCACATTTTCAAATTTATACGCTTTGAGCAGATTCTTTATAGTTTTCGATGGCTGAGAAGACAGTTTTTCGGTGTGGATGGCCTTTTCAAATGTATCTGTGGTGGAAAAAGCAGAAAGACACAAATAAAAAGGTCAGGGGTAACGCGGATTAACAAGACGCTCTCCTAATGAGGATCGGGCAAGAGAGTAAACTACAGAGTCCAGAGTGTGGGAGGCAAGTGGTGGGCTTTATATGCAGGGGGCAGGAAGAGGAGGGCCCAGCGGGACTAAGAGGAAGTGAGGTCAGTTAGAGGGCTGGGTCCAGAGGCGGAAGTGGAACCCCATTGGTTTCTTTCTTTCTTTCTTTCTTTCTTTCTTTCTTTCTTTCTTTCTTTCTTTCTTTCTTTCTTTCTTTCTTTCTTTCTTTCTTTCTTTCTTTCTTTCTTTCTTTCTTTCTTTCTTTCTTTCTTTCTTTCCTGTGATCTGCAGTGATGTGAGTAGAGATATTAGTGCACCCTCGGAGTCAACTCTTTACACGCATAGTTAAGCCCCCTGACTGCCTCCCTGTCGCACGTGTGGACACACGCAGTGGTGTCTTCTCTCGACTCAGTAACTGTGTCGTCCTTTTATCTCACTGCCGAACTGAGAGTCTTGAATCGCGTGAACGCGGCGTTTATGTCAAAGCGCAGAACACGCGGCACTGGAGCTCCCGCCAGCCCGGCTCCTCACTCCGCTGCCTACAATTGTGACCCCAGTTTGCCTGACTTACCTTGCTGGCAACAACCTTCACCACCTCGATGGAATCAGCTGTAAGGGACGTCATGTCAAAAGGCAATATGGGGACAATGGCCATTTTTATGAAATCTTTTTTTTCTTAGAGCTTTCAATAACGGGTAGCCCTGGGATTTCATCTGCTGGGGTTGCTGAGATCCTCTGCTCAGTCCTGATCTGGAGATATTCAGAGTGCTGTTTATACAACGTGAAATTGGCTTAAAGACACAGGGGTTAGAGAAGGTGACTGCCAAGGGGAGTCCCTGGGGGTTGGCGCCATGGCTGCCATCCTTCACTTACTCACATACTGTACTTTAAGTGATACCAAAGATGATGTGAGGATGTTAGCGAGGTTTGCTGACAGCACAGAATTAGGGGCAATAACAGATTCCCTGGAGTGCATGCAGCATGAGCAAACACAGAAGAGTGCGTCGGACGGCATCCAGGTAGCACTGAAGCAATTTAAAGGAGGAACAAATCTTATCATGGAGTTTACATCGTGACTTGACCGTTTGGTCAGCTTTTATAAATCAACGAGGTGTTGTGAGAATCTACAATTGCAATGGCTGCACTCGGCCGAATTGGAGAGTTCCTGGTGTCGGCGTCCGCGGTTATCCGAGACTTTATTAAGCTTTCAGAGCAAAATCAGTGAAGCTGCTCGGGCTTGTCGTCCCGGTCTGAATCAAGCACTTTACATTGTCAGACATGCTGACGTGGGGGGCGTCTTATGGGTTCTAACGCGGGAAACAAGTTGAGTGTGCAAGGCTGCTAAGGTTGGTTCCGTATGCCCCCTTAGAATGGAGGAGAAGCCACCAGAAGACTGACGTCCTCCCAGCCTGAACCAAACCTAAATGACACATTTAAATGACAGTCCAAATCAAATCTCTCTGTTTGCTGCTATCACTTGTTTTATTTGCTATTGCTTTACAGTAAAGTCCTCTGCTTTGTTGGCACATGTGGGGCGATTGAGGGAAGAAAGCAAATCCAGGGTGCCTGGTGTGGTAGGCTGGCTGCTGGTCAGTTCCACGGCGCTAGACGGCTGAGTGACAGGGACGTGTCGATGGTAAATGACAGTAAGAGGGGGACTCCCCTCCATTGTCTTGGTCTGCTGGGGCACTCAAGGCGTGGCAGGCTGTGCCAAGTCAGCGCTTTAGGGTGGGGGTTCAGTTCAAGGTGTGTGGGATCAGGCCACAATAACACGAGCTGTGACCTTTCACCGCCCCCTCGTGGGTAGCACAGTTGTACAGGGTATAAGACTGGCACCTAATCCTGACCAGATGCCACCTTCTGCTGAGCTCCTTTCTTTCTGCGTGCTTCCCCCACAGCTCTAGGCCAAGCTGTCAGTTTGCTTGCTCCGGTGGTACTGAGGGTGTCATCTATTATGCCAGGCTATGGCTGGCATCCCATCCAGCGCTGCTGTTCCACCGGGTCCTGCCTGATAGGGCTGAATGAGGGCCTCATTCCAAGATGTCCGCTCTCTGTTCTTTGAAAAGGCAGCCCCGCTCCTCAAAGTCCTACAAGTGTATCAAACTCGGCGAGCCACGGTGGAGCTGCACACACTTCTGCACTCGATTTGCATTCCACATTGAGGCACTTCCCACCGGTCCCCGCTTCTTTAAGTGGCAGGGACCCCGCGCACAGACGCTGCGCTCTCCGTCTCACTTCACATCCCCGGATAATGCCATTCGGATTGCCTGGTGATGTCCAATTTACAAGGACGGACCTGCAATAGGAAAACGAAAATCAAAAAGCTGATTTCTGCAGAGCCGTCTCCATTTCTGATAACCTCTGGCCAACTAAGCCTGTCCAGCCCTGTCACCAGACATGGGTTCAAGGGACACTTGTGCTACTCGGGGTCTTCAGAGCCTCTGCTTCATGAAGCTTAAACTGATGAAACAAAAGCTTTAACCAAAAGGGAAACTGGAAATTACAGGAGGAATTTCCTTCAAATTAATATCCTGAATAAATCTGGTGTGAAAATGAAAAACATAACCCGCAGCTCTCTCTCCCAACAAACAGCATTTCCATTTTGGCTCCAGGCAAACGTCTTTATAAAATATCACTCCGTTTGCTTAAACAGTTTAATCAGAGCCAATAATTTCCTTCATAACAGAATAAAAGCTTTGTCGGGGGTTTGATCAAAGGTGTAATTAATTGCAATTAATTTCAATATCCAAATATTATGCTCTGACAATTACAGCACTGACAAATGGCGACATTTCATGCGCTGCCTATGCCAATAAATAAAAGGCTAGACAGAGGTGGGAGTCGTTGCTGGACGCGGTTCTTATCCTTGTTTGGTCACTTTTTTGCCTTCTGACAGTTTACTACGACACTTCGTCGTTTGTTTTGTTTACCTCTGGTCATCGCCGTTTCGCCCCCCAGTAGTTGCTTCACCTCAGCCGCTGCCACGCAGAGCCTCCCCAGATGTTACGTGTGCCACGTCGTCTCCACAACGGCGTAACCTCAATTATCTGTTTGATGATTCCACATAAAAATCCTTGCACCTTTGCTTTCTCTTGTCTTCTCATTTTGTAATTGATGGTGGCGGTGGCAGCAGGTCAAGCAGCCCAGCTACACATTCAAGCTTTTCATGGTGAGAGACACAATCCATCTAGTGTGTCCTGGGTCTGCCGCCCAGGGGAGCCCACCCGGGGGACATCCTTACAACATGTCCAAATCACCTCCACTAGGCCCTCTCAGTCCGGAGGAGCAGCGACTCTACTCTGCGGTGTCCTGAACCCTGAGCTTCTCATCCCATCGATGCGTTTGCTTTCTTTATTTTCTGATTTGACTTCACGACTCCTGACTTATTGCTTTTGTTTTCCATTACGTCTCTTGTGTGCGATTTGCTTTTGATGACCTCTCTGTCCCTCAGTCTTCAGGTTATGATCTCCTCTCCTGCTCATTTCATTCAATTTGCCGCTGCCTTAACAGTCCTGGCCAGCTCGT
Organism: Erpetoichthys calabaricus; assembly: GCF_900747795.2. Classification (NCBI taxonomy): domain Eukaryota; kingdom Metazoa; phylum Chordata; class Cladistia; order Polypteriformes; family Polypteridae; genus Erpetoichthys; species Erpetoichthys calabaricus. Next base: position 879,321 of record NC_041408.2, on the reverse strand, counting down.
GGTCTGCACTGAGTGTTAGATGTTGTGCCTGTGAGAGTTATTGATTGGAGGCTGTTAATTTGCCCCATGTGTGCCATATGATGGACGGCTAACCCATTCAGAATTCTTCCCTATCGTGCTATCAGTTCTGCCATGACTTCCCAGTTGGCCTGTAATGGAATAGGCAGCTTCAGACATACCCAGAAGGATCAGCTTTTATAACCTTGTAGGTGGCCATCCCATGACAAGACTCTAAGGTCGGTCCCTCTGGTGCTGCACAGTGAGTTTATTTGCCAAATTTTCACCGTGCAGCCAATTTAGGCAATTTATTTTGTCCCAGCGCCCCATGATGTTTTCCAATGCCAGGGTGACCTTACAGGGCTGAAACAGCCAATATTGGATGGGGATGTCGCTACCCGATCTGCACTACCTGCCCAATTTACATTGCACATGCGCAGACCTTTCATGCATGCGTGAATAATTTATGCATTTGTGATGTCACTACCCAATTGTTATTCTAGCTGAATCTGCACCTCATATGCTTAAATAAATGCAGTATTTTCATTAAAGGGGTACATTACCTAAATGCTTCTGAACCTTTTTGGTGTTGTGACCCACTTTCTTACATGTAGGTGTCTTCATTTGTGACTATCTTCAGAGCAGGGTGGAGGGGCTCCACTTGGTAAATTGAAGAAAATCATTAGAGTGGTGAGAGGGTCTGCTTCGTTAATTGAGAACACCACAGCAGGGAGTGGAAATATATTACATAGTAACGCTGATTGTTTAGGCAGCTCACCGTGACCCAGTGAGCGATTCACTTTGCTACAGACTTTGCAGTCCACCCCAACCCTTTACCATTATAAAGAAGAGGAAGTCACAACACACAATCCCAAAATGGGTCATGACCCAGTGGTTGGGAAACGCGGCATGCTGAGAATATTATGAGCTCATCACCCCTGTCCTGGAGTCATTACACTGGTTTCCAGTCAAGTTTAGGACCGTTTTCAAAATCCTCCATCTTATTTTTAAAACATAAAATGGCCAAACCCCTGCTTATTTATCTGAATGATTAATAAATCAACAGTGGTAGTTCAGGCCTTTAACTACAGGGCCTTAAATCTGTGGTCTCAGAGATGCTCCTTTGGTCTCACCACTTTAGTCCTCCATAATCTCATTATGGCTGCTGTCCAGTGTAATATTAGCATTACAATAATTAACAACTGTTAATTCTTCTTCTTCTTCTTCTTCTTCTTCTTCTTCTTCTTCTTCTTCTTCTTCTTCTTCTTCTTTCGGCTACTCCCATTAGGGGTTGCCACAGCGGATCATCTTCTTCCATATCTTTCTGTCTTCTGCATCTTGTTCTGTTACACCCATCACCTGCATGTCCTCTCTCACCACACCCATAAACCTTCTCTTACCCTCCTCTACTCTGTTTCTCTTCTCAGTATCCTGCTGTGCCACTTGGCACTACTGCTCTTTTGCCAAGCTGTGGAAACCAAGAAAGAAAGGATTTGGACTACTTATGGATTTGCCCAAACTATCGGGTACAAACTACAATGCTGCAGAATGCCCAGGAGGAGGTGGGCAGCCAATTGGCTGAGGTCTCCAGAATGTCACACCAGGCTGTGGACACTCCAGGGGTTGATCTTCTCCAAAGATGGAGTTTTTGATTTCCTCTCCTACTTAATGGATGCTCCCTATGTTGTTAGCATGCATTGACATGAATCTGTTTGAAGCTGCTATGTGTGTTTCAGATGATCTGTATTTTTAGATTATGTACACATACGGGTTTTATGGATTTTGTGATTTGTGTTTATTTAACCCATAAACTTGTTACAGCACCCTGGGCCTGGAGCTATACAAACATAACTTAATATTGAAATAGCGACGCACCTGGGCCCGTGACAAGTGGCACCCCGCACTTCTGAAGAGATGCCTGGGGTCCAACAACACGAGCGGCGGCCCTGGCGCACAGTGACTGCTGACCTCCAGCCCGACGGCTGCAGGATTCCACACTCGAGGTTTGAGAGATTCTGTCAAGTGCACTTTAAATCATTAGGGCAATTACTGGCGGAAAGCGGAGAACTTACAAGGCCTAATGAATAATTCTGTTACTAAATGGTATGCGATGATTAATGTATCACTTCATAATTAAGCTTAAAACGGAGTGTTTGCTCGTGTTTTCACTTGAAAACTAATTGAATTTTCATGACAGAATTAAGCAGATGATTAAACAACAGGAGCAAAATTATGAAGGAAGTGAGCAAGAGAAGACACCCACTCTGTAGAGGGTCCGTCATGGAGACGTTCCACTCTTTCTTTCTTTCTTTCTTTCTTTCTTTCTTTCTTTCTTTCTTTCTTTCTTTCTTTCTTTCTTTCTTTCTTTCTTTCTTTCTTTCTTTCTTTCTTTCTATAGTGCCTTTTGTAATGGCCATACAAACCTCTTTTACTTTCTTTCTTTCTATATTGTATATAGTGCCTTTCATTATAATTTCAAAATGGGCAATATTACAAAACTCTTTTGTTTTCTTTCGATATTGTATATAGCGCCTTTCATAATGGGTAATGTACTGGACCCTTTAGAACATTCTTTGGCTTTCTTTTATTTTATGTAGCACATTTCAAACTGGGTCATACAACAAAGCATATCGTGTATAGTGCCTTTAATAACGAGTGATATCGCAAACCTGATTAGTACTTTTTCTGTTTTGTATAACACCTTTCATAGTGTTACATTACAAAAATATTTAGCTTATTTTGCCTTCAAAACTGTTTGGCATTTTTCTTTCTTTCTTTCTTTCTTTCTTTCTTTCTTTCTTTCTTTCTTTCTTTCTTTCTTTCTTTCTTTCTTTCTTTCTTTCTTTCTTTCGTGCCTTTTATAATCAGAACCACTATGTCTGTTTTTTTCCATATTTTATATAGTGCCTTTCATAATGACTAATGTAAAAAAGTTTAGTATTTTCATTTGTTTTCTTTCTTTATTTTGTATAGCGCTTTTCATAATGGACCTTTAATAATGAATAATATCACAAAACTGTTTAGCTCTTTCTTTATTTGTATAGTGCCTTACATAATCAGCGATCTTACAGAAGTAGCTCATTTTGTGCACTTCTTCAGTATTTATATAGTGCCTTTCATAATGTTACAAACCATTCTTTATTTCTTTTATATAGTGTATAAGCTGTTTAGCCCTTTCTTTTTTGTAATGGGCAGTACTAGTAAATGGTTCAGCTCCTTTTCTCTCTGTTTTTTCCACATCTGCCTTTCCGAATGGCTGACTTTACTAAACTGTTTAGCCCGTTCTTTTTCATAATGGGCAGTACTGGTAAACTGTTTGTTTACTCTGCATTTTATTGGATATAGCGCCTTTCGCTAGGACTAACCTTAGCAGCCCTCTCTGGCTCTCTCCTTTGTGGGTGTCGGCGCCGATGCCCCCCGAGGTGCGCCATTCAGACTGTCCGATGTTATTTATTTATTCAAGCGCCTTTTAGACCTTTCCGTTTCTCCCGTGACTGGCTGACTAATTGATTGTGAAGGCTGCTGATAAGTTAAAGATGAAAGATCTTTTTTTTGCTTGATTAAGAATTCATGAAAAGTGACAAGGTTTCCTTTTAAATAAGGAGAGTGAATCATTTGCAGATTAGTAGATGCCTTTAAAATGAAAAATAACATTTCTGATTACTCATAAAGGGCCTTTTTTATAATAAATGCATTAGTGTTATTTCACAAAAGGTGTCACGTCTTTTTGAAAGTAATCCCTCACTAAGAAAAATAGTGCAAATTCATATTCCGCACAGGGCCGAGTAAAGCCATCAGTTGCGGCACTTGTCATATTTCAATCAAAGCTTAAGCCATGCAGTGATTTTGGTGCTCGGCCCTACATGGCGTTGGACTAGAATTAATGAATTAGCTATTGATTAAATTCCACTCTAGCAAATCTACCGTGGCAAATAAATGAACTGCTCAGGGCACGTGTAGGCCATGGCCAGACATGTCAGGGCAATCGATCAGTAGTTAGTATTCTATTGGGATATAAGGACTGCGGATGATAATATGACATGCTGGAAAAGACATTGTAAAAGCCGACTTCTTCCTCCGTAGGAGGATTTTATCAAATTAGTGCATGGAAGCGTTGGCTCCACTTTGAACCGAGACGTACAAAAGGGTGCCATCCTACAAAACCTACTGAAAATAAATGAAGACGCGGTCCTCTCGTACACAACCGTGATACCACAAAGGGTGGCCGTCTTTCCTTTTCCACATACGTATCTCAGAGCTGCTTTTTGTTCTAATGGAACTCAAACAGGAGTGCCGACAAAACACAACTTTGATGGAGTCCACGTCGACGCAACTGCAGTCAAAAGGGAGATGGAGTGAGCAGCCCAGCTTCCCCACATTCCTATACAAAGCCACGTAGACGGGCTTATCGTACTCCCAATCCCCCTCCTGGAACTGGCCTACAACTCCACGGCCGAGATGGAAGCCACCTTGATCCTCCTGTACCTTTGGCTCAACCATCGGATGAATCGCTCCGTCCCTCGTCCACTCTCCAGTTGAGGAAGTTAGAGGTAGCATCATTGCTTTATGCAGATGACGTTGTCCTACTTGTCTCACATGACCGTGCCCTTTGGTACCCACGTGAGTGTGAAGTAGCAGAGATGAGGATCAGCACCTCCAAGCCAGAGATCAAAGAGTGGATGACTCTCTGCTGGTGGAGGAGGAACACCTGCCATTAGTGGAGGAGTTCAGGTCTAAGGACACATCTCTCGGTTTACCAGTCGATCACATCCATGTCCTCACCTGTGGTCATGAGCTGAGGGTGATGATGGGAACAAACGGCAGAAATGATTGACACTCCAGGAGAGTTTAGTTGCTGTTCTTCCAGATCAAGAGGACCCAGTTGAGGTGCTTTGGACATGTTGTATGGATGCCCCTCCTCGAGTGACTCCCCCTGGATTTGGTTGGAGACACTGCAGCAAACGTAGGGATGACACCTCTCTGCTATCCTGATTCCTGATGCACTTCAGACTTCCAGGCTCATCGGCTTGATGTCAGCCTATTTAATCCCAGCCGCTCATCTCCCTCTGCAATTTCCAAATCACTCAGTGCCTCGACTTCTTCAGTAAGTTGTGACTTCAGTGCCTTTGCTGTTGCCCTGTCTGTATGTTTTGGCTCACCTTTACCGTCCTGATACCCCAACTACTACTTTGGGTCGTCTTTTGCCTTTTCCTCAGTGTTTCTCTTTCTAATCGTTCCTTTTAAACCTCCTATAGTTAGCGATGGAGTTATTAGCCGAATAAGCCTTATTATTCATTTGTTTTTCCTTTGCAGATTCCTTTTTCTCTCCTTATGTATTCTTTATAGACGATTCTTCAATGTCTTACTGCTCATACATCTCTGTCGAGAGTGGTTTCGATATTCATTTTTGATACATTTTCTCCATTTTTTGTCAAGTTATAAGGTTGAAACTCATTTAAGGGGATCTGGGGCCCTGGATTCTGAATCTCGTTTTTAGTTTTTCAATTGAAAGTTTACTTTTGTTATTGTGAATTATTTCTGTTATTTATTATTTGCATTAGGACAGCGCTGTGCTTCCTGGAGGCGTGTCTTCAGAGGTCGTGACCCACCGGGTCTTCATTTCAGGAACCTCCTCAGGTGAGGAAGCCATTTTGGTCTTGACTTGGGCCAGAAGTTTTGATAGAGATCTTCGATTTTGGTAATGGCGCAGCAGTCGTCTCGGCTTTGACTCCTTTTACTGGCTTTGCGTCTTCCTCACTGGTCCTTGCCCTTGTGCTTGACTAATAATCTCCTCCACTGTCTCCATCCTCATAATCGTATCCCAGTTGGTCCCTTCAAGACCTCAGCTGCTTGTGCTCAGGGTCGGCTCTACTACAATTCATCTCAACAGTTTTGCAGTTTGGATTTTGCTTTTGTGTTGCCGTCTGACGTCTTTTATCGTCTTCTTTGCTTATTTCTCCCTCCTCGACAGACCCTGGTGGGCACTGGTGTGGGCATTAGTGACATGTGTGGTTATGATTTAACATTAGTTCAGTATTTTCCACCTGGATTTGGATGTAAAGATTTTGTTTCATTATTTTAATTCGCCTCATACAATCAGCTCATTAATTGTTCTGAATTGTCAATTACAAGTAACACAAAAGAAGTCTGTTTCATTAGCAGCGCTAACTGACCAGAAATGAAAACTTACAGCTACTGCGGCCCTCGACAGTCTCAGTGTGGGCCCCCTGAGCAGTAATTGGGGACCCCGTCGGCGTTGGCTATGGAGAATGCTAACACTAAGGATACGGCCGCGCTTAGAGATAACACTCCGAGGTAGACGCCATAGCACAGGGGGGCAACACCACAGGGTCCGGGGGGCAACACCACAGGGTCCAGGCTCAACTCTTCAGCAGGCAGTAATTGGCAATTCCAAATCTGAGTTTTTAACAGCAGATAAACTTTTACTGCCCAGTTCCATAACTTTTTCAAGCCTGGCCTGAGACCCTTGCCCAATGTCACTGTAGCGGCCACCAGGCACTCTGACTCTCGCCGTCATATTGGAGATTTATTTGTTTTATTTCAGGGACACACCCAGCCTTGAGCTGGCACACGCACTCACACACAGAGACACGTAACATACCAATTCAATTAAATAAATGACAGAGGCGGTGCCACCACCATGCCATCTACATATGTAGTGGTGAGCCCTGCCAGGCCACAGACCCTGCCTTGTGTGTGGGCTTTGCTCGATTTCCCTGCGTCTTTGTCGTTTTCTTTATCAGATCCTTAAGTGCTGTGTGTCAGGTGGATTGGCAGTTGTGGATCTGATGGTGAACTGGTGCCCCGTCCTCACTTGTACCCTAACCCTAAGCCTAACCCCTGACCCCTGATTGGATTAAGAAGGTGTGACAATGTTTCATTACCTAGAAAATAACATAAAGCCCAGTCTGTGTTCAGTTCTTTAATCATTTACACATGAATACGTGTGATATCTACAAATGTATCTGCTGTAAGTCAGAGGTTAGGCTGATCATCGAGCAGACGAGTCTGATCCCCTCTTGTCTGTCAGACTCCTCGTCTTCTTATTTTTAGTGCGATGTCACTACCACACTATCAATCTTTCAAAATACAAACCCCCATGTTGTAGGCTGTGACCCCAAGTATATACAGTGCATCTGGAAAGTATTCCCAGCACATCACTTGTTCCACATTTTGTTATGTTACAGCCTTATTCCAAAATGGATTAAATTCATTTTTTTCCTCAGAATTCTACACACAACATCCCATAATGACAACGTGAAAAAAGTTTACTTGAGGTTTTTGCAAATTTATTAAATATAAAAAAACTGAGAAATCCCATGTCCATAAGTATTCACAGCCTTTGCTCAATACTTTGTCGATGCACCTTTGGCAGCAATTCCAGCCTCAAGTCTTTTTGAATATGATGCCACAAGCTTGGCACACCTATCCTTGGCCAGTTTCGCCCATTCCTCTTTGCAGCACCTCTCAAGCTCCATCAGGTTGGATGGGAAGCGTTGGTGCACAGCCATTTTAAGATCTCTCCAGAGATGTTCAATCGGATTCAAGTCTGGGCTCTGACTGGGCCACTCAAGGACATTCACAGAGTTGTCCTGAAGCCACTCCTTTGATATCTTGGCTGTGTGCTTAGGGTCGTTGTCCTGCTGAAAGATGAACCGTCGCCCCAGTCTGAGGTCAAGAGCGCTCTGGAGCAGGTTTTCATCCAGGATGTCTCTGTACATTGCTGCAGTCATCTTTCCCTTTATCCTGACTAGTCTCTCAGTCCCAAAACATGATGCTGCCACCACCATGCTTCACTGTAGGGATGGTATTGGCCTGGTGTTGAGCGGTGCCTGGTTTCCTCCAAACGTGACGCCTGGCATTCACACCAAAGAGTTCAATCTTTGTCTCATCAGATCAGAGAATTTTCTTTCTCATGGTCTGAGAGTCCTTCAGGTGCCTTTTGGCAAACTCCAGGCGGGCTGCCATGTGCCTTTTACTAAGGAGTGGCTTCCGTCTGGCCACTCTACCATACAGGCCTGATTGGTGGATTGCTGCAGAGATGTTTGTCCTTCTGGAAGGTTCTCCTCTCTCCACAGAGGACCTCTGGAGCTCTGACAGAGTGACCATCGGGTTCTTGGTCACCTCCCTGACTAAGGCCCTTCTCCCCCTATCGCTCAGTTTAGATGGCCGGCCAGCTCTAGGAAGAGTCCTGGTGGTTTCGAACTTCTTCCACTTACGGATGATGGAGGCCACTGTGCTCATTGGGACCTTCAAAGCGGCAGAAATGTTTCTGTAACCTTCCCCAGATTTGTGCCTGGAGACAATCCTGTCTCGGAGGTCTACAGACAATTCCTTTGACTTCATACTTGGTTTGTGCTCTGACATGAACTGTCAACTGTAGGACCTTCTATAGACAGGTGTGTGCCTTTCCAAATCATGTCCAGTCAACTGAATTTACCACAGGTGGACTCCAATGAAGCTGCAGAAACATCTCAAGGGTGATCAGGGGAAACAGGAGGCACCTGAGCTCAATTTTGAGCTTCACGGCAAAGGCTGTGAATACTTATGGACATGGGATTTCTCAATTTTTTTATTTTTAATAAATTTGCAAAAATCTCAAGTAAACTTTTTTCACGTTGTCATTATGGGGTGTTGTGTGTGGAATTCTGAGGAAAAAAATGAATTTAATCCATTTTGGAATAAGGCTGTAACATAACAAAATGTGGAAAAAGTGATGAAGCGCTGTGAATACTTTCCAGATGCACTGTAGGGTCCTGACCCAATGCTGGCACTGCCATGCTGCTGTCGGTCTTGTTTGGCTCTGACATCCTCCAAAGCACTTGAGCCACTGTGCTGTTGATGGCCATCCCATCTGTAGAAGGTATCTCCATGAGTTCTAGAGAGAAAGAAACCAATGACGTAACATCGGCCAGTGTCCATTGACTCTCATTGTGAGCGGCCATCTCATCAAATCAGCCCGACGGGCTAAATGGCAAAAGTCTGGACAGCATTCTATTGGCTGTCACAAAAAGGGGCGTGCTGGAAAGTTGTCAAGCAGTCACTCCAATTTTAGAGCCCAGAGATGTTGAGTCAGCGACAAGGGAGTAGAAGTCACGTAACGTGACATCAGCTTTAGTCTCCCCACACGAGGAGAGAGTCAGGCTGTGAACCCGGGACCTCGGAGTCAGCTTACCCAGCTTCACTAGAGCCAAAGTCACGTTTAAGGTCCCCATTGCGAGGGTCTCCTAATTAAAATGTGAATGATGCGCTGAAGGAAAAGTGCGCAACAAAAAGGTAATTTGAGGTTCATCTCCAGTTGTTTGAAATATTCTACCATTAGACACACAGAAAATGAAATCAGCAGCCAAAGCACTTTGGTAAATGACCTGTGACCCTTCTTTAGCAGTTAATGACTTTGTAATGCTTTAAATTAAATTTGCCAGTTTGGTAATAAAATTAGTTAAAAAAGGGGGCTTCTCTATACGGTCCTCTCAAAATCACAGCGGCGCGGGTTGTTGGCCTGAGAGCTCCAATCCCATTTCCCACATCATTAGAAAGGCGCAGATAGCATGCTGGGTCACAATCTTCAGATACTAAATGAATCTTCTTTAGACGATCATCTGCTTAATTGTGAAAACTCGCACATTTGAATAAAGTGCACAGTGCTGGGTGAGCTCTGTGTGTGTGTGTGTGTGTGTGTGTGTGGAGGTCCCCTTCCTCTCACATTTTAACATCGTGCAGGTTCGGTTAAGTCACCAGTGTCCAGTGTGTGTATGTGTGTGTGTGTGTGTGTGTGTGCAAGTGTTTGCGTGTACAGGTGTGTGTACACGCGTATGTGTGCGTCTGGTGCTGTGTCCGTGCCTGTGCCCAGTGCTGCCCAGATCAACTCCGGCCCACCAAATTAGACTAAACCAAAGAGGACTCACTGGCTGAAGTGTTAGGGGGTCTTCAGTGAAGTGCCCGTTTAATAACAACAACGCCGATTTGAAAAGCAAGCAAAACCAAATGAGATGAACACAAAACACTCACATGAGGGTAACAATCACCTCAGAAGTGCTGCTGCAGGACGTTGTGGTCCTACGTATGAACGCTGACTTCTGCTTGCGTTACCCTCTTTACGGTGGGCCAAGACGACACAACTACCTGCCGAATCAAATGCCCGACACAATTTACTTTTCATTAACGGACAAAATTGTACAGCAAACAACGAGCAGTTACATGATGGACGAATGAGGCCTCTGCAGCCTCCAAAAGCACTTGAGCGGAGGCGGTGGTCTGACATGACAAGAGCCACCTGTGAGAACGTCCTGACTGCCACAGTGACCCACGTCCAGATGTCATTCATTGAAGAAGGCGTGAAATGAGTCTTGGTGTTGTGACCGTGCTAGTCGTTGTGCCTCTTTTTGTGATCGTTGTGGCCCTGTGGTGGTACGGAGAGCAGAGCGACCCCTCCAGAGTGTAATTGGCAGCACTGAAGCGGGTCCATGTGTGGCACTGACACTCCCTCCGGTTTCGTGTCACCTCAGACTTAAGTGACTTTTTGATCGCGATAATTCCTTGATACTCACAAGTGCCGAGGTCCCAGCAGATGCCCGTTTCTGCCTGTGTTGGGTGACCCGGGCACTGCCCATGTTTTGCTTTAGTTCTATCACTGACTTCTCATCAGACGTCAAAATGGCTTTGGACAATATAAAAATAAAAAACAAAGAATTGAAATACAGAAGAAGATGAAGACGAGACCCTTGGGACAGCAAGGAAGAAGAGGAGTAGGACGAAGGAGAAGGTGCCTTTTCAGCTTTCACATTACAAATCCTTTTGCTTTGGAAAATCAGGTTAGAGTCGAAAAACAAGTCAACCTTATTTGCACGTAAAGCTGATGTAAAGCATGAACAGCGGCACACTTTCACTTGGAAATCCATATTTCATGAACAAATGTTATTGAGTTTGTAGCATGTCCTTGCTTGACTGCGGTATAAATTTTTTACAAGAGCAAGTCACTTCTGACATCAAAAGTTAAGAGTCTTAGGGGTGATTTAATGTTTAGTGATGAGCGGTGCTACCATAAAGACACTGCCGTGTGTCTAATTTTTTATAATGGGCTTCATCCCCGGAGTCTCGGAGGGCCCGCCATAAAGTGGCCATAAAGCGGATTCTCCCAATGTGGGACTTCCCACTTTTGGTTGGGTTCCAATATGGAATTCTAATGTGTTGCTTTGAGATCTGTGTGATCTTGTGAGCCCCCCTAAAAGTAGAAACCGAACTCCACACGTCCACCTGAATGACTTTTCACAAGCATTCGCTCGTCCTGCACCTTCCTCACTTCTCCGAGTTTACTTCAGGAGTCTCAACAGGAGTTGGATGGAGTCGGTCTGAGCGTGCTGATGGTGGACCTGTGAGTCGTGTGGCCCTCACACAAACATTAAATCTGGAACGGGAGGGCATGAGAAAAGCAGGGCATGTGACAGAAGTATGTAGCACAGCATTGGGAAAGGTGCATCAGAACTGAAACGATTACGTTGTCTTTCACGGTGATTTGACGAGAGCTATTAGGACCGCCACCTGCTCTCGTGTTCATTGTCGTTTTTACTTTTCCAGACCTGGAATGGCATTTTCACTTCAGTCATAGAAAGACAGTCAAGAGCTTCACCTGCAGCTCCACACAAGGAGGTTTGCGTACCCGCATATAATGGACAGATCACCGCACAGAAGAAAGCACAGAAACATCCCTGCTGCGCCACCTGACAAGCTGATGATGCGTCTTTGTCATCGGCCACAAGACTACTAGGGAAACAAAGACAACTCCGTCGATTCCAAAAGAGACCTCCAAGGTCTGTCCAGAAACTTCCTAAAGGGGGCGCCGCCGAGCCAACATAGCAGAGTGGCGATAGTGGTAGTGGGTAGAGGTGACCTGATCGCACCACGTCAATTAGTCCTCGAGTTATGCAGTAGCGTGAACTTGTCTCCAGTGTTACGAATGGCACCAACAGTTCAAATCGGGCAGATGATCCCAGTCCTTGACAGTGATCACTTTGAGAAGGTGCCTGCTTTGATTGGTAAAAATCGTCATCTAACTGTCTGTGAAGTTGCATTAGAAGGTGGCATCAGTGAAGGTTTGTGTCGTCGGCGTTCCATCCCCAGGACGGCAGATGCATCGTGTTACTTCAGAATTGTTGTCTCCTCTTATGACAGCTGAACAAAGAACAAACCGTGTCGGGGTCAGTGAGGATCGTTCAAATTCGGATGAAAACGTTCTGAAACATAACAGGTGATGAAACCCCAAAAGTTCACCGATTTCAAACAATACAAAATTAGCCACGTGACCCATGTGACATTCCACAAAACGAGTTCCGGGACACATTCCAGAAAAGGGAAAACTGTAAGGAGCGGACTATAAATGAAAGCAGGAAGTACTTTGGAGGAAACAAATGTGATTAAGTTGTAAGCTTATTAATATGTCTTCAGTTTCTTTTGGGACAGACCTCATTTGTAGTGGCACTGATAAGTTGTGTCAGCCTGAGGATGCGTTCCCACCATTATGAGCTGGCACTTCATCGTGTAAATGAGCAGCTTCAGCGACAGCTACAGGGGATCCCAGAAAAACGTCAAGTCTGCAATGTCCATCTAGTGTGACAACAACGAACAGCAAGCTACCCAAAAGAGGGAGGTAAAGGATCCATTGGCACTGCAGTGGCCCAATGCCACGGTATTCACAGGTGGCGCAGTGGTAGTGGTGCTGCTTTGCAGTAAGGAGACTGTGGAAGATCGTGGGTTCGCTTCCCAGTTGCTCCCTGTGTGGATAGTGCTTTGAGTACTGAGAAAAGCTCTACATAAATGTAATGAATTATTATTATTATTATTATTTTCCAATGAAAGGGGCACTTCAATAAAATCCTTGAAGCATTTCACAAAACTCAAGGACCTAATTGTCAAAGGAGACAATACTCCAAAGTTCTCCTCTCTTGTATTTTCCACTTTCAGGGTTGGATAGGATGCACATGTCAGCCAGTCTGAAGACCCTACATGTCTTTGGAATGGGGAGAGCGTTCAGGGTGCCCACTAATGGTGACTGGACTGGGAATTGACCCTGTGTGGCAGCAGAGCTAACCTTTGTGCCATTGGGTGGCTTTCTTATGTGACAATAAAACTTTGAGTTTGAGCAGCAAACTATCCTTTTGTCTGAGCTTTTATCAGCCAGTCCAGCATTCCTAGTTTTCCCTTAAAATTAAAAGTCTGAAGGCACCTCAGGTAACTTTGGGCTTCCTGGTGGACAGACAGATGTTCCAAAGAGGAACGCGGGGCCATTTATCACGCCGAGTAAATGAACGCGAGTCAATCACGGCTCAGTGGGTGGCGCTGTCTGGCGCCCAAAGCTGAGGCGTCTTCTGACAAGCCTCATTTGCATACAAATATGCCAACTGTGCGGCGTGGCGTGGATGCCGTGTCTTCTATTGCTGCGATGGGCGCTCAACACTTGATCAGCCTGCCAGCGAGAATAAAAAAGCTGCTCTTCTGATTTCTGCCTTCATCTGTGTGGCTTGTCTGCCTCAAATCAACACTTCCCGCTGCTCTCGGCAGTTTGTCAGCGCGGGTTACGAGGGGGGGGGAAGGAATGACGGAAATAAACAGTGGGCAGAAGGTCCCGCGTGCAAGGCTCTTATCTTTCTTTCCTGTAATACGGTAATCACTGTGGGCTCTGGCTCTCCTCCAAGTGTTTATTAGATATGTAACACTCCTGAGCGCCGCGTATCGCCGTATATCCGTCTCTGTTAGGTTTTTGAAGACTCAGGGCTTTAGATCTTCTAGTCACTGAGGTCCGAGTTCTTCTGTTTGTCTTTAGTGGAGGTCATTTCCCGGGACATGTTGCTTCCCCTTCTGCCTCTTCCAATCTTTCTCATTTCTTCTTAATACTTTCCCACTCGGCTTCATTGCCCCAAGTACTGACAAGAAAAACAGCAGAGTCTGGTTTGTCGAAATTGCCCTTAGAATAGTAAAACCCACAAAAATGAGGTTTCTCTCCTATTATTGTGGTTATTCCAGAGCCAAGCCGCCCTGATCTCCCACATTTCTCATCCATGTGACGTCACACGGCTCTCCTCTGCCTCATGCACTGCCTGCGTCAACACTATGCCACCACTTCTGCCTTACCCTGAGAGGTAATGCCATCTGCACTCACTGTCCTTACACTCCACAAGCCCATCCAAGCTAGGATCCCAGCAGAAACTCGCCGGAGGCCACAAATGGAGGCCATGGGACTTTAACAGTGTCTTCAGACACTGTCTAGCCACACTCCAACCAGAATACATCTGATGGGTGACATAAAAAGGCTGCAGATGGCATGAATTTCAACTCTGGTGAAACACCATTTGAATTTTTTGGGAAGGAAAATTCCACATTTTGTGACTTTGTGCGATTTGGATGTTTCACTCATGCCCTAAGCCTCCTTTAGGCCCTTGCTTTTGTGTGTGCCACCCTCTATCGTCCCATGCCTCGCCGACATGACAAGGATGAAGTAAATGCTGAAAAGAAGGCCAAGTCGATCACTGTACCATCCCATGGTCTTTCCACTCTGTGAACAAAAATCCATTTAGGGCATAAAGAACAAGGCAGGCACGAAAAGAAACTGCGATCACCTTGCATTATGAAGTCCTCCTACAAAACTGAACGATCCCGGTTTGATTAACAAGGAGTGTGGAAAGTTCCAGAGAAGGAAAATGTGGAATCCTAAGAAATCTATAAGGCATCAAACACAGCAGTGGGCGAGACATCTGGACACCGAGATATCTGGACACCGATTCTCAGCATGATTCTCTCTTACAAAGCGTGCCGGTGGACAGGTGAGTGGACCACACGCTGCATGAGTCCAATGGCGCTTTGTTTTCATACCATTTGAGGAGACGTTTCTGGGACTTGGTCTTGCTTTTAAAGCATCTCCTTTCAACTTTACAAAAATCTCAAACTGAGGAACAATTGTTCTGGGGCTGAGTGGAAGAGCATTCACTCAGGTGGGATCAAACGGTGGCCATTACAGTTTAGTGGGAAGTCTGCTTTCCAAAGATCAAGGCCAAGGAGTTGACTACAACGGCTCTGATTACAGTATGAGGGGGACAAGACTAGGAATATCCATCCTTCAGATTCCTCGGCCATTTATTCCACATTTCTTCCTGCAGATGCTCCCCTCAGACACAGCCACCGTCACCAACTCACACTCACCAGCACCATCATTTGGGGTCCTGGGCAAGGGCTTTTCGTGGACTCGGACAGTACCCACCAAAGTTGGCACACTGTGGCATCAACACCCTGTTTTTTGCAGTTTAGGTTATTCCACACGTCATTTTGAATCCCAAACCTTCATAGAAATGATAAAGCCTACAGCCGTAGTCCTGAATTAGGGATAAATTAGCTGAAACAAACCCACTAACCTAGTCCTAGTCTTGGCCTTCTCTTGGCAGCCTGCTCACAGCGTTTGAAGAGATCGTCCAGCTGCATTTTATGTCATGTGAACGAGTGACTGACGTCAGATGTGGATGATAACATCGTGACAACACCCTGGAGCTTCTCCTCTTCCTTCTTCTTCCTTTGACCTTTTCATGACCGATTATGTTGACCTTCGGTGTTTTTTTAGCTGTTATGGACTCCTCACCTTTTCTTTACAATACAATACAATACAATTTATCTTTGTAGAGCCCAAAATCACACAAGTCGTGCCGCAATGGGCTTTAACAGGCTCTGCCATTTGACAGCCCCCCAGCCTCGACTCTCTAAGAAGACAGGGGAAAACTCCCAAAACAACTCTTTGTAGGGAAGAAACCTCCGGAAAGGCAGTCAAAGAGAGACCCCTTACCAGGTAGGCTGGGTGTGCAGTGGGTGTCAAAACAAAAGGGGGGTCAATACAATAACACAATACATGGAACAGAACACAAGTAATCCTCAATAAAGTATAAAAATAAACATATTACAAGTACTGAGCAGAATTGAACAGGAGATGATATCCCATAATACGATTTGGATTTGTTCAGAGTCCTAGAGACCTCGGCCATCAAGCTGTCTCCTCCAATTGGCCATTCCACAGCTGAGACAGCCAATCCGATGAAAGGACCCCTCTACCCGATGATTCCTGTGATCCTCCATCAGAGATGACTTTACCTTAGGCAGGCAGAACAAGTTGGCAGGTGGGCTGTGGCACCAAGTGGCACATTTGAGTACCGAGAAGAGAAACAGAATAGGTGAGGAGGGTTAGTAACAAATCATAACTGTCATGTTACTTCTGTTTTAGTACTAATGACTGACAACAGAGATGCTGTCTGCACAGTTGATCAGCAGCTCTAGGCAGGGTGTGCTAAATGGAAGTCGTGAGTCTTCAGCCTGAGACCGAAGGGGCATCTCTTATATTTGTCCATCCCTCGTCCTTGTCAGTGAAAGGCCACAGACTAAACCAATTCAATGTGCTACAGATACAGTGTTTATTATTCATTGGATTGGATTCATGGATTTGTCACCACTCTTGGGTATGAATTTGTTCAAAAATACGGGGAAGGCTTTTGGTGTGATGCTGCCGCTAACACAGTTTTAATTTCCTTTAGAGGGGATGAGGAGAACTCTCTGGAAGAATGTTGACGTCACTTCTAGCCCAGACAATGCCAGCTTTGCTTCTTCCATTTCGTCTCCCAACTGGTGAAGCCTGACGTCACAGCAGGACGAATGGGTCACCTGAAGAGCCTACCGGATGTCCACAGTGTCCCATTTCTTTTCATTCTGACCATTTGTCCACCTGCCCTCTCTTCTACAGTGTGTTGAGGCCCTAAACTTTATTTACCCTTTAGCTGTCACCCCTCCCCTTCGCCCACCAACTGAGTGTTTGTCCCACTTCCCCCCCCACTTCATTAGCCTCTGACCACTGCATGGCTTTGAACCCTGTCCCCGAGTCACCTCCTGAGACAGCTCTGCAGATTACAACAAGCACTTGCCTGGAACTGTGCGCCCTCTAGAGGACAACTGCTGCTGGTTTGTGTGTGGTTATCGTCTGTCTGTACCCAGCAGGACGGGCACTGCTAAGCACTTTAATGTGGCTGCCCTTTGCCAGGACGCCCTGGTTGACTTCTCAGGCTGTCATTCCTGTCCTGTCCCTCACAGGCCCAGTCCCGGTCACAAACACACGTGTATTTATTCATTTTTACACCCGTGCTTTTCCTGACACACTTTGTCCACTCCTAACGTCCACCTGATATTTTTCCGAGGCCTTCTGTGACACGTCAAAGGCATTCTTTGGGATATGGCCACCAGTGTTTCCCAGAACAAGTCCATCCATCCATTCATTTTCCAACCCGCTGAATCCGAACACAGGGTCACGGGGGTCTGCTGGAGCCAAACCTAGCCAACACAGGGCAAAAACCAATCCCGGGCAGGGTGCCAACCCACCGCAGGGCACACACAAACACACCCACCAAGCACACACTAGGACCAATTTAGAATCACCAATCCACCTAACCTGCATGTCTTTGGACTGTGGGAGGAAACCGGAGCGCCCGGAGGAAACCCACGCAGACACGGGGAGAACATGCAAACTCCACGCAGGGAGGACCTGGGAAGCGAACCCAGGTCCTCAGGTCTCCCAACTGCGAGGCAGCAGCGCTACCCACTGCGCCACCGTGCCGCCCCAGAACAAGTCATTTTGAAGAATCCACGTTGTTTTTAAAATGTCCTGATTTACTGACAGAGAAACAGCGATGCGGAGGGTTGGCGGGGCAGAGATCAGAGGCCGCTGTGCTAATACACACTTTTAGAGGACGTGGCTGTTGTCTCAGTGGGACGCCGTATTGATCTGTCACTCGACGGTGAACCACACTTAGGCGTTTTAGCGTTTTAGCCCCTTTTTCCTTTTAATAACAGGATATTGTATAATGGAAGGATGACTGACCACAACCTCGGCAAAAATCAATCAAGTTCATTCCCGGATTGTGCGGCACAAGTGAGTAACCTCCATCAGACGTGAAGACATGAAGCATCTCCCTGGCAATTTGGTGAGCCCCATCTGAAAGCTCAAGTGCGAGGCGATACTCTGTGTTAGGGCTCCAGTCACCCATTACGTTATGGTTCACATCCACTGGGAAGTCGGCTGAGGAGCTGGAGGGGGAATTAATGACAAGAGTGGAGCCATGGACGTCTCCCCGCCGGTCCTGCAGAGCTGGGACAAGAAAAGAGACGTGAAGGTGAGACGCAGGGAGAGAGGGGTGTTGAGGTGAGCAGAAGCCACCTGTGCTGCGCCAGTTTTAAAATCCCATTTAGACATGGCCATCAGGTTTACATTAGAGAAGGGGACACTGACCGACTTCATGTCATAATTGTTGGTGCAGGCCACATTGGCACGCTACTTAGCGGTCCTGAGTTCACATCCTACTTCTGCCATTCCTGCCAGGTCTGTGCGGCTTTTCACTGGGTGTCCCGTGTCCGAGTGACACGCCATTCACATATGATGTGCCCGGTTGGCTTCTGCTTTCTACTGGGTGGCCAGTCAGAATGTCTGAATTTGAGCTTGAACTGGAGCCTCAGGCCAGCAGAAGGGTTTTAGTTAAATGAGAGTTTACTTCTGGGGGTCCCCAGTGCCGGTCTGGTCTGATTCACCGGCGAAGAGACCACTTTGTCTGACTGGGACTGTGGCCTGTGCGGTGACGATGATGCAAAGCCCTCGCCGTTGTGTGCAGACAGCTTGTGAACCTGAGGAAGAGCAAGACGTGTCAGCACCGCCATCGGCAGGCCTGTCTGTCCTCTTTTATCAGCCGAGTTCTGTTTGGAAGGCTGAGTGAAGAATCTATGAAGTAAAAAAGCTTCAAAACACACACCGCCAAAGGCACAGACGTGCAGATCGCCCAGCACGAGATAAGCGCCGAATAATTAATTTTTTGAATATTTGTTTAAAATATCTTTAAACATTATTAAAAGATGGCATCAGTGCATAACACAGATTTGTATACACTGGTAAAGTTTGTTTTAAAGCTAATTTTTGTAATCTCACCTGCTAAGACCCTTATCTTCATAAAACAATTTGGTTCCTGAGTAAATATTATACCATAGATTTAAATCTTCTGGGGAATTGAAGGCAAGTGGTTGCCGGATTTTCCGTCTCAGCAGCTCATATCTAAGGACAGAAGAAACACAAGGATTAGCAGCGACATGTTTTGCTCTTTGATTCGCACTTTTAGCCGCATGCAGTATGGAGCTGAACTCGCTGATGAACTGCGTGTGAGAAGTAAATAGCCGCCAGTCGAGAGAAGTGCAGTCATGCGACCCCGCGGCGCGGACCATAAAGTGACTGCAAGCACACGTATTACACTGCGGTGGAGGAGATGGAGCCTATCCTGGCACTACTGGGTGCGAGGCAGGGACCAACCCGGGGACCTCCACTGAGCCCACTCGCCCACATCTCTGGGGAGGTGGCATACCAGACACGGGCAGCGACTGGGTACAGGGTTCAAATGAAAACGCTCAATCCATGAGGCTGCAAGGCCAACCAAGGTGCCATCATTCTGCCCCATGTAGTGTACACGGGTCATGATTACAGGGTGACATTCTGAAGTCTGGACAATCCAACCTGAGTGGTGGTGCTGCTGCTGCTGCCTCAGGGGTGCAGTGCCCACCACGTGGAGACCACCCAGTATAATCCCAGCTACTCTACAGGTCTTTTGATGTCTTCTTGGGCTTACCCTGCCTGTTCAGGTGAGGAACTCGCTAGTCATGGCGATGTGTTGCATTTCGATTTGCATGTGCAGGTAAGATTTTCAATGGTACAAAAATGACCCCATAGACATCAATGGACTATATAGTGCCTTTCATTTTTATCTGTCATTTAGACAGACAGACATGTTACATTCATCTAAGAGAGTGGTGACGTCTTGGGTGCAAGTAAGAATGTCTCCCATATAAACTAGACACAGCCAGCCAGCTGACACTCAAACATCTCAGCCCGCCCAGCCTTTTTCATTTCTCGTGGCCTGTTTCCTCCTCATCTTCATCATTTTTCTGTAATTTATGTTTTATGAATGTATGACAAAGTGTGTTCTGAGATTTCTTAGGTACAGAGGGCAGAAGTTTTGAGCTTAGGGGTTTTCTACTTACTAATCTTAGCGCTGGAGACCAGCAATGTGTAATTTTTTGATTTACATATGCAAATTAGAATATTTGTTATGTACAGTATGTGTGACAATAAGGACCTGTCTAATGCCACCCAGCCCTCTGCCACTCAAGTATATAAACCTGCACTTGGTGAAAGGCACTATACAAAAATACACGGAACTGAACCAACTGAACAAATCACAATTAACTGAAATTCTGCCCAATCGTTGCCAAGAAGCTCTAACGCAGGCCTCAGTAACCACAGTAATGGAGACGGGCCATCCAGCACCTCAGCAAGCAGAGTCACCATCCTGGGCAGACGCTCAGTGCAGCCGGGGCAGTCAGAGAGCCGGCGGTCATTCATATAGCAGCTTAACACTGAAGGATTAGTGATCGTGATATGCACGTCGGACTTCATAACGAAGGAATTCTCCATTCATTTCAAGAGGAGGCTCCCATTCGACCCACAAAACAGATTTGAGATGTGTGTTAGAGAAATGGCAATTTTGGAGAGCCACTAGGGGGTCTAACATCTAACGCGTCTCCACTCTCCTGCTCCGCCTTGAAACGTCTGCATTTAAAACCTCAGAACACATTTGTCGTATGGAGATAATACACAAAAATCACCCACATTCCGTAATTTCAAATTATTATTTGAAGATTTCCTGTGTATGTGTGTATGTCTACGGCGTCTGCAATTAATGTGAAAGCAACAGCTTTGAGAAAGTAGAGAGCCAAGAGCTACAAGGATTAAAAATGCTAGACTTGATAATATCACTCGAAAATCATCAGAAAAGACAACCTTTGTAGATGTTTGACAGTTGTCACCTACGTGCGAGCAGGAGTCGACTAAAGGGCCTGAATAACGGCAACTCCATGTCCGACCAGGGGGTGGTGGGGTGCGCTAAGTGTCTTTCTCGATCCCTTGCAGACCATTCTCGGGAAATCCTGTAGGGTTCTGGTGCCTCTGATGACATCATTTCCTGTCCAGCCTCTGATGACATCACTTCCTACACTGGCCTTTAAAGCGGCCATCTTGTTTCTGTACCGGCAGTTCAGTTGTGGACTCCAATCTGGAAAGATCTGTATATCAATTCTCAAAACCTCATTATAAGGGTGGCTGCCCCAAACCTTCTTAATGTCTCATTGTGGTTTTTGTGACAGTTTTACTGCCATATAAGTTTGATTTTTAAACAAGTCTGATAAAAATCAACAAGTTCATTTAAAATGAAAATTTGCCTTTGCCACCACTTAAAATCCCATTTGCCTTTAGTTTTTGTATGCACAGATTTTGTGACAGGACGCGTTTTGTGTTTAATTTGCTTTCAGGTAGTGATGAGCGAGGCAGGTTAGCTCAGATTTGTATTCGATTTACACAATAAAACTGGCACTGCAATCGCTTTGGATGTCGTAATTACAAAAAGTGAAGTTCATTTCTGTTAATTAGCTTCTACTTTGTTTTCTGTGTTTAAACAAATCTGTCTTTATGTGCATTAATTCCACATTTAGTGTACTAATTAGTATTCTTTACCTAAGATGTCGACACAGAGCTGTGTGCCATACAAAGGAAAACCGAATTGAATGGAATTGATTTGAGACTTTTTAGGGTATTGAAGTTTTTTTTTTGAGTAGAAAATAAGAAATCCTGCATCCTAAAGCCTCACTGGCATGTTTGTAATGTGGAGTGCCCACCGTTTGGTGCACCTGACCAATCCATGTCACGGACCACTTAGCCAAAGACGACATCTTCAGGCACGCGACAGAAGGGCGATGAGTTAGCTGGCTTTGAAAACAGCATGACCTCAGTCATCATGGCGATGGGTGGGCAGCAAAATGGAAGTTTTAGCTTATTTTGACATTTCTCTGTCCAAGTGGTCACCCCAAGATGACCTTCGAGTACTGCAGAGGCTTCTAGGGTGAGGAGGCCAATGGTGTCCACTTGAGTGTTTCACAGGGTCCTGACCAACATCACGATGAGAAGGTTTTCACTGTTGACCTTTATGTGACATCTTAAATGAATGTTTCTCTTTGCTTTATTGTGGGTTTCTGGGAATATTAATATGCAAGTGCTTTGTATTAACAATCGTGAATAAGTAGAAATCCTTTTATCATTTAATTTTAATTGTGTTATGTTGACATTTTGAAATTTCGATATTTTGTAGGATGCACTGCACCGTTACTTGGGGTGGGCACTCAGAAGACATGATGCGTCATGTCACAGATGCTTCACTTTCGGAGCCCACACAGTGTTCACTGAAACATCCAAGATTACGGATTCTAACCTCAAGCGACTTTGTGTGTGTGTGTGTATGTGTGAGCTCTTAGTGATTCGCGTCTTGTGTAAATCATGTTGTAGCTCCCCTTCCCTCCATGTTGTTTGTTGACTAGTGTCTCGACTTTGCTTTAAGTGGGCTTCTTGGTTACTGAATGCTGACAAATCCGACTTTCGACCTCGTTCACCGTTTAGCACTTTGGTTTTGGCCTCATAGTCCATGACCTCCGGTATAAACCCTCACTCTCTATGGTTTCATG
This sequence comes from Erpetoichthys calabaricus, assembly GCF_900747795.2. NCBI lineage: Eukaryota > Metazoa > Chordata > Cladistia > Polypteriformes > Polypteridae > Erpetoichthys > Erpetoichthys calabaricus. The sequence continues at coordinate 856,683 of NC_041408.2, read as the reverse complement.
CAGCTCTTGGTCTGGTTACCCATGAGTAACCACATCCCCTCTTGCTGGCTAGCAATTGAGGAGGGTCTGTTGGGCTTTGCCTTTAGCATGCTGTGGTAAGGCATCTGGCAAAACAATGTGGCTCAATGTGGTCATTCTAAGCAATCAATAAATTATTTTTTCATTATGAATAGTTTCATAAGCTTCTCCACATAAAGTCTTCGGCAAAATCTGAACTTTTTAATATCTTGTCACAATTCATGGGTCCATGGGAAATTTCAGAGTGGCTCATTTGCTTGTTGTGTGTAACAACTTAATTTAAAGTTCACTTATGGAGTCCTACGTGAGAAAACTGTGTGTCACTAGGAGCAGAGGGTTAATTCTATAAAGTGAAACTCACCAAGTCCAACCTGCGACCTGCTTATGCCAATGATGAATCGAGGAGGCGGAGCCAGCATCAATTCACCAATCAGGTTCAGCCGCACAGCTAGTCCTCTGGCCATTTGGCATCGGCTGACATATTACACACAGTCCACCTGCAAGTGCGTACGCAGCGCATTACCTTTAAAAGACGAGTGCGACGATGAAGGATCCCATTCCCTGTTTGCTTTTGTAGGCTCGAATTTTTATGTTTTGTGACGGGGCCTGTTTTATGTTTAAATGAGTTTACCACTAACTTTAACATACCAGCATCATTTTTTCCCAATTTCATACCACAAGAATGATTTAGTCTGGTGTATGGGGTCAGCCAGCATACTGCCCACTCACCAGATGCACTGCCGTAATTGATCACCCGTTTCGAGGGCAGCAGTGCGCTTTATTTCTTGATTTGGCTTACGCAGTACACGATCATGGAGATCCAGAGCGCCACAGCACAATTACACAATTGCACTCGTAACTCGTAAGAGTCAGTAACACAGACTCACAGTAAATGTGGACATGTTTGGACTGTGTGACGACTAATTGAGGTCATCAGGGGAAAGGAGCAGATGAAAGGAAGGAAAGAAGGAAGGAAGGAAGTTCTTCTTGGTTTAACTGGGTTGTTTTTAGTGCTTTGCTGGAAGGACCAGGCCCAAGTTTCTGTCCAGGTGGTGAAGTGACTCATGAGTGGCACAACCTCTGTGATATTTAAAGCTGTGACTCAGCTGCAGTGGTTCACCTGAGAGCAGTGTCTGCAATGGAAGGTGAAGTTTAACAGAGGAGGCAGTGATGGGCCCCATGGGTGTAGGCCTGATCGAGGCAAGGACATTACTGCTGATGTATAAAAGCTCAGGTAGTCACACCAGATAACAGAGGTTCCCTGTCTAAACTGCTTATATTTCAATGTCAGCAATTTAGGGGTAAAATCTGACTTAGTGGTGGAGCAGCTTTGGCCTGTCCCACTTACCAGCTGGAGGACATCATCTGGAGACCATCAGATTCTGCTCGGGTTTGCTGATTATGACTGTGGTTCGAAGGTCCAATTTATTGTCTAGTGGTGAAAGTGCTGTCTTATTTCTGTTCAAATCCAAGGCAGGTAGACACCTCAGAAACATAACTGTGATTCATCTGACACAGCGAACAGCTTCATAACTGTAAAACGGCTTAGTCCTAACCCATGTTGTGATGTTCTACAGCTGCCTGGTCCAGCACAGGCCTGGAGGTGCGTGTATCAGAAGGTGAATTCACACACCTTCACTCTGTCACAACAGGACAGTTTAGGATGCCAGCCAGTTTACAATTCACATGTCTTTGAGGCAAAATCTGTGGGAGGCAGTGGCCAAAGATTGTAGAAGTATGAGGCAGAGGCCTCTCCCGGCCGAAAGATTAAGTAGCACTTTGGTATCACATGTACTTTAGATGACTGGGACACACACATCTGAGGACCTCACAATTAAGATTAGCCACACATCTAAAGATGATCGAGCAGATTCTCTTGGGGAGACTGAGAGTTTTATTGCCTTTGAAAAACCAAAGGAGCTGACTTCGGCCCAGCGTGTGTCTCCAGGGGGTTCAAGGGGATGAAAACCTCATCACTGTAAATGAACTCCTTTATTACCTATGCATCTTGTTTTCTTGTTTCTTTATTTAAAGTTTATGTTAAGGAAAAACAATCAGCCATCTTTTCAGACTATTTCAGAAGTTGAATAATCTCACTAATGTGAACATATCCCTACCAACGCCTTTGCATTCACTTCATTTAGTGAAGTTGATCCAAATATCGATGTGCTGCCATCTTGTATAATGAAGAAGCGCCCTCTAGTGGGTGGTAATATGGTGAACCCCAAAATGAAGCCCGACCGTAGAGTGACAGAGCGGGTAACGTACAGCTAGGAGAGTCTGGTAGACCTGGTGGCAGTGAGCAGAGCCACACTGGAGTCCTGCAGATAAGAGTCATTGGAAGAAGCTGCCAGTCTAAAAGTAGCCTACAGTAGAGGTGTGGAAAAGGAACACCAGAAAATGAAGCAAGTGATTTATGAATAGTCTTTAAAATAAGTTGAGGAATACAGACATCCGCATCAAGTCCCCGCCATGGAACGTGACAAGTAGTTTGTCATATCTGTCACGGGGTTTTCATCAGCATGCACACAAAAGAGACAAAGCAGCTCCAGCACACACAGTCACCAGGGCCTCTCCTGTATTAATCACAACCGGGGCTTACGTCTACATTAAAAATGACAGCAGCGAATCTATAACACTCCATGACAGCATTTGTTATTAGCCGAAATTGTATTTCATCATTAAACGGTAAGGATGTGCCGAGGCCAATCAGCTGCCCTGCATTGTGTTGTGCTGATGTACGCCTCTCAAGTGTCTCAACTGCAGTCGGCTTGGCGTGGGGCTGCAGCATCGACACGTGTGCAAGGACAAGGTTTAAAAAATCACGGCCAGATCTCGTCACTTGAATGATTGTTTTATTTGTGCCCCTTGTGAACAGTTGAACTGTGAAGTTGTAGAAAGGCAGGCAGACCCCGCAGATCACCAAATGTAACAAGAGCTCCTTACACCACACCTTTACGACTAACTTTGAGCCATTACAGCGAGAGCCAAAGGCCACCGGGGGTCTCAGGACTGCTCCAAGTGATCTGAACCCAAAACGCACTCCTGTACACTCCACCCTGTAATGGGCACACACTTTAAATTGTATTTTGTACAATCTTCTTCAACTGAATTTAAAGGGTTGTATTCTGTTCCTGTCTTGAGTTTCATTATTTATGAGTGGTGATCATGTCACGCTTGTCCCATCACAGCGACACGTCGCATAAAAGTTTGGTGTCATTTGTATGTTTAAGTTATCCCTTGGCAGACAGCGTGGGTTTGGTGAGCTTCATTTTCAAGTTGGTGCCAGCAGTAGGTTTTTTCCATTTTGGGTTTGATCCCATTTCAGTATTTTTGACTTTGACTCGGTTTTGTCCTTTTCTGATCCTGTCGCTCGGTTTATTTTAGTTTCTGAACTGGGTTCCCATAAAAAAGATTGACCTTATCCCATCATTGTAATTTTAAACCCCCAAAGCCCTGTTCTTTGTCTTTGGTGGGATCACAGAGGTCATGATTTTTTCCTTGTCTTCTTAGAGAGTCAAGGCTGGGGGGCTGTCAAGAGGCAGGGCCTGTTAAAGCCCATTGCGGCACTTCCTCTGTGATTTTGGGCTATACAAAAATAAATTGTATTGTATTGTATTGTATGATCCTGACGTTAGACACACAATGGGTTAAAAGGCCAACCATCCAAGCACTTCCTTATCCGAGTGTACGGACTGACAACTCTCTTTACCTGCTAACATTTGCACCTTTAATTCTGTCTTATTATATTTTGTGATTTTGGCCTTTGCTCTAAGATGTTTCACCTTGATTTTGGATTCATGTCTTGGTACTTTCTCTTATGATTTTTTGATCTCCTGCATCATTTTATTTATATTTCTTCTCCCCAACTCTCTCATAAACTCTTCCTGTGCTTCTTACGGCACAATAACAGCAAAGACTTCCAGTTAGGCCTCCACCTTTATTTCCAGGTAATCTCCCAGGATAATTAATGTTGCATAGCAACAGTCAATGACCAATGAGGGGTGCTGAACTCTCAGACAAAAGGAGTGGCCAGGGGCGGAGCCCCAGCCAACACCTAATAAAACTCCAAATTCCTCCCAAGGTTCATTTCTTTAAAACAATTCATAATTTTTATTTCAGACAGAGTTCTTCCTGGTGAGATTTGGCTCATCTTCTCATGGTGCTAATCTTTTGCAGGTCACTCATGGACTTGCCAGGTTTCCAAATATGGATATCTTTGGAAACAACAAGAAATCCCAGAAGACACAAAGAGAACATGCAAACTACAAGTTGGAAACAGTTACACACTTAGTTAAAACATTTTGTAAATTTCAGTATTGCATCCCAGGGTTGTATCGAGGATCAGCTTCCCAAACCAAAAGCAATATTAATGATCCTACCGCTTCCTTCATTGCATGTCTAACTCTGGATTGTCCGCGCAGCTCACAGAAGGACGCGTTTGATGACTTTGAGATCTTTCTGTATGAGCACTGGATGATTCCCCAACTCCATCCCCTGAATATGCCCCTTGGGTTCAGCAGGTGACTCCTCTTGGGCTGCGTCATCTCTCTGGAGATTTCTCTTTCTCCATCCGGGGCTGCGGTTCATGATTCAAATAGAAAGGCATTACGACGAGTTTTAGAATTATGATGATCGGATAAGGTCAGCCTCATTTATGGGAAGCCATGCCCTAAAGCTACATGGAGGATTAGCTGGTAAGTCTTTTCCACAATATGCAAACGCCACAACATTGTACATTTTTACATTAGTAAAATCCAATTTCAATCTCCTTGCAGTGTTGCCATTGTCTTCCTCGGCACTCGCTACATTGCTCTGTCAGTCCTTCTTCAGTATTTCCACTTCTCACAAAACCACTTTAAGAATCTCGGGATCTTATCCACAAGTGAAGGAAGAAGGGTTTGGGAGATCGACAGGCAGATTGGAGTCGGGCAGTCGTGGTGAAAAGGGAGCTGAGCCAAAAGGAGAAGCTCTCGATTTACCAGTCGATCTACGCTCTTACCCTCATCTATGGTCACAAGCTTTGGAAGAACTCAGATGCCGATACAAACAGCAGTAATGTCTGGGTCTGGGTTCAGCCTTGGTGGTACATTGAGGGGCGCTGACATTCAGGAGAAGCTCAGAGTAGAGAAGTTGCTCCTCCGCATCAAAAGGAGCCAGTTGAGGTGGATCAGCCATCTGATAGGAATGGCTCCTCGCTGGAGAGATGATATCCCTGAACTGGCCTGGGAAGAGTAGGAGAAGGTGATGGAAAAGAGAGATATCTGGGGATCTGCTGCCCCCGAATCTGGACTCAGATAAGTGGCAGAAAAAGGAAAGATGGATGGACAAAATCAGAGCCCTTTGTGTCTGATAAACATTTCTATTTCCAAAGGATCCATTGTTTCCTACAGATGAGTTGAGCTGCCCTTTGTCTTTAAGTGTCCGCTTCACCAGTGCTTTCAGATCTTATGACAGCACCATTAGAGAGCCGAAACTTAGACATCCTAAACTATCGCTTGTCTATGTCCACGTGGTGCAATTTTTTCTTGCTTTAATTTTTACATTTGGGTCTTTACCTGTTGAAAGTCCTCAAAGTAATGTGCAATTTAAGAAAGCCACTCAGAATGACCAAAGAAGGACCAACGTGTAGTGGCTTTTTCAAATTTTGACTGCTTCCATTTTTCTCATCATATTGCTAAATAAGAATGTAAAGTCCGCTTTGACTGAATGTAATTTTCAAGGCCTGAAATTGTTCGAGACGCCATTGCAGCCCAAGATTCTGTTCTCATCTTCACCGTCTTCACTTTTTTAATGGTCTAATATACTGCAGCAGACAGGGGAGGTCTAAAATTGTTCTTCAGTCTTCGTCTGCCATGCTCCCTAAAGAGGACAGTGGTCATCACCTTACGCCAGGCTTGTCAGTAAATAGGGGCTCTGGCTATTATAAAGAGTCTGGGGATGCGGGAGCAGCGGAGCAGAGTGAGAAATACAAGCCGGCGTCGAGTGCTTTATTGTGCTGCCCTGCCGATTTAACCCTCTCTTCTGCTGGAGACGGTAAAGGTCTGGACGTTGTGTGACTGCTCCGTGTACAAACACTTTATATTTTATTAGCCTTGGATAAAGTGGATCCCTTCGAAAAAATGCTTACTGTGACCACCAGTGGAATGAACAGGGTGGTTGTTTGTTTATTTGATAGTTTTTTTAAATTCAAAGCTCTGGATTTTGCCACCAATCATCCTTAACCTAGGTGGGGGTCACGGGGTCAGCTCTGGGCACCTGTCTGTCACACGACACCTTATGCCAGCTCATAGAGGGCCGGTGTAGTGTCGCCGATTAACGCAACCTGCAAGTCCTTGGGGGGAGAAGACACACAATTCACATAGACAGGGAGTCAGACCTGGGGGTCCGGGGTCGAGCATCAGCATGGTGCTGCTGTGCCACCCCCCTTGGATACTGCATAAGAAATAACTAATGAAATAACCACAGTAAGACATGATAGGGTCGAATCTTTGGCATATACAGATTTTCGGGGTCATACAATTCCAATTCTCCATATAGTTCTCCACCAGAACAATATTTTTTATTAATAGAATATAAATCATTTTATCTCGCAATCGAACTGAGAATGATTATTCATGAACTGTTAATGTAATGTTCTGAATTCTGAATGAATCAAATGTACCGTCTGCTATTAATTCTGTTAGATTTTTTATAATGCATTTATGGTACGTGACCTGGAGTCCCTGAGTACGGATGGAACTGAGGATCCGATGGAAATTAATCTCGTTATGATCTCCTTCGACTGTAATTCAGTAAACTCAGGATGTAATTTACTAAAGAGTTTTCTTTCTGCTTAGATAAACATTTTAAAATAGTATTAGGCTGAAGTAGTCCATACATGGTCTCCTGTTTAGGATAAGGACAGCACATACGTGGTCACATCCTTTGTAATGTATTTAAATGTACAGTGAGAAGGTTCAGCGTTAGGCGGCACCACCAAGTGGTTACAGCACGCAGATTCAGTCCTCACCACTGACTCCATAGGTGGTCCGGACTGAGCCACTTACCGCCAAATCATTAATTTCAAAATTGCTTAGAGTAATACTAAAGACATTTAATAAAGCTCAAGTCTTCACCAAGACTCCCTGCGTGCCGGACAGGACACTTTGGAGCAGACCCTCATCCCGCTTAAAGCCAAGAAGGCTAAGACATATCCATGAAACAGAAACATAACAGAACGGTGGACAGTATTTAGAGATAAAGATTTGAAAATGTTAGGGAAATAGTAAGCCAAACGTCCTCTGGGCCGAACTAAATTAAGGTCCATCTTATCTGTCTTGCCTACTTCGCCATAACTACTTTCATTTCTTGCTGCTCACTCCTTCTACCTATTACCCTTTACAGGCATCACCGTTTTGGTCAGTCTTCCATTGTACCCATTCATTTTTTTTTACCGATTAGTGGATGTGAATAACACCAGAGCTGGTATTTGCCGTTCAATCCCCCTTTGAGTTACGTGTGGCGTGAAGCATCACTACAACACAAGTTGAGGTGGGGGTCCCAGGGCGTGATAACACTTGTACGGCACTTACAAACTGCTGTGCGGGAGGCAGAGTGAGCGACACGGTGGTAACAGACGTGTGGCACAGCACCCTCAAAAAGGGACACTCAGGACACAGCGGGTCACCCTAGTGAGTTGGGGAAGGTCTGTGTAGCGTTTCATACAAAGAAGAAGTTGTGGGCCATTTTGACCGAGACAGTTGAAGGTACAGAGAAAGGAGCCGATTACAGCGTATTGTGTGTTGCGGTCAGCTGGTGACGTAATCCACTCCCTCGGCTTTCGCTCACATACAATACAGTCTGCCCTTGGCCACTGTGGGTCCGATTAGCCCTACACTTCATGTTTTAGGGTGTGGGGCCTCTGGGCCCGTGCTGCTCTCCGACACAGTCCTCTGTGAAGTGCACAATATAAAAAAGGACTTCTTCTTGTTTTCTTAGATTTGATCCCTCTGGTATTGGACAACGAGGGCCTCAGTGGCGGCCTATTTATAAACTCTCCTCTCCACGAAAATGAATGCAAATCCAAATTTTAGGAGCTACAAAGGGCTGACAGATGGAAAGAGCCGGGGAATTGTCAGGTCACGGAACTTCGGCAGCTCTTACGTGACCGATATTGTGACAAGGCTTTCTGGGGCACACAGTCAGGTGGCTTTACCTCACCGAACATCTGGAGTCACCACTGGGCAGGCCAGCAGATCACAGACATTTGTCTAAACAAGAGGAGCTTAATGAATGCAGGAAAATTAATTACGAGGGCAGCCTCACCTGACAGAGCCACCGCAGTTATGAAAGTCCTAAAGAAAATCGCCTTAAAGAGACCCAGCGCCCTCTGTTTATGACAAAGCATCTGCAGAACAGCAAATCACAGACATTCTGCTAAAGCAACCTCAAGGACCTCACCCATGTCAGTCATGTGAAGAGGAGCCTGACAAACCTCTGAACGAGCTTCAGCAGAACCCAGAAGTCCTGCATTTGATGGACCTCTTAAGCGTTTGGGATCAAAGTGAAAATTCAAGCAGCACCTTTCTGTACAGGTAGTAGCAGCAGCAGTAACGTCATCAGTATGGAGTACGCGGCCTTCCACAGCATAACGTTGGCCATTCGTTACGTTTCTCTTGATCACCGTTGAGCTTTCGTGTCTACCTACTAATATTCAGCCAATAGGAACTCATTATTGTGCCCAGGCTTCCTGTCTGAGTGACATCTTAATGACAACACGCTTGCTAGTTTGGATTTTACAATGTTATTCTCAGCAGGCCTTCAAAGAAAGACCCAAAGTAGTAAAAGCTTTAAGCAAAGTGAAGCCCACCGCCTCTCACAGGTACCCCGGTAAGACGATCAGGTCCCCACAGTTCATTCATTTTGTCAGTAGCATACGTGTGACTGCAAACTTAAAGTGAGCGGCTCAGGCCCCAAAGTGAAGATTTCAGGTGGATCAAGCCCAGAAGGCTTGGAAGGCCTTGTTGTCACCTCACCCCGATCACTGCCATTGCCACCTCCATGGAGAGTCTGTACTGAGAGTTCATCCACGGTGCCAGGGTGGGAGCGCAGTCAAGGTACTTCAGGGGGTCACCAGGGAGGGCATGCACCTGCGTGGTACTGTTGACTCTTCGTTCAACTGTGAAGTTGCTGATTATTCCATTTGGGCACATTGGTAGCTGCCAGGACATCAGCACCCAATCTGAAGACTCCACTAATAACTGAGGGGTAGGAAAGTCTTCAGGAGGTGCCGACAGAGTGTGGGTGGGCTGGGACTCCACTGAACAGGAGCAGCCAGCAGAATTAGATCTAGATAGACAGACAGACAGACAGACAGACAGACAGACAGACAGACAGACAGACAGACAGACAGACAGACAGACAGACAGACAGACAGATAGATAGATAGATAGATAGATAGATAGATAGATAGATAGATAGATAGATAGATAGATAGATAGATAGATAGATAGATAGATAGATAGATAGATAGAATTACTGCTTTCAACTGGGAAATGACACTCAGTGAATGGCTTGAGTCCCAACGCGGTGAACGTGCTGCTGGTGGAGGGCAAAGAGGCATTCATTTAGCCCATTGCAAAGGCTCAGCTGGCACAAACATGACACAAACATAATGAGTGGGGGGTTGAGGGGTCCAGGCTCTCAAAGAGAAGTGAACTGAAATTAGGAAGCCCAAACAATGACCTGTCATAAACAGATAGTTTGACATCACACACTTATAATGGGACATTCTGAAACCTGCTCAGGTGAATTCAGGGCCCCGGTGCAGAGCCAATCTTGGCATCACTGCACTCATAGCAGGAGCTACCTCTGGATGGGGCACCAGGTCATCACAGGGCCCACCTAAATATCACGGCAGTTTTAGAGTTGACTTGAGTGACAGAGACAACAAACAGTAACATCAACAGGAGACCCGCGCTCAGACCAAAAGAGCATGCGGCCAGTGCGTCATATACCAACAATCAGTGGCAGGGGGGTAAAGAAGTTCAAGAAGAACCCCCTTTGGTGAATGACAATGAGGAGCAGTAAACCTGCTAGAGGGTCCTCCTGCCTTCAAATGAGAGGCGACTCAGCGGGGTGGCAGTCCCAAGGGTTAGGGTTAAGCACTTTGGTCTGGCATCCCTGTAGCCCAGACATGACTTGAGGGTAAGATTTAACGGTCACCCTCAGCCTGATCCAGAGGGACGCAGATGTTAAATTTAGGGTGTCAAAAAGCAAGAGACTGGGGAGGCAAAGTGACCGAAGAGTGACAGAAAATGACCACAAGGTGGAAGGCCAGCCACTCCACCAGAACGTTCACCACAAGCCCATTGAGGACTCGATTCCAAGGATTGTGAGCAAATGTTGGCGGGCAGCCTTAACTCAGAGTGGGCCATTAGAAGGTTGGTGAACCTCTGAGAAAATGACTCCTTGGAAGGTAAACACATGAATTTTCATCAAAGAGACGTATATATAAAACGATTCTGCCATCTTCTGAACAGACTTGAGCCCCGTTCACTTGAGCAGCAGGAAGCAGGCCGGAGTGTGAGGGAATGGCATCGAAATTTAGGGGGATCAAAAAATCAGTGGTGTGCCGACCGCTAATGTGACCTTTTTGTGACACTCCCTCGGTGCTCCTTTTAACCCTCACTGTTGTCATTCATTGTTACAAAGTTCCCTTCTTGGTGCGTTGGTCTCCAGTGCATTTTGTGGTGAGTCAGGGGGGCCTTTTCTCCTACAAATGTAGTCGATCTCAGCAGTTTCCGCAAAGCAAGCAAAATAAAAACCTGCTATGGGAGATAAAAACTCTAAATCGACATGACAGGAAGTGTACGAGGGGAGCAGTGCCCACCCAGCTGCAGGGGTCTAAATTGTACATTTTAACATAATGATGATTCAATCTCCATAGTATTGGAAGAAATCACATTTATACTTTAGAGAAATTTATCTTCTGTCAAGCTCCCACTCCAAGGGTCAAATCTAAGGATTCAGCAGACCACCTAAGCGTCTCTTTCATACAAAAAGTTTCAGCGTTCAATCATTTATAATTGTCATGGGCCACCCTCTCGACAGCTGGGACTCGTCTTCCCAAATTAGGCTCGACAGCAGGTACAGTTCTTGGAGCGTGCGGCCCTTGGTGCTGCGTTCCTTGTTGGGACTTTCTCTGGACTTTTCGTGTCATTTTTATGCTCTTATCATCTCCCCCAAACACTGAAGATAAAAAATGAGTTGCAAATTAGCAGCACGTCTTTAGAAATGCGCTGTCTTGGTGGGTCTGTTTTGTCAAAATCAGTAAGATGTGCGCGGCGGGAGGGATGAGTACAAGGGAACAACAGAAGGAACGAGGTGGACCTCCGAGGAAGCCCCTACTGTATGAGGCGACTCCGTCCATCGTCCTGCTTGATCAGCCACTCATCACCTCACACGACTTTAGGAAACTAATCCCCAAGAGAGATCCGTCTCAGTCGTTTTATATTTTCCTATAATATTGATAACAAGAAGCATTACAAATGTCTGAACTGGGCATAGGGGAAGATCCTTCTTTTTATTTATTTTATTTCTGGGCACAAAGTCTGATTGCACTCCACCCGTCAAAGACAGAAGCTACCGGACTCTCACCTGTACAGCACACCTAACCCAGAAAGGAGTCGCTATGGCGTCATTGTTCAAAAAATCTAAGTGTAGGGGCGCACTTCGATATGTCCGGACAGTCGCAGACAGCACTGGCCAAGGCCTGACTGATGCATTCTGGACAGAGGGGTTTTGCCACCGAGCCTTCAGTGCTCGACTGTCTGCCTGCCATAATTAAACTCCCACTCCTGGGCGGTGCCTTTCTACCCGTCCCATCAAGCACTGGGTCCACTGCCGAATGTGCTGCTCGTCCCACCCAGACACATACCCTCTCTATTCTTACTTTTACTTTTACCAATGGTGGCTGAACTGACAGTGTCCTGACTGGGAATCGTGTTTTTGTGTCATATGTGTACGTGTGGGTGGTCCTCACATATAAAGATATAAATAAGAACAAAGTGACCAGCAGATTGGCCATTCCAAAGACACGATGCCAGCCAGGCGAGGTAACGTCTCGCTCCCATGACTCCCTTCACAGACCTGAGTTGCCTCAACAATCCTCAGTGATTAAAAGCAGTCTGGGAAGTTAGCGGTCAGATATGGTACGGCACAATTTACATCACATGTGACTGTTGTCATTTTCCTCTTTTGTCAAATTTTATCAAATGACAGTAATGACGGACACATACAGCCATAAAGACTGGCAACCAACAAGCCCCCCGGCTGGACCCCAGGTCTGCTATAGTCAGGCTTGAGGCCATCGGGTCTCATCATCGCCCTTTGAACCTCGGAGTGAAGGCTTCGCTGCTTATTCAGCTGCCTCTCCTCGGCTCTCGTTCATCATGGCCTACTGTCTTCTGTCCTGGAAACGGTCACCCCATGTGATACCCCACCACCCCTCGTTTCTCTCACTATTAATGGTCATCGCTGCCACGGTCTTGGGACAAACCTGGCATGGCCACGGTGGCTGCAGGTGTCCATTGAAGTAGCCAATTGCTGCTGTTTACTGAACATTCTCCTTCTGCTTTAACATTCATCAACTTGCTGTCTCTTATTCTTTATATTTTACTTAAACGGCAGCCAAGCGACACAGAGATACCTAGCGATGACCACCTAACGTGGGGGTCTCAAATTCAGCTCCGGTTTGGCACCATTAGAACATCTGACAAATGAGAGGAGACCACCCGGTCCATTCGTCTGTTTAGCTGTTGGCTCCGCCGTCCCCACATCTCCTCCAGGTCCTTCTTAAAGGTTCTTAAGGTTTCTGCTTGACCTCCACGTCTCAGAAGTTTCTTTCAGATTCCTCTTTGATTAACGATGTGCATACTGCTGATTTCCGCTGGCGTATGTCATTCACCGATAAGTTGAAGGAATTCTGCTGGATCTCCTTTATCAATGCCTTGGAGGGTCGTGAAGACCTTGATGAGGTCTCCTCTGCTCAAGACTAAGCGGGTTTATATCTCAGAGAAGAATAAGAATGTGGTGCCCCCCCCCCCCCCCCCCCAATCATTTCCACTCCAACCAGTTTGTCATTGAGGGTAAATGTCATGTTCTGTCACCTTTATAAAGCTCTATTGTGTGTGACACAATGCAGCCGGTTTTGTACAAATCGCCAGAGGAGATGGGACCAGTGAGGCCAGTGGTCAGCACTCAGCTGGTCTTCATTTCCATTTGTCATTTTTTGTTTTTGAAATATGAGAAGGCACTACGGTCATGGGTGGGGGGGACAACTGTAATTCACGTAATGTTTTATCTGCGTTTTGGACAATAAAGCAAGACCCCGCTGGCTCTCCAAGCCTTTTCTTTGTCCTCTTGAGCCTCGTCATTCCCACCGTGCAGCTACTGGACATTTCCATTCAAGAAGAACTCACAAAGGGCCAGGGGTGTCAAACTCAGACCCTGGAGGGGTCCTTCCAGCCACTTTCTTTGTTAGTAAGCAGTTCCTGCTGTACATAGGAAGGACTTCATGGTACCTGACTTGCTTTTTAGGATTCAGAACCCTGAATTGTTTGGTTTTCCCTCAGCCAGCCGCTAAAACGATGAAAAGCAGGCAAACAGAGGGCCACACGCCTTGATTGTATTTGCATCAAAGTGTCCATCACACATTAAGTTTAAATGAAATAAAAGAGGTTTTGATCTGCTCCGGTCCACCAAACGTTTGGATGGTGCACACAGAAATATAAAGTTTTGAGAAGGCCTGATGGGCCAGAATGAGCGCCATGAGGAGGCCTTGGAATTAAAGAATTGGCTTCTAGTTAAGAAATTGGTTGGAGTGAAAATGGTGACCCTCAGGACTTGAGTCTGAGACCCCTAAGTTAGCGGGTCATCTGTTGGCTGAAGATTAGGGAAACAAGAAACAAGTGAAGGTCGTGAGTCTTAAGGAGGAGGTCACTTTCAATTTGGGCCAAAGAAGAACATCCAGTTGGATAGCAGCATTTGCCTATTAATTAGGAAAGGGGCTGGGCTGAAAACCTGCAGCTGCTGCGGCTCCCGGGGTCCGAATCTGACTTCCCCAATTCTAGTCTTACTGCTGGATCCTCTTTGTCACTCAGAACTCTTCCTGAGACCCCCAAATGGTCTGGATGATGGATGGATGGGTTTCTAGTCACTCGTCATGGTGCCAGCGAGTGGTTGGATGTTAATTAGCACATGCAAGTCTCTGCTCCCGGGACACTGAGGACCTCATACACCCAGGGGTGTCTTATTGGGGAGAAGTGGCAACCAGCAAAGCTGTTCACGTCAGAAGCGCTCCTGTGCCACCTCAAGTCCTGTCTGAACTTTCACCAGTTCCTGTTCATTAAACCGGCCATCTACTTCACGTACGTCGACTTGCCGCAATGCTCCCTCGTTTCCTTTGTTGCTTCTGTGCAAATATCAAAACAGGAACGCGTAATCCTGCATCAACAAAGGTAAATAAAATGTGCTAAATCCAGCGACGGGGCCGCCGTCGCCTGCACGGTTGTATTTGTGCCTCCGATAAGAATCCACAGTCAAATAAATATGTTTCATTAGCAGAGTTCAGTTTTGCGTATAATCTTATTAGCTGTAGATTTACTTGGTGTTTGCCACCTCCTTGTACTCGGTGGTGTGTCCATTAGGGCTGATTCACTGCACCCTCGCTATCCTCTTCGGCGCCGTTCAGAGGACAAGGCCGCCCATACGTGCTCGACAGATTATGCTGATCCTCATTATCGGCCCATTGGTGAATTTAGCTTTGCGCTTGCCGAGGAAGACCATTTACTCCTACCTGATATACACTCCCTGGGAAAATCGGAGGTAGTGGGCATCCCACCGTCCCCCCGAAGCCCTTCGGGCGCGACTGCGACAAGCAGCCCGCGCCGCTCGGGTTCCGTACAGGCAGGACTCGGACTTTAGTAATTTGGGAGCGTCGGCAGTGCCTTTGTTTGGTCTTAACGCAACGAAAGGCGAGGACCACACGGTTACACTGCCTGGCGTGTTGTAAAATCCCACATTTCTCCTCAATTCTGTTTATAATTCCAACCCAGATTTAGCAATTTATCTACTCCCTGTTATTGTTATGGGTAATTTTTTACCGCGACTGTGACAGAAGCTGCCGATTTAGCTCCTTCAACCTTCTGATAAATAAACAATGCACAGATCTGACCTTTAGGTTAACAGGTTTTTATGCTTGCTCCACTCAGCACTCTAACTGATTCAATTACCACAAAGGTTCAGGAGCTTCCATGAATACTGAAAGCGCGGCAGGCACCGGCTTGCATAGGTGTTGAGCAGCAAATTCAATGCGGCCCTCTTGAGAAATTCCTTAATTGTAAATAATTTTACCACACGAGACAATCAAGTCACCTTGAATGTGAACCCCCCCAAGTCCTCTTTTGGTCTGTAGAGGCGAAGTGTTATTTAAGCTTTACTGGGCTGTGTTAAAATCTGCAATTTGAAGGGCTGTTAAGTTTTTCAATTGAAATTTCATTTAAGATGCAGGTGCTTTTTATTTTATTGATGCTTTACTGCTCTCGAGGTACAAGCAAGAACAGAGTGCAATAACACAAGTCGGCCTCAATCAGGGATCAGCAGCAGCTGTAATTCCGGCACTTTAAAAATACTTATAAAGCTTTTTTTTGCTTGAAATCTATAAATTGTAACAATATAAATAAAAACAACAGGGAGGCTCGGTGGCATCGGCGGTCTTCCCTGACATTTACGAGATGTTTGTTAGCATAGGCGTGTGCTCGGAAACCAAATCCAAGCCGGCATATTTATAGAATCTATGACATTTTCATAAACTTAACTCTTTTTTTTTTTTATCACACTTTCCAGACTTACAATGCGCAAAATGTCACCGGCTGGAAGCCACCGATTTTTATGGCCTGTTGCCACAAATTGAAAGGACGTCTCCCTGACGGAAGGTGAGGCCCCCAAAAGTGACTTCACAAACCAGGTGAAAGCGGGCGCCAGGCGGCATTTCATATCCGTTTGTTTGTTTGTTTGTCTGTTTGTTTGTTTGTTTTTGGAAAGGTGACCTTCATCTGCGAGAACCCGGCGGGCTTCAGCGCAACGTCAATTAGAGCGACTCCCCTGGTATCTCCCCTGTTTGCCAGGCCACCCCAGACGGACTCGTCCCTTTGTAACATTCATAGAGTTCATTAATTAAAGATGGTGGGCTCCTCCGCCGCCCGATGTGTCATAGAAAGGAGGCCCTGACAAGAGGACCTCGAATAACGGCAGAAGGAAAACGCGCATCTCTCCATCTGCGGGTTTTGTGCAACTTATCTAATTGTGCTCGGCAGATACACACGCCGCCTTTAATTTAATGTTCCAAACGGAGCTCCAACTATTTATTAGCCCAATTGCATTAGCTCGACAATTAACCTTGAAAGAGATCTGTGCGTGTGCGTTAGTGTAAAGAGTGATATTCCGGCCATTTATCTTTCATTTATTTTACTTATTTTCATTCGGCCTACAGGGAGCAGGCAGATTCTTTATTCATGTTACAAGATCCTCCGCAGTCTTAGCAATAATTTTCAATGTGTGCTACTTTAGCAATACATTAAAAGAAAAAGCTTTTGTACATGGAAAAGTTTATGTTCACAGTAGTAGCAATTACATCGGAGAAGTAAGAATTCATGGATGAAACGACATTAAAAAGATGGTTATAAAATTTTAATGGAATGATAAAAGGCAAAAGGCAGACATTCCACTGAATACTTAAAATCTCCACATATCATAATCAGGCCTTAAGTGTAAAATCAATGTGGAATAGAAAATGTTGTTAGACTAAGTGCCAAGGGAAGGGTGAACAAAATGTCTGCAATCTGCGAAGCATACGGCCTTTTAATAAAGCGGAGAGGCGCTTCAAGTGACCGGTGGGCCTTTGGGAAGAGACGCGGAGTTCAATACAACGCAGGCCGGACAGTCGCTCACAGAGCGGGAGACATGCGAACAACGTGGCACCGTGAAGAGGGCCCTGCGACCGTCGATGACATCCGATCCCGTAGTTCAGAAACGACCAGAGCGCGGTTACGACATCACGATTGATGTCGCTCGACTTTTATACTCTTAAGAACGAGGCACGTTGCTGAGACTGCAGAGTTTAACTTAAAGCCAAAGGCAGAAAAAAACGACGTGTGTGAGAATGTGTGTGTGTGTGTCACACAGCCTCGGATTGAAAAAGTGGACCCAAATGATCCACAAATGGACCCGTGCGTTTTCATGTAGTCGTGAAAGAAAAGTGAGCCACGATGTTAATTAAGACATGGAGGCCGTTTATTAAACCAACTTGTACAAGTGATGCGGCTCTTCAACAAAACCGAATAAACCTGCCGATCAAATCCTCTGAGAATGAAGCTCCTCTCTGACACACACAGGGGCAGGTTCAAGCCACTAGAGGGCCCCCCACACATAATGGAAACACTAAGTTATCCTCCGGGACTAGGCCTGCATTAAACTGTGCACTGCAGTTACCTTAATATTTTAGTAGAATTCGCTCAGTAGGTCATGAAAGCAATGGCCAAGTCAAGTCACGATGAAGTTTATTGTTGCTTGTCGTCAGTACCATGAGATTCTGACCACTTCAAAAATAAAGAAATGAATAATTAAACATCAAGAGACATGAAGAAATAAATATACGTATACAAATAGTCAGTTTCCGTAAATCTCGTCTGATTCTTCATCGTCTCTTAACACATTAGAGTAAGGAGGGCGATGATACGATTTATAAATGAATACTCGGAGTGTCCCGTGCTAAGACCCTGATGCAGCCATCCGTCTGATTTCTTCATCTGAGATTTCTTTCTGAATTGCCATTTTCCAAAAAAAGGAAACGCACTTCAGGGTCCCGCCAACTCTTAGAGCATCCGACATGTCAACAGTCCCCCCCGGTGCTAAAATCCCCAATTGATTTAAACTTCACACTAACACGAACTCGGGCGACAGTGTCAATAATTCCATCTAATATGTTAATTCATTTGAAGGTTTTGTATGTTTAAAAATGAGTGCAAACGAATGGCATCTGATAACAAAGCCCAGTGTAGGCCCCTTAGTCACGCTTTGTGGCCTTTTGTAATCTGCACATTTCAAGGGCGGAGGAGTCACCAAGCCGCGTGGATGGTGAAGCTAAAAACTATTATTAAACGAGGCCTGCGCTCATGATAATTACCTGCAATCATAATTTAGAGGAGCGCCACTGCTACTCCATCACCTTTTCCTTGGTAATAGTTAGCTTTCTAACAAGGCTGTTAGCTTTCTTTTTTTAGTTTCATTTACCCCGAAGCTCATTTAATTATAAAGGTAAATGCAAATGAAAATTTACAGCTGCTCTTGTAACTAATAGAGGAGAACCTCCGTGTCAAGAGTTTACCTATTTATACTGCATATGCAATATTTTTCCAAGTGAGCTAAAGCAGACGCCTATTTGTTATTCTAATTGGCGTGTCATTATTGGATGCCATGCATTGATTTCTGGGGGACGTTGTTGCTCCGAGCGTGCAGGACGCACACAGTTTGGGTGTCCGGCGTTAGTGCTGACAGTTAGTGAAACTCAAGGAGGTGAAAGAAGAGCTGCACCTCAGCAACAAAAGCGTAGCGTCGGAGGGTTGGCGACTCCTTAGTCGGTTTGTAGGATCAGCATTTGGTGAGTCCTGTCTGACTGGTTCAGCCAATCCACATCAGTCGATGTTTCCATCATCCATCTCTTCAACATGGAGGCCGCTGATCCGAGTTCAGGGTCACTCCCTTGGCATCAGCACTCCTGCCCCAAAGCCCCGAGCTCTTGGTCCAAGTCTCGACCCTTTGTGGAGCTCCCTTTGCAGATTTGATTACACGTTAGTATGACTGAGTGTGTGAATGTACTCTTGGACCCACTGCCACACTGCCTGCTCCTGCTGCTGCTGGGATAGCTGCTGGCTCTCCACAATCCTGAACCAAATGAAGTCACTTTGAAGATGGTGAAGGACCTTCGTTCCTCCTTCATTCCTTTCAGGGTGTTTCACGCAGTAGTCGTCGGTTTTAGAGTGGGTCGCTGCGGATTTGGAGTGGAGGAGAGTTAGGATACTTGGCGGGCCCATGAGTGAGATCTGAGGGCTGAGTACATGACCCTGTGGGCTTCTTCTCCTGTTGCCATTTGTAGCCAGCCGCATGTGCAGGGCTTTGGATGGTCCTTTGCAAAAATTGCATCGTTGGGTCGCGTCTTCCTTGTTCTTCGTCCAGGATTTCGTTGAGAGTGTCACGTAGTCCCCGTAGCACATCTGGGTCTCTTAGTTCAGACCTGAGGTCCCCCATGCCTGGGGTCTTTTATTCCAGTTCATTTCACAGTAAGGCTGCCATTTGTACGCTTTAAATATTTGTCATTTCTTTATTCTTTTATTTGGAGGAATTCAAAAACAAATGTTTGAGTTTCCTTTGCAGTTTCTTTTGAATTCTCCCCTTTCTGTAGAATTTGCTCCCTTAATTGTATCCAAATGCCGACAACACTGATTGCTACGGGGCCTTAATGAGCGCCCAAGTGAAGACGGCACGGCAGTTGGCATTGCAATACGATTAAAGGTGCAGAATTGAAAAGAACTGTTCAAGAATGTGAATATTTAGGAGACCTGCAGGCCAGATCACCGATCAATGAGATCAATTCAAAGCACAAAGGACACACTGGCAGTGCTATTGGTCAGGAAAAAAAACAGCAGAATTCAGCTGGGGGACCACCTGCTACACTTTGCTCCACTGATGCCCACCTGGCTGATGACCACTCTTCACAGTTTGAAAAAATCAACCTGGCGCCCGTGGTTAGTCAGCAGGAGTGGTGAGCGGCACACTGGTCACACGTCCAGTGTCACCTTGTGACACTTCTAAAAGACATGTGACAGACGGGACCCTTTGTGCCACCAACTTTGATTGTGGAAAGCAGCATGATGTGAGCTGAATGGCCCGCTGTTATCAAAATCATCCTAATGACCCCATGAGCCTATGACCAGGATGGCTGGCACAGGTCAAAGTGTCATCAGTTAAAATGTAATATACATACTTAACGAGTGTCACCATTCGTTCTCGAAATGTCCATCTTCTTTCACCTCGTTGCTAAGAGTGGATGCACCAGGAAGCCGCTGACGACACAAAGGCAAGTCTGAAAGTTCTGGAATTTCAGGAGAGCATCATGCAGACGGGACAGTCGGGTCTCCCCTTTGCCGACTGGAAGTGCTCGGCCACAACAGAAGACGCCCACTCTACCGCCTCTCGACGGACCCTCGTGGGCTGCCTTGATGAATTCAGACCCTTTAAGGAAAGGGCCAAGTAAGAAGCCTGGGCTCAAGAGCCCCCCTGAACGCCTCACAAGCTGTAGGTGAAATCCAAATAAGCCAGCTGGCAACCTTGGAGTGATTCTGTATGATTGAAAAAATGAAAAGCCATCGAGTTTTTAAAAAGGGTCTTTGAGTTTGCTCAGCGCACTCCAAGGGGGTTATAGCTCTTGAGCACAATGGCTGGTAGCATCAGTTCAAGAGAAGCCCACCGAATCAACATGGTGATTAAGAGTAGGGCAGCGTAGCTCAGTGGTTACGGCTTTGGCCTTCTAATCCTGTGGTTCTGGGTTCAGATCCCACTTCTGACACCACTGAGTGACCCTCACCAAGTCACTTAATCAGCCTGTGCTGAGAAACAAAAGAAATCAATTATATCCAGCTAAGAAATAATAATTACTGTATATTTAAGACGGTGGTCTCAGTTACGGGACACCCTTTGGACCTGCTGGAGGTAGTGGTGGAGCAGAGAATGAAGACAAAGCTGATGGCCATTATGAAGAAAGCTGAAAGCAGTTTGTCTGCGTGTGTCGTGAAACGCTACCAGGGATGCCCTTTATAGTGCCTTACTGTACCAGGGACTACTCTGCTATCCTTAGCCAAGGACGACCTTTTCTTCTTTGTAGTAATTCCGCTGGGTATTTGAGGAAGTTGATGTTGATTTCACATTTATCTTTTCCTTTTCCATGTGGAAATCACCTTTAGGTTTTTTTCCTTATCATCCATAACTGAGATTTACAATGCTGTATATATTTGTGAAGAGAAACTGTAAAACGAGGACACATCTTTACAACATGAAGCTGAAAAGATTTGGCAAACACCATCAGAAAGTCCCTAAATGCCACGTACAGATAGTTCCAAATGCAGAGGACGGCGGACGGTGTTGTAATTTTGGGTAAAAATTTAAAAAAAAAACTGCACCTGTCGGACCACAGAGGCGGCCACCGGCCTTTCTGGGCTTTGAAAAATACAGGCGGCTTATCAGAATAAAAAGTTTTTAGACAAACTAAAGGCACTGTTCTGAAGAAATATAAATGGAGGACATTTGGCCAAGTAATGAATAGGCGATAGGCCATAACACAGTGCATTTGAAATGTATGCAAATATCAGCTCAGTAATTATAATGTATGTGATAATAGGCTCAAGTATAATTAATTTATAACTTACCAAAGAGTCCCTGATATGAACCCTAATATGATTCTATTACAGTAATTAGAGTACAATGACATGATCGAGGTCACCTACACATTTTACACTTTTATGCACTTGTCTCTGTTGATGCGGGGAATTTCAAGTTTTTACTCGTTGGCACCTGTGGACTTCTCTGCCCAAAATGTTGTTATCGCCACAATTCCAACAGGCAAATTAAACCTTTACAAGATTAACACGTTTCTTCTATTTAATTAGAATTTCTAATACATGTTTCATTATATATGGGATGTATTACTTTTCAAAGATATGTAGTAAAAAAAAATCCCTTGAGAATCTGTGCCCGGCCTTGACTGTGGAGACCACCGACAGCGGGCCATTGTGAATTATAACATCTGCACCAGCAGAGGGCAGCAGGCTGAATGGGGCCGAACAGAAAGATGGAGCCTGATGGGCCCAGAACAGGATCTCGTGCAGTGACCGTGGGGACGTGAAGTGGACCCCAGAGAGCGGCCACTGGAGCTACAGCACTGCGGAGCTCAGAGCCCCTCTGGCCAAAGCTGACCACTTACTTTATGTTCAGAAGCCACTGACACTCACACTCTGTGGCCACCCCTTGGGATTTCTTCTGATGTGATGACAAATAAAAATATCGAAACCGGGGCACCAGTTTGTGGGCCGAGCTCCGTCCTGGTAGGCCACATAAATAAAGTTACCTCAGCGTCCGTGTGTCTGTCCTGGCGTCACTCATGAAAGAATGAGGGCATCTCAGGGACTTTAGGCAATACAGCATCTCGAAGCAGCGGCAAGGAGGCCTCAATGAATCTGACGTCATTGGATTCTGCTTGTCAAGGATTAAGCCCCTCCTCTACGATGTCAGTGATTAACTTTAAAGCTGATTGGCTGAAGGTGTCCAGTGGGGCGGAGTCTTAACTAGATGTGATGTTCTCACTCCTCCTTCTGGTAAACAGTGGAGGACTCCAGGCAGCAGATCAGCAAGTCGTAAACTTTGTGAAGAGTCAATCATAAGAATGTCATGTACATATTATACAAATCGTATAAAGGGTGTACGTATTTTGAACATGTCAAGTGCATGTGCAGCCATTCTTTTCTGGGAGTGGCGGGGTGCAGGACACCCACACCTCCGGTTCTTTGGCTAAGGATGACAGCTTTTTGGACTTGAAGTGAACGACTTGTGTGGACGATGCTCGTGTCGTATCTCGCTTCGGTACACACACTTTGGTTTGGCGATCACAGTGTACGACTTTCGGTTTGAAGTCGGACTGTGCAATGCACTTCTCTGTCCCCACCATATTTACTCCCAGTGGTCGTTGTGATGCCAACGATCACTTGGCCCGTGGCAATGTGCTTCACTATCAGGGCCGCGTGCAGCAGTTGTCTTCCTGTCTGGCATGATGAGTGCCTGCGCTCTGCTTGCCGTGCGAAGAACTCAAACCCCAGTTACACGGGTGACGTCGCCCACACCTGTAATTCTGTTGTCACGTTACACGCCTTAAGCTCTCGATTAAGTCCAAGATTGACGGTGACAGACTAGAGGTGCACAAGATTTTGTGTGTGACTTTTAGCATTGTGTACATATTTAGATAAGGCCTTCATGTGTTTTTAAGTAGACGGCTGGTGCCGTTTCTTTCAGTTCAACACACTCGCAACTCCATACGCCAAATTTCTACAAAATAACATTCAGTCGAGTTTTGCTCAAATTTCCTGAATTCAGGAGGAGCGACTTCTGCAGCATCCATCTTGCTTGAATGGTTTTTGCAACTGCTCTTTACTGCTCCTGGTGGAGAGCCTTAGCAGTAAATGAAATCAACCCAGAATGCAATAGGGCATTGATAAAACATGAATTGCTTAAGCCTGCCATCGGTGGCGTTGATGCAAATTCATCTTTCTAAGAGAGGCCATGTTGTTAAGGATATCTGGTCTCGTCTCATTCTCAAGCTCACGTGTTCTGATTGTGGCTCACGGGGATTGTAAAGATGCACATTATTTCAATATTTTTGTTCTTCCATGAGTTTCAAAGAGAGCTGGACTTTTTATTTTTGACCTTTCCTCTGTTTTATGTATTTTTAGGGCTCACCTGACTTCCCGTGTCTTCATGTGAAACGCCGAGTCTGCAGACGTAACTGGTGTACGGCTTCAAGGGCATCACTGAGTGGAATCGACAAAGAGCCTCCAAAGAGTCGAGTTCACATCTCATGATGACATCCCGATTGTGTCACAACCCACATGTCCTTTCACGTGTTGAGAACATTCAGTGCTCTGAAGATGACCTGCTCAGTGAAGCAATCAGCACCAGCTCCTATGTAAGACGTTATGTTATTGAACCCTAAAATCTCCATCTGATGAGGGACCATTTGGGGGATCTAAGCATTTCCACCAGGATGGACGCTTCGACCGTTTGCTCATCGTGTTCACTTTGCCTGCCATCTCTGAAGGCTTCTATGGGCTGCATCATGTGATTGTAGGTACGTGGGCGGGGCACAAGTGGGTGTGGCTGTCTGCGTCTCAGCAAGGATTGGCTCCTGATTATGGGATGGACTCATGACACAGTAGTGGAGTGTAGCTATCTGTCTACAGTAGTGTATGTATGTTAGTGGCACAATGATGTGCATCTTCCAAACCCCTGTGTAAAACCTGCACAGTTTTAGAAATATATTAATATATACAAATCAACATATATCTCAGATGCAATTACAATTAAACTTCTGAAACAAAAGCATTAAATATTTAACCTTAATGAAAACTGAAAACACTTGTTAGGCCGCTCAGTGTTTGAGCACATTCTGCTGCTGTCTGATACCCGAGCTAAATCAGTTTTTAAGATCCACAATCAAATTTACCATACGACTTAATAAATAAATCACATGAACAATGAAATACATTTCAAAAGGATCCCTCCAAACCAGGGTTATATATAATACATGGGCCTAGTCATTTATTTATTAGAACAGAATGAGAATTTTCCCATTTCTGATTAAATTGCACTTTGTTGTCAAGGCCCATGTAATGAATACATATTAGATGCATAACTTTTGATAGACCACTCTTCTGCATAGTGGTCTACATAAATTATTTTTAACTTTAGGTAACTTCTGCCTAAATGTCCTGAATATCGGGTGGGCTCACTCCAAAGGAGCAATGCCAGGCTCTGTGTCGCTGCCCCCTGTTCAATGTATGCATGCAAAGGGGGTCGTGTTGAAGGACCTCCCCCCCCCCACCACACCGTTTTTGGTGGGTTAAACTCCACTGTCCTTGAATTGGAAACAAAGAAACCTGAAAACGGTGGAGCTGACATCTGCACTTTGGCCTCATCAGATCAGAAGGAAATTCAGCAGGAACTCTCAAAATGCACAGACGTCTGCTAAAAGGACTGAAGTGACACCAAACACGCAGAAAACGAGGACGAGAGACGGACCCCCTCGTCAAGTCCCACACCGGACCAGGAATGTGCCAGCTTCATCTGGAGCAGGTAGTCAGGCAGGCCCGGGACAAAGTAGTGGGCACCGGACCATCTGAAGGCTGGTGGAGGTGCCAGATAAGAGCCTGGGGGGGCACCGCGCCATCTGGAGGAGTCGAGGAACACGCAGGAAAAAAAAAACACACACGCGGGGCTCACCAAGGCAGAACAGATCAACAGAGCCATCGGGGTGGGCCACGGGGTCCTGAGGGGGAGACTTCACCTGTGTGTTGTCGTTAGTGTTACTGCTGCAAGACGATTGGGGGGACTGCCACTGTTATTATTATTAGAGGACAGGAAAAGAGACACGCGCTATACTTTATCTTTAAATTATTATTATTATTGACGTGCTTCATCTGCATATCGTCATCATCATCGTCATTGGTAGCTTCTGTAAGCTGTAAATGTTAATGTACTGTAAATGTTATTGTCATAATTATTAAAGAGAACACAAAAGGAGACTCATACGAAACTTCATCTTTTCATTATTATTATTATTATTATTATTATTGAGTTGAAAAGAAATGAAACACAGCACCACACTTTACTCTTATTACTGTTACTATTATAAGACAATTAATCATTACTGTTATTGTTATTAAGGTCTTAAAATGCATTCAACATTTTAGCTCTACAGTATATAACGGTTGTTATTATTACTAATACTTATTGTCTGTTTAACCATTACCATACATTCTTTTTATTTTATTTTTTAAAAGATACGTACATACTGTATTTCATATCTACATTATTATTATTATTATTATTACTGAAGAGGAAATATGACACATGCTACACTTCACTGCTATGCTGTAATCCTCCTATTAGTAGAGTTATAATTATTACTGCTATTATAATTATTGCTGTAAATAGGAAATGAGATGCACGCTAAGCTTTATCTCTTCATAACTATTTCAATTATTATTATTTTTTTCTTATGATTGTTACTATTATTATTATTGTAATTATTGACCAGGACTGTATTGTTATCATCTTTAGAATATTATTACTTTTATATTTTTTCTTGGGGTGAACAGTGTGTGTGACACGTCCTATTATTATTATTATTTTTATTATATTCTTCTTCTTTTTCTTCATGAAGCCCAACTAGATGCCATGCTGAACACACACAAAGCCTTTCTCCTTTTCAAATGCCACCCTGCCACCGGGCACCTGCTGCCAGCTCCAGTGCCCGCCTGTATAGCGCAGGATTCTTGTATTTGCCGCTTCCCTGACATTCAAGGACAAATCTTTCAGCCCACTGCATGAATATTTAAATGTGTAATTGATAACTAACGGTTTAATACTCCTAAATTGTTTTTAAGAGTGCTGCACCCCCCATGTCCCTTGCCACACACGCCCTGCACGTGATGCGCTGCCAGAGGCTTTGCAGAAGTTCATCGCGGTGGCCCTTCGATTGTCTTTAAGCCCCTCGGGCTTTTCCTCGGCCGTCCCTGCAGGTTTCTCCCGTGCAGATGAGGGTCTTTGTGATGCGGTCTTGGGGGGGCGGCAGGCCTGCGCGTGTCTTAGGGAGCTTTGGGCTGAAGGTCATCTGCATATAGAGAGACATTTCACCGCTGGCAAGCCGACTTTACCTCCTGCATGTGATTACTTTACACTACGGGCAACAAAGATGAGGGGAGTGCACTGGAATGTTGAAAAAGCAAATTATAAATATAAACCGGATTTATTTAAAGTAGGCACCCGGCACTATCAGATACAGTACTTAATACCAAAGGGCATCAATTCCAGTCCAGCTAAGGTAATCAAAGTCTCTGGAGCCCAGCAAGCTCAGAGCACAATTACAGTGAGGAGTAAAGTGACATCCGGGGGTCCTGCTGTTAGGGTGGTCCCACGTATCACCCTTGTGAGTTCAGCTTCATTTTATGGCTGCCAGCTCTTTCTTGAAGAGATCTTTAGTCGTCCTGAATTCCATTCACGCACCTTAAGCCATCATAGACCTGTGGATGTGTTACTAGCAGTGAAGATGTGCCCAGCAGATGATCGCCAGTCACATCAGTCCTGGTCAAAACAGACAGAAGATCAGAACTATCAGGCGCCCTGTGCAGGTAAAGCTCCAGCTGTGTCGCGTGCCATTGCCAGTGCCATGGAATCTGTGCCCTGGGGCTTGACCAGACTGGCGTCACCAACAACAACAACAACAACAACATTTATTTATATAGCACATTTTCATACAAAAAGTAGCTCAAAGTGCTTTACATAATGAAGAAAAGAAGAATAAAAGACAAATAAGAAATTAAAATAAGACAACCTTAGTTAACATAAAAAGGAGTAAGGTCCGATGGCCAGGGTGGACAGAAAAAACAAAAAAAAAAACTCCAGAAGGCTGGAGAAAAAAAATCAAATCTGTAGGGGTTCCAGGCCACGAGACCACCCAGTCCCCTCTGGGCATTCTACCTAACATAAATGAAATAGTCCTCTTTGTAGTTAGGGTTCTCACGGAGTCACTTGATGCTGATGGTTATACAGACTTCTGGCTTTTAATCCATCCATCATTGTTGGAACATCATGGTGCTTTGGGTAGATGGTGGTGGCACAAGCCACCACCAATAGGACACCGGAAAAGGAAACAGAAGTGAGAACTTCTTAGAAACCAGTAGGTGGCTGTCTGCTTCTTCCAGGTTTGGCTGTCATTGGTCCACAGGGCACTACTACTGTCGTCCACACATTTTAAGTGAACATGCCAGCTGATGCCAGCCTTAGAGCACAACATTCAAAGATATGGAGAAAGTGTAATTAGAGCTGTGAGAACCCAATGATCAGCTCTGGTCATTTGGAACCCCCACCCCAGTAGCTGATCCCAAAGCGTCGCTCAGATATTCACAATCAAATCTTACTGAACGTTACTCTGCCATCCATCCGAAGACCCCTGCAGGCAGCGCCCCTCCTGAGCACCGTGGGAATGTCTTTATAGACATCCTCTAAATTACACACACTTTTTAATAATTTCAATTAAATAGAACTTGTGCTCCGAGCTATCATTTCCTCCTTCTGCCTTTTTTAATACTTTACAGTGGTTAGAAATCCCAAATTCTAAAACTCAAACAGAAGAACTTTATTTAAAGACAATGTTATTATTATTATTATTATTATTATTATATAGTTATATATTTTTTTCATTTCATTTATACTTTCCTCATTGGCCAGGCCCAGAACGTGGCGCACATTTTCCTAACTCCAATACCGTGAAACTCTCCAACGTGGAATTCTTGTGACAACTCCATCCAGTTCATCCTTGTGGGGGACTGGAGCCTGTCCACACAGCAGAGGGACCAACCCTGAATGGTGCCCACTCGTGCCAACACCCTGCAGGTCCAACTGAGAACCACTGCTCAACTGAACTGAACACGTGGGCTACTCTGAGAAAAACCCACGCAGACTGGAGGAGGATGTGTAAATGCCCCAGGTGGTATCTGGGCTCCACTCAAAGGATCCAGGAGGCAGCAATGCATACCAATCTGCCACTGTGCCACTCATGAAGCTGAGGATGTGGACGTGTTTACCGCCCTATGGCTCCTGGCAATGCTGTTATGGGCACGCAGGGCAGTCGAAGTGGTGACTGTGTATGAGAGGTCCGGGCGTTGCCCTGGTGCCCTGCCTGCCCCACGTATGAGAATGTCAAGTTAGGTTTACTTTTGACCGTATTACATTTGAGTTTCTCGTGTTTCTCACCACGCTGGCTGCTGTCCTCCTCCCATTGCCCTTTGTAAGGCCACTGAGATATCCGTACCTCTGCAAACATTCTCAGTTGGAATGTCCAAATCTACGGTTTACCAGCACCTGCCATTGTTGTCTTCTTTAAACATTTCTCATTTTTCGCTGTTGACCGCTTTGATTTCGTCCTTCACCCATCTTCTGATTCCTTGCAGGTGTCCTTTAAATGACTGTGGCCCCTTCTGATCGCCCCCCACTGTCTACTCCCTTATATCGAGAGTGGAAAGGCGCTTTATCTGAGCCCTCCACTCTTTACCCACTTTCAGAGTCCACCTCCGCTCAGGTCTTGTGGACGCACTTCATTCCTGCAGGGTTAGGCCGAGCCCCCCACTCCTCCGTGTCCCCCGTCAGTCCAATTATTCATTCATTCACTGTTACACACCCACTCCATCCTTTTTTAGGGCTTCGTTCACATTTGCATTGATTTGCTTCACAGACGCTTTTACCCAGAATGACCTTCATGGAGTTGGAGACAACTATGGAGGCCCTGGGGCAGAGCGGGCATCAGTCCTGGTAGGAACACCACAGGGCACACGACTTGGGAACAAGGAATGAAAATGGGGGAATGTAGGGAAGGATCTGAGCCCAGGCCCCTGGCCCGCCATGCCCACCCTGAGTCCCGTGTCGATGCGCTCCGTGCTGTCCCGGCCTGTCTTTGATGTGGGTGACATGGCACCACTACTGTAGTTAATTACTTCTTCCTTTTATTTGGAGGCAAACCCAGTAATTGCGCTCGTTCGCTCGCGCTCTGCGGCCCCAAACAGGCGAGTGGACGTCAGGGGACGCGTTTAATGATTCCCAACCAGAGTTCACTTCTAATCTCCCATCCCCTTCTTTTTTCCTTTTATCTTCAGCTTTGTTCTACCTTGAAAGCTAATGGAGTTCGTGCAAATGCTAAACTTGCTTCACACCGTCTCTTTCTTTTCCTAACATATCTGCCCCCCTGCAAGGGCCTCGTCTCTTCCAATTATGTCCCGCTCTGTGATTCTTCCTCATCCAGGAGTTTTAGCTGGAGCTCTGGAGGCCCTTTGTTCTGTGGGGCATTCGATTTCACCCTCTTCTGTTATCCGACGGAGCTCCTCATCGCCAGGGTCCGCCTTTTAACACCCACCGGAGGAATTCATGCAAACACAACGAAGTGAGGACCTGAGGCTTCACTGGTGACCACCGTGAGTCCCCAATGGACACGAGTGCAGTGTCACCGGCAGCGGCTGACTGCTCACATTTAGCAAGGGGTGCACTTGCCGTGGACCAAAGGCCCACTTGGAATTAGGAACCAAATTCTTGCGTACGCACACAAGCAGGCGTAAACGTCGGGATTTAGAAAAGAATGTGTGACGGGCGAATGTGTGCTCATTTATGGCAAGTCTGAGCCAGGAGTAGGCAGCGTTTCAGAGAAACAGGGAGGACGTGACGACATCCTCGGCCAAGCAAACCAGTCCTATGGGGACTCGTGTGTGTGACAATTCATATCACCGAGCCGTGTGCTGACGTGGCAGACATATTAAGCTTCAGAAGTGATGAAGATGATGTACAGACTGCAATTGAGTTCCTTTTTAAGATGGCCAAAGACAGGTTGGAATATCTGAGCCAAGCTTCACTCTGTCATGCTTGCCGTGCTGGAAGCCATTAACCAGTAAGCAGATTTCGCTCAGTGTTGGTGTGCATCCATAAAACATAACATGTTTATGCCAATGTGAAAACATAACGTCCAGTTCTCCTAACGTGACTGCACTCCCGTTGCAAGAAGGGCACTCAGTGAGGCTGAAGCTGCTTTTGTTAGCCGTGGTAACAGTGATGCTCCGCTCCATTAACACCCAAGTCATCTGTAATGCCAAGTTGTGGCTCGGTGGTCTGGTTCAACCCGTGATCCATCTATTTTGAGGCTTTGGCGGATGTGACTGTGCTGTACGAGGTGGTTGGTGCTTCACATGGCCTGCACCATTCATTGTGACAGCACATGTGCCAGGGCTACCCGCTCAGACACTGGCACCTTAACACCCTTCCCCAAACCTCCAGAACATAGAGGAGAGGCGCCATGATGCCACCATTTACGGAGTGCAGCCTGATACTCTTGATTGCGGGTGGCAGGGTCTCGATGCACGGGTAGGGGGTGCTGTACCAGCCAGTGAAGTTCTGCAGCGTGGTGATGATCAGCACACACCATGCCATGTATAGATGTTTCAGTGCGGTGATGGAGGAGCGTTCACGTACGCGTATTTACAAGGTGATTTGGAAAGAGTAAATTGTATGGGCCTGCGGAAGGATTGATAGATCAGATTTTTTCTGACCCATGCATATTTCACATTCAAATCCCCCCCAAAGTTTTATAAATGAGACCCCCAGGTCTTTATCTACTTGCTGTGGACTATTTCTTACAATAATAATCATTACCCTGTGCTCCCTCCCCTGACAATAACCAGATGGCACACATCGAATATGCAGGTAATCGCGGTGATTAGATTGAAATCCAACCAAACCTCAAAATCCAAGATTAGGGATTTTCAGAGGCGGTTATGTGGACACCAGCGTTGATTATTTAAACACCGTTTTAAAGAACCTACTGGATGTTAGTCTTATGTCTTCCTGCGAGCCCCTCTTTATTTTCCATCATACGTTACATTGGGCTTTTTGTTCTCCTCACGAAAGTTGGTCCCATATCTTGTGGGCCTGCACTTGCTTCTCATTTTCACGCTCACCCAGCTTCCTGCGACTCCCACCTTCAGTCGGTGGGCTAACAGATGGGCTGCTGCTGCAGTTCAGGTGGGCAGCAGTGAGGACTCTGAGCGTTCATCGGTTGCGCCCAAGTCTGTTATTTAGTCCAATCGCTCATGATTTGTGTTGCTGCTCTTCATCTTAACGCCTGTTGTGCTCATGAATGAGCCCGGTGGTCGCACCTTAGGAGGGGGGACATGTTCTTGTATTCTGTGAGACAGTAAGAGAAGCCAATCAAAATCACAAAAACACGTCCCCGATCGGAGCCCAAGGAGCCGCACTAGAACTCTTAGGACTGCCTGGATGACTTCCTGTTTGTTTCGGATTGACTTTTGAAAGTTTTGATTAGCGGACTCTGTGTGCCTCAGTGATGAGCCTGTAAGATTTTGTCTCTGTTGTTGCTCGTCTTCTTCTTTCTCCTGTGATGCAGTTCTTTGTTTTACGCTGGTAACGTTTCATCGTCCACTAAATGGAAGACACCTGAGATGCTCAAAGCTTGGCGGCCGTTGTCTCTTAGTTTAGACTTTTCTCTGCCAGGCCTGATATGTGTCTTTATTCATTGCAGTATGTTGGTGGCTCCTCATCTTCGTCTCTCTGTTGAGTTTGGTTTGAATTAAGTGTGCAAGACATGAAGTTACGTAGACTGAAAGGTTAGAAATGTTTAGCTGGATCTGTCGAGATATTGTGTGATTTAAAAGGAAATAATACTTCAAAAATAACAAAAAAACGAATAATAACAATCCCATAAGACATAGCAATGCCAAGAAAAGGCACCGTGAAAGACATTAAAATACTGTATGATGTTCTCTGAGTGTCCAATGTGCATTTAAACACAATCTCCATGTTTCAAAACCTCTGCAGGGACAACGCTAAGAAACAACAACATTTATTTACGTAGCACATTTTCATACAAATAATGTCGCTCAAAGTGCTTTACATAATGAAGAAAAGAAAAATAAAAGACAAAGTAAAAATTAAAATAAGACAACATTAGTTAACATAGAGTAAGAGTAAGAGCCGGTGGCCAGGGGGGACAGAAAAAACAAAAAAAAATAAAATCTGCAGGGGGTCCAGACCATGAGACCACCTGACCAGCCCCCTCTAGGCATTCTACCTAACATAAATGATCAGTCCTCTTTGTGTTTAGGGTTCTCATGGAAGGACTTGATGATGACGGTCATGTAGACTTCTGGCTTTTGATCCATCAATGTGGGGACATCACGGTGCTTTGATCAGGTGGTGGGGGCGCAGGTCGCCATCACAGAAAACCGGGAAAAGAAACAGAAGAGAGAGTAGGGGTTAGTACGGATTGTGGAGCCACCATGAATAGTTATGATAATGAATTGAATATACAGAGCATCAGGATTAAACTAAAATGAAGTTATGAGAAGGCCATGTTACAGTCATGTGTTTTCAGCAGTTTATTAAAGTGCTCCACTGTATCAGCCTGGCGAATTCCTACTGGCAGGCTATTCCAGATTTGAGGTTCATAACAGCAGAAGGTCGCCCGCCTCACCACTTCTTTTAAGTTTTGCTCTTGGAATTCTAAGCAGACACTCAGTTGAGGATCTGAGGTTGCGATTTAGAATATAAGACGTCAGACATTCCGATATATAAGATGGAGCGAGATTATTTAAGGCTTTATAAACCATAAGCAGTATTTTAAAGTCAATCCTGAATGACACAGGTAAACTGTGTAGTGACATCAAAACTGGAGAGATGTGCTCAGATTTTCTTTTCCTAGCTAGGATTCTAGCAGCTGCATTCTGCACTCGTTGTCTTTTTTGGGTAGTCCCGAGAGGAGTGCATTACAGTAATCTAGTCAACTGAAAACAAACGCGTGAACTCATTTCTCAGCGTCTTTAAATGATATAAGAGGTCTAACTTTTGCTATGTTTCTTAAGTGAAAAAATGCTGTCCTAGTGATCTGATTAATATGTGATTTAAAATTCAGATTACAGTCAACAGTTACCCCTAAACTTTTTACCTCCATCTTGACTTTTAATCCTAATGTATCGAGTTTATTTCTAATAGCCTCATTGTATCCATTATTGCCAATCACTAAAATTTCTGTTTTCTCTTTATTTAGCTTGAGAAAATTACTATTCATCCATTCAGAAATACAAGTGAGACATTGTGTTAGTGAATCAAGAGAATCGG
Source organism: Erpetoichthys calabaricus (assembly GCF_900747795.2). Lineage (NCBI taxonomy): Eukaryota > Metazoa > Chordata > Cladistia > Polypteriformes > Polypteridae > Erpetoichthys > Erpetoichthys calabaricus. The sequence continues at coordinate 823,074 of NC_041408.2, read as the reverse complement.
GGTCATCAGGTGCTATTGATAACAGACAGCTGTACGGAGTGACGGCAGGAGATGATAACGACTACGATGGTGGCTACTCAGTGCTTCTCACGTTGCGTCGGCATCACCCGCCTCGTGCTGCATTTTTAATTGTCTTTCCCTTTGCCCATTTTCTGAGGGTTCTGAAGACCACCCTCGACTTGCAGACATGAGTGCCCCTCTGATAGCCAGGGGCGAACATTTGGCCAATGCCCGGTGGGCCACGGACTCTGGTCTGGTTTCATGAAATAAATTTTATGTACTTGTTATTGTTTGACATTAAAATTAATTTTCTAATCTACTAAACATCATCTGTCCAGTACTGCGATTTCTATAATATACCGTATTATGTCATCAAGTTGTTTTAGTTGTCAGTACACAACGTTGTAGTGAAAAATGTGGTCCAAACTGCCTTTGCCAATTTCTGTCATTTCGGTTAGCATACACATTGCAAGGTGCCACTCTGGTTGAACCTCTTAGCTGACGCTAACAAGAGTACTGGGCATACAAGCTCCTGCCAACGCTGCCTGTGTCGCCAGTGCAGTGTGAAAGATCATTCTCTGTGTTGAAGGGAATCAAAAGCCACATGAGAAGCACAATGGCGTGAGAACATCTTGAGGCGTTCATGTTGATGTCGGTGGAGAAAAGTATCCTGGCCAGACTTGACCCTAACAGTATTGTGGATGACGCGGCTGCTAAAAGCAGCAAACTGCGTAAGCTGCTCGCCTACTAGGGTACTGGCACTTGGACATGACATTGACATTTGACATGTACTCTAATAACGTGTAAGCCGTGTTACTACATTGTTATTTTTCATTACATTTTATTTCTAAACGTGTTGTCAAATTTGAAGTTGTGTCTAAACAGCAGTGTACAGATTATGTTTGGCAACAGTTTAGATTGAGTTCATATAACAGGCCGCATACTTAAAATTGCAATGAATGATGGGCCCAGTGGGTCGACCTCGTCACCTCACTTGTTGAAGGATGCCCGGGCAGTGCGCTCCTGCTGATAGGACAGCCGTGGTGGGCTCTGACTTTTCCTCCTTAACCGCACAATGCGCCCCCTTTCCATCGTCTGTGTTACTTCTTGTGTGTGCCTCACCCTGCACTTCAGCAGTTCATCTGTTATCTGGTAGGCACGTTCACACCTTCCATTAATCACGTCCCTTTGTGCCGCCGTTAGAAGAGTTACTGGGCTCCAGGATTTCTCGGACAGGCTGCGTTGACCCTCTGCTTCCATAACCTAAATTAACAGCTTCCTTTCTAATTTTTGCTCCTACTGTTTAGAAAGTGCCAAGGCTCCAAGCAGCGATTTCTAAAACACAGCGAGCCTTAGGCAAACGCGGTAAAGGCGGTGTTATTACAGCCTCTCTTTTTCTAACCTGTTTTCTGTCTCTTTTCCACTTGGATGTTTCTTTCTTTTCCTCACCGTTCGTTCCCTGTGGTACACCACAGTCATAATTCATTTGATGATGTCAGTTTAGATTCCTACACTCCTTTGATAAATGGGAAAAAGTGCACACATTTCAATTTCTTCCAATGAAGGCGCAGCCAGAAACAGGCTCCCTGTTGTGTTGCTCAAAGACCTAAGTGTTAAATTAAACATCTACATTCAGAAAAATCTGAGAAATAATATGTTAACATGGAAAGGCCATAATGCAAAAAAGTCCTAATTCCCCCAAATGAACCAAGAGCTGATTCCCAGAAGAGGATCTTTGATCCTGAATTGGGAGTTTTCGATCTGTGCTAATTACTGACGAGCCGATGGAAATTGTCCTCCACATCTATTCTCTCTTTTGAAGGAGCACAAAAATGGAGAGACGCTTAAATAAATAGCGTTTCACGTTGGCATTGGGCCTTCCTATTCTCGAGGCATTAAGGGCCTGAGCGCAGGCGACTCATTCACCGCTTCACAACAGTGAGACAGGATGAGCCTCCCAAATTAGCAGTAAACGCTTTATCCTGAACGTCTGAATGTTTCAAGAGGAAGCAGACAAAAGTACAGGAATAAATGGCAGCCACCAGTGGGGTCGTGCACAGTCTCAACACGTGACAACACGTGACAACATGTCTCTCACCCCAAAGTCCGAGGTCCTCGAGCTGTGTGCCTACGCCACTCCCGACTCCCGAGGAGGAGAGACGTCATTTAAAGACGGACACGAGGGAACTCCCAGCATGTCACAGACACGGACGAGGACCCCAAGGAGCACAACTGCAGGTGCTTGACAGACCCGTCTTCTGTCACAAAAGTGTTCCCAGAAGTGAGCTGATTCTGCATCCACACTATGACGCTTTCATTCACTAATGACACTTATAAACGAGAAGGACCTCCGGCCATCGTAGCGTTTTCACATCATTTACTGAAGTACCACAAACCACCAAAAACACACACATGATGGCGTGTGCATCGGCGGGGACAGCGTCAGGAAGTGTCCTCCACGCCAGGCATGGATTACACACAGAGAGGAGCAGCGGCAAATGCAAAACGCACCAAAACCGCTCACTTTGTATGTGGGAATGAAAAGTGAATTGTGACACCAGCATACGCTGAGAAACACTGAGGGAAAGAATGGGCTGCCACTAGTAAAGAGAAAAGTGAGGTGAAGTTGAGTTTCACCACAAGAGGACGCTGTGCCTCTCATCTCATCTGTGACCTCTTTGTCCGTGACGAGATTTAGTGTGGTGTGTGACTGCAGGGGACTCTTCGGGAGGATGAGCTGACAGAGCTGGAGAAAGAGAACTTGATGGTGTCGTGCTAAGTGAAGGAACTCACACAAAAAGAGAAGCAGGGACTAGGAGAGGAGCAAAAGGAGGACGCAGGTAATCCAAAATACGGTCACCAAAATGAAAAGCATAACCGAGAGAAGCAGACACAGCCGCCTTCGTAACGGGAGCATTTTCATCAACACTCAAAGTCAAGGTCTGAACTTGCTGTCTGGAATGGCAAAGAGATGCTGACCTTTAACCCATCGCCATGATGACATCACTGGCCGCTTTGTCCCGACTCGTTCCCCAGGCAACACTGGAATAAATTCTCATGAAAATGAAGCAAAACAATGATCACCATCTCAAATCATTTTTCAATGAATGAAAAATTGGAACTCTGTGTGTGTTCAACCCTAACCCTAAGCCTAACCGCAAGCAGGAACAAAATATTATGGCTAAACATAAGAAAACAATACATAAGAATAACTCATTTATGACAGATGGCGTCAAGGCTGGGGGGCTGTCAAGAGGCAGGGCCTGTTAAAGCCCATTGCGGCACTTCCTGTGTGATTTTGGGCTATACAGAAATAAACTGTGTGTGTGTGCGTTACCTCTGACCCCAAATGAGTGCCAGGCAGCAATGAAACGTAGGAAGTGTCGGGCAGGTGCGGCTGAGGCTCACTCGCGGGCTCATCCGGGGTAAACGCTAGCACTCCGGGCCACAAGGGGGCGCTGTCACTGATGATGTCATCTCTGAGAATCCGCCCACTCGGGGGAACTGACTCCACCCCCTTCGCTCCCTCCACTGTAAAGCAGAGGCGCTCCTGGAGAGAGCAGACCGCAGAAACACAGACCACCCTACCGAGCCTTGAACCCGGATGATTACTTCAGTTTATTATTTTACATTTTGTTCTTACTCGACGCACGTTTTTATCTGTGACCCTGTGATCACTCAGCCAACAAACAGCAGGTAGTACACGAGGCAGGTGGAAGGAGACAGCCAGTAGTTTTCGGCTGTGGAAGAGCCCCTCGGGTGGTGAGGGACATAAGTGCCACTTGTCTGTAGTCAATATGTGAAGCGACGCCTGGTGACAGAGGACACCACAAAGCTGGTCAGCACTGGCCTTGAGAACCCGTCCCCACAATTCTTTATTTACAATCTTATTGAATGAAGTGAGGATCACACTGCACAGCTGTGAAGTTGCACTCCAAACCGATTTTAGAGGCCGTTTCTTATAACAAACCTCGTGTGCTTCGCTGATCACGACCGGCCAGCTCACACCGCCGGCCAGCTCACCGTTAGACTGGTGACGTCTGATCTTTTCTGCTGATTTTTATCAAATGTTTATTTGACAGAGTGATTTTCTTAAAGCTGAAGTACGAGTATTTTTTGGTAATAGAAGATAACAAGATGTGACTTTTTCTCTTGAAGACGCCTTGTCTCTTTGTCCGAACTTCCCCTGACATTCTACAATTGTAAATTCAAATATCTGTTCAGCTATTAAGAAAGAAAAGCGCATGACACCTACAAAGATGGTCATTTGTCCCATTGACAACATTTGTGTCCTTTGATTGCTGACCGCATTCCGTACCCGGCAGCCCAAAGTGGCGGCTCTCTGAAAAGATTGGAATTAATGGTTACGGACGATGAACTGCACTCCGGGACTCCTGCATGGAGCTCTGTGTTCACACGCGGCAGACCTGACTCACTTAGACATCATCTTTATGCCATTTTGGACTCAATCATCTATAAATGTAAGCTTCTCCCTTCTTTTTACAGTTTAGGATTCCACTTCCTATCTGCACACAGGGCTCCATGTTGAAGAGACAAAGCTCGATGTGACAGAGCAGCCGGGGTAGGCGCCGCGCGAGGCGAGTGCACGCAGCCCGCTATCCACCTCTCTAACCCGGGAGACTAATGATTTTTTTTTCTTCCCTTCCGATTTTCTGGACACCTTGGTGCAACCTTCCTATTTCACCAAGCAGTCATTATCAAGCCAATTTAAGAGAAGCTGCCGCAGACGGATGGAAGGCACAACCTCCCTCTGGACAGACCTGACCTTATAGTTAGTATGCCTGGATGGGAGTGCCGCCGCGGACCCCTGGAGATGGAGTCTTTTATCTTCATTTTTTCTTTCCTCTCTCAGACTTTTTTTTTTCCTCTGTTTTCAGAATTTAAGTGAGTCTCCCGTCTTCGTCTTCTTCTTCTTCTTCTGTTTTTGTTTAAGACAGGCAGTGCTGTCGGAGGTGGTGAATCCGAGTTTAAAAAATGACTGCCGGCTTCAGGAGTGCGTCGGGGGGCTTAAGGAAGTCACTTTGGCTACTGGGTGATGCGGTTCATGCTGAGGGACAAGGGCTCCTTTAACAGAATGCACCGCATAAAAACAAAGTGCCATCTTCTCATGTGGGATGGCTCCACTGTAACGGCCGTAGCAGTAAAAATGAATATCAGTGAACTGATTTATTAGGCGTGCCTTTGACTTATAAAATAGCATCTTAGAAGGTGTGCAGTATGAAAGGAAGGCGAGAGCTGAGGACCAGCTGGCACCTCATTTAGTGCTGGCACAATAAACAAAACGAAAAGTTCAGTGAATATCTGAGAGCTAGTCATTAAGCCCGTTACAATAACGGGCGCTAGAACAGTAGTGCAGAAACATTAGTAGGAACGGTCTGTATTTAATGGCAAGGGAGCTTAATATTTTTGCAAGAAGCCTAAAGTAAAATAATAATAAAAATGAAATAGAAACGTATACAACAATACAGTAACTATAATTAATATTACATTTATCCTCTCCTCTGTGGCTGCTGATTGATAAGTTGTTTCCGTTTGAAGATCTCTTCTCCTGCCTCTCTTTATTTTAGCTTGTTGCTGACGCAGTGATTTTCGTTCATCCGCAGTAAGACTTGCTCTCTTAGCTCTGTGTGTTTTGCCATTTTTCTGACTCTCATTTTCCTCTTCTTCAATAGATTCATTTGCTCAGCAACAGATTTCATGTGCGCGAAAATAAATCTACTTTTAAAAGTCATCCTATTGTAATATCATGAAAGTTCGTATATTTAAGAAAACCCCTTCAACGACTGACACTTTACCGGGCCAAGCTTCTTAATCGCAAATCTGACATCCTCAGAGTGAGGAAGCTGGTCTCCGTGTCTCAGTACCTGATTGGATTTTTCTTGCGTTATGTTTTAGGTCTTACCTCATTTACCGAAATCCGATTGGATCGGCCGTGCGATATTTTATAGGAACCACCTTCTCTGTCTTGTGTGACGCGTCAGGCGGCCTTTGAAGCATCTGCTAGAGGCCGGTGACTCTGCCACCCATTCCGCCCTTCCCTGTTCTTCCGCCTTGTCCGTAATATGCGTTGAAGAGTGCCCCGCGCATGCGCACTTCACCAGAAGACACACACACACGGACACATGGACGCACACAGGGGTTTTATTAAAGAGGATAGTCGTGGACCTCCTCGTCATGTGGTGCCTCTTTCATCAGGTGACTTTATCTGTTTTTATTCATGGAGCTACATGTGCTTCAGAATCCAGTCTGGGACTGAACTCCAACTTCCAGCAGTTTCAGGTTTTAAATAGCCTGTGGGGTGAAAGAAGGGGGTCCAGAGCTGGGCCCGAGGGGACGTCGGTGGACTTCATCATCCAGGGTGCGAGCAAAAGAAAAGAGGCTGAGACTTCTTACCTTACCATAGTCACTTGGTTGCGCCCTCCTTGCACATGTGCGACAAAGCCAAAAATCATAACCGTGCTAGAATATTTATTTGGGACTCGGTAACTTGGGTTATTTCTACCACCGCAGATATCTGTGTGGGCCAGCTGCAATAAAACTCACAAGAACTTGCCTTACATCTTGAACATGACAGCCGGCTCAGAAAATGAACGCACTGGTTTTGTCTTGTCCGTAATCTTCCTACGACAAGATGACAATGGAGCAGCGTGAAGACAAAACTCTAGCGTGATGGAATGTAGAGGAAAGAGGCCTCGCCTGAAGGCTTGTTCATCTGGAGGAGGACCACCGGCTCAAGACAACGCTTCAACTCAGTGAAACTCTGGGATGTAGCGCAGTGTCTCTTTTCTACTAAGCTGGAAGAATATCAGGACAAACCCGCAATGGGGTGCAAGATAATGAGATGAAAACCAAACTTAAATCATGAATTATCAAAGCTCGATATCTAATTCAAAAAACACCCATAAAGTCCTAACTCCTATAACAGAAGTTTATAAAATCTTCCAAAATCTTGGATGCGTCAAATATCATGCCACCATCTTAAATAGTGTTGGTTAAATTACATCATGCATTACAACTGTTACAACTGAGCTCTTTTATTAATTTGTTTTATGCTTTTACGTATTTTGTTGGTGTTATTCCAGGCAGTTTCCTGCATTGCCAAATATGTCGACTCATATTATGTGATTTATTTTCTTTTGAAATAGCCACAGAAAACATATCAAAAGAGGGTGCAGGCCTCGAAAGACCCTAAACCAGAGGAGTACTCCCCTAATCTGGAAAGCCTCCTTAAGCCTCACCCCAGGCCGCCTGATACCAGACTTTGCCTTGCACAGGCCCAAATGGGGCTCAGGCTTGTAAAGTTCAAAATATCACAGAACTGCCCGTTTGAAGAGAGGATTACCCTAAACACCCATCTTCGGGACAAAACACAAAAAAATGTTCTTTCAATTTCAAGGATTCAATAAATAAACACAATTTCATCACAAACCAGGGAAGAAAGGGGCACACACATATTCAGAGAAAGGGTTTGCCTAAAATGGCAACTCGGAGTTAACAACGTCAATTTGAAATCCAAATACTTAGTCGCAATAACAAAAAAAATAGCCGAAAATTCACAAAGGCACCCACAATCACCCAAACGTCACAACTCTCAATGCCAACATGGAGGGCGTGGCTCTCTGCTTCAGATAAATGCACTCGTTTGCTGGGGGTGTAGTCATGGGGGTCATGACCTTTGATGTTGTTAGGGTTTAAAGGTCAGCACTGGCAGCCACATTTTATCTGAGTTTGTGAATTCTTGCTTTGTTTATTTTGGGTTTCTGAACTTCTGCCATCTTCTAAGACTTGTGCTCTGCCTTTGATGCTTGATTTATTTTTGACAGTTGCTTCCAATCCTCGCTGGTTTTTAACAAGGACTTCCGTTACCTGATCCTTTCCTCCTCTCTCGGGTGTGAGATGAATAAACTGTTCTCCTAATTCTGATTGGTGCAGGGATTGTGTTTTCTGCCAAGCATTTTTGTATGTGTTGGCATTTTCCGTTATGAACGGCGGCTGGTCCCTCAGATGTCCACCGGTGGCGCTCTCAGCTGTTATCAAATAGGAAATTGCCCAACATTATTCATTTTCTCGTTTTTTTTGTCCACTAAAGTCCTTCATCCTTTACAAGAGAGTAATGTACGGAGCGCACCGAATGGCATTTTCAGTTTTAAGTGGGCTGCACAACCCTAAAATGGCTGGCATTATTGGTTTTGCAAAGAAAAAAAAAAAGAAAAACACGCAAGATTATTAATCTCAGCAATTCAAGACTCTTGTAACAAAAAGTGAAGGCTAAGCCGACAAAGAGTTAATTTCTGAGGTATGAATTTTAACAAATAATTCCTAAAACTCCAAGAAAAGAAACCCCTTTCTATTTGCGTCTATCTCAGGTATATCAGAAGTGTCACTAATCATTTTAAACTATGCACTTTTATGTTTTCTCTGTCTCTCTAAGCTTTCTACTCCCTCTGTTCTTTGATATAACAAGGACAGTTTCAGACAAGGCTTCAGCTCAACTAAGGAAAGCTTAAAGATCTGGAGATGGAAAAGCAAGGTATTTAAAATTTATACAGTTTATAATGCCTTTGTTCTGAACTTGAGCGTCTTGCAGAAGCGTTTCTTTTTTCCTTGGGACCCTGGCGTCCATTTGTCCTGTTCTTCTTTTGGCTTATTAATATGGAAGAGTATCTTTACTTCCCAGGTCTGTCATTAAACTGTATGCACAGTCATGACTGACCCGGCCTAATCAATCGGCGATCTATATGTGTTTGACTGATAAAGGAGCCAATTAGATTTTAGCAACTTAAGGGACAGATTCAATGTCACCTGTTTATTAAGCTCTGCGCGTCGCTCTCGGTGCACAAAACTAGCTGGGTGAAGAGCCAGCGAAAAAACTGCAGCCCTCCATCAGGTCTATCCAGGGTTCTAAAACCGCTCATTTATGGAAAACACGATATCAGAATAAACTGTTGCAATTGATTCATCGAGGATTTCTTGAGGTGATGGTTCATCCGGCAAATAAAGCTTGGATGTTCACTCGACTCTGCCCTTGTTGTCCAGAGTTAGACTAACCTACAGTGTGCGGGGAAGAGAAACCAAGCAGGATATGAACAGCAATGAGGACGACTCGTAGGTGACGTCTGTTGTCAGGCTGGTAAGTGGCACAGCGCCAACTGCACTGCAGCTCAGACGCCGAATTGACTTCCCCAGGTGTTCTTCGGGCAGAGATTATTTAAGAACAACTTCTATGATTTGTAAAGCAGCTAACCAGGAGATGCACATTTCATACAGGAATTAAATCAGAAGTAAAAGGCGGTCTTAGCTTAAGAACGTGAGGTGCTTTTCACATCAGAGAGTTTGTTATAATCGTAGTTAGACACGAATTGCAAAACAGTCAGAATTCTCTTATATTACCAGAGCCAAATCTCTTTAATCTAAAAAGAAAAAGAAGCTACAATTCCAAACCAGAAATTCGAAATCAGGACTTGCTAAGCACCTTGATTCACTGATCATATCTGCAATCACAAACAAAGAGGTCTTCATTAGAGAACACGGGACGGGGAGGAGATCCTGAGAAACCAGGCAAGACAACCCATCATAGCGGCTTCTGAAATTGGGACACAAATCGCTTAAAATTTCAAGAAAAGAATAAACGTCCAACTCACATATTAAAAACAAAGCCTTTGTAATCATCTGAAGCACAAATGAATTTCAAGTCTGCCGAAAATGGGTTTGCCAGTTCTTAACACTCGACTTTGAACCTCAACTGAGACACACCGATCTGCGCCAAGCGAGGCCGACTGTCCAGCTGGCTGCGTCTTTAATCGCTTTACTCTCACTTTGTGCTCCTCCCTCAATGCCAGCCTGACATGAAGCGCCGCAGCAACCAATGAATGAGCTGTGACCGGGCAGGACTCGCAACCAATGGATGAGGGGCGGCAGGTCTTCAAGTTCACATATCGTTCCTGTTTAAGCACACCAGCCATTCACCAAAAGATTTCTTTAACAATATTTTAGCAAAATTATGTTTGATTTGAGGCATTGAGAGCATGTGATTGATATGCTGACATATGGATTATGTGACAAAAGCAAATCGAGACTTCTTATGAATGTTTTCATGTTGTGTGCTGTTGTTCAGCGTTTGTCCCCATTGAAGCCCAGTGTATCAGCAATAAAATCTTGAAATTAAAATTTTTGTAAGCCATCCCTACTGACAATGAGTGGTAATTATTAGATAAATATTTATACATTGAGATATCATTTTTGGGAGTCAGCGTTCCTTTAAGTTTATCTATCTTTCCTGCTAATGCAGGATCAAAATACCGTAGTCCTTGTGCAGTTTGAAATAACCCGAACTTCAGCTCTCTGCTTGATAACATGAATCTGTAAAAGGTTAAATGAAAGAATGGATTGCATTTTGACATACATACTAGGGGGCTTGCCCCCCTGCTCACTTCGCTTGCCAACCCCCCATGGCTTGCACTATGCAACACTACTTTTCCCTGATGGTAACACGAATTAGACGATCTACAAGTCTCCAACTTAACGTTTAAATTCGAACAATATATTCAATCTGTTTTCGCTGTTCTGTGATTTCACCGAGTAATAATTTCTGTTTGTTTGCGCTGATGCGATCTTTTCTATCATTTTTTTGAGACTTTCGAATTTTACTACTTTCATTATTTCTAAACTGCTCTGCATGTGTATCATGCCAACATTTTTGAATTCTTTACAATGTTCTCCTTTGTCTTCTACTCTTTGTCTTTTATTTTCGGCCTCTGGCCTGGTTAAATCTCTTGGTACAAAGTCTTGTCTCTCTGAAAAAGTCCCATCTTGTCCCAGGATTTATTTATTATATATATATATATATATATATATATATATATATTGTGGTACGCGGCTGGGCGTCAGACCCGGCCGGGACGCCTGGAAGGACGAGGTGGTGGCGTGTTCGTCCTCCGGGCCACGAGGGGGCAACCGCCCTGGACTAGAAGAGACCGTTGGGGCCTCTGGTCACCGCCAGGGGGCGCCCCGAGCCTCATGGAGCCCGGGACTATTTTAATGCTGCCACACCAATGGAAGATGATCCTTCCAGGGTCACCCGGAGTGTTTCTGGGTGCTCTCCTGACTCTTCCGCCACACCAGGAAGTGACGTCAGGCAGAGCACCTGGAACTCATCCGGGTGACTATAAATGGGGCCGCCTCCCTCCTATCAATGAGCTGGAGTCGGGAGCAGGAGCAGGACGAAGCTCCTGGAGAGAGAGTAGAGGTGGCCCAGGGACAAGGCGAGAAAAGGTCCAGGAGAAGGGAGACTGGGGCTAAAGCACTGTGAGTTGTGCGGGACTGAGCTGTGTTGTGTGGAGAACGGGAAGAAAATAAAGAGTTTTGAATAAAGATGTGGTCTCAGTCTGGTGGTGTCCGGGCAAATCTCACAATATATATATAGATACTGTATATATATATATAAATATATATTCCTGAGATCATTCATTTTCAACATGTCCAGCATAATCACGTATGCCAGTCGGGATGCGATTCTGAGGCTCTACAAATACGTTTTGCCACTCAATTTGCAGTAATCAGTTCTCCTTGTCCACAGTTCATCTAATGAATGCGGCATCTTTCTTGTGACGCGTTCTAAATCTTCTTTAGACCGCGATGGCTGATTTTAGCTTGGCTTCGCTGTCTCGTCGTGGGTCAGTCAGAACCGTGACAATACTGTAATAAACAAGCTATTAAAGCTATTATTAAACAATGATAAAATAAATGAGTCTTACTTCACCGTGTTCTTTACATGTCATCATGCTTGCAACTGAAGTTAGGATCATTTAAAGGATGGTTTTCTGAGCCATCTCTACCCGCTTCATGTTTCTGTGTGGTTCACAAAAACCTTTGCCCCCCTGGATGCCCCCCTGGACGCCCATGTGGCTAACCGCCCACAGAGCAGGACCTCAGCCGTCAGTCGATGATGACAACAGCCAGCTTTGTAATGAAGACGTCCCTGATGGCGTGTCTTGCAAACAGCGTGTGGGGCCGTGTAACAAATGCATGAATAATGACTTTACAAAAATCTTTTTAGAAGAATTGCCATCTCAATCGTGCCATTATCATCTGCCATATATTCTGGCTCATTTATTATTCACTCTGATATGGTCCATTTTTCAGTGGAACGAAAGCTGTGAAAGTAGGTTTCTTTTATAACTCCCATGGCTAATTTAATTCTACTTAAATACACATACTTCAGCACATAGCACATGCTACCCAACATGATTTTATGTGTGAATCAGTTTAATAAGTTTTCAGATCATTAACTAAAAGGAAGCATGGCAAAAGACTATTTAGCCAATGAGTTGTCACCTTTCATTTACCAAGAGGTCATAAAAAGGAACATTTCCATGGTGCAAGAATCATAATTATAATAAACAACAATCTAAGAGTGTAAAGGCCCGGGCCTGCAGCACAATAAAGCCATCAGTCCTTCTGTTCACATCCAGCCATATTATTAACCCTTATCATGACGCCGCTCCGCTGTCGCCGGTAACAACATGCCAGCCGCTCTCGACGCGCCCGCCGCATCTATCTATTGGCATTCTGAAAAACCAAAAAATCGCACGGAATTGAACACAAGATGCTCAGCGCCACGTTCCCTGCTGCTCGGCCTTCTTATTATAAAGAGCACATTTTCCAGGAGCTACGGCTTCATTCCACAGTGGGCCTTATTAGTGACACGCCAAGTTAAGGAATCTGAATAAGAGGTAAAAGGTTAACAGAATATATTTAGACCTGCAGACTAATCCTGATTAATATAATAGATATGTACTGGCAGATAAAATCCAACATTTAGAATGGGAAACGCCGCGCCAGGGAGAGAACAAGGCGTATGTCGGACCAGCACTGCCTATGACAAAATGAGAAGAATTTAGCATTTCCACTTCTGCATTTCAATGTTGTCAACTTGGTGAGCCGCTGCTGCCGGGCTTAGCCGTTGGAATTGAATGCGTGGCGTCCACGGGTCTTGGGAGGATTTCTTAGGCAAGTCTTTCAGTTTGCACGTTTCAAATGGTATCTCCGGGTGGACAGGACAGTACGTCTCATGTTAAACCGTAAAATGGGGGGCACCTCCTGTGGACGTGTGTGTCTGTCTGTCTGTCCACATGGGACAATTCAACCCTCACCCCAAGTCCAGACAGGAGCGACTGGACTGATTCAGGACTAAGAGGAACTGAAGGAGCTGAACCTTCTCAGTTTAAGCAAACGGAAATGAAGAGGTGACAGTCCAGTCAATCGAGATGGTGACTTTAAAATGAGTCCATCAAGAACACGGGGACACTGTTGGCAACTTGTTAAGAGTAAATTTCACACAAACATTAGGCATACACATGGAATGTGTGGTGGAGAGCTGGGCTTTAGGGGTCTTCAAAACTCGACTTGATGTTATTTTGGACGATCCCAGTAAAAAGGATGGACCAGCTTGTTGGCCTGAATGCCCTGCTCTTGTCGCAACTTTCTAATGTTCACAATGCAAAATATGTGGAGCCCAGGGGGGGTCTGCACCCCATAATAATCCCATGGACCAACTGAAAGCAAGAAAATCAAAGCATGTGGGGTCCTTAAAAATCCATTTGAAGAGCAGGCGAGGTTTTATAAATCACTCCCTTCCCATTGCTGAGCTCTTCAAAGGCAGCAGACCACGAGGTCTCCACACGCTGGATGTGCCAAGAGCTTGTCTGCCATGGAAGGTGGGCACTTTCATAGGAATTGAATAAATAGGAGCCTCAGACGGGCAGTGCTATCACTTTAGTCACGATGAAGAAGGTGATGGCGATTACTGATGCGACAGTGTCAGTGTTCACCGTGTCCTTCTCCCAGTTTATTCTTTTAGCTTTTCTCTGGCCTTTAAAAATAGGAAAGCAAAGTCAGCAGTCCTGCGAAGCTCATAAGATATGATGTGTCCTTCAAGTAACGAGATGAGCCTGTGGCCGCACTACACAGAAGACTTCAATTCCCAGGTGTCAGCGGGAATCCAAATGGGCCGACGGAAAGAGACTTTGATTGGCAGACATTTTAAGGGGAGTTGCTGTTTAGAAGGAACAAATCAGAGTGGAGCCGCAGAGGTCCGCCACCCACAACATCTAAATAGTCCAAATAGTGGATGCTCAGAAGTACAAGGCCTTTGTGTGCCGGTTGAGAGTGCTTGTCTGCTGTGACCTGTCTACTTGAAATCAACATCCTGACTGATGATGTTCTCCATAGCCAATTCATTTTATATTCCATAGTACTGGAGTGAAACATCGGCACTGCAGCACTAACAGGACCCCCCAGTCACCACAAGAGTGCAATGGCAGCCTATAGTGCCTTCAATGTCCCTCACGTTACACCTACAGATGTCACTGGAGACCTACCCAGTCCATGTGGCCATTCCTAGGTGTACCTCAGTGACGGGGCCTTGAGGTGACTGGGAAGCCATTCATAGAGTGCATGACGGGTTCTCGGTTAAAACCATTTTTCCTAACGTACCTTCCACCGTCCAAGGCTATCTGCTCTTCTGGGTGACATCCTTCTAAAGATAATAGATGTTTCATCCCTTTTTATGGTCCATTGTGATTTTTGGTCAAAGTCGTTGTTCCTGTTCCTTCATCTCAGACCGTTTAGCACACACGCAGACACTTTTTCTGACACTGGTGCCCTTCTCTGTTCTCGCCAGGGCCATCGTTGGAGGGTGCACAGGGTTCAGGGGGCCCATCAGACCCAGACGCCATTTTGATCAAATCTGATCAGAAGGTCCAGTCCCATGGCTTACAGGCCAGTAAGATTAAAATGTTGTTAAGTGCAGTCCAAGAGCTGAGACTTTCACAGATGACAATGAGGAGCCATGAGCTCCTGTGCTGCTAATTCAGTGTCCAGACACCTCAGCGGAGGATCCCATTGAGGGAGTGCAGTGTGGAAAGCAACACACCATTTTATAAAAGAGCGAGAAAGACAGTGGACTCCATGCCACGGCGCAGTGAGGCCAGACAAACGCAGCAGAGCCTCCTTTTCAGGGCCTGACTGGCATTCCTGGTGGTTTCATTGCCTTAAATGGCAGGTGGACCCTGATGTATTCAAGACCATTCCAGTTTGCCGGGTGGACTGTCTCATTTTATGCATTTCGAGTATTTCGACATTCCCAAACATGTCGACTGACTAATAAGGACATCCTTAGTGAGGGCTGACAACACGCCGAAGAAGTCTCCGTAGGCTTGTGATTGACGTGTCATTTAAATTTCTGCTTAAAGGACAAACTACTCAGAGGTAAACATAGAGAAATACATTAGGAAGGAGCCGTGTAATATCAAAAAAGCCATTATAAAGATGTTATTTGAAAGTGACAGTGGGAGTCTCTCAGGTGGAACCAGTGACTCCGCTGAAAGAAGACGCCTGCTTTGTGTTTCAGATTCGCTCTTATTTGAGTCAATAAATGCCAGTGAATAACAAGATCACTGCTCTGCTACTCTAACAAGCGCCGCCACGCCACTCGTACGAGAGTCGCGTCCGCCGGTGGGCCGTGCGCTAAGACACAGAGGCAGCTTGTCTCGAACGGAGCATCAGGGCGCCGGCTCAAATGTTAGAACGTTTCACTCCATGACACACAGAATAAATGACCAAGAGGACTTTAGGGACCTCCAGAGCTCAGTGAATAGGATGGACGGACAGCCTTGTCGGGCTGAAGGGCCTGTTCTGTCACAGTCGTCCTAATCATTGAACCGCTGCAGGGCCAACTGCCCAGCCTCGCAGGTAAAGGCAGTGGGCGATCCTTCAGCAGTCGCATCAAGCTGGCCCCGCCTCTTGGCGTTACATCCACACAACATGAGAAACGTATTCACGCTTAAAAATGTAATACATAAATACTAAACAATAGCAATATTAACGGAAAAGACGTAAAAAACAATGAAAAGGAGCGTAAGTATAAGACGGGGGTGACAAGTTGGGGCACAGCGTAACCCAAGACCACTCTGGCCAGTCCACTAGGACCCCTAATCATAAGTCTTAGACCCTCGATGTGTAACCTTGTGTATTGTTTTTCCTCCCCCATGACCCATTGCCATTATTTAAATTTCATTGCTGCACTCAGTCCAGACCCCCGCTGCTCTCGCTGTGGTGGTCGTTGCTGTCGTTGCCTCATCAGCCCAGTGTCCTGGGTTTGAAAGCCACAGTGTCTTCCTGTGTCCGAGTGGGATCTTCTCTGGTGACTCTCCCACATTCTCTCTCAATCCCAAAAAGGAGTATGCTTAGTGAGTTTGGGCCCATTGGGTGTTTGGTGTGAGTGAGCTCTGTCTGGAATGAATGAGACCACCATGTCAGCCACCTAACTGGCCGTAGTCCTACAGTGTAAATATGAAAGCGTTTGTATCTCTTGGGGCTGAAAGGCGCTATACTGTATGTATCGATATATTTGACTCCCCGCCCCTGACTCCTGGGTCCGTCGCTCCACCTTCCTCAACTCCAATTCCAACAGTCACAGTAGATGTAAACGGATGAGCTTGGAAAGTGAGCTCTGGGGGTGCCTGTCATTGTATTAAACTGGACACCCCTTAAATGACAACATGTGACACGACAGGCCCTGAAAACGGTGCCACCTTCATTGGCTCACTCTGCACCAAACACCTGCCACCGGTGTCACCACAAACACGGGGGGCTTTCAGACGTGACGCCAGCGGCCTTAATTACCGAGTCAGCATTTTCTCGTCTTAACGTAATGGCCGTAACAGGACGCCAACCTCACAGCTCTCCAGACGCTCTCCACTGACCGTCAATTTGTCACAAACGCATCCAGTGGTGACATTTTAATGATGGATGATGCATCCATAAGACACGCTCCTCAGCTAAACAGTGCCATTTGAAAGTCTCCTACTGGGCGGAATGAGATCTTATGACAGCAGGAAGCCTTTCTGGTGAAATTAGCTTTCTTCTTGGCCCAAAACCAGCTCTTCACATTTGAGATAACATTTCTGACCACAAGTACTGTATCTGGATGAGTGATCAGCGTACTGCGGGCTGTATAATTGAGTGGAGCGAGGCGTGATTGAAGTGCGGAGGACAGCACTCATGTGACAGGCCTTTTGTTCTCGAGGCCCGATGACACAAAGCCCCGTTAACGAGCGTTAGGACGGCCATTGGGAGGAGTGCCTCACGTGAAGCTCCAAGTCTTTCGAACTAATCGATGAAGTGTGCGGCGTTAATGAAACGGCTGTCACGCCTGCTGCAGCTCGGGTCATCTGATGGTCTGCTTTGATGTGAAACGGGCTGGCGTGGCCCCCCTCAGGTTTAAAGCCCAAGGGTTAGTGCCCACCCTCACTTGCCTTGCCATGCCTCACAACATACACAACCTGGCATTCAAGTGAAAGGCACTATAAAAAAGGAAAAGACCAAAGGTGACTCACCGTGTGAGCGTGAACGTGACACACAACCTGTTGTGCAAATATGGACACACCTGAACTGGGACCCCACCTCCTCCTCCTGTGATGCAAGGGGGTCTATAATGACACCAAAAGTTTGGTGGGGTGTGCAAGAAAATCAAACATACTGGAAAAAACACAACTAAGAGCATTTATAAAGATAACAAGACACTTCAAGGTGGTGGGAGCCTAACCTGGGAGGACAGGAAAGAGGTGCCAGACCACCGCAGGGTCCATCACACACACACACAGAATTAACACCCTGGGGACGCAGACACGGGGACAACAAGCAAACTGCACACAGGCAACGATGGCCAGGTGTGGGATTTGCACCCCGGGGGGCCGCGTTATAAATAAAGCATCAATAAAATGAAACACAGAATGACTTGAAACCAAACCCCCTAAAACACAAAACGCCTTTCATGCAGATGTACCCCTGAAGTGGGGCTCTCCACTCTTGTCCTGACTTTGAACATGAAGGTTTCCCAATTGAACAGATTGTCAGTCGTTTTACTGTTTAGTGGGCCTCTGCAAGTGACAAAGACCCTCAGATAGTTTAGGGCTTTGCAGCAATCCCAGAAATCAGACTGGAAGAAGCTTGTTAAACGCCATGCTGCTCAGATTTGGGGTGAGCCGCTGATGGGGGCCTCAGTTGAGCTGCTTCTGTTGACGTCCCTTGCACTGCTTTTATAGCGCAGAAGGCATCGTGACAAGATGGCAGATGGTTAGTTGGTGCTGCTCTCTCATAGCTCCACGGGTGTGAAGTTTGCACGTTCCCTGTATGTTCTTACAAGTTCTCTCTAACTTCCCCTTTCTTCTCCGATGTCCCAGAGTGTCAAGGCCATGTCCCACTACGGGACGTTTCCTTGATTTTCAGTCGTAGCTCTCATTCACATCATCTTAGCAAGTCGGAGGCAGTCGGGGTCTGCACACCCATGAAGTCAGTCGTCTAATGTGACATTCCCAGTGACTCAGCCCAACTCGCTCCGTCAACATGAAAAGGTTTGACTTTGTCTTTAGTTGTAGGGGGCGTCTCTGTGTTCATGTGTGCTGACAACCAATCAGCACTCATCTGTCAGTACAACGTGATGAGGCTTTGGACCTCGTCTGCCTTGTGTCATGTGATTCCCACACCAGTAGAAAGAAGGAAAGGCGGCGATTGTGTCCATGCCTGTTAACCCTTTGTGCAGCACCAGCTCCATCAGGTAGCACGTCAAAAAGAGTCGAGCGCGACTGCCCTTTAAAGTCATCACTCAGTCACCAGAACGAAGATGAAGAGTAACAGACCTTGTGTTCAAGGTGGAAGTTTTAAAGTCCCCCTGACATAACAGCAGACCCCAGAGCTGAAAGTCTAAATTTGAAATGGATCATAATAGGACTCTGGGTCTGCGAAGACAATGGGGTATAAAGTGAACAATGGACTTGGACTTGGCTCAGTGGGTGCGCTGTACCCCAGGCTGTAGCATCGAGGGGTCACTTTTACGACATCTCAAATGTAAAAAATCATTTGCAGCGCCTTTCACAACGGCACATTACAATATTTATTAAGTGAGATGAGTTGCTTAGAAAGTTCAGGTAGGAGATAATTCATAATGTCAGCCCATAAACTTTCACTGCAAAATCGAAGGACCTTTCCTTGTTTAGGGGGCCCATAACATTTCTCATGGTCTCCTTCTAATCAAAAACGTGTCCAGAATCTGCGACATGAATAATTGAACCCTCTAATTAAGAGCAGTGAATGTAAAGCTGCTGCCAGACGGTTTTATCGAAAGTGCGCTTCATCCGCCATTCTCAGAACGGTAGTCGGCTAAATTATTAACGGCCATTGATGATCAGCACTGATTATTGAGTGCTGATTTACGATTACTTCCTATTTCAAAAGCAATATGCAGGTATTAGCTTTACAAACCAATCAACAGGACCGTATTGAAATGAGCAGTGCATGCTGGGTATACGTCTTTGGGGGTCATCACAATGAGTACTCAAAGCCCACCCGAATCTTTGGACACTTGTGAGCTTCGCTTGCTCTGCCCGAGCCTTGCTGGTCTTTTCCCATCGGTGAGCGTCGACATCGCCGGACCGTCCGCCCCACTCTGTCATTCTGCACACGTCCTCTTTCAGATTACAGAAGGTGAACCACAATAAGTGACCCCCCCCCCTTAATAACGCCTCCCTATTCTTCTTCATGCTGTACGCACCACCGGAAGGCAAAGTGGGCTCAGCAGGCCCACCGAGAAGGCAGCCTTGGGTGGTGCAGGCGTTGTTTGAAAATGGCAGCTGCCCTCCAACAGACCCCCACACGTCTGCTTCTTGGGTACGGGAGACGCTCCTGTCAGCTGCCGTTACCGAGTGATTCTGAAGGGGCAGCCACAATGTCACATATGGGGTTCTGATGACACAATGTATTATGTGACTTCAGAGTCACGTGACTGGCAAAGAGCATGGCAGTAATGAAGGAGCAAAATGGCGACAAGGGCCTCAAAAAAAGGAGCAAAACCAAACCAGAGGCCTCATTGATAAAGAAAGGGAAAACTGGATGGACGAGCCTGTGTATATTCACGACAACTCCGACCCATCCATACGTGACATGTCAGAGACTTTAGGAAACGGTGACATCCTCCATCAAGCAGGGAAGTGTAGCCAAATGACGTGTGATAATTTGTGTCACCAAGTTGTTATGACGACAAACAAATGACAGCTCCAAACTGATGAACGTGACACCCAGCTCAAACTGCTGTTCCTTTTTAAAGGGCCAATGCTGCGTATTTGCACTGAAGGACTTTTTGGGTTTGTCATCAGTTGATTTGGGCCGACAGGTCAGGAATGCCCCAGCCCAGCTAAACTCCATCATGGCCACTGCGCCAGCCTTGTATGGAGCGAGTGCACATGTATAGAAGATGACAGCCATGTCTGGTCCCCCTAACGTAATTAGATCATTGAACGACACTCATCCTGCAGTAAAGCCCCCCAGCGAGAACTGGCAGCAGCGACATTCCATTACCGTGCAGGCCATCCGCGATGCCAAGATGTGTCTGACGAACGTTGTGTCTCGGTGGCCTGCGTCAAGCCTTCAGTTGTTTACTTCAAGGCCCAGTTGCTTTGTCAGATCTGACAGTCCAGTGTGCGGTGAAGGCTTGTCGGTAAGGTGACTGGCTGAACCCGCAGTGTTTCGTATCTTCTGTGCTCTTCATTGTGTTGGCATCAGGATTAGAAGGCCTTATGCAGGAGCCATGGAGCAGCACCTGTTCAAGGACCACCTAAAAACGTTAATCAAGTTACAAAGTCTGTGGACCTGCCTGCAGACGTACCCGATAAAGGAAATGGGCCTGAAGACACATCGGTGGGCTGCTCAACGGCACTTTTTGGTCCGCTTTGTACTGGACATCTTGAGACCAGTGAGCCTTAAATGTGTCACCTTGGAGTCCTGCCTGACTGCTATCTGAGCCCTTGGTGGCCCTCCTAAAATCTTTGACTTCTTAACAAGCGAGTCCATCCTGAAGGAAGAGGATCTGTCAGGCCATTAGTCGAGTAAAGCCATCGGCTGAAATGTTGTGTTGTCAGTTCTTCATAGAACTTCACAGCCAGGTGTCTGCTGCACACAAAACTGAAGCTGACACGAGGCCCACAGGTAAACCTCTGCACAAAGCCAGAAGAACGTTAGCAGGGTCTGAGCGCAATACGCAGAGAAATCTGAAGGTGGAGATAAAGAACGAGTCCAACGTTACTGAAAGGGCCGAGCGCTCAGGGCTTCACTACAACATGGAGGCCTGAAGCTCCGCTCCGGCATTTCAGAGACTCCCACAGACAAGCACAGTATGTCAAGGAGCCCGAGCAGGCCATCCATCCCAAAATAAGGCGCACAACAATGGCGGCCCCTGAGATGTCATCGTCATCAGCAGCAGGTTCTTTATTTTTCACATCCTTTATTTCATGGAGAAGCATTCAGTGATTTCTTCAAAGTGTGACAACAAAGTGACCTTTTCTTGTGATTCCCGTCCATTCATTCATTTATTTATTTATTCTTTCATTCAGAAAACGGCTACAAACACATTTCATTTTTTATAACACCGTTCCTTTCATCCATTCAGAGCAGGTCGGCCTAGCAAGCCTTTATTTCATGTAACGTTAGTCACTCGTTCATTTACAGACTCATTCATTCCTTCATTTCTTTACACTCGTATTCACACAATGCCTTTTCTTTTTATAACAGTCACCTTCATTCATTCATCTCATGCCCAACAAGCCCTTTGAACAGCAGTTCATTCATTCATTCATTCATTCATTCATTCATTCATTCATTCACTCCTTCATTCTTCGTGCATTTAGAGCTCACAGTGCCAGTGGCAGCTGGCAGATGGTAAAGGCCACCTCAACTTGGCAACAGGGGGCCTGCCCTCCATGGCCTGGGCATCTCGAAATGGAACTGCAGTGAACTTTTCTTCTTTCATCAATCGACGTGTTGTTCCTGGAGGAACTCCGCGCACTCGGAACAGACAGGCCTTTAATTTGCTGCGCTTTATTCTGTCGATATTCCGGTTTTGGGCGCGTAAGCTTTTCTCTTTGTAGTCAGTGCTGCGGCTGTATCAGCTGCCTAATGAATAAATTATAATAATAAATTATAAAATGTGGGGTGTATGAAAGGTGACAGTTTCAGGCAAAGGTTTATTGGAAATTCATGAGTGTGGGCTGGCGGTGGCACTGGGGCCACGGACTGAGGTGGTGCCACTCTGGTCCGATGGTACACAAGTGAGTATATACCTGTCCTCCCACCATTCATTTAATAAACTTTTTATTATAGGGGATGCCAGTCCAACACGGGGCACACATTTGCTTTGCCCACTTAACAATTTTTATACCCCGAACCTTGTGCTGGACGCTTTCAGCAAATGGACAGTTGGAAGGGGGCTCCCACAAACAAACTCCACACAGTGCCTGAGCGGGGTCTTTGGGGCAGCAGCAGCCCTTAAATGGTACATGTGTGTTAAAGTGGAAGTAGACCACCCAGTGATGGTAACATGACAGCTCATTTTACAGTGGGGTCCAATATGAAAAGGCAGCACACACTGTAAGATGGAGGTCAGTCATTTGCACTGAAGGGGCAGAGCACCCCAGGTCACCAGGGATTGGGACCCAAGCCACGAGCCCTAATCCTAGATGGCATCCCACACGGAGCCCATTTAGAAATGTCCAACAGGCACATCTTTAGAGATGTGGCGGAAAACTGAAGTGTGACACACACAAACATGCGCCTAGGATTAAAAGCCCTCATTCTGGGTTCTGAGTGGCAGTACCAATGTGCCAGCCTAATTTCATGACTGCACTGTATTTACACAGCCTTGTAACATTAATTAAGTGAGATTCTTATGAGTACCACCACCAGGGGGCACTCCACAAGCTCACAGGCTCTGAACCCTCCATCTTCATTCTTTTTCTTCTGGGCATATTGGGCACCCAGACACCACAAAGGCGGCTCATCCACTAGGGGTGGAAGTGAGCATCGTGTCCTGTGGGCCAGCAAAGGGACCTTTGGCCTTCTGACAGGGGATTGGCCGATTCAGGTGGAGTCATCACCAGCTTCCAGCCTGGCAGTCCAGTGCCATCTTGTGATGGGTGACTTGCGTCCCAGGGTCAGGAGTGCGCTCTTAAGGAATTCATTTGTTTGCTTTGCTTTGAGGTCTGACTACTTGGTACCTTTTAAATGCCACCATTTTATGTGTTTGCTTGCATCATTTGGCACCATTTTATGCATCTGTGTGGTTGTTAGGTTCTTGGCCCATGGCGTCTGTTGAGATTTTTGATTTTTTGATTTGTAACTTTTTCAGCATTAATTAATTATTATTGTTATATTTTCAGTTCTTCACTTTATGGCTCTTTTTATTTTAATGTCTGCCTGGGTGGCAAGGAGATGGCAGGTCCTTTGGCCTTTGAACCCCTGCAGGTGTATTTCTTCCCGAATTCCGCTGGCTGCAGTTTTTGTTTTCTTCTCCTCCATGGCCATCTGACCACAGCGTCGGTCTCTGACATCAGACTCTGCCATCGGACTCTGACATCGGACTCTGCCATCGGAGCACAGAGGCATGCAGACTGCACGGACTTGATGCCGATTATTTTCTTGTGGACTTTTCCATTTTGGTGTGTTTTGTTCTCTTTATTCTCCTTGCAATTGCAATTCTCTTACTTATGGTAACGCACTGTGAGCTGCACCTTACCATGAAGATGTGCCACAGAAATCAAAACTGATTGGAAGTCTCCAGGTCCTGAGGTCGTAGGTATTCTAAGATGGTGGCACACGACCAGTAGGTCACTTCTGGATGGCAGGTGATCTACTAATCCAGAAGTCACAGAGTTCTAGAGGGACCAGGAAAGGAGATTTCCAAAGAGACAGAGTGGACTTTCTTGGCCCCAGGATCACTTAAGATGAAAGTCTCCTATGATGAGGCACAGGGGCATGAGAGGAGGCTCTTGGTGGCAAAGTAGGGGCACATAGGGATTGAGGAGAAGCAAAGCAGCAGGGCTGGTGCTATGAGACAATGGAGACCTGCAAAAGATGGGGACACGTGGTGGAGCACAGAGTCTAATGGCCTGAGCTTTGGAACGCTGAGCTCCATCACTTGAAGTTCTTGATAATGTTCTACCAAGTCTTTAAAGATGGGGAATGGTGGAGACCCCCAGCATGCCTGCTGTGCCCTGGAGCAGATCCTGAATTACTGCAAGGCAGCTTTGAGGGAAGGGAAATATCAGAGGAGGCACAATGAGGTTTGTGCACCATGCTAGATAACATTTGCAGTGCTGTCACCAAGGGTAAGTGCCACTATCCAATGCCAGCAAGGACCCTCGCCATTAGCAGGCCACCAACAGAAACTGGGGTCCCACAGCACTTGACTGGGAGGTGAGAATTGATCCAGACAGGCAACTCAAGCTCCCTGAGCAGGACACACCATCAAATCAATGAGACCAGACATCATCTTGCTCTCCCAGTCCTCAAGCAGGCCATTGGATCCAAGAGACGAAGAAAAGGATGAGAAGAAGATATGCTGAGCTGGAGGAGCAGCGCAGAGAGAATGGGTGGCAGGGCGAGGTGCAAACTGACTGAAGTAGGCTGTGGTGGGCTTGCTGGCCAGTCCTCCTGAAACATCTGTGGGGCCGACAAGAGAAGTGACCTCTAGGTGGCCAGGGAGTAGAAGAGGGGAGCCATGAGGGACAACATAGCCTGGGCACAGATTGGAGTTTGATCAACCAGGGTGAGGGAGTCTGTTGAGACTCAAAGCTTCAAATGACCTCAGAAACATCACGGAAAACGTGTCCAGGTCCAGGAGGCGGTAACGCTTTGTATGTTATGCTTCATGTTATTAAATATGATTCTGTTTTCCTGTTAATCTTTTTGGTTCTTTAAGTTGTGTTGTATGTTTTAACTTTAGTTTGTGTAGTTTGTCATCGCTCTTGCATACTGAATCCAAGGGGGTGGGCCCCCTGATTGTACCCCCGGCCTACATACTGTAAGCCCTGTTCTTCTGAGGCCGTTGATGTTTGGATTCTCTTTGCTCTTCTGGATTTTGTGACTTCTTTTAATACTGACACGTGAAAGACAATACGGAAAACTAAAAAGGACCAGGAGGTGTGCATGTAGTCAAAAGAAAAAGCAAACTGATGTGGATTCAGTGCCAAAAAGGAAACTGAAAGACAGACGTCAGGAGCCAAAGCAAGAAACGTATTTACAGGAAGATTTAAGTTCTTCATGCCCAGCGCCATGCCCAGTGCCATGCCCCTGTGACCACTCCCTGGTAACCATGACCTCCACCTGAACCTGATGCTTTTCTTGGTGGTCATTGAGATCCAAATGCATACTCAGACAGACTCATTCATGGGAAAATGTAGAGCTGCCAGGTATGAATGGACGTCTGAACATTTCATTATACTTATCAGCTTTGGAAAACGAACAACATTAGGAAAGTTCAAGAAATGGACGGCTCATGTGGCCAGGCTTCCTCCTTCCCCTGATACAACCCATAAGATTAAAGACCCCAAAAAGAAAGAAAGAATAGATAGACGGAGAGTGTGAAAGGCACTATATAACAGATAGATAGATAGATAGATAGATAGATAGATAGATAGATAGATAGATAGATAGATAGATAGATAGATAGATAGATAGATAGATAGATAGATAGATAGATAGATAGATAGATAGATAGATAGATAGACCGTGTGAAAGGTGCTATATAACAGATAGAAAGGCACCATATGAAAGGTAAAGCCACTGTTGTTGCTCCCAGATGGCAGGTCTTTTTTTTTTTTAGTTCATGCTATCGCTTTTTGGGTTTGGTGAAGTGGCTGCCACCTTTCTGAACTTTATAGACAGACGGATATTTTATTTGCCCGGAAGTGGCAATGAAGATGTGACCCAAACTGGCACTTGGCGTTTACCAGAAGAACCGGACAGCGGTGTTCACGCAGAAGGTAATAAATCCGGAGAAAGACGTCAGGCTTTCTAGTGAAAGGATTTAGATGTGCTTAATTGGTCAGGAGAAGCCCCCCTGTACGTAATCTGCCATAGCAAATTCGTGGGCAGTAAGGCCATCACCCTAAGCCTGAAGCCAGCTAATGGCTCACCTGTGACATTAGAGAGGAATCAGAGGTGCCCGCTGCGTCGCCCGCTGCGTGTGCGTATTGGTAATGAGCCCGGTGAGGTGTTTATTTCTGTAAATTCCGCTCACAACAGGATGGAGTCGCGGGGTCCGCTCTCCGTGTCCCGGTTTGCTCGTGGAGATTCCGTATTCTCACGGCGGCCATTGCAGCGATGACCGTTTGTTTTGAGGACAGCAGCGGATGCTCTTCTCTCTTTTGTACTCGGCTGCCTTCTTCCTTTCCTAAAGTCTGCATAAAAATATGCTGTCTCTCTGTACTTTATTACCGTCTGGAGATAAATGGCCAGTTTTCGGTGCTGAAGAATATATAATGGTTAAAAAGTCACTTTTTTCCTGCAGCTCTACATAAATCACAGTACTAGTCAATATTTAATAATGCTTGCCTTGGTCTGGAGTCCCTTGATCACCCCTGTCATGTGTAATAGCTCCCTCTCCGATATCTTTGACATAAAAGCCCAGCTTTACTGCAATACTAACATGTAGAGGGTCATTACAGATCGACATTTACCTTAATCTGTGACTGCCAAGCATGAACCGATAAATTCCAGAGGATTCCACTGGGAGAAATCAGTAAAATTCTCGGTGGAAAGCCCTGAAAGAACATTCTGCCAAGAACAGAATCCATTTTCTGGTGAAAGGGCCATCCAGCAAATGGGCTCTGACTTCAGAGAGACGCTTCCGCCGGCAGCACTTCGGCTGACTTGAAGGTTTGAGAGACAAGCTGACAGGCCGCCATGACATGACTTGAGGGTCAAGGAAGGATCCCTGGGACTCGCCACAGAAGGGAAAAGGACGAGATGAAGAAGCTGGAAGCAAGTAAAGTGCTTGCATTATTTAGGGGTGCGCGGCGGCACGCGGGGGTGTCACGAGTTTATCTAAATCAAATCCATCATCTCCCACCTCATAATCTCAGCCGTGCTTCAGAGGAGAAGACATCAAAGCAGAGGACAGGGGCGTCTCGGCGAGGGGTCAGCCTCGTCTGTCTCTTCACGGAGATTACAATCTGCAGCTCACGTGTTGCTCTTCTTTCTTGTCAAAGAGCGGCTTCATCTTTCTTCTTCATCCTCTTCTTCTTCATCTCTCGACGCTGGCAGAACAGCGTGGCCTACTTTACCGACACGGCATGAATCGCGTGCCGCTCACCTGCGTTTTACTCTTCCCCTTCTCTCAGCCTCAGCGGGCACACGCCGGCGCCATTTCAGTGCCAGGGCTTTTAGGGCAAATTCTTAAAAAGATTCTGAAAACTTTCACATTCGACACAAGGCTTGTTTTTTTTTTATTGATTTATTTTATTATTATTATTTTTTTTCCATAAGCCTAAATATTATCCCAGTATGTCAGATCCTGTTATAATCAATTACCAGCCTAATGGCGCACACGCCAAGTGCTACAATTTAAATATACTTTTTTATTAGAATGGAGGACGGCTTTATTGATTGTGTTTTCCAAGGATTATTTTCAGAGGAGTAGAGGTTGTTTTAAGTACACTGGGTAATTGCTTGGCTACAGGTCATGCAGAACCGTGTCTCCGAGGGTAAAGCCATTCGGAACAATTAGAAGCCGATACTAGAAAGTGACAAGAAAATTAAACTGCGTTTAATTCCTTTCTTAGAAATAAGAGGCGGCACTTGAGTACCGCTGGAGCCGACCCACCCGTTATCTGCATTGGCAAAGGAGCCTTCTGGAAGGCCGGGGACAAAGTCACCAGTCACAACGACATCTTAACATTCGCTTGGTCAAAAGCGTCTTGTCGCAAGATGTAAAAATACACCATCGAGATATGGAGGGCACAGGCCCGGTGTGGGCGCTTTGCCCGGTGACAGCAGCGCCAGGCTACAGGAATTCTCCTGGAGTGCTGGACCTCTGATGGCACTGACACGTCATGACAGAGCCCGCTGAAGAATCTGGAAAGAACAGCTGCCGTGTGTCAGCTACCAGGCAGATGGCCTACGCCCCGAGGCTGAAGACGTGGCTGCGAGTGCGCCCACCGTGACTGGTGTGTTCTGCCACAGACCCCGTTCTTTGAACTATAAGAAGACATTGGTTTGACTCGTTCACACACACTTCAGAGGAAGAGACACCATTTAAAGTATACACAGCAAGGCAACAGATGCCACTCAGGACCCTCAGGAGGAGATACTTTGAGGAGGTAGGAGCTTTCAGCTCAGCTCACGTCTGAAAGGCCAGTCCCTTTGTGTGTGTTTCTGTGTTCAGGGTCGCCATGTAGGCCTGCTGTCAGTGTCCTGCTCCTGCTCCTCGATGTTTTGTATTCACTCTTCATGTCTTCTTTGTTTTGTTTCAAGTATTTTCTATGTGATGTCTCTCATTCTTCATTATCGTGTGCTTCTGGTCCTATGTGTGTCTTCATGTTCTGCTACATCTCCCCCTGTGCTTTGTGGGTGCTTCCCCATGAGGTTAGACCACCTGTCTGTCTCCACCCTGTCAAGGTGGAAGAACCCTAGTGGTCTTACTGTGGTGCCTTCTCTCTTGGTGGTCACTTCTCTGCTGCTCTTGCTGTCCTAGTGGAGGAGAATCAACTGACATTATACAAGGCGTCTTAAATCTCACCGTGTAGAAACAGAGATGTTAGGTGTGAGGTCCTTCTGCTTCCCCCTCTGTGGTTCATGACAGCTGATTGCTTTCTCTCTGTTTTAAAAAGACTCCTCACAGTTCTGTAAGGAGCTACAGACATGAAAAACAAAGCAGGGTTCCAGAGATGCAGGGCGTTCGGCACTGCGGCCTTGAAGCTCCAGCAAAAAATGGAATTCCGACCCCAGTTTACTCAGGGCCTGAGTGGAATCGTCACATTCATCCCTCGTCATGCTGCTTCACCTGGGCCCTCAAGACTGGAGGTTTACTTTGACCAGCGTGAGTGAGTGTGTGCCCATGGGCCCATGCCACGACTGGCATTCCACTAGCATATATATGGATTGAACAAGTTACTATTATCCATCCATCCATCCATCCATTGTCTCCCGCTTATCGGAGGTCGGGTCGCGGGGCCAGCAGCTTGAGCAGAGATGCCCAGACTTCCCTCTCCCCGGCCACTTCTTCTAGCTCTTCCAGGAGAATCCCAAGGCGTTCCCAGGCCAGTCGAGAGACATAGTCCCTCCAGCGTGTCCTGGGTCTTCCCCGGGGCCTCCTCCCGGTTAGACGTGCCTGGAACACCTCACCAGGGAGGCGTCCAGGAGGCATCCTGATCAGATACCCGAGCCACCTCATCTGACTCGTAGACTGGTTGGGTGAACTCCCATGCACCCTCCAGGACCCTGCTAAGGGTATAGAGCTGGTCCACTGTTCTGCGACCAGGACGAAAATCACACTGTTCCTCCTGAATCCGAGGTTCGACTATCCAACGGACCCTCCTCTCCAGAACCCCCAAATAGACTTTTCCAGGGAGGCTGAGGAGTGTGATCCCTCTGTAGTTGGAACACACCCTCCGATCCCCCTTCTTAAAGAGTGGAACTACCACCCCGGTCTGCCAATCCAGAGGCACTGTCCCTGATGTCCATGTGATGTTGCAGAGGCGTGTCAGCCAAGACAGTCCTACAACATCCAGAGCCTTGAAGAACTCCGGGCGTATCTCATCCACCCCCGGGGCCCTGCCACCAAGGAGTTTTTTGACCACCTCGGTGACCTCAGTCCCAGAGATGGGGGAGCCCACCTCTGAGTCCCCAGGCTCTGCTTCCTCATTGGAAGGCATGTTAATGGGATTGAGGAGGTCCTCGAAGTACTCCCCCCACCGACCCACAATGTCCCGAGTCGAGGTCAGCAGCGCACCATCCCCACCATATACAGTGTTGACACTGCACTGCTTCCCCTTCCTGAGACGCCAGATGGTGGACCAGAATCTCCTCGAAGCCGTCCGAAAGTCGTTCTCCATGGCCTCCCCAAACTCCTCCCACGCCCGAGTTTTTGCCTCAGCAACCACTAAAGCCGCATTCCGCTTGGCCTGCCGGTACCTACCTGTAGGACTCCTTCTTCAGCTTGACGGCATCCTTCACCGCCGGTGTCCACCAACGGGTTCGGGGATTGCCGCCACGACAGGCACCGACCACCTTACGGCCACAGCTCCGGTCAGCCGCCTCAACAATAGAGGCACGGAACATGGCCCATTCGGACTCAATGTCCCCCACCTCCCTCAGGACGTGGTCGAAGTTCTGCCGGAGGTGGGAGTTGAAAGCTACTTCTGACAGGGGGCTCTGCCAGACGTTCCAGCAGACCCTCACAACACGTTTGGGCCTACCACGCCTGACCGGCATCCTCCCCCACCATCGAAGCCAACTCACCACCAGGTGGTGATCAGTTGACAGCTCCGCCCCTCTCTTCACCCGAGTGTCCAAGACATGTGGCCGCAAGTCCGACAACACGACCACAAAGTCGATCATCGAACTGAGGCCTAGGGTGTCCTGGTGCCAAGTGCACATATGAACACCCCTATGCTTGAACATGGTGTTCGTTATGGACAATCCGTGATGAGCACAGAAGTCCAATAACAAAACACCACTCGGGTTCAGATCAGGGGGGCCATTCCTCCCAATCACGCCCTTCCAGGTCTCACTGTCATTGCCCACGTGAGCATTGAAGTCTCCCAGCAGAACGAGGGAGTCCCCAGAAGGTATGCCCTCTAGCACACCCTCCAGGGACTCCAAAAAGGGTGGGTACTCCGAACTGCTGTTCGGTGCATACGCACAAACAACAGTTAGGACCCGTCCCCCCACCCGAAGGCGGAGGGAGGCTACCCTCTCGTCTACCGGGGTAAACCCCAATGAACAGGCTCCAAGTCGGGGGGCAATAAGTATACCCACACCTGCTCGGCGCCTCTCACCGGGGGCAAGTCCAGAGTGGCACAGAGTCCAGCCCCTCTCAAGGAGATTGGTTCCAGAGTCCAAGCTGTGCGTCGAGGTGAGTCCGACTATATCTAGCCGGAACCTCTCAACCTCACGCACAAGCTCAGGCTCCTTCCCCTTCAGAGAGGTGACATTCCACGTCCCAAGAGCCAGCTTCTGTAGCCGAGGATCGGACCGCCAAGGTCCCCACCTTCGGCCACCACCCAACTCACACTGCACCCGACCTCCTTGGCCCCTCCCATAGGTGGTGAGCCCATGGGAAGGGGGACCCACGTTGCCTCTTCGGGCTGTGCCCGGACGAGCCTCATGGGTGCAGGCCTGGCCACCAGGCGCTCGCCATCGAGCCCCACCTCCAGGCCTGGCTCCAGAGTGGGGCCCCGGTGACCCGCGTCCGGGCAAGGGAAAACGCTGTCCAAAATTGTTTTTCATCATAGGAGGTTTTGTTTAACCGCTCTTTGTCTCATCCCTCACCTAGGACCAGTTTGCCTTGGGTGGCCCTACCAGGGGCATAAAGCCCCGGACAACAGAGCTCCTAGGATCATTGGGACACGCAAACCCCTCCACCACGATAAGGTGGCGGTTAAAGGAGGGGGTTACTATTATTATTATTATTATTATTATGATTATGTTATTCAGATATGACTTTGTTGAGAAGCAGGAGGCTGTGCAGTGGTCAGCACCCTGGGTTCAAATTCCATGTGCAGTTTGCTTGTTCTCCCAGTGTCCCTGTGGGTTTTCCTTCAGGTCCTCTCATCCGGGGGACTGCCAATGCCATGTTGGCCGGTGCTTACAAGACAGGCACCAAATCACAAACTGAATTCAGCAGCTTATGGAAAGCTGTGGTCTCCATCTCAATAATCAGGCGTGTGTGTGATTGTGTCACCAGAGGGCCATTCAACCCACCGCTCCTTTATCATCTCCAATGAGCCCCCAGTTGTCACCTTACAGACCTGCCCACCTGATCTGAAATCCAAAGTTCTGTTACTTTGCCACTCAAAGAACCTGCAATGAAAATTTCATACCTCCAATCTTAAAAGTACAGACAATGAGCAAAAGAGGGCGCCAAACTCACTGAGTGGGCACTGCTAGGATCTGAAAGGGGAACTTGGGGGCAAAGGGGCTTTGAGCTTGTGGAATTTACACTTCTGGTCCGGACCACTTATCACAAAATTAACTGAGGTGTCCAAGCTTTGCAAGACTCTGACTGGAAAGAAAGAAAGAAAGAAAGAAAGAAAGAAAGAAAGAAAGAAAGAAAGAAAGAAAGAAAGAAAGAAAGAAAGAAAGAAAGAAAGAAAGAAAGAAAGGCGTTCTAATAATTCATGGCTGTTCTCCTTCCAAAAACTCCAGGGAACCAACCCAACCCTGCCCTCCAGGCCCTGCTTCAATAAATCAAGACAGGAAATCGGTCCGGGGATCAATGAGCCCACCGAGAGACTAAGTGGAATGGCCCTGCCTCACAGCTTTACATGGCGCTGCGTTACACCGCAAAGATTTTATGTTAATGAAAGGTACCTGCATAGCTTTGGAAGGCACTATAGATAGATAGATAGATAGATAGATAGATAGATAGATAGATAGATAGATAGATAGATAGATAGATAGATAGATAGATAGATAGATAGATAGATAGCGTAGTTGGCAGGATTAGATAGATAGATAGATAGATAGATAGATAGATAGATAGATAGATAGATAGATAGATAGATAGATAGATAGATAGATAGATAGATAGATAGATAGATAGATAGATAGATAGATAGATAGATAGATAGTGTCACACACGTACGCATGGGAGGCAGCTAAAGGGCTTGAGTGACGGCAGTTCTGAGACATGCCGGGAGGTGGCAGAGTGCACTGACTCTTTTCCTCTCTTGCGTGCAGACCATTCCCGGGAGATTCCACCTGGCTCTCATGACATCATTTCCGGGACCAAGCCAATAGAAGGAGACCTTACTGGCTCCGGCCCCTCTGACATCACGTCCGGGCTTGAACCAATGGAGAACGAACACGTCCCTGATCCCTATGACCTCACTTCCTGTCTTCCCCTTTAAAACCCTGCCCTCTTTCCTAATTCCTCAGTCTTGTCTTGGACTCAATTGTATGCACATCAGTGCTGTTTATTTACATAAAAACAACTTTGCAGCCAGGATACCAGATTATACGGGTGGCTGCCCCAAACCTTTATCTGAGTATGTCTTGTTTGTGTGACAATAGATAGATAGATAGATAGATAGATAGATAGATAGATAGATAGATAGATAGATAGATAGATAGATAGATAGATAGATAGATAGATAGATAGATAGATAGATAGATAGATAGATAGATAGATAGATAGATAGATATGTGAAAGGCACTATCACATGGGTGCCATTACATAAAACAGATAATGGACAAAGAGAGACAAATGTGTACGGCACTATATAAAATGAATAGAGAAACCGAAATGAAATGCACTTTATAAAATGTCTATCTTGGTAAACAGACAGATGAGAAAGGCACTATACAGTATTAACAGTGAGGTGGCTCAATAGATTTGAAAGGAGGTACTATACAGGGTGAGTCAAAATTATGTTAACATTTGAATGGCGGAAACAATTTTTTCCCAAAGCGTACTTCATATGCGTGAGATGATTTACAGGAATGTCTCCACCTGTTCGCCG
Organism: Erpetoichthys calabaricus; assembly: GCF_900747795.2. Lineage (NCBI taxonomy): Eukaryota > Metazoa > Chordata > Cladistia > Polypteriformes > Polypteridae > Erpetoichthys > Erpetoichthys calabaricus. The sequence goes on along the minus strand of NC_041408.2, from coordinate 789,484 downwards.
TCATGTTCAGCACATGGACCATATGTGGCACAATAATCGTATACAAGTCTATAGATAGCAGTACCATTTGTGTTAATGTAATTTTGACTCACCCTGTATACAGTATAATGTAGTGGTGTGGAAGGTGATATATAAAATAAAGAGATATGCAGATGTGAAAGGCACTCTATACAGTAAAACAGATCAATAAGCAGATGTGAAACAAGTATGAAAGGCACTATATAAAATGGACTGTTGGACAGCTGGACAGAAGTGAAAGGCACTATATAAAACAAAGGCAGACAGACAGACAGACAGCCCACCTCAGTCATTGCGCAGCTGCCCACCTGCACCATCAGCTCCAGATGTTCTGCGCGATAAATCTCTGCTAAAAGACATCCAACTCAACGTCGTTAACTTTGATTGCTCGTCGTGTTTTTTAAAGTTATAAACATCAAGACGGGTCTGAACGTTCATCATTGAAAAAGAAACAAATTCAACTGGATAAACGCCACATCGAGGACACCTAAAGATTTAGCAAAGTGTAAATGGACAGGCAGCCCTTTGTCTTTCTGGCCCTCCATATCCCTTAAAGGAGCTGAGTGCTGCCATCTGGTGGTCCCAGGAGGTAATCCACCACATTTTAGTGCCAGTCTGCCACCCCGAGGTGAGGTGACTTCTAGTGGCTGGCTGCCCACACTCCACTGCCGGTGACTTCCTCTACTTGCACTGTTGGACGACTGACAGACTTTAATGGCTGTCCATCCATCTTCCACAGTGTAGGGGTCCTTTCGTGGCAGCCCACCCACAATGCCAATACTGTTATTGAAGTGCAGACCGTCTTCACCATTTGCTGTTCCCCTCCTGTTCCTTGCCACTTCTTCAGCCGTCTCCTATTTTAAGAGCTTTGTAGAGTAAACATGTGCCTTTGTGCCACAGAATGCGAGTGACGTGAATTTGAGAGAAATGTTGCTTTTCTCGATAAGTTCATTGAATCTGCAGAGAGTTGGCAGTCCCTCTGTCGCATGCCAGGGGCGTTGGCAGGAGGACTCTCTGGGGTACTCGCATGTCCTCGAGGTGTCAGCCTCGGTGACCTCTACTCACTCGTTTTGTCATTCAGGGCCGGTCCGGAGGTGCAGCGCGTAAACAAGCGGAGCCAATTCAGACGCAGGACGAGTGCCCGCCATTCAGCTGTGGAGAGGCAGCGGGCTAATCTCTGCGTAGAATCAAATAAGCCCACCAGTATGAAGCGTTACAAATGTGCAATTCACATTCAAGAAGTCCGAGGAGGCAGGGAGGGAGAGGATGGGGGCCGCGTTAGCAGAACGCGGGGTGGGCCTCGATAATCAGCGAGAGATGTCAGCTGCAGGTCCAGCTTTTTTTTTGTTCTTTTCTTGAAATGTAAGTGCAGTTAAAAAAATCCATTTTGGGGGGAGGACGGGGGGGTAGAAGAAGAACTTTATAGATCTATTAAAAAAAAAGGAGAGTCAAGGTGAAAGGAGTGAAAAGTTTTAATGAGACAAAGTCCAACGCGGCCGGCCCTGCTAAGTAACAAGATAGCTGACTGTCAGAAAATTTGATATTTGGTATGAAGCCCAGTTAGGGCCATCAGGAGGAAAAAATAGAAGCACATCTCCCGGGGATGATTGAGTCTCTCCAAGGAATGATTTAGGGCCTTGTTTGCATAATTGATATCTCTTGGGAACACTTGGCTTCATCGTGGGAGTGATTTAGTAGCTGGAGACTCTCGCTCTCGCTTCGCCAGGCCTTCATCCCAAACACGCCGTCGCGAAGCTCGAAAACGTAAGCGATGACGTGACGTCACGTGGCATTGCCTTCTTAACCCTGCTATCACGTGGGGCTTGCATTGTTCAGATTTCTAAGATACGGGTCCCTATCGTCATTTAGGGCAGGGGCACGTCGTTGGCCCCCCGAGTTACTGTTGTGTTTAATGGTAAAGGGGTGCCGATGGTTTGCGAAGCCACTGATTTCTGTTCCAACGTTCATCGACGATTCTCCAGGGGGGATTCACTGACGATTGTTCACACATTCAACAAGGAGTGGGCCTCGAAGACACTAAAAAAGACGAGATTGGCTCGAGACCGTTAAAAAGTTTAATGATCTTACACGCCTTCTGTATTCAAAGATGCGTTTGCTTGTACTTGCACTTCATCCAAAGAGGAAACAAGAAAAGAGAAAGCGACGCTTGCTCAGGTGAAGAAGCCATTTTCACTTTAAAACGGTAGAAATCGGAAGTCCCGCGGGTGACTCTGTGTCTGTACAACGCCCACGTGGCCTCAGGAGCTGCAGATTCGTCGTAAACCTTGCCGTCCTTAACGTATCCTTGGAGGTCACCTAAATTCTTGCATTAGCTTTAACGACCGCACCGGCAGATTCCTCTAATAATATTTCCACGCATTTCATTCTTGTTCCGTCCCGCTACGGTTCAGTGCTCTTCTAAGCCTATGGAGACGCCACACCTGCGTTACATTCAGATTGTCCTTGGATCTCCGCGAGGCACTCGGCTTCCTTAGAAGAAATGGCGATTACAAATAAGCATAATATACATAACAAACGGCAGAAAAGAAAGGCAAACAGCCCGTCTGCTGGTGGCTCATTCAAAGGGCAGATTCATTTGCATTAGGGTAGATCTCCATCCATTGACGTATTGAGTACCGGGGGACGGACCAGAATCTATCCTGGTGGCACTGGGCACAAGGCAGGGGCTTTCTGAGTCCTGGTCCGCCACTAGCGGTGATGAGCAAACCTTCGTCTCAGGATCCGTGAAAGCCGGGACAGACTTGGGAATCTTGGCAAACTCTCTGGAATGCATTGAAGTCAACAGGGAAGGAGAAACTGAAAGGTGCAGTGGTCTCTGAAGTGTCCCCGAGAGGCGGCTGCCAAGTTTGCTGGACTGATTATCGTTGGCAAAAAATGTGACCTGAGCCGTGAGGCAGCAGCTACCAAGAACTGCACCACTGAGATGAAATTTAAGTCCGAGTCCACCATCTGTCTTTGGGTCACCAGACCAAGTGACACCCACAGAGCCACTATACTCTCAGGCTGTCCCTGTCACTACCCGATCTGCACTGCATGGCGAGGAGCATGACACCCTTAATGCAGCAGTGAACACTCAGAGTATCTACACAGCCCCTCAAACGAAAACACTGAAACACACAAAAAAATCTGTCTGGATTGCCGATAGGGCTGTGCCATCACGTGCGTGCGTAAACACCGTAAATGCTTGAAACAGTTTGGGCAGCGGCGTAACGTGGGAGGAGAAGTACAGTGCATCCGGAAAGTATTCCCAGCGCATCTCTGTTTCCACATATTGTTATGTTACAGCCTTATTCCAAAATGGATTAAATTCATTTTTTTCCTCAGAATTCTACACACAACATCCCATAATGACAACGTGAAAAAAGTTTACTTGAGATTTTTGCAAATTTATTAAAAATAAAAAAAATTGAGAAAGCACATGTACATAAGTATTCACAGCCTTTGCCGTGAAGCTCAAAATTGAGCTCAGGTGCATCCTGTTTCCCCTGATCATCCTTGAGATGTTTCTGCAGCTTCATTGGAGTCCACTTGTGGTAAATTCAGTTGACTGGACATGATTTGGAAAGGCACACACCTGTCTATAGAAGGTCCCACAGTTGACAGTTCATGTCAGAGCACAAAACCAAGCATGAAGTCAAAGGAATTGTCTGTAGACCTCCGAGACAGGATTGTCTCCAGGCACAAATCTGGGGAAGGTTACAGAAAAATGTCTGCTGCTTTGAAGGTCCCAATGAGCACAGTGGCCTCCATCATCCATAAGTGGAAGAAGTTCGAAACCACCAGGACTCTTCCTAGAGCTGGCCGGCCATCTAAACTAAGCGATCAGGGGAGAAGGGCCTTAGTCAGGGAGGTGACCAAGAACCCGATGGTCACTCTGTCAGAGCTCCAAAAGTCCTCTGTGGAGAGAGGAGAACCTTCCAGAAGGACAAACATCTCTGCAGCAATCCACCAATCAGGCCTGTATGGTAGAGTGGCCAGACGGAAGCCACTCCTTAGTAAAAGGCACATGGCAGCCCGCCTGGAGTTTGCCAAAAGGCACCTGAAGGACTCTCAGACTATGAGAAAGAAAATTCTCTGGTCTGATGAGACAAAGATTGAACTCTTTGGTGTGAATGCCAGGCGTCACGTTTGGGGAAAACCTGGCACCGCTCATCACCAGGCCAATACCATCCCTACAGTGAAGCATGGTGGTGGCAGCATCATGCTGTGGGGAACTAGGAGACTAGTCAGGATAAAGGGAAAGATGAGTGCAGCAATGTACAGAGACATCCTGGATGAAAACCTGCTCCAGAGCGCTCTTGACCTCAGACTGGGGCGACGGTTCATCTTTCAGCAGGACAACGACCCTAAGCACACAGCCAAGATATCAAAGGAGTGGCTTCAGGACAACTCTGTGAATGTCCTTGAGTGGCCCAGCCAGAGCCCAGACTTGAATCCGATTGAACATCTCTGGAGAGATCTTAAAATGGCTGTGCACCGACGCTTCCCATCCAACCTGATGGAGCTTGAGAGGTGCTGCAAAGAGGAATAGGCCAAACTGGCCAAGGATAGGTGTGCCAAGCTTGTGGCATCATATTCAACAAGACTTGAGGCTGGAATTGCTGCCAAAGGGGCATCGACAAAGTATTGAGCAAAGGCTGTGAATACTTATGGACATGGATTTCTCAGTTTGTTTATTTTTAATAAATTTGCAAAAACCTCAAGTAAACTTTTTTCACGTTGTCATTATGGGGTGTTGTGTGTAGAATTCTGAGGAAAAAAATTAATTTAATCCATTTTGGAATAAGGCTGTAACATAACAAAATGTGGAAAAAGTGATGAAGCGCTGGGAATACTTTCTGGATGCACTGAACGCTTACAGATCGCTGACTCATGTGGTGGGACATCCTTCACATCTTCTACAACTCTGTGATGGCCAGCGTGGTGTGCACGGCTTTGTCACATCACTTCATGAGTCAACGAGCTAATTAAAGGGACGGGCTCAGTGATGGGGACACTCTGGACACCCCCAGAGTGAGCAGTGGAAGCTGAGGGCCATTAGGAACAATGCTGCACATCCGACAGCAGAAGTGCGTCCAGAAGCACCACTGGGGCTCCTTTGTGGCAGTACGTCTTTATAGCGCCTCACTGGGACGTCTCCTTTCTTGTCAGTTATTCTGCTGTATGTTTATTGATTTATTTAATGAGCTGCTGTAAAAAGCCAAATTTTTTGCTACTACAGACAGACGTTTTAAGCCAAGTGTTTACCGTCATCCCTCCTCTTGTGGGGCTTTTTGAATGCTTTGAGTTGTTTTGCCAGCTCCCTATGTTTGGGGCCTGGCTGGGTGAAGGTGTGTCCCTTCTGGGCAGGGTACTGAAGGGTACTGAGTTTTTGGAGGTCTCACACACATTGTGCCTTTGTGGAAACTTATAACATAATGTGTTTGGGATGCCGAAGGCAGTTAAGTAATAAGCAGTGACAGGATCACTTAAAGCACAGCACACGGCCAGGCTTGGGCAGTGGGTGGCATCTACCTGCCTTTGCCCACGTCAGACGAATTCACTCATCGAGAACCTTGGAATGAGGGCACAGGGGAGTCCGAATCCTCAGGAAGCACTTCTGCTGTCACGGCTGAGATGGTCGGTGCCACGGCTCAGGTTCCCTTGCTCTGGGCAGTCTACCGGGTGGCCACCAAGGGGCACAGGAAGGGCAGCTATCATGAGGAGAATATCAAACAGTCTAAGGCTGGGACTTGCGGCGCGTGTTTTGCTTTTCGTAGATAAGGGACTCACCTTACACCTCGGGGATGAGGGCCTCCTGTGGCCGCCCATAAATCAGATGGACTTTACCAAATTAATAACGTCATCAGGGAGAAGAGAAGTGCAAACCAGGATAAGCAGAGCCTGTCATGCTTCTCGCTGTTCAAATGCTTTGGTGTTCGTGATGGTGGACTGAGCAAACGTCCAGATTTAGCTCACAAAGAAATCGGAAAGCACGGGCTGCCGCTGCTAATCTCAGATTTATTTTATTTCTCAGTTTTATTTAAAGCCATTAATCAAGCAGCACTAAGGGCTGCACAAGGGGTCAGTGGTGAGGACGGAGCCTTTTCATTTTATATAGCGCCTTCTACCTTGGGGGAGGGGCTATTTATGTGTCCACCACCACACTGTTACATTTTAGGTCAGAATTTCATCTCATCTTACCCTGATTCTTGACAACAAAGAGGCCACGAAGCAAAATTTCATACTTTAGGAGGCCATTGGGATCACCAGGGTGGGGAGTCCGGGGGCCATTCAATGGCGATTGTCTCTGCCGCTTGCTCCTTCACATCGATGCCAACTACACCACCGGGTGAAGACTCCAGTGTGTGGGCGGGCACACTGACAAAGGTCACCGTGATGTCATCCACTTCTTATCAGTACAACATAAACGTACATGTCGGGGTGTCATTTGACACGTGACAATGGACTCGCTCTTCTTCTTCTTCTTCTTCTTCTTATTCCAGCTATTGCAGTGTTCCTTATATTTTTATAATCAGCACTGTAACACCACTGTTGATGTCTCTTAAAAACACGGCACCTCAGTTCTTCACTTCAGGTCACTTGTTTATGGCCTCTTCTCCTGTCACATGCAGGCCTGGTGCGTCTTTTATGGGGTGGCAGTAATGGAGTGGATGGCTTCCTCACATCACTCCCATTGCACTCTGCTGAATGGAGGAACAGTGACATCATTCAAGCCCCTCCCCTGGCCACACCCCTTCTGAACTCCACCATCATTTGACCAGTAGATCTGACAGCGAGAAGGTGACAGCCCTGCTGCTCTGTTCTTTCTGTAATGCAGTGACACAAGAGGGCGCTGCAGCACCACTTTCACCAGTCACTTCACTGCCCTTCTTTGGCTCAACAAATGAGGATCTCCTGGCCGGCTGGAGACCCCAATCCTTTCATATATTTTGCCTTCCACCTAACACTACACATACTTGGGGACTGAAGTGTAACATCCAAAAAGGCTGAAAAACTTTACTTGCATTTGCATAAAAATTATTGGACTTCACTTTATGACATATTGGAGAAAGAGGGTCGTCCTTTGAATGACTAAGTCTTGTGAGTGGCATTTATGCAAAATGTCATCTCTAAGAGAAAGGGGTGGCTGTTTGTGGGAATATCGACGGGAAGGAATCGATCACCTCTACGATATGAGCTGCCACCTGACATCTGAGGAATTAACATAACAGAAATGTCTGCACTCACCGTGGGACCCAAAGCGCAGCCTGCAGATGCACAAGTCCGGATTTGAGAGACGTGGAGACTCCGTGGAGCCAGGCCATCGATGGAAAAACGACTCAAGGAGTCATCCATATGCAGTTCATAATTGGGGATGGGATTCAGGAAAAACAATAAAAAAGAAGAACTGCAAGTTAACTTACAAAACAAAAGTCTTTGTCTGTGCTCCTGGTAAAGGGGGCTCTGTGAATGCATTTGCTCACTGTGGCTGCCAAAGCCCTGCCATCTCCCTGTGCCAGTGTGGATTCTCTAAAACACCCGAATATCAGCAGGCTGGGTTAGAGGGGAGGGAGTGGGTCATGTGACAGGGTCCTGAGGATGTGTGATTGGACAGACAACTTTAGACAAAAAGACCCAGACAGAGAAAGTGAAAGATGAAAGGCACTATATAATAGATAGATAGATAGATAGATAGATAGATAGATAGATAGATAGATAGATAGATAGATAGATAGATAGATAGATAGATAGATAGAAAGTGTAGTCGGCAGGATTAGATAGATAGATAGATAGATAGATAGATAGATAGATAGATAGATAGATAGATAGATAGATAGATAGATAGATAGATAGATAGATAGATAGTGTAGTTGGCAGGATTAGACAGGTAGTGCTTTACTTATTCTATCTATCTATCTATCTATCTATCTATCTATCTATCTATCTATCTATCTATCTATCTATCTATCTAGATAGATAGAAAGTGTAGTCGGCAGGATTAGATAGATAGCGTAGTTGGCAGGATCAAATACATAGATAGATAGATAGATAGATAGATAGATAGATAGATAGATAGATAGATAGATAGATAGATAGATAGATAGATAGATAGATAGATAGAAAGTGTAGTCGGCAGGATTAGATAGATAGATAGATAGATAGATAGATAGATAGATAGATAGATAGATAGATAGATAGATAGATAGATAGATAGATAGATAGATAGATAGATAGAAAGTGTAGTCGGCAGGATTAGATAGATAGATAGATAGATAGATAGATAGATAGATAGATAGATAGATAGATAGATAGATAGATAGATAGATAGATAGATAGATAGATAGTGTAGTTGGCAGGATTAGACAGGTAGTGCTTTACTTATTCTATCTATCTATCTATCTATCTATCTATCTATCTATCTATCTATCTATCTATCTATCTATCTATCTATCTATCTATCTAGATAGAAAGTGTAGTCGGCAGGATTAGATAGATAGATAGCGTAGTTGGCAGGATCAAATACATAGATAGATAGATAGATAGATAGATAGATAGATAGATAGATAGATAGATAGATAGATAGATAGATAGATAGATAGATAACATGGCTCGCTGTTTGTAAAGCTGAGTACAACAAAGCCCTGCTGCGACGGGGGGTCCCAGCATGGGGGGCTCATGCGGTGGTCATGGAGTCGTTTCTGGGGTTTGGATATTCAGTCCAGTTTACTTTTGTAGAGCGCACTCTCCGCTGATATCTAGAGAATCGATTTCTGCCATTAGCTGTGAGCTTTGGTTTAAAAGTGATCATTTATTTCTCATCTTTTCCGATCCGGTATTTTTCTTTTTTTTTTTGACTGTGCCAGCGGCATTTTGTGGGTTGCACATGTCCCGTTCTCGTGATGATGTATCCCATGATGCCCCAGGACTGCATGTCATCGACCCGACCCATTTAAAGTGCGCCCAAGGAGTCCTCATGTATCTGCGATTGGATGATCTGAACTGCTTGTCTTCTTACAATGTCTGACTTGTGGTTCTTTTTCATTTCTTCTTCTGCTCTCATTTTGACTCTCGGCGTTGACTCCATTCTCTGTTGTTCTTTGCCCTGATGCCAACTCAGCTGTACTTCTGGCCTGACTCCCTTTATTCACTCAGGACACCATCAGCTTCAATACACTTTGATCATCTGGCTCATTCAACTCAGATGTACCGGACAGGACCCCCTGGTCCCATGTCCTTGAGGGTCTGTAGGCCATGGAGTAAAGGAGAATTAGGACTTTTTGTTTTGAGCAAATACAAAATATTTAAAGACATCAGAAAGGAGCCATGTGAGTTTGGTGGCAGGGTCTTTCTGTCCAGAGGCCCCCAGGGGACAGGCCTATAAGCGCCATGCAATATTCCTTAAAAATACAAAATCCTCTGAATGTCCCCAAACAACGGACACCAGGGCTTCATTTGGGACCCGACTGTTTCTTATTTCTATGAAAGCCCTTTTAACCTAAATATGAAGCCCCCCCCCCCCACCCCCCCACTGAAAGTTCCACATCCAAACTCTTTATGGCAAAGCCATTAAATGTGAGACAGCTCGAAAACGAGCTTTGTTTACCTGGTTAATAGCACTCTCATCGAAAGGGCGACTTTAATGGTTTGCTTTAAACAGAACTGCCAGGCTGCATTTAAAAAGCTGTCGTCCAGAAACGCGGGCTCTGCTTGGCGGAAGCCGTTTGTTGGAGGGATGAACATTTACATAAATATTTCGAATTATCTTTATTGTTTACTCCGGGTAGACGCTCTTCCTTTTAATAAGATCATTTGGTGTCCTCGTCGCCCCAATGCTGACCCCCTTCACTTGGCTCATATGGTTCTGTGCCAGCAGTTAAGTAAATGGAGGACGTTTACGGCAGCATTTAAATAAACTTTGTGGATTATGATTAAATTTTACTCCAGTGCACCATCCTTTATTCAATCAGCCTCACAAGCCCACCAGGAGACGCACTTTAATTCGGTTTTTGAGCTCAGAGTGTCCATTCCACAGTGGCGGGGTGCTGGAGCCCGGCCCGGCAGCAAAGGGTGCAGGATGAGAGGTCCATTGAGCCAGTGCGAGAGGTGAGAGGAGGACCAGAGGGGGTAGACGTCTGCTTCCTGGTGGTCCTCTTCCTCCGTTTTCTGCTACACATTCGCTTGACGTCAGACTGCGTCAAGTCCGTCCAGATTCCCCTACAGCCGCACCTCAGGTTCCTGAGCTAACAAAACTTCGACTCTCTGGAAGGATACAAGAGGGCAGAAATTGTCTTCAGAAAGTGTTTCAGGAATCACCTTTTATATTTGGGCTTTGTCTTGGACCCCGCTGGTCCTGTTTTACTGTGGCACTCTTTGTGGACAAGGCCTTTAGGGCGCAGTGCCATGCGGGTTCAGCGATGGCCCTTCCTTTGTGGATATCAGCATTGAGATCTGCCAACTTCCTTTTCCAGCTCAGCCAGTGAGGTGGTGTTTGTGTGTCACGATAGACGCCATGGGGGTCCCTGATTTCAAATTGACTTGACTTTGCCCAGACGCACGCCTGTGCCCACATGGGAATTTCCCATTGCTAAAGCCCCCATCGCACATCTCCCTCTACTCTTGCTGAGGTGAGAATGTCCAAACTACCAAAGCAAAAGCCAACAAGTTGTATTTAAGCAGAAGACCCACACAGAAATCAAAAGTCCATCCATATTGACGGTGTGGACCCCCAGCACCAGCTCCTACTTGACGTGGCCGTTTGCTTAGCCCAAGGTCACTCGGGTTACAAATCACAACGGTCTTCGGTTCGGCGGGCACCATATGCACACCGTGAGTCCATGGATGACAGGCCTACGGCTTAGCAGGGCAGTCGAGCAGAAACACGACGTGAAGAAATTCAACACGCCGTGCGTTTGCCTTCCCTTTTACTGTGTATTATACGATATGTGCAGCTAGAAAAACACAGCAGAGCTCTGGTGGCATCCATCAGCCGGCGTGCCCGTGTGCACAGCAGCCTGTTATTAGGCGGTTGGGTGCAAAAGCTGCTTCGAGATGCCCACGTCGGCCCAGACTATGTTCAAGTGACACGCTGGAAAATCAATATTGTGCTTCTTTGATAACCATAGCTGTGAACTGGGGGCATGTTGCCTAAATGTTTGGTTTAGTGCACCGTGATTGAGAAGTAGAGATGCTATAGGTGGCGAGATGTCAATTACATGTCATCTGGCTGTCATCCAGGACATGTCAGAGCATCTGGCGAGCGCCGCAGCCGAGTCGCCCCTACTGAGCTCATCTGCTTCACAATCTCCTCGCCCGCGTCCCTCACTATTTCACCGAGATGCATTGCTAACGACTCAGAAAGGCAATTTGGGCTCATTTCCTTTTTCATTTTTCTTTTTAATCATTTACAGCAGTGAGGTGTGGAGAGTAAAAGCAAACATATTTAAAAAGTATTCAAAAAATCTTATTTCATACAAAACACACCAGTTGTAATCCATTTCTGTTAAAATGATTTACAGCACGACTGTGGAATACAATTTGTTTTACCAAGTCTGATGATTTTAGACTCATATACTGTACATATCGCCCACAAATGGCTGGGAGATCCTGCCGACTACACCAGCCATGGCAGCTGTGGGGTGTTACACGTCTCCACACACAATCACTCTCACTCCAGTCCTGGGTTCAAAAGTTATTTTTTGATACTTTAATGTAAAAACTTGTAAACGGGCCCCTCTTACCTGCATTGGCACAAACACAATTTCAGTTCCTTCTCCGTCCTCCACTCCTTCCAAGTGAGCTGTGGGTGACATGATGGGCTCCATTTTGAAGCTGACCCAAGAAGATTTCCAGTGCCAAACCATTGTCTCTAACAAGCACGTGTGGGCTGGGGCGTTCTCTTGGCGACAGCCCCAAAATGGTACCCACAGAACTCAACCAGGCAACCCTATTGAGCCACAATTGAAGTGCTGCCCTGTGGGTGTCCAAATGGGGGCTTCACCAGGAGAGATTCTGCTACCCAATGTCCTGGAGAGTCACATGCACCTGGGAAGCAGTCTCTGACTGCCCCTCTCTTCTTTTGGGAAAGGGAATGCCCACCATCCTGGCTCTGCCATTCATGCAGGGCATTAGCTATTGGCCAGTTAAGGGAATTTATCCACCCCCTCGGGATGCCAGTCCATCTGTCTCTACTGCCATGTTGGCCTTCAGGCCAGTAAAGGGAACAGGGCCCATCACAGCTGGGACCATCCATAAATATATTTAGTATGCTACCTATATATTTATCTAGTAAAGGCGGTCAGGGTCTGCACCAGCAGGTCCAAGGACACCCCAGACCGGATGCCAGTCTTAGCCTGCTCTAGAAGGGATGCCAGATGGCACCTCACTGCCCCTTTGATGCTGCTCTTGCTCTTTCTTAATGTCTCATTTCACGTCTTTCTGCTCTCCTCATGCTTATCGCACTCCAGACTGGGTCAGGCCCCTTAATGTAACCACCAGGACGAAGGAGAAGCTGGTGAATCCTGTCTCAGGTTGCCCTGCTGGCTCATAAAGAGCGATCCCCTCATTTTTTAGATCTTTCTATCTGCACATCCACTTTCTAAACCCTTTTTTTAAATTATTTTATAATATCAGGAAAATGAAGCAATCAGAAAAAGGATGGACGTGAACACCCCACAGAGACATGGAAGAACTTCCAAACAGCACAGAGCAGCCAAGCGGACCACCCCAGTTCAATTAACTCCAATGAGGCCAGCGTCCCCTTTACTTGTTTGGTGTAACTCGGATGAGACCCTCCATTTTGATGGAAACCCAGTGCTGTGATTTCTTGATGGCGACGCAAATAGCATAAAACTAAATGACGGGCTCAGCATCTCCGAAAATGACGAGAGGGGGAATGAAAGGAGGATGTGGAGAGGCTGGAAAATTATTCTTCTCTCACCCTCACTGCCAGCTTGCAGTCTGTTTCTTCACAGCTTTAGGACTGATGCTGCATCTTTCTCTGCTTTAGCTGCCTGCTATGTTAAGTTGTCTTAATGCCGCTGCATAATTCTTTGTCAAGAAAAGAAAGAATATATATATATATATATATATATATATATAAATATACTGTATATTTAAAAATGTCAGATCATCAAAACATGACAGCGTTTTGTGAAGTCAGTACTTTTTAATGAAGTTTGCTGTCACATTTAAAGAAATGTCTATGTCGAAATTCAAGGAGCAGCCAATTCCGATTTCCTTGTTTTTGGACATCCAGAACAGTCGATCTGGGGGTGTCCACCGCTGCAGGTCTTCATCCCCTCCACCTCCTGTTATAAAGGAGCCAGCTGCTGGTTCCCAGTTTCCAGGTTTTGGTGCAGGTTCAGTCGTCTCCAGTCTGTCTGCTGCTTTGTACGGTTGCCGGCGCTTCTGTTAGTGTGTGGGTCACAATGGCCCTGTTTTTCATGTTTGAAGGTTTTTATCATCATCATTAGGTTTTCCAGGTTATTTACAACAACATCTACATTTCTGTCTCCAACCATGAAAGTAGCTCAGAGTGCCATGACAGTCACAGCGGCTTACGAATGGCCACCGTCAAGCTGGCAGACAGAGCAGGTGTCACACGGCAACGGAATAAGGGGCACACCAGGGCACTGGGGCCTGGGCTTCCGAAGTCTGACTGACCCCGCCTACAGGACCCTCCCTAAGAAGTCCGAAAGTCGTCGCCATTCATACAATGTCAGAAGACGCCTTACACTCCCGCATTGTGTGCTTTTGGTCTTTTGGATTTCTTTCCCTTCGTATTAAACAGGATTTCCGGTGTGCCTCTCCACTCTAGCAGTAGCCACGGTCTTTAAAGGAATCCATCCATCCATCCATCCATTGTCTCCCGCTTATCCGAGGTCGGGTCGCGGGGGCAGCAGCTTGAGCAGAGATGCCCAGACTTCCCTCTCCCCGGCCACTTCTTCTAGCTCTTCCGGGAGAATCCCGAGGCGTTCCCAGGCCAGCCGGGAGACATAGTCCCTCCAACGTGTCCTGGGTCTTCCCCGGGGCCTCCTCCCGGTTGGACGTGCCCAGAACACCTCACCAGGGAGGCGTCTAGGAGGCATCCTGATCAGATGCCCGAGCCACCTCATCTGACTCCTCTCGATGTGGAGGAGCAGCGGCTCTACTCTGAGCCCCTCCTGGATGACTGAGCTTCTCACCCTATCTTTAAGGGAAAGCCCAGACACCCTGCGAAGGAAACTCATTTCAGCCGCTTGTATTCGCAATCTCGTTCTTTCGGTCACTACCCATAGCTCATGACCATAGGTGAGGGTAGGAACATAGATCGACCGGTAAATTGAGAGCTTCGACTTATGGCTCAGCTCCTTTTTCACCACGACAGACCGATGCAGAGCCCTCATTACTGCAGACGCCGCACCGATCCGCCTGTCGATCTCACGCTCCATTCTTCCCTCACTCGTGAACAAGACCCCGAGATACTTGAACTCCTCCACTTGAGGCAGGACCTCGCTACCAACCCTGAGAGGGCACTCCACCCTTCTCCGGCTGAGGACCATGGTCTCGGATTTGGAGGTGCTGATTCCCATCCCAGCTGCTTCACACTCAGCTGCGAATCGATCCAGAGAGAGCTGAAGATCACGGCCTGATGAAGCAAACAGGACAACATCATCTGCAAAAAGCAGTGACCCAATCCTGAGCCCACCAAACCAGACCCCCTCAACACCCTGCTAGGCTGCGCCTAGAAATTCTGTCCATAAAAGTTATGAACAGAATCGGTGACAAAGGGCAGCCCTGGCGGAGTCCAACTCTCACTGGAAACGGGTTCGACTTACTGCCGGCAATGTGGACCAAGCTCTGACACCGGTTGTACAGGGACCGAACAGCCCTTATCAGGGGGGCTGGTACTCCATACTCCCGGAGCACCCCCCACAGGATCCCCCGAGGAACACGGTCGAATGCCTTTTCCAAGTCCACAAAACACATGTAGACTGGTTGGGCGAACTCCCATGCACCCTCCAGGACTCTGCTAAGGGTATAGAGCTGGTCCACTGTTCCTCCTGAATCCGAGGTTTGACTATCCGACGGACCCTACTCTCCAGGACCCCTGAATAGACTTTTCCAGGGAGGCTGAGGAGTGTGATCCCTCTGTAGTTGGAACACACCCTCCGATCCCCCTTCTTAAAGAGGGGGACCACCACCCCGGTCTGCCAATCCAGAGGCACTGTCCCTGATGTCCATGCGATGTTGCAGAGGCGTGTCAACCAAGACAGTCCTACAACATCCAGAGCCTTGAGGAACTCCAGGCGTATCTCATCCACCCCCGGGGCCCTGCCACCAAGGAGTTTTTTGACCACTTCGGTGACCTCAGTCCCAGAGATGGGGAAGCCCACCTCCGAGTCCCCAGGCTCTGCTTCCTCATTGGAAGGCATGTTATTGGGATTGAGGAGGTCTTCGAAGTACTCCCCCCACCGACTCACAACGTCCCAAGTCGAGGTCAGCAGCGCACCATCACCACCATATACAGTGTTGACACTGCACTGCTTCACCTTCCTGAGACGCCGGACGGTGGACCAGAATCTCCTCGAAGCCGTCCGAAAGTCGTTCTCCATGGCCTCCCCAAACTCCTCCCCAAACTCCTCCCATGCCTGAGTTTTTGCCTCAGCAACCACCGAAGCTGCATTCCGCTTGGCCTGCCGGTACCTATCAGCTGCCTCCAGAGTTCCACAGGACAAAAGGGACCGGTAGGACTCCTTCTTCAGCTTGACGGCATCCCTCACCGCCGGTGTCCACCAACGGGTTCAGGGATTGCCGCCACGACAGGCACAGACCACCTTACGGCCACAGCTCCGGTCAGCCGCCTCAACAATAGATGCACGGAACATGGCCCATTCGGACTCAATGTCCCCCACCTCCCTCGGGATGTGGTCGAAGTTCTGCCGGAGGTGGGAGTTGAAGCTACTTCTGACAGGGGGCTCTGAGAGACGACCACAAAGTCGATCATCGAACTGAGGCCTAGGCTGTCCTGGTGCCAAGTGCACATATGAACACCCCTATGCTTGAACATGGTGTTCGTTATGGACAATCTGTGACGAGCACAGAAGTCCAATAACAAAACACCACTCAGGTTCAGATCGGGGGGGCCATTCCTCCCAATCACGCCCTTCCAGGTCTCACTGTCATTGCGCACGTGAGCATTGAAGTCCCCCAGCAGAACGAGGGAGTCCCCAGAAGGTATGCCCTCTAGCACACCCTCCAAAAAGGGTGGGTACTCCAAAAATGATCATTCTATTAATCTGTTACTTACCTCGTGTTGCTTGTAGTAAAGGCCAAGAAAAATATTTACTGTCAAGTTTTTATGGGAATGGAGATAAAAAACACAGTAGGCATCTATGGTGGTCCACACTGACTACAGCAAGTGATACCAAAGTCCTTGAAAACGATCTCAGTTTGTGTAGTCCTTATGTCAGATATCCGGTCGTATGCTCACAATGTCCCCAACACGTACATTTTTGCTAAACTATCATTAGATAAACCACTTTAAAAAAGCTGACTGGCTGAGATTCTGAAATGAAGACCATCCTCTCACTCGTCCTTCATTAGGTATGTGCCGGTTTTCCAACAGCAGTCTGTGAAACTCCTTCTGCTCGGTGAAGAGCCTCAGACAGGTTCCAGTGGGAGGCCATCTTTCCACCCGATGAGGCTTTTGCTTGTTCAGCTCTCCCAAACCACGCTGTGAAGTGCTGATATCTGATGGGACAGGTGACCAATGAATGAGCGTGGGAGGCTGGTCTTCAGAGTGTGGTCAAGCCATCGACATGAGTCTTTTCTGGAGGTGGTCTCTTTAATGACATTGTAGCTTACAAAGGGCACCTGACAGGTGGATTATGTGCCACGAGTAACGGCAGATTTCTTTTCATGAACATTTTCCGTTTGTTCAGCGCTGGTCCACATAGAGACCTATTGTCATAATTACACGTGGCTATACATTTATTTTGGGTTATTTTGAGTTTTGTTTTCATATTTTGCTCCATTAGTTTATTTTTATTTTTGTTGTGTTTAGGAGGCACGGGAATCGTGTCACATGTATTAAAAATATGCCAGCGGTTCTGTGCAGTGGGATCCCTCGGTTGATCAAACCAACAGGCCTAGCGTCTGGTTATTTGAAATCGTCTTTTGATCTCGACTTCTGATTCTCATGTTCGCCATTTTGCCTTGGTTGCCCAGTTCAGTGAACTTTCTCTCCTGGTCCTTGTCACTCGCAGTCACCTCAGTCTCATTATGTCAGGAACTTTGGTGATCTCAGCTCAGCATTTAAACTCGAGACTGATGATCCCACAAACAACGTGGGGCCAGGAACAGATACCAGCAGATTCTTTTGACTTTCAAGTTCGCTTGTTCACCCCACCAGTCGCCGACTATTAGGATATAATTAAGGATGGAGAAAAGTGAATTAACAGGCAAATCAGAAAAAGAGTTAAGCTTTTAAAGCAATGGCAAGGAAATGGATACTTATATTGCTATAGAATTAGAATAAAAAAGAGATAATTAGAGGAAGAAAAGGACTCCAGGATTCAAAGCCACTGAGGGCCCTGGGAATGAACCTGAGACCCAGTGACGCGGAGTTCCTGACCAGAGAAACCTCAAATGAAGAAGTTCCAGAAGCTGACGCTCAGGGTACGTCTGTCGTCTGGCGTAGAGCAGCGCATGCATAATTCAAAGAACGTCTCGTCGTCGAATGAACTGTGCAGCTGGACGCAGGCCGGCCTGCTCAAGGAGCAAATCACGCCGGCGCGATCCTCGGCGCTCAGGATGGGGATGACAGGTGACATGACAGGCTCCGCAGATGAGCAGCTTCCGGCACACATCACACTGCACAAATCATTGTGATTTCAAGAGAAATAGACTCAAAGACGATAATAGGATGGCAGATGGAAAATGAGGTGTCAACAGCAATGTGTAATAGTGCACATAAGTCATACATAAATGATCGCACTGTTAGAAGGCCTAAAAACAACACAGAGAATCAGGAGAACATCCAATCATCAGGCATCGCAAGGCTGGAGACCCCAGGTACCCCAATCTCCGTGGAAATGTGCAGGTGAGGGGGCCCAAGTGTGCCTTCTGCTGGAGCAAATGAAACGGAGGAATGAAAGCAAACCTTCAGCCTGCAAACACGGGACCCCTGAGCAGAGCGCCATACCTGAGTACGGCCAGTCATTCAGTAGCCGCATAAGTGGAGAACCCGGTGGTGCCAGTGCTAAGGCTAGCTAGCGCCTGGTCAGCCACAAGTCTCCTTGTATTCCATATTTTCAGATCGGTGAGTGTCATGCTGATTGGCTCAGTCTGAGTGGCTGTGTGTGCCACGTCAAGGTTGACATCACTGCCGAGGCTTGCTTTGACGACACGTGGATAGTTTCTAGCTGTGTTAATCACAGAGCTCACGGTGCCCATGAAAGATGCCATCTGTGAGGCGTATGAATGGAAATTCCTAGGATACGCTAAGTTGGCCGTCGTATGCTAACCAGCGTGGACGTAAGGTGCAGATTCGTCCAGAGGATTTGTGGCAACTTCCAAGGCCTGGACAGCTTTTAGAGACAGGCGTGCAAAGCAGCCATGGGTTATGGATGGAGAACAGTGATGACGATCTATGGGTATCTAAGGGTAGTTAGATGTGTGGGGGGTGCACTGTGAAGCCCTCTGCAGATATGGTGGGCTTAAATCACTTAAACATCTATCAACAGGGTATGACCCGATGACCCCTGGGAGGTGTCTGCCACCCATTTAAACCCACCTCAAGATCGCCATGCCATGAGCTGAGTGAGGGTCCGCTTATTTGAAGGACCTCTAGTGCTCTGTGCTTGAACTGCCTTCTCCTGGCTTTTGGTGTGATGCAAGTTCTGATGAACACCATGATATTTTAAAACAGTTCTGCTCCTTGCCATATAAAGTAGAATAAAAAAGAATCTGAACACGTATGGTGCAGAAATTGGATTAAGATGGTGAATGAAACACTGGTGCCCCTTCCAGGCTTGGTGCCCACCTTGCTACCAGGATAGACACCAGCTGCCCATATCCTTGAGCCTGATGAGAAGGGTGGGTCAGTGGGCCAAGATGGACCAAGAAGGTTAATAAAATGAATGGGGTCGCTGGCTCCTGGATGAGCGTGTTAGGAAATGGATGGAACTTCATTGAACCAAGATGGCCCCCCATTGACGGCCCAGTGGCCTAAGTGAGTGTGTGCCATGGACACCTTTCTGCTCTGCACTGCACCGGGTCGTCTTTTAGAACTCCACGAACCCATCTGAAGTCCCCCTAACTAGCTCATTTGCATAAGTGCATTGAAGTTGAAGGAGGATCACGAGAGCATCAAATATTTATCGTTTTCCTGAATATCAGGGGATTTTTCGCTGATGGATCCTAAATCATTTTGTCATCATACACAAATTTGTCCAGAGAGTGCTTTGTGCTTTAATAATAAATATGACACTTCATTTCAACACTTGACAAGCTTTTCTTTTCCTTTGCTATTATTTTTCAAAAGCTTTATCTGTCATAAAAGACCTCATTAATTCGCAGGCAGTTTTGTTTAAGCCCTCGGCGTGGCTCTCGGGGTGCGGGCACGTCTTCTCGGAGCTCAGGAGCCGGGCGGGCCAGCGTGGCCCATTCAGGCGCACCAGACGCCCCACTTCTTTCCCCCCAATGCTCTATTTATTTCTTCCACACAGTGCATATTTTTACACGGCATCCTGAGATGTCTTGACACGTCGGGAGCAGCGCGTCCTCCGTCTCTCTCTGCCGTCAGGCTCTAAGAGCATCCAGCTGCAGTTCACAACATCAGTCAAAAGGGAGCACTTTTAAGCCACATTAGGAGCCTCTCCACAGGCCCGAGTCCTTCAGCTGCACACAAAGTGCTGCTATTTGAGGGATTTTATGTGCTAAAATGATCATTAAAAATTAAGTACCACACATAAGCTGCCATTTAGAATATTAATTTACCTTTACTAATCATGTTTTTAACTTCGGGCTAAAAGAGTTCACTTACCATTTTGAGGCTCCGGCTCACACCAAGATTGATTGAAGGAATCTGTCGAGAAGAAGTGGATGTGCGGCTCGGGTACAAGTGCAGGCTGGGCCTCCCCTGTCCTCAACTCGCCTGACGACGAGGGGAAGATGAGGAAGAGGAGGAGGGTGCCCAGGTGTACCAGGCAAAGGGCGCTATATCAGCTGGTGGACAAGGGATGGATGGCCTCAGCAGAGCCCAGTGCTGCTCAACACAAACATTTTCATCTTTTAAACTTCAAACAGAAATATCATTTTAACAATGACACAATATGACAAACACGTAGATAAATAAATAAAAAGGCACAATATAATAGATAGATAGATAGATAGATAGATAGATAGATAGATAGATAGATAGATAGATAGATAGATAGATAGATAGATAGATAGATAGATAGATAGATAGATAGATAGATAGCGTAGCTGGCAGGATTAGACAGGTAGTGCTCTATCTATCTATCTATCTATCTATCTATCTATCTATCTATCTATCTATCTATCTATCTATCTATCTATCTATCTATCTATCTATCTATCTATCTATCTATCTATCATATAATGCCTTGTATCTGTGTATCTGTTGATCTTTTGTAAAATGCATTGCACTGTTTTCTGTTTTGCATTTAGTTTCCCATTTGTTATACAGCACTCTTCACAGCCACCAATCTATTTATTATATTTATGTCATTTTATTGCTATCAATCTATTAAATATATACTGCCTTATCTATCTATTTAATAGGCTGTTAGATATGAAAAGCACATTACAAGTGATGTGAAAGGCACTATATACTGTTGCAAACTGAAAGCTATGAACTGCATTAAATAATAGATCAATAAATACAGAGATGGACAGGCAGATACGTAACTCACTATATAATCGACAGATGGATAAATAGACTGTGTGTAGCTGTTAGATATGAAGGGCACTAAATGAGATCAGTTCTGTGAAATCTCTCTCTGTCTTTCATATTTGTCCATAAATCAATTTGTTAATCTACTATATAGTGCACTTCACAGTTTTTAATTTGGTATAAACTGCTTTTCACATCTACGGTATTCTGTGATGCCTTTCACATCGATTGATCGATTTATTATATTGGGCCTTTCAAATTATTTATTATGTGCTGTATTTCATAGCTCTCCATGTAAGATAGAAGTATCTTAGTTATTTATGTAAAACAAAGATTGATAGATGTGAAAGAAACTATACAACAAATGTGAAAGGTGATTTATTACAAACTGAAAACTATAAAATACACTAACAGAACCAACAGATGCATCGATACATCAACAGATCTCAAAGACACAATAGGACAGAAGAATAGTGTATTTCAAAACTATATATCTATTTAATTAATGGATAGACAGATATGAAAGATGCTATATAAGGTTATTTTGTATCTTTCTATTAATTATGTAATGTCTTTCATATCTATATTTATGCATTTGTTGGTCTATTATATAGCACATTTCACAGTTGTCCGTTTCTAATATAGTGCCTTTCATATCTGCCATATGGCGTCTTTCACAGATATCAATCTATTACGTGTCTTTCTTTGTAACAGTCAGATTGACAGATGTGAAAGGAACTATATAAGAAAAGTTGAGAAAGGCACTATATAATAGATAGATAGATAGATAGATAGATAGATAGATAGATAGATAGATAGATAGATAGATAGATAGATAGATAGATAGATAGATAGCGTAGTAGGCAGGATTCGATAGATAGATAGATAGATAGATAGATAGATAGATAGATAGATAGATAGATAGATAGATAGATAGATAGATAGATAGATAGATAGATAGATAGATAGATAGCGTAGTAGGCAGGATTTGATAGATAGATAGATAGATAGATAGATAGATAGATAGATAGATAGATAGATAGATAGATAGATAGATAGATAGCGTAGTAGGCAGGATTCGATAGATAGATAGATAGATAGATAGATAGATAGATAGATAGATAGATAGATAGATAGATAGATAGATAGATAGATAGATAGATAGATAGATAGATAGATAGATAGATAGATAGATAGATAGATAGTGTAGTCGGCAGGATTACATTATGCCGTTTTTGTTGTGCAGTTAATAGGCGGTTGCTAAACTTACGATTGGAGGTCCACGTCACATGATGTCATCAGCGTGACAGATTAAAGGTCCACGTCACGCTCTTTTCAGGTTATATTCAGGTAACTTTTAAGAACGTGCTCTGCGGCTTTTTGGATTAGTGTGATCTCTTGTTTTTGACCCGTTTTGATTCCCTGACTTCATGTATTACTAGAGGCCACCCTGGTGCTGCCCCGAGCACAACCCTTCATTTTTTTCATTTATAGTCACCAAAAAATATAAAACCTTAAACACGTTAAAAAAAACCAGCAAATTGCTCTGTTAAACAATATGGCGGGTTCACAGCTTATTAAAGGACAATTCGCCCAGCCCGCCGTCCATCTGCTGTGTCTTACCTGGCTGTGCTATCATCTCACTCAGTAACGCCATCAGAGGAGCACCACAACTCTGAAGACGGCTGACGTTCAGTTTGCACACAATGACAGAAGGCAGTTGTGGTTATGAATGGCTTGACAAAACATGGCATTGATCTGAAATTGCTCTTTTGAAGGGTCTCATGGTAGTAACCTTCATGGCCCTCCATTCTGCTGCTTTATGTTAAGAATTCCAGTCGACTGCCTACTTCTTAAGAAAAGTCCGACAGAAGGACAGGCCACAATCACCGAATCAATCAAACTAAATTAAGCTCGGCTATTTAAAGCTTCCTTCAGTCGGTTTAGGTTTCTGCCGTTGCTGCTCTGTCCTCCTTGCCACCTCTACAGCAACTTTTCTCCCTTTGGGATGAAGTTTGGGAAGCTTGATTGCTGCCCTATTGTCCCAAACGTTACGTATTTTCTACGAGAGACATTTGCGTGAACTTCTCCTGAATGTTGAAATGATCCTGTACCGCGGTGAATAGCTTCAGCTTTTCTGGTTTTGATCTTCGTTTTGCTATTTTTTTTTATCTTTCCGGTTAGGGTCTCACTTTTGGTGAAGGATCGCTTGTCCTTTCAGTGATGCCTTCTTATTATTCTCTGTCACGTCTCTCATAATAATACGGCAGATCCTCATCTTCCACGAGGGGGACGTCCCAAGAAACAGCAGACATGGTTCATTTACACCATTCCTCTATACAGCCAGAGTTAGGCCACCAAAAGCTGACATCAACTCTTCAGCCCACCACGTGGTGTGAGAAGGGTGAGAACCTAAGATGACTGTCTCCTTTGTGCCACCAAGAGCGACAGTACGGCAGGAACAGCGCAGGCGCGGCTCCTTCATTCCTACATCCCCACACACTGGAGTCAGAGTTCGGACAGAAGTGCGTCTAACTCCTTCTCGGCCTTCTGTGGTTGAGGCTCAATGAACACTAAGCTGACGGAGCTCTCACTCCTTCTCTCACCCGTGTGTAAAGCGTGCGAGATGGAGAGGGCAGCAGGGCAGGCCCAAGTGAGGGAAGCATGACGACAGTAAGGTGGATGTGAGTCACAGTGGGCTGAAGAGAAGGACCCAGGAAGTGAAAGAGTCTGAGAATCGCTCATGGTGTGCTGCCCAACACTTTACACCCTGATTTACATTTTGAAACTCTTCCTCCATTTCTTTACTTTTCTATGATCCACCGACAATCCATGTGAGTTAAATTCACGTTAAGTAGAGATTCCACAGTATTGCACATTATAGTCATTTCAAGTTGCACTACAGAAACTTTCCAATTTTCAGCCAAAGGTGAAGAGAGCAGAACATTTAAACGACTCGATAGTAGAAACGAAAATGAGCAGAAAGTTTGGGCTGGAGCTGAAAACGAGAGGCGCTGCTAGTCACTGTTAGTCTCAGGTTGTGTTGGGAATACGACTCACATGGTTTGTCTTCTTTCTGATTATTATTCCTTTTATGACATTCTTATCATATTCGTTGTTTTCCACATGATAGCTTCTGCCATTTTCCAGCCATGAACTTGGCGTATTGCTGGCCAACATGGCATGTGACGTCAACACGGTGGCACCTTAAACGGAGGGACTTCATGACATTAGGACGCTCCTCATGCTCAAACATTCTATTGCTTTTCTGGTTTGGACTCTTGTCTTCCTAGTCAGCCATTTGTTTTTGGTGAGACTTGCTGTCTCTTAACTATCCCAGCTAACTCCTTCAGTATGTTGGAGTCTTCTTCTTCAAATCCACCTTGATGCCAATCTCAGGAAACAGCAATCCCTTAAGTCGATGTGGAGGTCGATGTGTCGATGTGTCCTGTAACTCCTCATTATGGATCCTTAGCTAAAATCTGGGCCTTTGAATTGTAAACCGTTTGAATTTCACCATCTCCCGTCTGGGCAGAGCTGAACACATGGTTGGTGAGAGACCCCAACAGGGGCCATGTATGCCACCCATATCAGAGAGATGCGTGACTAAAACCAGCAACCCAGAAAGACAAAGAGGAGCAGCACGAGTTTGACGGAGTTCTGCTGGGTTTGGGCTCCTTGTTGTCTTTCTTGGGGCGCCTTCTGGAGGGATAACAGCGGGACCACCACGGGGGTTTAAATTAAGGAGGGGCTACCAATACACAGAGAGGTTTGGGCCTTCTAACTCACTATTCGTGTCTGTGTGCCATCACAGGTTGTCTCGGGAGTTTTCACTCAAGTACTTGAGTATCAGCAAGAATGTGATCATTGAAATGCTGAATTTACGGTAATGAGTGGCAGTAGGCCATAGGTGGTCTTCCGCATCTTTGACTTTGACAGAGTGAAGCTCGACCCAAACCACTGACATATGCTGCATGCACGCCACCAACTCAAACACTTGAATTATTCACTCGATGTCGTTGGGTCACCGTGTCACCGTCCACTGCAGGGCAGACACAAGCAGAAAGCTGACTGAGTGCTGCCACCCTTGTATGCCATGCAGTCTCTCCATCTGGACACGTGAAACGACAAATAGTATAAGCACCTTATAAAACTGTATAGTCAATGTCCGACTTTCTTATTTTTTTAAAGCAAGGCAAAGTCACTAATATATTTGCTATTAGCAATCAATGCAAGGCTGACTGAGCTTCATTGGTATGCAGTCGACGTCTCGTTGAAGTTTGTGAAACTCAGACTAACGATGCCTCCTGGACCTCCACACTCCTGTTGAGTGAAATGGCCAATGCAGGGCAGAGTTTTAGGAGCACTGCTGTCTTCCAGAGTTGTGAGGCTTCCGGCAAATCCCATCACTCATTTGAGTTTATCTTTGTATAGCGCACTTCACTGAGTGCAGGCTCGAGTGCAGCAGGATCACAGGTAAATGCAATTATAAGCTGCACAAATGATCATCCATGGAGATACTGACCAACTTTGCCCCAAATCTCCTATGAAACTTTACAAGCCTCAAACGGGATCAGCAGAATTCAACAATGCAGTTCTCACAAACTTTAGCAGAGCCTTACACTTCCCAAGCAGAATACTTAAGGATCCTCCCCAAAAGAATGTTTAAAAAGGCCAAGAGGGGCGCGGACCCCCAGTTAATGGCAGCTGCTGGTTCTTTTCTTTCTTAGGTTGCTGGGAGGCTGATGGCCGAGGTGGTCTCGTCAACGGCACATCTCACTGTGTAACCACAGCAATGTCTCCACATCTGTCGCTGCCCCTGAAATATACTCAGTTATATTATATTATATTATATTATATTATATTATATTATATTATATTATATTATATTATATTATATTATATTATATTATATTACAGTTAGGTCCATAAATATTTGGACAGAGACAACTCTTTTCTAATTTTGGTTCTGTACATCACCACAATGAATTTGAAATGAAACAACTCGGATGCAGTTGAAGTGCAGACTTTCAGCTTTAATTCAGTGGGGTGAACAAAACGATTACATTAAAATGTGAGGCCAGTAAAGCATTTTGTGAACACAATCCCTTCATTTCAGGGGCTCAAAAGTAATTGGACAAATTAAATAACTGGAAATCAAATGTTCATTTCTAATACTTGGTTGAAAACCCTTTGCTGGTGATGACAGCCTGAAGTCTTGAACTCCTGGACATCACCAGATGTTGGGTTTCCTCCTTTTTAATGCTCTGCCAGGCCTTCAGTTGCTGTTTGTTTGTGGGCCTTTCTGTCTGAAGTTTAGTCTTCAACAAGTGAAATGCCTGCTCAGTTGGGTTAAGATCAGGTGACTGACTTGGCCATTCCAGAATTTTCCACTTCTTTGCTTTAATAAACTCCTGGGTTGCTTTGGCTGTATGTTTTGGGTCATTGTCCATCTGTATCATGAATCAGTTTGACTGCTGTATTTAGCTGGATTTGAGCAGACAGTATGTCTCTGAACACCTCAGAATTCTGTCCTGTGTCACATCATCAATAAACACTAGTGTCCCAGTGCCACTGGCAGCCATCACACTGCCTCCCTCCACCGTGTTTTACAGATGATGTGCTATGCTTTGGATAATGAGCTGTTCCACGCCTTCTCCATACTTTTTTCTTGTCATCATTCTGGTAGAGGTTGATCTTGGTTTCATCTGTCCAAAGAATGTTTTTCCAGAACTGTGCTGGCTTTTTTAGATGTTCTTTATCAAAGTCCAATCTAGCCTTTCTATTCTTGAGGCTTAGGAGTGGCTTGCACCTTGCAGTGCACCCTCTGTATTTACTGTCATGCAGTCTTCTCTTGATGGTAGACTTGGATATCGATACACCCGCCTACCCCCTGGAGAGTGTTGTTCACTTGGTTGGGTGTTGTGAAGGGGTTTCTCTTCACCATTCTGCGATCATCCACCACTGTTGTCTTCTGTGGATGTCCAGGTCTTTTTGCGTTGCTGAGTTCACCAGTGCTTGCTTTCTTTCTAAGGATGGACCAAACTGTAGATTTTGCCACTCGTAATATTGTAGCAATTTCTCAGATGGGTTTTTTCTGTTTTCACAGCTTAAGGATGGCGTCTTTCACCTGCATGGAGAGCTCCTTTGACCGCATGTTGTCTGTTCACAGCAAAATCTTCCACATGCAAGCACCACACCTCAAATCTACTCCAGGCCTTTTATCTGCTTAATTGATAAGGACATAACGACGGACTTGTCCACACCTGCCCATGAAATAGCCAAAGAGTCAATTGTCCAATTACTTTTGAGCCCCTGAAATGAAGGGATTGTGTTCATAAAATGCTTTAGTTGCCTCACATTTTTATGCAATCGTTTTGTTCACCCGATTGAATTAAAGCTGAAAGTCTGCACTTCCACTGCATCTGAGTTGTTTCATTTCAAATTCATTGTGGTAATGTACAGAACCAAAATGAGAAAAACGTTGTCTCTGTCCAAATATTTATGGACCTAACTGTATATTATATTAGGGGGTTCACCCCCTGCTCACTTCCGCTCGCATTATGAAGAGGGGGGCTGAATGCACCCCAAGGAGCCTCCTCTGAAATCCCCTCTTAAACGGTGACACAATGGGTATTAAATACCTCCTCTTTGTTCGATCAGCTGCTGCCATGCTGTGTGATCTTCATCTCGCTTTGAACATTTAAAAGCCTGTACAGCAGCTCTCCTACTCTTTGTCTTTTATTTCCTGCCTCAGGTGTGGTTAAATCTCTTGGCACAAGTATTTTTTAGTTTATAATTTAAAAACGGAATAAGAATCTGAAAATCTAGCAAACCACATTAAAGTTTGATAAATTCTGAAAAGAATGGTACCAAACATACATATGTATGGTTTTAAAATAAGCCTGATTTAAGTGTGACAAAAAAGTCAAATAAAGTCGTTGCACAAAATTGTGCACTTTTAGGCTTAGGATTCTATATATTATATTATATTATATTATATTATATTATATTATATTATATTATATTATATTATATTATATTATATTACTAGCTGTCCCCTGCAGTTTCGCCTGTGTAGTAGTGAAACAGGACAGTAAGGAGGGTCCTGCCCGGCTCCCCACTCCTGACGTCACGCTTCCCCCTCCCTTTGGCCCGCAGCCTCCGTCTCAGATTAGCACGAACGTATTGCTCCTGCAAGTGAACTCTGATTCTTAGCGCAATGAGAGAAGTCGCAAAATCAACCGGAATGTTCAAGCAAATTATAGAAAAATAAAAAGATCTAAATCTGTGAAGCAGTTCTCTTGTTATGCTAGCTAAGCGGATGTATGGAACACCCTGAGGCTGGCATGTGAGTGAGGAGGGCATTGCCCCCTTCCCCTTGGCTCGCTGCGTCTCTCTTTGATTCATTCAAATAAATGGGTTCCCCAAGCAAACTCTGATTCTTAGCGCAATGAGAGAAGTCGCAAAGTCATCCGGAATGTTCTAATTCCGTGAAGTAGTTCTCTCATTCGCTAGCTAAGTGGAGGTAAGATACTCCCCAATCCTGGCACGTGAGTGAGGTGGGCCCCCCCGCCCCCCTCCCCTGAATCCTGTGCATGTCTCTCGGATTTGCGCAAATAAATTGGTTCCCCAAGTGAACTCTGATTCTTAGCACAATGAGAGAAGTCACAATTTCAACCGGAATGTTCAAGTAAATTCTAGAAAAAAACCCTGATCTAAATCCATGAAGTAGTTCTCTTGTGAAAAGCGGACAGACAGACGGAGAGACAGACAGACAGACAGACGGACGGACGGAGAGACAGACGTTGGATTTTATATCTATAGAGATTCACTCAGTTATGCTAACCTGCGCTGCCCAGTCCGCCCACACAGCCTTATTGATTAGTCCACATGCAGATCTGCACAAGTTCTTAGAAAGCCCATAGCAGTCATGTCTTCTCATGGCCCACGGTGGGCATCAAGTCCATAAGTCAAGGTGATGTGAGAGAGCCTGGTGAAGCGTACTGGCGCACTTGATTGGGCTGAATGGCCTACTCTCGTCACGATTAGTCAAATGTTCTCATGAAAGGTCCTGCTGCTGGGACGTTGACTCTTCACTTGAGTCCAACACGGAGATGACGCGGGGTCACTTGGTCCGACTGCACTCGCCTGCCAATGTCCTTTGAGACATTCATGCCTAGTGACAGTATAGATCCATTTTCTTTATTTTGTTTACTTAACTTACTTTCCTCATGAAATTATGAAAACCAAGCATCATGAACATACTCAGGAAGTCCACTTTTTTTTTAACATTGTCAGCGAGAATCGTTGACGCCAGCACCACGAGGGATGCGATTCTGTGCGAGCGCTTCATGCTTTTTCCTTCATTATGTTGAAGCAGGTTAGTATCACTTAAAGTATGAAATTCCACCCGCACAAGCCAGCCGAGCTGGTACCTTCCACGACTGTGCCAGGCTGTTAAGGCAATCAGCTGGGGCCAGTCCTCGAGCAATCCGGCATAATGCTGGCAGAGAGTGCTGACGCTATTTGAGTCAACCGAGTCAAATGTCGCCGAGGTCAGCTCTTTCATAGGGAGAATTAAGTCTCTTCAGTTCTTATTTGTTTTCACATATTACACTTTACTCTTAGTCAATTGTTTTAAAAAGTGACACTGAAAGACACTTGCCATCTCACTTGATCAAAAAGGCACCATTACCTGCTTTTAGGAAATTGGAGACGGCGAAAGTGAAATCGTCGGCCCCCCGTTCCGTACCTTAAACCTACACGTGTAGACGGGTCAGGCAAAGGCGTTTGATTGAGCGAAATACGCAGCCGCTTCAAAAATCAAAACGTGTGAAGGTCAGCGTTGGAGTGAGTCTGCAGGGCCTCTTTGGCCACTCTGTCAGTGATGCCCATTCTTTCTCATTGAACCAGGCGGCAGCACAACACGCCTCGGAGATGACCCTGCTAATTAAAGACTCCGCTGTAAGCGTCTTCATTGAGAGACGGTGCTTCATTGGTGGCAGAGTGGTGGCTCTCAGGCTAGGGATCTGCACTGGCAATCGGAAGGTTGCCAAAAGGGACTCTGCTCTGTTGGGCCCTTGAGCAAGGAAGGCTCTTAACCTGCAATTGCTGAGCGCTTTGAGTAGTGAGAAAAGCGCTATATAAATGCAAAGAATTATTACACGACAGAAAGCTCCTTATTGACAGATTCGGCTACCTGTGCCGTCGATGCCAGCTGGTGACCATGGGCACCCCTTCTCTTCCCTTTACTCTTTTCTTGTACGCCACTGGGTTCTAAAGATAAGCCTGTGATGGTGGCAACTCTGTGTGCCCTAACAAATATTTATGAACATAACGCTTTATTAACTACAAAGACACAAAGGAGAGGAGAGGAGAGCGGGTTAAAGGGAGAGCAGTGTCATGAAGGTGTGAATGTCAGATCAGATTCTCATTCGCTTTGTTCTCTTCTGTTTAACATCGTCGTCTCATGTTGGTGTTAACCCGAATATCTCTAATGCCCAGAATTCTGTAAACATGGTTAAGCCCGAGTGCCTCTTGGGTTAAGCTGCTATGAGGAGATGGAGAGCGTCTGGGCTACCATTCTGCTGCCATCTTTTGGATAAAATAACACCACGCTGCAAATGCTGAATATTTCTATGTGTTCTGTCTGTCGGTCTCGGGTAACTCATCAACATTCATGAGTGGGGCACAATGGCGTGAAGACGAGAAGCTGTAAGGCCACTTCTATACAAAACTGAACGTGAACCATTAGTTGAACTGAGTGATAGTGCTGACAATGTGAACCAGTCACAGAGAGCGTGATACGTGTGCCGCTCTACGGTATCATATGCCTGGTCACGTGAAGGTTCACCACGGTGCCAGTAGCTTCACGGCAGAAATGCAAAATGGTGGCAATCAAGTGGAAGGACAGGAAAGATGTCAGCTGCCTAAGCACCGTCACAATACAGCAACTGTTGATGTACATGGTGCTGGAAATGTGGACGTCACTACGCCTGGCGCTGTGGTAGCCACCAATAACACGAGATCAGGCGCTGACCATCTGCGCAAGCAACAGAAAATACGTATATTATGAGAAAAGTGCGCTAAGAAACACACATCTACTGTCACGATTGCCACGCCGAGCTGTGTGTTGGTGACCGTTTGTAAACGTGTCACAGCAAGGACACATCTGGACGCTCGGCCTACCTTTCCTACTGCATTTATGCGGACGTTTTGGTATTTCCTTCTTTCTGTTATGCATTAGAATATTTGTTTTCTTGCTGAGTTTCGCTCGTTTTTTTCCAGAAGTAAACCCAACACTAAGAGGCAACTCTACGGTGCAAATTTCACATTTAAGGAGTCTCGTCGTCATTACAGTGAAAGGTGATGATGCTGAGGTGGCTGCAAAAATCAAGACTTCCTAAAAGAGGGGAGAAGGATAACTTCTGAATATCCACTTGTGTCCCAACGAATAAAACCCTAATTCGATTAAACGAATAAAACGTTTGGAAGCAAAAGGCCGCCCATCGGCCTCATCAATCAATCCAAGCGAGGAGGTAAGCTGTTAACTTGCAGATACAATCTCCACATAAGTGTTTTCGACAGAAAGCTGTCTAATAAAAGGTGAAGACAGTCACCTTCATTTGAACATGTGACTCATTAAAGCACCAAACCCGCGGCGTCCCAAGGACAGGCCTGTAATGAGGGTGGAGTACAAGTATTTTAACTTGGAGAAAATCTTGACAATGATGATAAAAGGTCCGCAACCCCGCAAAACTAATCACTTTGATGCATTTCATCAGAATGAATTATATTTTCTGTCACAACCCTTCCATTCTTTCCTAGTTATTAAAGGGTTTAACACACACCACCGAGACAGAACGCAGATGTACTCACGGCACATGGATGCTATTACAGGCTCCTCGACACCAGAGGGCTGAGAACAAGGTGACTGTCGGTACAGCCGGCCACTCGGCAAATGAAAGATGCTGCATACACAAACCGTGATCTTCTCGGAACACGCGGGGGTCAAGGCCAAAGTACAGCTGAAGCAGTCAGGAATCCCAAGAGGAAAGATGAGGGGGCGAAGCCAGCCACGGGACGGCACCCCCGACACGCCGAGAGTTAATGAATGACAAAGCATCAAA
This sequence comes from Erpetoichthys calabaricus, assembly GCF_900747795.2. Classification (NCBI taxonomy): domain Eukaryota; kingdom Metazoa; phylum Chordata; class Cladistia; order Polypteriformes; family Polypteridae; genus Erpetoichthys; species Erpetoichthys calabaricus. The sequence continues at coordinate 757,432 of NC_041408.2, read as the reverse complement.
GCAAATGAAGAGGAATTGCTGTCGATAAGTTCACCTTCATCTTCAGAGCAAGCGCCGTGACTAAACGCTCCCTCGGTCGGGTGGGCCTCACGTAGACAACACAACGGTAACGGTTTTCAGGTCGTCCGGTCTCAGTCCAGCAAAACTACTATAACTGATAAAGGTTCACTGCCATTTCTATTAGCCACACACACACATACTAAGTACTGACGCGGCCCTCCAGGGGGCACTTTAAGGGTACGGCAGTGATGGAGTTGAACCTGACGCTGTGGTGGCCCACCGCCTCCTTCTCCATCTGTAGAACAATTGGAGGAAGTCTGGAGTCACATCTGCTCCGCCCCTGACCCCGCCTCTTCCAGGCAGCTAGGGTAGGCTTGGTCATTTGACCAGACGCAGTCAGCACATTCGGCTGTGAGAAGACAATGGTCATGCTGCGCCGTCCTTTCTATTAATGAAGAATAATCAAAATAATAACAATGCACTTGTCTATAAAGCAGAGGGCATCATTACCGGTTATTTCCTTTTTTGTTTGTTTGGCTCACTTTAAAGGGGGTCTCTGGGCTGGAGCCCCCTCTTTCTTCACTTATCTTGTCCTTCCAGTACTGTACACACATATGTGGTTTAGCAGCCAGCAGATGGTGGGAGGGTCTGGACGCATGATTGACACGGACCTGTCACGCGGGAATATTCACAACACACCAAGGTTCAACAAGGCAGGCGGAGACCCTCGGAGCACTGGATGAATAGAAGCCTTCACAGAAGATAACGGTCTTCGGGTGGAACACGTCTGGATATGCCGGATGAGTGTCTGCTCTTACATGAAGTGTAACAACGAGAAGGGGCGTCTACTCAGAGTACGATCTCAAAGCCGCTGTCATCCGTTTGTGCTTTTGTCTTGGTGCTCATTACAACATACCGTATATACTCACATATAAGTCGGGGTCTTGAAACCCGAAAAATTGATTATAAAATCAGACCCCGACTTATACGCCCGTTCAAAAACGTAACACGTAATTTTTATTTTTTTTACATCTTCTTGTCTCCTCCAATCTCTCATCAGTTTCTCAGATGCATTGAATTTTGTTGCCAGTTTCTTTCGCTACTTCAAGGACTTTAAATTTAAAACCAGCTTGATTTTTTCTTTTGATCGAATGCTCCATCGTATATAAGGGATGATCTTGCAATAAAGGTGTATGAGGGTGTGAGATACAAAAAACAGTGCCAACGTCGCTTCAGAATAGTGCGGGTATTAAATACCACGTGGTCACGTAGGCACAATAGAGAGACAGAGAGAGGTTACAGCGCATTGCCACACCCACATAGAACAATAAGGCTGTGTGCCCCGTGGTTACTCTCTCCGGTGGGCGTTAGCGTATTGTAATCTCTTGGACCAATAGCATGTGTTTTCTGCATTCAACTTATACCACCGACATTATAAAATACCAGAAATTCTACAATATAATCAAGTCCAGACTTCACCGTGGGAGAACTTATCTGCGAGTATATATGATACATATTTATATACAGTCAAACACGCCTACGGGAGTGGCCGAGGGTCTGCTCACAAGCTGAATCCAGGGACCGGGTTTTAATGAAGCAACTCGTCTTCCTCTTGCAGCCCCAAAATGGAGGAGGAGCCCACCGACTTCACTTGTAGACCATCCCTGCACTTCTGCGCCTTACTGTCCCTTCTCTACATGAGAAGTGAGACAACGGGAGGTGGGCGTTCATTCTTGGACCCCCACTCAAGAGTTTACTGTCTTTTGGAGTCTGCGTCGGTCATTTACCAAGTGAGCTGAGCTTCCTAATCATAAGGGTCGTGGACACTCCATGCGGGTAGCGTGTTCATCTTGAGCTAACATTTCTAAAGGTATGTATGTGCGCTGCCCTGAAGGCCTATGAAGGTCGCTTTATTCTGGAGGAAGACAAAGACACAACCCCACCTGACTTACATGGGTAGGACACAGAAACGCACACAGTATGAATGAAACTCGGACTGGCGCTGCACTACCCGACTTTACAACTGAGCATCGGTGGCTACTTCACAGTTCAAGGGACGGGCAGAATGAAATTCGTGTTTCACTTGGGTCGCCCCTTAGACTCTCAGAAGCCCCCTACAGATTCTTTCCTGGCCGTGTGTTCTGCACCTTCTCCTGCTTTAATTATTTAAATCTGCCTTGGGGAGGGCAATCTTCTAACATATAAATTAAGCAAACGCGCACACACACATACATATATATATATGTAGTACATACGGCAGGAGAGAAATCGAAGAATCATTGACAATCAGAAGGTCAAGTGTGTTTTCTAATATAAGTAGAAGCAGTAACATGTTGAGTAAGATAAAAATAAATTGACCTTGACTTCCATAGATTTCAAGAAGAGAGAAGGGAGGTTAAAATTGCCAATTTATAAGCACATCCTCAGTTGAGAGACACAAATCTGAGATAATTAATTTATGGAATCAGGCATTTGTTTTGTAAGCTTATAGGCAAAACACAATCTTTAAAGAATAATGTGCGGAATAAAACAAAGTCGCATACCAGAAAGATTTAATGTGGCCACCCTAAGTAGAATGCATTAAATGCATATTTGATTTTAAAATTGTCAGAACTCATTTTTTATGACGTAGTATACAAATGCAAAAAAATAAAAACAATAATATTAATTACCATGGCGTGGAATACGAAAGCCATTGTTTCAGAGCCCAATTAAGTCAATGGTTCTCGTTTGCAAGATGATTGAGCGATTTGAGTGTAACCTGCGTGGCTTGCTCATTTCCACATGCATTTCCATATTCATTAATATAAACGGGCCTGCTTGAACAGTACGAGCAAATCCCATGATGGCTCCCCGATTGGTAGACGCAGATTTCTGGTCCCGCATCTCAATTGTTACTGTCTGGCAACAAAGACGTCGGTAGCAGCCTTGGCAGTGCCAATCCCAAAAGTGGGCTTGAAGGATTGGACAGACAAGTGAAAGAAAGAAAGAAAGAAAGAAAGAAAGAAAGAAAGAAAGAAAGAAAGAAAGAAAGAAAGAAAGAAAGAAAGAAAGAAAGAAAGAAAGAAAGAAAGAAAGAAAGAAAGAAAGAAAGAGCACAGACTTGACAATGTGTGTCTTCAAGTCCTGAAACATGTGCTCTGTCATTACTGCCAACGCCTTCACTACAGCCCAGACTCTGAGAAGACGTCCTTTACAGGTGCCACCCCGTTAGCTTATAACACAAGGACATCTGCATTTGTGACGCGGTGCCCAGTGTGCTCAGGAATGTGGATCCCGATGCCTCAGTGCAGTGATGCGGTCACTTTGGATGTGGTTATGATCCCTGGGCACCCTTCATAAAGAGTAGGGAGGCTCCCAATGTCAAGGCTAAGTTGCCCACCATGGCCTGGTCATTCTGGCTCCCCTAAGCGCCTGTCTCTCTCTCTCTCATCCCTTCACCACCTAACAGCTAATGTGTGGTGAGCAGACTGGCACAAAAATGGCTGCCATCACATCACCCCGGTGGATGCTGCACATTAGTGGTGTCTGAAGTGGCTCCCCAATCACCAAAGTGCTTTGAGTAGTGAGTAGTAGAATTATTATTATTAATAAACATTTACTGACATTTGTGCTTGTAATACAAGAAAGTGCCAGTACAGAATCCCATTATTTTTCAGCGCAAGTCCATAATCATCCCCACTTTGTGGTAATGTTGTTTGGGTGGCACCTGTGCAAACGCGGTGGTTCAGTGTGTGGCGTCCTCTGAAGACGCAGAGGAGACGATCCTCAGGTCTAAGTGTTGTCTCAGGGGTCTGTCATAAAGGCCCAGAGCGCAGATCGGTCACCGGCGCCCCCCAGGGTCCATAGCACACATGCAGGAGTCGTTAGACTGAGGAGGTCCCCTCTGGTGGCCAGAGCACATGCCCCTTAATTTTCATAAACGGCGCCCCTCAGGTGATGTCACCTTGGGTGGACACCTATGTTGCCTGATGGACTGACCGGCTCTGGACTGTAACTTAGTCCAAACAGAAATATAAAATGTTGTTTCCGTAATTTGTAATGGCACATAAGTGCCTTTCACGTGTGTAACAGTCTGTCTGGTGTGTGCACAATTCATTTTGTAACGTCACCCACCATTCAAGTCAATGTTAAATCTGCTCATGAGGTGGTCCACGTTAGTGCAGAATGTCTCCAACCCCAAGAAGCCTACTGGAACAGAACTTAGTCTTTGCCTTGGTCCACAATCCAGCAACACTTATACTTTCTTTTTTTTAATTAAAATAATTTCACACAAAATTAGAAGAAATAAGCAAAGAGAGTTGCCTAGAAAGACGATCGAAGCAAACAAGTCAAAGTATGAAACAGAAATATCAGTAAGGCAAGGAGACACATTTACCCCAGGAGACTCACAATGCAGGTGAAGTGACGTACTGGGGGTCACACGGTGGATCTGAGCCCCCAACCTCAGGGTTTGAAGTCCAAAGCCTTACCCACCACACCACACTGCATGCCCGAAATAAAAATCAAAAAAACAAAACAGAAAATCAAAGGAAAAACACAAGAAGAGCACAAAAACTCTGGGAGCGCACTACTAAGGGCAGAGGGCGGTCCCAGCAGCAGTGACCTCAGGGTGGCCCCGCCTCCTCAGGCTCCACCCATAAAGAATGGTGGCGCATTTAAAGACACAATTCATTCATTTGAAATAATAAACAAGAACAATATTAACATAAAACATAAAGAAAACAGTAAAGGGGAAAATAAACCCAAGCCAAGGAATAAACTCGGGCCGTCACACAACGGTGTCCCATGGACAGTAACTAACTTCAGATGGCACACTATGTGTATTGTCCAAGTTTCTGTACAAATATCAATCCACTTTTGCTGTGTTTACTGAGCTTTTTGAGGTTTTATTTGACAGAGATATGTTTCTGATTAGCATGTGGCTTCTTTGTTCTTTGGTCCTCCAATTTCTAGAAGCCCCAGCACTTCATCACTGCTCTTGAGCTCCACTCTCCTGTTGATCCCTTCTACCACTATGGCCCTTCTCTCTTGCTTTTACAAACTCTAACCTCCATTTTCTCTTCCATCTCCCCGTCCTTGGTCTTCAGATTCCTCAGGTACATCGGATCTGCTCAGATGCGTCACAGAAGTGCCTCTCAGTGGGTAAATAAGGACAAAGCCACACCAATATGAGAGGAGAAAGCAGAAAACAGAAAGTCCAATTACTTCACAGTGTGGATTTGTCCAGCACCTTCAACAAGTGCCAAATGACTGAAGTGGTGCCTCACGATGGGTGTGTCAGCTGGCCTTCCATCCATGTGAGTACCTAATGCTACTGACTGAGGACCCTAATGCCTAACCCCAATGATCAAACATTGCATTTAATGTCACCTAATAAGAAGGACCTGGGGGTCGTAGTGGACACGGGACTGGAGCAACCAAAAAGTGTTTTATAGCGCCCCCTATGTGGCAGAGTACAAGTCCTAGTGAGGGCTCATCTGGAGTTCTGGGTACTAAAAAGACAGAGCAGCACCAGAGAAAGTCCAGACAAGAGCAACAGGGCTGGTTGGCAACCACGGAGAGCAAATGAGGAGGAAAAACCAAAGAGGAAACATAGAGGGAGAGCTTAAAATTAAATCCCAGCAAATGTTGCACAAATGTTATAAAGAGAACCACAGAGAAGTACAAACACCTTGAATATGTGACCCAGTAGTGTGGCGGGCATTGGGAGTTTAGGGACATTCAGATCTCGACTATTGTAAAGAAATTAGGTGGGTGGGATTGGTGACCTTACGAGGCTGAATGACCTGCTAATATAACATTAGACCTCCAGTCTTTAAGGGGTCCTACCAAAGCATAATAAGAAGTGTTGCCATAGACCTGGCCACCGTGTCCCATAAAGATCGACGTGATGAGCTACGTTGGACTGAATGGCCTCTTCTCATCCAAGCTGTTCATTCACTTTCTGCTTTGACTAACGGTACTAATTAAAACTTAACGCTAGTATGACAGGAAACTGGAACATCTGGGAAATATCCATGGACATCTTGGAGAAGGTGCAAACTCCATATAGAGTGTTAAGAACTGAAGCCGAGTCCCTGGACCTGTGAGGCAGCAGCGCCAACCTCTGCTCTGCCTCTTTACTGCTGAAGTCTTCTGAAGAACGACATTTATACTCTTGAGTTCACGTTTTTATTAAAGTGATACAAGGAAGGGTGACGTGTTCCAAGTGCTTCCATATTTCCCGTTTTTCTGTGGTTCCGTTCTGTGCCACCATCACCTAATCAAAGGTACCATGCAGCCCCTCACATTGATAGATTGAAAGCCAGAGGTCCACATGACCATCATCACCAAATACTCCATTTCTAACGTCTCCATGGCTCATCTGTGCCCACCTTTGCTCAACCTCAGCACTCAGGAAGAAGTACACTGGCAGCTCTTATCGGATGCTTCTGTGAAGGGTCTAAGGAATTCCTGAAAGTCGTGTGGTCACAGAATAGCCCACCAGGCTGAGCTCAAGCATCAAACTGACCCTGCAGCCTTTCTACAATATGAGGGTCCAAAAGATCAAGAGACGCACTGACATGTCATATCTCTGGATGGTCATCGTTAAAGATTCTCTCGTGCTGCTGACCACTCGGCCCTTTCTTGCTCTGTAGCCCCCCGTAGACCCCTGCTGACAGGACAAAGCGATGACGGCGAGACCAAGCATGATCTAAAGGAATGCTACAAGAAATGATCTGGCAGTTCATGGGAGCCCCACCGATTACCGTCAAACAAGCTATAATTTACAATATGGGCCATGAATGATGCGCTGTTTTCGATTGATTTCCTGCTATTGCTGGAAGAATTCCATTGATCTTATTTTACAGAATAAACAGATGAGCGTTTAAAGATCACAGAGGTTTCCTTTTAAGAGCATCTGCGTTGAATGTAGTGAATTTATCAAAGACAACTCCTCATTTCGTTTTTTAAACTCGATTACTTTGTCACAAATTTTTAAAGCAGATTATATTTTCATCAATACGTTGTCAAATGTACTTCTCTTTTCTTCTCTATTTTCTCTCCTTTTTTTTTTTTTTTGCTGACTGTGTGCCTTAAGTGAAACATGAAAACGTGAAGTTCCTGCAGCGACGAGCCGACATCTGATTGTGGTCTCTCTGTTTGTCTGGCCATGGCCCCCCGGACTCATCGAGAACTTCTTTGGCCACCCACCCTGCTTTCTTCAAAGATCCTCCACTCGGGGTCTCTAAATTGAGCCAGTGAGGATGTGGCCATCCAGTTAGAAATGTGACAAATGAGAGGAGACCCTTCAGTTCATTTGCGATTTCATCATTTCTTTAGCTAATAGCTCAGCTCTCCCAAGATGTCCCCCAGATCCTTCTTAAAGGTCTCATGGTTTCTGCTTCAGCTCCGTGTCTTGGTAGCTGGTTCCACATTCCCCAACTCTCTTTGTAATGAAGTGCTTCCTGGCTTCAGTTCTCATGCACTTCTCCTTCATTTTCCTGGGTGTCCTTGTTTCATGGTGGACAGAATTCTGCTCTGTCGGTGCCCTGAAGGGTTTTGAAGGTTTTCTTCTAATTCTCTGAGTCTCTCGCAGTAGGACATGTCCTTAAGTTCCAGGATGCACCTGGTTCCTCCCCTCTTCACCACGGTCTTGTAGTGTGGTGACCAGAACTGCACACAAACAAACTTGTCCTGACCCAACCAGGATGGCCACGGCTCTCCTAAACCTTTTAACTGAAGAAGCAATTTCATAAACTAAATGGATGTTTCTAAAGCTTCCATCTTAACTAATATACCAGTTCATGCCCACCATACCCGTGGCAGGAACACACTGGTGGCTTTTAACGGACCCTTATGTGAAGGTAAGCTTCGGTTACAGAACAGAATCAGCCCAAGGTGCCATGCGGTCTCATCTTGTAACACTGGTTACTTAAAACACCAGGGGTGCAGCGCAAGGACTTGACGATTCAATGGGTGCTGGGGGGGAGAGTGAATAGGGTGGGGGTACATATAGTGGCCATTGTATAGTCAATGCAGGGGCCTTGGCCAACTCATCGACACTTTTATGGGTTGCCATAAAATATCGAAAGAGTCGTACAGGTGGACATTCCAAAAGTCCAAGTGTTTGTCCCAAACCCCACACAGCTGTGCAAATAATGAACAGAAGGACCTGGAAATGAAACATCGTCAGACCAAACCAAACCACAGGTCAAAACCTAAGTAATCCAACTAGTCTCTCGTCTTATCAAAAGGGAATATTCAGAAATCAAAGTCAGAGGACAGAAACCGAAAAGTGACAGCCAGAAGTAACAAGAACGACCACCAGGAAGGGCAAAATACCTACGACCCTGTGATGTCACACATCCGGTGGACCTTCACTAGCAACTGCCTAGCAAGCAAAACACCAAAGGGCACCAAATGGCGGCACCCATGACGAAATGAAAATTGTGACGTAGGAAAAATACTTTGTTTAGAACATTGTGAAAAATACTTCAAAATCTAAAGATAAATGTAATGACCCCTAAAGCATATGTTTACACTAAAAGAAACAAACAGACAAATATATATAAAAGAGAAAAGAACTGATTTGAAACCATATTGTTTGTGGATAACATCAATCAAACGCCCGAAGTTCTAGTCAGAGGAGTTGAGGATTTTCGAGAGGCAGGGCTCTCTGCTTTGTTTCTTTGGCCTCACGATTGGCATCCTGGTTTTGACCGTGTCCCATTGTCCCGTCTCTCAGCTGCTCTCTGTTCTCTATCTGCACAAATCTGTGAAATTTAAAATGCTAACAGGTTAGAACTCTCAGCACAAAGCGGTAAATATCGGCTCACCGATCTGCAGGACTTCATGTAAAACCTCAACTTCAAAACAGACCAGGCCTGCCATCTAAGTAGGCCTGGCTACAGAATGAGAGGGAATTACCATGAAAAACCCTGGCCTGAATGACAAAAACAAAATGTCTTAATAATGATAAATTAAAGAAAGTTGCTTCACTCGAGTCAACTCCAAATAAATAATTAAACTCAAACAGCCAAATGGTGAACCTGAGCTAAGAGCCTGAAGCCAGAAAAATGAAAAAGAACTTACGCAAACCGAAAACCACAATCTGAAATTCAAAAACATAGGAACGAAAACCAATGCTTCGGCATATTTAAAGACTGGGGGTGGTCCCCACATCTGCTACATTGAGGGGGGCTCTACCTCCTTGGGCTCAACATAAGACAAGCTATGACAATAACGTTAAATTCAAAATGATCAACAGGTAAGACAACAGTAATTAAAATATACAATGTTAAAAGAAATGAAACAAAAACATTGAAGAATATTAAAAACAAAGGAATTCATAACACACAGCAATTTAAAAGAATAAAGAATATCAAACAAGGACGTAAAATGCTTTGTCATCAGCCAAGCAACGTTCATCCAGACACGTCCACCCAAAGCCTGTGCTGGTCTGGTTTAGAGTGGACGGATGCATCTCTTGTGCTTTTGGCTTGGTGGGCTGGACCTACCCTGGCATCAGTGGGCACAGTGCAGGAGTCAGGCGTGGACGAGATGCCAGGAGAACTGAAGCCACCGTCTAAGCTGGATTGTGGAGTGGAGACGCTGTACTGAGGACATTGAACACGTGTGGTGACCAAGGGACACTGCTGGAGTCTGAGAAGCAGGTGTCACATTGTCACCCGGCTCTAATGACAGAGCTGTTTAAATGATGAAAACCCGATTGACTCAAGACCCCTTGACGTGGTTTACTCACAGGATGACCTAAATTGTTTACTGGTCACCACACGTTGCCAAAATAAGCAAATCACAATCACGACTTTCCTCGTTTCCATCAATCAGCTATTAATTTGCTATTGAGGCTTTTTAAAAAAAAAAAAAAAACTTTACATTCTTTGCAAAATAATCCGATTTTTTGTTTTTTGTTTGTTTTTCTTCTCACTGGCATCTCTTCGCCGTTATTTGAAAGGGTCAAACCTCGTAATTAGTGGGCATAAAATGAGTTCATTTGAAGCGTGTGCACAAGGCAAACATCAGACGTGAGCAGAGCTTTTCAGATATGACCTCAATTTAAAATGAACTGTCTCCTGCCAAAAGTTTCCCAGTTCCTAATTAAAACGCTGCCTGGCCATTTGTAGTCACCTCAGAAAGAAGGGACAATCTGAAGTGCACTTTGGAACAAGCCCCCCTCTTTACACTCAGGCCCACCGCATCTTCAGTTTGGTTTGATTTGCTTGAGACGCTGGGGCGCAGCCTGATGCCGACAAGGATGTTGCTGCCGACAAACGGGAAATGACAAAATCGCTCGACATAATCAAACAAAGGGGCCGTTTAAAAACCAAATACACGCAGACAAGCCGCGCTGCTGAAGAACTGAGAAGCCAGAAGACTACAAACATTTCATACTGTCGTCCCTGAGCTACCCAGTTCTCCATCTTGTCTTTTATAATTGCTTCCATTAATTTGTCTGTGATACGCATTAACCCCACTCACTCATTGTAACCACGAGGGAGACTCTTCAGGAGCGTGACTGAATGATCGCGGGTACTTCTGGATGATTATTTACTCAGGTGCATGAAGTTGGGACACAAACTGAAATCGTAGCCAGAGAACTGAGCAAAAACACAAATTGTGCTCGGGGATTGCGAGCCTGTAATTCTGCTAACCTGTTGATTTTGATTTTAGTCTTCAGGTACCGGTCTGAGGAGACATCACTAGAGATATCGCTGTTCAATAAGCCCAAGCCCGTCACATCATAAGTCGATGTGTGTGTCACGGTGACAAGATGATGCCAAGGTGACACAAAAGAACACAAACATACATTACAATTTGAAATTTCTCAACATCTAAGAAGTCAACCCAAAATGGCTGCCAGAGTCGGTCCAATCGTCTTTTTCAAATGATGGGGCAGACTCTTAACAGTTTCCTCCAGTATCTTCTGATGAATACCCACACAAGGTTTCTTTATGTGACCAGCCCTGGTTGGGTGAAAGTCCAGGCTGGGCAAGATATCTGTTCCTTACTGTGACTAATCATTGCTTCTGCGATGCTCGATTTATTTAATTTTTGCAGTTTTCGTATGTTGTCGTCCACAGGAGCATCGGGAGGATCTGACAGCTCAGAGTTCAACTAAAATGGCGGGGTAGGTTTTGATGTAACACTGCTACTAACACGATTCCTGCTTCCTTTAGAGTGGAAGACAACTCTCTGGGAAAGCACTGACATCACTTCCCCTCTGGACAGCTCTAGCTCCGCCCCTTCCTCTTCCTTCACTATTTAACACAGGAAGTCTTCATTCACTGCAGACCCGACTTCTCATCAACATCTCGGTAGAAGTCATCACCAGAAGACACATTTATAAAGCAATCGGTGTGGTCATGTGATAAGTGGTCTCTTTGAACCGCCTTTCCTGAGGTTTCTTCCATTTTTTCCATACAAGGTTTTTTTGGGGAGTTTTTCCTCATCTTCTGAGAGAGTCGAGGCTGGGGGGCTGTCAAGAGGCAGGGCTTGTTAAAGCCCATTGTGGCACTTCTTGTGTGATTTTGGGCTACACAAAAATATATTGTATTATATTGTATCGTATGTGAGCCAACGGCATTATATAACCAAATAAGCCTAAAATGGTAGTGACATCAAACTTTTCCAAAACTAATCCAAATGAAAATTAGTCCTCAAAAACAGAATCTATATGACAAAGAAGCTACCAAACAAATGAAAATGCACATTTAAACGAGCCTGTTATTGCAGGAGTGTTATTCCAATGTCAGTCATTTGTTCATCGCCATACTCATCCACTGAGGAGATCTGCTTGGCCCCAGTTGCTTTCTGTCTCTGGTATAAAATGATCCTCTTTTTAGAAGGTGTACCTTCTACCCTACCTCATTTTTCCTCGGCCATCTCCACATCGACAGGTCCTCCCCAGTTTGTGGCTCTGAGGTTTTGTTGCATCTTCCAAAAACTGACTATTTCAAATTTTAGGACTGTTCAACCCAACACAATTCACCACTGCCACTCACCTAATCGTTTTGAAATCACATCAGTCGTAGAAATCTCCAAAGTCCAGCTGGTCACTTCATCTCTGGATGAAGAAAAACTTTCTAACTTTGTGTGTGGGGTTTACCCTTAACGTGTTTCCTTTTGTGTCCTTGTTGAAGAATGTATTTTACTGGACTAATTCCCTTGATAATTTTAAACACTTCAGTCCTGTCACCACTGAAAAGCTTCAACTCCTTCAGCCTCTCCTCACAGCTCCGACCTCTCAGTCCTGAAATCATCCCAGTTGCTCTCCTCTGTTCTTTCTCTGGTGCTTCTTTGACTTTTTGTGACATGGAGACCAAAGCTATGTGAAGAACTCCAGGGGATGCCTCACTAGTGCATTATGTAAGTTAAGCATAACCTCCGTTAACGTGTGGTCCACCCTTAAGGGCGCTATATAACCAAACGTCTCATTAGCCTTTTCAGGGACTTCTGTTCACCAGTCTACTACGACTCCCAAGGTGCCCTTTCAGGTTTGAGACCTCCTGTTGCGTTTGGAAAGCTGACATGTTTACCCCCAACGAGGTGTAATTCCTTTACGTTGATTTACTTTCAGTTTCGTCTGCCTACACCGTTTTGTTCTGTGCAGGTCCCTGAGTGAAGAGTCAGCTGATTGTACGTTTATTATCCACCATTCCGCCTAGTTTAGTGTTCACCTGTTTGCTTTTGTCTTCCTTTGTTTTGTTATTTCATTTAACCGGCAGACACGAGCATCTCAGAGTGGCTCCAGTTTTGTCCGCTGCTGTTGTTGGCTTAAAGGACAGTTGACAGAATCAGTCATTGTAACCTTCAGCTATTAGACACTCTGCTCCGGCGCGAGCTCGCGGTGGTCCTGCTAATGGCGTCTCTCATTGTTAGCACTCGAGCTATTCACACAATTGACATTAATCCTTAATTAGAGCAGAGCACAAGCTGTTCATCTTCTCCATGGCTTGTTTTTCAGTATCATTTCATCTTCAAGTTGAAGTCCACGTCTTAGCTTTCAGTTTATCCCATTTGTTTCTTTGAGGAATTTGGTTGTTTTCCTTCTGTCTTTGATTTTTATTTCCATAATTTGTAGGTGTTTCCTTCAGTGTCATCTCCATCTGTGCCATTTTACATGTGTATTGTTATGGCACATTGTCCATGCATGCATTGTCTATGTGAGTTACGTCTTTAAAAGACCGAGCTGTGGGTCGTTTAGCATCTGCACTTTATAAGTTCAAAAGACTTCACATCAGTTCTCATTCAAGTAGCAGGGCCACTTGGACTCACCGGGGCTCCAGACTCTGTCATCGACACACGGAAGGACATTTTCAATTGTTTTTATTATTTTACACCCTCACAATATCGTTATTTTAGCACTTTGTTACTTCATTATTTGAGTGGCTTCATCACGTCACTATTGTTTTATTTGCAGTGGCCACCATTGTCTCTGTTATCTTCATGCTAAAGCTAGTTATCCACCTCCATTGCCAGTCATGTGGCCCATTGAATGAAATGGCTTACATGAAACTGAAGCTGCAGTGAAACTCTGTGTTTGACTTTGCAAAAAAAATTGTGAAATAAATTGTATTTGTCGTCCAGTGAAATTCATGTCAATGACTCAAGAAGAATGAAGTTTGCTTCGTGTTTCATACGTTAATTAATCTGCGTGTCATTAACTGTTTAAATTGGGCTCTTTTGTGTTTAAAACCCCATAGGTGTTCATATCCTCAAACAGGATCAGAGGGTGGCTAAGCAATGGAGGAGAGAGGCGTTTAGTAGCAGCAGCTTACCGCGGGCTGAAAACCCAGTAATGTGCACAATGGCGCATTTGAATATAGCTTTGTCTGGAAAATGTGCAGCATATTTATATTTGAAAAAAAAAAACAACATATTGAACTCCTCGACATTGACGTGAACAACAGGCAGAAAAAAAGTGGATTTTACTGATGTGGTAAGGGTTACACTGCCAGAGAAAAAAACACGGGCGAACACTGATTGAGAAGAAGCCTTTAGGGAGCAGGAGGTCTAGTCTTGTGACCTAAAAATCCTTTAAAAGCCCAAACAACGTTTTTGTTTTGCATTTCAGAATTGAGAAATCGTCTGCAAAACATATTTTAGTGTCAGTTTTGCAAAGCTGTATGTGAAGTAAAACTTGCCTGTTTCGCTCATCACTAGTCAATACAAAAGATGGAGGCAGGCATAGCCGGCATGTTAGCCTTGTGTCTTTATCAATAAGAAGCAATGCAAGTGACTTGCAGTCAGTGAAAGAAATAAATATTAGCTTACTGTTGAAATCTTTTTGTCTTCAATTTCCAGTCACTGTCTTATATTCCGCTTCCTGACTGCTCTTTACATTTGAAGGCTCCTTTGTTAATCTCAGCCTAAGATCATTTTATGTCCCCAGACTTTCCACTTGACATCTTGGCTGTAACAGAAGTGCATTGGAGCCTTAAGGAGGTTTGTGTCATCAGGGCTCATCCGAGGAATGTACTACCCCTCCAGCATGAGAGGGGGCGCTGCCGCTAATCATGCCATCTCCTGTTCCATCTGCAGTGCTTTGAAAACACCCAGTGAGGGCAACTGACACCGGACCTTCTGCTCACTGGCCCATAAATTCTCAGTCGGATGGAAAGGGGGCTTCTTTGGCTGACTGAGCAGCCCGCGAGACGGAGCTCCCTAGCCAGACTAAGAGCCAAGGAGCCAAGTTGACTTTGAGAGCCCCCTAGAGGTTACCTTTGTTTTATGTTTGCAAGCCGCACCGTCAAGCCCCCTTTTTATTTATCAAAGACTTAATGGCCAAGTTGGCACCCCAACATTTCACCTGCCTGTGGAGTGGTCATTCCGAACTCGACCACAGAACTGATTTCTGCCATATCTTATTCATTCATTTCTATAGGACTTTTATTAGAACTTATGTAGATTAAGAATTTATTTCTATTCACGCATAGTTTAGCAGCGTTTCAGATATTTCCCAGAAACCATAAGGAAGAGTGTCACGGTGGGCATATTAAGGCGCCTCACATTTGCCCTGAATATGCATGCAGAGAGTGAAGGGAGAGACCTCGCTCTTGTCTGAAGCGATGCATTTTCATGTTAATGGTGTACATTTCAAGTGGCATCATAATAGCTAGCAACATTTACAGCTGGACTTGCAAGCAATCTATTTAAAATTAACCTTCAGCGCTGCTCTTTGGGTTATGATGGGCATTACGCTAACCTATTTAACCTCAGCCTCCATCGAGGCAAGGTAACGGCCAGGATTTACTGCAGTTATCTTTCAGCTTCATTTCTCATTCCTGAATTGGACATGCTAATGGACCTTTGACAATGGATATTTATTTTATTAAAATCCAAATATTTCTAAAAGGCTATTTATTAACTAGTAGGCAGCAGGCGCTGCATTCTAAAGGAGCACTGGGGAGAGGGCTGGCGGACATGCGGGCAATATGTGCAATCTGAATTCTGTTAACTACACGTGACCCTCAATTATGTGCAGTGATTAGTTCTGTCATATCCCAGCTCTGCTTGCCACACATTAAATAAGGAATCAAATCAAAGTCCATTTGTAAAAGTGAAGAGCTGACGTCTAGACTGACAGCAGAACAGGCCTGCTGTCAAAATGCGTCCGCGCAGATTCGCTAATATATCATCATCTCCGCTGCAGACTGCGGATGGACTGACGGCCATTGTGACGAGCGCACGCGGAGAACCTTTTATCATGTTGGAAGTGAAAGCGTCGGTCGATTGTTCCAAGCGTTAGCGGCTAAATTATTAACAGAAGAAGAAGAAGATCTCTAAACTCTGAAAGATAAGCATTTGCTTAACTACAATAGAACGTTCGCTCAGGGAAGATTCTGTATAAACTGACATGTTAATGGAACCCTCTGCTGAAATCCGGGAAGACCACAGAGCAAGTCTGTTACAAAGAGTCATTGTTGGCAAATGGAACAGTACAAGAGGAGGAAGACCATTTTTTGATTGTAAAATGTGCCAACATGGGAACCCATACAGTAACTTGGAAAACAGAAGTAAGAGGTAAACATCGCAAGCAAGATGTTCGTTCTGTGGGTCTTAACAATTTGCCTCTTCATTTTTTTTAACTGTTTTTATCTGGAATTTTACTAAAGTTTTAAAAGCGACGAGGTTTCGACTGTGGACATTTTTTAATGTCTAAGTCTGAAGACAACTTGGCTAGGATGACCAAGCTACGCTGTGTCTGTTTTGTGAAGGAACACTCTGCCCAAAATGATATCTTCATGTAGTTTGTAGTGATAGGTAAAGGGACCAAAGGCAACCTGCACTGGACAACAGCAAGCGTATCAAAACCGTAGCTGAAGAAATCTCACGCTATGTCAAGTCATCCAGTCGTAAGTCAGATGAATACGATGAATGACAAAGTCCACAAACAGGAAGATCCTTCACACGGGACCCGCCTCTCTCCCTCATTCATTGGTCAAGAGTCCTGTCTTGGCCATCAGTGCCAACTCCACGCACATTTGTGCGTAACAATTATAATAATGGGAGAAATGAGGGCCACTCCCTGACCCTTCGAGATGAGAGAAGAAATTTTAGGTCAACCATGACATCATGTCTGCTGTGCCTCCCAAAGCCCCGCCCCTTCCTGTCCATCCGCATTTAAGGAGAAGGATGGCTGGAAGGTGCTGTGGACTTTGGATTTGGCCACTGAAGAGGACGCCTCCTCTGTGGAGAAAACGTGACTGCAGAACAAAGAGCCGTCACTGTGCTCCTTCCTTTTTAGTGACTGAAAGACGAGGGTCACCCCACACCTCTGACTGTGTCACCTCTCTTTATGTTGCAGCACGTCCTGCACCTGCGCTCGGCCCCCACTTTGAATTATTGTTAAGACCACACCAACAAGAACACACCTACTTAAAAAGTTCCAACGTTTTTGTTTTGTCCAAAAGCTACACAATAATTTTGATGGAAATCCGAAACCTTTGTGAACTGAAAGTTGGACGCGCCAGTTGTTGCATACTGTGAGAGACATTTCAAACTCTTTAACTGTGGACTTGAAGATTTATTTTGTTTTTATTTAATGAGACAGCAAACTCTTGTAATGCAAAGTAATCCTGCGTTATTCGACTGGCGTCCTGGCCGGGTGTGCGGTACAGCAATGCCCTCTCTACGTTAAACACGGCGAACGCCGGCCTCATAGCCGTCTTTTACCGCTCACTTTTTAATATGTATTACACTCGGTCAGTAAGCCAATCCCAAAATACGAACAAAGAGTGCAAATGAGCAGAGACAGACGGCGGAGGCCCAAATTCAGCCATCCATTTGCTTCAAGACAAACCCAATCCCAGCAGCACTGAGGCCAGGCAGGAACCACCCGGGAAAAGCCAAGCCCTTCATACAGTAAGTATGCTAAATAAAAGAACAACGCAAATACGTTAAAAAACAATAAGATTCAATGAAATATCTGATGTACAGGAAATTCAAAGTATAACCTCAGTCAAGTTCTGAATGAAATGATCCATTGGCCGCTCCATTAGGAATGACAAGCCTGGCAAAGCCCCGGACGGGACGCCAGCGTATTCACCCACCACTCTGCCACTTTAGGGTCTGCCGTGCACTTTGTCTGAGAAGGTGCCAACTTGGCCGAAATGGGGCTGCGAGAGGGCAATGCATTTGAAACACACCGTAGTGCTGCGCCTTTGCCTATTTTCTTAATAATTAAATCGGTCAATGTCATTCCGCTTTTTTATTTATTTATTTTTTTCCTTTTAACTTGGTGGCGCGTTTCCTTTGGCAGAGCAGTTATGTAATATTTTCCATCAGATGACAATAAAATTTATGCCACATAAGGACTTTGCATTCAAGCATGAAGGAATGTGTGCACATACATCACTGTCATGTTTCAGTGATTTCTGGGGACACAAAAGTCCTGATAAGTTTGTAACATCCAGCAAATTTACAACATGCTATCAGTGACAGACACTGCCAGCATGTAAATATCACAAGAAGACAAACTGCATAATGAATCTTCTCGCCAGGCGGGGGTCCTGGGAGCCGCTCTTCAGTCCTCGGGGCACCAGGGACCGCCGCGCGGCTACCTCTGCGGCTCTCTTTTGTGGTGCCAGTTAGGAAGTGCAGGGGAATGTGGCAGACCAAGCGCGTCTTCTGCTCGGGAGATGGCCGGCCTGTGCAGACCGGCCCTTCTCTCCAGGCTGTGGAGCCCCCTGGGAGCGCCGGGCTTCATTACCCCCCGGGGGCTCAACGACCTAAACAACGAAAGACCGAACCGGCAACACTCAAGATGGATTGAGACGGCAGCCTTCGGCAGTTCAGAAGGAAGCATGGAAATCAAGCGTTTGATTCTCAATTTCATACTTTGCTATATAATCAATTCTTTTTAGCCAGACTGTCTCTAGATTTACTTCTGTGGTGTAGTAAAATGAAGAAGCTTTCATTAATCTTTCAGATGCCTCGTATTAATGACAAGGCTCTTGCATGAACAATGTAACAGCAATTAAAAAGCCCATTAATCTGCATTATAGCTATTAAAGATGCATGTCATTAAAGGGTATAGACTTTGATTCATTTTCACACCCCCCAAAAAATGGAGCAATTATGCTCTGGCAATGCACTTTGTCATCAAATTAGTTTGGAGTTTTCCAGCAAATGGCTCTGCACCATTTTAGCTCTTCTCCCATTTTATTATTCATCACTGAAATGTGTGAGTCAAGACCTTCTAAATTACTTTACCCTCTCGGAGAGTGCTGATGGTCCAGGCGTTCAGGCTTTCAGAGCAGCCAGCGAGAGTGCAAGCCATCAGGGTAATGCTGTAGTTTGTAAAAGCGAGCAGGCCGCTTAAATTGCCTGCAACAGAAGAAGAAGGCAAGTGTCATTGTGTGTTTTCATATTTCATACGTGTTTTAAAGCCTCCGCCAGTCTAATGCAATGGCTTCTTAAACACGGCATAATTTCACCATCCATTCTGGTAATAGGCCCGAATTAAAACCGTCCGTATTATGAAATCGTAATATCGCCAATTAATCAAAGAGTCCGAGTGGGCCAGGAGAGCCTAATGAAGCGGCGCAATTAAAGGGAGACAAAACAAAGAGGGCAGGGGGTCACCGTTGACTAGGTGGGCGCAGGAAGAAGACGTGAATTTGCACTCTGCCCAAACCCCAGCGCCTACGGCCCCTCGGAGGCTCTCTGTCTGGGCAGGGTGCCGCCAAGTCCTCCAACGTACCAGCCAGCAAAACGTCGAGTGTCCGGTGGCAAAGAGGCACAGAAATGACATCTCAACGAGGCCTCCAATGCACCAGCCAGCCAGCGGGGGAAAATAAAAAAAAAACAAAATAAAGCGAAGGACGAGACTTGAGCCTCTCTCCATCCAAACAGGCAGGGCACTAAAAGCGTTAACGCGGCGGGCCGAGGCTCGGCTGGTGTCAAGGCTTTCATTTTTACACCCCGTCTTTATTATTTTCATAAATAAGGGCTAATATTGAACAGCATCCTCTGGAGTGGCTCTTTGGCCAGCTTTCACTCTAATCTGTTCTCCTTCATTATGTTAATCTGTGGGCGGAAATATTTCTGTCATCTCCAAGTCGCTTACACAGTGAAGGTAAACACCTTGGCCTGTCTCTAATTGGCCAGGTGTCTGTATCTGTGTCACCCAGCTTTTAATTCAATTAAAGCACCGACTGCTCAGCTCTCATTACCTACTCATTTCCTAACAGATTTTATCTCTCTCTGTAAAATTTACATTTTGTGTCATGCCTATCGTAAATTAAATTCTCACCGCTGCATGGCTAACGTTAGGCAAGAAAAGTTCTCCGTGCCTCCAGACTCCCTCCAGTGCCTCTTCTGCTTTCCATTTGGGAGCAGATCGTATCGAGGGTGTCTTCCTGCGGTGTGCCATGTCACTGGTCACCTTACACCATCGGGTTCATTCTGATCGTACATTTGTAATGGTGCCCGCTGTTACTGGAGCCATAGAATGAGCCTGCTGCCTCCGATATCCGCTGTTTGGGGTCTGCTGGCTCTCCTCGGCTCTTCTCTGAGCGTTTTTGGCTGTCTTGGCACATCTCAAAGATGTTTTGTCTTAAGCCGATCGGTTCCTCTAACTTGGCTCCGTTTGGTGAATGTGAGCTCCGAGATGGATGGACTGGCATTCCTGCCTTGTGCCCAGGCCAGCACGACACAGGGAGGGTGATGCCAGCTGATCAGAACGCGGCTTCACATGTCAGCTTTCACTTCATTTTGAGTTTATCGAATGTTCACCTGGACTGTGGAGGAATGCAGTGCTATAGGACTATTCTGATTCTGACTCTGATTAAATGTTTTCATTGATTGACGTCATTCACTCACGCATTTGCTTTTGCACTTTTTGTCAGTTACGTGTTTATGTCTTTTTTATTCTGTAATTTGTTTTATTTGTTCTGTTAATATGACTTTACCCCCAAAGCCGTAGCCAGATGTTCTCGCACTGAATCATCTTTTACAGGCAGCAGATTTACGCGGCCCATGCCACAAAGTGACTGTTTTTAATTTGGGGTTGTTCTGTGTGCCCCTGTAAATGGACTGTAGTGACCTCTTCACACCACCTGCACCCACAGCCACAGCGCTGGCACCCGGACTCTACAGCCCACCAGCTAACCGCGCCTTACTTGAGCTCTCGATGCCACACATCCGGCCGCGTCTTATTCCTTCGTCACTCACCCGTCCACCACACCGGCCAGTGCCACTCTTTGTGTGTCCCTAATATCATTTGCATAAAGTTCCAAACAGCTGATTGGCACTCTGTCTGTGCCAGCGTCGTATCAGCACTCAGCTGAAAAAAGGGCACAGCCTGTTAGTGTGGCCTACTTGACACAGCATTCTTAGCAACGCGTTATAAAAACGTTTTCTCTTTTCTTTAACGTCACCAACTTTCAATCAAATCAGTCAAAGCCTTTTTTGAGATTTTGGGATATTTCGTTTTTCTTTTGTAGGGGCTGTTTATACCCCTGAAAGCTGGTATATTAAAACGTTCTTTCTTAACAGATGCCTCCTGCCCTCGACGTGTCACCCTGGCGACTTTCAATTTTTTACCAGTAACTGAACGGGAACTCGTGAGTGAGTCGGGCGGTCGTTTGGTCATCTGTGCCATTTTAATGGTAGATGTGTACGGTTGGGCTGATGGCCTTTTAGGTTCGGCTGTAATGTCAGATGGTCCTGCTCTTCTATAGGCTGTCCCATGTCAGGCATTTCTCCATACGTGGTGTCACAAAAAGCAGACCCAAGAGTCATAAAAAGGTTTGGGGCAGCCACCCGTCTAATATTCCCTGGCTGCAAATGCACTGATGTGCTCAGAACGGAACTGATCAGGTTAGACAAATATGGCGGCTTTAAAGGCCAGAAAAGGACGTGAAGTCGTCAAGGGTGGAAGTGGAAGGGTTCTCTTCCATAGGTTCAGACCCGCACATGAGCAGGAAGTCTCTCCGGTCATGGGTTCTACACTGGAAGTGACGTCATCCAAGGGTCCGGAACTGGAAGTGACATCGTCAGGGCCAGGCGGAATTTCCAGTGAACGGTCAGCAGGAAAGTGAGAAAAAAGGTCAGTGCACTGCGCCACCCCCTGGTCTGGCATGGAATTACTCTCATTTAGACCCTTTAGCTGCCTCCCATGCACACGTGTGTGACAGTGGACATCGTATTGATGATTGGGAGCTGATTGCTTCTGTGATGGTGTGAAGTGGTCCTGTTCTCTTATGCTTGTCGGCTGTGTTTGTACCGTATTTATATATATATATATATATATATGTGTGTGTGTGTGTGTATAGACGATTGATGGGCGGATTGATTGACTGATTATTTGTCATGTTGCCTGTATACTGGATATGTCCGGTTCAGCCCGACGTGGATTTTGTATCAATTGGCCGATGGCCGGACCTGTTAATGGCCCCCCGGACACAGTCGTGCTTCACTCCACATGCAGAATAAGAGAAGACGAGAAGTCAAATAGAGGATGGAATCGGACAGGCCCCTCCAGATCAGTAATGAATGTCTGTGGATTAGAATTTCATGTTCTTTTCAATTTCTAAAATGACGCGTGCATGTAAACTCTACCAGCATTTTCCTTTTATGCCTAATTATTTGTAAACCAAGAGAACAGGTAAGAAACAGCAGAGGTTTGCTGAGCACTTTGTCCTGGGATGTTATCGGTGAGGAGCTTTCGCAGGATTTTTCCCCGCTTAGGTTTGCAGGGCGGTCCGCTCGGCAGTGTCGGGGGGCTCGCCGGGCCTGTGCTCACTGTGAGCCTGCAGACTGTACTTCTCAATTACACGGCTGACCTCGGCGGGCTCGTCCCAGCTCACTGTAGCCATTTACACTGTGAGCTCTGGAGGGAGTTGGCACACTTTGTGGAGCTGCGTAGGGATAAATAGGAGCGAGCGGAGAGCGGAGAGAGTGTCAGTCTCGAGTAAAGCACAGCACATATTTTTCATTTTTAATAGACGCAGTAAATCATATCTAACCATTAGCATAAATACAATTTATTAGAGTTGTAACTTTTTCAGCACTGATTTAATATGACTGTACATCTTCTCCCATTCATTTTCAGCTATATTTCAAAGCGATCAAGAACCATGCTTCTCCTGGTCTGTGTTCCTTAAAAAGTAACGGCCGCTCTTACAAATACATTACACCTTTGTGGATGGATGGCTTTCACTGAAGAAGATATCAGCATAAAAACAGGAAAAGCGACAGCGAGAGCCGCACAATGGAGGTGAGCCTTGACTTCTTAGGCGACTTTAAGAAGTGCTGTGATCGGCCTTCATCAAAACACAGACTACCAAAGCAATGAACGGCCATCTTTTTCTTTATTATACCCAATTATAATTTAGTAAAATATTTTTCAAAATAAGTAACAGAGCCAGTGCTGCGGCCGATGTTTTCAGGACATACGTTACTGCAGAGCTTCTGGCTTTGGGACTGAGCACAGTTATAAAGTGACGTCTGTTAAGAGAAGGTGGCCTGTTAAAAAACAACAGAGTCACACGCACAAAGCCTGCAACGTCTACAAAAGTCCCAGCCAGTCGTCAGGATTTGACTTGTTGTGTAAATTGTTTCTGGCTTTATGTCATTTTTATCACTCACGTGTGCTTTTCTGGGGTTATGAGTGCGTTTTGTGCCCCGATTAGCCTTTAACTTCATGTTTAGCTTTTTCATGGGTGCCGCCATTTGTGACTTTGTTGATGTCGGTGGACATCGTCCTCGTGACGTCACGTGTGTAACGCTTTGTGGCTCCACATCCAAGCACACACAACTCATTTAGTTATTGGGTTTCTACTTTTGACTTTGAAATTGTCAAGTATCTCGGGGTCTTGTTCACGAGTGAGGGGAGAATGGAGTGTGAGATCGACAGGCGGATCGGTGCGGTGTCCACAGTGATGTGGGCTCTGCATCGGTCTGTCGTGGTGAAAAAGGAGCTGAGCCGCAAGGCAAAGCTTTCAATTTAGCAGTCGACCTACGCTCCTACCCTCACCTATGGTCATGAGCTATGGGTAGTGACCGAAAGAACGAGATCACGAATACAAGCGGCTGAGTTTCCTCCGCAGGGTGTCTGGGCTCTCCCTTAAAGATAAGGTGAGAAGCTCAGAGTAGAGCCGCTGCTCCTCCTCATCAAGAAGAGTCAGATGAGGTGGCTCGGGCATCTGATCAGGATGCCTCCTAGACACCTCCCTGGTGAGG
Organism: Erpetoichthys calabaricus; assembly: GCF_900747795.2. Taxonomy (NCBI): domain Eukaryota; kingdom Metazoa; phylum Chordata; class Cladistia; order Polypteriformes; family Polypteridae; genus Erpetoichthys; species Erpetoichthys calabaricus. The sequence continues at coordinate 733,738 of NC_041408.2, read as the reverse complement.
TGTTCCGGGCACGTCCAACCGGGAGGAGGCCCCGGGGAAGACCCAGGACATGCTGGAGGGACTATGTCTCCCGGCTGGCCTGGGAATGCCTCGGGATTCTCCAGGAAGAGCTAGAAGAAGTGGCCGGGGAGAGGGAAGTCTGGGCATCTCTGCTCAAGCTGCTGTCCCCGCGACCCGACCTCGGATAAGCGGAAGAGGATGGATGGATGGATGGATTTGCCCTTCTCCTCCTGAGCCTGACTGCTCTTTATTACTCACATCAGCCTGCAGAGCAGCTGGGACCTGCGCTTAGAGTATAGCCACCATCCGTCTCCCATGTCATAAAAAGAGGGAGGGTGGTGACAAGAAGGACACCCACCAGTAAAGATGTTTGCTCCAATACCACACAGATCTGCGAGTCAACTGGCCGACCCGACTGAACCCTGAAAATAGATGGAAAAACTCCATAAAAGGTATAGACCCCCTTTAGACCCCCTATTACACATAACTAGCTGAAGTACCCAGCGGTGCCTGGGAGGAAAATAAAATGTTTTGTTTTTTTTTTTTGTTTGCGAAAAACATAATAAAAAAAACCAACTTTAAAAATAAAAATAAATAAACAACCACTGAAGACTGACTGATGTGCTTGTCTTGCAGTCTTGTATGTCTGTTATCATCCAGTTGATGCCAACTCCATTTAATTTCAAAAGCACCAGGCGCCCGGGCGGTGGTGGCGCTCAAACATACAGAATGCTGGCAGTGGCCTCCAGTTCGCCCTCTGCTGGTCGTTCCGAGTGTCAGCTGGATGATAACAGGCATACAAGACCACAAGATCACCCTGAAGAGGGTGAGTTAGCGTTGATTTCACCCAACAATATTTTTAGCCAACCAATAAGAAACACGTGTGCCAAGTTTCATGAAAGTCGCTCCAGCCATTCGGACGTGATGCTGGAACATCCATCCATCCATCCATCCATCCATCCATCCATCCATCCATCCATCCACACAGACAGACAGACAGACAGACAGACACACTTTGACTTTTATATATGGAGATGACAGTGCAGAGTGAAAGTCAAAAACTGGAATATTTCACGTACGTAGCCTAAGCCAAAACACAAGACGAAGAACAGAAATCAAGTCGTAGCCGGAGAGATCATTCCGATGGTGTTGGTAATTCTGAGTTTTGAATTTGTCTCAAACGTGAACAGTAAAGGAGTGTATGACACTGACCTTCATACCATTGTGGTAATTACGTCACATGTCACACTCGCCTACCTGCCCGTCACGTTTAGCAACCGTCTGGCGACCCTGCGTTACAAACAGCAAACGATGGCAATGCCGATGCTAAAAATAAAATGGCACCTCAGAAAAACGTATTTCAGAATTAGCGTCTTCACAAATGTCCTCAGTCAAAAAAACAGACCAGACCAATATGTGTCTTCACTTCTAAACCCCCAAAATGCCACCAGCACTGTTTTTAGAGGCCCAGAAAAAGCTGGAAAAACAAAAATGAATGATCACGAAAATCAAAGTGTGGCCCCTCATGACGTTAGCAGATCATCTCGAGCCCCGGCAGGATGGACTCAAAGTGATGAGAAAACACATTGAATGAAAAACAGGATGAGACTGGAGAACATCTGCGCCTCTCTTCAATCGGGTTATTTAGACATCACGTCAACATGAACGAAACATTTTACATTAGTGACGGACCCTTTGAGTTTCCTGTCCCCTGCTAAGGGAGTGTTTTGGGGGTTCCTGTGGGCATTCAAGCTGCTTCAGGGGAGTCTACAGTCACTGGAGTGTCCTCTTTTAGGACAGCATGACGACAGAGAGGCATTCCAAGGAATTCTGGGATATGCTGATTAGGTCCTTAGAATAGCTGTGATGAGAAGAAGCTCAACCAGACCATCCAAAATCACCTCGAGTTGAGATTTGAAAGCCCTGCTCTCTGCTCTGCTACCTACCCTATACGTCTGTAGGTGTTTGAATGGTGGAGGTCAGCAAAAATGACAAGAAACAAAGTAGGATGGGATGGCCTCAAAAAACTGAAAGTAACCAGCTGGGCAACTTGTGACAAGTCATCAGCTCACACTGCCACAAAGTAGGAGGACACCCCGTGAGCGCATGGACTTTCTTTGAGGTTTTGGTTTTCCTCTCTCAGGCAGAAGACATGATGGCCACTCTAAGCAGGCTTTGTGTGAATGGCCGGCTCTTGCTTTGTGCTCTCTGAGCCCCGCACAGCCCTGCTTCGGTATAAATGGGCTAAGGGTATCAATGGTAGGAGTGATTTGGTTCCATCCTCCTGAGGGTTCAACAACACCATATTGATGCTGCGCCTGGCGTGAAGCTTGATATTCCGAGGCCCAGAGACGCATGGTCAATCCTACAAATGGATTCTTTTGCTAGGACATGACAACGGCAGGAGTTTATTGACGGCTTGTTTCTTTATTTCAATTGTTTAGTCAAATGTATGCCTTAACCTCAAAGTGATGATCCAGTAAATGAAACGTTTTGTGTCGTCCTTCAAAAGATTTGCAAAAGCATCGAGTGGGAAAAAGCCAGCAAGTGTGAGTGTAGTGCGAGAGAAGCAGCGGCGTGTGCACCCGAGCAGAGGAAAACATGTCGGATGAAGCCGCATGCAAGCCGCTGGACTCTTTCGGCTTCACGGAATACGCAGCGATTTACACACCGTAGGCCTGCAAACAGGCACTGCTTTTAAAGTCAAAGGAGCGTTCCGTGTGAGTGAGCGGGCGCCCCTTTGACAGGCCGTGTCTGTTTGGAAACTCACCAAGGAGGATTCTGCCTAACAAGATGATTATCTGCTGAAGTCAAATGTGAAAAATCTCGGAGAAGGCCGCAAACATCAGAAAGATCCGGCAGATGTCTGAGTGAAAGACGTCGAGAAGGCGTACTGCATTAGTACAGCAGGATGAACGCAGCGATGTTAAGAGAAGCTGGCTGCGTTTTTTTAAAGGCATTTCTAAAATGACATTACTTGGACTTCACGACGCTATTTGCCATGCCATGTGTTTTCAGGAGGGCTGAAGTGACTTGCTAGGAGTCTCAAAGTGAGTCAGCGGTGGGATTGAACTGAAGGCCCCAAGCTTCTCAGTCTGAAAAAGTATGAAATATGGAAATTGCACATCTGACAAGTTGCTTTGGTACGACTGTCCCATCAATGGAGCCTCACATTCGGAGCAGGGAAAAAACACAAAGACACCAAGAGAGCTACAAAGTCAGAGAAACGGAGAACCTTAGAGTGCAGGCAGGCTGACCCTATCATCTCCGACAGTCAGGTCAGGTGCTGTTCTGGGAAGGATGGAAGAGAAGTGAGCGCTTCTCCAGATCAGACTGGGCCAGGACGCTTTACGCGGTGGGAGAACCCATCCAAGTACTGCGTGTGCCCAGCCGTATTTCAGGGGCTCCGGGAACTGAACTTGCTCTGGGAAGATTTTACAGGATGCCACGTGTCTTTATCATCATCCACACCAGATGTTCTTGACCCAGGGGCTGTCCTAATGTTCACCTGCAGACTGCGGACCCCTTGTCTTTGGGTGAGGTGCAGATGATCCACCTGTGGAGTTCTTTGTCCAGCTGTTTGGTCAGTAAAGAATGACACACAAGTTCATCAGGAGGCAGGGGCTCATCCAGTTGAATCTGGATCTACCATCCTGGCACAATAGGGTCCAAAACTGACCTGCTGCTGTGAGGGTCCTGTTGAGGTCCTCAAAAGATTAAGTGAGGTGGTCTGATGGAATGAAACAGGACAGTAGACCTGCACCAAGACTGCTCGGCCCATTTTAGCCTTTGCCCACTGCCAGAAGACTCCAAAGCTTCAGACACACAACTACATCACCTGAGTCTGACGTCTCTCCTGCATGGGCTCCTCAAGGATCACAACACCTTCCATAAGCTCACACTGAGAGTGAGAGGACAACTTGGGCTGTGGTGGTGGTGGTGTGGACAATTGAGCCTCCCTTCAGGACCATATTATCATATGGGAACAATGGGCACTGGGTGAGGGCCCACAATGTCTCTGATGCCTATGTATGTTTCTCTTTTGCTATCAAAATGGGGTCCCCAGAGAACTACTTTGTTGTTAAAACAGCTCTTCCCCCCGTTGGGTAGGGGGTTATGTAGGACCTGGACCTTCCCTTGCACTCCATGGCAATGCATACCTTGCTCTTCATGGTGTTCCCTTCTGTCAGCTGTCTTGGCACGAACATTTCCATCTTTTGTGATGGTAAACACATTTTGGGTTGCCCACTGTCACTTAGAGGTTTTGCCTTACACCCTTCCTAGGTGGCAGGGGCCATGGAGGACATTGTGATGAAGATACTAGCACTCATCTTAAAATGCCACTTCCTAAAATGAGTGTCTTTCACTCCAACATAAACCCACTCACTCCCTAATTTCACCATCCGCACCTCACACCTGCTGAACTGGACTGCTGTACACCGTATGTTGTACCGAGGCCAGGATGTAGACGAGAGCACTCTGAGAAATAATTGGGGTACCAACCAGTCACTCCATTTAGGCAGAACAGAACAGATGGCTGTCAGGACCCAAAATATGAAATGAAAAAGGTCGGCGCTGTGCCCTCTTTGACCGTCAGGTCAGACTGTGATGCCACTTTCCAGGAGTTTTTGTGTCATTGGCACTGAAAGGGGTGGAGCCTTCACAAGGCTTTGTGGGTGTGGCTAGGTGTCCGTCATGGTGGGCTGTTTGAAGCGGCATTGATAGGAGAGGATACTCCCCGTTGTCATCCCAGGGTGGTACTGCTACTATTTTAGGACATCTGTTGACCCCCGACGCCCCCCTTTTATGGCCCACGTTGACTTTTGCTGCATTCCTATCCAATGTGACACTTTCTCAGTTCTTTTGCCTTCTCTGTTTTTGGAGCTCCAGTATTGACCAACTTCCCAAAGTTTCATCCACGTCATCTCCCGTGCTGTTTGACTCTTTTGCAGCCACGTGATTCGGTCTTTTGCTCCATCTGAGAACTGAGGTCTTCCTGAAAAATCTTGATGGCCGAGCAGCCAAGAATCTCCCTTCCAGTTCCATTGGATTGGTCAGTTGGCACTGGTGCTGGATTTCGCCCGGCGGGCCTGCACATTCTTCTCACCGATTTCTCTTTCTCTCATGCCGCCGTCTGGCAAATTCCTCATTAATGAACCTGTCTGCTCTAAATTGCTTGGTTTTGCTGATTTGCTGCTGATTAGCAGGTAGGCTATTCATACATAACACGGCATCTCTTCGAGGCGGATATCTCCGTACACGAGCCACATGGGCGAAAATCAAAGGTAAAGCGCCAACTGCTTCCATCGGTCGGCTAAAATCAAAATAAAATCTATAATGCTGTGTACTGTGACTTTGGTGTGGGATTTTAGGTATTAGTGTGCCTTAAATTTACATATCAAGTCCGTTCTTTTATTATACAAAATAAAGCGAATCTAAATCTTCTTTTTTAAACCTTATCCAAATTCAATTAATTTTTGCTTTATATATTTAAATGCCTTGGTGAAGACACACTGCAGCCAGACAGCGTAAAATATGTAAAAGCGCTAATCGGCCTTGGATTGCGGCGCCGACACACAAGGCAGCGGATTTTTGTTCCTGTTGCGTCTTACGGCTCTTTGGTTAACAATTTGCTTTTGTCTTGGGTTTAGAAATGCGCTTAATGATAACGATACTGCTTTCAATAAAGACGTCTTAGGAATTCCACACAAACTCTCTTGAATTTGTATGCTCTGTAGGATCAAGAAATAGAAGCTCTGAGTAAGAAGATCTCGTTGCTCATTAAACGTGTGCCACCTTAACTCAGGGGCATCTTTGGGCGCCAGTGGGAGCCGTCGGACCCAATAAAACGTTCCGGTGCGTTCTTCTTTATTTGAATTCTCGAACCCACCCAAATCCAACTCAGGACCACAAGGGTCACAGCCAGTCTCAGCAGGGCCATAAGGCAGAGACCAATGCTGGACAGTGTGCCAGTTGTGCGCCCACTCGCATGGGACCAGTTGGTCATCGGCAGTTAAACAGGCACACGTGTGCTTGGGAATTCGAGTTGTTTAAACGGAAGTTTGGAAAATGACGTCCTCATTGGAGAGTGAATGCAAATCATACACAAGGGTCCCACAATGGTTAGAGTGGCTGCCTTGCAGCTCCAGGCTGGAATCTTGCCCTGGTCACGGCTGGTGTAGAGGTGGCACATGCTGTCTGTGGGTTTTATTCAGGGCTCCCCAGTTTTCCTCCCACACCCCAAAATCCAGCAAGTTCTCATTAAAACTGTTCTCCTGAGCCAGGGGGTTTGTCAGTCCCACCCTCTCTTTTTTTAAGAACATTGGGGTGGTCCCCCCTTTTAAGCCACAAGCCTAAATTTGAGCTTTGAGGCCTTGCCTGCCTTGTGTTTCTAGGCCTTTGGGTTTGATCTTTGGTGCTAAACCCTCTTTTGAGTTTCAAGGGCCCTGCAGTTTCATCAGGTCCGTCACTTTTAGATGAAGCACCCACTCCACTGTAAGCCCTCAATTCAAACAGCAGCTTCACTGAATGAATTTATGAACATCTGATATGTCCAGAAAGGACCTGTTAAGGGTGTTAACCTCATCCACTCGGGAAGCACTTCTTGTATATTTAGGAGACCACGTGAAAGAAATCAGCTCACATCTCAGAGGGCCCCGATGAAAGAGCGTTACCATAAAAAGCCGGCAGATAAAAAGCTTTACGAATGTTAAGTGAAGTAAATCGGAGAGCAGAGCCGCTTTATGGCCGTCCGCATTTCCTGTCATTCCAGCCGTCACTCAGGGGTCAGCGTTACCCCCACTGAGCCGTCACTCATCTCACTGCTTTTTCGGTCTTGGGGTCACTAAATCTTTCTTTGCTCATAAATCAGGTAGGAAACACGAGGACTGTCAAGCACCACTTCACTCCGGAGTCACATCTTATTTGTCTTGCTCCACATTTACAAGAAATATTTTATAATATACTGTAACAATCACCTTGATTCGTGTCTGAACCGCTTTCTTTTTATTAATCTTATGTTACTCGTGTCGTTTTACTTTCATTCTCGTTGTTTCACCTTACAGATAACTGAGACGTCACTGGAACAGTCAGCCTGGCACAGGACGTCCCACTGCAAGGGGCTGTTGAAGCCCAGCGCCTCTGACTCACAGCGGCGTGCATCCATTCCTGTTGGTTTTCCATTTTTCACTTTTTCTGGTCATTTGTTTCACGTAAGCATTTTAATTTCCAGTTATTTATTTTATGGCTCCCATTTTGTGTCAATGCTGGCCCGGCCTTGGTCATTTCGTTTATTGTTGCTAGGCTGGTTGGAAGTCACAAATTATGGCCGTCATTCACGCTTTTTGACTTCTGGAAATTGAAGGGTCACACTAGGTGGGGGCTTTGAGAAACTGTTTACGTACTTATCTGCTGTTGTCTTGTTGTGTTCCTGCCCCCCTTCTTCTCTTTGTCATTAGCAACAACAGCTCGAGCTGGTCACATGACTGACGCGAGGATGTGATGTCATTGTTCCAAACGCTCTTTAAGATGACGCTGCAGGAATGTGAACATCCATGTTTATGTATTAGAAAACATTTTTTGAATCAAACAATTAAACAGGGTCCTGGCTGGGACCCCAACTCTTTTTTACACTTCTCTCTATTTATTTTACGGCATACTGCATGGCTGAGATGACAATAAAGTTCACTTTGACTTTGATACACACATACGTACATAGACAGAAATATAATGAGCTTGACTGAGCTCAGCTTAATGTCTAGACTATGGTATACCAATAAGAGAGTAACAGTCAGAAGAAGAGCCTGAAACACAATAAAAGCAACGAGCAAACCAAACACAAGCCCAAGGCCCGAAACGGTAAATTCAGCGCAGAGCACGCAGCTCAGAGGACACTTTCTCTGTCTTTATGCACTGCTCTATATCCAAATGTAATAACTTCATATTGAGTCAATAATGAGGAATACAACAAGAGAAAAAGTAAAAACGGCAAATGTGCGTGTGCCCCCGACCAGACCAGACATTTACCGGTGGCGGCGGCGGCTCCAGGCACTGGGCATGGATGAGGCTTCATTCACTGCAGTGACGCTATTCTTACATTAAAGAGAAAGAGAGAAATCCTAATGTTAGGCAAAACAAAAAAATGACACAGATCCTCCTGGATTAAACATAATCTACCAGGAGTTAAAGTTCATGGACTTGTTATTCCGTGGTAAACCAAAGAGAGTTTTTGTTCATTTTATGTTATTTTTAAATGTTATTCCTATTGTTTCGATTATTCCTTGTTAATGATGTGCTGACTCTTGTCTCTATTTGAAGCAGCCTCAGGAGGCGGGGCCACTCTGATGTCACTGCTGCAGGCTCCTCCTCCTGGCTTTATATTCAGTGAGAAAGTGAAGACCCAGCAGTGGAGCATTGACTTTGTGGTGGAGTTTGGAAGTCCTCTCTCCTTTATTTGAATTTACTGTTTTTTCTGAATTTGTATTCTTGGATTTCTGCTTTCAGATCGTCTATTGCATTTGTCTGTTGAAGATGTTACTTTAACCTAATTTCCCCTTCTGGTATGCTGCAAACTGCCCATAAGAAGGACATTCTTTCTTTAACACACACACACACACACACACACAAGCACACTGGGCCAATTTAAAGCAGACATTCCACCTAAATTATTATTATTATTATTAAATGTCCCTTCCTCAGGAGAAAGATGCAGCCGAGATCCTGTTGAGAAAGACACCACGTGAGAACTGAACCCCGGTTGCAGGAGGACTGAGACGGCAGAACTCACTCAGTAGTCCTCTCATTGTCCTTGTCCTTACTGTGTGTGTGAGAAGATCTCAGCTTAATCAAACTAAAGTTTAGTGGGGCAGCCTTCCAACTCTTTGCTCAGCTGACCCCAGGTGGAGTTCTTGGGGAGCGCCATTTTTCCTTATGCAGACATCACTGATGAAGCTCACAAATCCTCTAGTGACCACTGAAGCATCAACTAAATATAAAGAAAAATAAAATGGTTGAGTTTATGAGAGTTACATCAATTAAAACTCATTAACACGTTCCATGTGACAGCACATTTGGACCTCCAGCAGCAGACCCCTCTGTGGTCCTAACATCATTCAGGGGCCTGTGGCAGGAGGTGTGAGGTGGAGAGTCGGCTCTCTGGAAGAAGTTCTGTTCAGTGGGTCTCTGGGGTGAAGACATTGCGTCTGCATGCTGAGCATAACTAAACAGAGAAAAGGGACCCTGCTCTGTTGGGCCCTTCAGCAAGGTCCTTAACCTGCAATTGCTGAGCGCTTTGAGTAGTGAGAAAAGCGCTATATAAATGCAAAGAATTATTATTATTATTATAAATAAATAAAATGTGGCGAGGTTTTTGCTAATAAAGCCTGATATTATAAGTTACGCTGACGATACGACGGATAGTTTACTATTTCTGCACGTGTACAGTGGTAGACATCTCCTTCAAACTAGTGTCAAATAAGGACAAAACAATAGATTAAGGGTTGGGGTTTTGAGGCCCCGTATACTGTAAATTAAAGCTTTTGGTCAAAAGAAAGTTCAACAACTCAAAACTTTGACAAAAAAGTAGGGCAGGACGGATATTTTATAAAGCGGGACAGGAAATAAGGTAGGAGGGATGCTGGGAGGCGTTGCAGTGGTTTCTGGGAGTGACATCATCTATTTTCCTCCTTGTTTACAAATGCACCCGGAAGTGTGCGTTTTCGAGATTGTTCCGGGTGCTCTTTACGGCTCTGCCGCTTCGGCCTTTCTAAGGAATTAAAGAAACAAAGGTTAGTACACTGCCGTAGCTCCCTCGCGGGGTGTTTTACGCAACAGACCGGGTCGCTCAGCTGCTCCCTAATCGCTCGTGCGTGACACTAGTCACGTTACATATGTGTTTGCCCAGCCAATATCTCTTATATTAATTACTTCTATGTGATGACGTTACAGTTTCATTTCTAAAAAGTCGCTTATGCTAAATCTGCTGTGAGCCACTTTAAGGCATAATCAAGGTGTTTGGGCTGTGCTGTCTTCCTGTTAGGCTTACGCAGTGCAGTCGTATGGTGGCTGCTCATCTGCTCTTTCAAGTTCGTCATGTGCCACATTCGGCCAAAGAGCAGAGGTGGACGAGGTGGACGTCTCAGCGCTTCTCGCAGTGCTGTGTGTGAGATGGAGGGAGAGGACGGCAGGAGTGCGGTGCGTCTCGTTGATCGAATTCGTGGGTGATAATATTTCAATTGCAGGAAATCGTTTAAATATTAACCTCCAAATGCGTTTCAAATCTATCTGCCTTTTGGTTTGCGAGTGCCTTTGTGTATACGATGAACATGTGTTCACAATGGGAGGCATTCAAATTCAGCCGTGATACAGTTGTTTTGTAATTAAGATCATGAAAATGAATCTTCCTATACCTTATTGAAAGGTGATGCAGACAATTCCTGCAGGTGTCCAAACTTGTGTTGATTCCTTAAATTATTTCAATTTGTTCCCGTTTTGTCATTTGCTAATGCTATTTAAGATGGCGCTGCGTGATCCTTTTAGTTCAGCTACCTTTGCATGGATGCTCCAGCTTTTTGAAGGTTTTTCTGGCTTTAGAGCTTTGTGGGGTTTTATCAGAAACGCCATTGACCAGAGTATTCCACCTGAGTGCTCGATCTCCTCGGCCTGTTTAACGCTTCCTTCCTTCCTTTCTCATTTCTCCTGCTCCTTCTCAGATGTTTGCAGCCTCTAGTGAGTGTGCGTGTAATGGCAGACAAGGGGCATATCAAGGAAGGCAAATTCTGCTGATTGCCAGCGTTAACCTGCGTCCAAGTCCCAGAGGTACACGGGCTCTGGTTTTGCCAGGGCTGCATCCTTGGTTTTAGTTTCTTTGAGTTTTGCTTGTTTATTTTTGTAAATGACTTTTTGTATTTGTTATGGAGAATATTTTTCGTTAATTTCTTTCTTTTTGTGTCTTCTTGTTTGTCACCAGGTGTCTTCGTACTTTCCTTGCGTTTTTGTCATTTTCTTTTTATCTTCCAGTCACACCAGTTCAGTGTGTCGAGTTGCTTTGCATGTTGATGCCAATGGGGACTGGGCACATTGAGATGTCACTGACTAAGGTTAAGAAGAACTTCTGTAGGCCAAGCGTCACTCATATCTGTGGGAAGGTCACCGTCCTTGGTCAGATTCCACAAGAATGTCACCCCTGTAGGGCTGAGGTTCCTATTAGCTATTTTTAAATGGCTGTACGTGCGTTTATGTGTATATGTCTTTGTGTGTGTGTACTTACTGTATATCGTTAGTGTGTGAGTGGACCATTAAGACTGGCACTTCATTTTGTTGTACTCTGACAATTAAGGAATCAAATCAAATCATCTGGGAAATTCATCTCCAAATCTGAGCCCACTGTCCCCGTCACGGAGAGGCACCCGGTCTTAAAATGAAGTGATGCTTGAGGCGCCAAGGGGGTGTTCTCAGGAGGAGGGCTAACGTGGCCCCGTTACTGATGGTGCTGAAGTCTGGCATGAAGCTGGCCATGCTAAGCTCTCTGCCATTGACGTGGCTGGCATGTGCGGAGGAGCTGGCTCAGCAGGACCATGGCTTCCAGACCGACAGATGTGACAGGCATCACACAGGAGATAAAGAGACGCAGCATGTGCAACGGCGGCAAAGTGGCAGTCAGAAGTGCGCTGGCTTCACACGGACACAGAAGTGGCAGCACATTTTATGACACACGTAAAATGAAGTTTGTGCCAAGCCAGCTCTGCTCAATGCAACTTCTTGAGATGCGGAGCTACTTAACTAATTATTCTAATCACACAATGAATGACAAAGATTAACCTTGATAATTCCTTTCCTTAGAATTTGCAGAAGCAGGATTTAGTGGAATTGACAGAACAGAAACAATCGCATGCAGGCCTGTGAATATGATGTCTTAGTAATGGGAGGTTGCTGTGTTAAACATTACCTTTGTATCGATCGTCTAGAATGATTGTTCCCACGGCCCGCTCTCTTAAGGCAATCACATTATGCCACTGATTGTCATCGTATCGCTTTCTGCCATCGTCACTCGGGGTGACTGCCACAATAGATCCCTTTGAAAATGACATTAAAATGTAAAATAAATATTCTTAATTAGCTTTAAAATGTATTAAATGAGATCACACAAGCTGCAACTTAAAGAGCATCTCCGACATTTTGTTATGCAGAACAATCCTCGGCCTTTGCCAGGGCTGAAATAAAAATGTTTAAAAGAAGCCATAAATATTAAAGACCCAGTAACTTGAGCCCAATTCTGTGGCCGTGCCCTGAAGAGATGTTTAAGCAAATTAATGGCTTCCCTACTTCAGGCCCCCGATTCCTCGAGTCAGGCGTGTTCCGCTCTAAATTAGCAGCATTAGCTTGATTTCTCCCTGCCTAATTGAAACCTCGGCCTCTTTGTTTTCCTCCACTGCTAGAGTAGGCGCAGGGTTTTATCCCCTGGTGCGGAGATTTATCGGTAATGCCTTGGAAAAATGTCACTTGCTGAACACGTCACCTGCAGAGATGGAGAAGGAGTAACAGGAGATCTGACCGAAAATCGGAAAAGAACCGTTCAGTTTAGGACAGCATTTTAAAGCAGCCCCTCACAGCCTGCAAACGTTTTATTAATGAGACAATTAACAAAAATTAAGAAAAAGTCTGAATTAGCGGAATTGGCCCTGATTCGGGGTCTCCACAAGAAATGTGAGGATTTACCTCATGAGGTAAGAAAAGTGCAAAATGAGCCAGAATACCCATCCATCCATCCATTTTCCAAACCGCTGAATCCGAACACAGGGGTCTGCTGGAGCCAATCCCAGGGCACAAGGCAGGAACCAATCCCGGGCAGGGTGCCAACCCACCGCAGGACACACACAAACACACCAAGCACACACTAGGGACAATTTAGAATCACCAATCCACCTAACCTGCATGTCTTTGGACTGTGGGAGGAAACCCACGCAGACACGGGGAGAACATGCAAACTCCATGCAGGGAGGACTCGGGAAGTGAACCCAGGTCCCCCAACTGCGAGGCAGGAGCGCTACCCACTGTGCCACCATATGAGCCAGAAAAGCTATTTAAAATATTAAAATGTGTGTTTCAATGGAAAGGTTTCAAATATCCTCATTTGATAGAGAACCACAGGGGGCTGGTAAATAAATGGTCATCTAAAACGATGCCCCACATGCTTATGTTTGAAATGGGTCGTTGTGAACCTTCTAGGAGTGGCTCTTGGAGGGCTAAGACCACCAGTAATGAACCAGACATCAGACATATGCCTCGAAAGAGCCTAAAGGACCCTCCATATGCCTAAATGACAGATCCCCGTTTTCAGGGGTTTTGTGCCCCCTCATATCCCATTAGTGTGGGGGGAACTTCTGATGACACCTACTGGGTTACTCTTCATCGTAAGGCAACACAAAATGTGCTCCTAGAGGGTCTAAAAATGGGTGGGGGGTGCCCACAAAGTCTGATGTCCTGCATTAGTGGGCATCAAGCCCAGCCCAACGGTATGGCACATGGAGGGGGTTCTCGTACTGGGGAGTTGGCACAGAAGAACTGAGGAGGCTTCAAAGCGCTGAGAAGTCTTTCTTAGGATCTCTCCAGTCAGGTCTCGCTGCCTTCCTCTTCATGTTCACCACGCGCTTTGTAACACTGGTGGGTGCTCACCGAACATCAGCAGCACTTTCTACATCCCAGCACACTCCCCCTAAGATGCGACTCCAAGAGGATGTTAGCTCCTTTTCCGCCTCAAATGTGCCTATTTTACAAACACTCTTCATTAAGACTAGTTCAATAATTAAAACTAAACGTGGTGTCATGCCCAATTAATGTCCCCTGGTAGCATGCCTATTAGTTTTCCCATTAGTGAATTTAACAATACTAATGGGATTACCAGCATGGGATGCTAATTGGGTGTGACACTGGGAACTGGTCTGCTCCTCTGCACACCCTTCCTAATGATGAAATTAATGAGCATTTTATTAAACGCTGTCTCATGCAAGCGTCCTCGCTTCCTCTAAAGTACAGTGAGTGAGGCTGCGTTCCCGTTGTCCTCCTCCTGGGTGTTTGCATATGGCAGCTGACACAAATGACATTGGGGAGCTCGGCGGGGCTGCATATGCGGAAAGGCCGCTCTGAGTGCGCGTCCAGAGCTCCCGCGTGCCGCCATGGCACCCTGCGATCAGGCCGTCTTTCTGTTGCCTACTCCACGTGTGTGTTTGACATATTCAAAATAAGGAACATTCTTAAGCTTTTGGGAAACATTATTAAAAAGGGTCTGTGACCTCAATTTTAAATACTGTATTATAGCAGCTCAGCTTTTACTATAATTAAAAATGACCTAAAAATAGCAAACAGCTGGCACAGCAGTTAAAAGCTTTTTTGGATAGTGGAAAATGTCACCTAATTTCGAAAAAGGCCACAGTACTTGTTTTAGGAGAATTAGAAATTCTACCAAAAATGTGACTGCCGATTATTGTTAAACGTATTTTCTGCGAGTTGCCGGTTTCTCCTTTGCCTTTTCCTTATTAAAAATGCCAACGATCATAAAAAATGTGAGGAGAGCACAGGCGGGCTGTTGTGTTGCACTTGGGCAGCTTCATCATCCTCTTTAATATTTGGAGATTAGCTTTACCGTGCTGTGCCTTCCGTTAAAGAATGTCACAGTCCTAATGGGGCACGCGGGGGGGCACGCTAACCACACTCATTTAATCAGATGCCAAGGCATAACCGGGTAAGGAGGTGCCTAAACAGATCAGGTGTATTGCTTTATATTGTCAATATTACAGGAGTTTAAGGGGCATCAGGGCAGAGCACACTGAAATTGAACATGTGGCCATCGTTAGTGGGTCCAGAAAAGTAGATCATAATCCGCAGGACAGTTAGAAGGGACTGGTGTTTCATTTTAAGGATAAAAGTACAAAAATCATTCCATTGTTCTTAAACTCTGAAGATTAGAACAATAACATGCTGTCCACTGCGTGTGCTGCCAAGGTATGACGTCAAAATGATGGCCGGAAACTCAGGTTACTTATTTGATGTGCGGCATATGATCCTCAAACAGTAGCCACTCATCCACAAGTGTAACTATCAGAGTTTGGAGGGGATGCCAGCACCAATCGGATCACTGAACAAGACCACCACGATTGTTCATGCGGGCTTTGGATGAAGAGGCTCCTCTTAAAGC
The DNA here is from genome assembly GCF_900747795.2 of Erpetoichthys calabaricus. Lineage (NCBI taxonomy): Eukaryota > Metazoa > Chordata > Cladistia > Polypteriformes > Polypteridae > Erpetoichthys > Erpetoichthys calabaricus. Next base: position 718,548 of record NC_041408.2, on the reverse strand, counting down.
CAACTTAGTTAGCGTTGTTACTGGTGGGCCATACTTATAGTCACAATTTGAGAGTCCGTTAAACTAAAACTATAACTAAAAGAAGTAGGAATTCAAGGAACAGTCTGTAGGGGGTGGGGGGCACATGAAATTAGCATTCCTTTAATGTGGGTAGTGACATCCTGTGGGATGGTCCATGTGCTGTGCTGGGCCAGTAACATCACTTCAGGAGAGGACCCCCAAATCAACAAGCTGATGAAGAAGGCAGGCTCAGTTATGGGATACCCTCTGGACTCGCTGGAGGTAGTGGTGGAGTGAAGAATGAAGAACAAATTATGAACAATCCTCTCTGTGACTCACAAGCACTTTGAATCAATGAACTATTCATCAGATCTGGGTCAAGAAACGGAGGATCCTTCAGACCTACAGCTATCTATCTATCTATCTATCTATCTATCTATCTATCTATCTATCTATCTATCTATCTATCTATCTATCTATCTATCTATCTATCTATCTATCTATCTATCTATCTATCTATCTATCTATCTATCTATCTATCTATCTGTCTATCTATCTATCTATCTATCTATCTATCTATCTATCTATCTATCTATCTATCTATCTATCCATCCATTTTCCAACCCGCTGAATCCAAACACAGGGTCACGGGGGTCTGCTGGAGCCAATCCCAGCCAACACAGGGCACAAGGCAGGAAACAATCCTGGGCAGGGTGCCAACCCACCGCAGATCTATCTATCTATCTATCTATCTATCTATCTATCTATCTATCTATCTATCTATCTATCTATCTATCTATCTATCTATCTATCTATCTATCTATCTATCTATCTTGACTTAAATACCAGGGACAAAGGGTTATGGGGAGAACTTTATCAGAATTAAATGATGTTAACAATGGTGCCCATCAGGGGTCAGTGCTGTAGCTGCTCCTTGTTTAAATAAACCCAAACAGCATTAATAAGTGTAGAAATTACAACGTGAGTCTGACGATGCTACCAAGCCAAGTGGAGCAGCAGATAATGTGAAATCAACTGAGAGAGCACAGGCCCGGGTACAAATCTATGGGTAATGACATTAAATGTAAAGAGTCACATACAAGAAGTACAAATGTGAGATCTGAATACTCGATGGAAGGTTTGAAAGTTTAAGGTATATCTGATGGGAAAGGCCAGGAGTCGTAGTGGACTGGTCAATGTTCAAATCGAGACAATGGACAGAAGCGATTCAGAAGGCTAATAAGACATTAGCTTATACAGTTCCCAGAAGTGTAGAATTCAAGTGACATTACACTTAAACAAGGTAACTACATAACTGTGTGCAGTTTTGGTTTCCCAGCTACAAAAAAGACACATCAGCACTAGAGAAAGTCCCGAGGAGAGCAAATCAGTCGATTGGAGGCCTGTGATGGAGGAGTTCTGATGAGAGAGTGAAGGAATTTACTGTTTCTTGTTTAAAGTGTTTAAAATTATAAAACAAATTAGTTTGGTGCATCCCAGCCATTACTTAAAGATGATCACAGAGAAATAATTGGAAGCTTGTTATGGACAAGAACATTTGGATGTTTTTCTTCAAACAGAGAAGCGCAGTCACACAAGAGAAGTAGTGAAGTAGAGGCTAGGACTTTAGGGTCCTTCAGAACTCGACTTGGAGTCTTTTGAAGAAATTAGGTGAATGAGCTGAATGGTCTGCTCTCATCAGAATTGTCTTAAAGTTGTTGCTAGAAGATTTCAAAGTGGCTCATTTCTCAGCCTACATTGGCCGACAGCACCAAAAGCTCCAGCGGAGCCCTCATGCTGTCCATTATTTTAAGGCCTGGGACAATCACATCAGTGGCCAAGGGGGCCAGCAGGTAATTTCACATTTAACTTCAAGCTGGGGTTCTTCACCAGGACCATTGGTTGCACCTTTTCATTGAAGTGTCAGCATGATTTCTGATTGAGATCCTTTTCTATTCTCTCCTGTGTAAACTCAGATGTTCTCCTCTTTTTTTATTTGTGTATAAGCCACAATGACTGCATCATCTTAAATTCTCCTTCATTTTGAAATATGGGATTTAACTGTGAGGGGGTTCAGACTTGGCTAAAATTACTATTACAACATTTGGCTGTGGCTGAAAATTAAAAATAAACGCTTTAGTTATTTGCAGGTAAAAATCAATAAAGTGGGAAGGTGAGGCGCTGAAATTGTGATGGAGGTGTAAGACATAAATCAGCCAAGACATCTTATAATCAACAGAATTTGCAATTTAGCAAAGGCAAAGAAGAACATGGACTCCGGTAACGGTGGGCAAGCAGGGAAAAATCATATCAGAGGGGATGAATGTTAGATCAACTATAACAAGAACAAGCATTGCGGCCTACAAGCTCATCCATCCCGTTGACCTCAATTCTCCAAAAAAACATCATGTTGAGATTTGAAGGTCCCCACAGTCCTAAGTCCCTCACGGGGTCCTTGAGCAAACTGACAGGTCGGCTTCAGTAAAACCTGTAGGTGGATAAAGCTGGAGATGCTGAGGGGAAAGGAAGAAATTGCAAAAGGACCCAGCATGACAATAAAACATTAAAGTATACTCAGTAAGTGTATGGCACATGACAGAAAGAAGGGTAAGATGGCCGCCCACCATACAACTGCAGGGCTGAGTAGCCTCCCAGTGGGTCAGACAATGAGTCTCTCTGCTTCCACTGACTTGAAGACCAGTTTAATGCCTGCTTCAGGTGAAGAAGATCTTTCAAGGAAGTTGTTTATTTACATTTCTGTCCAACCTGAAAGAGTACAAACAAGAGAAATCCAAGATGACTGATTGGTCAGTTGTGCTTTCTCACACACTAAGCCACTTGTTCTCCCTGCTCTTCATTATGATTTACACCGAAACACTAAGGTCCATCTTCCAATGGGTGGAGTGTAGAGGAGTGTGAAGGCTTTGCCATGTTAATACATTAAGGGCCAGGTGGAAGTGAAAAAAGAAGATAAACACAAATATTACAACTGGCATTCGTATTTATTTTTATTTCATTTTCTGTGGATTTTCTGGCAATCTTGGTGTCCCTTTCTGGGTTTTTTTACTTCAGTAAATTCATCTCTGTGGTTAATCATTTTCTTTCTGTTATAATTTAAATGTTGAAATGTACTTTTGTTGTTACACCACACCATTTCACCGTGCCCGTTTCTATGGCAATCTTCTCCATGATCCTCTGGGGTTGTGCAGCCTTTGACGTCAATGGTGCAACGATATTTAGGGGCGTCACGTCTTATCCTGAATTATGTGATTATGGATCAAATTGAACTTTGACTTTCAACTTCTTTATTAGCATTTTTCCGTTTTATAGTCTCAAGAAAATGTACACAATGTGTACTTCCAAAGGTCTCCAGAAATTTCATAACCAATGTCTGGGCACCTAGGCCCTTTCCTCAGCAAATATGGCTGTCCACCATCCTCCCACTCTAAAAATGTGAATTTTGGATCATTCTGTATTTATGATTATTTTTTTATTGCTTTCATGCCACCATTTTGGATTTCATTTTTGATACTGTGCTCCTCCGTATTGTGTAATTTTGTTGATGGTAACATGGCGGCCATAAGCAAACACTATTTAAGATGGCATCTTGCGCATCCCGGTTTTTGAATTCAGTTCTAAAATTTATGCTAGAATCAAATTAAGGGCGTTCAGTGTGTCTCTTTTGTTTATGGTAATGATGCCAGCTGCGGGTCACATATGCGTGACCCATGACGTGAGGGTGTGGTAGCTGGAGGTCAGTTTGCTTTAATCTGATAAAATCTATCAAGGTGGGACTTTCCATGTGGTTTGTGGCTGTGATTTGGGGTTTATGCAATGGGCTTTGGCAATCTATTATTTTGGCTGCTACTTGTTCTTGCTTTACGTTTTGTTTTTGATTTTTGTCTCTTGATCCTGCGCCCTATTGCCAGTTTGGCCTGGTGTGTTTCTCTGGTATTCCTCCCTGGCACCCCTTCACAGACTTGAACCTCTAGGCTGCCAGCTCATTTCACCCCGAATGAGTCCGTTACCCGCTAAGTCATCATGTAGCATTATGACGATGAGTATTCTCCATTTTTATATTACAGCCAGGGTTGTTGCTCTGGTTCATGTTTACTTTTTGTTATTTCATTTTCTTCTTACTATTTAATTATCATTTTTTATGTCATGTAATTAATTCTGTTTTTCAACTTGTTTCGTCTTTGTGTCTTTGTAATGTTTGTTATGCTTTACCTCCTGTGAGTGGAGCCTGAGGAGGCAGGACCACCTAATCATGCAGGGCATCAACTGAAGCTTTGGCGTCATCGGTGATTACGGTTTGTGTTTCACTCTCGTTTTCTTTTTGAATTTTCTGCATTTGTAATGAGGTATAGCTTTGGGATTTTGTATTGGATTCAGTTTGTTTAGGTTTTGGCTTTTTTAGGAGAAACCTAATTTCCACTCCTCTTCGCCTTGTCTGTCTGTGTTTGTGATGTGGGGTCTTCTTTCATAAATCTTTAAATATAAAGAAACGTTCTTTGTTTTGTTTTGAATCAGAGGTTTTGTGGTTTTCCTTCTCTCTGTTTTTGCAGGCATTTAGGACTGTTCTTATTTAATAGCCTGGACTCGGTTATTTTGGGCATATGCAGGTAGGAAGCCTGCCTTTTGAGTTTGGGTCACAATCCAGTGGGCCAAAACCTGAAGTAAGGGCAGCTCTGGCCTTTTTGTGGGGTTTCCGTGGCTTTCTCCCCTTTTTTGTTTTTCACAACATAAATTGTGTTGGATAAAATTACTACATAAATATCTCAATGAATGTAATATGGCATACATTCAAAGGTCAGCATTGTAGGTAAGGACTGATAAGAATGTCAAACTTTGGTGAACTTTGGTGAACTCTTGCAAAGCCTGCAGTCTGAAGGCCATCAGCATTCCTTTTCAGACAGGCTCACCTTTGGCGCTCCATCCTGAAGTGTGACATTTAGCCTTCTCTTTGAAAATTGATTCTAAAAAGTAGCTGTTGCTGTTTGATCTTCCATTAGACAGCGGTCTCTTCCAGGTTTTGACAACTGCTCTGCTTTTATATGTTTAGTATTACAGTTCTGCGTTTTCAGACTCTTACATTTTTCCACAGAATTAAGACAGGCCGGGATTTTTTTTATTATCATCTTTGGCCACAATGTACTAATCTGACTGAGGTGTTCTCCTGACTCTGCTGCTTCAGCACATTCCTCCCTTGATTTGATTAGACTGACAATGTCAGTTTTCATCCTCCACTTCTTCTTCCCAGCATATTCGTCAGTGACTTTTGTTTCACACTTGGCTGCCCCCTTTTTTCTTCATTAACATCTGCAGTGTACTTTTTGTCCAGCACCTCAGCATATGCTAAAGTCTGTTTTGTACCTGACATGTGTATCGAGCCACCATCTCACGCTAAAACATGAATGGCTTCTCTCCAAAATCAGGATATTCAGCATTGACTCCTTCAGAAATTTGAAAACAGAGCAGCGGCATTTCAGTAACCTAACCAGCCCTGACTCGCCGTGAGATGCCGACTACGCCACTTTGATTCAATATTTTATACTTTTGAAATAAATGTGACGTGAAGGATATCTGTGACTGGTAACATAAGACATTAAATGACATATGCAGACATTACCAGCTGGCAACTGCCAAAGCAGCTAAAGTTCATTTCAGAAAATACATTTTTCCTTCAGTCAGTTACATGCATATGAAAAAGATAATGAGAATGAGCAAAAAGAAGAAAAGGATTCCACTGTGTGTGTCTAAGGCAGCTTTGTGGTGTATTTTACACCAAGCATGACTCTCCTATGCAGTAGGAAGACAGTCTAAATGTTCGCCCTTGCACATAGACTGGCACTATGAACACGATGCCACTTCTACCGCTACACATATCGGCATCGTTGCCAGCATCTGAATTTTTAAAGTGGAGGATGACAATCTTTGAAAATCAGGCGTCTTATTGCAGGATTCAACATATTTAAAGCCGTCTTGTGGTGAGAGCTCAAGAGAGAGACGAGGGAGAAAAGAGTTGAGAAGAAGAGACGACGGTAAAGTCTGGTAAAGAGGTGAAAGGTCAGCAGACGGAGGAGAAAAACGACCTGCTGACGAGTTACAAACATGGAGAGGAATTCAAGGTCAACTGTTATGGTTTTACAAGGGCTCCATCTCTGGCTTTAGTTTCTTTAATCCTTGTTTCTTTATCTTGATGCCTTTGTGAGTTACTGTATTTTGGTATATTTGTTACTCAAACATTTTTAATAATTCTTGTATTTTATTTGTCGTCCATAAAATATTTTATTGTTTTTACATTATTTTTTTCTCTTCTAGTAAAATCAGTTTAGTTGATTCTCTATCTTGTAAACTGTAAGTTGAACCTAAGGGGTCAGGGCCTCCAGATGCCGATCGGCCATATTATGGCCTAGTAGGCCGCAGGCCGCTGCGGAGGCATTGGCGTTTCCTCTGCTCATTTTATTTGTGTCCCCTTTCAAGTCTCCTCTTTTAAGAAACGTTGAGCATCGTTGTGCTCTTTCGATCTTTTCACTGACTTACTGGTGCCTGAAGTTGGCTCTGCCTCTGATTTGGTTTTGAGTGCTTTGGTTTACCTAAACTCTATGGTGGCATTTATTTTTAGCTTCATTTTCTTCAGTTTTTCCATTTTTGTGAATTGAAATAGAACTTTATTCTTTATATTTGTATTCATTTCTTATTTTTTCTGCTATGTAATTAAATATATAACTTGCATTGGTCTGATTTCTTTTTAATGGTTCCCCATTCCCTACTGTGATATTTTTAAGTCTAAGACTGATTGAGAGTGCAGGCCTCTGGCTTAATGGAGTTTTTAGGCCCAGGACTATCTTGAGCCTTTTTGAAGTTTTATGGCCTGTAATCACAAAAGTTGTTTTTTTTTTAAAAATGATAACCACATAAAATAATGAATTTACCCCGAAGTGAGTAAGGAAGGCAAGGAGAGTAGGAGCACAACACTGAGATCTTAAATAACAGATGCGCATAGTGAGGCCTACAACCACAGTAAATAGCGAAGCCTGATCTGAAATCTCACAGGGAAAAATAAAAATGCAAATAAACAAGCGTATTGTGAAATGTGGCCATCCATATACAGTATGAAAACAATGATATGTGAGCATAAAAAATAAATGTGTCATCAGATATGTCAGTGGTTCTCAATCTGTGGGGGGCGCGAAGTAACAAAAAGGGGAGTGCAAAGATGTGAAAAAAAGAAAACGAGAATCAAAAATATGAAAAATCCATCTATTGAAACCAAAACAAATGAACTTAAACTACATTCTGATACTAGAAAAATAAATATAGAGTTAGATAAATGTCGATAAAAGTTAAGTAGGTATAATAAAATATGCATCTATGATATATCATTAATTAAAAAAGAACAAATTGGTATTAGTGGGCTCCTTTCAAAAAAACGTTAAGGGGGGCGCGATTAAAACTGTCATGAAAACTCAAATAAACTTAAATACTTAAAGGTTGAGAAACGCTGAGATGCTCTTTGTTGCTCATTTCTTTATGTATTTATTTCAACGACACAACATAAAAACTGATCTTATCTGTCAAAGCTGAGAGGGTGGGCTCCGGCGAGAGCTGCCGCCATATTGTCAAGTCCCTTGCTGGTCAGGTGACACGTGGTGTCATCAGCCTCTCGTCACGCGTTGCCTCTGCTACGGCGGCGCTTGTGATTTTCCTGTCTGCTCTCTGCTTGTATTTTTTAGTTTCGTTCCTTTCATCTGTGACCCCCCCAGTGCTGTTTAAGACGCCTGCCGCTGTGGCCTCGTTGTTGTTGAGGTCTTCATTAACTTCTTGAATCTCCTCCTGTGAGCTTCTTGATGGTTTTTGCAATTTTGTTTTGTTCAGTTTGATTTTTCAACTCCAGCTTTCACCTTTGAGTTTCTCCTTGACGTTGTGGAGTGGTTTTGGTCATTTGTAATGTTTTTTTATATAATATATCATTTTTGTACTCTTGATAACTGAGATTTGGCAGATATCTTGAGTGAAAGTTTTTTTTTCCCTTTCATTTAATTAAATTCAATACAAAGTTAGTTAAGTTTTCTTGGGCCAGGGGTTTGGATGGATTTCCCTCTCCCTCTTTGAGATTTTGGCCTTAGAGAGCCATCAAGCATCAGCACCTTCTGGGCACTTAGGGGCAAATCAAACAAGTCAGGATGAGCACTGTGTGGCGTTTTACTGCATTTTTAACTATTTGGTTTTGATTTCATGAATATTTCTGTCTTTTTACTCCTCGTGAGTTTATCCGTCAATGATTCAGTCTCACTGCTTTCGTTACTTCGTATCCTGGTTTTTATTTTAATCACGTTCCTAAAAATGATGTAACGTACACACAGTGTGGCTTTGTCCTAACAAACACCCCAAAACACTTCAAGACTCCTATTAGCCTGAAAAATAAAGCTGATATGAAGTAGACGGAGTCCACACTGCACAGACTGGCGAGGAGTTTCTGGTGTAAATGGCAGGACTTGTGAGTGTCCTGATTTTATAATTACACTCTGCCTCTCTGGTAATTCATGCAGGGCTCCTGCTTCATGTGCCAATGTCCCAAAAAGACGTAAAGGTGAGGTGGAGCCGACACGGCATGCTGACTTCTGACTTAGGGCTAAAGACTTGATAAGCTGCTGGGGTTCATTTCTGGTTCTGTCACACGTTTATTTTATTTGGAGCCCCTAAAGTGCCCGCCAGTTCATTTCACAGTCTCAACCGCGTCTGTGTCGAAAACTAAGATTCTGGAAATGAAACAGACCTCTTCATAGACGGAGCCCGCACCGTTGGCATAAAGTGGCCACTTCACCTTTATCACTCGTGACGTGTTTTTGGTAACACAGAATTATTCCCAGTCCCTCCAGTCTTAATAAAGAAACAGCACTGCATAAAAATGACAAAGGCCTTTAGTGGGAGGCTGTAAAGTGAGACCTGGCGTCACTTCCTCTCTGATTTATCACAGTTTTTAATGGCTGCCAGGGGCACGAGAGGATACACGCTGGCATGAGAAATGAAGCCAATATTTAGGAAACTGCACCGGCACTGGTGTAAGGGCCAGGGTGGGTAAAGGTGGGCCACCAGGGGGCAACAGGTCCACTAAGTGTAGAACTTGGGCACATCAGGATAAAAAGAGTGCCATGAGCAACTGGAGGGGTGCCATCCCAGTCATCATGAGGCCCTAGACAGAAGCCCACTGGGTTTAGTCAGGTGGTCAGATGTGGTGCCAGAGTGTTCATCACTTAGAACCTGCACTAACATTCACACTCCTGCTGGCCAGGGCTGCTGATACGACTTTCTGTCCAGACGGCCATTGGACTCATCTCTGTGATGATGATGATGATGATGACAGATACCCTCTGACCTGTCGTCCCAACCAAATCTGAAGGTGCAGGTGTGGCACACGCAGTAAAGCAATGCCAAGAGATGAGGCGAAGAAAGCCCTTTAATTCATATTTTTATTTATTTATATTTCCAGAGTTGTTGCATTTTGTTTTTCCTATCCTCCTGGCCATCTTGATCTCACCTTGTTGTGTTGTTACTTATTCTTTAGTAGATGATTGCCTACATCTCAGGTTTTGTCCTCTCGTACCACACACTCACCTACATTGTCGTATGTAAATGTGTAACAGAAATCAAAGTTGTTGGAGTTGTTGTTGAACGTTCCATGACTTCTTAGCACCTCTGTCACCATCCAGGTGGGCGTCACGCGCCATAACTTTGTCTAGTCTCGTCAGGTAGAGGGGGTTCGATTTCAGCCATTCTCTATTATCTGTACTGTTCATCTTTTGAAAATCATGGGGTGTGACACCAGGGTGGGTTTCAGGGGTGGGCCGTCTCCACCCTATTGGCGCTTCTGCATCTCTGAATATTGCGTCTTCTTATCCGCCTTGTAGTGAGCAGCGGCCCCTGGTTGTGTGGCGACCTCACCCTTCAGGCGGGCCGTCAGCTTCATACAAGACGCCGCTCAACCTCCATTTTACGATTTCCACAGAGTGATCAGGAATGACGCTGCCAGGCCCAGGCCCTCTTGACGACACTTAGATTTGGAGAAATGATCCCAAAAATGAGAGATCTGTGGCCGAGCCCCCGGTCCCTTTGTAAAGAAAGTGTTTTTTAAACGTGTTTATTTTTTCATCCTATTATTCCCACCATAAGTAAAACAAACAGGACATTTTGGCTTTAATCTGCTTAGTACATAACCTGAATAACTTCAGTCATGTTTGCATTAATGCAGCATTAATCACGTTGTTGCGTATTAATGAGTTTTCAGGCTATGCTAATTACTGTCATAGATTCTGCAGCAGCCCATTAAATATACAAATTACAGAATTAAAGAGCCAGAGCTTTTCATGATTAATCTTTAAATGGGGAAAAACTAATGATGTCTGTACAAAGTTTCTCTCTACTTTCAGCTGACTGAACACATTTGACAATCAATCAAACTAATTAAGGAATACAATTTGTATCATTTAACATTTTGTGTGGCAATTTTATACAATGACTTGGAAGATTATTTCTTATCGAGAGGCTTTAGATTCGGCATTTGTGTTTACGAAAAGCCCTCACAGCACACAGAACTCGAGGAAAAGCAGAGGGGATGCGAGGTGGACAGTCGATCGACGCACAGAGAGACACTGAAATGAATGAGCGGCTGGCTGCCCTCACCTCGTGCGGTCCATTTGCTGCGCGTTTGTCATGGTGGTGGCCGCTCTGCCGTTGTCAGGTTAGCAGCCCACCAAACTCAACAGGCTCTGAGGCGCCAGCGAGGCTCACCCCTGCACGGGCCCAACACAGTAAAGTAGTAAAGGCTTCGACATCTAAAAAAGGGGGACGAGGGAGCTATAAAAACGACAAAAACACCATTATTGAATCAAAAAATCAAAACTGAGACAAGAACAGGTAGTCAAACCCAAGCCAGTCTGTGATCTGCAAATCCTAATCCATAAACCATCCTGCATATCAATCTGTCTAATTATGGTGCCCTGATTTACTCTTAAAAAGTCCACATTTGTCCCGTGTTTTAAACGCGACTTATTTCTTAAGTCCTTGTAGAAAGAGCATTTAAAAAGTGCATTAAAAATCACCAATCATATCACAGCGCCCATAGCCGGCCAATCAGATGATTTTTATTTGTGAAGCAAAGTCGATGAACTGGGCACTGTGCGGGTGCTTAGTTCAGATATGGCCAGCTTTAGCCCTGTGCGTGCCCATCAGTACGGCCGCACGCTTGTGTTGGTTCATTCATTGATGTTTGAACTCCTGCACTCGGCAAACCAGCACCAAAAAACATAAAGACGCCAGAAAGAGGACGTGTGCCAGGCAGGCCGGGCCTTGGAGCAGATGTGATTTCTGCAAGCACGGGGCTGTTCACATATCTTATGTATGAAAAAATCTGAGCGGCTGTGCAGTCCTCAGTAATTCAGTGGCGTTCTCGTAAGGATGGCAGGGCCAAAGTGGCACAGTAAGTGCAGAAGGTGCTGTTTAAAGTTCTGCAGTACATTCACACCGGAGCACCGCTCAACGCTCCATTTCTTTGGTTTGGTTCTCTTGTGTTGTCGCGTGTATGTGCAGTGAAAACGTGTAAAACCACAATAACGCCCAGTCACCCCCCCCATAATAACCCCCCCAATAACGCCCAGTTACCACCCCATAATAACCCCCCAATAACGCCCAGTCACCACCCCATAATAACCCCCCAATAACGCCAGTCACCCCCATAATAACCCCCAATAACGCCCAGTCACCCCATAATAACCTCCAATACCGCCCAGTCACCCCCATAATAACCCCCAATAACACCCAGTCACCCCCATAATAACCCCCAATAATGCCCAGTCACCCCATAATAACCTCCAATACCGCCCAGTCACCCCCATAATAACCCCCAATAACACCCAGTCACCCCATAATAACCCCCAATAACGCCCAGTCACCCCCATAATAACCCCCCCAATAACACCCAGTCACCCCTCCAAAATGCCCCCACCCAGTCACCTCTCCATAATGCCCCCCCAAACAACGCCCAGTTACCCCTCCACAGTAACCCCTTGCCCCCCCTCCCACTTCCCCAGACAGGCCGTCCCGCGTTCTTTCGAGGAGACTCCCTACTTATATACCCCAGGGGGCGGAGCCGCGGCTGTAACGATGGGGGCCCCGCCCCCTTGGACTCAATGTGGGGCAACACAGCACAGCAAAAAGAACAAATAGGAAAACTCCACCCAGACAGCAATAACACAACATGAATAAGCAAAGCAGTTACTGAGACAGACAGTCAAAGTTTTAGCAAAGAATTCATTAAGAAAACTATGGAGAGGAAAGAAAACAGAAACAGGAAGAACGTTTTCAAAAAGAGTCAATAAAAATACAAAACAAGCCGAGCCAAGGATAAAACCTGAGCACCGAGTAGCACCTTCGGTCCTTCCCATCACTCCGCTCACGGCCATTGACAATCAGAGCGGGCCCAAGGACGAGCGCTGGCTCTGACTGCCACCATTGATCAATTAGCCCCGAACTGAAGTCAACTTAAGACTTGATTTATAAAGATTTATCCGTTCATCATTATTTAAGGAAAACTTGAAATTGCAATACTGAATACCAATAAAGATATAAGGAAATGACAGAACTGAAAGTGCAAGGTCATAGCGGTAATCTATTTCTGTATGAATAAGGTCAGAAGCGGCTTATTATGTCCACTTCACAGGACTACGGTGTTCACTGAAGGAAATGGGAAAGTGGAGCCGTGGGGTCTTCAGTGCCTCGTAAACAGAGGGGTGCCGTCATACCAGTAAGACAGTAAATGAATGGCTCCTAAAATCCTATTTACATCTTATTTCTTCACATAATATCTCAAGTACATTTGAAAGTTTCTTTTGGCCGTGATTTGTTAAATTCAAACGAATATCAAGTCAAGTCGGGTCAAGTGGCTTTATTGTCACACCATCCATACGCCGCATTGCAGCGTACAGTGGAACGAGTCTCAGGACCACCGCGGTGCGACATAAACACAGGACAAGTGCAGGATGGGTAAAGAACAACACAATACTGTTAACAGCTAAATAAATACGTACATAGAGAAATGAGCAGATGGTAATAATTTGAAACAGAGAGTAACAGAAAGTTCAGCAGTCTTATGCAGAATTGAACTTTCAGAGGCGACAGTTAGCTTGAGCTGAGCTTCTCGTTCTGAGAGGAGAATCCTGGGGTCGTCTCCCGTCTTATAAATGGTCTGCCAATCGAGAGGCACAGCCAGGGCAGCCCAACAACACCCAGAGCCTTTAAGAACTCGGGGCAAATACCGTCCAGCCCCGGAGGCCTGCCACCTCAGTTCCCTCAGCTCCGGTGATGGGTGAGTCCTCCTCCAAGTCCCCCGATTCTGCTTCGTCAGGGTGGGATTGAGTAGGATGCGCTTCTTCCACCTCCTAACCATGTTTCCCAGGTGAGGTGAGGTGAGCAGCATTCCATCCCCGCTATAAACTGCATGGGTGAAGCCCTCCTTCTCCCTTCTGAGTTTGATGCCGCCAACCTCACCGAACTCTTCCCACAGCTGAATTTTTGCCTCCGACACTGCCACTGTCGCGCTCCACTTGGCCTGTTGCTATCTGTCAACTACCTTCATACAAATGAATCCAAAGCTTGGATACCTGAGGTCACATGCCGCCATCTTAAATAGGTGGTGATGGCATGACATGTCACGTGACGACAGTAAAGATTTGACTGTGGCTGTGGAAGGAACGGGACAGTCGTCAAACCGTGACATGTGCTGGCTGGCCTGTCACTTCACTCCACAGGTGTTTCCCGGCCGTCTTCAGAGTTTTACGACAATTGTTTGTAAACAGAGGGAAGTTCATTCTTTCAAAATAATTCCGGGATATTTTTAATTTTAAACTCTTTTTTTCCCCATCTTGTTCATGAGCTTATCTGTTTTGATGAAAGTCGTTCCTTAAAGTTATTGGAGGTGACAGCCTTACGTTACGTGAACTGCAACACTTCAGCCGTCTGCAAGAAAACCCGCAGCCCTGGCGTCTGAGCAGGCAACCCAATAAATAAGGAATAAAATATGGTGCCCTCCCTTTTGATTTCTGCACTTCCTAGAACACATATGTTGTAATTCAGAATGCAGATCTCTGGTGAGTACTAAACCAACATACGATTAGTCTCTGTTTGATGGTGTGTATCATAAATTTACTAGCAAACATAAATTTTCAAAAGTGGATCAATATTAAGTATGCAGTGCCGACTCCCCACGGTGTTCACAATGCTACTTGCGTAGAGTCAGTAATTGTGATCACTGACGGAGAGCCTCCTGAGATGCTGTAAAACACATATTTCACTTTGCCGGAGTTTCAGAACGGGGGAAGAGGGAAAAATTAGATTTAAAATCTTTATTTTCTGCTGTCAAAGCTGCTCTGACATTTCCAGGCTATGCCGGCAGAAAAAAAAAAGAGAAAAACGTTTCTCTGGCCGTATTGTTCAGCCCTGGTCATCGGTCTAATGATGGAATTCATTCCCAGCAATCCCACTTCTGGACGTCTTTTAAGTGCCACCGTGCTATCCTGTCACTGTGAGCTCTTCCTCTGTTCAGAGCGCCAGTTTTGGGTGGTCTGGCACCGACAGACGAAGATGATAACGACTGGCAAAAGCACAAACGGTGAAGAATCTCTGAGAATTTATTTAAGTGAAGTTTAAGTGATGTCGGCCTGTCATCAGTGGTGAGCGGCTCGTCTGACCCACGTGACACTTGCTGTGTATGCATTCGCTCGGGGGGCCGGTCCTTGGAGAAATGTCGCCTGGCGGCACATTCATTTATGACACTGTGAGTCACAAATCAAGGAGGAATACAAACAGAAAGTTTAGGACAAAGCAAAGGAAGACCTCAGGACGGCCTGCGCCCAAACACGGGACAAACTTCGACAGTTAAACATTGTTGGTGACACTCGCGAGTTTCTGATGATACTGGCACCAGGAAATACAAGAGAAAATGTTGTTTATCAAGAAGCAATCAGTGGCCACCTGATGTTTATTCACCTCTGATGACTTTTATATAAACTAGAAGCACGCGGACCCCCGGGCCTGCCAAGATCAGGTTTCCCTAACCCTAAGCTTAAGTCTTACCCTAACCCTAGCGGTTTGCAAGCATACGCAGGTTGTCACACCACATGGCCCTGATGCTTAGTAGATGTCCGAGCCGTCCTGCATCTTCCTCCAGTCACATAAGCTACTTTGGCATTTTGCTTCACACTCAGCAGATGACACCACTGCCATGTTATGTCAACTTCTCACTCAGTCTGACTCTGCATTTGTCATGACAAAGATGCCAACCCTGAGATCTCAGAGAGACTTTGCCACCAGCCTCATACTGTGAGCCGATGCCAGGGCTGGGGTTGTCATACTTCTTCTTCTTCTTGTTCTTCTCCTACCATGTTAAGTAGCTTCTGCAATTGGCCTCCTGCTCAGTAGGTGTCGCTGCTCTTCTTTTTTCTCTGCTACTGGCCTATGCAGTTTGCTGTATGAAAGATGAAAACCTCGAGGACTTCACAGGGCTTGCCATCAGTCTCATTGTTTGCCTCACCAGACTGGTCAAGCTGGTCATAAGGTGCACCATAAGCTGTCCATTATGACTGACATCAAGTTACTAGTGCCAGTGGTTCACGAGTAATCGTGTGACAATCATGTGACAGTCACGTGATAGAAAGTCACCACCTTTTGAATTTTAAAAACAGCATAATCATAGCAATATATTTATTGTTTCAATTTAATGTAACGCTTTCAATAAATAAAATATTAATATGCATTAAAAAGTGGAATATGCATTTACTTATTCAAGAAATGAAATCTAAAGCTGTTTATTCTTGTACAGTTTTAAAGTTGTGATCCACTCTTCATAGATGAGCAACTCGGCAAATTAAAGAGGGCAGCTCAGCATAAAAGTGACATCTATCAAAAATAAGAACGGGAAACCCACAGCCATGGGGGTCCCCCAGGTACCTGTAACTGTACCGGTATCGTCAGATGTAGAGGTGGCTTGTGTCATAAACTGGCCTGTGACAAGACAGGACACCTAAGGACATGTGACAAGACAGGCCCTGTGCATACTGCAGGCGCCCCTTGACCTGTGGGTGATAAATGGGCAATCGGCAGTTCAGGTAAGGGGGGCTGCCAGTCACAGTCCAAAGAGAGACGTTTACAGGTAAGCTAACTGGGATGACAACTTGGATGAACGAAGGTCTAAGTAAAGACCCCTGAGTGAATGGGAAGGTCACGGAGAGTCCACTGGGTGCAAACAGCAGGATTCCTCTCCCTGGCTTATGCTCATATTCCTTGTGTTTTCTGTTCATTGTTCAGTTTGGATCACTCATGGGGGTTATTTCTGTGAATTTGTCCTGTCCAGTTATTGTTTAGTCGATAAGTTTATTGTTTTTGATATGTTTGAGGATATTTCTGCACTGATTCCTTACGTGTCTTTGACTCCTTGTGTCTTCAGATTTGAACCCCAGGAGGCGGGACCACCATAAAAGGCCAACTGGGAAGCGGGGTCCCCACAGTTCATGCATGGAGTGCACTTTGGAGGACTTCTTTGAATTAAATTGTTTCTTCAGCTCTTCTACTGCTCACAGATTTCGATGAAGGATTTTGTATTGGCACTTGTTTGCCTTCGCATTGCCTTTTATTTTATTTATTTGTTGCTCATTCTCACTCCATTCCCTCCCAGATGACAATATTTTCATTATATTTTGGGACAATATACATTTAAAAATGTGAACCTTTAAAGCCAAAGCTCCCTTGGCCTGGTGTAGGCAGTCGGCCTGCCAGGGGGTGAGTCTTATCTGGGAAGGTCGCTCGGGCATCTGACCCACGTTATTGGCTCCGTTTTGCAGATTTCACCGCTGTTGCCAATCTCGTGTGCGAGTGACCCGCAGCACCTCCTTGACTGCCATCTGAGCACAAGACGTCTCCTGGTTATCACCAGGTAGCTCACAGCACCCGCGCCAGGAGCCAAACTTCCTGCTCCGTGTTATGATCCGTGAGGGAGCCCCCAAAGTGGCGCAGCACCAGCCTTTGGAGTGTTTTGGGCGCAGCGCACCTTAATGGCTGCCGCCAGCCCATGAGTTCCTTACGTAGACTGATAAGGTAAGGAGGTGCTGCGTTCCTTGGTGCCCTGTGGTGGTCTCCGTCTTTTCCGGGCCTATGGATCTGCACGCATGGTGCACATTGACACCTATTTACAATACTTGGCAGACATTTTCAAATGCTGAGCATTTCTTTGCAAGCTCTCCATTTTTCGGCGCAGCGTTGCATGAACTGGTAGCTGACTTGGCATTAGCACAAATGTATAACAAGCTCTCTCTGTAAAAGTATTGATTTTTGTAGGAAAGTAAATGTCCCAGTCAAATCAGCTGGCATGTATTTAATTTCACTTTACCTTAAAAATGTATTTTTGCACCCGCTCTAATAAAACACCAGTCATTAACCCAGTTATGGATGGAGTCGCTTTAGCACACTGATAGCTTTGTTTTACTGAAAATGGCTTTATCAAGTTCTTTTTCAAGGAACTGGCGAAACTTTTAATTATTACAAATGGATTCCATTTCTGAAAAATATGCCAGATCACTGCTGTCTGCCTCACG
This sequence comes from Erpetoichthys calabaricus, assembly GCF_900747795.2. Classification (NCBI taxonomy): domain Eukaryota; kingdom Metazoa; phylum Chordata; class Cladistia; order Polypteriformes; family Polypteridae; genus Erpetoichthys; species Erpetoichthys calabaricus. Next base: position 700,903 of record NC_041408.2, on the reverse strand, counting down.
CCAGCCACTTGTCGCGGTGGAGATTCAAAATGAAACGAGTGTTTTGGTGATCAGCTGCTTCGTTTACATGAGATCTGTAGGCCGATGGAAGGAAAGGAAAGTTCATTAAGCTGGCCCGGTGGCACTTGTGTCACACTTGTGTCACACTGTATGACTGCGGCTGCTGGCTCTCGTTGCCTTTAGGACGTCAGATTACACAACTAGGGGTGGCAGGCTACTCAGCTCTCCTCACGACTTTTCAGCACAGCTTCAAATTTAGAACTGCTTGCTGCTTTTGGATGGCCGATCTCCGTGCCGGCTGATGATGCCAGTAGCTGTGCAAATGCTTTCCAGGCTCAGCCGCAGTCTCAGCCTGCCATTCTCCTTTAACTCCTATTGACGTGGCTTGACAAACGCGAGACAGAGTAGCCTCTTCTCTGGATAACAAACCCGCTTTCCTTCATTTTACTCCTGGCTGAGTGCTGATTGGTTGTCGGTGCCCCTATGACAGGTGACAATGTGGCGGCCAGTTGCAGAGTCGTTACACAACTGTCCAGTCACGGATGAGATCCCAGCTTACTAGGATTATAGAAATGGAGGCCGTGACTGAGAAGACTTGTGTGCTGTCACTCGGGCAGTTGGCCTTCTGGTGGCACCCTGGGATGGCGTCTTTGTGCAAATACAATAAATGAAGAAGGCGCTGAGACCTGCAGACGTTACAATGAGGTGGTGAGTCTGCACTTTGGGCGACAGTTGGCATATCTGACCCGTTGGCGGCTCTCACGTTCCTTAGTTTTACTTTGTTATTGAGGTTATAGTTTGTTGCTGGTGTTTCCATCTATTATATCCTGGTAGAATTTTTAAAGGTGTCGATTTAGTTTGTATTTTTATTAGTTGAAGGGCCTGTTGATATTTATATTTACAGTACATGTATTTGCTTGGCAGACACATCTATCCAAAGTGACTTACAAAACAAGTCAATACGACTGAGCAGACATCAGCCTGAGTCTTTCTAACCCCCAGTGGACCAAACTGGATTGGCTGATCGCACTTTGTCTAAACACAATCCTTTTTTTTGCCCCTTTATATTTACAGTCAAGTCTGCACACAACACTCGAGTGAAAAACTACAGTGAGATCTAGTGACAGAGAAACTGATCCGGACAGGTCATGGTGGCAGTGGGCCGAGCTGTGCCAGCGATGAGCGCCCAAGAAGGACGGGCTGGCAAAGATCCACCTGCTCCTGCTGACCTCCCTGAACCAACCACAAACCACCAGGAAACGCTCGTGCATTCGAGAAACTGATACTCCTAAGACTTGGAGAAGCCGCTGCCAACAGCCAAAGAGCTGCTCTGCAAGTGAAGTCCAGCAAAGACTGGCAGGAGTCACTGACTAGCAACCCAACACGAGACGCTCAACGAAGTCACAAAGCAGAAGGCATACAGTGTTAAGAACACTAGATCCGGAATCTTGGATGCTGTGCCAAAAGTCGTTTGTGTTATGAAGCCAGTGCATTCTGGGAGGCTGTCCCTTAGCAACAATGCAGCTCCCCCTAACAACACAATGGCAAAACACAGAGACTGCAAAGTGGCACGGTGACAAAGTTAAAAATCAAACCAACCAGATAAGTGATCTTAAAACAGATAAATACGCTGTTAATACCAAATCCCCAGCTTTGAATACTCCTTGACACCATCAAAAGCCCACAATTGGGTGGCAGAAGAAAATGAACAGGGTGTCCAGGTCATACCATGACAGGTGGCACGTGTGCCTTTGATCAAAGATGGATTCCTGTCTATTACATCTGGAACTTTGTCTCCAGCCCCTGATTTGGTCCCAGCGAGTGCAACCATCTTGAGTTGAGTTCAGTTCATTCTGATATAGCGCCCTTCACTGAGTGCTGCCACACGTTCACAGACAGACACAAATGGAGACTTCACGATGGACAGCATGAGCTCACCTGAAGACACCCGACTGTTTAATAATAATAATTCATTACATTTATATAAGGGTCTGAGTCGTAACACTGGTGAGGACCTCCGTGCCACGTTTGGTAAAATGTCACTTGAGATTCCTTTGAGCCTTTCCACCGTCTCACAAAATGTACCTGCCAGCGGAGCGACGGCGTCAGACTTGAGGGGTCCTTGGCCAGGAAATGGAGTTCCCTCGCTGAAGGGGGCTCATCCCTTGTGGTCCGTCCCACTGGCTCTCTGGGGGTGTCGGCTCCCAGGATACCCTCAGAGCGCTGGCTTAGGGCCACTCCATCTTTCCGGAGCTCCAAAACAGTGGAGTCCATTTACAGTCATTTCACATTTCTGCAGACACTGGTAATAATGTAAATGGTTTCCTCATATCAGAGAAGAAGAAGTAAATTACCTGAAAGTGACACCTTCTATGTGCATTTAGTCTATTCACAGTCTGAAACCGTCTTTAGAATGGAAACTAATAAAAGCCATAAATGGACGAAGGGCATGTTTTCTTCACGTACCTTATCTGCATACGGGCCGTAAATCACGCTCAATCAATACCGCTTGAGTCCATATAATTGAAAGTGTGATATCATTTCAAACCCGACTGGCTGATTTGTGTTAAACCTCGGTGGCGACTTCATCTTTCTTTCAGATTCCCAGTTTAAGTGACGGTGCACAGCAGTCATGGAGGGGCTCCTCAAATGGTGAACAGAGTTGGCTATAGAGGGGTCCCTTCTTGAAGTGGGGGGCACCGATGTAGCTAACCGGCGATGGGCACACTGTGAGGACATGTCAGCAGGTCAAAGGTTCCACATTACAAACACGACGTCCTGCAGTCGTCACCGCAACATAATCACGAGATCTCCGAGAAGTCGGTCAGACGGCGGTCGCCCTCTTTATGATCAGTTAGACAACACGAAGCCATTATTATAACTCGTATCTGGAAATGAATACAAATTTATTACAAACTAGCCGAGGTACCTGGCATTGCCACTTCTTAATAAAAGTGGAAAACACAACCCACGATGAGACAGAACAGACGCACTCTCAGACAGGAGCCGTAATCCAATGCAGATTAGTCGAGAAGAGGACGTCGCCCGTGGCGGTGCTCTGCAGGATCGCACTTTGGCCGGCAGAAAATGTCGTGTGTGCCGATGACGATGTCCTCCAGCAGTCACCACGTCAGTCCTGGTGTTCGGGTGCCCCCCCTTCTTGTTATGACCCCTCTGCCCGATATGACACACACGGCCTTTATTTTAAGTTGGACCAACTACAAGGCACGGGCAAAATTGTATAAAAACAGCCTTAGCCATTTCTGTGGGCTGCAAACAAACAAACAGACAAACAAACGGCTTGAGATTTTATTTAAATATAAAATACAAGAAGGCGTTCATGGATCCCAACATGGTCAGTTATATATTTCATTTTAACAATTGTGGAAGATAAGTAGCAACCATTTAATTTTAAATAATGACAATACATGTAATAATAATAACAAGTAAATAATAATTAATGATATTTACTTAATTCTACTGCTTTATGGCGGAGTGGTGGCTCCGAGGCTATGGCTAGGTTGCCGGTTCGAATCCCGTAAATGCCAAAAGGGACTCTGCTCTGTTGGGCCCCTGAGCAAGGCCCTTAGCCTGCAATTGCTCTGTCTCGGGTATGACGTCCAGCCCTGCAAGTCGGCCCTCCAACCTGCAGGGAAAAACTTGGGGGGTGGTGGCAGAATTGGCACTCCTGCCACCATAATGAAGCTCACACTGGTTCCATTCCATCTGAAGTAGTGTGGTGCTGAGGTGTCACCCGCTGCCACATGGCTGCACTCGGGTCCTAATCTGGGATCCTGAGTTGGTTTGTTGTGCGGCGGGTGCGGCCTTGTGCTCCTTACCTGTCTCTCTCCTGCTTCATGGTTTTATTTTGTTACGTGTCCTTGAGTGTCTAGGAAAACGCAATTCGATAAAATGTATTATTAATGTTATTTAAAAAGTTTAGAAAGAAGTGTTGCAGATGTGCACTTTATTTACTTTGTGTCAAGTCTTTTTTCTTTTCTATTATTTATTAATCCAGAATCTCAATTTAATGTTAGTGTGCGTATTGGAGGCTTCATTTTGATTCGCTACATTTATTTGGGCCATCTTCTCCACCATTTTGTTTGCTTACATTGCTCTCGTCGCTAGGAGCACATCTGGCGTTGTTAAGGGCGTGTCCTCGGAGGCCGTGACCTTTCTCAAGTTCAGCGACAGCTTCACTTTCTATCCAAGGTTGCGGATTTTTGTGTTTTAAAATTCTTTGCCCTTTTTTCCATTGACCTTCGGCTCGTGCTCTAATTTTTGACTTTGCTTGTTGTCTCGTGTTTTGGCTTTGGTGACAAGTGTGGCATCCTTCCGGTTTCGATTATTTTTTGGCTTTAGATTACACTTTCACTGTCTAGTTTCTGAACATAACGGTAATACGAATTCCTTTAAAATGTAAAGAAAGCTCCATTACTTTGGATGCGAGTGTCCAGTGCCAAATAAATCAGAGGAGGCCTTTGGAAATCCTGAAAAGGCCCGGCACTCAGTCAGAATGTGAAGAGGACGTCAAAGTGCAGTGGGCACAGCAACAAGAGCTGAGAGTTTAAAAGGAACGAAAGCAGAAACGGCGAAGGAGACGTTTGGATCAGAGGAACGGCACAGGCAGACTGAGGAAGAGTAAAGAGTTAAGCGGCTAACGCGCTATGAAATTATGCACATATTGATGAAGGGATAGGAATTTTCGGAACATGTTGACATGTGTGAGCAGCAAGTGAGGATGCCTTCATTTCTATTGTCATCCTTAGATGTAATAATAATGCCCTCAGGGGCCCAAAACGATATCTGGCACCGTAAACTACAAAGCAGACCAAAGACGTAAAAATGATTTTTCAAGTACGGCATATACTTGAGTTTAACAGAAAACAAACAAACAAACAAACAAAGCTACAAGACAGATGCCACTATTCCAATATGAACAGATGGTAATTCTGTCTAATGGCGCATTTATATAATCGCAATGTCTGTTGAGTATACAGACCATAATAAAAGTGAAGTACAGATCAAATGGATTGCAATCATCAACATTCAATCCTGGCAGACAATGCGCGCCGAGCGTGAGCCGCCGTCTTCTGTGGCTAAACTCGACTCCTGAGCGCCTACCCAGGTTGGCAGCGGTGCCGGACTGCGGGCACAACGTTTCACAGCCGTCTCTTGCTTTTGTGATATTCATCTTTATTGTCTAATGTGTAAAAACAGTCAAACATAGCAGGGCGACGAGGAGCAGCACACGACCAGCTACAGCTGCCACCCCGGGCCGACCGCTGGCTCCTAATTAAAGCCATCCGTTACTGAAAGGTCCTTAATAGCTGGAGAACTCCACCACACCTACAGAGTGCATCTCGACTTGTCGCAGCCATGTTTTACAGCACTTTACCATAACTAAATACAAGAAATCGCGTTCCTTCTTGCCATATGGAACAACCAATGACACACCAACCAATTTAAGATGCAACATATTGAGCTGACCATATGTTGCGGTGCTGTAGAATGGCTGAGTGATTCATGCCCGTCACATTCTAGTATATCAATTAAAGCTCCTTGAAGTCTACATGATTTGTGCCTCTGTTATTAAACCCTGCTAATTCATCCCACTTACATATTCGTTATAAATCTCGAGGAGTGCTCTGTGATTCATGGCCATCTCTCAGTGTTCTATAGCAAATTTTTCTCCTTGTAATTAACAGTAAATTGTTTTTACTGCCACACAATGAATTTTTCAGTTCTGCTCTAAATGAACAATGACGCTCACACTTCTTTTAAAAGGATTTTTTTTTCATCCATTCGATACTTAAAAATGTAAATCAAAACAAAAAGTATGATTCATGGATTCGTTTCACTGTAGCTCTCAATTTATTGTTGAATGTAATTCTTCATCCTGAAGGATCTGACAGACAATAAACTTGTCCCACCTGCTGTGTGTGTTGTGCCTACGGTTCAAACTTTGTGTGTGAAATAATAACTGGATTGTGGAAGAAGAAGAAGAAGAAGAAGAAGAAGAAGAAGAAGAAGAAGAAGAAGAAGAAGAAGAAGAAGAAGAAGAAGAAGAAGAAGAAGTCGGCAGGGTGAGGTAATACGCTACAGAGGCCATCAGAAACAGAGGACGTCACATCGGGGTCATCGGGGGCCATGAGTCCTTTTAGTGTGTAGAGTCCTGAAGGGTCGAGTTAGTGGCGGAGCTGGCCAGGTGACCCAGACAGGTGATGGGATGGAGAGCAAGAGAACTTGAAAATCCTTTTGCCTTGGTAAGTAACCCCGAGGTGGGCTTGTCAGAGACAGAGAGATGGCTTAGTGTGAGTAAGGACCTGGAGATGGACACGGTCAGGAAACACAGAGTTTATCAATTGCCAGGAGACCAAAGCGCTAATCCAGAATCAAAGACAAAAGCTGGGATCATACGGCCATAGGTTCAAACAAAGTAAAGCTTTCCTCACAATTGCTTACAGAATCCTAATTTCGAATAATCCGAGAATTATTATTTATTATAATTTATAAGGAATTATGGGAATGGTTGTCAGACCTACGAGTGATGGTAAGCACTGGAAAACGGCAGTGGGAAAAAATAAATAAAATGGGGTAAAACAAAAAATAATTCTATTCTTCTCAAGATAAAAGCAAATGATTCTTGAGGGTAAAGAAAAGGAAATATCTGTAAACTTTGTTTCATTTCTTAACTAATAATCAACAAAAAATGAAGGTAAACTTCTCCTTCACAAGCTGACAGGGTGGGCATCTGAATTGTGTCTACCACGCCATGTGATGCCACGCAGGAGCAGACCGAGGAGGTGTGCCCACCGGTTTATCTCATCATTCAGGTACGTTATTCTCCTTAAATGACTTTAATTACAGTTTTGTTCAGAGACAAGTTGGATATTCTTTTTTATGCGTACAAAGTTCCCATATATACGTATTTTTGATTTTGAATAAAGCTTTGTTGATTTCATCATTCTTGTATGTTGAAGTCACCACAGCAGCATATTACTTTTCAGCAGGGGCTGCCATTTCCCCAAAGCCGTTACTATGCCGTAATGACACGTTTCTAGGGAGGGGCATCCACCAGAAGTCACCTGCTGTGACATCATCAGCATGTGCCTCACGTGTGAAACCTTTGGTCCAAGATTGTGGATTTCCTCAGCCCGTGTTCTGCCCAGGACCCTCTGCATTTGTTTGATTCCCAATGAGAAGACAATAGAAGGAATTGTCTCCAGATTTTATCACAAACCTCCAGTCCTCACGGGGTCATAGCTGAATTTTACCAGAACGTTCCACCATTTCTGCCGTTCATTGACTTGACCAGCTTGGTCTTTGCACTTTTATCACATTGCTTATACTTATTAAATAGAGGAGCAGCCCACCACTTCACCCCATTCTTAGCTCCTTTCCACATAACCTGTTGCCATCTTCCACATGTTTAAGTTGTCCTTTTAAAGACAGCAGCTGTAGTGGCAACAGAAAGTGCCTGGACGAAAGCAGGATTCGAAGGTATATCCTTGGCACCAAATGTCTTGGGCCACTGTCAGATCCACATGATAAGTGTCTCCCAGCCTGCAGTCGATGGATCACAAACAAGACGGGAGAAATCACACAAATGTATGCTAAGCAGTTAGAGGGAGATTCAGCGAGGCCGAGGAGATATCGTATTGCTGGCCCACAGGGAGTGCTTGCGCGGCTGCTAGCGGAATGCTTAATACATCCCATCATCAAACACATACAAATGCAATGTTTACCAGTCCGACAATTAATCTGTCTATGATGGCTGAGTTGACACGGCGAGTTCGAGGAATCCCTAATAAAGATGAAATGGATTCTACTGTGAATAACGCAAAATATCAATAACTTAACTAGGAGGGAGAAAGGGAGAAAAACGCTCTCGTGAGAGCCCCTATTTAGTAGCCGGAAACGTCCTCGGAAGACCCTTTTGGTGTATCTTCATCATATTTATTTTATGCTGTTGGCACAAACAAGTTTTTTGCAGATGAAAATGACACAGACACCGATCCCCCATTACTCTTCTCGGGACTCTTCCTTGGCCTCACGACGCTCTGTGGGCTGCTGGCAATTAATCATGGAATCATCTCGGCACATTAGGAAAGACCCTGTCGACTTTGAAGCCCCTTTATTTTCTGTGATTAGGCTTTTGGGCAAAGCGGTAGCTCAGAGTCGACGGCAGCCATAACAAACCTGAAAACGGTGTCTGAGGTTGGAATCTGACTTTCTTCGTTGCACTTTGATATTTTTAAATGATAAGAGGGAGGGGTCGTGACGGGTTGGGGAGCAGCCGCGTACCCCTCTTAATATAACAGAAGGGATTCTAATAAAAAGTGGTGGACATCTCGTGTGCCATAAGTCAGGTTAATCTTCATCCATGGGGTTCTGTGCTCGTCGCACGCGGGGTCCCGAGTGAATGTCGTTCCTTAGATAGCACCAGAGAAGGTAAAGGTGGGACCCTCGGGTGAAAACCAGAAGTGATGCCAGGGTGTGTCTTTGGATGAAAGAGAAGTTGGTACAAGTGACGGTGGTCTCTCAGAAGCTCGGGGTGCATGTGTGTGGTGTTAGAGAGCTTTCACTTTTGAGATAATTTGATACAGGTTATACCTGATTGTTATTCCAGCAGGTTGGGTTTTTTTACCCACAATGCTATTCTGTTTTGGCCCAGCCATTTTCTGTCTTGTGCTGCTGGTACTATGATGTGATGGTGGAAGTCACACCAGTTAATGTCAAAAAGAAGCCAACCACCCCGGATTATCTGTGTACATACAGTATAGCAAAGGTTTTAAAATGTTTGTGAGGCAAAGACCTTGACGTGTTTTTATCTGACTTTGATTTTTCGGTTGTGGCCTGGTTGTTTCTCACCAAGCTCCTCCAAGCAGGACATGAATGAGGGTGCTGACACTTGGGAATGCGGCTCTTGGGACGGCCTACATGCCTCCATTAGCCGCGAAGCTCCACCTATCACCCCGGGCTGTTTGGAGTGATGGCCGAGAAGACTTTTTAATCTCAGGATCGCTCTGCACCAGTTGTTTCATTCTGTACGTCAATTTAGATGTTTTGGGAGCCGAGGACTTTGCAGCGTCTTTGCATTTTGTTGCTATGGTGGCTGCCACTGAGGTCGTGACCTGGGATGTAATCGGGTCAACAGTGTAATGGGCGGCGGCACACACTTCTTGCTGATCCGAGATTGCGGATTCCACTTGAGTGTTTCAAGTGCATTGATGAAGACTCTCAGGTTTAGTTTTGTATTTTTTACTACTATGCGGGATTAGCGTTTTGGCTTCATTATTTGGTTTGTCTTCCTAGTTTCGACTTTGCTTTCTTTGTTTTTCTCAGCAGGTTTCATCAAACCCACACTGCCTCCTGGTCTCCCGAAGCAGAGCAACTCATCTGTGAGTGATGAAGAAGAGCGATTTGTCCGTTACGAGAGCCTTAGTAAAGGAGTTGCCTCACGTGGTCTTCTGGTCGTCTTTTACCTTTTTTAACAAGGCACATTGGTGTCATTTAAACATGAGCGTGTAATAGCTGTGATCGTGACGCTGCCCACGTTACACGAGGTTCAATCAAAACGTAAAGGCAGTCTGACAATTAAAACCATCTCTGTTGTGTCACATGAGGGTGCATCAGAGAGGGGCTGACAGTGGTCTCACCATCTGGCATACGTCCGTCTTAATGCTTGCAACATAAGTTGGCCGTTTTTCAAGTCAAAGTTGTTTCTTGACAATCAGGCCACAGTAGAACCCCGAATATCCAAGGTGATGTGGACCGATGATTCCTCAGATCACTGAGACTGCAGTCATTTTAGATGAACAGTTACAGATGTAAAAGTTTGTGCCAATTTACTGTATATCGTACACAATCTCTTTTAAGACCATACCTTAGTGAATCTGACGTAATATAAAAACAATGAAAAATACACCTTCACACGTATGTGAAAAGTATGGCATCTCAGACGTGGGACGCCTCTCAGAAGAGGAACGCTTTCTCTTCTCTCTTTGGTGTTGGTGACGCCATTCCTCACAGAGGTCACTGGTCGCCGAGCCCCGGGTGTGACACAGCAACACTCGGTATCTTGAGGTGCCCCGCTGTACAGAGAGGCTGTGTGAGTGCAATGAAGGCCATGAGGAGCCTTTGCTAAGGTCTTCTGACAGGCAGCACCTCATCTATGAGACTTTTAGAGATGCGCACTTGATGAAGACTCAACAGGCACAGCGTTCCTCTTGATTGAGATTTTGTTTTCATCGTTGGAATGAACCTTCGAGGCGTTTGGACATTCGAGACCCGCTGGATGTCCTTTACAACACCTTCTTTTACTTCTCCGTTGTCACCCAGATTCTTTACCCTAAGTGTCAGCTGCCTTGAATGCAGATCCCGGTGGCTTCATTGCGGAGAATACGACTGGAGAATTTTGCTAAGAATCCAAAGCATTACGTTTATTGAAATTAAACCTAATTCCTCTGCATCCACATGGTTTAATCCTCAGCGGATCTTTTTGTATCGATTTGGCAGCCTTTCTGATTCCTGCTCTTTCCCCTGATTATGCATCATCAGTGAAAGGAACTTTATTGTCTGTAGCATCTTCATCCATAAGGTCGTATACATTAAGCAAGGCCCTCCGCGTCCCGCTGCTCCCAAAGCAGAAATGTATAATAAGGAGGCTCAGCAGATCTTTAAACACAAACGTGTAATTTGCAAATGCTACCAGATTCAAGTGCTGTCTTCTCTGCGTTCCTGTAAATTCGTGTGCACGCGGAGACAAAGATCCGTCCCACCAAAACTTCCTTTGAAGACTTTCACGTGTGTACGCAGCCTTTTTCGTCATTTTCACACATACATTAACGACTCGTTCGCATCCTAAACAGTCTGATTGTGCCTCCATTTGTTTAACGGTTTGTGGTGTCCTCTTCCTGCGTCTCCGGAGGTCCTCTGGGATTCGAGAAACACCTCAGCACCTTGCACCCAGTGCCACCTCAGCAGATAACCACTGTTTGGTGCTATGTGAGCTCTGAGGGCAGTGCCCAGCAGACGATGGACCCCCGACTTCAGCATCTTTACAGATAGGTGACGCTGTGCCTCGTCCGATGCTCTCTTCATTCAAACTCCTTTAACTCGTTCGTTCAGTGCAGCGTATTATCCAGTGATTAAGCGCTCGCTCGTAATTAAAAGCCCAAGTTACGGTCCTCGAGTCTCACAACTGAGAAACGCTTGTGCTATAAAGTAATGGAGCTCTCATCTCATTATGGCATTATGGTCTCACACATCGAATCGATAATATTAAACGGTTTGGGAGCGAGCAGCACAATGAGCTTGTCACACACACACACACACGCACACACACACACACACACACACACACCGAGTTAACTCATTTTAGGTGACATCACACGCACTTGAAGATAAGCACGTGTTCTGTAAGGACAGCACGTCTGGTTGTTTCCTTTTAATTCTTTTCTGTGAGTTCATCGTTTAGTCCCAGGGTTCTGTTGCAGATCCTCCATCCATTCCAGATATGAGTTTTCAGTTTTGTCGCCATTATGATATAGTCGATCGTTTATCTCTTTTGTTTATTTCACTCACCTCCATGTCATGCTTCACTGTCGTGATGGAGACACCGTCACTGGGTCCACTCCTGTGCCCAAAGGTGTGAAGGGGACCTGGAGGGGAGTCCTCGTCCAGTGCAGAGGTGAGCTGATGCCACTGAGGGTTCAGTTTATTTCTCCGTATTACAAAAAAGGGTGAAGTGGTGCTGGAGGAAGTCCAGAGATGATCGCCAAAGATGATGAGGGGACTAAGAACTCTGAGCTCTGTGGACAGACAGAAGGAGATTAAGAGAATGAAGAATTTCCTTTGGGTTTTAAATTTATCTCCAAGCTAGATGCTCTCCGCCATCTTAAGCCGCCATGCCCTACCATGTGTTGTCATTGGGTCCCAGCAGGACTAGCAACACAAATAAACCTCATCACTCAAAGCAGACTTGGCCACGCTGAACCCTAAAGTTCTCACGAGGAAGCAGACGTAAGAGAGAAATGATCTGCTAGGGAGATACCATGTGACGAACTTGGCACTAGCTCAGAGAGTCTCACCTTGACATGCCGAGTGTAATCTCTAAGCAGACTCCAGGACTCTGTGAGGACGCACTTGGTTCGGTGTAATGACAGTAAAGTTAACAGGCACACTGAGGGGGACAAATGGCAGAAAAGGGCTACAAAGATCTGCCGCTACTTTGAAAATGGGTTTTATCACCCAATGTGCTCTTCAAAGCAGACTGGGCATCATGTGTGATTTATGTGTGCGTGTGCCCTGCCCAAAGACTTCTGAGATAGGCGCAGGCTGCCACATGACCCTGCCTTGGAGAAGCAATTTGAAGAGATGGAATGGATGGATGGATGGATGGATGGATGGATGGATGGATGGATGGATGGATGGATGGATGGATGGATGGATGATTTGGCAGCAGTTTGCACAAAGTTGAACTCGTGTAATAAGTTGAGCTTCTTCCATAGCATATTTAACATACCATCATTCTCCATTTATTTCCATTTTTCAAAGCGACAGCCAAGAGTAAATCTCACATCAAAATAGAGAGAAAAATAAAACAATCCTAAACAAGCAAAGCTAAGTGAGATAACAGCTGTGGCAAACAGGGGTCTTGTATATCCCTCAGGTAACTGTAGCCCTAATAACTGTCGCCCCTGGGGGTCAAGTAAAGCCCTTTAGCCCCATCAAAAAGTAACAGTAATTAACAATTAGTGAGCTTTGTGAAAAGAAAATAAAGGCAAAAAAGTGGAGAGCCTGGTCCCGTGATGCCACTGGTCGTGTTTCTGTGCTGTTAGCGTTGTTCATTGTTAGTTTTCTGATGTCACTGGACGGCTATTTTGTTTGTACTGTAATGTTATGCCCATTTTGTGCTGCATTTTCTGAGGGTCCCATCACATTATTCATGGCACTGTTTCTCAGTATCTCTAGTTTATCGGCCTTTCAATTTTGTTCTCCAACAAGTTCTTCATTTTGCTCCGAGATCCCGATGACGTTTCTCTGTTGCGACTACTAAAAAGTTTTTTTCCCCTTGACAGCCACTATTTTGAATATCAGACGTAGAAAACAGTCTGAGAAACAAAACATAAAGAAACAGTAAACTCCAAAGCTGCTGACGCAGCTGACTTCCCCTCGTTTCTTGGTAAGCTGGCACCTCCAGATGGGTCTTCTTTTACCGTGGGGGTTCACTTGAGCCCTGTCATTATTCTCTGAGTATTCACGTTGTTCATGGTGACCAGCAGACATTTTTAACACTGGTGTCAGTATGTGAGGTGTGATGGTCTGCAGCTCCTCTTCATAGACGGGGTTGGCGCCTCCTGCTGATATGTTATTGTGGAGCCGCACTGTAGATGTAGATCCCCACAGGTTTAAGATGTGTTCACTGCAATAACACCCAACGCTCCCTTTAGACACGTTCACCCCATCAATCACACAAATTTAAACATCTGACCTCGCCAGCCGCCAGTGTTTGCCCAGAGGCGGGCAGACTTGTAAGGCAGCCAAGTCGATTACAACAGTAAAGCTGTAGAGCCGGGAAGGCTGCAGGCCTGTCACTGTGGTGTGCCCCCCGCTCATGGGAAAAGGGAGAGAATGGCATCAAAAACTGGGGGGAAAGAAGACGTGTCTAAAAGCTGAGTGACATAATGATGGAGAAGAGAGAAGAGAATCGAGACAGATACGATGATTTACAGTACAGATGAGAAAATATGCATTTGAGGTCTGGGATTTCATTGGCAAATGCAAAACATTCGAGACATTCCCAGCAAATTCACCTAACGATGAGAGGAGTAAAGAGCCCCAAAGCTCCATCCAAAGATGTCGAGGCATCATGGAGAAGGACACTCACTGTTCATGAATCCTGTATTAGGGAAAGACTCAACCAGTGTGCTGTCATGGAGGAGTAACTGGGAAAGTCCCATCACTCCAGAAAGAATACGACAGCGTGGCTTAGGAGGCACCAAAGTGGCGCCGCTGGCTCGTGATATCAGCACAAGAGCCTCAGGAGAACCGCTAAGCACGATGGTGTGGGCTAGACCTGCGCTACTCACCAATGTGGAGTCCACCCAGAGCTCGTGTTTACACTCCAGTGTGAGGCTGCTGACGGTAAAGCTTGGCCAAAAGTGGGTCATTTAACAGGACAAAGACTTCAAAACAAAACGAATCGAGGATGTGGAATGCTGAGGTTGATTGTGTTATCAAGACACGTTCAGTCGCGTTGATAGGTCTGCCATCCAAAGCACAAGTCGACCTCCTTTGCAGACCGGCAGGTCTGATGGGGTCTCTTGGCTCCTCACAGTCATTTTTGACTCAGTACTCGCACATTCAGCGGCTCGTAGAAGATGACAGAGCGCTTAGCACTGGTGGGCCCATGAATCCTGATGCTATGAAAGTGGTTCAGATATTCAAAGTCGATCCCCGTGCCTTTTTTAAACATTTCTAAGTATTACTCTCTTATTCAATTAAAGGATTTTTTCTCTAAACTCAGAGCGAAGCAAGGGAGAATCCAGAGAAGCCATTCGTAATTGTTTTCATTCTGCCCTCTCAAACACAGCGGCGGTTTCTCCATGGACTTCTACTTTTTCTGATTTTCATCTCTAGCTCAGATTCCTAAACACAAAATTTACAGATGATCCTGGAACTGGCGGGACAGCAGATCTCGAGGAATCAGCATAAAGAATTCAAAGAGACCAGAAGGACAAACTGGGAGAACACCTGGACAATGAAGAAGAGTGTGAAATGTGACTATGCATGAAGACCAAAGGAACGTCACTTACAAATAAAAGATGGAGACACCAACTCCAGGTAGTAATCTCTGAAAAGGATTTACAAGTTTCCTCTGATACCTCAACCTCATCGTCTATGCAATGTGAAGAAGCAACCAAAAGGCCGTCTTGTCAAAACTGATGAGTGTAAATTAAGGGATGTTCTGCTCAGACTGTAGGTGGCACTAGTGAGACCACGTCTGGAGTCCCATCATCACCACCAGGGGCATGATGGGATTAAAGGGTGACACACTCAGCACTTCAACCATCTCGAGCAGAGGAGGCAACATGGGGAACTAACTGAGGTCTTCAACATTCACAAAGGCATCAGTGGAGGGGATCCAGCAGAACTCCTTCATTTAAATGGAGGCTCCTGTACTTGGGGACACCTACTGGAGACTAAGGGGATGTGCATTCAAAAACAAAGCCGGGAATATCTGTGGGAATATGGAAATAACTGAAGTGGGCGATCTTTCAAAGGTATCTGGACGAGATGTGGGGACCACTGAGCTGTCAGCTGACCAAATGAGCTTGATGGACTGAATGGTCTCCTCTTGTTTGTCAGACTTGTCATGTTCTCCACAGCAGGATGCGTGAGTTATGAAGTGACTGTGGATACGCTCATCACATTCCGCGTGCACCTCCATACGGTCGCCAGACCATCTAACCTGCACGTCTTTGCGATGTGAACACAGACAGTAGCGGGACAGAGATCTGAACCGGCGAGATAAAAAACACTGAATGAGGCCCAAGAGACAGCAGAAGAAGAACGAGATCCTGCTCCCGACTCTACGTGTACAGCACTTAGCACGTCATTTTAAATGTCCAGTTCTATTGCTTGACCCCTTTAAATGAAAAGGGCCGCATTGCATCATCACCACTGCTGCTAAATGTTAGAAATCCAGTAAGAGTTGAATGGGATTTACTTCTTCATGAAGGCACTTTGAGAAGATGTATCCATAAATGATATGCAGAACACAACACTGCACGAAGAATTTGAGGCGATAACCCACCTCGGGCTGTCAGCGTTTGGTGTGTCCAGTTTAACGTTATGTCTGTCAAGGTAACACTGATGTCTGGACGTTTAAGGGAGGCAGAGGGGCTTATGGGAATATCAGTCATCATCGTCCTCTGATTTGTTTTCACGTACACCACATACAGCAGGAACAGAGAAGTCAGCCCAACACACACACATCATCACGGTACGAGGACCCCTTCGTGCAGCCATGAAGATTCACTCTGCTGGTTAGTAAGGGACAGTTGTGGCCGTTCGGCCGATAGCTGACCGCTGCGCTTTCTGGACCGTATATTCTGTGCGTGGTCTGGCAGCGTGCGCGTGCTTCTCCTCCATCGATAATTGGTTGCGTCAAACCCCATGTTGGCCTTTCCTGGCGTGGCTGACTTTATAAACATGTGGCGGGGGAGCTAACACCAGAGGAGTTGAGTGTTGGCCAAACTTCATGTGCCCCCTCATGACTTGGTGACTCAATCTCTTTGTGACCCTTCAAACATTTGGACTTTGCTTTAGATTTGAATTTTACTGGTCGTGCTAATCGTCTGATGCATGAGTTCATCTTAGCCAAGGCATTCCTGTAGACTTGGAGGGCCGTATGCCACCTCTTCTCTTTGGACCACAGTCCATGTCTTCTGAGGGCCTCTGATTGTCTCCAACGTCCGTCCTCCTCAACATACTGTAATCCTGAGAGCGCTGCGCGTGCCGTTTTCGTGTCTCCATTAAAGTTGGTTTCTCGTGGCGCTGAAGTGACCCTTTTTCTCTTTCCGTTACCAAGTCTACAGTATAACGAGTCCTCTCATTTCATTTTGCTTAATAAGCACCTATCGAAAATCAATACGCTGGATAAAATGAATTTTAGGTTCATGACTTTCATATCAGATGGACAAAACTAATAAATTTATAGGAGTGAATGTATTGATTTCTCCCATGCCATAAACCTGCACTTTACCATATTAAAAGTAATTTAAGGTTATTACACACTAGTTTAAATACTGCTCAAACTGTGATTTTGTTTTAATATGCTGCAAGATCCGTCTTGAATTTTAATTTGTTATTTTAAATTGCTTTTCCCAAGAAGAAACCCAAGGAATCCGGCATTCAGCCGCACTAGTTTATTGCTTCCAATGTAATCTGTAAAGATGATTTGACGACATTTGTCTTCCTTTTTATCAACATTTTTGGGGGAACTGTGGGAACTGCCAACTCCCCGATGTCTGGTGCGGCTCCTGAACCTGAGGAATCAAATCCCCGTGGCGGCCATTTCGCCATTTCCATTTCATAATTAGAGGATTATTGATGTCTTCAATGGGCCTTTAATTAAATTCCTTTCTTAATTAAATGTCTTCCTATCCACACAATACTGTGGAGGATTTGAGCACTTGGGGCTCTGATGCTCGGACTGCGCTCTTTGCTGTTCAAGTGGACCTCGACTTTACGTGTCGCCTTTGCCCCAAATCTAGTCCTTAGTAATCAACGTGCCTCCTCCTCGCATGTGCTGTCACCCCTGTGGCGGTGGCGTGGCCGGCTCTGCTGCTTCACAACACATGTCTGTCACCAATCTGGGAGCCTGAGAGGCCCAGAAGTCCCGTCAGTCCAGTGCCGTCCACACTTAACTCCAGATCTGAAGGCCAAAAGCTTCCAGATACAGCAGCCACTGTTTTCATCTGAAAAAACATTTCTGAACAATTCATCAACGTCACGTCACCATTTTGTGGTCTCAGTATCATATTACTGTGCTGCTCTTCATCGTGGGAGGGCTGTGGCCCAGAAGGCTCTGTGTGCCGTGTCATGGGGGCTTTGACCTGTAACCTCATACAGCGTCCGAGATTACGGAATCTTTCTTCTAATGACTTCAGCCTACTGCTCGGAGTATTTCATGTCTTCTGGTTCACAACTAACAGCATTCCACTCCTGGCAGTTCTTGTTAGTTCTTCAGCTCTTCTTCTTTGACTCTTAGATATTAGCTCTTATCTTACACTCACCTCCTGGTCCCTCCACCAGGTCAGTGGGGTCAGTCAGTGCTGTGGTCCTCAATGCATAACATCACGGGACACCATCAACGAGTATCTGGACTGGCACAGTTGAGCTTTTAGCTAAGCAAACATTCAGCAGCCGTCCCTCGCTAAAGGACAACGGGCGTAGCTCAGAAGGAGAAGTCGTTCGCGTTTGTGAACCACCAAGAATCCGAGAACCATTAGGCAGTCGATAAGAGCTCTTAAGGTGGGATACAGAAAACGACCCGTGACACATCAGCCACCACCATGTCCAAGAGTTCAGTTTCAAATTTATAGAAATTGTGGGGTGGCATGTCGTGGTTTGGTTTCATTTATTAATTGCTTTAAGTTTGGTTTATTTTTTTACTTACCCTGCTGGTAAACTGGCACTGGCACACATGTGCACTCGCCTTACCAGGTGACTTCTATTTAGTGGCACGGCGAGTGCACGGGGTCAGCTGGGGTGGGCTGCACAGATATAAAGGAGAGGGGCAGATAAGGAGGGAGAAACGCGAGTGGTCAGGCGTGAAGTGTGTGAAGTGGCCGGGAGGAGATGTGCAGATCTGCTGAGCAGCCACTCGGCGTAGAGCCCACTGTTCTTCTTGTACTATTAAAGCTACAGTGTGCACTCACACCTGCGATTATTTAACAGTATAATCTTACATCATTTTCAGTATTGTTTATTTGTTTTTAGCGTCGTCTGCAAGTTTCAGAAATCTTCCTGCAAGCTCCAAAAATATTCCCCTTTAACAGTTTGTGGCCACCTTGAGAACAACTGAAACCGTGAATATGAAATTCACAAATCTGGAAGGGTGACCCCTACTCTCTCTGTATGTATGTATGCATAGTAACGGCACTGGCACTTCACCCTAACCCTAATCAACCTGGGGGTGGCACCAATGCTATGAGCTGGCCTTCCACCATTCAAACGAGCAGTTTCAGCGCCAGCTGCAGGGATGGCGATGATATTGGCAAGCCTGTGACAGTCACCCGAGTCCCATCTCCTAAAAGAGCGAAGTGAAGAACAGAAACCCACTGGGCTGGCATGGCAGACTGTCGCTCTGTGCTGTCATTTGTTTTAATGTTGTGTTTTAACACGTCCTTGTTTAGTGACACGTTGCCTGGCCCGGCATGCAAGCAGGAGTTTCCTCATACTCTGTACCCCTGGACAGCAGTGCTACTACTGAAGTCCTCACACTGTAAGGACACACACGCCAGTCAGTCATTATGCAACCTGCTATATCCTAACACAGGGTCCCGGGGGTCTGCTGGAGCCAATCACAGCCAACACAGGGCGCAAGGCAGGAAACAAACCCCGGGCAGGGCGCCAGCCCACCACAGGGCACACTCACCCACACCAGGAACAATTTAGGATCGCCAATGCACCAAAACTGCATGTCTTTGGACTGTGGGAGGAAACCCGGGGAGAACACGCAAACTCCACGCAGGGAGGACCCGGGAAGCAAACCCTGGTCTCCTAACTGTGAGGCAGCAGCGCTACCCACTGAGCCACACAAGCACACACTGTATATTCTGAAACCGCCGTCACCTAGCACATGGTCATGGGGAGCCCGAGGCTATCCTGGCAGTGGCGGGCACAAGGCAGGAAGCAGCTCTGGATGGGCACGTTGCCCACTCACACACACACACGCACCTGACACTCTCAGTCCCACTCACACAGAAGATTTGAACCCAGGGTGCTCGAGGTAGCAGCACTAAGAGAGCAACCATTCACAAGGTCCTCGCACGCGGTGAAGTGTGTGCGATACTCCAGACGGACGTCTCCTTATCTGTGGCGCCCGTTTCATGTGGTTGAGCAAACGGGCTGAATGGTCGCCTTTTCTTCGGCTCGGCTGTGTTGTCTCCTTCGATGTAATTCAGCCATTTGAATTTCCTTTCCAGCTCTTCTGATTTGTAAGGACACATGAATAATAATTCTCCGTTCACGTTAACTTCAGTAGCTTTGACCAAAGGGGGCGGCCGTCTCGTGTCTTTGAAATGCAGCCTTTCATTCATCCACGACAATGCATAGCAAATGCGAGGCCCACAAGATGCGTTTTCATGAATATATTTCTCTCTTCTGAGGTATTTCAATGCTCATCTCCACTCTGCTAAATTGGAAAGTTTATTTATTTATATTTTTGTTGTTTTTTATTTACAAGTCTCTTTTTGTTTTTTCTCAAGAGGATACTGAAAATCTGCCATTTCTTCCCTCAGATTTATTTTGTCATTACTGCCATTTAATGTGCGCTGTGGTCTGGTGGGGTGGACTTTAAACCAGCAGGCTGCCAGTTCAAGTCCAGCCTGTGAGTGGCTGGCTGACACTCAACAATCCCATAATGCACCTGGAGCACACTTGTACAAAAGTAGGAATGCATAATTGTATGACATCCTCACCTTGGGAAGACCCCTGGGTTACATAATAACAATAATAATAATGTAACGTCATATTGACCGTCTGATATCTACGAGACTCCTTGTAAAAAGGGCCACATGCCTCTACTGTACACAGTACAGATGTAGAGATTTGATCAAATGGGGTGACGTCACACAGAATTTGGAAAACAGACAGGAAAGAAAGAAAGAAGAAAACTGAACGTGCGCGCCTGTGTGGACGGCCTGAACACATCGATGGCGTATCGAGATTCTGGACATGACCATCACATGACTGAGGCGTTACGGGAATGCGTCGGAGGCTCTGCAGAGACCGATACATGAGGATGTGGGTTTGGGGGAGACGCGGCCCCTAAGCTGCTCCAGAGCCTGAGTGCCTTGTGATGTGAGTCTGCCATATTTCTTCCTAACTATCTGAGCGGCCGATTCCTGCCTGTCTCAATTGATGCGACACGTTAGCCCCACACTTTTACTTCACCATTTGGGTCCCGGTCAGTAAGGAGCTTTCTGGTCTTCAGTGGGGACATTTCAGGTGTGACCACTGGAGTAGGTGGGGACAGCAAAGGCGGACATTGTAGCAGGAGCCCAATCAGATACCGTCACCGAGGTCCGAAGAAGAGGAAGAGGAAGACTCCAGCTTGTAATAGCAGCTGGGGGTCACACGGATCACACGTGAGCAGAGCAGAGACGGCAGAAAGTCTAACGGAATGTGCGGCGGGTGAATGTTAGCCATCATTATTATAGCACAGGCATCAGCGTCCATAACATCTAAAAAGCCAAACCACAACTCAGCTTTCATCTCTTAATTAAACTTGATAACGTCCACTGGAACTAAACTGCGCAGAACGAGGGCCTTGTGTCTTTCATACGTCAAACTTATTTTACAATTTATGTGAAACGAGCCAACGAGACTTTCACTCCTTAGGACAAGTGGGCTGAGAAGGCAGAAGGACAGACGCCCTTCAGTCAACTAATCTCCTCTTCCTCTGTGTCCACAAAATGGCACATGAAGAAATCGTAGGGGGAACAAAGGAACCCAATGGTTTCTAAAGCTTTTTTCGTTCTTTTCCAAAAACAACAATTTAAATCTGCCGTATTTTCTCTTGGAAGTGTCAGTGCAGGAGATCTTACTGCGCACGCTAAGCTGTTTGTAGCCATTGTATGTGTATTGTATCGGTTCGCTTGTTATAAACCGGATGAACGTTAAAAGGCATAAAACACGAGAGACATGAAAGTGGAGGAAATCACTCAGGTGCACATAAAGCCTTTCAGCGCAGAGCAGTCACCACAATGCATTGCGCCCCTCGAGCGGTAATAGGGGGCCACATTAGCTGAAGTAATAATGACAGGAGCACTCAACATGGTGCCGTAGCTGATGGGCCCCACGTCTGGGGCACGCGGAGGGCATGTGGGGGCGCCTGTGCTCTCCTACCCGCCAGGACGTTATGCTAAAAGAGGGGTGACGTCCATCTTGAGAGTGGAGTCGGTCCCATTGCCACATGAGGAGTCTCTGTTTGACATCAATGGCGACGTTTTCAGTGAAGATGAAGGATACGTGTAAAGAGGAGATCGTGCTGTGGAGCGGTGGGTGTTGTGCTGAGAAGAAACAGCCCTTGGGGGTTTGGACACGTGGAGCAAATAGTAAGGGAGAGCTGGACGAAGAGGCCAATGCGATGATGTCAGTGGGGGGACCAGAAGATGTTGTTGGGTGGTCAGGGGTGTCAGATCATATGAAAAGAAAGGGTCTCACCCCAAAGGGGGCTCAGAACCGTGGAGAGGGCAGGAGAAAGATCTGGTGAGGGGTGACCAGCTAATATGAGTCAACCCAAAAAAATGGCTGTCAAACCAGTGATGATGATGATGATGATGATGATGATGATCTCTGTATCCTCAGGCTTATCCTTTTTAAAAACCATGTCACATTTTCAGGGGTCGAGGGGGCTTTCCTATTCAAACTTTTAAACTCTGCTCCACCATCAATCATTCATCAAATAAAGAAGAAACCAGAAACACTCATAGAAAGTCATGACAGCAAACAGACAGATATCATTAACAACCCCGTAAAAGAAAATCAGACATTGATAAACACTCCTGAAGAAGCAGATGAGCCTTTCCAGCAGGTGATGGGGTGGCAGGCCACTGTGTCACCTCCAGATAGCCCGCCCTTTTACCTCTCAGCTTCACATCCCACAGTTGAGCCTTCACCCCCTAAACCCAACTGTCAACTCAAACCACCCATGAAGTCGCAGAATCTGCTCCACTCTCCAATGGTGTCGGCCACCAAAGGACCGCCCGAGTGACTGTTACGAGGACGTCCTCTAAGGCAGCTTCTGACAGGCTCCTGTAGATTTGAGGACATAGTCTCACTGTTCCTAAGCCCCTGTAGACCACTGTCCTTCAGGGGTTGTCAGCCTTCAGCCAGCCAGTCGTCCAGGGCCTCCCTCTTCCACCCTGGTGCTTGCAGACCTATTGCTTCTGGGACGTTCTGTGCAAATATGGCACCCTGCTGACCACCAGTGCTAGCATGAAGATTTGCCCTCCAATCTCCAGTTCATCTGGGCACAGGTCAGGTGCTTTGTCCAGTTTCGGTCACCCCAACACCTCTTGAAGCCCCCCATGTGCAAGTAGGTGGGTTACCATATAAGAGGAGTAATTGGGGAGTCAGTCAGTCAGTCAGTCATTTCCCAACCCGCTATATCCTAGCACAGCAGGGTCACGGGGGTCTGCTGGAGCCAATCCCAGCCAACACAGGGCACAAGGCAGGAACAAATCTTGAGCAGGGCGCCAGCCGACCACAGCACATACACACATGTCTTTGGACTGTGGGAGGAAACTGGAGACACGGGGAGAACACGCAAACTCCACGCAGGGAGGACCCATCTCCTTACTGCGAGGCAGTAGCACTACCACTGTGCCACCGTGCCGCCAATGGGGAGTCATATTGTATGAAATAAACCTTTGAGTTTTTAGACTTCTACTGCATCCAAAAATGTGTTCACAGTGAGGTGACTTGCATCTGGCACACACACGCATCGCATCGTCTTGAAGACTTTGAGGTGAGCACTTAGTTTACTTCACTGCACCTTCAGAAGTTCACTCGCATGTCAACAGAACGCCAACGTTATTTTAATCTCACGGAGAATGGAAACAGCAACATGCGTGATACGATGGGCTTCAACAGGGGCCAACGATAGTCCAAAAGGGCCATGAAAATCTCAAGCTGCCAGCGTGACATCAAGTCTCGTCTCCAGTCATTTGCTCACAAAATCCAAGACGCCTGCATTTTTGCTGAAATATCGTTAAGTAAACAACTTCTGGAAAATGAGAGTAGTGAGAGACAGTGGCACGCGTTCAAACGGGATCGAGCTTTTAAATTGAGGGCCCACTGCCCCCTTATTCTTTGGTCAGGAGTTCTGTCTTCAATGTAAAAGTTCAATCCAGCTTAAGGACTTGGTAAAGGCAGACGACCGCGTCCCTCGGTGTGTCCTGTCGGGGTACCGGGCCTCCTGTTACAGGGCAGTAAGTCTGGCTTGTTCACAAAGGGTAAGGGACTCTGCCAGGGCTGCCATTTGTCACCAGTTCACTTCATAATTTTAATGGTCAGACTTTCTAGGCACCACTCAGGGTTGGAGGGGGTTCATTTCGGTGACCTCAGGATCACTTCTCTGTTTCTTGCAGATGCCGAGGAGATCTGTAGTCCTGTTGAATTTATCGGGTGGTGACTCCAGTTGCACGCTGGCGTGGTTTGCAAACAAGTATGAAGCAATTGTGGTGAGAATCCAAACCTCTAAGTCTGAGTTGACAGTTCTCAGCTGCCCTTTCCGGGTGGGGGCCCCAGGCAGAAGAGTCTCGGTATCATGGGGTCTTGTTCATAAGTTAGGGATGAAGACAGTGGGAGATCTACAGGAGGAACAGAGCGGCGTTTCATTGGTCACTTGTGATGAAGAGAGAGCTGAGCCAAAAGACAAAGCCCTTCAAAGTTGCTACCCTCACCTGTGACTGAAAGGACAAGGCCACAGATACAAGCGACAGAAGTGACCCGTCTTCTCAGGGTGTCAGGGTGTCAGGGTGAGGAGCTCAAAGCATTGAAAGGAGCCACTTGAGCTTATGATTAGGGTGCCTCCTGCACTGTATTTTCGGGCAGGAGACCTCGTGGCAGACCCGGGACTCACGGGAGAGATTGTATCTCCCACTTGGCCTGGAAGATGGAGGAGGTGGCAGGGAAAAGTGACGTCTGGGCATCTTTGCTGAGAATGCGGCCCCCGTGACACGGATTGGATAAGAAGAAGAAAATGAGTGGCTGGGTGGCAATTTCTTCACTGCTGGGCACTAGTGTGGTTTTCCATAAGTATTTATTTAATATTAAAGATAATTTTGGGTGGAGTGTTTCGTAGACTCCATGAAGTCTGCCGCCAACATACCAGACGTACTGCCGCGACTTGTCTGCTTGTTTGTCCTTTTTGATTGCTTTGATTTGTTTTCCATTTTCTTTCCTGTATGTCATCAGGTAAGGAGGTTTCTGTTCAGAATCTGAACACTGAGGGACACAGCAGAAGCTCTTGTTTCTGAAGAGCATTTCTCTGCTGATGACACCTCCCTGAAGACAAACATTTTGAGGCCTACTTCAAGAGGAGCTGAAAGAGCAGCCATGTCGGCCACACCGACTCCTCTTCTACTTGGATATCTCACAAAGGGGCACTTTGAGGAGGGGGTCCCATTCATGGACGTGGAGGTACAGGTAAAGCCCCCCCCCCACTCAGGACCACCCGCCCCTGTCACACCCCATGTTCTTTGAGACACAGCTTTCGGCCCTCTGGCTGCTTTTATCGAACTTCACAGTATTTTTGGATCCTGAGTGGTGAAATACTGTAAATGTTTGATAAAAGGCTCTGTGTTAATTATTAATACACACAATGAGGCTTTTAAAAAGCAAAGGAAAGGCAACAAACGTTAAGGTGAAAAGGAACTTGTCACGTCCCCATTTTGCGAGGTCCCCTTCCCCGACGTCTTCATCCCTAACTGCTTCCCCTCTGCGTGACTCCTGAACCCGGCCTCTCCACATGGACCAATTCACAGATCGCTTTGATGCATCTGACAGTTTTCTCAGCCCTTCTGTGAGTTCATGTGTGTCACCTCCTTGGACCCTGCATTAGGTGATCTCAGGGGCACCCACTTAACACCCTTCAAATGGCCGATAAAAGCTAAAGAAGCATAATTAGTTGCAAATTTGTTCTGTCAAACAGGGTGCCTATCTGGGGAAGAACGCGGTGCCTCAAAGTGCTGTGGCCATTGATTCATCCGAGAGGACAGTTCACAACAGTGGGAGCGCTTTATCCTTTTAGCTGTGACGCGGCGCGCACACTTGGCTCACGGCCGTCTCTGTTAAACTGTCAAGTACGATAAGATGGAGATTTTAGCGAGTTTACATCGCCTTTCAGCATGAAAATGTAGACGAGTAGCGGGCCAGCAATGTCAAAAGGTGAGAGATCTTTTATACAGAAAGTAGGGGAAAGGACGTCGTCCGAAAGGCAATCGCTAGTAATTCTGCGTTTTGATGTTCAATCCATCAGCCTTCATTTTATTAAGAGCAGCGTGTGAAAGGCGCTTTATGAGGGCAGGATGGACCCTGACTCCTTAAAGCTTCTGAGATGCTCTAAAGTCTAAGGCTCCATTGCTGAACGTCCACTTCAGGATCCTACTGGGGTCCCACTGACCCTGGAAGCATCAGGCTTCAGTGGAGACGACCACAGAAGACAGTGTGTCACGTGCGTCACACCTCAGCGGACCCTCATTCTCTCACATTAGGCCAATTTAGAGCCACCTGACGTGGCCATTTATGAGGTGGCTCACCAGGAGCAGCGTAAAAGCTCAAGCTCAGGTTACGGCGTGACATCAAATGGACTCGATTTTAACACTATGGCCACACTTCTAAAGATGCAGGCATTCGTCTCCGATGTCCCCTTTCACCCTCCGTGTCCGTGAGACTTTTGTAAACACTCTCCAGGGCCTCGTATTCCTGAAAACGCGTTTATGGATGTAAATGCAGGTTCTGATTGGCCCGTGCTTATCATGTGGTCCTTCTCTGCTTGGACTCTGCTCGTTGTTTGCCTACTGCCATCCTGTGACTCTCAATAACAATTCCATCTCATCGTCAGGCCAAACTAAACAATCGTATTTGCGTGTCAACGAAAGCTACAAATGAATGTCTGGTGCCGAGGTGCCAATGACTGCCCGCTAAGTGTGTGCAAATGGTGATGTCATATTGTCATTTTAGTGCCAGCGGAGATACTTTCATAAGTGATGTGAAAACGCCAGTGTGGGCAGAGCTCATCTTTGTTTAAGAATGGCATTTTAAAATGAAAACGTAGCCTAAAACACATTTAATATCTTCTTAGAATTAGCGACCACTGAAATCAGTCAATGCATTCAGAATGAGGGTCGCCAGCCAGCAAAGCGAGAAGGATATGACGTGCTGTTCATCTTCATCATCGCACCACAGACACATTACGCTTATCGAATATTTAAAATACGATGTCAAGAAGGTTTCATTATGAAGAAACAGGACAAAGGCAAAGAGGAGAACAACGAAAATCAAAATTAAATGCAATCCAATGTGTAAAATACACTGAACTCCACCAAATGTTCAGGTTGTGGATTCAGTTGTGTGCCACAATCTAGCGACTCATCGAATTTCAATATGGCAGGCGATATGCAGGCCAATCCGAAGGCGTTTGATATTTTTAATTGATACCCATCATGCTGTGCAAAGCAAACTCCTTACATTTTACTGAGCGTCTCTTTGGGTAGCATTGACCAATCGTGTCAAAACGAAACAAAATGGAATGACCAATCAGCATCAAGACAGAGCACAAGTCCATCCCAGGGCCCACTCACACAGCCAGCCATGCACACTGGGCCCAGTTCGGACCTGCCAATCCATCTACCCTTGGAGAACATCAGAGGAAGACCACCTCAGACATGAGAACTTGTGCTACCCGCTCTTGATATTTAAAGAATGGCGGATGGCATCTTAGAGTCAAGTGACACAGTGGTATCTTCAGGCTCTCCTCGCGTTTCTCACACACGTTGGCAGACAGACGGCACCCTACTGGAGTGAAGAGCCACAGGGCTCAGTAACATTCACACCAGGATGATTCAGAGATTCAAGAGCGCCTTTTGGAGGGACCTGGAGCTCCATGAGAAGAACGTAAACTCTCCAGCCAGGCAGTGGTCTTGGACTTCAGCCCGAGAACTGTGAGGCCTCAGACCCGGACCTCCACCTCCGACTTCCATCTTGAGTGAATTTCAACACAACACCATTTAGGAAAAGGAAACCCCACACTGCCGACTTCTTGGGATTTCACCCGGACAAGCGCTTTGGACTCGTTTAGGGCTGCGGACTTGAAGGCCACCAAGGCGCTAGACTGAGCCACGGCGTGATAAACACCCAGCGCGACGTTCCTGAAGCTGCTATCTAATTTAAACAGAGAGATTAGCGCTAAGTCGAGGATTTCACCGCCCGCGTGGCTCTGTATCCTTGTGTGTTCGTCCAAACCAACGGGACGTCTTTATTTCTAGCCATCATTGCTGCTTTTTGTTTCTTTTGTTGTTTAGGTGTTGTTTGTAGATTAGCGGTAATCCTAAACTGATAACTGTAGCTTGCAGATAACAAAGACATCTATTTGTCTCCGTGCCGCGTAGGTGAAGCCTTGTTAGATTGTAAATAAAGGGCGTCACTCTGCCTTTGGCTCATTTCACTTTCACCTCAAGCTTTGACATCTGTGGAAAATTGGCCGTCATTATGACAGTGTTTTTGACCATCAGTTTGGAGATAATAAATTAATCTACTTTAACTGCATATCATTTGTGAGGTTTTATCATAATGTGGCCATATTTTATTTGGAAAAAGACGATACCTTTATGAGCTAATCCTATTTGAGCCGCAGTATAAAGTAGGTGCATGACAATATTGATTTTGCATTAATTAATGGGTATATAATATTTAGAGAAAAAAATCCATATCGTGAAATTTCTAGGTGCAGTTAAAGCTTCCTTTGTAATCAGTTTAAAATGTTCATTTTTCTTCTTTATAGGTAAGACTCAGTCACTAAATGGATTTTATAAACAGGAGTCTGTCACAACTCGTATAGATTAGCAATCTGAAATGCGGCGTGCGTTACAATGTTATTCAGCTCCGCAGCTCGGCTCGGCACCGAGACCACCAGGGTAGACACAAATGTCACGTGGGGACATCGTGACGAGGCGCATGAGACCGCCAAACAGAAGGTGGACAAGCCAGAGGAAGGAGCATGAGACGCATCCACGCTCACCGAGGAGCAGAGGCAGAAGGGGCACAACCCTGGGCTGCTTGGCCACGTCTGGCATTGCCAGTCGGTGCTAAACCCCCTAGAGCCACGTAGAGCAGGGGGACGTAAGGCGCGTCATTGAAGTCATAAGGGCAGACGCTGCCTGATTAGGTGCTGGTCCAACAACATCCATCCAGGCGTCCATTTTCTGACCTGCTTCTCTAGTTCGGGGTCAGAAGGGAGGAGTGAAACACCAAAGTCTCGACTGGCAAAGACCTTTG
Source organism: Erpetoichthys calabaricus (assembly GCF_900747795.2). NCBI lineage: Eukaryota > Metazoa > Chordata > Cladistia > Polypteriformes > Polypteridae > Erpetoichthys > Erpetoichthys calabaricus. The sequence goes on along the minus strand of NC_041408.2, from coordinate 672,103 downwards.
TGAGAAAAACTCATTTAGCTGGCGAGTTCACAAAATGCCAGACTCATTGAAAAGAGCGTTTGAGCGGACGTAGAGGTGTTCAGAACAACGAGACCTGCACTTTTGTGTTCTCCAGTTGCCTTTTCTGTAGCCGTGTAACTCACATGAGTGTCCGCATGTGTCCGTCGTCAAAGTAATTCTATCTATGGTTCTCGTTCACAGGTTCGGTGCGTTTTTAAAAATGTGACGTGCTGCATATTTTCTACATAAAGACACCCCGACACGCACCACCATACACGTCATGTGTACACCAAACTCGCTCCATGGAAAGCCGCTTGCCACCTCACGCCTGCCCTTTTCTGTTCCTCGATTCCGGAGGATGATGGTGTGAACGTCGCCACGGAGCTTTGGGATCCATTTCTGTCTCTGATGCATCTTCAGGATCGGTAATGGGCACCATACCCCTCAACATAAAGATGGCTCAGCAAAATGTCAGCATGTGGCAGGAAATGATGTCAGGAGAGGAAGTGAGGTCATAGGGCACTAGAGATGTGAAAGGCAGGCGCGTGCAGAATTAACCAATGAGAAGCTTCCTGGCGCCTTCCTTCGTGCGTCAACGGCACCTGTTTTACTGAAAGCAAAATTCCATTTATTTTCTGCATTTTTTTACAAGGTGACAGCACTGAATGTTTACAGTCACCTTTGTGTCACACCCCACCTAGCGCCAAAGAAACGTGTAAAAGTCACGTGTCACATGGGAGGTCTTCCTGCCTTCCTTCCTCAGCCGCCTTCTAAGGTGACCCCACAAACTATCAAGTTCTTTGAAGACCCACAGGCTTCTTATGCAGAAATCTGGAAGGCTCTGGGGGGCTTCACCCTGGACGGAGTTTGGAAAGTCGGGGTCTGCAGGCGAGGAGGAAGGTGGAGAAGGAGCCCTCCAAGAAATCAAAGCAGGACCCAAAGTGGCTGGGCTGCTTCTTGGTGAATTGTATTTGAGGCGCGTCTCGTCTCTTTTGTTGGTGTTTCTGTCAAATGAAATGACAAGTGCAGTGTCCAGGAGTGACCGTGGTGGTGACTTCCCTCTTTCAGGGGCTCTCCATAAAATGGCAGCAGCTTTGCCTAAAAGGGTGTTGTGACAGAACACTGCATGTGCGATTCTGTCTTTTGCTTTTTGTTGAATCTGTCACAGGAGGCTGGGGGACAGACCCAGTCGGGACGCCTGGAAGGACCGGGAGGTGGCGTATACGTCTCCCCGGGCCACAAGGGGGCAACCGCCCTGGATGTTGAGGGGACCACGGGAAAGGAGCAAGGAGGGTCAAGCCCATTGGGGCCCGTGGCCACCGCCAGGGGGCGCCCCCGAGCCTCCTGGATCCTGGGAAACATTCACTTCCGCCACACCTGGGAAGATGGAGGAAGATCCTTCCAGGGAGGCCCAGAATGCTTCTGGGTGCAAGGGCAGCACTTCCGCCACACCAGGAAATACTGCCGGAAGAGTGTCATCGGGCACATGGAGTGGAGCACATCCGGATGGGAATAAAAGGGGCCTCAGGGAGCGAGAGTCGGGAGAGGGAGTAGGACGAAGCTCCCGGGAGGAGAGGAAAGGCGGCCCACGGCCATTGAGAGAGAGGCCTGTGAAGAGGGTGATTGTGTGCTGTGTGGGACTTTAATAAACGTGTGGTTTTATAAAGTGCTGGTGTCAGTCTGATGGTGTTCGGACCCGAGCTCACAAATCAAACTCATTTAATGTTTAATACTCCTTCTCTTGGGGTCTCTTTGGACAGTGCAGCCCACTCATACATCCGTCCAGCCGTCCATTTGATTTCAATCTGTGATATTTCCTGCTCAGGCACTGAAGCTGAAAGACATTAACAAAGGCCAAGAGATCATCCAAGACGATTCAGTCGTTAGCCCTGAAATGTCCGCAGCCGGCCCCTCGCTTCCAAGTCTGCTCGGACTTTTGAGTTTCTTCAGACCCTCATCTGCCTTTTGTGTTTGTATGATTGTCCTTTGGAGACTGACTGAGCCTGCTGATGAAGTTAACTCACTGACTCTAAACCTCCTCGAGTGCGGATCTCTGCCTCGGTCCACCTGCGCTTCAGTTCAGGCACTCGCAGTTTTTCTGCATTTTCGTAGCCTCCTCTTCCTTTCATTCGTTCACCTTGATCTCCGTGGCTGCTGCTCACCGGGACATTCATCACACAGACAGCTCCGAACTGCTCGCTGCCTTCAAAAAAAACTCCCTTCGTTGCTCAGCCGTTACCCGGTGCTTCTCAATTACTGCAATTACCGCTGGCATCATAAGAGAATCGCAATAAACACGGATGGAGTCGAAATAAAAAGGACGAAGAGCGGGACAAACGGCCCACCCTGGGCCTCAAACTGCAATGGAGAATTAGCAGGTGGGCTTCACGGGACACAGACCTCCAAAAAACAAAAGGACACCTGAAATCGCATCCTTATCTGGAAAAGGGCACTGACAATCAATTATATAGTGCCTTTCACAGCTCAGTCAGCCTAACCATTGATTATGTAGCACCTTTCACACGACTTAGCAGCTGCTACTCTGATAGGCGTGTGATGATATAGCGCCTTTCACATTCAGTATCTATCTACTTATCTACTGCTTATATGGCGCATTTCACGTTGATAGATATGTTCATTTATAGCGCCTTTCATCTATCTATCTATCTATCTATCTATCTATCTATCTATCTATCTATCTATCTATCTATCTATCTATCTATCTATCTATCTATCTATCTATCTATCTATCTATCTATCTATCTATCTTGTAGTGCCTCTTTTATTAACTTAGTGATGTTTGACTGGCACCTTACAACACAATTGGTTTTCTTTCTTTTGTTCTTCCAGGTGGAGTACAGGCAGGTGACGTGACTTGCTTGTGGTCACAGAGTCTCCGTATTGTGATCTGACCCCACAGCCTTAAGCATGAACTACTATGCCGCACTCCTTTCACTATTATATAGTGCCTTTCCTAGCCACATCGTCGTGTTTCTTGCACATGAGTGCTCTATGGTGTGTGAGTTCACCGAATTGCTGGCCGCCAGGTAGCCGCTGGCACCGTGTTTGCCCTCTGGTTGTAACCCACACACTCATGTCTGTGTTTTTTCCTGTAAACTTTAATGCTCTGTATAAGCAAAAAAAAAGCCAAATTTCTTCAAAAGGGTAAAATACGGTGCAGAGCCCCCAGAGGGGCCGCTAAACTCAAAAAGCACAGCTCGGTCCCAAGTGCCCTGCAGTGAGCAGTGACGGGACATCGACACACAGTCAGCCGACTCCTCTGCCAAGCCAAGGACTTCCTCTAACTGACTGAGGCTCCTTGCTGAGGCATCAAAAATGCCCAAAAGTGAGAATGGCTTGTAGAGGCAGAGGTGAGAATTGAGTTTTTCCTACACGGACGTCCTGTAACTCGCACCTCTTTGCTATTTTAAACACCTATCTGTCCTAAGAGGAGTTTGAAGTAACTGTCATACTGTCTGGGTTTGGGCAGTGAAACATCAGCCCCTCCAAAACTCCACGTACGTCCATAAACATGGAATCTGGGACTCTATTGTGAGTGATGCCACAGAGCTGAGGCCATTTTTCGGCACTTGGTGGCCACTCTTTCAGTTTGTGTGGTCTTCCACTTCATGGCTGATCTGTTGATGCTCCTGTTGAGGCTTCCACTTCACAATCACAGCACTTGCTTTGTATGCCTTGTCCATTTATTGATGTATCCTGTCAATGTGTCACAAACAACACAAAATGTGGACACGGTGAAGGCATCTGAAGACTTTCCATATTGTCAAGTCCACGGCGGCGTCCAGCAGCATTCATGGCAGCATGTCGTCACCGTCTGACACCAGGAGGAATGAACACACACACACACACGCACACACACACACACACAGGAGTGAAAGCTCCTGTTGTCTTCTCCTGAAACTCGTCACATGTGTATTCATCTCGAGCCGCCATTGTACCCTCCAAGGATTAAACAGGAAGAACATTTCAGGACCATCAAGGCTCACAGCCTTCCTTTTTTACATTTTTGCCACACGTCATGTCTTTTTCAGGGTATATCAAATCTGGATGAGACCCTACGTAGAGCGAATGTCCTCTCGTGCTTGTCAGACCTCCTTTATTCCTGTAGTTATCAGTAAGAGGAACGTGGAAGTGCGCGTAATAAGAAAAAATTGAACATTCACTTCAAGTCAGGTGTCTGGGAGCATGAACTTTATCAAATAAGCTGGTCAAGTGGAGGTGCAATTAGCAATCGCCATTGTTTTTGATGGTTAGTTAAGTAGGCAATCTTCTTCTTCTTCTTCTTCTTCTTTCTGGCATCTTCATTCATCGTGGGATATCATTGTCACTGTGCAGTGCCCTCACAGGGTGTGGGGTTCCCTTCTCCATTTGGTCTTGTCCAGGGCATCTTCAGGGACTGCGTTGTTTCATTTGCTCCTTCATCTGACCAAGCCGGTGTTTCTTTGGCCACCCAGGTGGTCTTTTGCTTTCTGGACGGAGGTGCTTGGCTCTCTTTATCCACTGTGTGGTCGTTGCTGTAGACGACGTGGCTGTGCCGTTGAAGGCGTATCTCACGTATCCTCTCAGTTATCACCGCCACTCCATTTATTCTGCAGGGAGTCCATGACGCGCAGCTCCTTTTCATGTTTGGCTGTTGCCGGTCATGCGGTGTGATGGGATGACCCACAGTTTTATCGATCTTCACTTTGCTTGACCAAACTCCAGTATGTTCCGGACCATCACTGTGGAGCCGCCCTCCGCTTGCTCGCCACATTCCAAGTATCTTATGGCTCATCAGACACAACAGAAGGAAATTCTGAGATATGCAGCCCAGTGGCACCTGTAAATTCAGGGGACCTCAGATTCAAATTCATGTTTTACATTACGAATGATCCAACTGATGTTAAAGGGACTTTTCAGCCCCTCGGTGTTTGTCCTGCCATTTTAAATAAAGTGCATATGACGTGGTGGCCCCTGAACAGAATGCTGACGTCCCAGCCAAGTACAAATGAATATCAAATATTGTTCGTCCTGCTGTGCGGGTTTATTAAGTATCCCAAGAAATGTTATTGAATTTACTTCATCAGACCAATTTTAGAAAGGATTTGACTTATTTATAGCTCTCAGCCTGGAGCGGAGTTAATCCATTAGTCTTTGGTTCCCAGATGCTTTTTTCTGTCACACATTAAGCTGTACAGTTTCTTTCCTCTCCTCAGGGTGTGGAGTGTCATAATGTCATAACTAATGGATCACAATTAAATGTAAAAAAAATAAATCACCTCTTGGTGCTTTTCTATTTCATGGGATAAATATAAAATGAATACATGTGATCCGGGATTTTGACGTTGGGAGTTGTTGGCTGTTCATGCCATTTAAACTGCATGTTCTGCATCAGCGGTTCAGCTTGTCCCACCACGCCTTACTTATGTTGACTCGCCTCCACCAGAGGAGCCAGAACTTGAATCTTGACTTGGGCCTCGTTTAGCCACTAGGTGGCATCCGTGCTGCTTGTGCAGTGGTGAGAGCGAATGGAATGAGAAGATGGCACTGAAGGCCCTGAATTCAGAAGCGGATTGTGACCAGGAAGACAGGAAGCTCAAGACGCGTAGCGGGAACGGAGCTCAAGGATTACCACAGTAAGTCGTAAGCCAGAAAATAGAATCTCAGAAACAAACTGGGACTCGTAGTCTTCATCACTAAATTCATAATAGGAAGTGAGGCTAAGGTTTTTCATTCGATAACCCAAGCAGAAAATGTCTGACGCCGGCCTATCAACAGTTGTGGTTGTAACGTCATGCATCTCAAACTCCTGGTCATCACCTTCAACAAAATGCTCCCTGAAATGACGTCACCCTTCAGCCAAACAGGACAGTGCCGCGGGAGATCATGAGCCGTTTCATCAACCTTAAAAACTCACGGGAACGCAAAATAAATAAACCGACACTCTTCAAAATCCTGGAGAAAACTGAAATCAAAAGCCGCACATTGACAGCATCCCACACCCCAAACTCAGACACGACTGTAACAAGCACAGTCGTCGTCTTCTTCATCCTCCTCCTCCAGGTGAGCTTTGCCCAACTACACTTCCAACTCCAACTCGCTTAGCTGAAGAGGAGAAGCTTCTTGAAAAACTGCCTGTGGTGCATCAAAGAGAAACCTCACAAAATGGAGATGAAGGGCTCAAGAAACCACAAAGTGGCTGCACTGATAAAGGTTTAAAATAGTGCCACACACTAACTGAAAATACAGAAATCGTGATGACAGAACGTAATAAGGAGCCAAGGTGGACGAGATCCAAGTAAACGATGACCACGACGTGAATGGAGAGGCACAGCGAGAGGCCAAACACCTGAATGTTTCACATACCGAAGGCTAAGCCAGCGTGTTTTACAGAGGACCTGGACAGCAGACGGGCTTGGCAGATTTGTGGCAGATGAAACTGAATGTCAGCAAATGTAAAGATTTACACGTAGGAAGTAAAAACGTGAGGTTTGAATACACAAAGGGAGCTCTGAAAATCGAAAGTACGCCTTACGAGAAGAATTGAGGAGTCATAGAGGACTCAACTGCCAGGCCGTGTTCAGAAGCCATTAAGAAGGCTAACAGTACGCCAGGTTATATAGCACCTTGACGTGTGCAGCGCAAGTCCAGGGAGGTTCTGCTCAAGCTTTATAACACACTGGTGAGGCCTCATCTGGAGTCCTGTGTGAGGTTTTGAACTCCATAAAAACATAACAGCACTAGAAGAAATCCAGAGAAGAACGACTCGACTGATTCAGGGCTACAGGGGGTGAATTATGAGGAAAGATTAACGGAGCTGAGCCTTTACAGAAGATGAGGAGGGGACCTGACTGAGGTGTTTAAAATGATGAAGGGAATGAGTCCAGTGAGTCGAGATGGTGGTTTTAAAATGAGTTCATCAAGAACACGGGGACACTGCTGGAAATGAAATAAGCATGGAATAAGTGACCAAGTAGTGTGGGTGACAGAAGGACTTTAGGGACCTTCAAAACTCGGCTTGATGTTACTTTAGAAGAATTCAGTGAACGGGACTGGTGGGCTTTGTTGGGCTGAACGGCATCTGATTCTGATGTTCTAATGCAAGAGAGATCTTTTATAACGGCGACTCCAGAGATCTGAGTTTTGAGTTGGCCACAAACGGCCAGTAAAGTAGTGGATGACGCTGACCTTTAGACCGTCACGGTGATCACATCTCATGTCACACACTCCTGGACGTCATGCCCACCAACAGCCTGACAACCATGTCCGCCTGGACCATGGACTCATCTTCTGACGGTGTCTTCACACGGCACATAACGGACTCTTTTCTTACTTTTAAGTTAAAAACGTCTCTTAATAAAGCGTCTACCCACAGTTGAAGTGAGAGGTTACTCTTCTAGCATAATGACCGTTTATTTTAGTGAGTGTGGCACGCAGCTCATAACTCGCCTCATGGCCGTCTTTTTGGAGCGCCATTACATGTGCCCTTGCTTTCATCCAAGAGGTAATTAAGGGGCCTGAAAGGAGTCTGTCCATGAAGAGCAAGACGTGGGCTGCACTTGTGTAGCATAATGATGAGGGCCAGAGGTGGTCTTACTAATTCTGGGGCCCAAGGCGTGCGTTAAACACTTTTAGGTCAGAGCTCTTCATTAGGTGCTGCTCACCGGAGGTTTACTGATACGTTGACGTCATGGACTTGCTAATTAGAATGGCACAGAAAGGAGATCGGCTCTTCTGAGTGTTTCGACTTCTTTCAGGATTCACTTTATAGACATGTGCGTGATGGAGGAGGAGAAGGCCCACACTCCAACACGGTCATTTTGAAGTTCAAAAGAAAGCTTGGATGAAGAGCAATTAGTATTACCAAGGACTAATGGACGAGATGCATTGAGCGAGGGGTGCTTCTGTAGGACACCTGAACATATTTATGGTGGGCTGTTATGATTAGCGGAGGTCGCCCTCGGCTCACACGCACATTCGGTTTTATTACAAAAATGGGCTGCAATGAGTAAATCCATCAGCAGGATGTTTAGCTGCCAGAGATGGGCTTTGGCTTCTTTCATTTGATCTTTTTGTTGATCACCAAACATGGCAGCCATTGGGATTACACTTGAAGACAGTGCCATCTGTCTGGGCTCAGAGAACACATTTAGTGTTGTGTTGCTTTTTCAACTTTTCAATTTAAATTTATTGTTACAGTAAGTTCCTTTATTTCAAATATGTAGCAAAAATACGCCATAAAGAGAGAATCCATTTCAAGTGAACTTCTCAGAGTCTGCGGTTGGACTGACTTTGAATCAACGAAAGAAATGTGACCCTCAGACTATGAAAGGAAAAAGAAAAAAACATAAATCAACCATTTAAATATATATAAATATATCTATATATTAGGCCATATTACAGACAATAAATACAATCAAATACAATTCTTTATTTTTTGTCACGATTCTCTTTTGGTAGGTCACAGTTTTCACGACTTTGATTCATTTTCATATTTGTCGCTTAATGCACATTTGCACAGGCTGGGGACGGCATATTTACTCGCTCATTTAGCAGGTGAATTTCTTTAGCTGCAGATCTGTCCCATTTCCCAAAAGTGCACACAAGACAGAGACAGAGTAGCTCGCACGTAGAGTCGGCCACCAGAGATTCGTTCTCTCATTAACTTCTGCACTTGATCAATGTGGAAGTGCTTCTCTACCAGAAGGAAACCTCCAAGTAGCATTTAAAATGCCTGCACTTCGAGGAGTCTAACGAGCGCTGAACTGGACGCCCATTCAGGCCCGCTGCCTGCCTGCCTTGGCCTCGTCGCTCGAGCTCCACGTGACCAACATGACAGATAGTCAAAGTGATTGGACTCTTGTACACACGCTTCATACGTGCCAGGTTAGTCCGCATTTTTGGGGATGGTATACTTAAATGATGGCTACAGTCAGAAGAAGGAAGACATCTTATCTTACACTCAAAGGGCATCTTTAAAATACGTAAAGTGCAAGATCGGCAATGGAATCCCAAAGGCTTCCAGGAGGCAATAGGGAGGTCTAGCTGGTCTGGATAATGTGCTTCTTCAGGCAGGTGGAGAACATCTGGACTGGCAGGCAATATGAGTGCTGGGATCTGTCTATCGACTGGTCTGTCCATCACTTGTGTAGTCTAATCCTGCCTACAACGCTATCTATCTATCTATCTATCTATCTATCTATCTATCTATCTATCTATCTATCTATCTATCTATCTATCTATCTATCTATCTATCTATCTATCTATCTATCTATCTATCTATCTTCAATAAACAGATGCTGAAGTCCTTGCACCATGTGTGTGTTATGACTGCTATAACGTGAGCGTGGTCAGAGGAAACTTTATAAAATCTGCTCTCTGTGGATTTAAATGAGTCCTTCTACTGCCGCCATGGCTCATAATGATGAAATGAGGAAACAAGTAAATGTGCTACAAGTCAGCTTAGACATGGAGGTATGGACTAACACTCAGACCGGGCTGACAGTAGGTGACCATAATAAGGACAGTTCATTATTCAGTAGCCATTGACAGTCCTGCTCTCCTCGTCTTCCAGACTCTCCATTGGCACACAAGGCATTCCAGGTAACAGCTTTCTCCTGCTCCCCACCAATTCATGCCAGGATTGAGGCCCCTTGAGAACCTCATGCTGAGGCTGGTGGGTTTTAGTGACAGGGACAAGCCTCCCAAGTGCTTCTGGTTCATAGGTACAGTACAGGATGTGCTCTCATTCCTACTTCCCACACTGCATCAGCTCCATTTATGGTAGACTTCTCTACATGGCTGTGCTCTTTCAGAACGTCCCTGGAGACCAGAGCAGTGCGTCTCTGTCCGGTCCCGCTCATGGGATATCATGCAAAGGATGGGCTGAATTAGTTATGATGGTCTCTCCTTTTACCTCCATCTTCATGTCTCCCACTGTCTGTAATGAGGATGGGGTCTTCCTGGTTAGCTTATTCACGTGTCTGGTGTCATTCTGCCAGTAGGCCAGAGCACAGGGGGCACATTGGCCACTATTTACTGCTTGGACCCCACCACTTGGTGTTTCATACACATGAAGGGAGCAGAGCCTGTTAAAGAAGAACCTGCTCTGGACTGTTCTGCCCAGCCTGTCAGTGATGGTCACCCAATCCAGTCTACTGTTCAGATGGACCTTCAGGTATTTAAAAGTATCCACCACTTCCTTTTTCAATGTGGTGAGTCCTTTCAATTTAAAAAAATTCTGAAAAGAATTAATCCTGTAGATCCCAGGTTCAGAAACAAGACCATGGGGACACAGTGGGAAACGTGTCAAGGGCAGGTTTCACACAAACGTTAGAATGTTCTTTTTCATGCAAAGGACCACTGACACACGGGATACATGACTCAGTAGGGTGTTGGAGATCAGCACTTTGTGGGCCTTCAAATATCGACGTGATGTTGTTTTGAACAATGCCGGTGAATAGGATGGATGAGCTTCTTAGGCTGAGTGGCCTCTCCTCATCACAGCATTTCTGCTATTCTCTGGTGACCACAGGGGTCTCAGGGGACACTAGCATGACATGGGGAATGTTCAGTAACAGCTAGTTCTCCCTCCACCATCTTCCCATTCTCCTCTTCTGTGTCCTCTTCTCCGCCACTGAACCAGAGAGTCATCTGAGAACGTCAGTAGATAACAAACCCTAGAAAAGGAAATAAAATGGACAGATCAGACCTTGAAGAGAAAAGTGAGGCAAGTCCCTGGACCACTGACCATCGTCTCTAGCACACATGGACCCTCATGAAGTTACTTAGTTGAAGTTCAGTGAGTGTGCGGTTGGGCCATACGAGGGCCTTAGAAGAACTGAATGGCTTTGTCTACCAGCTCCCTGCTGAGGTTTGGCTGTTGCTCTGCCTGACTCCTCCATTTGTTCCGTATTTGGTTTGTTTTTTATTATTTTTATTATTAATTGTAAATTAATAACTGAATTCTCACTCCTTCTCAGGTCTACCTACTAATTTCGTTTCTTGTATTTTTTTGTTTGTTTGTTTGTTTATTTATTTCTGTTCTTTTTTTTTTATACCTTTGTTTGTTTCTCATCTTTAGTATTTTTTCTTTTCATTTCCAGCTCGATGTTAATACACAGATGTAACAACTGTAACACACATTCCAAGTGTGATTAATTTGACCTGCTACTGCCGGTGGTCCACAATCAACACAAATATTTTCAAACTTTCATGTGTGTTTCAAAGACCACCCCATAAATATTGCAGCACATGTTCTGTGGACCCCACCCCAGAGCCATAGAGGTGAAGACGCCATCACGGACCCCCTGAGCTCAAAGTGCGGGTGTCCTACAAAACTCATCCAGGAGGTCACAAATCAAATCCCTGCGTGACTCGAGGGGGTCTGCCCTGCCGTCGCTCTTAACGCCGCCCGCCCTGTTGTTCCCAGAACCCCCTGCAGTGAAGTAGCTTACATTACACATGCAGTGCCAATTGCACTTTGCCTGCTGCATCATAAATCATCCGTGGGAAGTCTCACACAGTTAAGGGCACCTCAGGTTTGGTGTTCACATTGTGAGAAAACTAAATAAACCAACAAAGCAGCTGACTGTGTCCACCAGTAAACACTTCAAGACACCGTCTGGACGATAAGCGACATTTACGAAGCTACTGTAGGTGACGGATGGACCTTCAAGCACCGCGACAAGTCTTGTCTGCTTTGATCCCACCCAGACTCATGCTGGGCCGCACTTCAGACTCACAGCAGAACTTCAATATTTGCGTGCGCCTTGTGTGTGTGTTACACGGCCATCTGTAAGAAGCAGCCAAGTTCAAATCTGGCTTTTACTGTACATGTGCAAAGCTTCAGGGCAGTCGGACATTGGCATTGATGGAACAGTCGTCAAGGGGTCAGGCCTGCTGGGTGCTTTCTGACCATTTTCTGCAAGCGTTGATTTTGTTTTCTGCTTTTCACATTGTGTTATCTGATGGAAAACTTGGAAACCATTGGCTTTTAAATTCTATTATGAGCGTAACTAATTTCAACACCAAATCAGTCAAAATCAAGAAAAACCAGACCAGGACTTACTGGTGCTGCCCTTGAACTGTGGCCTCGCTCCAGGCAGCCTGGCTCCAAACTTAAAAGTTGGGCTCTAAGGCCCACAAAGGGCCCAACATTGGGTGTGGGGGTTTTAAAAGTGAGAAAAAGAGAGAAGAGAATCATAAACCTCTGGCCCAAAAGGACAAAAACAAAACAGCATCCTTTAAGTGGTAAAGAACAACATGGCAAGGAAAGGGGAAAATAAGATAAAAAGAGGTTTGCCTAAAAATGGCATCCCAAGGGTAACAAGTCCAATCTTAAAGAGTTTCACAAATTCAGGAGCAAAAATCCATTAGACACCAAGAAATCAAACAGCAAAACAATACAGTAATCCCTCCTCCATCGCGGGGGTCGTGTTCCAGAGCCACCCGCGAAATAAGAAAATCTGTGAAGTAGAAACCATATGTTTATATGGTTATTTTTATATATTTTAAGTCCTTTTAAACTCTCCCACATGGTTTATAAATATTCCCCGTACAGTTATACAGCATAAACCCTTTATATTCTCTTAGTTATTAGGTAAGATTCGTTGAAATTATGTATGTAAACACAGTTTATATACTACTCACAAACATACGTATCGTATATCATTGAGGAGTTTTATTTAATACGTAATACAGTTTTAAACATATTGTAAATGAGTAGGTAATATAAAAATACGTGAAAAATCTATAACATGTAAATGCTGTACATAAAACCAAAATGTTATTTTAAAGATACTGTAGAGCGTCTCCGATATCACATTTGTTACAGCCATTACGATAGACAGGCCACCGGCAAGAAATACCAACAATGCAAGGAAAAAATTGTATAAAATGTGTGCACAGTTACAATAAACGTACATTCATGTACTAAGTACGTAGAAAAATAGTTTTGGGTACTCACCAACTTGTCAGATAACGATGACATTTACTGCACTGTCACAGCTGTTCTAAAGGAGCCTCTTCAGGCGACTGTGTATCACCGCCGTCGTCTTCTTCCACTGAAGGCGTACTAGGCAGTGTTTTGCGTGTAAGGAACATCGTGATGGGCAGTTGCTAGCGCTGCTTGTTAATTTGTGTAAAGAGGTTCCTATACACTTCCGTGGCACCGTCAAGAGCATTTTTAAATTGCAAAGAACGAATCATTTGCGGGTCTCATTCTTCAACTGATGTCTGGAGATCTTTTGCCATTCGTAGAATGGTCGCGAGACGCTCGAGAGTTAGCACAGCACCCAGGAGCTTAACCGCGTGCTCTGATTGGGTAGCTTCTAAGCCATCCGCCAATAGCGTCCCTTGTTTGAATTCAAATGGGCAAATCAACTGAGGAAGCACACATACTGTAGACCGCAGACATCCGCGAAGCAGTGAAAAATCCGCGATATGTATTCACATATGCTTACATTTAAAATCCGCAATGGAGTGAAGCCGCAAAAGACGAAGCGCGATATAGCGAGGGATCACTGTACACACAATTACACTTGGGACTGCACAAAGCACAACCGTTAGTAATCGTCAACCAAATCACCCAAAAAACAGATTGATACCACACACAAAACACTAAAACGTACTTCAACAAGACAAAATTCACAATAAAATGACAAAGACAAATTCAGATACAACAGTAATGACAAGTCAAAGGGGAGCACACCCTGGCTGAAACATGACAGTGACTCTTTGGCACAGTGCAGTGGTGTCAGCAGTGGGATTCTCAATGGTCTGTCATGAAAGTCAATGACGTCAAGCCACAAACACGAGGAGCAGAGAGCAGGAGACAAATGTCACTGCGTAAGGCACGCAAGGGTCAAAGTAGAAATTAAATTTCATTTGTCACATACAAATTAGGCATACAGTACAACACAGGGTGATGAGACGTTCACTGAAACTGAAACGCTAATTAGAATTCACGAAAACACCTGCCAAAGTTTTATAAGAATTTATCAGTAATCATCAATAAATACAAAAGAGAATGGGAATGTGAAGTGACCTAATTCTGGAAGTCATTTACAAGCAAGCGGCCAACATACTCCTCCATTATACAAACCTCACAAAATCTCAAATTTGATTGTTAACAAAAATATAACACACTTGGAGTCTGCCGAATCATAACAATCAGCTCTTCTGCCTCCATTGTTTCACTCCCGGACCTTGCTACATAAGTCGATATTTGTGTTGTTAAATGTTGCGGTTTCGTTTCATTCCCGCTCTTTGCCAGTTTTGTGCCCATCATCTGACTGGACTGGTGCCCGACCTAACCACACAGTAGCAAGTCATTGCGGGCTTGACATTTGACTGTCATTTTCCTCTCAGGACCCTCTTTAATTTGTTTACAACTTGAAGTCATTTTGGGATCTCCACATTGACTTTGCAATGTTAATATCTGATCATCTTGCCACATTCATAATTGCCACATTGGCCTTGTGTATTCTACGTATCACTTTTTTGTCATTTCAATTGGCACACGTCCTGAAGAGTTTTCTGTCTTTGACATTTCATTCATTCAGCAGCGGCCTTGTTGTAATCCTCATGCTCTCCACACGACTGGTGCACCGTCTTCTTACACTGCTTTCAAAGTCCCACCCGTGTGAGAATCCAGAGAAGTCCCCAAGTCTCATCAGTATCTTAATCCAAAGCAAACGGGGGGCAGGCAGGATTAGTGAGGTGAGGTGAGGAGCACTGGCTGTGGACCCCAAAAACTCCGCTGGCCATCCTAACACAGGATTCCTCAAGTCGAAGAGAGGATTTGTTTTGATCGCATTAATCCAGTGAGGAGCATTCAAGCTGCGCTCGAGTCGGCCATTCTGAACGGCGCTGCGGCCTCACAGACTTGATGACACATTTGCGGTTGTACACCTGATAGAAGACGTCTTTAATTTGGAAAAAAGTCACTGAATACAAGGAGATTTTAATTACCGGAAAGGCACAGCAGAGGGCGCTAACTCTGTGTCAGCAAATGATTAACACCCACTTATTAAATAAACGCATCAGAGCAGAAAATGGACAGCAAACATTCAGCCAAACTGATGCTTAACCAAAAGTCGCTCCCCTTTACACTGCACTTTTATTAACAGTACATTCAGAAACTGAACAAAAACGGAAGCAAAAGAGAAACTTAAAATGTCATCTCAATTCCTCAGCGCTAAAAGCTTAATGTCATCGGCTTAACTTTCGTCGTTGTGTGTAATCAGCACTTCTACTGGAGGATGGCCTTCGCTTTCTGCTAGCTGATTGGTCCGTGTCGTCCTCTCTCTCAGTTTGTTAATAAAGTTCGAGTGTTGTTTTAACTAATGGCAGCTTGCTTGACGTCCCATCACACGAGAGACAGCTGGACAGACAGGTGGATGGCCAAGCTGTCTTCACTGAGCCACGGCGTAGATACAAATGCCTCCATTGAGCCCTCTAGTTTCTCAGAGCAGGGCTGATGGGAAGGAAGCTGAAGCCACAATTGCAAGGGGGAACACCAAGGGCCACTTTGTCTTTGCCAAGCCACCTAAGTTGCCTTTCTGTGGACTGTTGGGAGGAAATCAGAGCACCAGAGGACATTGTTGGAGGGCACCACCTGATACAAATTCAGGCCTCACTAATCACGTAATGAGCACACGTACAACAGATTTGGTGAAACAAAGCAACCGATTAACGGAAATGGTGCCCAGCACTCTCTGTCTGTTAGGCAGCATCGAGGGAGACCACAAACCTGTGGAGGGTCCAAGGTCAGCGAGAACAGGCAAAGTCAGATACGGTCACCGCCCTGGAGACCACCAGTACAGTAGCGCCTGCGCTGGACCACCTGCTCAGTGTTCAGAGAACAAAAAGTCTACGACGTGCATCACTTGCTTTACGAATTCACACCTCAGTCAGTGAGGAGCGAGAAAGTCGGCCAGCCAGCCAAGGACCCCCGAAGTCTGGGAGACTGGAGGAACCCACGAGCGACATTTAGAGCACTGAAAGGCTGTCAGAAGAAGAAGAAGAAATAGAAGAAGAAGAAGAAGAAGAAATCCAAATGAGATGTAATGAAGGCACAGAAGGTCCGAGATGTTAGTGGCTAATTTAGAGTTTTACTGTTAGGGTTTGTTTGTTTGTTTCCCTCATGCAGTAATGATATCGAGGTAAGAATGGATCGACTGCTTCTTTAGGCACGTGTGTGTGTGTGTGTGTGTGTGTGTGCGTGTGCATATTTATATTTTTATATATATATATAAATCATGGATAAAAACATTTGAGAAATTTCAGTGTAAGGCAAGGCCTTCTACATTGATGGATGACTTACCTCAGGCATAACATTTAATTTCCTTAAATAAATAAATAAAAAGTGCACGAAAGGCAGCAACATGTTAAAATAACCGTATGGCTGAAGAGAATTATAGCTCATTTAGAACTATTAAGAGAGGTCTACATGGATTCCTAACATTGAAACTTTTCCGAATATTCAGCGCGCCCATTTGAATACGCCATACATATTCCTGACAGGTAATCTATTCCTAATGTCGGCGCGCCGAGCCTGGAGGGCATCCCATTTAGTGTTAACAAGTTCACCCAAGTTACTGCACTTGGCATTTACTGCGCATTCCCGCTCCCTTTTTTTTTTTTATTTAATTTGAAAGGCCTACTTTTTTGAATTTATAGGCAGCGGTGTCTTTTTTGGCGTTGTAATTTTTAACTTCATTTTACAAATGCGTTACAGCGAAGTGCAAGCTTTAATTCCTCATCACATATTTATTGATGTTAATTGTTGTATGCTAAAGCTCGTTTGCATGTTCCTTCGTTGCGAACTGTAAAAACCAGCACACTGATCTTTCCATTTATTTAAGTCAAGTTGGGAAATATGCACAAAGAAAACGGAACAATTGGCCTGACCAAACAGTGGATATCCACGAGGAACGCTTTCTAAAGAGTCCTTGCAGATTCGAATGTTCGAAGAGCTTCGCCGTGTGGAGACGCCGGACTCACTAATGATGAATGAGGGCGAGCGACCGCTGACCGCAGATGAGTGTCCCACAATATCCTAAATGTGTCATTGGCTGTAGACGGTGACAGTGACCATAGCCAGACACTGAGCGGTCATGGTGACACGTACAGTAAGCCCCTCCACTCGGTCCAGCAGAGGTTTGCTCCTTCATTTTGGATTTTCCCCTGCCCTGCTCTTTGCACCTTTCCAGTTTTTCGGGATTTATTTATTTATTAATTTCTTTCTTTCTTTTCTTGAATCTCCGTACGCAGGGTGAGCCCCCAGGAGCTGCGCAGTCCAAGTGTGTAAAGGTGGCTCTCGTGCCCAGGCCTGCGCCTGTGTGTGTTTTCGCCTCCCTCAGCTGCCCTCAGTGTATTCCATATGTATGGAGTGGGATCTGCTGCCGTGCCGTCCCCACTTTATCAGTCGCGCTCCCCGTATAATATTCCCATACATCAACATTTCAAAGTGCATTATGTTCACTGTGTATTTCAGGCACTTGATAAATTTTGTCCTTATGAAGCCACTGCTCCCCACAAATATGTTGGAGGTAATAAATTGCTATAATCAAATCTAATTTCTGAAAAGTACCTGTGGGAGCAACAAACAATAAAGCGTGTATGGAAAAAAATATGATAAATAACGGAGAAAGGGGTAGTTTGTTATAATCAAGTTGGCATTGAATTACCAAATTAAAACGGCGCGGCCCTTGATAACCGCTCCTTGCAATTTACATGATCTTTAGAGTAACGCTCTGTTTGCATATCACAGGAAGGAGTTCAAAGGCATGCGTCTAAAAAATGGAACGGATTTATCACAAAGGACCTTCGAATTTAGAAAAGCCACGCGAGAAATCCATTTTTCCGAGCTAATAATGAAATTAATAGAAAAGTCGGCTTCAGAAGCAGGACATTAGATGGCCAGCAGCCTCATAACGTCGTTTACCTCACGCCACAATAACCCGAGAGTTTTACTTACAAATGTCAGCAAGTTAAAGATGGCAGCCCCTCGTGCTTTATTTCGCCTTCGCTTTGCTCGCTGCTTCTCTTTCCGTTCCTTTTTATTCCAGATGAGAAGCCACAGAAAGGAGACCTTTGCCTACCCACAACATTTTCCTTGCACTTGCATTGACCTGAATTTTGGTGACAGGTAATATCTCCATCGACTGTCCCTGAGGTATTACAGTTGCAAAGACGGCAGCCATCAGGGTCCAGGAGTTGCAGATTATAAAATCCATGTTGGCACTGATTGCACTGTCTGCCAGACACATGTCTCTTACATTTACATTGCCCTCCAATCTAAAAGAGATAAAGATGGCCATGTGATTTACAAGATAGCATTTCCCATTTGACTGAGGATACAAAGCTCAACTCAATAGCACAAATATATTCCCTAAAACAGAGGAGACATTGATTTGAAAAAGACTTTTATTAGGGCAAGGATCAATCATCCGCTTCCCTCTGGGCACGGTGTGGGTAAGCAGAGAGTCGTACGCTTAAGGGACGGCCGTGCAAATGCGCCGCCAGCGAGCGAGGGTGCTCAGCAGAGGGGGCTTTGATGGGCTGCCCCGCAAGAGGCGCCCGAGCTGCTGATGAAGGGATGTGGTGCCAAGACTCACCTGGCAGGAAAGTCGGGACTGGCATTGGGTTTGGGAGCCCACTTTAGACAAGACGTGATAAAAGAAGAAGAAATGCAACACGACTAGGCAGGAGCTGACCATTCTACTGGCGAAATCTTTGGTCTTTGTCTTTAAGTAAAGTGGATATTCTGAACATACAGTAAGTAAAGCAATTGGAGTAACGAGTCGGGACCTTTCTACTTCCACCTGGGCACAAAGATGCCTGCTTGCGCTCACGACTTCCATTGCCGACGCCGGTTTGCACGTCTCAGCTGCCAGGAAGCTGCTGTTATTTTCTCTGAAGTATAAACTCCCACACGATTCAGAGTCTCTCCCTCGAAAAAAGAGAATTGCGCGTTGAGCAACTCAAATTCAGTCTTATTAGGAATATAATTTAAAATTAAAAGCTCTATTCCTCAGAGAGGCCCCTTAGAGAACTTTGTAATTTTCAAGATGTCCATTCTAATGCCCCTTCCGTCTCTACCTGCCATATTAGTGATGCTGAACATATGAAACAATGAACCTGTTAAAAATTTGGCTTTACTTCATTAAACTTCCATCTGTTATGCAGACTTGCCATATTTCTGCAAAGGCACATCACTTGGATAATTGTGCGCGCCTGTCACAATACCTTCATTCGGAAAGGCGTCTTCTACTCGGCATTTAAATCGGCCTGAGAGTCCACAGGCCTGGCGTCAGCCATCAGCTGGGGTGTCCTGATCATCCCTCAGCCCCAAGATGGACTCGAAAAGTGCGCAGTTGGAATTGGCCTCCCCGTGTATGAGTTGAGCGGACGTGAGGGCAGTGGACTGCTGCAGGTGTCGACTGCGGTCTTCTCAAGAAACAGTCCAAGACATCGTGAAGATATAGGAGGAATCAAGAAGGATCCCCTGCATACCCTGCACCTGACGCCAATCCTGCCATCGCATCTCATTTTGCTGCTTGCTCCACTAGACATTGGCGCTCTCCGGCCTCCACTTTGCTTTATCTTACCCATCAGACATCTCCTGCCTCCTGAATTATGGCACACGGGCACCTTTTAAGTGAATGAAACCTCATCCACTATGCTAGCAAAAGAGTCAAAAGTGAGGAGACTGGGAAAGAAGACCAGCAAAAGCAATCTAAAAATAAAATACATTTAAATTATTTATAAATTTAAAAGTCCATATCTGCGGTGGGCTGGCGCCCTGCCCGGGGTTTGTTTCCTGCCTTGCTCCCTGTGTTGGCTGGGATTGGCTCCAGCAGACCCCCGTGACCCTGTAGTTAGGATATAGCGGGTTGGATAATGGATGGATGGATGGAAGTCCAAGTATGTACTGTAGAGCTAAAGGCCAGTAGAAAGAAAACAGAACTCCAGTGTCCACATACTGTACGGTGGAGAAGCTGAGCCACAAACCGTAAGAGGCCAAGTAAACATTTCAAAGTTGACTAATTAAAGGTGGTTGTCGACAAAAGTCCTCATCTGAGGACAGGAGGCTAAACCCTCGAGAGAAGTCTTGTTTGCTCTCTTACACCAGATGGTAGCCAAGGCCATAAAATCAAGGGAGTCCCGTGCACTTCACGCATTCGCTTTCCTTACAGTGAGTTTGCTGGTTAGACTTTTTGCTCTTTGGTTTTGAAACTCCGCTTGACTTGCCTGCTCCTGATGAATTCATTTTTTCTTCTACTCCATTCCTTCACTCGTGTCCCAACTGTGAACCATCTCTCCGTGTTTTTCTCTGTGTTCACCCAAATCTCAAGAACACCAAGGCTTAGTGTAAATTTGCCAGGTTTGTGTTTTGTGTGTGATGGACTGGCATCCGCTCCAGGGCTGTTCTTCTTCATCCTGAAGTGTGCGCTACACCATGTGGTTAAAATATACAGAATAATAAAACATTCAAAAGTGGAGTTTGGTGATTCCAAAAACATCAGAAGAGCTGGTGACCATCTTGTCGGTTTACTTTAATAGTCGGGAGGATTTGATGCTGTAAGATTACGTGGTGACTCACAAGGACCGGGCCAGCACAGATTGTCACATGCTCTGTGATGTCCCACCATAGTGACCAAACAATACAAAATGAAAAACAACAAAAGTAAATGGCAATGAAGTACAAACATACCACGGGATGAGCTCAAGCAACCAAGAATCTCCTGGACAACTTTGGAAGACTGCAAAGAGCGTGATCTGTTTCAGGGGGCTTTTGTTGAAAGTGGCAACTACAGATGATTGTAAATGACGCCGTGGGCTATAATGACGTGTGCAGTTTCCTAATGTTCAGAGTACAACTGTGGTGTGAACGGCCCAAGGAGCTCACCAGTGCTACTCTACTACTGGTGACAGTGGACTCTTATGTACCTGGGCCTTAGAAATGGCTTCTATTGTTCCTGATTACATCTATAAAGCTTCAGTAAAGGAGTTCTTCATCTCCCTTGATATGTTGGTAGGAGTCTGAAGGATTCACAGGTCTTATATTGAAGTGTGTCTCGCCTAAGCCACCTCTGACCATTCCAAAGGGAGTATTTTAGAAGGCCATATTGCACAGCTGATTGACTCCTTTACTGACGCCATCTATGTGTGCTATTGTTAACGCCAAAGGCAGCCATTCTTACACTCTTGTTACGTAAATGTCCAATCGATGTTGTTCTGCAGAACCTAAACTAATGCTTTGCCAAAGTTTCCAACTGTGCCCCCAGGTTCTTGTTGAAGAATTCCCTGTAATATAATGGCTGGCATTTTCCATTCTAATTCTGTTCATAATTTAAAACACTTGTCACCTCTCGATCTTCATCAGCTCCTTCAGACTTTCCTCCTTTCTTGCTCTCCATCCTCTTCATCCCGAGCCCGTCTAGCTGCTCTTTTCTGAGACCACATCTTAAGAGAGCTGCTTCAAGATCTTCCCAAACTGATCTCCTAATTTTGAACAAATAAAAACTAAGAGCCGGGTGAGTATTGGCGCATCACATGGACTCCATTTACCAGTGTCATGGCTGAGCCAAGGCTTATGCTTAAATTCTCTTTTTTGTTCTTTGTTCATTCTTCGTGATTGTCCCTGATAACAGTGTTCTGTCAATTTGTTATTTGTCTAAGTGTGTATTTTCTCTTCATTTTATTCTCTTTAGTTATTATTTTATTTCTAATTATGTTCCTTTCCTTTTGTGGGTGGGGCCACCTGCCCATCACCGTTAAGTGACCGCCCCCAGCTCTATGAAGTGACGTCCCTTCTCAGTTTAGTCAGATGCTCTCTGGTGGAGTTCAGGGGGACATTATGAATTGCTTTCATTTTTGCTTTGACTCTTTCCTACTGTTTCTTGGATTATTCTTCTGGATTTTGCTTTGGAACTCATTTGCTCTCAACGGCCTTTCAGAGAAGCCATCTTTTTATATTTGGACAATTGTGAGATCAACATGGACAAGCAGCAGACATGAGTGTCTTTCACTTCTAAAATGAGAGAGAGACACAGGTCAGATGTTACCGAGTGCTAAAGACCACACTTCTCGGATGTCCAGTGAATGCTTCAGTACTTTGGCTTTGTGTTCGTCTCCAGCAAGAAGCTGCCAGGCTCAAAAGTCAAACACGAGCGCATTTATTAATGAAGTCGGTTGCTTAAAATGAGTTTGCATCAACTTTTCCCAATTAAAAGGCTTCACAAAGCCATACAATTAGTTTTAGTCTTTCATCCAGCGGTGGCCATTGGCTGAAATGATCGAAGTGCCAGCACGCACCAGTCCCACTTGTACCTTTGTTCGTCAGGCCTTCGGGAGCTCAGCTCAGGTTCCCCTTCCTAAATTTCATTAAGGCCTATTTTTAGAACGCGGTCATTAAAGACCTTTCTACATCATTACATGAACGCAATTAATTAATAATTGACTTCTCCTCGGGGACTTACATGATCCCTCTCTGTGTGGCTCTCTGCAAGGCAGGCACATCGGTGCGGGTGTCACACTGGGCAGCGGAGGCCGTGACACTCACACCTGTAAATCGCAGCAGCAGCCGCGGCGGCCATTAGAAGAGGAGGCTGCACCTTCTGCTGGGACTCCGACGCCGTCTGCCTGATCAACATATGAGAGGCGCTGAAAGGCGCTGCTGTTGTAACATTAGATGGTGGACTCCATTCAACATTTATAAATGCCAAATCAAATATCAAGCAGGAATTGTAATAGAAGGACCCGGGATGACATGCCTGGATTTTACATAACACTTAATGGCAGGTCACTCTTTAAATATTCATCAAAATGCTCCTTTTTTTCTGCCAGGAACTGCACATCATTTAAATGGCCGATGCCTACCAGTCAGTAAATAGGCAGGTGTGTCCTGACAATTTTGCTTTATTAACACATAACCATAAAAGAGATGCTAATACCGTGAGATTAGCGGTGACAGCTGGATCATATATCACAAACATATCCAGGCCGGCCACTTACATGCGGCCATTAAGTGCGGCCAAAAAAATGAATTTCCTCTCTTTAAACACACTCGCCGAGACCTTGTTAGCAGCAAGGCCATTTCACACTCATAGAAAGCACATGGACGGATTCACAAAAGGCTCTATAAATATTCCACTGCCTTTTATTATTAACCACGGGTGAAACATTTGAACGGCAAATGCAAAAAGGCGGCATTGAGAAAGAGTTTACCTTCCACCGATGATAATCTCCTTGAGCCCACGGTATCGACAGCCCGTACTGGCGGCCCCCCGTGTCATGAATGATTGAAGAGTCCGCGCTCGAGAAGCCAGCGAGTGGTAGAAGTTAATGTCTCCGGCCTGTGGTTTGGCTCCGGCGTCAGCTTGCTGAACGTCACGTTACGACTGGCGCTTTGATTCAGTTATTGTATGAGTTCTCCGTGGACTTGGTGATGATCTTGGTGTCGTTTCTGGGGTGTTGATTCCTGTCGTCAGGTTTGCGGTTCTGTCTTAAAACTGAACATTATGTCACGTCTTTTCTGACGCCATTTTGGTTTGGCTTTGGCCAGAGCTGCCCAATTCTGTGACGATGCTGTGGGACATCGTGGAGGTCACCAGAGCAGTCCTAATGCAGCTGACTTTGGACAACTTCATAACTTAGTCTGTGTCTGTTGGGTCTTGAAATGCTCCTCGACTTTTCTGATTTGTCATTGGGTCTTGACGTCTCTCTTTTTGCCTTTTGGTTTTCACCTTTGCTTGCTCTTCGTTTTTTTTTCTGCTGATGTTCACTGCCCTGTTTTTCTGGTCTGACTGCATTTTTAATCAGTGCAGCTGCATTTCTAAATGTTTTGGGCCCTACTTAGTATTTCTGTTGCAGACCCCCACCCAGGTTCACCCATCTTCTGTGTGCCCCCCAGTGGCCCTGGGCAGCTCACTTTTGCTTAGGGATGGCAGTGCCAGCGTACTTTGTGCTGTCATCATCTAGATCTGAGCTGTAAAAATGGAGACGTTGGCACAAAGCCTCGGCAGCTGAAGACAATTCACAGAATCCCAAAATTCTGCTCTCCTCCATTGTAAAGTCACTACAGTTTTTACCAAATTCTCAAGAATAAGCTAAAAAAACCTGCCAGAGGAGCACAATAATCGGCGTATGAAAATATGCATCACATAATAACGGATGATCTGCGGGACCAACAGGACAACATTACCTGCTGCACAATCAGGCCATGACGCCTTCAAAGGACACCTCGGCCGTCAGCCTAGCAAACTCCGAGAAATAGCCAGACCTCGGACTGGAGATCCTGAGAGTGCGCGGCTTTCGATTCTCTGCCGCCAATCAGGGGTCTTCAGGTCCTCAAAGTGTCCCCACAGAGCCAGGACTGGCCAAGCTGCAAACCTCCAACCTGACAGATTTAGGCAAATCAGCAAAACTGAAGCATTCGAGGTCCACTCTGCTTTCAGGAGGTTTTCAGCACCAGGGAATCTCAGTTCATTAACGTTGTTGGTAACTTTTCTCTGAGTCGATTTGGACTTTTGTTCGTGTTTTATTTTTTGCACCACTATTTTGTTTTTTTTTTTGGGCACCACAATCGCATGTCCTTGTTGCTGTGACTCAACTCTTCATTGTGGGTGACACTTCCTCTGCCAATGCCACATGCTCTGCGGTTCCAAATTAAAGACTTTGGTCTGCTTATCTAAGAGTTTCTTAGGCTATTCGACTTCAGGCTTTTCTCTTCTGGGTTGCAGTTTGGTTGTGATGACAGACTTTCCACGTTTTCCCCTCACAGTGTTTGATCATCTCCCGCTCACATTTTTAAACCTTGTGCCTTGTCAAATTCCAGAAGGTCACCAATGACCAACTGGCATATTCACTGGGCAGTCACGAAAAAAGTTCATTAAGTCTGGATGCAAAAGGAAAATCGGCATTCAAGAGATCCCGGCCTTGAACTTCACCTCCCAGCTCACTATAGCAGCGGAACATCATCAGCCTGTGACGTGACAATGATGGCCGGAGCCGTTTCACCTGTGGGCTCCCAAATGTCCAGATGAAGAAGCTTATTTTTCCAAACACGTAGACTATAAAGTGAGAAAGTGCAGGTTCTGTTAATGGTGCCTGGGCAGAAGTCTCAAAAACATTTGGGATGGGAGGCATTGAGGAACACCGCTGGGGTCTGACAAACTGCCCTTGGCGCTCGCAGCAGATCTGTGGAGAATGTATCTCGTGAAACTGGATGCAGAGGATGTGCTGGAGCTGTGGATTTACAGAGGGGCTGCCTAACACTGACCACATATTCCACTGAATTTCCCCAAAGGGGGCTCAACATGACCTTTGTCACCCTTCGTGCCATCGCAGGGCTGCAGGTGGCCTTCCTGGTCCGGTCAGCTGTTGGTGTTGTGTGGCATGATGTGGCATGATGTGGCACAGTGCTTTCGTTTTGTATGGCTGAGGTCTTTTTGACTTTCTTTGGGATGGCTGGTGAGACCAGTTTTATGCTTAAGCCAGGCCTCCCATGAGTGAAGAGAAAGAGGTGCAGCAAGGAGTACTAATGAAGACCCTGGCACATGCTGCTAACCCAGAAGGCATTGCCAGAACGTTAATTTAGGAGAGAACTGAGAATGAAATGCCTGAGGAATGACGTCTTTGACACTGCTGATCAGTGCTTGATATCGATTAAGAAGACATCGGCCGCCCTTCCCTGGTGCTCGTGCACACGCGTCGCAGGGCAGGCCATTGTTAAAAGGGACTTTAAAAATAACAGCTGCCACGTGGCTTATCGAACAAGAGAATCCCTAAGGCCATCAGTCTGATTAAATGTAATTTAATTTTCTCTCCCTGTATGAAAAATGTGCCTCTGTATTCATGTATCTCCATAATTATCCTGTAAACACTCTGACAAAAGATCAGACGTGGAGATGTGAGAATTAAAATGATGAATTGCATTTAAGTCTCAAGCCGTCAACTTCATGAAAGCAACGGTTCACGTCAAACAACATACGCGTGTGTCGGAGGTGGTCGGCGGGCGCTGGCCTTGAAGCCCTCAGAGCTCTGATCCGACTGCCCCCTCGTCACGCCGCTTTCTCCTTGGACCCCTTATTCACAGCCTGCCAGATCTTCATTTACAGGGGTCTTTCCTAGTTTTTCAAATCCAAAGATTTCCATCCCATCCTGGCTTTCTTGACCTTTGGCTTGTTTTTTGACTTTCAATTCACAACACTTTGTCATACAAATGATGGAGCGCAAAGTAATTTACAAGACGAGGAAAGAAAAATCTAACGATAAGATGAGGCAATACTGAGTAACAGAGAACAAAGTCTGATGGACAGGAGGACAGAAAAACTCCAGAGGGCTGGAGAAACGAAAAACAAAATCCGCAGGGGGTCCAAGGCTACGAGACCACTGAGCCCCCACTGAGTATTCTACTGAACATCAATGAACTCAATCGGTCCTCATGTTTTCAGGCTTCACATGGAAGAATTAGATGATGATGATGATGATGATGGTCATGTGGGGACAGCATGGCACCTGAGTAATGTTTGCCCCTAAATGTCTCCCTTCACCGAGTCACAATGACCACAATAATGAGCCGGTGGTTCTGCCCAGCCTCCTTAGGCACAATCAGTTATTTCGGTGGCCACACCTGTGGAGTGGCCTGTGTTTTGAGTGGAATTCGTGAAGCTCATCTGCTCAAGTCGTTCCTTTCTCAGGTCACTTACCCGCACTTTCCCACAGTTGGGGCTCCAGCCGCTGGGTTATGTAAAGCTGACACGACGATGGACGCTTCGGCCCGCTGATAACTCAAATCAGTTCTCACTCCTCCTTCTGCATGTGCCTGCTGTGTGTGTCACACGTGGCGTCACACAGCCTTTAGTGACAGTGACTTCTACTATTCAGATGTCTGAGAATTCACAACTCTTTCTTTAACATGTTGATTTCTTTCAGTTACGTCACTAAATGTTCACTGGGCACCTCCTAATGGAGCCTCAGCTTCTTCAGCAGCCAAATACAGCAAGGAGACGCTTGTCTCGCAGGCCATCACTCTCGGCGTCAGTCAGCCTTGATGGACCGAATTGTAAAAGTGTTTCATCGTCTGCTGTTATAACCGCAGCACACAACTCAGTTGAGATCCACTAAGTCTGCCCCTGTGAAGCCAACAAAGTGACGCTGGCACGGAGTGTGTGCTCTGCCGAACAGACAAGGACACTGAGGTAGGCCACCAGTCACTCATTCCTGCCCATCATGAAGGTCCCGCTTCAAAGAGGCTCTTATTCAGAAATGGAGATTTAACTGAATGCTCTCAAACAACGTCTTGCATCATCAGCCAACCACAGGGAAACTGGGGAGAATGTGCCAAGTGCACTCTGGACAGACACACCACATTACCAGCTATTGGCCATTTAAGGATAGGAACACTCCTGAAGACTGGAGAAATCCTCGCTCTTCCCATACCGTTGTCATTGGTGTAGATGAGGGGCTGGGAGACCACGTTGAGTCCCAGCACCCTGTTTTTGGTGGAACCCTCTTCACCATTGGGAATGCGGTATCTCTGAAGGAAAGGCTGCTCGAGAGGTCACCGGCTCTCGGACTGAACGTGACGTTGAGGCAGGTGGCCTTCAACACCTCGGCTACTGCCCAGTGGGGGTCAAGAAGTCAGGTCTGTGGAAGTTCCTGTCACCGTTTAGGTGTAAACTCACAGTTTGAGAGTCACAAGGGTGCTGGCATGGCTGGTGATCTCCTGCCTTAAGTCTTCCACCACTGAGCTTAGACAGAAATTTGCTTTGAAGAAACTGATATCGTTGGTAGGACAGCTGTGATTTTGGAATTCTGGGCTGTCTGTCACGTGCTGCCTTCTCATTAATTATTGGTTTACTTTTAGATTTGGCTTTTAGCAAACCTTTCTCTTTTCCATTTTTCTTCCAGCCTTGGCCTTGGTTTATGCAATCCCATCTCAATATTGAAATCTTAAAGAATTTCTGTTTTGTTTTCTGGTGGTTTTCCTCTTCCCCTTTCTGGATATTTTAAAGCTTTTGTGCCATCTTTGGGCCGAGGCAGGCCTGAAGTGTGCCTGCTGATGTTGGCGAGGCCTACAATGAGGAGACCAAGGTGAAGGTGACGTTCAGGTCTGACTGCCGTTCTTGGCCCCCGTACCCCGTTCAATTGTGTTTTCATGGTGGAAGGTTTCATTACAGAGTTGTCTTCAATCTCAGGTGACCAGGATGGGCTGGCGCTGCCCCTAATCCTATGGCAGCAGTGAAGTTACCTGCCATGCCTTTCTGGTATGCTCCTAAGGAGATGCCTGAACAACTGCTCCAACAATGGCGCTGCCCATGAAAACCAAAAGTCCAGATTCCAGACCAGGAAGGAACGATGGAAAGAAGTAAACGTTTACAATTTAAGTAGATTTAAATTTCATGGTTGCATTACTTAAATTATGAAGGGAACTATGAGAGGGTATGGTGGCTGTTACTTCATCAACAAGAACACAAGGACACAACCACGGAGGGTAAAGTTCACATGAAGATTACAGCGTTTGTTCTTCCGCCAGAGAACAACAGGCACATAGAAGCGTGGTGGGCAGTGGGACCAAGTCAAGGTAGAAAGGAGCAGCAAACGTACCTCCAAAGTAGCGGCGATGGGCGCTTCTGAAGAACACCAAAGACCCACCTGTTTAATTTCACAATGCCAAGGATAAAAAGGACTGTGATGATGGAGTCTGTTAAGATCTAAAAGCTTCAATAAATTCAAGTTAAGAGGGTTCAAAATAGAAATGCAGTCATTCATACTGCTGACTCCAGCCGTTTTATGGATTTTTCCCACTTCCTTTAAGTAACAAATTTTAGGGATTTCACTTATCATATGATATTGCAGCCATAATGATGATAATTAAGTGACTCTGAGAAAGTGTTCCTATGACAACTGAGCTCGTTTTTTCCCCCCTTTCAAGTCTCATTTGGGAGCTGCTGACTTCAAAACAGAAATATGGAGAGAGGCCGTCTTTGGAGGTGCCTTTTGCATGCTAATAGGATTAAACCGACTGAAAACGTATTATAGGAAGAAAGACACCCTTTGCTTTTATAAAGTTTGCGTGAAGTTGCTTTATACCTTCTGTGAAGGAAACGGCACCACCACAACAACAACTGTGTCTCGACGGCAGAAAGAAAAAATGATGATTTGATTTTCATATTCTATGAAGGGCGCTAATTTGAAAATCCTTCTGATTTTGGACTGATAAGGTGCTGGGGGCGCCAGACGTTTACCCGGCGGTGGCTGCAGGTTTTTGTTCCAATTGCTGCTGAAATCTGCAGGCGTTTCGTGCGGCTAAGTGAGCAGACGTCTCCTGGCTTGACGTGTGAAGCTCAGAGCCCCTTAACCAAGAGCCAGGCGGCAGAGCGAAGGCCAGCGAGCCGACAGCGGACTCTTTCCTAGTTATGAGCCGATTCTGGCTGTTAGTGGTGGTGGCCGTTATTTGATGCTCTGGTCTCCTGCTGCTCTTATTCTGCTCCACCAGACATTTCCAAACGTGTTGATTGAGCCGTCCCCAATACTTTGTAGAGCAGAGCAGATTTGTCTTTCTCAGACTTTCACGTTTTTCTCTTTTCAAACATTTGCAGATGAGATGAGGTGAGCTGGTCGTCATCTCCAGTGGTTGATGAAAAAGAAGACGTGAAGGGCTGTGTGTCGTATTCACTGAAAACGAAGACAATCTGATAAAATTGAGTAACAAAGGCACAGAGAGACGGAGGGTTGGGGACGACGGGTCAGGACATACTGCCCTGTAGATGGAGCCTTGCTGGACGTTTACATCTTCTGAGTACTGCCAGAGTCGTGAAAGATGGTCAGGTAACAAGGACCAGGGGCCTCGTGTATAAAACTTTGCTTGGATTCCGTACTAAAATTTTGCTCTCACAAAAATAAAATCAGATTTATCAAACCGTACGCGGACCACACGCCACGCCAAGTTCCTTTGTAAATCTCAGATCAACGTTCACTCTGAGCCACTGTCCCCTGTCACCTCCGTCCAGTAACCATGCAGGCCTGTTTTGAGTATTCACGACTTCATCATCGTATAAAGTGACGTCTTTACTACAAACCGCAGAAAAACACAAGTTTACTGAATGTGAGCTTCAGGTATTGCTGACTGACATGGAGACCACAAAAACAAACTAAAAATGAAAACATGGGCGGAGGGGGCAAATAAAGCAGCAAACACGTTTGCCAAGTCCATGTCAATGCTGCAAGTTTCTTCACATTTGATGTACAACATCCGAAAGTCTCTCAAGTGTCCTGAGGGTCTGAGTCCGAGCAAACAGAAAGCTCTTTCATTCAAATGACATGCCACTAATCTGTGATGCTCAGAGGTGTCTGTGTGGCTGCCGATGTTGTGAGGCGATTCCTCTGTTTGATCGAGAAGTAGAGTGCGGAGCAGATGTCCTGGTGGACTTCTTGGTAACGCTGCCATACAACACACAGCACAGCCAAATAAGAGACCGGCTCCCTGTGTGTATTGAGAGACGTGCTACTGAAATGCCCAATGCAACAAGATTTCTGCGGATTTCATTGTCCTGCCGACTGGAGTCGCTAAACTGACAACACCAGTCGAAATATGCTGGAGCATCAAACCAGTTTTCACTTGAAGTTCGCGTTTTATAAATCCCAACTTTTGCTGAAGAAATGGTTTAGGCAAGTGTTACACATGAGAGTCCCTGGGGAATGAAGACAAAGTCCGTAAAACTAGTGAAGGTCAATTACTGAGCCCTATACGTGAAAGGAAAAAGGAAAAAATAAGAAAGAAAAAGTCGTTAATCAGGAAATCTTTGTCGAAGTCATCCTCAAACTCAGACGCAGATCTTCACATAGCATCACGTAGATGATGTTACAGTGCAGGATTTCCAAGAAGCGCGCGACAGCGTCAACTGCACAGAACGGTGGCACCCGTGAGAAGACAAAACACCAATGCGATGACAATAAAATAATAATACAATAAAGAAATAAGGGGAAAAACAAAACTGAAATCTCGCTGTTTCAGAGTCCCACGAAAATAAGCTCAAGAAAAAGTGCATTCACTTCTGGAAAAGTGAAGAAAACAAAGCGTATTGTCCTAAATGGGCTGCGCTCCGCTCGGATACTTACTTCAAATCCTTTCAGGCACAGAAGCGAGAAGCCAGCCCACCGAGAAGGGCACTGGGGCAGCTCCCGGCGATGCAGGGTTGGCACATTTCGTCTACAGAGATGTCTCCTGCTGGCTCAGGAGTGCTTTGTGTGGGCTGGCCGTGCCAACTTGGTCCCCAAGGATTGTGTCCCACAGTGAACTAGAGGGTTAGCACGGGTGCGGGCCGCTTGTGACCCCGTAAGGGGAGAATCAGACTCTCAATACGGCTGATGGGTGGGTGGATGGCCACTTCAGGGGTCACGGCGGAGATTGTGACGTGTGGCCCTGCTGGTCTCCCACTTGTAGCACATTCTGGTGCTTTTTAAATATCCCATCACTGATGCCATGCTTATTCAATTCATCATTTCTGAAATTTCATTTGGCTTTTAATTAATACGTTTTGCAGATATTAGTCTACATTATTCTTCTATAAAGCGGATGCTACGAGCCAGACAGAGACTGATTGCTTGGAACAAAACTGCTATAATGCAATGGTGGACTATCAAGCGAGAAACGATTGGGGCTTGTTTCGGCCCCCCATTTGAGAGTGTACAACGGCTTGGCTTATAAAATATCATTCACCAGTGCTACTGCACACCCTTAAGAGGGTGAAATAAATTCAATCTCATTCTAATTTCATTTTGTCCCACGCTCAAAGTGCACAGCTTTATTTTCCCTAGTTACACGCACAGGTTCGGGTATTCAATTCCATTTTGATTGATGATGTTGTGCATATTATGGAGCAGCTTTTCGATTTCATAAAACAGGAGAGGACTCGGACCAGAGGAGGGAGGTAATGAGGAGCTTGTCATGAATCATCCTGCCCTCAAGGCATTGGGAGGCCAGCAGGGGGCAGCAGTCCAGGGTGGGCTTCTAATTCTTTACCAGGGTGTACCTGCCGAGGACTGAAGGGTCCTGAAGGGGGGTGAGGGCACTTGGAGGCCAGCTCTTCATTTCTGCCCCCCATATTTATTTTGTTAAGTGAGACACGATGTGTGCTGCAAGACGCAAAAGGCCATAAAGAGATCGGAAATGTGAACAACAGAAAGTTCAGAATAGTTCTAGTTTATTACAAGCCACATCTGGTTCACCGTACTTGGTGGGTACAAGGGTCACTGTCAAAGAGCCAACGGGACTCAATTTAGTGGGCTTTTTGGAACTTCTGCTTTGGGCTAAGCTTCTCCGGTATCTCGCCTAGAAGCTCAAACACGTGTGTCATCCCCTGAAGATCTCAAGAAGGCAGGCCTTATTCAGGTGTCTTCAGGTTGGAGCCACTCAGCTTTATTTTAACATCTGGGCCTATTGAAAATTCAAGACAACTTGTCATGGGGCACGCAGCTCACTTTGGCGGGTGGAACTGATTTTTGTCTCTGAATGTCTGCCATACAAGTGATCTATAGAAGAGGCCTCGCACCAAGTTTGGTGGCAAATCTCCAGTTATGTTTGAGTGGTGAATGTTCTCTCGCTTTGTTTAGAACAATGGGGTCTTTCTTGTCTGCCAAGAGCTAACCTGGCAAAGGTGGTCCGGTCCTGATGGTTGTCTGTGATGAAGGATGCCATCCTCGGTTTGAGCTGGTTCTAGGCACCACGTCGTCGTCGTCTTCCAGAGTCCTTGCCCAGTGGTCCAGCAAACCCAGATGAGTTGATGTTCTTTAGTACTTTCTATCAGGTGAAGATCATGTTGCTCAGAGTGAAGCAGATCTCCAGAGCCGTGGCTTTTACAGGTGAGAAAAACCTGTGCCATCTGGTGTAATAATCCATAAGCACCATAAGTAAGGACTTCCTGCCACCACAAGTGTTACATGAAATGCAGAACAAGAGATGCCCATGGCGTTGCTGAACCGACCAGCTGGGGATGGCAGCCAATGATGGTTGATGTTTTTGTGAACTTTGGGTTGCCATCAGGATCTTAAAGAGGCTTTCGGTTTGGCCAAGATGGCCACAGGTCAGGCTGTGAAGAAGTGAGTGTCATGTGGCTTGGGGACTATGAGTGATGGCCTCGATCCTTCATCAGAACAGATCCTTATCTTGAACCCTGAAGCTTCATGAGCTCTCGCACTAAAGAACGAAGGGTGGATTTGCGCGTGCGTGCTGCGGCGCTGTTGTTTTGATAGTCGTTTCATGCTTTTATCTTGTAGAGATCTTCTTGATTTAGCTTCATTTTAAATGACTGTTTTTAGTAGGACATGAAAAGTGTGGGGACCACATTAAAACATCCAAGCAGGTTTCACTGTCACTATGCAATTAGCCAATTGAGAGTTATTAGTGCAACCCGTATTTATCCGGACGGGCGTCTTTGTGGGATTCTTTTCATGCCTGGTGGCTTTTTCAGCTTCAGGGAAGCTTTTTTAGCTTTCACGCTGTGAAATCCTTTTTTGTTTTACGTTCCACATAAAGTGTAATTTATTCAGGATTTGTTTTACACTGAGTCAGCCGTTTGGTACAGGAGAATGGAGCCATTTTTGGGGGCCAGCTTGTCCATTTTGGGATTGCCTATCCTTTCGATATTTGGCACAAAGTGGGGACATGAAGGGGGTGTTAGTCCCAGACAAAGTCGCACAAATACACACACACACACGCTCAAGTCTTAATACTGGTAAGGCAGGCTAATAAAAAAACTCACATTTTAAGAAGGGCGCTGAGAAAAAAAAATACAAATACACGGGTGTTGAGAAACTACAGACAACTCAACTAGTACAGAAGAAACGTACCCGGGCATGCTGGGAGCAGACAGATTCACCCTCAGGGGGACAGAAGCCACACGATGAGCAAAGCCTCAGACTTGAGCCGGCCATCGCCCACAGTGTCAGGCAGGCGAGCGGGTTATGGGTTCTAATACAGCAAAAGAACTGAGTGTGACCCTGACGCTAACTGCACCTTCACCTGTCCCATTAGAATGGATGAGGAGAAGCCACCAGAAGACCGATGAAGTCACTGCCCGCATTGCCCAAGCCACACTCTTCTGGCCTTAGCTGTGTCCCCCAGAAGACGATGTGCGCTTCTGGACCAACTTCGGAGGAGGAGGATGAAGCTCCACATCTAGCAAGTTCTTATCTCTTTGGTGGCAGAGCACCAATCCGGGTTTAAGAACCTCAGGGGACGTCCTTGTCCTGTGGACACAAAATGAAAAGGGGCTTCCTCGGTCTCGTGTCTGTTTCTTTCATTTCACAGCACCTATTGTTCAATTTTCTTTTGTGTTAATCGTGCTTTGTATTCTTGTCAGTTTAAACAAAACTCCATCTTTATGTGCCTGCGTAATGTGACTAGGAATTTGGAAAGCTTGAACTGGCATCTACCTGTGAACTCGCCACAGCACTCTGAGCCTGCACTCCGTGAAAGGCGCTACACAAAAAGAAGCTAAATTGAACTGAAATCTCTAAAAGTCCAAAGGCTACCTGGGATTTCCTTTGACTGATTGTGCTAAACAACAAGTTTGTCGTTTACCAAAACCTCTTTAATAGTCCCCGATTCACGACGTCATCAATTACTGAAACAAATCTCAAGCTCAGTGAGGAGTACAGAATATAGTGACCTGCAGTCCACACCAGTGCAGGCAGCGATGACATCGTCAGAACAATAAAGAAGAGTAACACTTGAATGAAGGGGATCGACGATTTCACGAGCGCCGGAGCTCAGACGTCTCCGAGTCGTGACGACGGGGAAGACAAGCAAACTGCAGGTGGACAACGATGGTCCTGCAAGCGCAAATCTCACCGAGGCCAACCTGCTGGAGAAGTCAATGGCGACGGCTCTGTGGAATTTCATTTACTGCACAAAGAGCCGTTCAAAGGCGCAGGACTTTTGTGTTTGTCATTTCATGTCTGAATTGGTGAAAACGGCAAGGGTGCGCAGAGGTTTTGGGAGAGCTGCTCTCGAGTCTTCATAGTGCGCTGTAAATCAAACCTTCATTTTAACACAGAAAGGCACAAACTCTTACAGTTCAATGTGGCTAGCAGCACTGTGTTTAATGATGATAATGATGAAAATCAAATTAATAAGGAACAATGAGTGCAGCTTTACATGATATAATCTATCAATCTTCTTCTTCTTCTTTCAGCTGCTCCCGTTAGGAGTTGCCACAGCGGATCATCTTCTTCCATATCTTTCTGTCCTCGTCATCATGTTCTGTTACACCCATCAGCAGCATGTCCTCTCTCCCCACATCCATAAACCTTCATTTAGGTCTTCCTCTTCTCTTCTTGCCTGGCAGCTCTATCCTTAACATCCTTCTCCCAATATATCTATCATCTCTCCTCTGCACACGTCCAAACCAACACCATCTCGCCTCTCTGACTTTGTCTCCCACCTGTCCAAACTGAGCTGTCCCTCTATTCTTCACAATAAAGAAGTGGCGATACTCCAGCGTCGCACTCACACGGCGTGTCCTGACGTATTTGTGGACTTTCAACAACCGCCCAAGGATGAACGTGCAGCCCTCCGTATTACGAGACTTTTAAGGAAGCGTAACATGGCTGCCGTTTTCAAGGCTTACCTTCTGGATCTTCATAACAGCTTTGGCGTCTGCGTCAGCGAGAGTTCCAGCTAATAGGCTCCATTATCTTCTTCTAATCTGTCTATGACTACACTCGCTCTCGTGTCTTTTACCTGTGAAGACGAATGTGAAACGTCAAAGACGACATTGTGTGTGTGTGCATCTGTACAAGTGAAGTCGCCGCACTCTCGGGCCTCCTGCTTGTTCCACTGCAGTGCCATGGAGAGCCACACATCTACGTCTGACTCTGAGAGCAGTGGCACGATAACGACAGACGCTCTCTGCGTGTCACTGCTGTGAGTTGACTTAACACTCTCTCAGTCTCGTCCGCAGTGGACGAGGAGGCGCAAGACGCACTACTCTCCGCATCCCCTCGCTGTCTCGGCCGCCCTGGGGTGCGGTGCTCTGTGACCCATGTGCCTCCCCAGCACACCGCTGCACAAGGAGGAGTGGGACGAGTGGTCCCCTCGAGTTCCCATCATGCAGCAGGCATCCCTTCTGTTTTCCTTTGTGAGCTTGTACTCTGCGGGTCTCATTCTGAGCATACTGAACCCAAACGCGGTGCTGTGTCCCCCTCACTCATAACCGGCCTGTACTCGGGTACTCTGTGATGCCCGTTACCAGCGCATTCGCAAACTCTCCACGCTGAGGGGTCACACCACGCTTGCTGTTATTCCCAGAAAGTCACATTAGATGTGCATTTCTCCTCCACGTGATGCTCTGGAGGGCGTCTCCTGCGTAAGGCGAGGATCTTCAGTACACGACTAAAATAAACTCTCACGTCACGTTTTGAACGGTGCGCTGATTCCTTGCACTTTGAGGTTTTCTCGCGATGTTTCGTTGTATCAAGAATGCAAGCAAAACAGTCAGAAATCGGCACAAGTAATTTGTACCAAGGTGTGTGTCAGTGGATTTGGAAAACCTGCTTCTGACAGTGAACTGCTTCGTTATGACGCTGGGCCGAGCCTCTTAGTGACTTTTGGCTTTTTTAGCATTGAAGTGATTTTTTTTCTTCCGGTTGACCACAACGATGGCCTGATTCTAAGTTTTCATATTTTAGTGTCCGTTTAGGACAACTTAATTATTAGTCTCGCAGCCATTACAAATGTTTATTTTGGCCAGCTAGATCAGCGTGGCGTTATAGTTGAGTAGCGGTGCTACCGTCTGAGATGGCCTGAAATGTAACAAAGACCTCGGTGCAGTCAGCATTCAATTGGAATGTATTCTGTAATGCAGTCTTCATTCCAACAGATGGTGCATTAGCTTTAGCCAAGTCCACACCAAATGGAATGTACCAGAGACAGAGCACCTGGACACACACACACACACACACACGTACGGGTGAAACCTCCAGGAAGTCCATTTATTAGCTGCTCGATTTCAAAACGTTTATTGCTGGTGCAGAACTGAGATTAAGGAGAATATAAAATCTGGAGAGCAAATCCGTGAGAACAGTTTAACGAAGAGCAGCAGGGCCTGCCCGGTGCTTCGCTTCAGATGCCGTACAACGCATATTCCAGCTTTTGTGGAAGGTCATGAGGGTACGAAAGTAAATGGATCCGAGGGTCTTCATCCCATCAGGGTCCAATGTGACTTATGCTGAGAACCTTTGGCACTTTGATAAGATGTTAGCTGAGCTCTGTGCCTAAGGATGTAACATCTTGAAACTCGTGAGTCCTGCTGTTGCTGTTCATGAGATGCCACAAAAGCGCATGTCATCACTGACTGAGCCAGAGACTTTGACTGGACGACATTCACTCGTTCGTTTGTTCGTTCGTTCATTCATTCACTTTTGATGGGCCATAACGGGCACAAACGTAGAGATGTGTGTGTGTGCGCTGAAAAGGCCTGAAAGTACAGAAGTCAAACGGCGCCCCTCAATTAGAGGGAGTTTAGCA
This sequence comes from Erpetoichthys calabaricus, assembly GCF_900747795.2. Lineage (NCBI taxonomy): Eukaryota > Metazoa > Chordata > Cladistia > Polypteriformes > Polypteridae > Erpetoichthys > Erpetoichthys calabaricus. Next base: position 634,560 of record NC_041408.2, on the reverse strand, counting down.
GAATAAAATCAGACCTCCAATGAGAGGCGACGGCCATCAGTGAGTTGTCTGGCAAAAACAAACAGCAGGCGTAAGCAGAAATCCGCATCAACAAATCCCCACAAAAATAAATCTGCAGAGCTCAACGCAAAGTCAGAGTGACAATGGCCGGGTGTCTTGGGTTACTCAAAAGGTGTTTGATTTCATATTTCACCTTTGAAAGGTAACGCTCCCTTTCTCTTATGATGATATACTAAAATTATTAATAGTTCTAATTGTACACTTGATATGAGCGGCTTGTTGGGGTCAAAGACAAGACTTCTCTCTGTCACCTTAGACTTCTTTCTTAAATTTGGGCTCCGTTTTCCTTCATTTCTGTGTTGGCTGAACGTGTTGGCACCTGCGGGCGTGGAGCGGGCGAGCCAGTGTGGATGAAATGGCTGCCTTTGAAAACAGCAGCAGGGAATCCACCCACGGCGAATGTCGTCCCCCCCCCCGAAAACGGACGTGCGGCTTTACATCTTTACCTCGCGCTTGTCCTCGTTTCTCCCGAGGTGACACTTTACCGTGACACTCGTAAGGCTAGAAACGAGTCAGAGATTTCGTGAGATGACTGCCAGGGCCCACGTTTACACCCGCTTTACGATCCCAACACACACCGAAATCCTTGGCATCTCAGCCTTGCGGGACCCCCATAGAGACCACAGTGTGGGCCTCAACTTTGGCATTTTGCTTTAGATGCCAGTCACCTGAGCCATAAACCAAATGAAAGTGGTGAATGTGTATAATGCAGAAACACGAAGTGGCTCGCTGATATGAAATTCCCTCTCATTAGCACGTAATGATCGCTGGCAGGTATTTAAATTTGTGATGAATGAGTGAAGTGCAGCAAAAAGAATGAAGTTTTAATTTTTCATAGCCACTGAAATGAGGTTTGTGCCTTCGACTTAAACAATCTTAGCGCATGAAAAATGAACTCGTTTGAGTTTCTAGAAGTGAAAAGGGGACGCCAGGCGTGTTGTGTGCCCAGCAGACATCTCGGTCAGCTTGATCCTAAGGTGCCTGGCATACGCTCAGTAGCTGCCTGCTTGCCGTGCCAGCTTTCAAACTGTAGTCAGCCATGTTTTTGGTGGTCTTTGTTGCAGTGACCCCCCAGAGGAACATTTTAAGGTTTTAAAGGAGACTTTGCAATTCTGCGTCTTACTTCATTAAAGGTAAGAACTTGTCTGCTTGCTCTGCTCATCACTTAACTGACTCAATAGCCACAGGACGATGGGCTGCCAAGACAAAAAGCCAAAGCTTTAGCCCCCTGCCAGGGGTACACCACACATTGCTAGAAGGTTCAAGAGCACAGGCCCAAGGGCCCCAAGTTGGCACATACAGTAAGTGGGGAGATGGCCCTTGTGCTAGAATGTCCCACTGGTCCAAGGGGGCACAGTAAGACATAAATAAAGGGCAAGCCAGCAGATGGTCACCTCTCCTTCCATCAACGTTCATTCAGAGCGGATTAAAGTCCAGTCAGCTCAGAAGAGCAAAGCGAGACTGAAAAGCCACCTGATATCTGGCACAGTGGGGGTCTTCTCGTCTGCTATCCGTCCAGGCCGGGCTGCTATGACTCGTCCCATCCATTGGCGTTGCTTCTGCTTTAAGCACATGAAGCGTAACTAACTTTAGACGACGTCATTCTGTCATGAGGCTTGAACCCACCGCTCTGCTGTGACTGAAACTCCTTGTGACAAACCACCTCGAGTCTGGACACCTGGGAAGGGAAGAAGGCCTCGTCAGCCTTGATGGTGACCACAAGTGGAGATGTGGTGGGCTTCCGGTCACCGCTGGACCTGCCGCCACAAAACGCTGTCTGATCACGAGGGTGTCTGGAGCACGTCAGGGTGGCTCAGAACATATGACAGTTCAGCAGTAATATCTAGGGCGCCCCTTTGTACCTGGGGGGGCTGCAGTGCAGTGGTAAGGCCCCGAGTTCGAGTCAGTGTCAGAGTGGAGTGTTCCCGAGGTGTTCCTCCCAAATCCTCCCGTTATAAACAGTTCTTATTGTAACTCTCGTTCTTGATTATCTCAAAGGGGGTCCCCCATGCTTTGCCGATCTGATGGTCGTGTTTGATTTACGAAGCAGCGTGCAAAGACGCTTGCATAAGAAACAGTGGGCCGTGACACCAGAAAGGCAGAGAGATTCTTTTAGGAGGACCACCGCTATATGAGCGACTGCAAGTGGGCATGTCAGGGTGCCCTGTGATGACGTGGTATTCCTGCCATGGCTGACTCACTGGCCCCTAATGCCACAAGGACTGTGACGGACTAAGAGCTTTGACACACACGTTAGGACTAAGTGACCTTTTGGAGGTGGCCTTTGTCACCTGCACAGCCTGCCATCAGACACAGTGACCCTACAACACAGCACTTCCAGGTGCAGATTACTGAAGAAGTGGCCACGTGAAAGCTGAAAAGATCAAATGTTCAATCAGACGCTCAAATCCTCCTCGTATTTTCTTTCCCTGATTCCCAAGTCATAAGATAGAAGACTCCCGCCGCCCCCCCAGGCATGAAACATCCGTTCATCTGATCATCACAAGGGCGCAGTACTGAGCGAGACCAGAAGAGGGCAGAGCTGCTTTTCCGGCACGTTCTGAGTTGTGGATGAGGAGGAGAAGCCCACCGAGGTGAAGCGATCCGGAGGCCTGGTCCATCGGTGTGACCCACGAGGCCAGTGGGCTTCGTTTCATTTGTCTTAGCGTGTGCCCTTAATGAGTCTCTTATGCGCTCACGTGAGCGGCTCAGGGGTCTCGATCTGAAAACATCATCTGCACTGAGGAAGACCCCTAATCCATTATTTTATTGATGATAAGTCTGCGGGCCCAGCTTTCTATCTGCAGGCACGTGGGTCCTTATTATTTATTGTTTATAAGGAAGAACCGCAAGGCTGCCCGTTATCATATAAATAAGGTTAAATTTTCTCTTTTTATAATGTGTTATATTATCATGTTTTACAACACATTTACTGAGCAGAGGCGACATATGAAATATAACTGTCTGAAAGTTTGTCTTGGCTATTAATGTATAACAGGGAATGAATGCGCTTCCATCTCCTCTGTCGCTATCCAGCAAAAGGCTGATGAACAGCCAATTTTCCTTTATCACATTAGCACAGCCATGAGGGAAACACATTTGTTCTACTCAAGTACACTAAAGATACTATTACCAATCTAACATATACATGCTTTATATCAGCAGGATTTCTCCGAGTATGAGCGAGCTCACCATATATTAACAGCGGGATGACAGTTTATTTAAGAAAAGAAAATTGTCTGTAGAGAGGAACAGAAGTTTGAACTGTATGGGCAAAGCTGGGTGTCACTCTTTTAATAAAGGTAATAATTCTTGATAGTTTTTCAAAGCAGGTGCTCCAGCATATCCATGGACGTTCTACGCTGCGAATCTCATGAAACCCTTTCGAGTGAAAATGCCTGCTGCTGCCTTGGCGGCGTCGGTGGCAGCGTCCAGCTTGGATCATCTCGAGTGGCAGAACTTGCAGATTTAGAAAAGGTCAGGAAGAGTACATCTGCCCACCATGAACCACCGAATCCAATCTTAGGGTCACAGGGAGCTGCCAGCCACCCTTGGGTGGGGGTCAGTCCAGTCTACGGCCCACCCCGTGCAGATGCCAGATGTCACCTTCGGAGTCGGAGGCCACCGCGCAGTCCATGGCTCGGTCCATCTAGACTCGCCTCGCGACTGGGGCTTCCGACGGCCATCGAGTGACCACCCAGAAGGAAATGAGGAAGGAACAAAAGAGACGCCCATCTGTCTGATGTCTCACACTTAGCACCACAAGACAGAGCAGAAAATGAGAAGGGCAGACGTTGTGCAAGAAGTCGACATACTTGGAAACCCTTCATACAACACCGGCTCCGTCAGGCAGCACGCTATTGGCTGCTAGAGTAAGCGGCGAGGGCGCGATACTTTAGTCGAGGGGATCGAGACGGTGACTTTAAAATGAGTTCATCAGCAACACGGGGGGACACCGTTGAAACCTTGTGAAGGGGGAATTTCACACATTTATCGGGAAGTTTTTCTTTACATCGAGAACCACAGACACGGGAATAAGGGACCAAGTAGTGTGGTGGACAGGAGGACGTTAGGGACTTTCAAACTTTAGAAGTAGGTGGGTAGGACTGGCGAGCCTCGTTGGGCCGAATGGTCTGTTCTCGTCTAGAATGTTCTAATACTTTGAGAAGATGGCACGTAGTCATGTGATTTGACATGCCCAGCGATGTTTACTGTGTAATCTAATGTGGCCGGGTGGCTGGATCAGGAGCCATGGTCACCAAGTCTGACATCCCTTCAGACTGGAAGTGACACCTGCATGTCTGTGAGATGTGGCAGGGACATCGGAGTACACAGCGGCGGTCCATACAGACCGTGCCAGGGGGGCAGCAGAAGCCCTCATCACCACCTGGGTTGGTCTCTGATGACCCTCGCTGCGCGTCTTTCTAACTGCAGTAATCTTTATGTGGTAACTTGTAAGGACCCTCCAGTGTGTGCCTCATTAGGACTGGCCTTTCATGGGTCATTATTATCGTTGTTATTCTCATTATTGCTACTTCTTTGTACTTTTATTTTCTGTTTCTTGGTTGACAGCTGCTGTCCGATATTCACGCACATTTCTCTTATTTGGAACATCACTCTGATAACTTTGAACTCTTTGTTGGTTGACCGGGTGATGGCACTGAATTGTCACTTCAGACGAGGTGACGGCTGCACAGGATGGCATTGGCTTTAAGTTTCAAAACCAAACCTCCCTCAGAGTGACATATTTTTGTGAGGTCGGTGACCAGCCTTTTGGTTTTCTTTTCAGAGTTTGACATTGACTGGCGCTTTTTATTTTTGTGTTTTGACGACTGGTATTTTGACTTCCTCCCATTGTTCTGACCTCGGCCTCCCTAAAGCTAAAGTATCCCGTCTTTTACCTCCTGCTATCGCATTCTTCTGCCTTTGCTCTTCCTTAGTGACGTCATGGCAGCAGTGGTCACCATCCTGAGTGTTTGAGGTGACAGCCCTAATGGCCTGCACTCTCTTTTTTGATGGCTTTCTGGTCTAATTTCACACCACTTGGAGTTTTGAGTATTTCTGATATATTGGTGAATTTATCGGCGAGGGGCGAGGAGGGTCCGCTCCCGTTTACAGCCTGTGCTCAGCCAACTTCAAGATGACTTTTTAAATCATAAAGTGTCGATGAGTGGCCGAGTGGACACGATTCTGATGGCAGGCAGAGCTGCACGCCTAAGCCCTCCTGACGTTGTTCCACTTAACGTTTCTCCAGCGTTCCGCTGCTGGTCACGTGACTGACGGAGAGGTGACGTGTGACATTGTCGAGAGTCGCCCTCAGTCTCTTCTTTTGAGTATCTTTTTGCTTTTGACTAAGAGCAGATGTGCAACTTCGGATTTTGGTCGTTTTGCTCGTTCCTCTTTTAATCTCAACCTTCCTCTGTCACAATTCCTTTTAAAATGTCCCCACGACGTGTGATCAAATGGCCGGGCCAGGGAGGCGAGTGCCGTTTACTTACAGTCCTCCTTTCGTCATAACGTCACTGCCGCAGATCTTCACTTATTGATCGCTGCCAGGATGGGTCAGAGTCGGGGGTCCCATCGAGAGCAGAGCATCCTGGTCAAAAGCATCACCGGCTGCTCGTAGTCAGCGCCTCCCGGCCTCGGGGTCCCCGTGTGCTGCCACAGAAGTCCCCGATTGTTTGGCCTGCGACTGAAGCACACGAGCGGGGCGTCCAGTGGCAGGAGGACATTTTCACATTGTCTCCGTATTCAATTTAGCCCAAATCTGATTTGTCTGTGCAAGTTAAAGACCTTCGTTCGGGCACGCCGGCCATCTAAATGCATTAGAAAAGCTTTCGTTTTATTTTCCTGAGAGCCCGCAGGGTCGTGCATTTTATTCGCAAGCTTAAATTGTGGCGGGATGCCCTGGACGCACATTGCATTGTCCAAAATTATATTACAGAGGGATTTGAAAAAGAATCAAACCTTCATTATATTCCATGTCGTCTCTGCGGGTCTCCGGCTCTTTGTGCTCACCATTATGCTGCAGACCATTACGGTAAGTGCGGCAACTGTTGGATTGATTTGTAATGCATTCATTAAGGACCATTTGGCATTAACTCAGACCCAAAATATCATATCATGAAAAGCTGATTTTGAAGCCCGCGATGCATACTAAATAATAAAAGAATTGGGCCAGGGCCCCCTAATTCGCTTTCCCTCCTTATTTACTTCCTCACCGACAGATCCTGGAGTTCTCTTTCATGTCCTTTTAAATCCTGCCGTCTTTGACGACGAGCAGAATGGACACGACGTCGCGTAAATCACACGATTTGGACAGGAGACACGAGTGCACGCTTGTTTAGTTGGTGTCCATTCAAAGCAGAACTCCTTTGGCTGGAGAGACGGACAGAAAGCCCCTCTGTCTTGTCACAAGTTGACGTCTCGCTGTCCCTGCCCTGAATGCTCGATGGTGCGATACGCTCCAAGGCTGCCATTGACGCTCACCCTTTTTCTTTTTCTCCTAAACTCCCACTCTTCAGTGCTTAGGGCAATAGACAATGACAGTGAAACGAGGCACACCACCTATAGACGGAGCGTTGAGCATGAGTGACCTGACGCAGCAGACCGCTCCTATCGCTTGAGACTCGTGCTGCTGACGCTCCATGGCACCTTCTCTTCAGTGCTTGACCCAGGATGGCAGAATATTTTCAAGTGAGCCACCCATTGTGGGCCTGGCAGTTGGAAGGGGTCGTTTTGGCCATTATCTGCTTATCTGCTTTTCCACCATTGTGAGCGCCTGCCCTGTTCATCCATCGTAAAGTGCCATTTATATCTTTGCACAGCCACCTACCTCCTCTCTGGGTCCTGGCTAATGGACTACGAGGACCCTGATGCCCCAAGGAGCAGACCTGTCACCACCGTGCTGCCACCTAGGAATATAATAGCAGGTCACGTCACATTACTGGAATTCCCCCCGATTCTGTGCTATTTGGGGGTCTCTGAGAACTGTCTGCCACTCAACAGCAGCAAAACCAAGGAAGTGGGACGCCGACGAGCTTCAGGGTGTGGACATGGCAGGGGTCCAGTGCTACGTGCAGAGACCTTCATGTCCTTCTCATACAAGCTGTACAAATGGTGTCCCTTCAAGCCTGAATTTGTCACCATCCTTTTCTATTAAACAAGTTGCATTGATGCCTATCACATATTTCACAAGTAACAGTCGAGTGAATTTAAACATGCATTTCCCCGCGTGCTAAAAACTATTTTGTATAATGATGGAGCATATTGGAAAGCACTCGATGAAAGCTTCCAAACGATACATCAAATGCATGTGACAGCACTTCTGTTTTTATTCCGAGAGCTTTTGCTTGTACTGCCGGCTCCTAATATTCAACAGGAGGAGATTGGCAGATTATATTGTGTTACAAATGATATTTTATACCAGATGTCCTCTTCATGATAGCGAGTAAAAATTGATAGAAAGTCCGTGATTAATTCCCACATTCCTCTCTAAGAGGTGCCGGAGTGTGAAAATGGCATAGTTATTTTTTGTCTTTCATGGGTATTGACCCGGGCACGGTGGTTAAAACTGCTGCGCCACGGCTCCAGAGTCTCGGGTTCAAATCACTTTCTCCCCAAGTCTCCAGTTTGAGCCCACGTCCCAGAGACACCCGGTTTAGCCGTGACTGGGAGAGCTTAACCCTAAACCTAACCTTTATGGGTCTCCCTCTGCGCCCTGTGTCTCCTCTCACCCTCCCTAAGGAGATGGCAACTGGCAAATTGTTAGCGGGCTCTGCGGTGGACTGGCATCCCAGTTTGGGGCTGACATGCGGCATGGCCAGGCAGCGTCCTACAACCGTGCATGGGATGGACACTTCTGTTGATGGAGTGAAACGTTTAAAATCATCATCAATAAGACAAATGATTTGATCTAAAATGATAAAGAATGAATAAGTGGATGACTGACTATGGGACCAGAACGGTGACCTGTGCCATGCGTGAATGAGGTCAAAAGGGCGCAACGCTGAACTTAACGTAACGCATTTTCAAGTGAAGAGCTTGAACGTGAGGTGACATTCTGGATCTGGTTTAGGTCCCAATGAAACGTTTTGCCTTACCCTGTAATGTAGGGGTGGAGCCGAACCCAAATACGGTATTCGGAGACGCACAAGTGCTGCATTTTTACAAATATTTATTTATTTTGTACATTTTTTTTTGCCATTTATTTGTATTCAGAAAAAATGGAAGATGACTGAGTGACTATGACAAATAGGATCTGTCTGTGTCTGCCCGCCTGTGCCTAAGCTGCACCCCCGCTGACACGAGCAGGACTTTTACGAGAACGTTGGACTTCACGAGGCCACTTTAGATTTATCCCCGTTGGACATGCAGTATATTTGACCGACAGTGTAATAAGTTAGTTCACGTGCACGCGGGCTCCACAGTCACCATTTGTGTCACACGGTTGGTAAGAGAGCGGCCATTTATATGTCTACTTGCATTTCTTTCATTTCTTTTTTGACCGGGAGGATATTAGCATATATGGTTATACGTGTCTGTTGCTGGGTAGAACTCAATAAAGTGTGTATATTTAAATTAAAAAGTCTTCAAAATGATTGTATTTTATTCAAGAACACTGTAATAGCCTAACATAAGGCATGGAAAACTGAAAAAAGTCAACTCTGGGGTCACTTATTGTCACTCCTTAAAAAAATACAAAATGAACTGAACATGAAGGAGTTCAAAACTGATATGGTGAACTATGAAGGTGAATCGATTCATTTCAATCGGTCTGAACTCGACTTTGAGCGAGTTCTTGTGAGGCGACACTGAGGTGGGAAGGGAGAGGTTGTGAGCAAGTGGGCAAGTCAGCCCACCCGTGAGACGAGGACAGAGCCAGGATCAGGAGTGATGGGGGACACATGAAGTGTCTTTTCAAAACTGGTGTAGTAGCATTCTCGGGCTTACAGCACGTGTGGAACGATGTTGGGATGGCGCCATCTTGTCACAAGCCACATGAGTGAAATGGCTGATAAGGAGCGAATCTGCGGACATCTGCATTTTAGGAGCTGCTGCACCCAGCGGGCTGATAGCTTCGATTATAAAGCCTGTGCCAAAGTGACTCATCTCTCTAAAGTTGACCTGTCAAATGTGACAAAAGATAGCAACAGAGGAGCAGCCCCTCCATCAGAAAGCCAAGCCATCGATGATGACTGGCAAACCCTTGTGATCCCGTAGGTGCACACTGGACGGTGATGATGGGTGCCACCAAATGGCTTGGCTAGGACACCAGTCCTTCAGGAGCTGCTTGTCCGGATTTGGTCATGAATGTCAACTTTAAGCGTATCATCGAGTCTAAAAGCTAAGGAAGGAGACGTTATCCTTGGTAGTATTTCATGGAATGTTATTGTTGTAGCGCCCTGCGGTGGGCTGGCACCCTGCCCGAGGTTTGTTTCCTGCCTTGCACCCTTGTTGGCTGGAATTGGCTCCAGCGGACCCCCATGACCCTGTAGTTAGGATATAGCGTGTTAGTCGATGGATGGATTATTGTTGTATTTTACTTTATGCTTTCATAAATGTGGCTAAACATTTTTCAGCATCAGATTCTTAGATGTTTTCTGCTCTCAGAGGTGTTGGTGTTGAGGATGTCAATCTTGGGCTTCATCGCAGGGTTAATGCAGGGTTAGAGACGTGAAGCAGAGGGCAGCAGGGGCTTCTGGCCTACAACAGGTAACTGAACACATTCCAGCCCCACATCAGGTGCCAAGTGTCTAGAGTTGGGCCTTCAGCCCAAGAAAGAGAACGAGAGAGATGTGGGTGTCCTCCGTCCAGCAGACCCAGCTCTAGACAGGACCAGGTGAGGACCAGAACATTTGAACAATTGTGATGAGCCCAGGAAGCTCGTCCACCTGTTCAGTGAGATCGTCCACAGCACGGTGACAGCACGTGGCACAGGTCACGTTTCAGAAGAAGAGCCCGTGTGCATAGCTCATATTTCACTCACTTTCTGCGTCCATGGCACACGTTGCTTCTGTCTCTCTCGCTTTCACATGGCATGATACCAAGCTCAATTATGAAACCTTCTCATTTAAGTAATTCCCTGACTCCAGTTCTTAAGTTCTGAAGCTGTGAGGTGACGCTAATAATAGACAGTAAGTGCTAAATACAGTCAAGCTTAGATGGCAACAGATACAGAAACAGCTAAGAGAGGAATCCCCAAGACTGGCTGTCACCAAGGTGCGTCAATGTGTGGCGGGAAGAAGACGACGTATTAAACGGCTCGCCGTGTGAACGTGTCACCTGAGGGGCTCGGCTACATCTTCATACTTGAGGAGCTTACAGTGTTGCATGCCGTCAATGTCTGTTATTTATGAACTCTCCCACCCATTGAGTACTTTCTCAGTAAAACTCATTAAACCTTCAAATGCTGTAGCCCAGCCAGTTCTTATAAAATGATCTTACCTGCTAACGTCAGATTCACATAATAAAATGATCACACTGTCGTGCAATGATGAATAAATAAAGAGCCGTAGGGTCCCAGAGCTGGACCAGGCTGTCGGGCGCAGTGCTGCTTAAACAGTCTCAGCCCGCCCGGCTCTTCATTTCTGCTGCTCTCGGCATCAGCCTTAGTTGACCCTCATCTGTTTGACAATACAATTATGATTGTCACACTTTTAGTGGGGCATCACCCACCGCAAAATGAATAAGGCAAAGACAGAAGCTCCAAATCTGAAAGGCTCACTAAAGGACTCATGGAAGTCTGTCAAAGGAACTTTCCACAATATGGACCCTGAATGTCTCTGCCATTCTCTTCGGGCTGCCCTTTTTATTGTTGGCCACCGTGGACAGGCCTGGTCCTGCTGGCTTCTGTTTCCTAACTCAGCTCCTTTCTTCAGTTTATGGCAGGCCATTTAATTAAAGGTCCTGCTGCTGCGTGTCCTGTCACTGATGAGAACTGGCAGGCCGGATGGTTGGTTAAAGAACGGGACCAGGAGATGAGAGGCCGAATGATTACCGGAAGGCCAGCCAAGGTCAAACCTGTAAATACTTTAAAAAACCAAACTAGCAATGGCCAAGAAACCAAAGTGTGCAGGTTATAACTACCTGGAGGTCAAACCAACCCCACAGCCAGGCGTACGTTTGGAGAGGCCATCTATAAACTTGTATGACCCGGGAGACGCGTCACTGGCCTTAATACAACACAACACAACACAATACAATACAAGACAATACAACACAACGCAATACAAGACAATACAATACAAGAAAAGACAAGACAACACAACACAATACAATACAAGACAATACAATACAAGACAATACAAGACAAGACAATACAAGACAATCTATATATATAATTCACTAAGCCGCCGACAAGTAGCCACCCATGGAAAGCATGCAAGACAGCCACGCCCACCAATTCTAAGACCATTGGATACGACGACAACTCGCAGAGCCATGCACACCAACTTGGATGTGACGCCTCAGAAAACACACCGTCATTTATGTTCATCTGTGCTACAGTCCACATGCACCTCTGAGCCACGTTGACTTTTCAGTTACGACGCACGACCATCGCAAACTGTTTTACATGCTACATACAGCAATTCGCATCCACAACAAACATGCATCTTCTTAGATGGTCCTGCAGGAACACGAGAAACGTTTCCCTGCCCACCAACACTCCTTATTCCCCGGCCCGCGTCCACCCTCGTTCTCTAGGCATTCACACTGCCTGCTCATGTGCCCAGATGCTACAACTCACCGACCACCCCGTAAGTCGCTTTAGTCTGTGCTAGGAGTCCACATGCACCTCTGAGCCACGTTGACTTTTCATTATTCTTTTCGGTTACGACACCCGACTGCGTCCACCATCGAAAACCATGGGAAAGGAACAACGAAGCCCTGCCCAGAAACTCTACCCCTCCTCCCACGTGATAGGGAACGCACCTCAGAGCAGTGCCCGCCAACTCGAACAGCTCATCAAACACATACTCACTCACTTTGGTCTGTACTGCGGTCCAAATCCAGCTGTAAGCCGCGTTGACTGTTCATTTGCCCTCCATGGCTACCGCTTCAAATGTTTTTCATGGAAACAACACTTCTTTCAACGTTATACAGATTCCTCCATCAGGTAACTGCACGCACTACACTGAATGGATCAACGTGTGTCTACCTGGCGCAGAGAGGCGTGGGTAAGCCATTGAACCCCATTCGTGATGGAAACCGGGGCTTGCAATTGTTCCCCACGAATGAGGAATTCCCAGTAAGTGCGGGTCATACGCTCGCACTGATTACGTCCCTGCCCTTTGTACACCCCCGTCCCCCCCCCCCACCCAGCTACTACCATGGTCGGGTGACATGGTGGATTACATATAGAAAAGCAGCCAGAACCGAAAAGAACAATGAAAAGTCTACGTGGCTCAGAGGTGCACATGGACTGTAGCAGAGACAAAAGCGAATGAGGCGCTGTTTGGAAAATGAACAGTCAACATGACTCACAGGTGCATGTGGACTGTGCAAAGACAAAAATGACTCAGGTGACGAGTTGGGGGTGGGCACATGAGCAGGCAGTGCATACTGAACGAGAAATCAGCAGACTAGCATGACGGAGGGGGCGGAATGGGCATCCTTACCCTCTCCTTCCGTTCCACCCTCCGCGGCCGAGCGCCGTCCACCCCCGTCCCTTGCTCTGGGAGGAGAAGGCGCAACGGCGGTCCTCCAGTTTTCAGTCACGGACAATTGTATGTTGGTTCGTACCGTGCATTGTTACAATGTTACTTTTCTTGGTGGTTTATTAAATTACGGATTTTTCAAATGTTAATTTTTTCCCTGTGCTTAAAAATCATTAAAAAAGAGGCCTGATTATGCGGCGTATGGTACTCCGCGGGTTGGCTAGTACAATATAAGACAATACAAGACAATACAAGACAAGAAAAGACAAGACAACACAACACAATACAATACAAGACAAGACAATACAAGACAATACAATACAAGACAATACAATACCATTTATTTCTGTGTAGCCCAAAATCACACAAGAAGTGCCGCAATGGGCTTTAACAGGCCCTGCCTCTTGACAGCCCCCCAGCCTTAGAGTCTCTAAGAAGATGAGGAAAAACCCTTGAAGGGAACAAAATGGAAGAAACCTCAGGAAAGGCAAACCAGAGAGAGACCCCTTACCAGGTAGGTTGGGGGTGCAGTGGGTGTCAAAAAGAAGGGGGTCAATACAACACAATACACAGAAGATGGCATCACGCCGATGGCATTGTGGGATTCAACTTAAGTGGTGACTTTGGCTTTGGCTTGCGTTACGACTTCTAAAGTGCGTATCGGACTTTAGATTCAACTCTCCGCTCCTCTTCCTTTGTTTTCTGTCTGATGGTCGATGTTTTCCGCTCTCTCTGTCGTTATGAAATCTCACTGCGCATTTCTCGTCAGACTGCCTCTTCTGGCGGCCGCAGGTTGTATGTTGGTCGGACATTCAAGAGTTTCCCAGCAGTCGGAACACAAGACAGCCACAATGACGACTGGCACCATGAGCTGCGTGACACCATCTTCTAATTCACATCTGTCATGATGGCAGAGGTCACATGACCCGTGTATTACGACCATAACAGCGTGGTGACGCCTATGAAAAAAATCAAATAATTACCGTATATACTCCCATAGAAGTCGGGTCTTGAAACCAAAAAAATCGATCATAAAATCAGACCCTGACTTATACGGCCATTCAATTTTTATTTTTTACATTTTCTTGCCTCCTTCAATCTCACATCAGTTTGTCAGACACATTGAATTTTGTTGCAGCAGCACAGTTCCCAATTTCTTTCGCCATTTCAACGACTTTTCATTCAAAACCAGCTTCATATTTTCTTCTGGTCGAACGCTCCATTGTAGATAAGGGAAGCTCTTACGATAAAGGTGTGTGAGGGCGTGATGTGACAATACATGGTGACTCTCTCAGGTGGGCAGGCATTAGCATATCGTAATCTCTTGGACCAATAGCGTGAGTTTTCTGCATTCGACTTATACCACCGACATTATAAAATACTGGAAATTATACAATAAAATCCGCGGGAGAACTTAAACGCGAGTATATACAGTAAATGACATGATTAGGTCAAAACTATAAAATTATAAAAGATTATTCAATGCATCCCAGAGGATGAGGACCTCTGAGTCGACTTTCTTTAATCCGAGTAATAAACGAGTGTGACACGGCGAGGCCGCTAATCTGTGTCATTGTGTTTCTGATGTTTTAGGAGGTTCAGGTGTTTTAATTCTCCTTATGATTCCGTTTTTTGTTCTCCATTTTGTGCCTCACTTCCTGTTGCTACCTACGCTCTTCTGTCGCTGTCACATGACGGCTGGAAGTCGTGCTACGTGATGTCATTGACCTGCTGATGAAAATCTCAGAGGAGTTGGCGCTTCAGGGTCTTTAGGGAATTTGAATATTTGTGGGTACTTTGATTCTGGCCACTTGTCTTTTGCCAGTTCGTATTAATCGTCATGTCCTGGTCCTGCTTAGTTGTTCCCATGCACTCTGGCTGCACAGATTCCAATTTATAGTTTAAATATTTTGATTTGTGTACCCCATGATTCTCACGCAGATCCTAACCGACAACAGAGACAGAGAGAGCAGAGAGCAGCACCAAATACCAAATACGGGGATTCTGCAGAATGGCGTCCTCACCATGCGGCTCTTTGTCAGACTCGTCAGCCGGGGTCTTACTTCTCACCTGTGAAGTCATATCTGACTATGGACATCGTCACTCGACACCTTAATGTGTTTGATTTGAGGGTGGCACTGCAAGGTGCCCACCAGTGTTGAGCCAATGGATGTTTGCTCGACTAGACTGGTGATCACGTGACAGTGGCAGCTCGCCCTTGTGATTGGCTCCCTTGAGCTGCCGTTGCTCAATCATGGGGTCCTGACTCAGCGCTGATGTCACCCCCCAGCTGGTTCAGGGTCCACAATAAATGCCACACTACATGAGTCGATGTGGCACACGAGCAGCTACCTCAGATTTAGTGCAGCACAATCGATTTGTCAGGTTGGAGACTCAGAAATGAGTGCCAGTCCACTGCTGGTCCTCGGCCATCTAAACAACACAAACCATTTCAGACCTTCGACTGACTGAGTGAATGAACGTTGTCATCGTCACTCATCAGTTAGGTTACAGCAGCGCAGGTTTATTGACAGGATTATTGTATGAATATCCTGCAATTGCCTATCGTTACAAGAAAACCAAGGCAAATAGCAGAGATGAGATTCTGAGGTCACCGAACAAGACCCCCTCCGCTCCTTGGCTGCGCCTAGAAATTCTGTCCATATAACTTATGAACAGAATCGGTGACAAAGGGCAGCCCTGGCGGAGTCCAACCTCAACAAGAAACGAGTCCGACGTGGATGACGTGGTCCTGTTGGCTTCATCGGACAGTGACCTCCAGCTCTCACTGGAGCAGTTCGCAGCCAAGTGTGAAGCAGCAGGGATGAGAGTCAGCACCTCTAAATCTGAGGCCATGGTTCTCAGCCGGAAAAGGGTGGAATGCTCTCTCCAGGTTGGAAACACAGTACTACTGCCTCAAGTGGAGGAGTTCAAGTATCTCGGGGTCTTGTTCACGAGTGAGGGAAGAATGGAGCGGGAGGTCGACAGACGGATCGGTGTGGCACCCACAGTCCATTGTGGTGAAGAGAGAGCTTAGTCAAAAGGTGAGGCTGTCGATTTGCCAGTCGATCTACGTTCCTACCCTCACCTATGGCCACGAGCTTTGGGTAGTGACTGAAAGAGCAAGATCGCGGATACAAGCGGCCAAAATGAGTTTTCTCCACAGGGTGGCTGGACTTTCCCTTAGAGATAGGGTGAGGAGTTCAGTTACCCGGGAGAGACTCGGAGTAGAGTCGCTGCTCCTCCACATTGAGAGGAGTCAGTTGAGGTGGTTCAGGCATTTGGTTAGGATGCACCCTGGACGCCCCCCTGGGGGGGGGTGTTCCAGGCATGCCCCACTGAGAGAAGGCCACGGGGCAGACCCAGGACACGCTGGAGGGATTATATCTCCCGGCTGGCCTTGGAACGCCTCGGGGTCCCCCCAGAAGAGCTGGAGGAGGTGGCCGGGGAGAGGGAGGTCTGGGGTTCCCTGCTTAGGCTGCTGCCCCCCGTGACCCGACCTCGGATAAGCGGTGGATAATGGATGGATGGATGGATGGATGGATGGATGGATGGATGGATGGATGGATGGATGGATGGATGGAAAACCAAGGCTTCAGTCAGAGTAGTGTTAATGCCAAGGCAGCCTGTTCTGCCAATGGCTGCAATGATGCCCAGTGAATGTGAAGGGTGGTGTGAAAAAAGGGGTCAATGGCGGAAGGGGAGGTCCATCGTCCACCTCCATTTCACAACAACATCATCAAAGGGTGAGGGGCCTCTTGAATAGTCGGGGGGTCTTCACAAAGCTGAATATCGAGTGACTTTGACATTGTGCCTCTTTTGTATCCCGTCGATAGACGCTCATCAGCATTTCTCATTTTGGTTTGATACTCTGAAGAACAAACAGGCGGCATTTTCAAGAAGCCCGGACTCCTGCCCTTCACTGTCTTTCCTTTTTCCTAATGGTGCTCTGATTTCTTTTGTCATCACGCGGGGGTAACGTGCCGACACATAAAGCCCTTGGACGACATCTAAATCTGCCAAAGATCTACAGACGAATCTACAGGCTGTGTAATAAAACGAAGTTTCACTATGCAGGTCATCTGTGAACCGTTTCTGAAGCATTAGGCCCGTCTCAAGCCTTTCTGTTAAAAGGCCTACATGTGCACTTGACGCGTATTGATATGATAATGCTGATTTGAACAGCGACGCGACGACTGCGTCTGTCCCTGGAGGCTCATTCAATCAGACTCGCCATCGCGTAGTTAAGAGTCTCAACTTTCCCCCGCGTTTTATTTCTCTGTGTTTGCGTCTGGCAGACCTTGTCTTGAAGGGGATGTGGAGAACGCAGACACCCGCGCGACGGCCTGCATGCTGTTTCATCCCTCCTGCAGTATTTGATCATAAGCACGGTACGTATGGCTGTGAGGGGACAATTACCGGTAATTTATGGCAACTGTAAAACTCCTAACCTTTTCCTTCCCTTAGAGCTATGGATGTCCTGTCACAATTGTGAGGGAGAGCGGCCGACGTGTCACATCAAAGCACACCCAAATGTGGCGGCGGCAAAGCGTTGCGCATTCCTCTTTGTGCGGATATTTGTTTCCATTTGTGATGTCTGTTGCTGCATTTGCGGTGCTCCAGGGGACCGGCGAGAGCTGTTTTTGTAATGCTAAATCGTTTGGGACAATTACTTGTCAAACAGAGGACCTTTCAGCTCCCCTCCAGCTTCGGATATGGACAGGGAAAAAACAGCGGGAGCATCCTGAGGAACGCAAGAATTGTTACAACTAATTACAAGTTGGTGGAGCAGGAGGAACTTCGACTCGCGTCGCCTCCGGTGAGAGTGGGCTTCTGTTATTCTCTAAGTAATTTCGATGGAAGTTATTAACATCCAAAAAGTTCTGGAGTAGCCCCAGCCCCAAATGAAAATCCATTTTGTAATTTGCCTAATGTGGTGGAGCAGGACGCACCACGGCCATCCATCACCCAGCCGGTTTAGGGTCACCCGCTAACTCGTCATTGGCCAGGTGATTTAAGACGTGTAAGAGGCAATCGTATTATTTGTTAAGTAAATGTTTGCGGACTGATTTTTAGACCAGGAAATGGGGCACCAAGACGAGCAAAACAAAGAGGAGTTGGATAAAGCAGGAGGACAGAGAAAGGAATGGCTGAGGACAACACGCAGGAGCAAAACTTGAAACTGAAATACAGAAGCCAAAATGTTCCTGAATGCTGAAACGGAAAGAACTCCTGAATTCTCTCACGATTGGTGATGGCTCATCTTGGATGCTGTTCGTCCATTCGTTCCCCCAGTTGAAGGAATAACGCTGCTGTCGCTCATTTGACCAGCGTTGAAGGACTCGGGAAGAACCTCGTGATTTATTTCTTTGCTTTTTCCTTCCGGTTGTGTTTTTTGTGGCCATTCTTGAGGTCATTTTCTTTGACCTAAACTCATTTTGCCTCTTGTTTTTTTCATGGGTGCTGTCATTTTGTGACCGGATTGTGTACAATTTGATGTAACCGTTTGTGTCACGCACTTCCTGGATGCGTCAAAGAGAAGTTCTTGTGGTGCGTTTTGTCAGTCCACGGCTTTGTGCCTTCAGTTTCTGATTTGCGATTTGCATGTTGGTTTTCATCAGCTGTGGTATCGACCACCACCAGCAATTGTAAGGGCGGGCAAAGCAGATCCCTCTGATCCAGTGGTACCCTCAGGTGGTTTAGAGTGATGTTGGATTTGTGGGAGTGTGTGTGTGTGTGTGTGTGTGTGTGTGTGTGTGTGTGTGTGTCTGGACCAACTCAAGTCAGAGTCAAGACGGATTATTGTATTCAATACAACAGGAACACAAAGGGAGGAAAGCAAAGAGGCGGAGCTTGCTTAGGGACGGCCCACTGCCATTGAAAAGCTTTGTGTGGGGGGCGATTGTCACATCAAAGGAGAATCTCTTCTTGTACGTCACACTGAAGAGGTGCGACTCCAACATCCCAGGGTGACTCCCCTGGCATATGGAGAGAGGCCTGCCCTGTAACATAACTGCGCCTCCTTCTCAGATGACTCCCGTCTGAAGTGAACGCTAGACGATAATCAAGCGTAGAATTAAACCGCGCTGCTGTCTTAGGACTACAGTCTACATGCGTGTCCTGTAACTTATACAGGTGAAGAACATCACAGTGGTTTGCGTCATTTTCAACATAATCCTAAACGTCTGGACCTGACACGGGCCGCAGGGCATGGAGGTCGGTCTCTCAGGCTCGCGAGGCCTTTCTCTTTCGTGTGTCTGTGAGCCGCACTTGTTGGCTACACTCGATCTGAAAGCCTTCATTCACGTTTTTGTGTTTGATTTTCGTCACTTCCATCTCCTGACCCGATTTCTCAAGTCTTTCCTGACATTTTTCAAGGAAGGAGAACAAAGACAAAATGGCGACATGATGACATCACCAACAAAATCTAAAAACATTGGTTGGAAACAAAAACGAATGACCAGAATGCATCCTCAGGTCAACAAATTCATAACGTGTTTATGATGCTCCTCCATGTGACCTGTTATTCATTTTTATCATGAATTTCGTTTATTTTCTTCATTGTTGCTGCCACTTCCTGGGGCCTGTTGTATTACACTTTATTTTTGTTGGTTTTATTGTTCAGATTACAGTTTTTGTATTTTTTCCTTTTATTATTGCGTGACCTCAGTTGCCAATACTCTGCTACCAATGTGGCTGTGGCGCGAGTTGAGGTTATCCTCGAGATGTGTTAGTCACTTTCGATTCTGAGAGGTTGACTTTGGTTTTCATCCATTTCTGATTTTCACTCTGATTTTTGGTTTTCCTCAGGACTTTGGTTGCTTGTTACATTTTTGATCTTTGCCTGGTGCCAAACGAATAGTCAGTGGTGCTAAAGAGAAACGTTAAACCGTCACCCAAAACATGAAATCAAAGAAATGTTCCCAAACTGTCCAGGCAAACACTAACAAGTGAAAGTCTCAAATCCAAAAGCAAAAGCGTTGATTCTTTTAATATCCAGATTGCTAGAACAGACGATGACGTCCTAAATAAAGTCGGCTATAAATGATAATCACATGACCTCAATCAGCATGGCAACCGATGGCATTCTAGCTGAACCCCTGAAATTTAATAGAAAACAGCATAAAAAAATAATAATATAAATAATAAAAATATAAATCCAAACAAACTACAATTAATGACAACCTCACAGCACCCTGTGCCAACGCCCTGCCAAGCACACATGCCATCGCGCCACCTGCTCCACTGCGGTTTTATTCCTTGTAGCGTCCGTACATTGTTTTAGACTTTGACTGCTCATTAAATTCTGTAATGGCGCTGACAATTTGTACTAGCCTGGTGATGGCATCACTGATGAGTCACCAACAGTATGCCAGGGGGGGTGGTCAGTAAAAAGGGTGAGTCTGCCCCCTGGTATGACAGGGTGCTACCGAAGAGAGCGACGTGAAGGGTGAGACTCCATTGGCACATTCCGAGTGCTTTGGGATTTTTGTACTCTGAACTTCCACCCAAGGTGGGCCGATGGTTGATGTAGCATCTCGAGTTCGAATCCTGTGCCCAGCGGTTGTCTCTGTTGGGCGCCCATGTTATCCCAGTGATCCCTCTGCAGAAGAGCAGGTTAGGCAGTCTGGTGACCCTAAATGGGTCTTACGATGGGCAGGGTGAGACCATTGAGAGGTCTGAGGGGGTCCCGTCGCGTGATCTGCTTATTTTCAAGCCTTGCCTGGCTCTGGTTCGGTTGCCTTCTGCAGCTCCTGCCTGTGACTCGCCCGGAAGACGGAGATTGATGGCTGTGTTTCGATTTCTCACAGTCCTCCGATGCATGCTAATAGAATCAAATTATTTCTAACAATCCGAGGGCTGTTCAGTCTCTAAGCAACACTTCTAGTGCTGAACCCCCGTCTTAACAGTGCAATTAAAGATCATCTTCTGATGACTTCCCCGCGCTGGATAATCGCTTTCTCCACACTTATTTCCTGCTAATGTAAAATAAATTCACTGATCTTTTAAAAATGAGTCAGCTCTTTTGCAGATTTTCGGAGACACAATGGCCGTGTTTCTTAATTCTTCTCAATCTAAATAACCGCGTCTCCCATACTACTGCTGACTCTGCGGTGCCTTCTGTCTCCTTATTGTTTCGTGTTCTGATTTCATTTTGTCCCCGTGTGCCCACAGCTGGCACTCTGTCTCGACCCTGTGATGGGCTGTGCCTTCCTGCCCTCTGACCCCAGAGATCGAATGCGTTGTACCACCGTGCCATGTGACAGCTCTTTTGTGTCCTCTCAGCGTGAAGCGTTGCCTCCGTGATTATGGCAGGGGCTACGTGTAAAAACCCAATCTCCTTAAACACGAATGGTGACGCGTGATGACGACAGGCCGCTATCGCGCTTCACCTCTTCACCCAAAGTCTCCAAATGTGGACGTGTTATCGAGCGGCGGGTCTCCCTGGAGCTACAGACCTCGGTGACAAGTTCAGGATTTACTGGGGCGTCGAATCGCAGAGCCAGCCGGGCACACGGTGGGCCTGTCTGCGCATGAGCTCAACACAGAGGGTCTAATTTATGAAATGGCTAATTTATTTGCTGTCTCGCCCACAAAATCAATGCCTGGATTATCCGATTAAAGTCTACACATGTATTTAATTTTCTCTCGGTGACTTCTCATGCTAAACAACATTTGTTGGCTTCGGCTTTTTAGATATAGGACTCATAAAACTGATTTATTTCTCCTCCTTGATTCTGAGTGCCTTAACTAGTGATTTAAAGGAATATGTACACTTTAGTCTATGACTGCTAATAAATAATCAGGGAAAATAGATGATATCTGCTGCATTCTAATGAGGTGATTATCTGATTGCCACCAGACAACACAAAGCACTGACGTTTAACCAAAGAAACGTCAGACGGGTCCTGAATCTTCTTAAAGGGTCTCTTCTGTTACTACAAGCAGGAGCGGCCGAATGTTAACCAGTCGACAGATCAGCAGTGACAACTCCACTCCTTGGGCAGAAATAAGAAATGGCCTGAGGCCCACCCTGCAGATATCAGCTCGGCCAGACGAATCCTCGAAGGCCATGGTGACTTCCTTGGCTCAATTTGGCGAAACTCGAGGTGCTCGGTGGCACACAGCACTGCTACTTGGTGCTCAGTAGAGTTGGTGAACATTTGAAAGTAAACTTACAAAGTCTTGATGTGAACCCAAATCATAAAAAGAGCAACAACCACAAAATGAGAAATGACAACACAAAACTCAGCAGCTTGTAGCAGTAAACGTCTTCTCCAGCCACCAGTCAGGATCGGGCGTCTGTCCTGAGGGCTCCTCGTGACAGAGCTCCGTCCCCCTGGGTGACATTTCAGATGTGCCTGGCACGTGGGACTGTGGCCTGGCTGACCCACAACTCAAATCTGAACGTGGGGGTATGTTGTCATTTTGGATGCCCCACCTTTGTCTTCTTGGCCGAAGGCCTGACGTTCTGTTCAGGAATCCCCAGGCTAACCTCAGAATCGATGGCTCTTTTAATGTCGTCCTGGTCCAGAAGAGGAGAGGCAGCCCTAGATTGTGACATTGCCAATACCATGCATCACTGCTGAGGGTCTCTCTGGGGTCGGCAGTGCTGGCCTTTCTACTTGATGGTGACGACTTGCACAGAAATAAATTTGTAGCCAAACTCTGTGCGTCACTTCGCTAAAATATTTGCGTAAGAAATGACATTTTACATTCCGTGTAATTCATGCCACAGATACACAGTGACATGCCTGAGTGCCACGTGTCTGCGGGTCATTTAGTATTTGAGTAAAGACCTCTAGCGATGACACACTGTACATCACCACATGAATATCTTGTCACGTGTAGACATTTTTTTGGGCTGCCAGTCCATTGAAATCCTAAAGATGTATCGGAGACAGAAAAGAAACTCCAAGGTCTTGGGAGTGGAAACAGGAAATGGGCAATGGTGGGCCGTGGTGGTCTTCTTCCCAGGTAGTGAGGTCTTCCTTGTGGACAAACCCTGGTATTGTGTCCAGTGAGATGTGTCGGTGCGTCTTTGTATTGAAAGTATGCAGCATGTTGCGTTTGTTACCTGCGGTGGTGTGAATAAGAGGCGTAAACAGAATGGATCACCGGCGACCACACGCAATACGCGGCAGCAGAAATCAGCGTAGGCCAACACAGCTGGGAGCAGAACACCCTAAGACCCCTCACAAACCTCCCAGGTACTCACTGTCTGTGACTTTCACAACTGCAAAGTCATCTGGGAAACACATTTTGGTGTCAGTTTTGCAAAGTTTTGTGGAAATCACAACTTGTGCTCAACGCCAATTGTAACCAAACAAAGTCGAGACATGACCTTGCTTTGGAAGTTCTTTATCCATCCATCCGTCCATTATCCAACCCGCTATATCCTAACTACAGGGTCATGGGAGTCTGCTGCAGCCAATCCCAGCCAACACAGGGAACAAGGCAGGAAACAAACCCCGGGCAGGGTGCCAGCCCACCGCAGGGAAGGTCTTTAGATAAAGATTATTTTAATAACTGAAGGGGTCTCGGCGTCTAATGGCTTTGTAGTGTCCATATGGTTTTGCGCTCCTTGGCCTTTTCTTCTTCTTCTTCTTCTTCTTCTTCTTCTTCTTCTTCTTCTTCTTCTTCTTCTTCTTCTTCTTCTTCTTCTTCTTCTTCTTCCTGTTTCAGTTGATCCTCGACTTCTTGTTCTTCGCCATCTTTCTCTCTCTTCTCTCGTGTTTGAAGGCCACTTTTTGCTCTCATGGTTGGTAAGGCACCTCAAAGATCTTACAAATTCCATTCAGAGTTGGGACGTCTCCCACCTGCTGAATATCAAGTTTTAAAAGTGGGATCCAAGATCTCAGATTATCTGATGAGAACACCTTCAGTACGTTATGCAGAAATAAAAAGTAGAAGTAGAAAAAAACAGAAGATGGAAGGCACCATTAAGGTACTGGGAAATTCACAGCCAGGGGAAATCAGAAGGGACCAAAGCAAACAGACTGACTGGTCAAACGCCAATGCTGTCCTGGGGTCCTTACCCTAAACTCACATTTAACCAGAGGACCCACCATCAGAAGCTGGGCAGCACCGTCTCTGTGGGTGTCACATGACTGGCAGAATGCAGATTATGCCTCCGTAACAGTAGACGGAAAGGACCGGAAGATGACACGCAGTCAGAACAACAAGCCGAAAGTCAATGGCATCACAAAGTCCTAGCTTCAACCAGGAGGGTAGTCAAGTCGAAAATAGAAAACGAACGTGAGAAGTGAAGCTCACCCTAGTGAGCGGTGATTTTATATCCACACAACTTGGATTAGGAGGTCCTTCCCGCTGTCGTGACACTGCCGTCACATGTCACACACTCCTGGCTATCCTTACATAGCTGCGCCCCCAGTCCCATAAACAGAGCGCAAGGTAACAGTCAAAGAGCACAACCCAGAAGTGACACCACTTCAGAATCTAAGGACTGTTCCAAAAAACAGAAGAAACATGGCATCATCTGAAAAACTGTATCCTGATAAACTCCAAACGCGGTCCACAAACTGTTGTTTTTCACTGGATTGCCATTGTTATCCAATGGGAGAAGAGCCTAACCCACCATGCCACCTGTGGCCCTCGGTCTCCACGGCTGCGTCATCCTTCCCTGTGGTGGCCGTTTGAATTTCTGTTCTTGTTGATTTCTCCACTCGAATGCTCCCTCACTGCTGAACGACTCCGGAAATGGCAGGCTGTGGCCGTCGGCTTCTACGAGGGCAGAACTGAGCGGGCAGTGTGTCACTGAATTTGAGAATAATAATCACATGAAGAGGGGATAAGCAAGAGAATGTCTCAGAAGGCCATCGAGCTTGGATACGGAAAGGGGAGAAGCGTGAAGAGAAGGACAGACACATGTGTAGAAGAATGAACTAACATTAGATGGATTCTGCCGTCCTGTTTGTCCGAGTTGAGTAGCCAAGCTGGACTCAGGACTCTGAGGCTCACGGGCCCAAGCCCACTGCCCGACCCTGCAGTGTGACCAGTGAGCAATCTTTGACGGTCACTCGACGCAGGACCACAGTAAACTCAGCGTCCCCCCTATCCAATTTGTTAATGTATTCTTGATGGTCTTACGAGTGGCATGGTGCTCATGAATACATGCATTCGTAAAGCCTGTTAGCTGCCCACTCTTTGAATTGCCAACCCTGCCAGACCTTCTTTTTATTTCTCGAACGTTTTAATACACATAAGAGGAATGTCTCAGGGTATCCGCGTGACGGGAGTCTAATTTCCGAACAGCATGATCTCATTTGCAGGACACTGCGGTATGTGACAAAAAAGGCCAACTCGTCTTAATGAAAGCAGGGAGCTTCAGCAGGCCCCGTAAGCACATTTAGACGCCATTAGGAAATCCTTCACGGTGGGCACCACTGCGGTGGGCTCCTTCCTCTGACAGCGTCACAGGTAAACAGGCCGCTGAAGTGTTTTCAGCACCAACAACTCCGCCGCCACTTTGTGACATACAGCATGTCACTTTCTGGAGTAACTCAAACATCATTTAACTGCCGAGGGGTGAAGACCCCCTTCAGTCACCACAGCGGCGCTCAGCATCCTGGAGGAAGAGAGGAGACGGTGAGGATGACTAGCGTTGTATGTGCACTTGTGGGACAAAGACATTCAGACGAAGGCCAGGCCCTGGCACCATCGGAGGTCTCCTTGCTGCTGTAGCGCCTGACATTACCAGGCTGGACGTTGGCCCCCTTTCTCATTTTCTTCTGCTGGTCTCTTGCCAGCCCCCCGCTGTCCACACTTGTGTCTTGGTCACCTTGTCAAGAGTGAAGTGGCTCAAAAGACAAGGACAGACATCTTTAAAGTAAAGATTGGGCCATCATGGCCCCTGTGAGCTCATTTGCCTTTGTCTCCTGGCCTTTGGCTGAATCTTCTACCACCTTCATCAGATGAGAAGTAAGCAGCCCTGGGTGGGCAGCACTATAAGTGGGACCCCCAACCTTTCCATCCACTCACTGAACCATTTTCAGGATGGTGGGAAGCTGGGGTCTTCCTCAGGACACACTGCCCTGTTAACCTGCCACCCCAGACACAGGAAGAGCATGCAGCCTCCACCCAGACGTCAAACCAGGGCACAAAATAACGGCACCTGATGGGCCGCCAGTCACCTTTAGTACTGAGTGCTTTTGTTTGTGAGACAGCTTCAGCTTATGGGGACTCTTGAAGTTTATGCCCACAACCACGAGCCACTGTGTTAGCAGCCTCCGGAGGAGAAGGAACGTTGAATAAATGCCACTCATATGCCACCCAGTGGCACAGCAGGTAAAGCCTCTAGGCCCATGGGTGGTTCTTTCTCCCTATAAGGAGGCACCCCTGTGCCCCTATTCCTGCGCATGCCACTTTTATTTATGTGCTCCTGGCTGTCACCACGCAGCTCCAGCATGCCTGTCGGCCCTGTTTACTTACATGGTGCCAGCTTGTTCAGGCTTCAGCCAAACTCCAACACTAAATGATCCCGTGGGTCCGATGTTCTGCGCTGGAGCTGAGACAAAGCATTCTTCCTGATTCCTAAAAATGTGTGTTTTGGAGGTGTTGAGGTGCCTGGGCAGCCAGCTGCCCATCTCTTCAGTGGCACACGCGCCAGGGGCTGCAGAGAGCTGGTCCATGTATGGGGGGCTTGCAGACTGATGGGGACATTGTGGGGAGCAAATGGAGGGAGTCGATGCTTTGAAAGAAGACGTCCCACTGGTGAAAGCCACACGTTGCAGGGCTTGGCACAACTGTCACCTTTTCATAGGCGCCAATGTTTTCCAGCTGCGGAAAGTGGCCTTGGCAGTTAACTCAAGTGCTGGAGATGAAACAAGCAATTAGAAGAAAGAACATGGTGGCAGCATCTCCCTGGCACAGATGGCAGCACATGCTTAGGCCATTGAATCAAAAATAGGATGGAAGATTTGGAGAGGAAATGGTGTTGGCATGAAGAGGTAACGACACCACGGCTGATGAGGACGTACACACTTGACCCGCCGCAGTGCCCGCTGGGCAGGACTCAAGAATGTGTAAAGAGATGAAAGGAAAAGAAAGAATTGGCACAAACAGAAATAGAGTGTTAATGGATGGGATGTGCCATCTGGGCAGTGGGGCGTAGTGCTTAAGGCTTTGGACCTCAGACCCTGGGTTTATGGGTTCAAATCCTGCTACTGACACCCTGTGACCCCAAGCAAGTCACCTGACCTGCCTGGGCTCCAACTGGCACACCAAAAGAAATGGAACCAACGTGTCCTAAAAGTTATAAGCTGACATATAAGTAGAGTAAATGTTAAAGACAGACAGACAGACAGACAGACAGACAGACAGACAGATAGATAGATAGATAGATAGATAGATAGACAGACAGACAGACAGACAGACAGACAGACAGACAGACAGACAGACAGATAGATAGATAGATAGATAGATAGACAGACAGACAGACAGACAGACAGACAGACAGACAGACAGATAGATAGATAGATAGATAGATAGACAGACAGACAGACAGACAGACAGACAGACAGACAGACAGACTTATCCTTTGGATTGCATTAACTCTCGACTGTACAGCCTTCTACATTTGCATAACATCAGTCTGTTTTGCATAAGGGAACGCCCCCTTTGCAGTACAGCTGCAGGTTCTTCCTCAGGACGGCCGTAGTTCTGCACGGCGAGGGACACGACCTTAATGGAGGTTAGCAAAGTCAATCTCAGTCTGCGCTCAGTGGCTTTTCTGGACATGGAGGCTGACTGAGGCCGAGTTATTTTTGATAAACTTCTGAAACTGTGGCACAGCCAACATCAGAAAAGCTGAGATTCCTGCAGTGTTTGAACGTTAGGACAGTTAAGGGTCGTTGTTGATGCCGGAGAGCTCAATGAGCAGCGTGTTGTCATCAAACTTTACATCCCTGACAGTTTGGCCTGAGCTCATTTGATCTGACATGACATCAGATCATCAATATTAATGATAATAAAATTATAATTGCATTTCATTGCGTACATCGGGTTTATGCTCCTGACAGTTGTTGGACTCTTAAATATAACTGTGAAATTACAGCCACATCTTGTACAGTGTGCAGCCTGAGTTCTTTCAAAGTCAGGAGCCGACTGGCAAAGGTTCTGTCAAAGTTCTTTATGGCTGGCATGGTGGCACAGTGGTAGCGGAGACCCGGGTCCTCCATGCGGGGACTCTGCATGTTCTCTCCGTGTCACTCCCCTTTCCTCTGACAGTCCAAAGACATGCAGGTTGGTGACACTAAATTGTCCACATGGTGTTGTGGGAAAATAACAGAAATAAAATGGAGAATGATATCCATTAAGTAAAAAAGAGTTTGTGTTGAAGAAAAGTCCGTGGTGTTGAAAAGGTGAAACACCAACAACATGGAGACACCGAAAAAGAATCACAACAGCAGCCTGTCCACAGACACAGAAGACACTAGCTCATGTCCTGGGTGCCCAGTGCCACTCAATGAAGGAGAAGGCCATACAGAAACATATCGAAAGCTGAATGCTCGCCAACCGATGCCCAAAAGTTTACGGCTCTAAAAGCCCCCTCACTGGGAGCAATGTGCCAGCTTGGCTTAAGGCCGAGTCGCAGACCATAAAGTCCCTGTGACCTGCGCCCCCCGGGCGTTGTGAGCATCACCAGTGGACCTTCTGAATGTCGGTGAGCGGGTGAAGCTCATGCCATGTCGCGCCCCCAGCTGCTCCTCTTATTAGCTTCCAGTTTTGTGAGGCGCACTTTGGAAAATCTTTATTTACTGGAATTTTAAATGCCATCAATTACAGGGAAGCTTCGCTGTTTATAAACCTTCTAATTGCCGGCATGACTTTAATTTACCTGTAATCAATATGATTGCTAAAAATATAATAAGACGGAATGTTTGGGAGCGCCTCGGAGCCACGTCTGCTCTTGCCATTCGTAAAATCTCAGGAGCTGAGCGAACTTCGATTGGATTTTACTTTCCATTGTTTGATAAGATTAATAACGTCATTAACAGTCTGACAGCGCCGGATCGAGTGGCCCCCGCAGCCAGCCTCCCCGCTCCAGGGACCCGGGTTCAAGGCCTCTGTGTGTGTGTGTGTGTGTGCCTACTGAGGGCACAGCCTGCCTTTTCTCACAGTGGGGGCTCTGGCCGAATTAAAAGTGGAAGGAGTTCTCTAAAAACTTGAAGCACTTTCATTTACTTACGTTTGAGAATTCCCTGAAATGACGTTCTCTACATTTCATTTCTGTATATGTGAAGAAACACCAAACCCTAAACTGATGAATGCCACCCCACCTGTCCAATAAAAATGGAGTCTGAGGAATTCTTAACTGGCATGTGCTGAAGAAAACATGCAACACGTCCCCAGGCTCCAGTGATAAATATGGAAATAGAGAGCTAGAGGTGCAAGGCGCCGTACACCACGTTTAGAGGGTCACGTGAGCAGAGTGCCATGAAACGCTTCCTGGAGTGTGCCAATCAACATGCAACCCGTCACCACTCTCCAAAAACAGCCAGTGGTCCTGGCCCTCCTCAAACATCTCACAAATGTAGTGGCACTTTCACGTGGTTGTGTTGACCTTCCTGTCAAGTGGCTTGTCATAGGTGGTCTTCTAAAGACTCTTCCTGCGTTTTGTTTCACCCGTGTACTTTGTACTGGAGAGACCCCCTGAGTGGAAACTGAAAGTAGGGAGGCCTTTGGTCCTCTTTCCCTTCATGCAGTCTCCCACTTGGGCCTTCTCTGCATTTCCTCTGCAAGTGTCGTCCATCTCAATGTTGGAGAGGACCACCGCCTGTCAGAGCTCTGCCCTTCCACGTGACAGTAGCATGGAGTGGACCTTAGACTGCCCCCTCGTGTCTTAGATTAGCCAGGGGCACGGTGTGGGTCAGGAGGGTCTCGGAGGAGACCCCTTTGTATTCGTACACTAGATGTCCCATTGTGGCCGGCCACCGTCCTCCTTGGGCTGTGCTTCTCTGAATGTGAAGTGACCTCGGTGACTGCCTTTGTGCGCTACATGCCAGTGTCTCCTCCTCCGCCGCCACCGCCGCCATGTGCTCCGTTTTGATGAGACACTAAGATGCACTTTGATGTTTTGGCAGAAGGAGCCTCTCAGTTGTTGGCTTTTTATTTTTTTGTTTTTATGACTGCATTTGTAATTCAATGTGTGCAAAACAGAAGATGTAGCAGACTTGGAAATGAGACAAAACGGCCCGCTTTATGTTCACGCCTGCCGATGTGAAGCCCCTGACGTGGCGCTTGTGTGCCCTTCTTCAAACAAACACCGTTTTGATCATCCAGGATCTGCCAAGCGCAGGAAGACTGTGGTGAGAAATGCGATCGGCTTCACTTGTGTTGAGCGTCCATGTGCCGGCACGTTGGACTTTATTAGACGTGAGCTTCTAAAGAGCCTCAGGACGGCGAGAGAAAGGCGCTATAGCAATAAAATGAGGCCAACCCATTAATCAGGAGGACAACCGTGAGACGCCTTTTAGTAAAAGTGACGCTCGGTACTTGCACTGTGTGTGTGTGTGTGTGTGTGTGTGTGTGTGTGTGTGTGTGTGTGTGTGACGGATCTCCATCTCACCTGCCAGCCAGGACAGCAGAATTCTGAACCAAGTCCATGGAAGTCCACCTTTAGCACTTTGACTTTGTCTGCTGTGCTCCAGACGCGGGGACAGGCCAGTCTTCAGCAAATAACTCAGAGATGCCTGCTGCAGCAAACCAGATGATACACGAGGAGGACAGAAGACCCGTGGATACGTGCAAGTCAGGCACCGGTTTACGGCCAAGTGAGTTACGACGATTCGTGCTTACGGCCGAGGGCCACGGGATAACAGCAGGGTAGTAATGGTCTAGAGACGGACTCGAAAAAGAAAAGAACAAACATCTGCAGTAAGAAATCTTCTGTTATTATTATTTTTATTATTATTATTCTTTATTCTTATTCGTATGCTTCTTTTGACTCTTGGAAGGCCCCATAAGGTTAGCTTTGATTGGCACCGTCTTCCTCCCACCAGTGTTTCTCCACCCTTACGGTTTCGGCGACCGTCTTTGCCTTTTTGAAGTTCCTCGACGTCCCTCCTGCTGCCGTCCTCTCCTTCTTCACTTGTACTTGTGCAGACTGCAGACTGCGGTTTGCTCTCCAGGTTTCCCTCTGTTGAGTTTACAGCTGCTGAGCGGCGGGTGACTACTCGACGTGGCTTTATGGGTGGTCTCTCTCGGCCGTGCACTGTGCTCTACTTATCAAGATTTCGACCCGCAGCACCCTTGCCTAACTTCGATACAGACGGTCTTCCCCCCTTCCAGTCCAGCACCAGGTTGAGTTAAGGGGTTCACTCCATGCTGTGCCCTGGCCACACCCCAGGTGTCACTGAGAGCGGGGTGACCCTCATAGAGAGGTCAGAAACGATACTTGCAATGGCTCATAGAGTGGACATCTTGCCATTGGTTTCCTGGGTGCACCTCACAAGTGGTTTCACACAAGTGGCGCATCTCGGAGACATTTCTGGGTGTCACTTGGTGTCATTGCTTAGTCCTATCAGATGAGACCCAGAGGCCACAATCCCAAGAGGTCCACATGTGGGTCTGGCAGCTGCTTCTTGCCTGCCAAAGTGAATCAAAATGGCTGATGCCAGCGTGCCCGACAGTGCTTAGCACCATCACAGCCCAGGCACTTTCCGTATGGAGTCTTTGCGCTCCCTTCATGTCCGCATGGGTCTCCTCTGCTTCCACACTGCATCTGTAAGGCGTCCATCGTAAATGAGCTGCGGGTGCGGATGTGGGTGTCAGCGTGTCCTGTCAGGGTAGCTCTTGGCTGGCACTGGCACAGTAAGCGGCCATTTTTAAAGAGCTGCGAATAAGCACTTGACTCGTGTTTTCTATCATTTCTCATTTTTCAAAAGTTTTTCATGCTGGCTTGTTTGGTTGACATAACTTTTAAATATTACAATTTCTAGAAAGCCCTGCAGTTATTCAGTGAAAAATCTGCTTCTAAAAACATAAAACAATTTGTTTTAATTGCTATTGTTACAATGGTTCAGTGATCCTACTGTACGAGGCCTGGAGGAGGACGAGCGAGCAGGACAGCGCCATTAGCATACAGATGAAGCTGCACTGGGAATTCTGGAAATCTGATTAGTTTAGGCAGTTTGGGACCAAACCCACCGTGCTGTTTTCACACTTCAACACTCTCACATCACAGGATTTACACGAAGGAAGGCTTCAGGTGCCAGGCTGCCATCCTGGCATGGCGGATTAGTGAAGCTCGCGGAGCCTGACACTGACCAGCTAGGAGTGCTGGGGCCACATCCGGCCCCCCAAATGAGTGTGTCGGCGGATGGGAAAGGCCAGTTACTGAATTGAATTGACTGAATAAAGGAAAGCACAGCAGCTGGCCGCCGTGTCTCTCGTTCAAGGTGATGCCACACTGTCTCGTTGCAGGAGATGCCAGCCATAGTGCTCTTAACCTGCAGAGGACATCTCTGTCTATATGAATGACAAAACGTCAGACATCTGTGTGCGGTCGGGTGTAACGTCATCCGGCATCCACAAGAGGGCTGAAAGTCTGATGAACAAAGGCAACGAGAAGCACAAAGAAAGAGGGACGGAAGGGCTGGGAAGTCCGATGAGGTTCCTAAATGCACGCCGAGATCACAGCTTGCCATTGTTTTACTGTGCAAGGACCTCCATATTAGGAGAGATGATGTTTTATTATGTGAGGAGGTGGGGAACCTCCTTTAGTACTCCCATCACTGGCAAGGTGGAAGAAGCCATTGTCAAAGCTTCTGCTGATGGATTACAAAGGTACAAGAAATCAACTCGATTGAGAACGCATATGAGTCAAGTAAAGTGGTCTCATAACGCCTGTCGGGTATGAAATGGCCCTCCGTCTCAGTTGAGCGACAGCCCATAATGTGATGCCATCTTCTGACAGGAAGTGGTGGAGTCAGTTGCCCTCATTAGGTGCCTTCTCTGTGATTCAGTTAGTGACAGCGCCCCCTCTCGTACCAGTGGGGTATTGCTTACCAAGGATGATCCAGGAGTGTGGTCCTCAGACACATGTGTGTGACCGCAGTCGGTTTACCGGCACTCGCCTCCACCCTTCACACCAGCAGCAGTGAGCCCGACGGGTACTTTGGATGTTGTGTTCTTTGCTGGGTGGAGTTCCGCACTTCTTCTTCTTCTTCTTCTTCTTCTTCTTCTTCTTCTTCTTCTTCTTCTTCTTCTTCTTCTTGTTTTTAACAAATTGTTTATTACAAGTTCAACTGATCCATTTATAGAAATGTGGATGTGGTTTGCACGTCATGGAGTGCTGGGCTCTCATTTGAGACACATGCTGCACACGTTTGTATGTTGAGATGCGTTTCTTTCATTTCTGTTGAGTTGTGTAGTCTTCTCTCTCCACTCTTTTGGTCGTCCTTTAGCGTTACGCCCGTCCAGACCTCCTTCGTTGATGATGCTCTCCCAGTTCATTGGCTCTGGTCTCAAACAAGACAATAGAGTTTAGGTCTGCAGTAAAGAATTCAATAAAGACTCCTTTTAATGTACGGATGGCGTCTACACGGCTGCCTATGCTAACTGCTTTTTAATTAAGTGCAGTTAATTGCCTTAAGAAGATTAGTGAACTTGTCTAATAATCAATAAGCTATGGACGCCGAAGCTGCACGGTTGCCATTGCAGTGCTTTGCTTGTAACAGATAATAATCGCTTGACATTCACACAATTCCACCAGACGATCCACGGAGCCGGTTATCCAAAAGTCCTTCCAGAGAAGTAAGTGGGACAAACTACGCCATCGTGCTTTGTAAAAGTGAAGACCTTCCATCTCTACCACCACTCCATACGCTTTAGAATTCTGTGTGATTGTGCCCACCCGTTGAGCACAGTTTGTGTTTAAGGTGGTCAGCCCCTCTTTATGGTGGGGTTCAGTGAGGCGGTGGTGCTCAGAGCTGCTGCCTCACAGGTTTAGGGGTTCAACTCCTGGCCCAGTCACAGAGTTTGTAGAGCCTCTCTGTGGATGGGGCATTTCTGTGCTTCATTTTTGTTTTACGTCTTCAGTGCAGTCTTCACATATTAAAGAAACTTTGGTTTGGATTGGTTTGTCCTGGTGTTCAGAGATTTGCAGATGATTTCCTCTGTCCTCCTTTCTGGACATTTTGAATTGTGTGCTAATGAAAGGCCTGAGCCTCATCTGAGGGCCTGTGCAGGCCAGAAGCCTGTCATTTGAGTTTGGGACGAGGCTGCCTGTGGCGAGGCCCAGCGCAGTGAAAAGGGCAGGTCTGGACTGGGTGCTGTTTTTGAGCTCTGCGTCCATTTTTGTGAACACAATGGGAGTCAAACGATTTGTCCTGTAGTCTTGCCATGTGCCCAGTGAGCAATGTTGGCATAAAGAAGACGGCTCAGTCGCCAGTTGGAGAATGAGAGCCCAAGAGGGGACAGCACAGGCACCAAAGTAGAAGGACAATCCTCTGTCCACACGCATTGTCAATTCCATGGCTTAGAATCTTTGTTCATCTGTTGTGCTGTGCATCCAAATTCAATTGAAGCAGGGGTCTCACGTCATGTCAGGGAGGGCTGCAGTGGCTGCAGGTTTTCTTTAATTAGTAGCCAATTACTTCTACTATTGAAGCGACTTCTTTTGCCTTCATTTTATCTGTTTGACTTTTAAGGAGCAGAATCCTTCATCTTTATCTATTTATTTACTAGCCGTCCCCCGCGGCTCCACCCGTGTAGTAGTGAAACAGGACACACTTAGCTAAGCGGAGGCAAGGTGTGCTCCAAAACGTGGCCAGAGGTAGAGCGACTCGAACGGAGGCTGGCGCATGAGTGCCCGGCTCCCCACTCCGAAGGTCCCACTTCCTCTCGACCCACAGCCTCTGTCTCAGATTAGTGCGAATAAATTGCTTCTGCAAGCGAACTCAATGACTGAAGTCACAAAACCAACCGGAATGTTCAAGCAAATTATAGAAAGAAACCCAATCGAAATCCGTTAAGTAGTTCTCTCGTGTAAAGCGGACAGGCAGACAGACGGTGGATTTTATTTAGTTCTTTCTTCAGCAGCCAAACAACAAGGAGATGCAAGCGGACAAGCAGCCAGCTCAGGGGAGGACCCCCATCTTGACTCCAGCCAGTTTCTTAATCTGTTCCACGTCTCATCAACATGGCCCCTCACGCTCGTCCTAAACTCTCCTGAACACACAACCTGCACTTCTCAGACCTCCTTCACAGTTTCTGATGAATGTGTGGTCAGTTGCTCCTATCTTGACGTGCTGAATCTTTGAAGTGACGTCACAAATGGCGATTTTCAGAAGTGATTGACAAAGTGCTGTCGGCACTTCTACCAGATGTGTTAAGCGACCCCGGGGTCTCCAGCCTGGAACCTCTCTGTGTACCCCCTCTGGTCACCCCGGTCCCCGGCTCCTTGGGTGGTTGTAAACTCAGCAGGACTCCCCCATTTCTTGATGTGCCCAATGTGTTTGCTGGTTCTCGATGTTCGCGGCTCGCGGGTGAGGCTTTTGTTCGACTGAGCCCTCTGACAAACCGCGGCTGTGCCAGAATATCGATGGCTGGATACTCAGGGCACAAACGTCATGGAGAAAACAAAACCCTGGATCAAAATTAAAAATCAAGAACAGATATCAGTGCAGACGTTATTTAAAAAAAGCACACGTATGCATATGCATTTTATGGAAACAATCTAAATGCTAATAACATAAGCCACTTTTTATTTAAAATCACGTTGGATTATGCAAACATCGCCTGTAATATGTGAAGGTGGGCTCCTCGTGTCAGTCGAGTGATGAGATTTCTAGCCTGGGATGCAGAAACTCTACAAGCAGGCGCCTCTGGGTCTCCCCGTCCAAAGCCCGCAGTTCATCAGCTGGCAGAGCGCCACCCGGGCCAAGGAGCTCCATCTCTGTGGGTGAAGGCCGACTCCATTTCACATTCACAACGCAGCGTGGATGGGCACAAGCTGAGTGAGACCTTCATCAGCCACACAGATGTGACTTTCTATAGCACCCCCTGGAGTGTAAACAGCTGCATTACACTTGTTTTTAAGACCAGGTGGGGTTCCATCAAATGAAGCTGCGGTGAGGCTTCACCTGAAAAGGAGACCTCATGAGTCGGGCAGTCGTCGTCTGACAAAAGACGATGATTTAGATTTGAACGTCAGAGTCAGAGTGGAATGGGCAGTGTCCACATCCAGGCAGTGGGCAGAAGCCATCAAGAAGGCTGGTAGGATGGCAGGGTATATATTGCGCCTTGCTGTGCAGACCACAGCTCAATGGAGGTTACGCCTGGGCTCACCTGAAGCACCAGGTCCAGTTTTAGTGTCCGGACCACAAAAAGAGCGACCGGGGGTCCGAACTATCAGGAGAGAGGTGAGATAACTGAAGTCTTTATGGAGGGGATGAGTACAAGGAAT
This sequence comes from Erpetoichthys calabaricus, assembly GCF_900747795.2. NCBI lineage: Eukaryota > Metazoa > Chordata > Cladistia > Polypteriformes > Polypteridae > Erpetoichthys > Erpetoichthys calabaricus. The sequence continues at coordinate 598,410 of NC_041408.2, read as the reverse complement.
CTTTCAAATGGGAACACAGGGACACAAGTGAACTTCACACAAAGGTTCTGGGGGCATGTGGTCCCCAAACATGAGGGTCTGTGCATCATGTTGAAACTGATGTCATGGACCCTCACAACGATGTGGACATGCTAAGTATGAACAGGCCTTAATTCTGTTCTTCAAGAGTGAAGATGTGTATCCCTGATTGATTTTTTTGGGGTAGTTTCTTCAGATTGGGAATCGTCCTTCACACTCACTCACGTAACGTACCTTAGAATTATCAGCCAAGGTCATGCGATCACCTTCAACTTGTTATGCCATCTCCTTCTCATGAAACTCATCCATTCGTCTTGATCTCCTTCTGTGTTTGTCCATCAATGTTCAGAAGCAGAACTCTGTGGAATCAAAATGTGAGTTGCACAGCTGAGCCTGGAGACTAAGAATGAGGTCAACCAGCGGGCAAATGGCTACAAGTCGAAGGCAAGACGGGCGTGCAGCTCACATTTTGAAGCTCTCTGGAGCCATGAGAAGGTATCGACATACCAAACGTCCTTCTATTGAATAGAATGCAGAAATCAGCTTCCCCGATGTGTGCCTCACCCCACGTGGTGTTGCCGTTTGTTGATGCGTCGGCTTTGGCTTTTAGTCCATTTCTGAGAGAATTTCCACTTTCTGCCTTGGAGCTGATTTCCAGATTTTGTTAGTCGTCTTTATTTACGAGACCCCATACTGATGGTCACACTGTTTTCATTTTTCAATATGGTGGCAATGGCACTATGGCTCCTAGCGATGGTTTGCTGTATTTCCAAGTGTCGGGATTTTGTGTTCTGCTTCGCCCCCTTTCAGTTTCGACCTCGCCCTTGTCGCCGCTCACTCGGCTTTGCTTTTGCTCCTTCGATATTCAGCCCCTTGCTTGTCTTTTCCCTGCCCATCTCCTGGTTGTTCTGGTGCTGACTGGGTCAGCGCTAATCACAAGTCAAAGTCGATTCAAATGTCGTTTTATTAATTTTGTCAGCGTCACATGTGGTGGCGAATATCCAAGGAACCGTAAACCAAGTGAGTCCACAAAATGGCTGTAAACACTCCAAACAAAATGGTGGCAGAAAATATAAATATACAGTATATATATAAAAATAGAATATAATAATAAATAATTTGACAAGCTTTATTGAAAATAAAAAAAGAGATAGGATTGTAACACAGCACTCCACGTGAGTATAACACGACGCCATCGATAAACGTAGTCAGCTGCTGGTGGATCCCGTCATCGGTGAGCTGCTCCCAGGGACTCCATTACGGTGGTCTTCCCTGTGCCCGCGTCTCTTACCTCACAGCTTTCTGCGATTTGCTTTTGGTCGGCGAGCGCCAGCATACCGCTAGTCTGCAGGGTGAGATGTCAACCACAAGGCGCCGCGTGACATTTGTGCTCGCCGTCGAATTGTACACGGTAACCAATCCATACCTTCCCCTTTGAAAGCCATCTGCTGGCATCCTGAGTGAAACGTGAAATTTGAACTCCGGGATTTAGCACTTTACAAATGGGTGGAATTGTCAGGAAAGAAATGGTTGCATAATCATCCTCTCTCCTCAGAGATGCGATGCAAATGAGGAGTACGTTCTTGTGTTCTTCAAGAGGCTCCTCGAGAGACCTAGCCTAACACTTTAACCCACTGATGTGGCTTAGCATATCTGCTATTATGCTAATTAATGCAGCTAAAAGTGACACATTTGCAGTCGGCTAAACTTTGTTTCTGAAACATTCATTTTCGATGAGCCAGAGCCAGTTATGGAAATGGCTACACATTTGTGTTCAAAGGCTGATCAAGAAAGCGGCCTTTTGAAGAAGTCTGCGCGACGCCGTATACATAAATACCCCAACTGGGAATAAGCGCGGCACTCCTCGCGTCGCTCCGCATTCTCACTTGAGGTCCTCTAAGGTGCCAGTCGTTCTCATTTCCATGTAAGACCAGGTGTGTCCATCTTACCTGACTGACAGAGAGACAGACAGACAGACGGTGCTTTAAGTGGAAGTGAATGGTCCCCTCGTCCAAATGGGAAGCTTGCATCTCAGATCACATTTATAGATTTGTATGAGATGTCACAACCACAGATGGAAAGCGAGGCTGTGGCACTCGCAGCACATTCAAGTTTTTAATCCAAATTTTTGGAGTTCTCGATTTCCTTGTTACTGGACTCCATCATGATTTACACGGCCGTTGACCACACATTCACTGGTTATCCTGAAAATGTCTCCGCTACTGAAGACTTGGTCATCAGCGTTTGGGTTCTGACGATGACTGTACCTCAATACTCTGCTTATATGACGGATGACGGGTAAATGAAGCCCTCCGTAGACACAAAGTGCCGCCATGTCGTTTTGTTATGACTGGGAGTCTCAAAGCACACTAGACACACTAGAGGGGGAACTCCCATCCAAAACCCAGCTAGACACATAAAGGGCATTGAAGAATCTTAATAAAGTAAAAGATTTTAATAACACAAAAGTGATCTCCAGTAAAAATGACCACAAATACAAGCCGATTTGCCAAAACCAATAAGGCAACCAAAGTCTCGATCCAATATGGCAAAAATGAAGAAGTCAAAAAATCCACTGAGTCAGAAAGCTGAGCAGGAAGACTCACCACTCCCTAGAACACTCAGAGTGAACCGCCCGGAACTGGAGGAGACTGGCCAGATTTATAGGGTGGAGGGCGGTCCCTGGCGGTGGCCCCGCCTCTTAAATTGCATAATGGAACTTGTTTGCTTCGGATCGCCTTTTTTTGGGAAATCCTACTTGGCTTATTGTTTGCCTTTTGGCTTTCTGTGCTTCTCTTCATTTGTAGAAGGTCCCTTTTTATGGTTTGCCCTCTCCCTTGTAGGGCAGTTGTGACATTTTGGGATGTCAGTTTTAAATTGTAAAAGCCATTTTCATTCTTTGGGCCTGTGTAGGCCGAAGCCAGCCTGTGGAGCTTGGCGTTCAGGCTGCCTTAGGTGATGCCTTTCTTTTCTGAGGAGGTTAAGGAGGGTCCCAGCCTGTTTTTTGGGTCTTTTAGAGAACTCCACACTCTTTTGTCATTTTGAGTGCAGTGAATCATAACTCCCAGTCGCTCTTGAGAGTGTTTTCCAGAACTGGTTTATTTACCAATATGGGATGTCGTGAGCGCGTGACTCGAGACGTGACACGTGGATTTTGTAGAAGGAGGAATTTGAGGTATCTCAGTGGATGCTTCAAGTTTTTTTTGCTGCTGTTAGGGACCTAATCAAGGTCTGCAAACTCTTTTAACTCAACGGTCAATCGCTTACTGAAGGACACCAGTAGAAATGAAGGGCAAACCAGGAAGCACTTGTTTAGTCAAAGAGTTGTGGGATTCTGGAACAAACTACTGAGCCGAAACAGAAACCTTAAGAACCTCTGAGACGGATCTGGCGAGCTAAACAAACGAGTGGACTCCTCAGCTTTGGTTCCCACTGAAGCCCTTTGAAACTTTGTCATCTCTGTTCTCCATGAAAACTCCTCTGTCAGCCATCACTACAGATGCTAACCTTTGAGCTCCAAGATGGTTTGTGGTGAACCTGTGTGACACTTTCAGCCTCTGAATATACCGTGGACCCCAGGATGAAGGGGTCAGTAAGTGCAGGTATCCCTTTCTTTTTTCCCCACTAATTTGCAAAATAAACATGTGCCGTCTAAGAGCGTGGCCAGCGAGACAGACAACAATGTCCATGTTGTAATTAGTCCTGACGTTTCTTTGTAGTCCGCAGAACGTGTGAGATAAGAGATGGTATTTTTATAACAAAGACCGCTGTGGGGCATCATTATCAAGAGTGAGCTGACCGAGCGCCGATGCCTCTGCTTTAACTCGGGATTTTAATGATTTTAGTGATCCTAATCCTTTTGGCATCGAGACACTCCTGCAGGAGAAAAGCATATTCCTATTTGCATATCTGCACAGTTTGGGCTTCTTAGCCCTACTGGTAGGAAACACCTGGAAGCCAAGTACAGCGCGACTGCTGCCAGGAGAAACAAACTGGGCTGTGCATAGGCATCAAATGCAGCAGCGGGCATGTATGCCAGCATTCAGCGCTCATTCTGATGACTCGAGGACTGCGTGCAGTTAAGGACTTTATAATAAAGGAACCCCAAGATCCACTGGCACCCCGGTGCTGCCAGACTGGCACATTCTCAACGTGCCTTCAATCCCTGGCACTTTTCATGAATGTGCCATTGTTTTGTGCTTCTGGCTCCTTTTGAGCTGTCCTGGAGGAATCCAATCATAATGTCAGACCTGCAGACGCTACATTAAAAAGCAAGCTGGCATCAGCCTCAAGCAAGACGACCCTCATGACAATTTGGGGCTCCTTTCTCTACCAGGGCTGGGCACATGCATTCTCTCCTACTTATCTAACTGAATTTGAACTCTGGAGGGAGGGTTGGACCAAAGGACCTCGTCATGGAAGCACACAAATGGTCACCGAGTCAGGAGAGTCACCCTGCAGCATGACGCCCATTGGTCCAAACGGTGGGACAGGACACCAAAGGACTGGAACAGGTTCAGCCTTTCTGTCTGTCTCTCCATCATCCAGAGACCACGCCGAGGTGGACTCACTGCGGAATCAAAAAGCCACCAGGACGCCGTCCTCTTTCAACATGGCTGCTAATACTCAGTGAGGCCTTGCTGACACCATTTGTCCCACCTTTGCTATATTTTGCTCTACTGCTGTAATTCAATTTGCTTTTAAATGTCCATACTTCATATCTTGAATGCTTGAAGTGATAAAATAAATGGGTTTAGCAGATTGAGGGGGCTGCTCTGATAGGGAGACTATCACGTCTGTTCTTTGAATATGTCAAGATTATTCTGGGGGTCTCGGTGTGTCAGCCTTTAGGTCATATCCTGGGACACCGTGAAGGTGGAAGCTCATCTGGAGGACACCCGAGGCTGCTGAGTGCCGGGGTGGAGTGTTGAGGAGTGACGCGCCATGCGAGTGTCACTAGTGGACGGGACCTGCGTGTGCGTGAAGGTTAGGGTGTGAGAGGACACCAACTTGTTATGATGTGTTTATGTCACAACACCCTTTGGCTTTGGGCTTAGTGACATGGTGGGGTTCTGTCACTTGGGACACAGTGGATGGTTTCATGAATTGTGAGGCCACGCAGGTTTATAACCCAATCGTTTAGTGGCAATTTCCTCCAAGTTTGACGATCAGAGCACCAAGGTCTCTCACCGTGTTGGTTTTGAGTTTTCTTTTTGTGTTTGTTGACTTTGATTCTTGTTTAGCACACGAGTTTGAGCCTTTGAGGTCCAGCTTTGGACTCTCGGCCTGTTTCAGGTTTGCACTTCTATCTCAACATCTTTTATCAAAATTGGTTCATGTCTGTTTCAGCCAAGCATTAGAAGGAGGTGCCAGTCTCATGCCAATGACAGGGTTGGTTTGAACATTTGTCCCTTGCAGGTAAAATGTCACAGTCCTATGGCATTGGGGCGGATGCATCCCACCCACAGGTTTAGAAGTTTAAGTCCAAGTCAGGATGACATGTTTAGTGTGCACTTCACATGCCCTCAGGGGCCACTTCATTCGGCTCACCCTTCCACTGGCTGGTAGGACCCCCTGAGCAGCCTGGATTCTTCTCGATGGATTCCTCAGGGATTTTGGACCACATTCACGTGATGTCCTCTTGCCGGTCCTGAAGATTTTTCAGCCATGGATTGGCCAGTTCCATCTCTTCCCAGAAGAGTTCTGTTGGATCGGTGTTTAGTCCCTGCCAAGTTTGTGGATGACGAGAGTTTCGTGACATGGCGCATTAGCGATATGAGCGATCTTTAGTTTCATTTCATGTAATAGGAGGCTCTGAGAGCCATCTAATCCAATTCAGGATCGTCTGGACAACACTGGGTTGAGGGCAGAGAAGCCCACATGGACACAGAGGCGCGAGAAGGTGTCGACTCTGCACAGCACCAGACACCAGTTTGAAAGGCGCCTTCCAAATTTGTGTCTGTTAACATCAGAGCCTACAGCATTAGAATGGCAGTGAGAGGCGCAGACCTAAAAGGCTATGGAAGGCTAAATCAGCGACACCTAACTCTGCGTCACTTGACCGTGGACTGTGAACACGTGTGTATCGTATCCTGGGCCATTCTCAGCAGATGGGCCCACGGGGGTCCCTACTTTAGTTACAGTTTGCTGCTCCTGAAAACATTCTGAATTTCCAGAACCTAACAGGTCTTAAGCTTTTGATTAAGACCTGGCCCCATTGGCTCACGACTAATCATGTGACAGACAGACAGACATGCGGTGCTCCCCATCTGAGTAATCAGATTTTTGGGGTGCCAAGCAGTGGGTTTGTATCTGCTATCTGCTGTTTGATATGTGATTTGTAAAAGCAGTGTTCATGTTTCTGATGTGCCATCTGTTGGAATGACAAATGCAATGCATTTTATTACTAAACATGTTTGCAATGCGCCATTTGTTGGAATGACAGAGACATAGCAACCAGACAGACACTTATCCTTTTATTTAGGTGGACAAACAAGGTGCACATTTATAGCAGAAGCGTATCGCTATAAGACCAACTGGGCCTTTAACGTCACACCACTGGCTCATTTTGAATTTGTTTTCTAATTCTTTGCTCCAAGTTCCCCCCTGCTGCCCGCTGCTGTTGTGTTTTTTCAGTTTTTTGTTGTTTTTTTTTTTCCCCGTGGGCCTTTATACCTGAATATTGACTACACAGTGACAGCAGGTGACATTGAACATTTGTCATTGTCATGCATCTGTGCATTAGCGAATAGGAAGCAGCCTCACACCTATGGCAGAACGTCTTAAACGATGAAGGTTACAGAAATTGTGAAGGAAAACCCGCTGATTCAGGGCAAACAAATAAAATGGAGCAAACGTCCTGCCTCGGATGGCGCGAGGTGTCTGCATTCCGGTGGCACACATACAGAAAAACAAAGCATATGACTGGGAAAATAATCTGTCTCAAGCATTTTATTTCCCAGAGGTATTTGCCTCCTTTTGTCTGGGCTGTTAAAGGTCTGAAATAATGTTCCCATCAGAAGTTCAATGTTGCATATCCATGCCAGTTGGTCCAAGGACTTGTTATGATGGTAATGACCTGCTTAAATGTGATTTTTGAAGGGAACATTACAATGGCTACCAGCACACCTGCAGGGAGACGTATTATCACATTTTCTTCAAACCAATTTGCTCTTTTAATTTAAAGGTGCACTGGCCCATTTCGATCCCTGACACTTATCTGCAATCATAAGCATTTCACCAAATGGCAGATAGCTGGAGAAACCGAGCAGACATTACAGGTGTTGGTTACAAAGCTGTTTTTGTAAGCATATTACACCAAACTTCACTTGATTAATGTGTTATTCCTGGAATAATTAAATTGTACAAATAATCGAGTTTGCTCTCGTCTTTAACTAAGGGGCTTGTTAAAACAAAGAGCGAAGAGCAAGGAGGCAAAGCAAGAGCCGGCTTCTTATCGTGTGTACTTAAAGAGCAGAGGCCTCCCATCGGGCCTCGCCGACACCTGCCTGTGAACTCGAGAAGAAGGCGGACCACTCTGCCACCCCCCAGAACCCTCGTGTGATGTCTTCACCTTCGGCGGCAGCAGCGTCCATCCTGTAAACTTGGAACAGAAGAGGGGATGGCCTGCGGGGGGACACGTGGGGGTCCTGCAGCGGTGCCTTGCATGTTTCGTCCTCAGTGGCCTTCTCTCTGCTACCCAAATCCACCGCAAGCCTTCACTGAACTTCTTCTGACTAACCTACCGACTATGGTGGCGCATTTCTGGTTTCTTTCTTTTTCCACACAAAGCTCTTGGCTTTTGGTCTTTGTGGCCGGAAAGGGGAGAGAAACCCGTCAGGCCGGTCACTTGGGGCGGTCTATCCCTGGAGGGGGTACTGGGGGTCACACGCAGATATTTTGACAGTTCTAGCATTTTCACTTTGTGATTTTATATTACATGACTTCAATTACACCTGACAAATAAAATTTACAGTTTACTTAAAACTGTTTCCAGGGCGAGATCCAACCTGCGAACACTGCAATCGAGCTCCAGCCTCACTTGGCCACATTAACGTCATTCTGGACCCAAAACTTTAAGGGCCTTTCAGACAGCCTGGGGGTCCCAGTCCCTCCTAATCCACTAAGAGCTGTGTGTGGGGGGCAACCAGAGGGGCTTAAAGGGGAGAAGGACAAACAAACTGGGATCGCCTTCACTACGCTATTGGCAACTCTCCTCTTGTAAGTCAGCGGGTAACTGATGTTTTATATTATTTGAAATTGGAAAAAATCAGATTGTCACTCAGAGGGTCTGTGCAGAACGTCTTCAAAGCCTGGCAGGGTCTGATCAGTAATAATATTTTAGATAGATAGATAGATAGATAGATAGATAGATAGATAGATAGATAGATAGATAGATAGATAGATAGATAGATAGATAGATAGATAGATAGATAGATAGATAGATAGATAGATAGATAGATAGATAGATAGATAGATAGATAGATAGATAGATAGATAGATAGATAGATAGATAGATAGATAGATACTAGTAAGCTCTTAAAGCACTGAGGAAGCAGATTCTCTTCCCATTTCTTTGTCTTCTCCATTTCTCTTTATCTGCCTATGAAACTCATCAATTTATCTATTTTTAATAGCTTTAAGTCTTTCTCAGGGGTGGGGGTTGATTTGTTTTCAATCCTATTTTTTGTAAAAATTGATCTGTTTGTATGGAATGATGACAATAAAATCAATAAAATTAAAAAAAAAAAAGAAGATACAGAAAAACGGGGCCACAATGACGTGCAGCCACTGCGTCTGAGCCCCTCCAAAATCCTCAAGGGTGGGTTTGTGCCCACATATGGGTTTGTGCCCCTGGACTAAATAAGTAGGACTTTGCTGGCATTGGCATGCTAAGGATGAGAAATTTAAAAACACGGATATAATCCACTGCTGTTGGTCAAATGTGGTGATTCTGTAAAGTGCCAGTTAGGTAAACAGTGCCCCCAATCCCCCAACACCCACCCCCTTATTCCTTGGCACTCCATCTCCATCACTCATTCACGGCTACACAGCATGGCGCCGTTTGCCTGCTACAGCAGCAGCTGACTGCACAAAGCACCGAGCTAGCAGAACAGGCTGGCATGGCAAGGGCACACAATTACATCATGTGGCAGATGGTCAAGCAGCTTGCCCAACCATGAAAATCTCAACCCCTGCAGTAGGCACTCCCCAACGCCGCTCAAGATGTAGCAGACACATCAGCTTCTCAGTTGAACATGTCAGTTGCCGTTGACACAAGGGCATATATGTCTCCCTTAATCAGGGATGCGCCGTAAAGTAGAAGGGCCGCTGGAAATCTGGAACGCCATCCCTCCTCAGCACGACTCATGGCGCTCAGACTGGGCGTGGCGGGCACTGCCAGGCAGAGGCTCTTCATGGGCTGGGCATTTGGAAAGGTCAGCAGGACAACCACATGTCAAAAAAAGGCTTCTTGGTGATTTTTAAGACGCTCCCCACCAAAGCCACGTCCCCATGCCTCAGCAGAAGGCGGCACACGTGTGGTCAGGTGGCACTTGAGGAGTCTGAGAGGAGCTGCTGGGCCAGACGTGTGCATTTATCCTCCTCACGGGCCCTGGCCAGCCGACCGGTATGTGTCAGCGTTCCCCGGGTTCGAGGAGGTCTGCTTAATCTTGGTGCTGCTTTACAAATATTCTTAGTCACGTTATGTTATGGATTCTGATTTGGGGATTTGCTTTGTCGCCAACTGGCTTGGATTTCTGGTTTTCCACCTCATCTTCAGATTTTCTGTTTTTGACCCCCCACTTCCCATAGAGTACTGTTTATAGTTTAAGTTCTTCGGGTCAGTTTGCTCTTTTCTCCTTCTTCTGTTCTTCCTTTTTGAATGTTAGCCATAGGAAATTCTTAAATATAATGAAACTTTGTTTTTGCTCTCCCTTGTGGCCAGATGTTTCACAGTTTCCGTTTCGTACTTTCTGGACGTTTTGAACGTTTAATATTTAAGAGCCTGCCATTCCAGTTTGGCGCAAGGCTGCCTGGCGTGAGGCCTGGACTTGGTGTGCTTCCTTTGAGGCCTATGATATTATTTATCTTGATTTTCAGAAGGCCACAGAGACTAAACAAAGTGGGAATTCGGGGTGCCATGTCTAGGCGGGTACAAAATTGGCTCAAACACAGGAAGCAAAGGGTTAAGGTGAGGGGACCTGCATCAGAATTGGGTGATGTGGACTCCTGCAGGGGGCAGTGTTAATACACGTATGAATCTAAACGGTCTGATAAGAATATAATCAACACACCGGTGAAGTCTGCAGATGGCAGAACAACTTGGACAGCACGGAGGTTTGGGCACAGACGAAATGTGACGTCAGAGACTGTAAAGAAGTGGAATACACAATGGGTGGTCTAAGACCTGAAAGTTCACCTTATGAGAAGGAGCTGGGAGTCCTAGAGACTGGTCACTGCCCACAGTCACAGTCGAGAAGGCTAATAGGATGTTGGCTGGTATAGTGCCCTGCCTGGCGAGGCCTCCCCTGGGGTCCTGGGTGCAGCACTGGGGGCAGGACAGAGGAGAGCAGGACGGAGAGGTTATGGCGAGAGTGAAGGAGACGAGCCTTTTCAGATGAAGCCATTGGTGACTGAGAGGAGACCTGACTGAAGTGTTTAAAATTAAGATGGAGGTCAGTCCGGAGGATCGAGTTCATCGAGAACACAGCTGGGAACTTGTTAAGAGCAGAGTTTGGACACATGTTAGAATGTTTATCTTCACACGGAGAACCACAGGAATAAATGGCCAAGTAGTGTGTTGGAGAGCAGGACTTGGTGGACCTTGAAATCACCACAAAGCCAACGTGAAGATGATGGATGTGCCTGAAGAGCGGCACGGCCTGTTCTGGTCCCAAAGTTTCTAATGCGCTTAAAGACTAGCTGGAGTGTAATCGGCAGGATACGTCTCTTTAATAGGTGACAGCCTGGAGATCTAAATAGAATGATGGTGGGATATCATTGATTTACAGAATCGGCTCAACACTCTGATTCACACTTTAAAAGTATAAAAGTCAAGCACTGGGAAGGTGCGTTCAAAACCGTGACCAGAGTTTTATTTACCATGCCAGGGCAGCACTGGGCCATCAGGAGCAAAGGCGATCGACCAAAGCCAAGCCAGGGCAGCGATCTGAGCCTGCAAAACACGTCGTAAACGTGGAGCAAAACCCAACGGTGAAACACACCACAACCCAAATGAACGGGGCTTGCAGGTCCGTCCAAAGCTCTAAACAACACAGTACGTTCTTCTTACGATTCCAGACCTTCAGTATGAGTTCCTCTGTATGTGCCGCTATCATAAAAATGGAAAAAGAAACAAAGAGGATTATTAGCAATTTGTTCAAGGGATCATCTTAAATCAAAGAGCACTTATTAATTAGGTGGGTGCTTTGTGTTTGTTAAAAACGGCAGGAAACACCACGCCGTCTCCGGCCTGGGACTGAGCTGGTTGAAGGTGGTGGTCTGAGCAGGCCTGTCCCTAACCAGGTCCTTCACGTTCAGCCAGGGTCCTTGACCTGGACTTATTTATTCATTTCTGTCTCTTCTTTATTTAAGACATATTATATAGTTTTTACTCTTCTGCCATTCATTCTGTTTTTGTTTCGCCTTTCTGTAAAATTAAATCTACTCTCCAGCAATTCTTGGAAAGGATTTTGCTCACCTTGGATTATTTAAGTTATTGATTTATTTAATGTTTTTGACAGAGTCATTATGTTATTGTAAAAAGGGGAGAACAAACCTTAAAATGTCACCCGCCAGACCAGGACTTCTCTAAGTCAAACTTGTCTAAAACAGGCCTCACCCCAGTCAGCCTTAACCCAAGATTAAAGTCTGGGCCTTCTGGCCTGCACAGACTGAAATGGGGCTCAGGTTTTAAAAGTTCAAAAACGCTTTAATGCCCCTCAAGGTAAAGAATGGTCATAAAGACAATAACAAAACAATGCTCCATGTATTTAAACCATTTATTTAATCAAACATTGAAGAAAAATGAGGAAAAAGGGTGCAAAGAAGACGAGTCCAACATCAAGAAATCGAAACACAATGAATGGAACAAAAATTCAACAAGCAGAAGAATCCAAAAAATACTCACAGCGTGCGTTTAACTCCACAAACCAAAATGACACTCGGCTGGGGGGCTTCAGCCTCCTCAACCTGCGTTTATAGGTGCTGGGTGGTCTGTGACATCAGATCTGTGGCATTTCTGGAACTTCAGTGGCACTGAGCTGTCCACAATGACAAGTAATAGGCCACTGTTGGATATAAGATAGAGTCTGAAGGAAATGGCCAGAAATCTTTGAGCCCACACTGGCATTTCTCCATCAGCTGTTTGTCTCTCACTGCCTTTGGGACTTTGCACTCCTTAAATGCCGCTCCAGCTTCGATGCCACACTGTCACGATCCTGCACTGACCTTGCAATGAGAGAAGAGACGCACTAACACAGAAGCAACACCCAGCTCCCTGGTGCCATCCATGTGCCTAGACATTAAGTGCAGCTCGACGCTCTCGACGCCATTCCCTGGGCGGCCGTATCATCCGTGCCAGCGCAAGCGTATCTGAGAACAGGAGAGGACGGGTAATGCATTGGCCTGCCAAGCGTCTTGTTCGTTTTCCAGTTTAACTCTGCTGAATGACTCAGAGCCTTTTATACTGGCCTTGGCATCTCAGCTGCCGCCTGGGGGAGTCTCTTTAATTAGAGATGGGAAGCAACTCGCAATTAACACAAGGGAAGTCAATGGAAAACGAAACAGCAAAGGCAAAAGAAAAAATGGATAAAAAACAAACAAACAAACAAATAAACACCATGAAAAAAAAAAAGTAAGATAGACGGACACATATGAAAGGCACTATATAATACAAAGTGAGAGCAAGGGGGTGCTATCAGATAGATAGATAGATAGATAGATAGATAGATAGATAGATAGATAGATAGATAGATAGATAGATAGATAGATAGATAGATAGATAGATAGATAGATAGATAGATAGATAGTGTAGTAGGCAGGATTAGATAGACAGACAGACAGACAGACAGACATGAAAAGCACTGTATAATAATGACACGCGTGTGTATAGAGGACAGCTTAACGGCTCTGGAGAGGGTAATTCCCTGCCACGCCAGGGGTTGGCGCTGTGTCTTAATGCCTTTTCTTTCCCTCCCTTTGATTGTTGATTCATGTGACCAGCTGAGCAGACCTCACTGGCTGTCACAGAGTTGCAGGACATGTAAAGGATGTCATGTCTACCCCATTGAAGGAGCGCAGTCTGCTCTGTTATCTTAAAGCGTTAGCAAAAACTTGAGTGAGATTTAGGAAGCCTGTTACTCGAGTTATTATCTTAGTAAACACAATGCATGTTGTGAAATATTAAGAGTAAGAAAAGGACCCACCATGATTTCAAACAAGGCTCACATGCACTTAAAAGGGTCTTTTCTTTGAAATGCGCTCTTGGTGGACTTGACGAGAATTGTGAGAAGTTTACTTAACCTTTCTTATTTATTTTTTATTTTATTTCCTTCATCAACTTGATTGTCGGAAGTTATTAGCAGGCCCATGCATTACGTGTGTGTACGACACATTTGCTCAGACCTTGGGCATGTCAGACATAAACACTTAAATAACTGGGGCCTATGCAAATTAAAATACAATAAATCTGATGTTTCAATATCTGTGACACAGACGGCACGTCAATGACAATAAAGCCGAGTCCTTAACTGATTCCTGCATTTAATTCGTGTACACAACTCACAAGATTTACAATCAGAAACTTTCAAGAACTGGATATCCTTGAACTTAAGACTTTACAATTGGGGTTTTTAATTATTAAGCAAAATACAACTGGTGATAGGAAAAGTGTTCACTTTTATTATTATTTTTTGCTTATTTATTCAAATTCACATCACATTGTTTCTTTTTATTGCACCCATTTGAAGTTAGGACTGCAGTCCCCCAACCAGCATCAGACCCACATGCCAGTCGCTGTCTTCTTCTCTTCAGCAGTTTTGTGGAGCTGGCAAAGTGAAAAGAAAGCACCCTGGTAAAGTCACAAGGCGGGCGCCATTTATGGGCGGGGTCAAGACCTTCACGTTACCAAAAAGGCGGAGCTTAGTATGTAATGCCAGCCCTAAGGAATGCAGTTAGACAGACAGACAGATAGATAGATAGATAGATAGATAGATAGATAGATAGATAGATAGATAGATAGATAGATAGATAGATAGATAGATAGATAGATAGATAGATAGATAGATAGATAGATAGATAGATAGATAGATAGAATGTATTTTATTTGTGCCCAGAGGTAAGTTTGGCTTTATACATGAAGCTCTTTCAATAAATAAATACAAACAGGTAGATCAGTACAACTAAATATAATTACTAAACACACACCATGAATGATTCTAAATCAAGTAAATATTCAAATGAACCACAAAACATCTGAGCTGGCAGTGTCGGTCCCTGAATGGCACTAACTGGGCACATCGCAGTTGGCATAAAGGAGCCCCAGTGGTGTTTCTTGACACACACAGAACACAAAAACAGAGGGCCAGAGAATCAGGAAACCTTCAGGCCAAAGACCAGAGCTGTCGATGATTTCATTTCATTTATGTCGTTAAATAATCCAAGTCTACAAAGCAAAAGTTAAAAGCCCTAAGCAGTCGGTAAATCAAAAGCCCAAGAAACAAAACCAAAGGGTGAAAAACTAAAGCGTTAGGAGAGGAGAGGAAAACAAGAATGCCAAGGAGGAGCCTGGGAATTCGGAGTAAAGGGACCGACGCAAAATTATAAATGATATTAAAAAAAAGAGCAAGAGAAAGAAAGAGAGGATGAATACGTGAAGCGACACACTCACCCCAAGGCCAAGCACTCTGCCAGTAAATCACATTCAACTTCCGTCCTGTTCTGTTGAAAAGCACCATCCACAGTTCCTAAGATGGCGTGGCGGCACAGTAGTGCCCGGGTCTATACGCGTGTGACTACGATGCCAGCCTCCCCATAGCGCACTCAACCTTAACATTAATGGAAAGAGGACGTCAGAAGAACACACAAAACCTTTGGTGGTCCTACAGAGAATTTACTTTTCATCTTCTGAAGTTTGGAGCGTACTGCGTATTATTTCTCGATTAAACTGAATAACCTTGGGATGATTTGGGCTCATTTTCATTTTTTTTCCTGATAGTTCTGAACTTTTTAATTCCCATTACAGTTTTTTTTTGTTGCTCCACTTGTGTCTCTTTTGTTTTCCCAAAGTGCCGCCATTGTGTAAGTTCTTTGTGGACGCCCAGAGGTCATGACCTGTGATGTCATTGGAGTGACAGTATGAAGGTCACACTTGCCAGTTATGTGAGATGGCAAATTCCATTCGACTTTTTTGTGTCTGTTTTAATTTAGTTTTGAACTTTCTGGTTTAGATTCATTGCCGTTGTCTTCTGCAATGTTGGCGGCCATCTGTGTGTGTGTGGCTTTAGCATTCGGGTTAACGACTTCCTGGTTTCCAATGCAACTTGTTTATTTGACTACATTTCATCTGTTGCTGTTGTCTCAGCAAGCTGACTCATTTTTAAAAGGTAACTGGGAGAAAAGACAAAAGACAAAAAAAGAGAAAAGGGTCCAGACTGGGAGATCGAGAAAACTGAAGTACGAAAACAAGAAGCGAGAAATCAGAATAATGAATGGAGCTGAAGTCAGAAAAGCAGACATCAAAACAATGAAGAAAGCAAGCAGCTTGGATGAGCAGACAGGAATTGGGCAACCTTTAAACCCCATCGTTGGGGGTCACGACCCTGGGGGACACACCCCCTGGCAACAGGGAAGCTACCTAGACAGCGGAACACAATGTGGTGACCAAGAATGAAGCAAAATATCCAAAATGTGTAACATCTGGTCACAAATCAAATCCAAAAAACCCTCAGGTGTCCCCAGGAAGAAAAGATGGTGGGTGTGACACCAGTTAATAAGTGAGACGGACGGATGTGAAAGGCGCTATATAACAGACAGACAGACGGACAGACGGACGGATGGGTGGACAGACAGAACTTTACTTGTCCCTCCCAGCTCAGGCTCATCGTGGAAGGAATGCCCAGTGATTGAGATCCTGAAAGGCCTTCAAGCCAGTTAAGCTGCACAAGGCTCCTCGCCGCCGGCCCCCCACAGCCCCCCGTGTTTATCTTCTACAATATATATGCATTATAATAACTTCTGGAAATAGGGCCTAATACACTTCAAACGCACCGGAGGCACTGTTCTCCATAAATATGCATAAATACATTTTTAGAATGTTTTCTGAGTTCCTAACACCAGACGAAAAGGAAAGGTCAAAAAAAAAAAATCAAACAAGTAATCTTCAGCGAGTAGAAGAAACAAAACAGAGACGCGAAAGTGAAATGCAATGAGAGCACCCAGCCAGTGCAGAAACCTCATTTCTCTTTTCTTCTTCAGATCCTGTTTTGTGCTTTAAAGAAAAGCAGGGCCTGTGTGGTGTGTTTGATCAGCTGGGACACACACACACACACACACACACACGTCTGTTTTATGGAGGGGCTCCAACAGGTTGGCGACTTTGACCAGACTGTCTCATATGTCAAAGTTAAGAGTAAGGTCACACAAAGCTGTGACGAAGGCCACATGAACTGATTCTGTACGATCAAACCTGAGTGGAGTTTGATGAGTGAAGCAGATTGTAGTCTCAGCAGTGTTGGTGGTAGACAGGCCCTAATAGCAGGAGAGACCACCACCTCTTCTGCTCCTCAGTGTCCCCCATTCCTCCACGCACTCCCATCTGCCTGGTCCTCCGCTGCTGGCTTGCACTGCTGACTTACGCCAGCCACCTGAGGTCCATGGAAGTGCCATCTGCTTGGTGAGGCGATCCAAGGCAGGGTCCTCTGCGAGGCTTGTTGGTGCGAGTGATCTGTGTGTGATCTGTGAGTGATCTTCATGTGATCTGCATGTGATCTGCGTGTGATGTTCATGTGATCTGCGAGTGATCTGCGTGTGATCTGTGAGTTAAGTTCATTAACCAGTGGGATTTGTACTTCAGCTTAGTGGGTGAATTGACGCCCACTCTGCACCCCCCCAATGTTTCTACTGTTATGATCTTTGGGTTTTTATTAATTTTTTGTGGGGTGCCTTATATTTGTGTAGACAAAATAGAAATCCATTATTTAGGGTCAAGATCTTTAAAAACATTTTAAAAATAACCAAAATAAAGAATGCATTTTAAATGAGATACTAAATATTCAAAGAGAACCAAAACCTGAGAGGAAGATAAAGCAGAAAATCCGAAAGCCACAAAAGTCACAAGTGGAAGATCCAAACGAGGCCGGCGTGGAGCGGAGCGGCACTCAGATTACTTTGTAGCTGTGGTTTATTTCACGAGATTTGAGTAAAACTCCTCGTGTTTGGGACACGGCAGCACATAACTGGACGCGTGTCAGAGGGTCTCCTGATCCTGATTGCTGCCATCTCCATAGACTCCAATTCTATCAGAACTTTGATTTCTCAGTTCAGCAGGGAATCATGAGATTCCAAATCACAAGCGGCATGTAAGAATATCATTTCTGGGCGGCGTATTCCTTTAAGTGAGATTTCCTCTAATTGTTTTTTGTTTTAATCTCAATTTCTGTTTCCTGGGATTCTTAAGTTAAACGGCACTCAAACGTCGCTGCTTTTTCAAATCATTTAATATTCTAAAAGTCAACCCAGCGTTATTTATAGTGGCTGCTAAGAGCTGTAGAGGACAGTAAGAAACGTCAGATAATCTGACTTGCTATCCAAGTTTTCTTACAGTGGATGCTGCATATACGTTCAGTCATCTATTGTAGTGCTGCCAAAAGGATGTCGATGGCCCATCTGGTGCCACATTGCAGGCATCGGCGCATGCCAGTGCCGCTCAGTGTGAGCCGTCCAGCCGCACTGTCCTGAACGAATGCTTCCTTGAAAAGCAAGCGTTTGAAATTTTGGCTGCCAAAAGATTCCATTAATCTCTGGAATGCGCATTTCTCCGCTCAAATCCGTGTGTGTAGTTAAGCCTATTTTCTACCGACACATGGTATACTTGGCATGTATATTTGCGTAAATTAAGTACACGTTTCAGAAGTGAGGACAATGAGCCCTTTATTGAAATATGACTTCATGCATTCATAGATTTCCACCCCTTTATCCTGCTCTTTCAGTAACAACTGGGTGGTCCCCCATGTTTGCGCACACACCATAAACTCCTATAGACCCAACAGTCACGTGGTGAGTCGCCAAACATGCCCGTCATGCCACCAGAGGGCACGGACACTGTAATCTTCAGCTATGAATGACAGCATGGACCCCGTTCACACGTGTGAGTCGAGAAAAATGAAGATGTCACCAGCTAATGTCGTCGACACCACCCGCAATCGGTAAAATTCAGGAGCAGAGCCAGCATTCAACATATGTTAATGCTCAGCAGGCCCAGGGCCGCCTCTTCATGTAACACATTCAAACGTATGCGCTGAATCTGTCAAGAAGGGAAGAAAAGAACATGCAGCAGATGACAGTGGTGGTGCGGCAAACGCGCTACGTAAAAGACCCTGTCAGGTGCCTTCCCTCTTTATATTAGCGGGCTAAATCATTCAATCATCGCAGAAAACCTGTCAGCGGGCGAGAGACCCCCCCCCCTCGGCGCTTCCCCTGGGATATCGCTCATATACACTTGACTCCTATTTTTAGCTATAGTGACTTCATCTGATGGGGTCTTTAATTATGAGGCGGGCACTTCGTCACTGAGACAATAGAGGGACCCGTCCATACTGCTCTTGTCTTGTTCAGCATCCAAATTAAACGGGGTGAAGTGGGATAAGAACAATCTGTCAGTCGATGGAGCCCCTCAGAACCAAAGTGCATTGAGGCTCCCCAGGCCTGACGCCATGTTCTGTTACCTCAGGACATCAGGATGTCTGTTGTCATACTCAGTAGACGAGCCGGAGATTACTAAGGTGCAGCCCAAGGAACTTCGGTCAACGGATTCAGTCGGTTTTACTACCCAATTGCCACCTCATCGAAGTGATTTTTGGGTAATGTTAAAAGAACTTCTGCAATAGATAGATAGATAGATAGATAGATAGATAGATAGATAGATAGATAGATAGATAGATAGATAGATAGATAGATAGATAGATAGATAGATAGATAGATATGAAAGGCGCTATATAATAATGATAGATAGATAGATAGATAGATAGATAGATAGATAGATAGATAGATAGATAGATAGATAGATAGATAGATAGATAGATAGATAGATAGATAGATAGATAGATAGATAGATAGAATGTATTTTATTTGTGCCCAGAGGTAAGTTTGGCTTTATACATGAAGCTCTTTCAATAAATAAATACAAACAGGTAGATCAGTACAACTAAATATAATTACTAAACACACACCATGAATGATTCTAAAGCAAGAAAATTCAAAAGATCTTTATTTGGGAGGAATATGGCTTTTTATTAAAATTCAATCAATCAATCAATCAATCAATCAATCAATCAATCAATCGATCGATCGATCGATCGATCGATTGATCGATCGATCAATCAGTAATATTTTTAAATTACGACAATCAACAAACTTCTCTCAGTTAAACATGAGAATGACTAGAAAGCATGAGAAGCAAGCCACCCTCATTGTAAATCCATTCCTATGTTGGCTTTGTTTTTTTCCAGCTTTACAGCCGGTGACATTCCACAACAAAGAACATGTGAGTTTGAGAAGCCAGATGACTCTAAATCCGTCAGAAATACGTTTTGCTTTAGAAGTTAAATATTTTGGAGCAGTGAGGAGTTGCTCTCAAGAGTTTCTCCCGGTAAATACGAACCACTCAAGAGGCGGTGAAGCGGGACAAATAAAATGTACAGAAATGGCTTAAACAAATCCTCTCCAATGACATTTTCAGTGTCCTCCAATGAACTGCAGCTCCTTATCTTTAACACTAGAATTACCAGAGCCTACGAGAAAACTCGTAAATCCGGCCCACCTTAAATCCATTCTCACCTCTCCGCCAGCGTCTTTTGTCCTGTAAATGTGTCGATAACAGCAAGCAGCCTGCTATCCCATCTCCCGGCCCACCGCCGCAGTTCAATTCGCAAAGAAGTTTCTCGGTGCTCAGAGTTTATCTTCGAGTGAAGTGCTGGAGCTTTAAAAGCTGTAAAAAAGTACATCGTCATTTAGAACACATGCATTTCATGTGTGTTCAGTGTCATCAACAATCTGTGTTAAAACATTTTTAGCATAGAAATGCTTTTCATGTTTTGATAATAATTGACAAAATGTAGACATGAAATGTATAATGTGTGAAGCCAGAAT
Organism: Erpetoichthys calabaricus; assembly: GCF_900747795.2. Classification (NCBI taxonomy): domain Eukaryota; kingdom Metazoa; phylum Chordata; class Cladistia; order Polypteriformes; family Polypteridae; genus Erpetoichthys; species Erpetoichthys calabaricus. Next base: position 578,025 of record NC_041408.2, on the reverse strand, counting down.
TACAAATATGAAATAAACACTTGCACAAAAGGTACAAATATAACAGAACAAGTGCACTTTTATTCAAGAATTTAACCGAAGAAAAAAGAAAGCAGGTTACGGTAGGCGGTTGATACGCCAGCTTGCGTGGTGCTTTGCTAAGAACTGCTGACTCCCAATCAAGAGCCAGTCGCGGTTAGTTGACGCAGACTGCTCAGCCAATCAGGGCGCAGCAGGTTTGCCGTGCCTCAGAGACCTGGGTTCGATTACCCGCGGGGGAGAAAGTGTTATTTTTTTTTTCTTTTTAACCTCAAACGGACATAAAATGTATAAATTGGTATGCACTGTCAGTTAATGTGATTGTTATATTTTCATGGTGGATGCTCCTTTTAAAATATTTTTTAACAATTGAGATGTTTCTGTTCTCTTTCTCTGATCTGAGTTCAGCTCTCTTATTGCGCGTCTTTATGTGAAAACTGCAGTGTCAGATCGGGGTGAGCGTGAATGCAACCGAGAGAATAAAACTGAATAAAAAAATGATAAACTTTACAAGTACCCTACATTTACAGCGGCGGTTACAGACTCAAATGAAATGTATGCTTTTATTGTATAATAGTAACAATAAGAACAGCTCACTGCTCAAAACGTTTATTTTGGGAGACGTTAAGATTCAAACCTGGGATCTTCTGAATTGAAGTCGGCAACTCTAACTCTTGGAAAAAAAGTGCTTTTCTATTTGTATCTTTTGTGAAAGTGCTTATTTGATATTTGGACTTCAGTCTTCACACATTATACACTTCATGTCTACATTTTATTGTTAGTACTAATACATGGAAAAAGTTTGTCTTTTAGGTATGTGTTCAACATTTCTGTCATCCTACACTTACACAGATCTTTGTTAACACGGAACACACGTGAAATTCATGCGTTCCGAATAACAATTTATTTTTTAGCCTATTAGGTACCTGACTCCCTGATAAACAAGGCTTCAGTTGGGAGAACGTTTTTTGCCGTTTTTCCGGCAGTGGGGGAGATGGTGTAGCAGGCTGCTTGCTGCTTGGGATTATCGACACATTTACAAGACAAAAGAGCTGAACGGAGACGTGCGAGTGGATTTACAATGGACCGGATCTACGAGTTTTCTTGTAAGCTTTGGTAATTCTAGTGTTAAGGAGGTAAATAATAATTTGGAATTTACAGAAAGACAGAAGTGATGTAAGGATTAAAAAGGCTGAAATCAAATAAAGTGCCAGGATGTTATAAAGTTGATCCTACATACTGCCCTGTACATAAACTCACCTCTGAAAGACACAAACAAGGAGAGCAGGCCATCTGAGAGAACGCTGGTCGTCATAGAAGCAAATATTCAAGAAAAAGCCAAGCAACGCGCCTGAAGAATGGGCGCATTTGAGAAGAGTCATCTTGTAATTTCATGTGTTAGTTAGGCCTCAGTGTGGAAGCGACAGACGTATGCGATGAGTGAAGTGTGTGCTGAAGGAGACGAGAGAAGAGGAGATGACAAAGCAGGTCTACGACAGCAAAACTCGAGATGAAAACAAAACAAAAACTAACATCCTACTTAGTCAAGAAAAGAAAAGCTGAGAACCAGTGGTGTCCTGATTTTCCTAAAGCTTGTGTTTGCTAGGATTATGATTTACTAGCAAAATACCCGCACTTCGCAGCGGAGAAGTAGTGTGTTAAAGAGGTTATGTAAACATATATATACATATCTACATATACACATATCTACATATATACATATATATACATATATATATACATATACACATCCACATATATATATACACACATATCCACATATATATACACATACATATACACACACATATATACATATACACATACATACATAGTGCGTTGTAACACGGGCTGTGATTGTTACATGGGAGGGAGACGACAAATCACAGCTTCCCGCTTTCTAATCGGGCCTGTGATTGGTGCTTTGACTGAGGCCCAGATCCCACAGTATCTCCCCTTAGGAGAGGCATTAGGCAAGTGTAATTGATTAGCGGTGCTGCAAGTTTAGCTTTACACCTGTTTTTAAGGCTTATTGACTGAAAGGGGCCTTCATGAAAAAACTTAGGGCTTTGCTACAGGATACACCCTCCACAAGTTAAGGAAGTAAAAATAAAGGTATATATTTCTGTTTTATTTAAACCATTTAAGTTTGTATGCGGGCGGTATGGTGGCGCAGTGAAAGGTGCCAGTTAGGAGACCCGGGTTCGCTTCCCTGCGTGGAGTTTGAATGTTCTCCCCATGTCTGTCTGGGTTTCCTTCGGGTACTCCGGTTTCCTCTCACAGTCCAAAGACATGCAGGTTAGGTGCATTGGCGATTCTAAATTGTCCCTGGTGTGTGGGTGTGTGTGGGCTGGCACCTTGCCCGGGGTTTGTTTCCTGCCTTGTGCCCTGTGTTGGCAGGGATTGGCTCCTGTATTTAGGATATAGCGGGTTGGATAATGGATGGATGGACATTTGTATGCATAGCCCCATTTGCCCGTTTTCGTTTTTTTTCTTTCTTCAGTAATATTTCAGTAAACCCGGAGCTTGTCGGTTCAAATCCTGGTACTGACACCACTGTGTGACCCTGAGGAAGTCACTTCACCTGCCTGTGCTGCAAAAAACAAAAGTAATGTAACAAAATTGTACCTCAGATGTTGCAAGTTGCTGGAATAAAGGCATAAGTCAAATAGAAAAAATGTATTATACACATAGGAACTATTCATTTATTTTCAGTTAAGTCATCTGCAGCAAACCTTTATAAATGAGGGTTTCTCCTTTTTAGATAGTGCAAACTGTTTCTTCTTCATTGAGGTTTTCTCTTGGAGAGCTTTTTTCATTTCATTGAAAATTAAATCAGCAGCTGCCAAAATATGTAGCTTTCTTATTAATTTTTCAACATTGTGTAAAATAACTTTATAAAGTAACATAAAAGGTTTAAATACTGGTTATCCTTTTACACTAAAATATTACTAAAGAGATACAAAAAAAGTAAAATGCATATGTTGTTTTTCTTTAAGGAGATTAAATATTACTGAAGAAAGAAAAAAAAAAAACTAAAACAGCCAAATGGGGCTATGCATACGAACTTAAAAGGTTTAAATAAAACAGAAATATATACCTTTATTTTTACTTCCTTAACTTGTGGAGGGTGTATCCTGTAGCAAAGCCCTAACTTTTTTCGTGAAAGCCCGTTTCAGTCAATAAGTCTTAAAAACAGGTGTAAAGATATTGACAATAAGCTACGCAAACCCACCAAGACATGGAATCGTTTAAATCAAGGCGCGAGTCGAAAAACACCATCCCATACTATTAGTTAACGATTAACACATTTCTATATGTATTGTAAGCATACAATACAACTGATAATATGTTGTGCTTATTTATCTGGTGTACCGTCATTTTTGCGCGTTTAACGGCTGAAATCCAACGTGGTTTGTGCCCTTCAGAATGAAAACAGTTAGCATTTACCTTTTTAATAAAAGGCGAGCTTTAAAGCCTGAGAAATCACTCCGTAAATGCACAAGTTTAATTGCACATGTGTTAACATGTATGCTTACACAGTATTAAAAGACACTCAACAATTAACGTCATTTACCTTCGTTCCCAAGTTTGAGTCGTGCTGTAAATCTCTTCCTTGTTTTCAGTTCATGTGATTACGTAGGAGGCGTGATGACGCGTTACGTGACTCCCCCTCCTCCATTACAGTATATGGACAAAAAAGAGGTTCCAGTTATGACCATTACGCGTAGAATTTCGAAATGAAACCTGCCTAACTTTTGTAAGTAAGCTGTAAGGAATGAGCCTGCCAAATTTCAGCCTTCCACCTACACGAGAAGTTGGACAATTCGTGATGAGTGAGTCAGTCAGTCAGTCAGTCAGTGAGTGAGTGAGTGAGTCAGTGAGGGCTTTGCCTTTTATTAGTACAGATATATATATATATATATATATATATATATACATACATATTACGATTGTTATAGTTCTCTTTGTATACCACGTTGTCAGTTCAGCACTCCGGTTGTAATATGACCAAGCCGTGCAAGCACACTCTTGAGAATGCAACGTATAGTTGTACAGGAGAAAAGCAATCTTGCCTCAAATCAATGGCAACCTTTTGTAGGTCTATGAACTTAATTTAAACTTTAGGTTTACGCGGTGCTTTGTTTCCGACGTGCTGTGTTCAGTCAGTTCACAAGAGCTGCTCTCTTGTATGATGTTGCGATGTCTCGTTTATACGTCGTGTCTTCTCATTAAACTTGTATCTCGCGAATATGGTATTGCAAACGGCAGCGGGAGCGTTTCTATAAACTTAATTTAAACTAACAGTTTACACCGTGCTTTGTTTCCGCAGTAGCGAAGTGATCACTCCTGCTGCGTTCAGTCAGTTCACGTGAGCCGCTCTCTTGTGTGATTTTGCGATGTCCACGGCTTTATTTAATGTTAGCTAAGACCCGGCACTTCAAAGTTTCTCGCTACAGCAATTTTAACTCCATTACAAAGTGATCCAAATTTCGTTTATACCTCGTGTCTTCTCATTAAACTTGTATCTCGCGAATATGGTATTGCAAATGGCAGCGGGAGCGTTTCTATAAACTTAATTTAAATTTATGGTTTACACCGTGCTTCGCTTCTTATTGTTTCGCTGCCTTCTCAATTGTGTAATGAATGTTTTCATTAGGGCTCTCTGGGTACATACTGCATTCACAGTCAGTTCACGTGATTACGTGGGAGGCGTGATGACGCGATACGCAACTCCGCCTCCCACGGCCAGCGAGCTGCAGTCCATTACAGTATATGGACAAAAAAGAGGTTCCAGTTATGACCGTTACGCTTTGAATTTCGAAATGAAACCTGCCTAACTTTTGTAAGTAAGCTGTAAGGAATGAGCCTGCCAAATTTCAGCCTTCCACCTACACGGGAAGTTGGAGAATTAGTGATGAGTCAGTCAGTCAGTCAGTCAGTGAGTCAGTGAGGGCTTTGCTTGAATTTCGAAATGAAACCTGCCTAACTTTTGTAAGTAAGCTGTAAGGAATGAGCCTGCCAAATTTCAGCCTTCCACCTACACGGGAAGTTGGAGAATTAGTGATGAGTCAGTCAGTCAGTCAGTCAGTCAGTCAGTCAGTGAGTCAGTGAGGGCTTTGCCTTTTATTAGTATAGATTATTTTTTGTAGTTATTTGTGTTATTTTTTGCTGTTGATAATTGCATTTTATTTTACTTCTCTTGGTATTTTTCCATGAGGACTCTGATGTTGGTGTTTATTTGATTCTCCGTCTCAATCCTGATGATGTTAATATTTTTTAGTGTCGTTATTGTGTGACGACAGGACACCATTTAGTCGTCATGTGAGTTGCCCGGCCTTGCCCATGATGCAGCGCCATCGGATCTCAGAGTTGGCGGACAAAGCAAACTCTTCCTTGGGCTTCTTGCTGGTTCAGCTTGCAGAGCAAGGGCACTGTTGGCACTTGGGCATTGACTTCGGGGCTGCGCTTACCTTTAACTTGCTGTTCTCTCGGACTTTACCAGGTGACTTGTTCGGTCATCTTCTGGTCCTTCTGAAACTCAAACGTAGCCGTGGCAGGGACCCGAGTGTGCCCACCCTACATGAAGGGAGGATTCAGGGCGAGGGTAGGCATGGCATGACACAGTTGGCTCAGACACACAGAGCGGTGGAACCCCTCAGTCCTTTGAGCCCCCTTGTGTTTTACGGTGCTGATAATACAAGACATTTCACCAACGGCCTTGCTGTCAGACTTTGTTTTCTTGTTACTTTTCCTTTCTTTTAAACAGGTGGACATCTTGGGCTCCATCTTGGGCTCCTTCAGAGACGTTTCTTCTATGGGGAGCCTTTGCACGGCTGGCACGGCAAACACAGATATGGACCTGACCTGTCTCTTTCAGACGTTTATAAATATATAATCTTGACTTTATTTGTTTTTATCATACTACAAGGATGCCGTTTCCTTTCTAATATTTCAGGGCCGTTTGGCCTTTTTGTCATCGTTTATTTCTGTCACATTTTTACCGCTCAATTGAACGATTTCCTGGAAGCGGAGGGTGAACTGCGGTGGCTCTCTTTGTCCTAACTGTCACATCAAATGTTTCTGCCGGAGCCTCAGCTCATGTCATGACTCCACCCCGGGTGTGAAAGTTTAGTTTTCTATCAGCCGTAATCCTCAATCGATTTTCAGGTCAGAAGAAGTGAGACGTTGGAGCAGAGCAGGTGGACGGCAGCTCAGACTTCGTTTCTGCCCTTTTTCTTGTTTCTTTATGTTTTTTTGTCATTTGCTGCTGCTTTTCCTTTTCTTCATTGATTCAAGATGGCTGCAGAGCTGTGACGTCACAGTGGGCGTGGCTTGTTGCTCCGTGGGGCGTGGCGGCCATTTTCCCTTATAAAAGCAGGCCTGGTAAGAGGAGAACTTTTCTAGTGCATGTTGGGCTCTCATTTTAAGTAGAAGTTCAACTTTGATTTGTTTGTTCCTTTCTTGATTTTTGAAAGCCTAGTACTTACGTGTGTTTTATTTTGTGTTTGTGCTATTCTGCAAAACTGTGATTGCTAACTGAAAGTGAATTTTAAAACAAAGGAGTAAAATGAGGCGGCCCTGCCAAGTTTAACGGCGGTCAGCCAACACGACAAACTCGATTGAATTCTTGTTTTGTTTTGTTGGGCTTTGGAACGCATTTGTTGTATAAGTTCTGCAAATTCTGTTTGCTTGACTGCATACAGGTTAAAATATGCAGAAAATAAAAGAAAATAAAACCAATCTAATTTTATGGCCCTCTTAAAGCATAAGTCTTATTCTTTCACTGCTGTGTGATTTCATTGGAGGGAGGGAGGGAGGTGACGCCATTAATTACAGCACTCTCTGAATTCCCACTGACCAATTTTACTTGAGCAGCAGCAGAACTCTGCATTTATATGAATTCGTCTGCAAAAATAGAAGAAATTCTTCAATCGCACGTAAACCTACAAAGTGCTGTGCAGTGGTCTGTAAAGCGTCCCCTGCCAACGCTAAAACGAGTGGCCGTTGATGACGAGGACCTCAGATTGCCAGCTAATCCACTGGGTGTTCCATCAAAAACTGCGATTGGCCGGCTAAAGTCAAAGTCTTTAAAGCCTCAACCAATGAAAATTACCGGCCCCACCTTGGGGGGGGGGGGGGGCCCCCTGGCTTTGGAGCGTCATGCTTGTGTGACACTTGAAATCGAAACCTTAAAACACATCTTTTTAACGTTGGTTATATGGCTCCGTTAAACTCTCAAAATCTAATTGGGGTCGTGTAGTGAGAACTTTTGAGTGTCCTTGGGCATCCTGAAAGGTGCTTTTAAATAAAGTTGCTTGTTACTAATATTAATATTCTTATTAAACAGCAGGCGCAATGCAAAAGGGCAAATGTCGACTCCTTCACTGAGTTGGGTTTAATAAAAGCTGAAGGTGGCGATTGTTGAGGAGTCCCTGCTGAGAGACACGTGCGTATGAGAAACGGGAATCACGCGCATGAGCAAACCGCTTCAAAATATGGAAACTCCAGGACACGTCAGAAGATGTCAAGCCAAGCTTACTGTCACATCTCCTCAGTGGAAGGAAACTCGTCATTGGACGTCTCCTCAGACCGCATGGCAAAAATACAATACAAACACATAAAAAAACAGAAATAGTTCGTACGCAACACGTACATCAAAATAATAAGAGCCAATTTGTATTTGCCAGCATTCCATGCCACACGTGCACTCCCTGCTGCTCAGTTCTCAGGAGTGAGCGGCACGAGTTCTGAGTAACAAACGAAAGCGGGCAGGACGGCCGACTTCTCTACTTGTCCCCCGGCAGGCGTTGGGCACAGAAGGCTGTGGACTCGCCGTCCTTGAAGTCGGCAGCGCCTGATGCTTAGGCCAGGGTGGTCCGACAAACCAAAGCAGACCCAAAGAAATCGATGCCCGCATTTCACCTCATAATCCAATAGTCCGATATCATGAACTGTTTGTAATATAACGTTACAGGGACACATGTAAAGCTTTGAAGTTACGGAGCAGTGCCCGAGTGCCATTAACGATAACTAAATGTTTGTTTCTGTTCTTTTTATAATTGTGCTGTTGTTCTGTTTTTCAAACAAGTCCGAGTGCAGCGTAACATTCGGTTGTGTCCTGTGATTGGGTTACGTGTATTGATGGTTGGGTTGTTTTTCATTTTTTTATTTACTTCCTCAATGAGTCCTTTGTTTTCCACTGGGGGTCACCGTTGGGTCTGCTCAGATGTTTCTGTGATTTCGGCTTTCTGACTGCTTTGACCATTGTTGCCATTTTACATGTGAAATTATTGTCTGGTAAGGAATTTCTTGCTGGTCATCGTCTTTGGCGCTCGCCTCTGACCCTACCTGCCCAAGATGAGGTCCATGGAGATCACAAATGTCGAATTCCGATGTTTCCTCGGGATGGGGCTCAGCTCTTAACACAGGTGACACTTTGGGCATGTCGGCCATGGTGGGCTGACAAAGTTTTCGCAGGGATCACCAAGTTTCCTTCATTTTCTACTCACATTTCAAATGGAAGCAGTTAAAAAGGACTGGGGTTTGAATTGCATGCTGGGAAGATGTCATTGCAAAGAAAAATCAAGAGAGGAAATGAAAGGAGCAATGCGACAGTCAATGATATCACGTCCTACAAAGGGATCTTCATACTTCTCCTCCCACCACAAAACCTCCACGTGTTTTAATAAGTGGAACACTGCGGACACGTGCTGCCTCTGTTGAGGGCCGTCACCCTGGTCACCCATGTGTAACTTCCTCAAGAGCTGAATGGATGTTGGCACAAATGAAAATGTGAGGGCCCTTCAAGTAGTCACGCACTGTGCTCTTTGCGCTGCATGTTAATATTAGCATCTCTTACGCTCTGCACGTCAATATCGACATCGTTACCGTTGTTCTCAAAGTCAGGATTTTAAAAATGTCACCGATAAATCCTTTCTAAAACTAAAGTGCTTTAAGTAAAATGTTCTGGCCAGTAAACGGTCGATACGTCAATGAAGTGCCAAGTGAAAGTGGCAAGTGCTCCTTATTTCAGGGGGCGCGTTAATGGTGGACGTTTGGGAAGATCCACTCGAGAATGGATGGTGGCAATGGGGAGCAGTGGTCCGCGCTGGCACCTCCCCCCACCTCAGCCCAGTCACTCGAGTTCTTAAGGAGGCCAGCGAGTACAGACACAAACCCTTGACACATATTTGTAGGAAGTCACTGCACACTGGGGAGATTCCAAAGGACTGCAAAATGGCTAATATGATCCCGCTCTATAAAACGGCTGACTGGGCAGACCCAACTACAGGCCAGTAAGCTTAACGTGCATCACAGGAAAATCGACGGAAGGAATGATTAAGGAGAAGATTGAGCAACACACGGCGAGTGCAGGAGTTTTACTGAACAGTCAGCGCGGGGTCAGAAGAAGGAGGTCGCGGTTTACTAACAGGCTGGAATTCTATGAGGAAGCCATTAAAGGGTATGACCAGAGTGGAGTAGATGATATGATTAATCTGGGATGTCAGAAAGCATTTGACAAGGTGCCACACAAGAGGTTGGCATCAGACTAAAAGAAGTGGCACTTCAGGGTGTAAATGGATGCAGAATTGGCTCAGACACAGGAAGCAGGAGGTGATGGAGTGAAGAACCTCATCAGAATTGGGTGAAGTTAAGAGTGGTGACCAGGAGGGGGCAGTGCTATCTTTAATTTATAGATATACTGTATATATATCCATCCATTCTCCAACCCGCTGAATCCGAACACAGGGTCACGGGGGTCTGCTGGAGCCAATCCCAGCCAACACAGGGCACAAGGCAGGGAACCAATCCCGGGCAGGGTGCCAACCCACCGCAGCTGTATATATATATATATATATATAAATGTTTTGGATAGGAATAGTAATAACAAGCTGGTTAAGTTTGCAGATGATGCCAAGGTAGGTGGACTGTTAGATAATTTTGAATCCTTATGGAAGGACGTGGACAGCAGACAGGCTTGGGCAGATGAGATTGAAGGTCCGTCAAAGTATGTGAGGTTTGACTACACGATGGGAGGTCTGAGACATGAAAGTCCACCTTGTGGGAAGGAGTCGCGGTGGACCCGCCACCGTCTATGTACAGACAGCTGATTTGCAGTTGTATTCATGGCAGTTCTCGTGACGTCACTCGTTCACCTAATGCTCACTCCGCTCTTGTATTTCCACCGTTGATCAACTCTCCAAAGAGCTGCCACTTGGAGAATCGCACCCTCATGTCATTTCCATAAGCGGACCCAATCTCCGCAGCAGCACACGGACTGACGTTTGCCCTTTTTGACTTCACAAAACTCAAGAGATTCTTTGTCTGTCTGTCTGTCTGTTTGTTTTTCTAGGGCAGCAAAACTAAACGCAGCCCAGTCGAAGATGCCAGCTGTTTCAAGTGCCCAGCTGTGCCTCAGTCTGGCTCGACCGGGCTTCTTCTTTCCATTTTATCAACAGTTCTTTTGTGGATTTGCTGAGTGTTTGGATTGTTGTTGCATCTGAAGGTCTCATTCTGGTTGACCATCAGCTTCTTCATCTTCAGCACCTCCTTGATGAAGGCAGGGAACCCAGCTTCAGACGTAGCAAAGCCACCCCGTCACTCGGGCACAGCTGGAAGGGACTTGACATGAGTGTGGATGAAGAGCACTTTGACCAAACTATCTTTTGTGCCAATCACTAACTCAATGTGTCAGTTTTAAGTTCAAAGACATTGTAACACCTTTTGAAAATAATCAAAAAAACGCGTTTCAAAATGGCTTCTGGAGCAAATTCACTTTGGAGGCCTAACCAGTTTAAAACCAAAAACAAGCAATGCCGATGGACGTTTCCTGGCCCAGTTTCACACAAACATCAGGAGGTGTTTCTGCACGCAGAGAACCACAGACACGTGGAATAAGTGTGCGAGTGGTGTGGAGGCCAGGAGGACCTCAGGGCCTTTTAAAACTCGACTTGACGTTAATTTAAATGAATTCCATGGACAGGACTGGTGAGCTCTATTGGGCCCTGCGTGATCTCTCCTCATCAGTGACAGCAATCTAAGCTTCCATAATCTCTCCGATAAGAACGGTTGCAGTTGTTTGTACACCTTTCTTGCTAAATGCTGAATGGTCCGATTTCTGCAGAGGGTCTTGGACAGGCTTTGGCAGACTAGCGGATGATGAAATTTAATGTCAGTAAATGTGAAGTATGACACGTAGGAAATAGAAATGTGAAGTTTGAATACACGATGGGAGGTCTGAAAATGGAAAGTCCACCTTATGAGAAGAATTTAGGAGTCATAGAGGACTCAACTGCCAGACGTGTTCAGAAGCCATTAAGAAGGCTAACAATACGTCAGGTTATATAGCGCCTTGATGTGTGCAGTGCAAGGCCAAGGAGGGTCTGCTCAACTTTATAACACACTGGTGAGGCTTCTTCTGGAGTATTGTGGGCAGTGTTGGACTCCAGGCTACACAAAGGACAGAGCAGCACTAGAGAAAGACCAGAGAAGAGCGACCAGGCTTATTCAGGGCCACAGGGGATGAGTTATGAGAGAAGATTAACAGAGCTGAGCCTTAAAGGGATTAAGAGGAGACCTGATTGACGTGTTTAACATTATGAAGCAAATGAGTCCACTGGATTGAGATGGTGACTTGAGTTCATCAAGAACACGGGGACACCGCTGGAAACTTGTGAAGGGGGAATTTCACACAAACATTTAGGAAGAGGAGCACAGACCCCTGGAAGAGTGGCCAAGTAGTGTGGTGGACAGCAGGACTTTAGGGACCCTCAAAACTTCAAGTTGATGTTTTTTAAGAAGAATGAAGTGGACAGGACTGGCGAGCTTTGCTGGGCTGAGTGGCCTGCTCTCGTCCAGATTGTTCTGATGCGGGTGGGCTTGATCTTTCCATAATAACTCCTGGACGTGTGAAGCGTTTGTTCTCAGCCTCCTCCCAAAGCTCCCACGATAGGCTGCAGGCCACAGGCCCTTCAAGTGCATCAAGAAGTGTCCCGGCAGGAAGGATGGATGGCCAACTATGCACTCAGCCGCCTTCACACCAGCACAGGAAAGCAGAGAAGAAGCAAACCCCGTCAGTTATAAAAAAATTAACAAAAACCTGAGGAGTCCAGCACACATTATAACTGGGGATAAAATAAAAGAAACCAGCTACATCTAAAAAGTTGTCCGTCACCCATCAAATAATCAGCAATAATAGTCGTGACTTCAGCAGCGAGACGTGGCAGGCCAGGAATTTATGATACGGGATGACATGGCAGAAGAACACAAAATCGTCGATTCTCTGTCCCAAGGCTCAGGGTACGGTGGCCCTGCTAATTAGTGACGTGAGTTTTACCAGACTCTGTACAAGGAACAATAAGGGGCTCATAAAGTGACCTAAAAATGGCAAACCCATCATAGCTGACATCCCATTTGACACGTCTCTGTAATTTATGGACCCGAGATGGGTGCCGAGTGTGATCTAAAAGCAGAACAGAATCAAAGACACCTCCATTGGCTTACAGACTTTTGTGGGGACTCCGAGGAGCGAAGCTGCCACCTCCTGCACCGTGTAGGCCGACCATGGAGAATTTCCAAACCGTTTACGAGTCGGCATTCTGAATTTTAAAATGAAGGAAGCGCTCACAGGGGCGCATGGCGTGGTCAGAAGGTTCACGGCGCTGCGTCTGAACCAACGAGGAGGAAGGCGCCGCCGCCACCGCCGCTGGAGTTCATAATAAGACACTGCAGAGGGACAGCCGTCAAAAGTGGAAGCTTGTTTAATATTGCTCTACCATCATCCTGAAAGGCATAATCGGAGTTACACATCTCATTTGATTGGAGTTACAGAATCATAGTTTCTCTTTTTCATTGAACAATATATACAATGTAAAATAAATACATTACACAAATGGACATCGTATTATCGGAACACACTGTATGATACACGTCACAAAAATATACATACAGGTCATTGTTTACCGATGTGGCGCACATCTACATCTACAGACATGGTTCTCACTAAGTTGATTTGCTCAGCAACTCCTGGATCCTTTTGAAGCTTTTAGTTCTTTGTATTTTACTTTATTTTATTTTATTTATTTTTTTTCAATATATTCTTTCAGATTTTCATGTAAAGACTGCCATTAATTATTTCATTTTTGGCAGGAATACACATATGCATAAATAATTTAAATAGAACCACACCAACACCCATAATCTCTTCTATAAGAAAAATAGCAGTTGTTTGTACACATTTATATTATTATATTTATTATTATTATTATTATTTCTATTAATTTAAACGCAGAATAGTTGAATAAATACAGCACTTTGATCTAATTGAAATACAAGTGCAACTAGTGAACGTTGCACAGTCATATTGCTTTAAATAAGAAGATCTACAAAACCCAGAAATGGACGAGAGATCATTGAATATGGCTACATGACACCTCTTTACAATGGAATTCATTTTTGGTGTAAAAAAACACAGAAAATCAGGCAAGTGAACCACTGAGCAGGATTTAAGCCGAGTGAAAGAAGATTCCCAGACTCGCAGATTCCTGCTGGTGTCTCATTATGTGTCTTCCTTGAAAACAAAAAAACAAATCAAAAGACCCAACGGCAGGATGGCTTTCAAACACAACGTGCAATGGAAGCGGACGCGGGTTCCTCTGCCACAGCTTAAATCCTGTCCACAAGGGCTGGCCCGTCTCCCCAGAAATGAAAAGCCAAGTGGAATTTCCTAACAAAAGCAGCACCTTTTATTCCCAGGAGTTGTCCATGGAATTTCATGGAAGTGCCGAGGTGGCTCAGGCCACAGCTCTGAGCACCTCATGAGTTGCTATGCATGGTTATAAAGTTCTAGAATCACAGTACGGTCACTTCTCTACTGAGAAACCACAAGCTACAATATCATCGACGTTTGTAGAGCTAATGAGAGATACACAGTATTTATAGACGGACGGACGGACAGACAGACGGACAGACGGAGAACCCGCACCCTTTTCTCTTTACTTTTACATTTTTCTTATATAAGCACACAAAGTTCAAGCGGTAGTTTTGGAAACGGGTCTCTGCGTCAAAAAAGTCTTTGCAACTACGCCGAGCAAAGTCAATCTATCGACAACTGAGATGATTGAGGGGGTAAAGGGGGGGGGGGGTGGGGGGCGATTATTTACAGCGGTTCTTTAAAAATGAGACTTAACCGTTTGGAAATATTCAAAGTCCTTTATCGCTAAGATATACATTATTATTCTACAATAAACCGTTACACAAAGTCAGTGATCAGTTCAGGTCTGCTGAAGTTCTCGTAGTTCTTAGGAAGAGCCTACAGGATGGACTAGTGGAATCTCCTGAGGAATGGTACATCCATTACTGTCTCTAAACCTACCCTGTGTCTAAAAAGAAAACGGGGGGGTGGGGGGGGCAGAAGAAAAAAACAAGTAAAGCAATTAAGAAACATCACGAGAACAAGAAAGACGACAGGCCTCCAACGCAACGTTCGACCAAAGAGAAAACAACGACAGATGGTGACGACGACTGTGCCAAAGGAAAAGAGAACCCCAAGGCTGGAGAAGAAGAAGCAGAGCAAACGTGAAACATTCAGAAAGCAGGAGTACGAAATTTCCTTTTGTTCCAATACGCGGCTTCGGCTTGGCTTACAATCTTGATTTTACGCTAACGGAGGAAGCCAGAAGCTCCTCGCCTACTACTTGACTGACGTAATCCAGATCCATCTGGAAGGTGCTTGGAGGGACTCGCTTCGCACAAACATGGCCGCGGCTCCGAGTGCTCGTCAGCCTGGCCAGTCCCGTCGCCTTAACCGATCCATGTTGTCGTCGTCGTCGTCCTCCTTGATTTGCGTGTGTTTGTGCGCGCGCGTTGTAATCTAACAGTGGGATTCAATCTCGGAAGAAGCACGTCTTTATTTAGAGAAATGAACAAAAGGAAAAACAAACAAACAAACAAACAAACAAACAAACTGCGTCCTTGACTAGACTGGCACACAACGAAAATTGCATATAGCTTCATATGCACCTTCCCTTTTTTGTTTTAAGAACTATTGCTCAAGAAGAGAAAATTCACACAATTAATAAAATGGCTGAAAGTGTTAAAGCTGTTACAAAAAATCTCAATTAATTATCAACAAAATATTATAAAAAAATCTTTCTTAAAAGTTTTTTTTTTATTACTATTGTTTTTTTTCTTTTTTTCTTTTGTCCTTCATCGTTGTTCTTCATTGCTTATGCCGCATTGAAAAAGAAATGCAGTATATTCGTTGTCGTTGTTCTTGTATTGCATGAGTGAATAAAGCTTAAAGTATTCCCTGAAAGAGTAGCGATAAGTTACGAAAACCTATGAAGGATCTGGAAGACTTGAAAGAAAACAATGAAGGAAGGAATCAAATGGCTGTAACTGATCTAGAAGGAGAACACAATGATAAGAAACAGCCGACTGAAACGACACTCGGTCATTTAATTAGAGACTGCTCGTCGAAAACCCGATACCGCGATGCGCCACGCCGGACTGCAAGGTGAGACGCCTTCAGCTTGATTCCTTTCGCTACGTGGGGACGTTAGTGGGAAATTCGCTGGTATCCATGGCATGGACTTCCATCCTTTGGCAGGGCTGGCTTCCTTCTTGCGTCATGTAGAGACAACTTTTATGGAAAAAAAGACAAGTTTCAGAAGAGCACCAAGGTGCGTTCAAGTCCGACGAAGAGAGAGTCGAAAGCTGATTCCCAGTCTTAGCGCGAAACACTCAGTGCAGTCGTTAGTTAATTGTTGACTCGTTTTAAAGTTGCTGTTTGTTTAACATAAAAAAAAAATTAGAATAATAAAAACCCAAAAGTTTCCATTGTCTTCAAGTTGTCTAACTTTGAATGTCTTCCCGTGGTCTCCCCTTGGAAGCGGTGGCGGTGGCCTGGCTCGTTCTCTGTGCGCGACAAGCGGAGGCCGGGACCCTCCAAGTCAGACCTTGGCCTCGAGCATTTCTAAGAAGAGTTTGTGCATGGGCACCTTGCCCTCCAGTTTGATGCTGTAGAAATGCTGCACGGCCTTGGTGGACGTCTGCCGCAGCAGCGGGAGGGTCATGAGCATTTTGCCGGCCCGGCGGGGGTCCTCCACGTGCTGACTGGCCTCATAGTCTTGAAGGGCCTCGTGCAAAACATCCTGCAGTTTCTGAACGGCCTCCACATCTTCTATGTGCATTGAATCTGCGAAAGGGGAAAGGGAGGAAGAAGAAGAAGAAGAAGGTTAGGATTAGCGGAGAAAGACAGAACACCAGGGGTGGGCAATGGGTTGGTAGTACAAATGCAGCTGTGGCCTATTTTGGCATCAGTTGCTTTACCCACACATCCCCAGGGATGACATCCTGGAAACAACGCTGACCGTAGCAAAAGTGGCTCGATGGAGACGAATGACAACTACAAGTACATCCTGCAGTCCCCAAGCAGGGTCACCCGAGAGTACCCCGCACAATTCAATCCACTGTCTCAAACTCTCTGGGCTGTGACACCGAAGAAACCCCAGGTGATGCCACCTCAGTGCATTCATCTTGAAATCGTCTTAAGGCCACACCACATGAGCCGACGTTTCCTTCATTTACGTCATCTCAGCGAATCATAGGTGCCAGCAGTCGACTAAGCGGTTAGGCTTAGGGTCTGATGTCTCGTGTACCACAATAGAATGGAAAAAAGAGCAAAGGAAAAAGAGGGCAGAGCAATGCCAGGCACTCCAGATGTTGAGTAAGCGAGGCGAGTGACAAGGCACTACAAGGTGTGCTGGTCCTTCATTGACTAATGGGAGCCTCATCTCCATTTCTGTGGAAACTGTCAAATGTAGAAATACAGAACGAATGTTTGATGCGAATTGCAGTGAGCCGTAGCTGAGGCTGGCATGCAGGGCAGTGCCGCTGCTCTTTGGCTCCAGAGTGGACCTCTGACTTGTCCCTGGCTGTCCTGAGCCGGCGTGTTCTCCCTTTGTCCATGTCCTAAAGACCTGCATGTTACAGAGGTAAGCTGGCCTGGGGTGGTGGAGGTTGCCCTGAAGGGGGGCTGGCACTTCCTCCAAGGTCTCACCAAAATGGTGTGGCTTTACCCTGCCATTAGAAATCGGGGTAGGCGGGTACAGCCTATTTTAATGCACAGCCTGTGGGAAGAGCTTCACTGTACTCTGTACGCAGGACCACTGTGAGGACTACAGCCGTATACAGGCGCTATAAAAGACAGCACGAGTGGGAGGGCATTAAATGTGGCACTGCCACTAACGTTTGCATCGTCTGCTTTCTTGGAATGGAGGGAGGAAGAAAAATGCCTGGAGGACCAATGAGATCCCATCCGCTAGCTGCAAAGCCCCACCCCTTCCGGCAGGGGAGATCTCGGCCCCTCGGAGGGACCCACCTTGTTTTTTTATTAAAACATGGCATCATATGGGACCCCATCCCTCATTCTTTTGTGTTCTACCTTTAATAACGCACTGAAGAAAGGCACTATATAGAATCGATGGGAAATGTGAAGGATTGAGTGTGCTAAATGGATATTTAAGATCAAGAATGGAGAGAAGAAGAATCCCACATGTGCCATGACTGATGGAGTATGAAGAGCACAACACAATCAATACAGGACCGATGTGTAGGGTGAAAGGCACTAGATGACATTTGGACTGAATGGGCCATGCATGTAAAAATGCACTGTGGTGACCGTGACAAGGTTGCTGCTGCCGATGATGATGACGATGATGATATTGGTAGATTTGTGTTTTCAGTCAAACTGTATTTATGACGTTCTTGTCTATGGTGGCACCAAAGAGGGGGCCATGTGGTGAATTGGATATGAAACTTCAGAAAGTACAAATCTCTCTTTCTCTTAATATGTAGTGCCTGTTACCTCGTCCATCTCCTAATATATAGCGCCTTTCACTTCTACCTATCATAGGCTTTTGGGCCACCATTGTCACGTGCACAGAGTTACTTGCGTTTATATAGCGCCTTCTCTCTCACGGCAGCGGGATGCAGGTTGACACCGTGTTGACACTCGTGACAATCTTAAGCCTCAATAAGAAAGTGACAGCATGAGGTGATCTCGAGCCGATCGGCCAGCGCGTCGCCTCCCGGTATGAAATGCCAAGCGCCTTTCGTCTGCGCCTCGTGTCCTTAGGGTTCCTGTCATTAATTCGCATCTGGGGAATTCATTAATGATGCTGCCCTTCAGAATGCAAATGTTATTTTTGTTGTCCTCAGCTGCATGGCGGTCGGCCGGCCCTCGGTGGGGTCTGCCGCTTGGCGCTTTGCAAACACGTCCCCTCTAACCGGTGCCAAAACAGGGGGGAAAAAAAAATACACACACTCAGGCCCCGTGTCTTGACAAGTCCCTGGGGAGCTATAAAAATAATTGGGAAATCATCTGAGTGCACGTTGGAAATACGGAGCGGGATCAGGGAGCGGAGAGGAAAGGGAATGAAATCGTAGATCACTGGCGGTGGCGGCAGCTCATCTCCTCGGCTAAATGTCGGCGTGGACCGGCCGACCCACCGCACTCATTTCTCCTTACGTCTTTCATCTCCATGTTTGTGAAGGCTTTTTCTATTTAGCCTAAGATGTCGTCTGCGTTCTTTGCCTTTTCAATGTGCTAATAAATATTCTGAATCCAATCAGCTTGTCTTCAGAGGCCAAATGTTCACTTTGTATGCAAAGCAGGACACTTAAATATAAATAAAATTTAAATATAACGGATGAGAAGGCCTGACATCAGAGAGCAGCCAGCCGCACTCCTCCAGGCCTGACTTCACGTACGACAGCGGGCGCGTCCCGCCATCTGCACACTGGAGCCGAGAGCCCAGGTAGCCACTCTGCCTCGGGGCCCTGGGCGCTATATGAAATGGGGCAAGGGGGGTTATTAAATAATGAGGGCACCTGACGACTGAGCAAAGGGCTTAGGGTACAGCATCAGGCGACTGGCTGAACGGGCACCGGGTGCTACATAAAGTGACTGGCTGAATGGGCACAGGCCGCTACATAAAGCAATTGGCTGAACGGGCACAGGGTGCTACATAAAGAGACGGATTCATCCAAAGAGCCCAGAGCTCTGCATAAAATGGCGTGCTAACTAAAATGACTGAGGAAAGGGGCGCCATATATGAAAGGGTGGATTGGAGGGGCACCATCTGAAATGTCCTGTCTCAGCAGGGCTGCTCCCCTGGCCGTGTCTCGTCTCTCTTTTCTTCATTTTTCATTCATTTATTTGTGTTGATTTTGTACACCATTCCTCTCTTTCGGTTTTGTCTCTGTGTATCGTTTGCTCTTACTTTGTTCCGTGTGCTTGGTGGGTGGTCCCCCAAGAGGCGGGGCCACCTGCCAATCACCGCCAGACCCTGCCAATCTGCCCACAGTTCCAGGCAGTTCCTTTTTGGTGGGTCTACTTGTGTTGCTTTGCTTATTGCCCCGTTTCGGACTGCGTTTCTGGACTCGGCGTCTGCCCTCATTACTACTAGCTGGGGCTTCATGGTGATATCCCCCTCTAGTGGAAGTGCTTTTGGAGCTTACTGGGATTTATGTGCTTTAGAACTTCCAGTTCACAGCATAAAATGATCGATTGATTAAAAGGGCATACGAAAGGCACTACATAAATAAAATGACTTCTTACTGTTATTAAGATGATTGTTTACGTGAGTCTGGCAAGCCATATAAATGACTGAATAAAAAGGCACAGGGCGCTATATAAAATGACTGAGATGAAGGATGCAGGGTGCTGTATAAAGTGATTGAATTAAAACACTTGCACTGAGATAATTGGGATATGACAGGAGCCTGGAGCACCCAAAGAATGCCCACATGGCAATCGAACCTGCACTCACGGGGCAGAGTGGCATTCCCTGAACTGTTTAGCAGGATAAGGACTGACTGCAGACATCTTCTGCCCTCCAATCTGCCTGATCCCACTCAGGGTCTCAGGGGCTCTAAGCCTGACTGGGGTGCCATGCCTTCGCCGGGCACACTCACACAACTAAATGTCAGCAGCAGACGGTCGTGCCAACTGCACACTTGGCTGCTGACTGCTGGGCTTGGGATTTGGACCCGAGTTACTTGGTATATGAAGTGCTGCACCGCCGTGCCACACTACCGGGGATTGAAACCCCCCAGTGATGATGAGGCCACTGGCGAGCCCAGTTACAGCAGTAAGATGCCACACTCCACCCACAAATGGACAGCCTGAGCCTGCAATGCAGGGAGCGGTTCGATGTGAGAGTGGGCGCGGGGTCACTTACTAAAGCCCAAAATCACCCGCCTGCCTCTCTCAAGCCGACTCGCCTCCCATCAGTCAGGGAATCGTCCAGGAGAAGAACCGTTAATTACAAAATCAATTAAAAAAGAATTCCTCAAAAGAGTCACGCGCTGCGGCTCTCGCGGGTGCAATTTGGGCAGAAGGGCTCATCTGACTCCGGCTGGCCAGACTGGGTGCCATCATCCGCAAGCAAGCAAAAGCAATCTGGTTTTTCATTTTTCAGCGTGGCTGAGCCCAGCCTGAGATTGATCGTCACATATGGCCCCAGAAAACAAACTGTCAATACCGTGAGCGCCGGAGAATTGGAACAAATAGCCGGCCGCCCATTCGGGCCGCTCATTGCGTCCCATTTAACAGATTTTATTGACAGTTTCCTTCTTGTAATTAAAGGGAAAACCACTGGCCGGCAACCAAGATAAAGTTCAAAGATGGGGTCAACACAAAAGGAGACGGAGGGCCGTGGCGGGCCTGTCAATGGCGCGGCACGTCACAGCACCTCCACGGCTAATGACCGGGATCTGCCTCATGCAAATGCAGGACAAAGGGGCCGGGCGGGGGGGCTACGGCTCGCCTCACTTCGGCTGTTTGATTGGAGGACAGTTGTGGGGAGAAGGGACCACCCATGAGCGATGGGGACTGGTGGGGGGGGCCATCGTTACAGGTGACGGCGTCTGCTTAAAATTCGATGAGGAAACACAGCACAGCGTCTGACCTTTGTGATCAGGCGATGTGAAAGGCGCTATAAAACACTCGCATCCATCCATTTGTTAGCTGAGAGCCAAGTGGGCCCAAATCTCTCGACATGCAACATCCTAAAAATGAAGACACAAGGAGCACAAACGGGGAATGGCGCCATCTGATATGGAGTGGGAGGCTGTGAAAGGCGCTATATGACTACACAACTCGAAATGGCACGTTAAAGTACAGAAGAGGTAGATGACCTCCAAAGTGGGCTACAGATGATGGACATGCAAGGCACTATATAACAGAAACACTAGAAAAGTCTCCATGGCCCCCAGCGGGTGGACTGCGATGGCCGCTGCACCCCTCATACACAGAGAGGGATGTGAAAGGTACACAGAAAGATGGCTGGGGAAGGTGCTATAAAGCAAATGCAGTCACACAGAGAGATCTGAAAGATGGCACTTAACAGAACTGGGGTTAGGGTTAGGGTTAGGGTTAGGAAACACAGAAATGGCAGGAGAGCAGAGAGACGTGAAAGGCGCTGAGACTGGCGGGCAATAAGCCAGATCATCTCTGTATTATACCTTATACACTACATTATAGCGCCTTTCCCATACGTTTAACTAAGAGCAGTTTACACAGAGACAGCTGGATCATCAACTCCGAGCTGCCCCTGGCGGCGAGTGCCCACAACAGACATCGAGAGCATGCAGAAGTGCCCACCTGAGTTGGCGAGGGCGATCGCCTTGAGGGTGACGAACTCCTCCTTCTCCAGCTTCATGCTCTTGTATTTCTTCACCAGCTGCAGGATGGCGTTGTTGAGCTCCAGGAGGCCGGCCAGCTTGGACTGCTCCTCGTCCATGATGTAGTCCTCCGCATAAACCAGTTCGTCCTCGAAGGAGAGGGAGCGGTAGACGACCCCGAGGATGAGGATTTCCATCCACGCGCTTTGTAAAAGGCTCATTTGGTCGGCGAGGGACAGAGTGGAGAATCCTGCGGAGAGAACAAAAGAGAGCACAGCCATGAAGGAGAAGTCCGCCAGGGCCCGGGGACGAGGACTTGTCATCGTGGCTTCCACCTTTGGAAACGTGCAGACAATACACACGAGGGGGCACGAGGCTCAATACACTTTTAAGATATTCATACAGTTCAACTCTGATGTGCCCAGACAGGACCTCTGCTCCCGAGTTTGAGGGAGCATTGGCACTTTGAGGGTCTATTGACCATAAGAAAAAAAATCAAAGCCTGAGACAGAGGGGGGCACAGCTCAGCCGTGCCATGGCGACGAGCACAGGCACACAGTACAATGGTGCTGAAGCGTGGCGTATAGCGCCTTTACCGTCTCTAACGAGCTTCACAAAGAGCCCACCTTCACACCTCCCCGCTTCTCCGACTTGAGCTGATTTTCTGCTGACAGGCCGGGGATCTTTGGCATCATCTGAACATTGAAATTCAGATGGCGCGATCTCCAATAAAGTGTGACTCGGGGCGTTCGTCTCGCCCACCATTTGAAGCTGGGACGTTTCTGCTCTCGGGGAAGGCCTTATCTTCCGCAGCACACAGCCAGAATCAATTTCAAGCGTCACATTGCCGGATGAAGTCGCCAGGACTTGGTCTCCCTTTTTTGGGAGGTCAAATTAACCTTTTAAAGGCCATCAAACGTGGAGGGGGACAAAGGAGCAGCAGGAGGAGCAGCAGGAGGAGAAGGAGGAGGAGGAAGACGGGTCTCCATTTGATAAGATGTGCTGCGCTCATTGGCACAGACTGGGAGAGGAGAATTCTCAACATTACAATGAATATGTTCATCCCAGACAATGGCCATTGTGGGGGCTCAGCTCTGCACCCTTGTGCTCCACAAGTGCGACTCCGGTGTTACCAGTCACTGGCCCAAGACACAAGAGGACACACGCGCCACATATGTTTACATACAATGCACACACACACACACACACCCCTCCTGTGGATAAGATCGTCACATTTGGGGGCCGATTGACCAGTAGGCCAAGTAGAGTGGGGGGTCAGGACAGAGGAAGTCCCGCATGTCATGAATGGGCCAACGTGGACCAGCGGTTTTCATTCGTTCTGAGTTGTGGACCCCCTTTTGGAATTTCAGGCGTCCACATTTCCTAACATAAGATTGGAGAGCGGAGAAGGCCGTGGACTGGCAGAGTAGAAAGGCTGAGCTAAAATACACGAAATGTTCACGGCAGGCCGGTGGTGGTCCGCAGAGCGGCGGTCCGCGGAGACGCCGATGTGGACGATTGTTTTCTTGACTCGCCGGCGTCCTTTCTGAAATCTCCCGGTGTGTCAACATTCCTTCATTGTCACTTTTGTTCAGTTTTCATTTTTGCAACATCTGATGTGACCTACACAAATACGGCGCAGCCTGAAGCTCCAACTCCGCACAACTCCTTCAGGAGTCTTCACTTTCGCCATTCTGTTCTCCAGTCTTGTGCCTTCTGTCTTGCCTGACGTTTCGGTTTTCAGCGCTCGTTTTTTTGGGGTATTTGGACTTTGCCTCATTTCCCAGTACTATGTATTCATTCTTTTTGTGCTGCTCACTTTCCTAAAAGTACCCCACCAAAGACGGGTGACGTCACTGCTTGTCCCCCAAGACTCGTCCCCCTTCTGTTTCTCGATGGCAGCATTTATGGATTGTGCTGTTCAACTTTTAGAGATTCCTGCCCACCCGAGCCAAACGGAAATGAAATGTGGTGTCCCTGGTTGGGAGCTCAAGTCTTTCTTCATGCGTATCACCTCTTATTGTACTCTCTGTGTGTGTGGATATCGACATGTCTCTCTATGTTCTGGGGTAGCAACCACGGGCTGCTCACTACCTCCCCCGGGACACTTGGTGGCAGCCTCCCTGGCTGATGGTGGTGCTGCAGCTTGCCGCAGGGCTCCATGGGAGATGGAGTTCTCCACAGCCCTTTTGGGATCTGGGGTGGCCGCCAGGGGGCGCTGCATGGGTCCATGAGCCCGGCTGGATGAGTCTTCAGCCCTGGAAGTGCAACCGGACAGAGGTGATCAAGCACCTGGAGCACATCTGGGTGGGCTTAAAGAGGGGCCGGTAACCAGCACTCAGGGCCAGTGTCGGGAGGAGGAGGAGGAGGAGGAGTGGTGGTGGTGCAGAAGGGAGTGTTGTGTTTTTGTGCTTGCACATTTTGGACTGTGTTGTGCCAGTGGGGTTCACAGGGAAGATGTGCCCCACAGGTGAAGAAAATAAAGGTTTTCTTTGTGTTTATACACGTGTCCATCAGTGTGAGTCTGTGCCGGGTCGGGCGCAATATAGCGCCTTATTACACTATACATACCGTAGAGTCACACGTGTCCACATAGGGAGCACCTAATGATAAGACCCCTGACACAAAACCTGAGGAGTGGCATTTTTCACTGCCATCTTCCCTCTCACCCGCAGCCCCAAGACAAAGCCTGCTGTTCCCTCTTCCACCCCGCAGTTAATTAAGAAGTAGTGGCACCAGAAGTCATCGTTCAATTGAGAAGCAGCATTCAAAGAGCACGGAGCTCCTCGGAGGAAGATGCCACGCGCTGGAGGGGCTCACCTCGAGAAGTGGCGGTGACGGGGGTCACGAGGCGCCCACGATTCCATTTGGGACTTTTCTTCTCTTTATTTTCTTATATTAAATGGGGTACCTGGGTGGTCTTTCCTATGTATAATACGTAGACTTCCCATCGGTGACAAACACAACGAAAGCCTCTTCATCTCCTTCTTTATTTATTTATTTATTTGTTTGTTTGTTTTTTGTTTTGTTTTGTTGTTTTCTTTCATGTCACATTGAAGCGAGACTTTCACCGTCACAAAGACCACTAAGTGTCACTAGCGCATCGTGGAAAGGGGAGGAGACAAGTGCATTGGGGCGGGGCCAGAACGTAGCCCCAAGAGTTGGCCCCGTGTTTGTCCGCGCACCACCCTGTGCAGTGCCCACATTGAGGGTCAGTCCCCCCTTGCTGTAAGCCCATTGGCTCAACTGCTGACTGGGTTGCCGTGAAGATTCTCCACTCAAGGTGCTCTAGAACTGAAACACTGGCACTTGAATGGTCAGCCCGGTCACCGGTGGTCCCAATAAAGTGCCTGCACAGGGAGTGCCTGGTGTGTCCAGTGAATCCAATTAAGTTAATGGCTCCTCAGGCTGAAGATGGCAGTCAGCGACCCCCTGAGGAGAGGCGGGTGGGTGGGGGCCTTCCCAGGTCGCAGGTCAGAAGGGGGGAGGAGGAGGTTTGAGGATGGATGTCGAGAAGGAGGGCGGAATCCTTTGGTTGAGTGGGCTCCTTCTTCTCCCTCCCCAGCTCCTTATGTGTGTGTTTCAGGCTATTGTTGAGAACAACTGCTAATTTATTATCCCAAACTGTTAACATGGCTGATCTCATTAGGAGTGGGAGAACAGTGCCGAGCTTTCTGGCCTGCTGGTAAAACGCAAACAGAGTGCCAGTTGGCAGAGCTGACCACTAGTACTTAATAAAATCATCAAAAGGGATTAGTCCAGGTTTTCTTAAGGGGGTCTTAAACACGTGTCTGTGGCCAGCTCGGGAATGTGGCCTCATGCCATTAAAAGCGAGACCCCTCTGCACCTGCCGCACTGCTGTGGAGAGACGTTAAAAATAATAATAATAATAATAATAATAATAATATAAAATAAAAGTGATGAAGGGGGAAAGACAAGAGAAAGGAAGGAAGGAAGAGTGCGAGGAGGAGCGGCGTGTGGCGCGGCGGTGTGTGTGCGCGCGCGCGCGTGCGCGGCGGCTTGTGTGTGTGTGTATATATATATATATGTGTGTGCGTGTGCGCGCACGTGTGCACGCGCCCTCGTCTCCCAGCAGCGGCAGATGGAGCGAGCCGATCGCCCGAAGCGTCTTCCTGTGACAGAGCCATTCTTCCCTGGTAGACACCGCTGTTAGTAAATAATTAGATTTACACATTCCCCAATCTCCACACATCTTTCCGCCGAATAATTAAAAGCGGGATGATTAGTTTATTGAGTGGAAGGAGGAACTTTTTTTTATTGAGGTCCATCAATGATTTTATCAGGGGCAGCACTTTTACGGTTGTCATGCGAGTGCAGGCATCCAATTTTTCTTATCTGCCTGATTAATACAAACGCTGTTTCAGGACGCATTAATTAACAGATACAAATCTACGTTCTCATGGAAGGATCAATACGGAGAAGAAAAGAGGCATCAATGTGAATTTAGTGCTGATGATGGAGAAGGTACTCTATTGACATTTACGTGCATGGAAACTTGAAAGTTCACCCGGGCCTTTTTGTCCTGTTATTTCCTTTTAAAAAATTAACTATTTTAACCTTAATTACATTTCACATCTCCTGCTCCTTCGGTAAAAGGATCTGAAAGAAGCAAATTAACGCCGCGGTGCGGGACAACAAATGAGTTCCTCTTCCTGCTTATTTATTTATTTCCACAATTAGCTGCCTTCTTTGCGCCATTCCTATAGAAAGGGCCTGCCAGGCGCTTTTATTTTTTTTATAAATTTAATTCCCTTATCTATTTAAATGCCACCCCCCCCCCCCCCCCCCCCCCAAACAATGCCAGGTTATCCGCTCGATCTCCCTGCCCCCGCCATTACATTAAAGCGTGTGAATGAGTAAAACGCCGCAGACGGGGGCTCCCTGGCGCCCGGCCAAAGCCCCCCGCTTTTTCTTTCTGGTTTGGGGGTCCGGGGGGATAAACCGACGCACTTTGCAGTCAGCTAACCTAAGCATTCGAAAGTGTGAGGGTCGTGCCCAGAAAACGAGTCTGACGGCCGCTCCTCAAAACAGAAGAATAAACAGAAGGAGCCATGCGGGGTGAAGCTGCCCACCGGGCACTCGTGTCCTCTGCGGGGTACGAGGGGTCGCCCTACTGCCCATTCTGAAGGGCCCTGTCACCTGCCGTCCATTTTACTGTCCCACCAGTGTTGAGCTGGGAAGTCAGGGACAGAGCCAACCCGATGAAGACCCCCAACGAGGAGCCAGTGAAGACGCACACGCTCTCGTCACTTTTTATGTTTCGGTGTCTGTGTATTGGCACTGCCCTGGGATGGGCTGATGGGCACTCCGTTCAGGACTGGTGCCGATGCTGCCGGGGTAAGCTTTGTCCCACTGTGACCCTGAATTGGATTAAGTGGGATTGATGGTGGGATTTTCAAGCTTACTCTGCAGGATGCTACTCCATCATATGGCTTATGCCACCTCGGCTATTCCCATCGAGGTGGCTTAGTGACAGCCTGGGGGGGGGGTGAGGGGCGAGGACAAGGAGGACATGCGGACTTGAAAGTGAAGCCACCCAAGGGCAGCAAAGAGGGTTGCTGGGGTCCGAGCTCTGCAGGGTCCTTACTGTCACGTGAAGTTCTCACTGTCCAGTGCTGTGAGTGGTGAGATGAAGAAGCCCACTGAGAAATGCCTGGCGTTCCCCTCTGAACTGTGAGGGTCTGAGTGGACCTCAATGTGAGACGTGACGGGGGTCCGCAGTTTAGAGCACACCACCGGTCCGGGCTCAAGATGAGTACAAATGGGCGATGTCAGCGTCGGCCCACCAGCAGGACCACCCACCACCTTTTTTCTTTTTATTTTGTCCAGCATGTCATTGGAGTTTTTATTACTTTGTCTTATGACGATGGATGCTCTTTTTTGGAGAATATCTTTTACTTTTTAAATATTTTTTTTCCTCATATGCCGTGCATTTTCCACAGATTTTTACACCCTCTACTTATTTGTCTGATGGATTTCGTTTAAATTTTTTTTTTTTTTTTTTTTGCCTTTTGTTTATTTCTGTGGATGGCATCATTTTGGTGAACTGTTGCCAGGGGGTGTGGTGGCACCAGAAATCCCCGTCATATGATGTCATTGGCATGACCATATAAAGGTCAGCGTTGTGGGAAACGATTTGTCCAGAATTGCGGATGAACTCTTGAAACAAGTCGATGTGTGGCCGTTTCTGGGTCATAGACTTTGGTGACATGTCGGTTAGTCCTTCCACTCTGTGACCTTTGCTGGGAGGTCCTCATCCTCCTGCCATATTCCATCTTCTTTTTCTGTTGATTCTGCCGGCTGCTGTTGCCGTTTCTTACTTTAACTGCTGAGGGCAGAAGCGCCAGGCACTGTGAGGGACTGTGAGGTGACAGATGTGTCACCGTGTGAAGTGACCGCAGATGTGGAAGCGAAGGGCCTGCCTGGGCTGGCGTAGGAGGTGAGCTGCTCATGGGGTAGAGTGAGATGTCGACGACTACGTCAGCCGATGTGTTGAAGAAATTTAAAGAAAAGACGTCAATGACCCTCTGAAATACTGAGTCAGCAGCTGCCATATTAAAGGAAAGAACAAAATGAACGAAAGTAAAAACATCCGCCTTCTGTCTACTGGACATCAGGGCGGCCATTTCACCATCAGTGGCTGTAAAAGTACAACACGCCGTGCCGCGATGGAAATCCTCACTCAACACTTCGGCTAATTCAGGGGGCTGAAGGTGGGAGCCCACCAGACCAATGCTGGGCCAGTCACACCCAGCACTATTCCTAAAGGATCGAGCTCTTCAGGGGTCCTGAAGGTCTTCACCCAGCAGCGCCACAGTTGGTGGGCCCCATAATGGACCTCTTTGTTCATCTAGCCGCCCTTTTATGTTTCTTCTCTTATTGTGCATTTCTTAAACCCGCTAAAGTGCGATAAATGTCTGTAATAAAGTGGCAGGGGTGGCTGGCACTGCCCGGGGTGGGAGCACCAAGTGAATGTCGGAGAGTATGGTGTTAGACTGACACACTCGGTCTACAGTCGGGATGGTTTGCCAGGTACGGTACACTACAATTAGAGATATTAGGGTCTTTCCTATTAGTTTTGCTCCCTTAATCAGACCCAACAATGAGAATTAACAACAAGCAAAGCAAACGATACGGAGAGTGGAAAGGCTTCGACTCCCTCGGCCATGTCAGGACACCTGCTGATCTTAAGAACATGAAATGGCCCCACGTGTTTCATAAAGAAATACCCCTAAACTCCAATAAAAATGCAGGAACTCCCCTCTTTAGGAACACCAAGGTGCAGGACCCGGGAAAGAGCGGCGTCATCACCAAAGAAAAGGGACGAAAAGCTGCAGCCAGGGGGGCCACAGGGCTGAACCTGCCAGCCTTTGTTGCAAATGACAGTAAAAGGCCTTAAGGAATAAAATCATCGAAGGCGATGCTGGTGCGCTGTTACGGTTTGAGAATGTTACAACATTTTTAAAGATGCTGATGAAAATCCACAACGTAGGACAGACGGTCAGATGACTGCATGAAGAAACTCCCAGTCGCTCAGAGTCGAGTTCAGGGGGTCGTCCGTTCATGCAGACCACCACGCCGTGGCTCAGTGCGCTTGCCCCGAGAAATGGGGGCTCACAGCTTAATGTTTGAATTTGACACCCAGGCTGGCTCTCTCCAGTCTGGCAGAT
Organism: Erpetoichthys calabaricus; assembly: GCF_900747795.2. NCBI lineage: Eukaryota > Metazoa > Chordata > Cladistia > Polypteriformes > Polypteridae > Erpetoichthys > Erpetoichthys calabaricus. Next base: position 548,623 of record NC_041408.2, on the reverse strand, counting down.
TAGCGACATTTGTACGCATCCAGGGTCATTGTTGCCTTCCTTATCATTTCTTTAAGTCGGCCCAGAGGAGTGAAGTGCCAAAGGGGCCACACTCGAGCATTTGTGGACGGCCCAGTAATGGTTACCAACGGATCATTCCAAAGGTACCCCACGTAGACACGTAAAGGGGCCAACTGCTCTGGGGAACTTGTGGTGGCCCGCCGATCAGCGAGTTTAGAAATGCTGCTGAGTGTCGGCCAGCCTGCCTCCCTCGATCGAATGTCATCCTCTTAAGCCTTTGTCGAGGAATCCAGGAGCTCTCCCGGTCTGTTCCAGCAGGTCGGAATACCTGGGCGGCATACGGCACCTTGCCGATCTTTACATTTGCCCCCGGGAGCGGGATGTTGCTTCACCAACTAATCACTAGTCTGAAAGAGCCGCTTGATTCTAATACACCTAATTAGCAATCGGCAGACTCTTAATTGCATACATTAGGACCAATTCGTAGTGGAGATTAATTCTAAATATACCCAAGCAGCTGGTTAAGATGCCACGGATTACTGTACGGACTGTACTTTTCCACTTAATTAGATATCAAAATTAAGCGGCAACAAGCAGTTTGACATAACGGGGGATTGAACCGCTGCTTGGAGTCCCAGGGCTGCACTAAAGTGACCGCCAAACAGAGCCGCACAGATGGAGTGATATTAAACACCGCACTGGAAAGCAATTTCAAATAATAAAATATCAATATTTACATTTTAATTACCCCATCTGAGAGCTGCTTTGTCATTCTCACCATTGCCACTGCAGTGCGGGGTGGCAGCAATGACATTGGCGCCTGGCCGGTGAATCTGCTTTGGCTCCGGCGTTTGCGTCCGTCGAGCGCTCGGCCCACCACGGGGGCTCTCTTCTCTTTGTTCTCTTTGATCCTGAAGGATTTTCTGTTCGACTCCTGCAAACTTCCGTTGAATTCCCCGGGGAAGCCGCATCCAAGCAAACAAAAGTGGAACAGAGCTCTGCCTGGATACTAACAACCTGACACGCGGCGGCAGCGGCGGCGGCGTCTTCATATCTGTGATAGATGAGCGTGTCCACATCGTGTTCAGGCTGCACGGGACAGGGGCGATACCTTTAAAAATCCTGGAAGTTCTCTCCCAGTACCAGTGCCAGTCCATCTGCTCATGTAAAGGGCTCAGTGTTTACGGGCACAAGTTAAGGATTAAGGACATGCCACTTGACGGACTGGCACTCCTTTTCTGCCCCTCGTGGCACTGGGCGCCGTATAGGCTGAAGTTAGAAGATGGCGCCCAGCCCAGGCTCTGAACGTGAGATATGGTGGCACGACAAGGTGATGATCCGCTGGTAGGTGAAGGCCCAACACACCCGCACTATGAAATAAAATGGCCAAGCACCACAAAATGTTTGGGCTTTGGTGCTCTGTCTGGGTCCGGTGAGGCTCGTGACTCAAACTGGATTAAACTGGTTTGATAAAGCGTGACGTCTGACTTACTTGGAGGGTACGTGTCTGAGTGTCTGCTCAGGCTTCGTTTCAGCTTGTGCCCCTCCGGACATTCAGCGATTCCAGGTGCTTGGCTGTGGAACAGGAGGCCTCGACATGACCTCCCGGCGGGCAGCACGTTGGATTTAACGACTCCAGTGGTGGAATCTCGTAGCCTCTAAAGGCGTCCAATTACTCGATTACAAGTCGCAGGGACGACTGACTACACAGCTGCCCTGTGACCTTCCATCAGGGCCGCGTTACGTTACTTTGACATGAAGAGCACTGCAATCTCGACCACAAAACGAAAATCCAGATCACCTGCTTTCCTTGTCCCTGAGGCCACCATTGTCTCTCACTCTTTCAGGACACTCGACACCTTGTACTTCAGTGGCTGTTAATGCCAATCCACACAAGAGCCCACACTTGACCTGAGTCAATGGGGCCGAGACATGGCACCACTAGCGCTAACGAGTTGCTGTGATTTTCTAAAGATTACGCCAATGAAGGTAGCAACTGAAAATCGTCAGAAAAGTCGTGCAGCATGAAGCCAGCGGTAAAGAACGTCTCATCGACAACTCCTCGCTTACAAAAGGCCACCTCCATGAACGGCCTGCCACAGGAGAGGGCAGAACAGATGGCACAATCGACTGTAAGGTGGCGGTGAGTTCAAGAACGCTAACCACCTGAAGAAGCGTGTTGGTGCGCTACACATAATGTCAAAGCCGCCGTCTATGCATTGAAGGACAGTAAAAATGGCAAATGTCGATCCGGACCCCGCACAAGCACACAAAATGTTTTAATGGTGGGGAATAAAAATAAAAACACACAAAAGCAAAGCATCTGCTTGTAGTTGGCATTTTAGTGACATGTCGCCTTTGGCCCGTCAGGGACTGGGACCTCCAGTGAGTTGTGCGAGTAACAAATCCACCAGCACTACTGGCACGTTCTACTAGGAACACGAGGCAACGTCCACAGTGATGCCAGCAGAGGGGCCAACAGTGTGTGGTGTTGGTGCTCATTTAAACAGCGGCTCTTCTTGATGACACAGAGACCTAATCGGGCAATCCGAGGAAACAAAAGGAGATGGCGAGTGCAGAACGATGGGGACAAGGCACAGCAACAATTCAAGTCCAGAAGTCTCCTCGACACCTGAGGAAAGACCCGCCAAGCAAGAAGCTAAGAGATGGACTGAAAAGATGAAAAGCCACTCTGGCTGAACGAGTTTGTGTGCAAAGAGCGGGGCATGAAACAAAGTGGGGCAAAGTGAACCCGAGCTAGAAGATGGCAGAATTTGCTGGAAGGCCATTCAGTCTGCTGCCTGTGCAGAAGGGAAACCCAGCTGGCGAGGACACAACTTACCCCTCAGCTGTGCTGCACGTGTCAAGTTGACTGAGACCACTGTAACAACAAGGCCAGATCCCGGGCAGACTTTCTTGGTCGGTGCCCACTCAAAGGTTCACATGCTCTCGTGATGTCAATTTCATTCTTCCATCCTTTTTCTTAACCACCTTAATCCACTTGTGGGAGGCTCAGGTCTACCCCAGCAGTATTATGTGCCAGTTAGGACCCTGGATGGGATGCCAGTCACTCATCAAGGTCACCATTCACACACCCCGATGCCCAATCAGTTTAATGTCACCTGCTATGCTGAACTGCAGTGTCTGAAAATTGTAGGAAAAGCCATGGAGGGTGACGGTGACCTTCAAGGACAGCCAATGCCCACCTCTGCTCCCATGAGAACACAGGTGACCTGACCAGAACAGGTGGCATGATGAATCAGACCGAGAGGACGGGTCAAACTCGACAGAGAATCAGAGACACTGGGTCAGGGCCAAAACGTGGGGACAGCAGCACCACCAAGGCACCACACGTTCAGCACTGGGGAGCGACATGGACCATTTATATGGCTATTATCACACTGAGTGCCCAGTGGGGTGGCACAGTTGGTCAAGAGTCCTGGTGGGTGATGTTGGCACATTCCACCCACCCAAACTATTTGGAGGTCCGCTTAATCGGATGCAGTGGGCCAACACCATGTTAAGGGGTGGCACTTGCCTTGTACCCGAGGGTGCCAGGAGAACCTCTGGGCCGAGAGACCCTGACATGGATTGAGATTTTGGTTTATTTCCCTTTTAACTGATCTCCTCCCCAAAAGACGAAGGGTCACGTCATCCCATCAAATGCAACCCGGGGGTCCACAAACTAAAAACAAGCCCACAGCAGCCGGGCCCTTCGCAGATAGCAAGTGAAACGGAAAGACAAGGCCCCTTAATGCCTTCAGAAGACAAGACACTTCCCCATTTCACAGCAATAAGCACCTTTTAATTTCTGAAAAAGCCATGGCTGAAAATCTTAATTAATTGTTCCATACAGCTTCAGGATCATTATGCAATGTAATAAAGGCCGTGTAATTATGAAATTTTACAGCCATTACCAGGGCTGATAGCTCGTATTTCATCATCAGCTGGACCCAATGGCTTTGGAGGCATTCAGCTTCCTTTGATGAACTACAGAGAGATCTATCAGGCCCAAACAATAACCGGGCCAGGCAGCGGTAATAGCCACCCCCAGATGAAGCCACAGATAAAGATAAACTGTAAATCCTGGCACAAACGCCACACCGCCGCGCCACGCCACGGCCTGACGGGAGGAGCAGAGCGGGGAAGTGATGGAGGGCAGCTGCCGGCTGAGCACTCGGACCCCCTCGGCCGCTGGCCTTTCTAGCGTGACACCCGTGAGGGCCTCTTCAGACGCGCGAGGTGCTCAGGGAGTTGAGAGGGGGACGATGGCTTCAAATGACTATCCTAACCATCTCCTCCACGAGGGTCTCGCCCTGAGCAATTACGCTACAAGATGCAATATGTCACCGCGCCACGCTGCACTTCAACAGGTTCTGCAATCAGATTTCGCAGCTTCCAAGTATTTATCTTACACAAGGCAAGTGACGCAGGAAAGCCGGGCCTCTTTATTCTGCTCTCGGAAGGGAATTTGAAAACCTCCCCGAGTAGGACGTTGATGTATGAGGTTCAGCATCTGGAGCCCCTCTTCATCCAGTTCGTGGTGGCGGTGGGGCCCCAGACACTTTTGACAGAAGATGGGAAGTGAGGATCCTGAGGACATTGAGGGGACTTTTAAAGGACATAACGGGGATGGGCAGCTGGCCCCTCACCATGATGGGCTGCATTAGCCCGGGCTTACATGCATCACAGAATAGAGGGGGGACCATTCAGTGCCAGGATTGCTCTTCTGGTTGGCCAACTGTTACGTTCTCAAGGCTTCCACTTCAGCTGCACGACTCGGTGGTTTGTTCCAAATCCCCACAATTCTGCGTGAGACGTGACTTGAGTGTGAAATGCAGTCCCCTTAGGCCGGGGGTGTGCTTAACGCTAAGTGACGCGATGTGACGCGAGCAGTGCACTGACTTTATGGAAATCTGGAGGATTCCAGCAGGTGGCAGTGTGAGAAATAATCGCGGTGAGAAAACGACGTCCGCGTTCAACGTGTTGTGAGTTTAGGGAAGAAAAACGTAAAAAGGAGCAAAAAAAAAAAATGTAAAAAAGATGACACCAGTGACACAAAAGATGGTATGTGAGACCTTTAAATGTATCGCGTCATTCTGATGGGGAATATGTCACGCTCGTACCGTCTGTGCAAGTAAAGGATGAAGAAAAGCAACACAAACACTTTGGCATGAAGTGTGATGATTTGAGTCCCCTCATTGAACCTTTCATCGAACATCGAAGCACACACGGTGGTCCTGTAGGGTCTGCAATGCGGCTTGTTGTCACATGTCGATAGTGAATGACGACGCTGACGTCACCCATAGTGTTACCGGTACTGCAAGTGCTGCAGGCATCTCGTTAACTTCGGACGATGTGTTCAAAATAATGCTGGGAATGCCGTGATGTGTGCGTGTAACCCGGGCCTTAGTCTCCACCAGCACACGAATCGTAGCCGACTTGGCGTCACCAGCCAGAGCCACTGCTTTTATCTGCTCACACATCACTACACTTAACGCGCTTTTTCTGATATTTTGTAAATTAAGGTAGGACATGTTATGAGGGGGGTCTTCTGGGAAGCCCCATCTGTATTGGTCTGGCGTTGTGACTCCATTGCTACATTTCTATGTATGGATGAGCAGAAGTGCGTGGCATGTGGCGTCACCATGGCGACAGTTTAAAGGGCGGTGCCAGGCACTTCCTGTTATCCGTGATTGGAGGATCAGGACTCGAACCTTTGGCATGTGTGTTATGTTTCAATTATCTGAATCACGACTTCGACATTCTGACTACGGTTTTGCTGTCTGTCTCTTCTGTCAAGTCAAAAACAATCGACTCTTAGGGTTGGTTATCTAGAGACATCTCATCTTCCGCCCCTTTGCTCCAGTGGCACGTTGTTGTTCATCGGCTTGAGAAGTGCTGAATGTTAAAAGCTCAAAGAAGAACCTGAGCGGCCGGCTCTCCGGACCGACGACTGCACGTTGTCCACAGTACTTCACTTTTAGCCGCAGACACACAGCCCTCCAAAACGGCTCAAGGTATGGTGGGACACGGCCAGAGAGTGACATCAGTTGAGGTGTAGGATTCATGGAGCGTGATAAGTCGTCCTCTTGTCGCACCTCCTAGGGGGTCCTCCTCTGTTGATGTCAATTCAGTAACGTCACAGCACTGGTCACCTGACGTATTTTGGACGGTCAAGTTCCCCCGCGGCCATTCTGATAGCCGGCCACTTGTCCTCGCTCTTATTAATAAACACATGTGAGCTTTGGTTGCAGTTCTTCAAGCAGCGGACTGCCGAGCGTTAACGTAAGTTGCAGGTTAGGGTCCGACGTGCCTCTTTAAGAAGAAGCCCACCCACACTCTGCGATCCGCCACTTAGTCCACAGATCCTGCGTGAGTCGATGTCACGGGTGCTGCGTAGCTAATGACTTATTAAGTGGTGACGCCATTCCGGCCCCCATTTCCTCCTCCTCCTCCTCCTCGTGTTAGCAAGGCGGCCTTTGCTCTTTGTCTTCTTTTCTTGCATCTCCCCTGACGTTCCCCAAATTGGGATCTTCTGAAAGTACTTGGCGGTGTGTGTGTGTGAGTGTGTGCGTGTGCGTGTGTTTGTGTTTTCCTGCCTCCTTTGTTAAGCCACATCAGCAAGTTATTTTTTCTTTCTTGTGTACCCCAGGAGTGTGACAGTTACAAATGTGTTGAACTGCGGGAATTCTCTTTGTTAAAACTGAGACAGGGGAATACGCGGCGTATCTGAGCATCATAGCCGCTCTTAATGATTAGAAGCCAGGGATCCCCCAGTGGATTTCTGCCATATATTCATTCTAATGACTGCTGAACTCCAATGGACTTAAAAACAAGAAACTCCAAATACTAAACGTTACAACGAGGAGGAGGAGGAGGAGGCTGCCAGACCACAGGCTCTTTAATCATCTCAGCTTTTCCACTTTCCTCTTTCAAAGCGGGCTGGAGACCCCGATTTTGTTGTAGTCGCGCCAGGCTGGGCTCCGAGGTGACAAATTGTAAATCGGAGACGCCACTCCCGCCGTTTGTTTCCCTTTCGGTGCGGTTTGGGGTAGGTGGGCTTACCAAACGGACTCTCGACTGTCATTTCGAGGGGCCCAAGGTGAAGCTGAAACCAAATGCCAGAAAGCCCCTGAAGGAGTCCTGAACGTCTGTACTTGCCTGCCGTGGCCCCTCACCTGCAGATAAGGCCCGAGGACCACTCGCCCCGCGAGGCGGGAGTTACTTTAGGTGCGCTGCGTGCGTGATGCGGCATCGGCGCCGGCGTCTGTGTGCCGGTGTTTACGGCTAAAGCTCGTCTGCTAGGAGGCAGGGACCCCCGTTTAATGGGATCAGATCCGGTCCAATCCCGTTTGGCCTGGCTGGCCATTTCGTGCTCGTCTGTGAACTTTGCATGAACCGCCAGAAATAATGCAGTGCGCTGACAGGCCCGTTATACCTTCCACTACATTTGCTGTCTGGAATGAGTTGAAATAGTGTTTGGTTTGTGTAATTATGTCCATCTATCTTTATATTCCAGCAGCATATCGCAAATTGAAAATACTAAAAATTGACTGTTCATTCTGATATTTAATGATTGCCGAAGACACACCAATGATTTATTGGTTACTTACCGATGTGACACATTTGCATCTTATTAGATGGAGATTACTAGGCCTTCAAATTGCGGACGCGGCCCTATCGTGTCTGATGGATTGATTTGATTTGCAAATGTAATCAAACTAATAAGAGGGAAAAATGAGCAATAATGCCTTGTTTTTTCAACTGGCAATCACACCCCAGTCAACAAGGCTGATGGCCGTGACAAATCTGGCGAGCAGCTCCCTCCGTGCACTCAGGCGGGCGCCGGGCCCAGGGGCAGTGAAACGGGCGCTGGCAGAGTACCGCCAGATCAAAGGCTGTGTGGTGACATCTTCACCAGCCGTCACTTTCAAAGAGAGCGGCAGGCCATGATGACACTTACATGAGCACAGCAGCTCTCAGGGTGGCCCAATTTAAAGCAATCATTTGAATTGGGGGGCCACGTATAGCGCTGTTTCACATGCCCCCCTACTAGATGCCTGCTAAGTAACAGAACAATGAAGATTCAGACCAACAAATAGTGTCGGCCAAACTCAGCCCCGGGACCCCCTGTGGCTGCAGCTTTCGGGGTTCCACCCAATGGGTGACGACTATTGACGATGACGATGGACCTCATTCAGTCAGCTGGGCTTTTTCTCTCTTCTCTTAGCACAGCAGTGCGACGTTTGCACGCCTTGGCATTCACAAATATTTCTGCTTTCTGTGGTTTTCCTGTCATTTTCTCTTATTCGGCTCCCTTCATTGTATCCTAATAGTGACAATTTGAAACGAGTAGACGCAGAGCAGACGCCCGGTGATGGAAGGCAGCAGCTGCTTCAGCGTCAGACCCTCCAGTAAGTCAAGAGGAGGACAATAACACACACACACACACACACGCACACACGCACACACACACGCACACACACACACACAGTATCACTGCTTAATTCTCATTAGAATGTACTAACACACTCACTTTGGTCATTTCATCATTGACCACCCAAAACATACAAACTGGCAAATATCTGCCCCCTTAATTAGGCTAGGAGTCCAATTCAAAACAGAAACTAAATCCTGCAGCCCCAGGGGGTCCCCAGCGCCGAGTTAGGGGACTTGCTAATGCAGGAGACACATCAGTGGGGAGTTGAAGAGAAATCAGTCCAACTGTTCTTCGCTGGAAAGACCCCCCAAAACCAAACCACTAAACGGCCAAGCGGCACGTCCTGCAGGACCAGCTCAGCCCGGAGCCGCTCTATGAGCCGACTCAATGGGGACCCCCGGACCCTGAGGATGCTCTTTTGGATTTGACTTCAGTGGAAAGCTGAAGAAGAGACGGACTTTACTCCGCGGACGGCAGCAGGTACAAACGAGGACGTGATGTGACTCAACATAAGGACCACGCGAGCAGCTTTGGCCCTCAGATCCTCTTCAAAGGTTCTCCTCCAAAGCTCGACAGACCCCACTGGGCCCCTACAGTCACCAGGACGCGTCGAAGGACTGGGCCTTTTTTGGTTTTTATTTTTTTAATGGCGTCTCGTCCAGTTTTTGACTTCAGAAGGCACCTCAGACAATTTATGGGTTAATTGAATTCCCTTGGTGGCCATTTCTTCTGACACTCACTTTCTTTATTTCACAGAAAGGGAAACCCTCATATTTTTCCTCGGATGCAATTATTTAATGCACCCTCAATAAAGCTAAATACTTAGGGCCATTAACGTAAAGCAGATTACACGATTTGTCCGCTGTTAATAAAAATTACTAGGCAGTGTTTTACACAAGCTTTTATAGCCTGGTAATGGATATGGATGTGATCTTTTCCATCATGAAAATTTTCCAAATAGGTTTTCTCATTGGTAGGATTTCCTCCAGATGAGCTTTGAGGCTGCGGGTCCTCCGACTGGGCCAGGGTGGGCCGCAGCTTCTCCTTCGAGTCACACCGGGACCATGTGGGTCATTTGCCGGCGGGGACCGCGCCGCTGCTCGGCTGGTCTTCGTCATCTTTAGCGTAAACGTTTAAACGTCCTTTTGACTTTCGACGCAACTTCACGCAGAACTAAAATACTGGATTGGTGAGTAAGCCCCCCAGAACTGACGTCAGCCATTAGTCGTGTGTGTGGATTGTCGAAAGTGAGAGCTCTGTGATGGCCAACGGACCACCTGAGAAGGGTCTGACGTGACAAGCTGGTGCTCTTCATTCTTGGTCGACGGGCTAACACAATCGGCCCACTGTTGATGTATTGTGGACTTTGGCTCCTGATGGACGTGGACACATCGCCTTCACTTAACCAGCTAGCTAAACCCACTGTGGGGGGGGGGGGGGGGGGGGGGGGGGGGGGGGGGGCTACACTACTTCCCTCCATAATTGTTAGGACGGCGGCCCTTTTTCTGTTATGATTTTTTTACATCGATTTTGGGGTCCGATTTGGACTTCCAGTTGTGGCGATTTCTCCTTCGTTGTCAAGGTTAATCATTTTTGGTCCGTTTTGTCCGCCTCTTTGGTGTTCACGCTTGACGCCACTTTGGAGCTCCTGTCGTTAGGGGTCTGCCGCCGGAGGTCGTGTCACGACAGGTGATCACAGAGTTGTGGATTCAGAACCCTCATTTCTAGTCGCTCCTTCAAGTTCTTTCCGCTTACTGATCTTTGGTTGCTTTTATTTCTCGACCCTCGTTTCGGCCTCGACGCTCGTTCCTTCTGCTCAAACTCAAGATGTGACACTAGTAAGGCGCTGGGGTGGTCACTAAATAAACTTCCCCAGATGGTGCCCGCCTGTGGTCCTCCCTGTATTGACGTGGAGAAGGAGTGAGGCTCAATGGCATGGACTGGCATACCAGACAACCCCCCAAACACTTTCATCTCCGTACGTTAGAGAAGACAAAGCACACAAGGACCCTCTGCACACAACACCAGGCTATGGTGTCGTCCTCTCTGCCAGCAGAGTCCAGCATGTCCCCACCCCTACAACGCTTTGACCAATCCTCAACAATGTCACTGTCATGTGTCAGGCATGCAGGTAGCACTGTTTTTGGGGAGTGGTGTGGTGGGGGTCTCGTCGGTGGCATGGGGTCTTAATTGTCTTGTTGAAACTGAACATTTCTCATCAGGTGGTCCCCTTTATCACTTTTGTTTTTAAAAAGAATAAAAAACGATTTACAGAAGAACAAAATCACTGGGGGGTGGGCCCCCATGACCCCCCCATCCAACCCACCACCCAGCTGGGATGTCCATGAGGTTCTTCAGCCTTCATTTTGCCTGTTATGATGTCATTTTGTCCCTCCAAACGAGGTCTAAACGTTCTTACAGTGCCCAACGTGGCACCCCATTAATCCTGTTATGGGCCATGGAGGGCCGGCGTCAATCTGGGTAGCACCAGGCACACGACCAGAATTAGGCACATAATCCATGTGTGCTAGGGGGAAGCTGTTAAAGATCTACCCATGTCACATAGAGAGTAACTGGGGCTGCCATTCTGGGCGCTCGGCATTATGGGGCTCTCATTGTCCACGCCGGTGCTGATCGACATGCCACATGGCACCACTCTCTGGTGCCACCTTAATGATTACAACTACATTCCGCATTCCTTTAATTTGAATGGATTTGATTGATTGTCGTCATTTCTTTACCATAAGGTCGTCTTCTGAGTATCCGTAGGAGTTCGTCTGGCCAGGGATGTGGAAGTCACCCCATAAACCGCGTGATCAACGGTGGGCCCTAAAATGAGGAGCACAGCCCACTGTGTGGCGTCAGGGGGAGCGGAGAGTCGCGCGACTTTGGTCTTCTCAGCGTCTTCTCCAGCCCGTCTGCAGTTCCATTTTGTGTTTTTCTCCCGATCTCAATTGGTGTAACGTGATCCACAGAAAATTGGCTCTGTTTTGAATCAGGTTGTCTAATTCCAGGGAAGGCCCTTTTATCCCACTTGTAATACCTAACTGTTTAATAAGCTTACTAAAGCTAATAATACGGTCAGGCGTGGATCTGGAAAAGTCGATATTTTTATTAATACAAACTGAGGATCATCATTAAGAATATACAGGAGACGGATAGCACCAGTAATGAAATTAAGTGTCACATTTGCTAAATCTCTTCAAACAAAATGTAATAATTGAATGTAAAACCTATGATTATGATAATTATACACCCATCACGAGTTCTGTCATAAAAAATATGCCTTATTATCATGTCACAGAGCATTAATGCTTTGAAATGACAGCAAATGAGGAAAAAAGTCATTTTCCCTTTGATAAGCAAACTGTAAGTTTAGCAGCGAGGGAGCCGAACCGTCGAGCTTCAGCAATACCGATATGACGAGAAAGCGCCACCGCCACCGCGTGCCTACAGTGTCACCGGGGAGAGAGCCGTCCCCACGGCCGCGCCATTGTCACCCACCACCTCACTTTCACTTTTGTCTCGATCGCAGCTCTCTACAGAAACAAACTCTCCTCCTAACATAGGTTAAGCGGGCATGAAGCCCACTCGAGCCACAGGGACATGCGAGCGAATAAAAAGAGAGAACGCCGTGGGATTAGAAGATCCTGCTTGGGTTGGATGTTTGTGTCGCGCGCTCTTGACGGCACCAGGTCAGAGGAGTCGGGATGCCCACCGCAGCCACGCCATAAACGGCCTTCTCACAATCGCACACCACAAACCTGCTTGGTATCACTGATGCCACAGCAGACTGGCACACACAAGGATTTCTATGCTTTCTATTTATGCCCGCCGGCACCATGCCCCAGTCATCATCCCCTTTCCCACCCAATACATGCCAAATTTGTGTCCATTTGGTTAATATGGCAATTCCAGACAAGCCCCCCATTGGTGGGTGTGTGTAAATGATGGCTCTGCGGTGAGTGATTCCCACCCAGTGTTGGTAGAAAGTGGCCTGAGCAGATGAGACAATGTCATGCTAAGTTGACGGTCCTCTAGGTCCCATGAAGCCGGGCCTTCTTTCCACATTCGTTTTATTTCCTGCCTTTTCTCAGTACTGCCTGCTCATGCCACTCTGGATGCCCATAGGGGGAGCCAGTGCCAATGCCACCCATTTCTAGTGTCGATTAAGCCAACACGCCCATCTTTCTGGATGGGGGAGGAATCTGAAAAAAGCCCGGGGGCCACCTGGAGGACAGGCAGCGGTGCCAGGAGGGCTCATCCCTGGGCCTCAGTCCTTTAGTGCTATCCCTGAACACGCACACACTCACACACTCACACACTCACATTGTCACACTCACACTCTCACACTCACACCCTCACACTCACTCACACTCACACACTCACACACTCACACACTCACACTCACTCACACTCTCACACTCACACCCTCACACTCACTCACACTCTCACACTCACACACTCACACACTCACACTCACTCACACACTCACACGCACACACTCACACACTCACACACTCACATTGTCACACTCACACTCTCACACTCACACCCTCACACTCACTCACACTCTCACACTCACACACTCACACTCTCACATTGCCACTCTCACACACTCACACACCCTTACACACTCACTCACACACTCACACTCTCACACACTCACACACCCTCACACACTCACTCACACACACTCACACCCTCACACACTCACACACTCACACTCTCACACTCACACCCTCACACACTCACACACTCACACACTCACACACCCTCACACTTACACTCTCACACTCACACACTCACACCCTCACACTCACTCACACACTCACACTCACACACTCACACACTCACACTCTCACATTGCCACTCTCACACACTCACACACCCTTACACACTCACTCACACACTCACACTCTCACACACTCACACACCCTCACACACTCACTCACACACTCACACCCTCACACACTCACACTCTCACACACACACACACTCACACCCTCACACTCACTCACACACTTACACTCTCACACTCACACACACGTGGCCATAAGACAAATGTCACGTCTTTGTCTCCGCTCACACACACGGTTGGGCGCAGTCTTTCTCAAACTTCACATTTTGCTCCTCTCCGCTCCAAAGCCTTGCTTTTTCAGCCATTTTGCTCAAGTGTCAAAGTTAATTTAGTGTGTTTCACTTTGCTGAATAAATCAGGAGAGAAATCCTTGCTAAAAGTGAACATTTGATTTGCTAAAAGGAGCTTAGGGCAACTATTAATCAATATTTTCAGAGTGTCAGGCCGAGGCGTGATAGACGTGCGCTCATTTGGAGATTGGTTCTCGCAGATAAGAGCCAGCCAGCTGCGAGCAGAGGTGACAACGCGGGGCTCTGGGCCCAAGCGGCCAGCAGACGGGCCAGCGCGCCACGACCATCCACGCTCGTCTCCGAGAATTACAGCCGCCGTAAATAACAGCAATGGGAAAATCATCGACTTACCTTCATGGAAATCGCGAGCGCTACTGGCCGCCGTCACACGTGCAACAATGAAAGGCCACCGTGCAGAGAAAGCAGCGCTAAAGGGTCCTCGACAGAGTTTCAGTGTAGAGGTGTGACGTCTCACTCGCCATCCATGAGCGGCGGACGTGTTCTCCCGGTGTCCCCGTGCCTGCAGTTTTTCTTCATTTGGCCGCTCCTGATTTACCCGGGCAGAGCGAGCGAGTGTACCCCGTGGCTCCTCCTGGCCACCGCGTCCAGGTCTGTGGCAGGGACCGACCCTGGAGGGGTCTTCAGGTGTCTGCAACCCAAACCCCCAAAGAAAACCCACCCAAACACTGCAAAGTACCAAAGTCTCTGGAGGGGTGAGGCGTTAACCCGAACCACTGAGCACCCCAACACATATCACTCGGGGGGGCCCGGGGAGGGGGGGGGGGGTCTCTCCATCCATTCTATGTGGGTGCCGTGCACGTCTGACAAGTCGGGTGCAGGGGTGAGGGTTCGAGAGACAGCTGCGGTGGCACCCCTGAGCTTCGGGCCAGCCAGGGCGACAGCTCAATCAGCGGGCAGACGAAGGCGGCACCTCCAGCGCTTTGTTAACGAGGTTCCATGTGAATATTCTAATCCGACACTCGGCACAACAATACGCCTGACCACTGAGCTGATAATCTCCTTATCACGCCCCCGTGAAAACTAGCTGCGGTGTTTGACGGAGCTCCCGTTACGCGGCAGCCCATTCCGCACGCACCTGCCTGACAATGGAGAAGGGAAAGAGACCGAGCCGAAGGAAAGGGACGCAATGAAGTGGAGTGTGCAAGTGCCTCAGTATCTACATAAAAGAGATTAGAGGCGACAGGGTTCCATTTTACAGCTCAATCATATTGTGTTAGAATGCGCTTATCCGAGCGCAGACGAAAATTGAAAGAGAAATAAAAAAGAGCCTGGCAGATAGGAGAAGCGTGAGCAATTTCGAAGAGCATAAAGGCTACTAACCGGAGGGACCCTGTCACGCTAAAAAGGGGACGTCGGGGCGCCGCCTTTCATTCCTCTACCTGCTCGTTTCCATAAAGAAGTCAAGTGCTGCCGGCTGCCATTGTGCCTTTCTCTCCCAGATAAGGGACCCTCGCCTGCCCGCTCGCTCGCGCTGCCTCTGCTCATTTATTCAGGGTTTGTGTCATCTTCACCTTTTTATTTTCTTCAATGCCCCCCTTTCCCGTCGGTGGGGCGTCTCCAGCGGGTCCGAGACGTGTGGCTGTTTAACGCACGCGCTGAGACGTCAGGTCGTTGGACCCGCTTAGGCCGAGTGATGGCCTGTCCTGACAGTGCTGGGCATGAGGCAGGGCCATTGGCACCTGTGCCAGTAAACTCATGGCCAGTCGTTAGAACAAATAGTGCATGTAGAGTTGTGTGAGAAAGTAAGCGCCCCCCGTTGACTTTCTTGATGAGGCACACAGTAGCTACAGCTAAAGGAACACGCGCCTCTTCAATCATTTACTGTCCTCGAGATTATAAGCCAAATGCTGGGGTGGCCCACCAGTGGCGAGATGTCTGTGGGTCTCGCATGTCCCGCCCATTTCAACATTTCAGTTGGGTTCGAGTCAGGGGGGCTTTGGTGACACCACACACACCAATAGCAAAGAGAGCCACCTGCAACATCCCAACTTCTCATGTAATGGATCTGAAGATGGAGGGGTGGACTTGCTTTGCCAAATCTGCAGTTGGGTTCATTTGGATTATGAGAAGGAAGGAACAGGCCATGTCATTGCCATCTGCCATTTATTCACATACATCACGTCAACCATGAATTCTGCATCGGCTCAAAGTGGGCTTGGGGAGAACGTGAGGCCATCAGTCCAGACGCTGACGCAGAACATAATAAGGGCGTGCAGCACGCTGGCAAGGAGGGGCTCAGAATTAGAAATGGAGGATTATGGACTGGCCGAGGGCGGGGAGGACATACAAGGAAGATGTCAGAGACTGGTGGGCAGTTACACATTTCTGCTTAAAGGGTGGCCCTTCCGCCTGTTGATAAGTGGGTCCTTTATTCAGGCGGACCCCCCTCTTTCTGTGGGGTGTACTTACTTTTTCACAGGACTCACTCCATTCTCTCTGTTTGTCGACTACTGGCAGGTGACATGCAGCCCTTGCACCGAGTACCCCAACGTAGCCAGACGGGGCCCTCGAGTGCACACACGCACACACACACACACACACACACCCTGATTCCGGAACGTTCCCCAGAGCTTTCAGGACCCAGAGGTCGCTTCTCCATAAGGCCCAAGTAACAAACAGACCAATAAATGGCGACCCCATGAGGCCTTCGCCAGAAACAAAGAAGACGGCGGGCAGGCGGACGGGTGGGCAGGTGGGTCGGCTGAGCCCAGGCGGCAGCAGCAGCCTGCTGCTTCATTATCTGCTGGGTTGAGGCCTACGCGCCGCTGTAATCCTGAGTGATGTTTAAATTAGTTTACAATTTTCCTGTTCTCTGGTAGAACTGATCTTAAGCGAATGCGCTCAGAAATGTCAGCCGCGCTCCTAACCACTGTAACAAATTGTTGCTCGAACGCTGCACACCTAATGACTTCAAATTAGCTTCACTGCGATTGCCTGACAGTTCGTTACGACTGTTAGCAACATAGCTGCCGTATCATGACCAATAAATTGGTTTCAGTTCTCTCCGGGAAAGGGGGCCTCATCAATTTGATTAAGAAATTACTGTACCATACAGAGAGGAGAGACAAACTAGTTTAAGAGCAGACAAATAAGTTAAGCAAACCGCAGCCAAGTGCAGCCAGACGCCCGGGACGGGGCCACCCTGCGTGACGTCAGACGTTCCTTCATTGGAGGGGCTTGGTGTTGGTAGGAGAGTCCGGAGAGACCCTGGGGCAGCCGTATGCCATCCGTCGACCGCCTTCGGGTGGTTTGGTAGGTCATGTAAAGTTAAGCGTGGTACGGTGGACCCATGTTCAGCTCTCACCAGGAACGTCCACAGGCTAGGCTTGTACGGGTCTGGCGAGTCTCTGACTGGCACTTTGGGGGCGAGGACTGCTGCAAATGTGCTTGGGCACCCTGTTGTCCCTAGCTCTGAGGACCCCGTAAAGATCTCAGCAAGTCCAGAAAGTGACGGGGCTGTGTGGAGCTTCTGCCAATGGGGGATATCGGGGGGGATGAGTATATTTTGTGCGCGAGCGCCCTGCCATGGACTGGCACACCCGCCAGTGCTGCGTCCTACCAGAGCAGAACAGAAGAGAACAGAACAGGCCACACTGCAGCAGACGGACAGCGCAATGGAATCGAATGTGGCAAACGATTACACTTTTCTCAACTTCTTCTTTCTCACAGTGAAAGAAAGTGCAGGATTAAACCAGTCTTATAAATAAATAAATAAATAAATAAATAATCAGGCTCTCGGCATGTCTGTCAATATCAGAATTCTTTGAGTCCCAGATAGAAAATCTCAAGCAAGGCCGGCCATCAGTGTCACCCCAGCCCCCCATCCCATGAGGCATAATCTTACCAGGACCCCCAAAATCAGATAAAACGCCCAGAGGTCACCCGAACAATTTCAGACCGAGGAGAGCGTTAGGCGGCGGGCAGCCAGATGCTCACCTGGGATATGTTTGGCCCACCCGATGATGACGACGAGCTCCCTGTCAGCCAAGTCGCAGAGCGTCGTCAGAGCCTTGATGTCGCTGTCGGGGACCGTGGGGTCCGGCATGGCGTAGATCTTCTCTGGCTCAGCCACCAGTAAGTGGGACACAATCTTGTTATCTGCAAGGCAGCCAAATGGGACTGTGTTTGAACATGAACAGAAAAAAAGAGCAAATGGGTTTATGTTCGTATGCGGGCAAAGAAACGGACGTCCGCCACACTCTCTGGGCTCAGTCACTGGAGTCCATCTTACATGTGGCACCGCGCTTACGGTAACAACGATGACAACGGCCACAGCTCTGGAAAAGCAACAGAAATAATATTGACATCAAATACAGTGAATGACACTTTACAGCGAGCAAGACGAGTGCCCGTCACCTAACACGTGTCACATGCTGCAGGCAGAGAGATCTCGCCATGAGGACAAGCTGTAGCATTTGGACACCGGAGCAGAACGTCACCTGGACACACGTCACCATTACTGGGATGAGCTCTTTCTCCTCGCAACTACACACCCGCTGGCATCTCTGAGAGATGAGGTGGTGGCAGCAGAGAAGCCGACTGCTGCGTCCTGCTTTATGAAGTGACATCAGATGACAAGAGATGAGAGGCGGCCGTCTGAGTGTACGTACTGCGTATAAATCAAGCATACGTACAGAACATGAGGCCGAGGATATCAGCCCCACAAACAGCGAGGATGAGAACATCAAGAGAACACGCAGAGAGAGACACGAACAGACGGACTCGAACTTCACCGATCCCACCAGCACGGCTAAAGTGGCACCAAGCTGGATCAGAGGGGCACTCGCATATTGAGTCACACGCCTGCCCCATAAGAGCGCACGTCATCGATGCCCATGGAGGAGTGCGGGGTACGGTGAGCTCTACTCAGCAAGGGCCAGATGACGGACCACCCATGGGCTCCCCCTCTACAGGCCTGCACCACACACACACACACACACTCCTATAACGTTGGCTTTTCGTAATTGAATGAATGTTTTTTGGGGGGTTCAGGCAATTCCTCGGCTGACTGTGCGACTTCATATTTTCAGCATTAGGTAAACAGGAGGCGCGGGTCGATGCGGACGGCCCCATCACTCAGGGGATTAAAGAACTGTGAACATTATCTGCTGGTGGATCTTATTTAATGTTTCCCTAATTACAATCAATAAGACCCAATTTTCATCCCCGATGACTTTGTTATACTTAAATAATCAATCAGGGTCCAAGGAAAATGTCGCCAGCCTCCCTGTGCTCTCTAGTCCGCCACTGGAAACACAGCATTCAAACGTGGGCACGCCGAGGGCATGTTAAGAGGGCACAAGCCATTCCTGCCCGTTTCCTTTTTCTGTACAGTTGCGTGATGTGAGACAAATTTCTAAAAACACAACATCTAAGAAGGCCCACCTCTCATTTTACCTCCAAGCTGAGCAGTAAGGTGGCACACCGGGCGCTCGGTGACTCAGCCTCACTCATTCTCACCTTATCAGCAGGGCATCGTTTGTATAGTGTCTTGGAACGATTGAACCGGCTGCTCAAATGGAGACCACCATTTTAGGTGGAATGGCCCCCTGAGCCCTCCCCAGTTTTTATAGTCAGTGACTCGGCGGTCTCCTGGTTTCCAGCCCAAGTTCATTGCCATGGGGCTCCACTGCCAGCCCAATAGGCCGTCACTGTCACCTAAATCAAGAGTGACAGGTCTGTCACAGCACATGGACTCACGAGTGCCATGCTAACGCCAGCTAAGCAGGTCAGGATGTGCGAGGCTGAGGGGACTCGCGAGTGACACACTTGACGACATGAGGTCTGGTGAAGCGGTTCAGCGTGCCCACCCCGAGGAGCCCCGGCATGAAGAAGTGGATTGCTTACATGGCTTTTTGGCCGGCTGCACCAGCTGCGGGTTCAGGTACGGGCTGTTCTCTGCATCTATCCGTCGCTTGTATTTCTGACGGCCCCCTCGTACTCTGTCTAGGCGGACTCCTGCAAAGGAAAAGAAAAGAAGGCAGTCAGTCGAGAGAAGGATGACATGGATGCCACCAGGCGGCCACACCTCCCCGATGCCCGTCCTGAAGGACCGCTCACCAAATGGATCCTCCGGAGACACAATGAGCCCTAGGTGGGGAAGCACTCGGACACACCCCCCCAACCCATTTAGAAGTGCCAGTTCACTTAACAGAGTAGCCCAGGGGTTCATATTGCTGCCTCGCAGCTCCAGGACTTGGGTGCCAGTCTGTGCCAGGTCGCTGTCTGTGTGCTTGACAGTGGTGACTAGTGCCTGCTTTGTTCTATGGTGCCCTATGGACCTCCATCAGAGGGTGACAAATGTCGAGAATATTTAGCCTTGAAGCACACATTTCATTATTTCAAATGCCTGATGCAGCTATTCACGTTTAGGTGGGTGGTCTTCTACCTCACAAAGTAAACGCTCACAGATCGTACAGCATGAAGACCCTGAAGTATGTTCAATATCTCACAGACTGATCCAGTAACCTTATATAGCGTCTTTTCTTTATTTTTCTCATCCCCACCGAGTCTCTCTGCGAGGGGCCGAACCTCGACCCAAGTGATCAACAGACCATTGAGATGATGGTGGCTGTCCTTTTGTCCGCCTAAAGCTCATCACAAAGAATGGCAGGCAGAGGAAGATGACGACTGGCATGGCGGCCAGGAGGCGAGGCCCCCCAAAGCCATCGCGGGTTGAGTACGGCCCACCAGCTCTGTAGCCACTTCGAGGGGCTGGGAAGAGTCCGACTGTCTCGAATTTCACCAGTAGACCGACGTGTAAGAAATGTCCGCCAGGCCTTCTGTTTGAACGCGTTGGCACACACACACACACACACACACACACACAAGCTCATCGCGGTCCTCACTGATGTCCTTTCTGTGTCACTGCTGTGGGGGCAAAGCTGTCATCTGGTGTTAAAAGAAAAGGCAAAGAAGAAAAGGCGCCCAGCGATGCTCTTATAAATCGTGCCGAGATTACGAGGCCCAACTTTTACTGTTTTAATTAAGCCTGAAGAGAGGCCCATTGTTACGGTGCCATTAATGCAGCGCGGCAGCCATTGAAATTCTCCTCCTTTTTTACTGGAACTCCACAGATGATCATAAAACCTTACAAGGCTTGTTTTGAGTTTCATAGGTGTCGTGGAATCCTGCAAGGCGTCTGCTGGAATTTATGGGGACTCGGTGGCAACAATCAGGATGCGAGCTCTTCTCTAATTAAAAGGCGGGTGATTAAGTAGACGACGCACCCCGAGCCTTCGTCATCCTCACCAGTCGGGCAAAGCCGCTTTACTTCTTCTTTAATGCCACTGTGGCCTTGGCAGCAGCCGTTGGGCTGGTTGAGATGAGCCCGGTGAAGTGGGCTTGGCCGTGGACGGAGTTGGCACTTATCGAGGTGCTCAAAGCCCAAAGGCCTACAGGAAATGGCAGCAGGGCAGGACAGGACAGCGTGCCACCCTAACCTCCAGCCAGCTGAAACAACAAGGAGGAGGGAGGATTACATGGGAAGGCATCGGTACTGGCGCCCCCAAATGTGGTCCAGACTTGGAGGGGTGGCTCACCTGCCCTTTGCCCTCTCATTGCTGGCACACATTATAGTACTGCATTATATTGTAGCAGCCTTAGGGGTCCTGGCCTGAGAGGGACACACTCCTTAGGAGGCCGGGGGGGGGGGGGGGCATTAATAAGATTGCTGTAAAATGCAGCCCCCTGAGCAGTCACAGACCACTTTAATCATTACATTGGTGTCAGCAGTGGGATAAGTCCAACTAAGATGGAGGCCTGGTTGAGCACTGATGAGTGCGGACCCCTCTTTACGGCGGAACTCCGTCATCTCGGACACGGAGCTGAAGTGGGTGCTTTGTTTCGTAGAGGAGCCTTCGTGACGAGACACACGGCGCCTCCTGAGGGTCTGTCCTTAGTAACAGTGGAGTTACCACGACGGCGTGACGTATTATAAACCAAATAACAAGAACGTTCATATTCTTCTGAAACGAAAGAATTCTTCCATGACGCACACGCTCGTCTTCATTGATGGATGAATATTCGCAATTAGGACATCAAAGTGAGATGCCTGAGGTTTATGAATCCTCGCAGACAGAAATTCATCGACTCTCGCGTTTTCATGACACGGCGGGACTCAAAAGTCACAAGAGGGCGACTGGGGACTCTGAGGGGGTCGCTATGCTGGATTGTCACTTTACTTTCCCTTCCATACCCCCCCCTCCCCAGTCAGTTGCCCTTCTTTTCGCAGTCGTCTGTTGTTGTGAAATGAGATGGAGGCGGTAAGTCAGCAGGTGTCCCCTCACATCGGGGAGTCGGATGTGCACCTCCACCTGATGGCACTGAGCCCTTTGATCTTACCCTGGCAGGACGAGACATTCGTTGTCATTCATCCATTCGTCCTGGCGGATTATGGAGGTCCGTTAGCCACAGCTTTGGGGTCAGAAAGATCAATGGACACGACGCAGTAAGGGTCATGTAAAAAGATGACGAGGTGATACAGTCCTGTGGGCCAACTTGTTCTTAGCAGACTCATTCCATTTTCATGACATGTTTCAATAAGATCACTTTTGGCCTCAGGGCCCATCCCACCGCCATCCCAGACCATCCGTCTTGTAAGTGAAAAGGCCTGGGAAACGGGGGGCACCGCTAAACACATGCTGAGTGCCCGTGACGTGAGGCGTGTTTAGTGCTCCAGTCTGCCTTGAATGCTCTCACTTTAGGCCGATAAAGACCCCCACCATCTCGGCCACCTCGCACAACCCCCCCGTCCCCCACTTGATGTAAATGAGCTCACGTCTGTGGGTCCCCCGCTCTCGGCCTGGCAGCCTACGAGGGCCTTCAACAGCTGACGCTGGCCATTCGAAAAGGATTTGAATGAAGCTGGCAGCGGAACCCTGAGAGGGGCGACTCTGTGAAAAGTGAAACGCAAGGTGGCCGCCGGTGAGAGCGAAGGAGCCAAGTGGAAGGTGGGCCGCGGCTCCGAGAGGGCCTGTGCCCCAAGTGTGGGGCTCCGAGTCTCGATACGCTGACACTCAAAGCCGAAAAACCACAATGACGCAGTCCTGGGGTACCACAAGGTGGCAGTAAGTGGAGGATTCGAGTAGATGCCACTCTGCTCCAACTGCTCAGCAAAGGACTTCAGTGTGGGAGACCCCTAGAGCTGAGAAGAGGGGAGGAGCCAACACAGTCCACCTCCTCAGGTCAACTGATAGGCCCACCGATGACAAACTCAAAAGGCTCCGCCCACAATGCCAAATAGAGTTTAGGCAGGTGGACGCCACCCACTAAGCCGTACTTTAGGGGGGCTCACAGAGCGATCGGTCACCGACTGTCCACCACAAAGAGAGTGTAAACGGTGGAGGAATAAGAACAACGACAGACGGAAGAGGCTCAGCACCAGCAAGATACCATTTAACAAGGAGCAGCAAGCACCACGGCGGGGGGCCTGCCTGCGCTCAGAGGGCTCCCACTAAAATGGCATATAAAGGCTGTCCACACTTAGGTCCATGATGTCATACAAGGATTCTATAGGGAACATCAGAGGGGGACGCCAAAGGGACAACTCACAAGGCCAGTCGGTCACCACACACCCTACTGGTGGAAGAAAAGCTCCCCACAAGCAATGGCTGACAGCAGGACAGTGCAGGGGGAAGAGAGGACGACAATGAGAAAAACTACCAGGGACACTGGAATTCCTTTGGTCATTCGGTCAAAGGCTCCGACCAACGTGCCATCTAAAGACTTCACATGTTGTGTATTCAGGGGGCATCGAAGGAGGGCAACTCCTGGAGTCCGAGAGACTCCCCAGTGATGGCTGACAGCCCAAAGACCCCCGTAGGTGGATGAAGAACGCTGTATTAAGATTATAGAGAGTGGACAGGTGCTATAAAAATCAATAGAAATAAAAGACGCTAAACAAGAAAGGATAAATGGGAAAGGCGCTGTATAACAGTTGGACAGAAAGAGACCTGAAGTCGATGTCCAGGTCGATGTGAAAGGCACAGACGGATAGACAGACAGGTCGATGTGAAAGGCGCTATATAACCGAGGGCTAGAGAAGGGCGTGTGAAAGGCGCTATATAGTCCTTAAAGGCTCTGCACAGTCGACAGACATTACAGATGAAGAGCGGTCGATCAAATCCCTTTCACATTAAGACTAATCAATTTGGTCTCTAAGGCCGGCACTTCAAATTCCTGATTATGCACAAATGGATTTCCTTCAAGCCCCCCTCATCTGCTCCTGAATTTGCATTTTCTGGAAGGTTGTCGAGGGGCTTCCTCCGACACAACCAGGCAGCTTCACGTCGTGGCCGTTTCTCAGTGGTCCGAGTGGCTGTCCCGCTGTGCCCCAGGCGGCCTTTGCCAGTCGTTTTATGCTGCTATTTGGACCCTTTGCTAAAATTTCACAGTGGTCTTTAAACTGAAAGACACAGAAAGACACAAAAGACGCCAGGAATGGCACTCTGGCAAGGCCAGGCAAGGCACTACACAATTATACAATGAGCAGGGAGGACGGACAGACAGACACTTGGATACAATGGGGGCTGTGTAGTTTAGACACAGATGGATCGGTGAAAGGCGCTATATGACTGATTGATATGAGAAGACGAGACACTACAGCGTGGCGTCATGTGTGTGTGTGTGTTTGTGTGTGTGTGTGTGTGTGTGTGTTGGTGCCATGGAGCAGACGGGGACTCCAACGACATGAATGTCAAGGCAGACACGGGCTTGTCGGTGTGTTGTGTCACATCACAAGTGACCGTGTGAAAGCTGCCAGATGTCCATGCACAGTTCAAGGTGACCATAAGATGGACAAACTGGGATGGAATGATGGAAGGACAATAAATAATGGAGTGGGTGAGTGGAAGGAGGCGCAGTGTGCCCTTGTGCTGATGGTGTCTTTTATTTTTTCCAGCTCCCCATGGCCAGTCTGCACTATTTTTGCCACTCAGATGCCCTCTGGCTGTCTGTTATTCCAAGTGGCATCCATCCCTCCATCCACCTTCAAATCCACAGAACCTGAGCTGTGGGGCAGGAACAACCCCTGGACAGGGTGCCAGTCCATCAGAGGGTGAAAACAACGACACCTAAACACACATTAGGAGCCAATCCAGCAGTGTCAGTCCGCCTAACGTGCACGTCTTTGGACTGGCTGACATGGGGGGAGAACCTGCAGCTGGCACGCAGATGTGGACGCCAGTCTCCTGTGCCACGCACATCCGGCCGCTGTGCAGGTGGGGTCGGCTGGCTCTCCTCGTGTCTGTGTGGGTTTTTTACCAGTGCCCCTCGCACATCCCCAAAGCACGTGCGCCAGCTTGATTTGCAATTCTAAATCAGCACAGGCCTGTGTGCAGAAGGTCAGAAGACCAAAGACAAGATGGCGAGGAGGACATTAAGAAGTAACAGCTTGGAGAAGGAATGCCGCTGAGTGATGATAAATTAGAGAGGAGGCCAAGGCCCGTCAAGGTGGGCCCTGTGATGGTCTGGTGCCCACCGTGACTCAAAACTGGTCTGAGAGGATTAAAAAATGAAGAGACCGAGCTGAGGAAGACGCAATGGTGGGCTACCTAGCGACAATCCCAATTAAAAGCGACCCTCTCCAGCTTGCAGATGAAAATGAGGCCGTTGACCGCACAGAAGGGCGGGCAGCCACTTGTGCGATGGCAGCGGATCAAAATGAAGGGAAAAGCGAGAAGCTGGCGTGGGCGCAGCCTTCAAAGCACACGTCTCTCCTCACGCCGCCGTACAAAGAGTGTACTTAATAAAGCTCAGCCTTAACAACCTCATTTATTTTCCAGAAAATTAACTCAGTTTCATCCCTGATTAATGATTTAATCTAAATGAATCAAATTAAAAATTGAAAATTATATTTCCAAAGCTCAAGAAAAGATTGACCATTTCCAGTTAATAAATGATCCTTTCAAATATTAAAAGATGACCACAAGCAGCCTGGGACCCTAATGAAATGTGTCTGAGTGGGGGAGGGGGAGGGGAAGGGAGGGGCGCTGTAAAATGTCTCCACGAGGAATGCCCCCCCACAACACACACACACACACACAGACACAGACGTGAGCGCGCAGCCTTCTGCTTTAATTATCGCGCCGTCGCTGTCACTTCACGGCCTACGCATCCCGTCGTCCTCTCGCAGTCTCAGTGCCGAAGCCGGACGCAATAATCGAAGGAGCCTCACGTGGGGGGCTCACTGGCCACAAATCCCATTGTGAGCTTTTGACAAATTTTGCTTGGATGCAATTGGCACCTTGATGGGAATTCCATTGCGTTTAATGGTTTATAAATGCACTGCTGGCAAATTGGCTTCGTCCTTAATGTACAAATTGATCTGCAGAAATTACAATTTTGACTCTGGAAATTATGCTGAATCGCGCTCTTTTCTCTTTCTTTCTTTCTTTCTTTCATTTTTTTTTTTTTTTGGCCTGACCTGATGATTAGATCAGCATTCAGCTTTTTTTATTTTTTATACAAAGCCGACCTGCCAGGGGGCCGAGGATTTAGATCTGAGGGTGAAGCCCCCTGAATGCCACCTAACCTAACCCTAACCCTTGCTCCTCGTCTCAGTCTGACACAAAGTCAGGAAATCCCCTCTGTGGACACTGGCCAAGCGGTGGGTGGGCAGCATTGTCGCTCCGAGGCCTCAGCTTGCTTTGTGATTTGTTCAACTCAAACCAGAGCAGGGAGCCCATGGGGTTCGAAGTCAGGGGCTGGGTTAACATAGGGTGGGACAGCACCCACAATACCAACTCACCCTCACCATCGGTGCCACTGCAGTGTTGGTGCCTTCCAAACGAGGCTGTAGGTGGGCAGTGACAGGGTGGATCTCTTTGTTTTTTACTGAAAATGCCCGTCCACCTGTTTTCAGAAGTCCACTCTGGAAGGGATGCCCGTCCATCACACCAATTTGGAGCCATCAATCAACCTTCCTGGCACATTCCTGGGACGTGAGAGGAAAAGCAGGCTACATGGACACAGGGGGATCATTCAGACCACGACTTTGACCATGAGTGTCCTGGAGACGTGACGCCTGAGTGAAAATGGCAGAGGTGTCACATTGTGAGCTCACTTACCCCTACAGTGGTGGCAATGGCTGCCAGGGCTGGGTGACTTCCAAAAGTGAACCTCATCCGGCTGCCAGACCTTCAACGGCCATATGCAGAACGCCAGCAGGCCTCGCCAAACAATTCGCTTCGTTTTTGACAAAAACTGAACACAATGTAACATTCTCAAATCCAGTTCTGGGAATTTTAGGCAATAACCCTCAATGGCGCTCTCAGTCCTAATGAAGTTCTTTATTTTATGGCCACCATTGCTCACTGCATGTGGTGTCACAAGATGATTTACAGATGTCAACGCAGCAGCCATCTTTTATGTGGCGAACATTGGCACCAATGTACAAGAGTCTGAGGTGGGGCCCAGCACCCTGGTCACCACTCGGGCACAGTGGGGGACTGGGAGTGTTTCCCGAGCATTGAGAGATTGATGCACCCATATCTGGATGGTTTTCCAGATTGTTCTCCACCCTGCGCATTTCATTCACAGAGGAACATCTCCAACGTTCTCAGCTCACCATCTAACCCTGACCCTAACCCTAAATGTGGCTTTGACGACCTTCGGTCCAGGAGAGGAGCTCCACATCATCTTGTAGGTCCTTCAAATGGCTAAAAGTGGTCATTTTAGCTTCATTTGTAGTGATGGCCAAGATAACAAAATCCCTGATTGAAAGGACGTCAGTGGGAGCCAACAGTGAGCAGCGCAGTGGTAAACGAAATCAAAACGTCCATGGAAAAATGTCACATGAGTCGTGTCACATGATCTGCATGTCACCTGTTTAAAAAACACTTTTGGAAAAGAAAACCCTCTGGGGGGCTTCTCAGACCGAGAGGGGGGCCGAGCTCTTGAACTGCAGGCCTGCTTACCTCCTCGCTCATGGAGCACTAAGGCTACGTCCACAGGTTTTATTTTTAAACAAAACGATGTCCCCCCGCGCAAGCCCTTTGACGTCACGTACGGCACTTAAACGCATTAAAAATGCACGTGACGTAGCCATTCGCCGACAGTGGCCAAGCACACATCGGTGCAAACAGGAGCAAGAAGCAGCGCCATCCTTGAAGAGGTGGGAACGTCGCCAGCCACGGGATTCATCGCAAGTGGCCGGTAAATGATGAGCCTGTCTACGCTTGGACTCAACGTAATTTAGATGTTTAGAGGTAAGCAAAACAGCAAGCGCCACGGAGCACAGCTCCTCTTTGTCCGCCATGTTGGAATATGGAAGTGTGGCCAATCAGAAGAGGAGACATCGTAAGGAGCAGATCCAAACAGGGAGGGTTACGTCTAGAGCACAGACCAATGAGAATGCGATACACTGCGCCGGCTCTGGGGGACGCTTTCAAGAGGCCGAGTTTTAAGGGGCAGTCTGGACGAATGACGAGGCTCGTGTGGACGCCGCGGTGAGAAGTGATGTAGACGAAGCCACAGCTCGAGCTTGTTGAAGAGGCTCAGATACAATGGCGACTTTCGGCTTATTTCGGTTTTCACTCGATTTCCCTTTCATTCTGTACCTCTGACCTCTGGCAGACCCCCACTGTAAAGGGAATGGCAGCCAATACAATGAAAATGAATGAGCAGAAAGGGGGGTCTTCACTCCAGGGCACCCCGAAGTTCTTTTTGAAATGACATTTTAACAAAATGACAGGAGGGTACAAGTGGACTGTGCCTCACATGTCATCGTGTTCAGTGTTGGCCCCCAGTGACGGCCATCACATCGAGACATTTGACATCTCTGCCCGCCACGTTAACGTCAGACTCAAAGTCTTTCTCATTACAATCATGGAGTAGGTAAGAGATAACAAAATGACTTCTGTCAGTTTAGGCTTTTACTCCACAAATCAAATGATTGGCTGGGAAAAGTGGCCAGCACTCCAACATCATGGGCCGCCACCATCGCCTCTGCTTGTCGGCACTCCGTCTCGTACAACAGGGAGGCCGTCGGTCGCCACTCCGAGGCCATCGCCTCCTCCCGTCTGTCGGTCTGTCTGGACTCTCTTATCATTTAGGCACACGCGTGTTGCGTCTTTCCGGTAATTTCCAGGCCCATTCCACTTTTAAATAAACTGCTGGCTTCGCTCGCCCAAACTCAGGTTTGTTTTACCGGATATACAACTTTAAGAGATTGTTATTTTCATGGGATTCGTTACGTATGGATTATTTTCACTGTTACTTTAAAACTTTTGTAAAAACAATATTTGGAATTAACTTTTCTTCAAGATCGCATTGAATTTTGATTCTGTGTTTGGACTTACATCGTGACAACGTAACGTATATCTGCCCGTGAGTGAATATCGTTTCTTTCTCTCTAATAAATAAAACGACTTTCTCGAGCGTTTGTCCTGCTCTCTCTTCTTTCCTTTGTCATTGACGTGTCATCTTGAACGTATAAAATTTAGAAGAGCTGAGCGTGCAGGAAGAGTGTCTGCCCAAAGCGGTCACACGACTGAGATATTAGATGTTAGATGACGGTGGTCTTGTTTGAAATTAGTTGTAAGTCGGGCGTGACTTGACAGAATCTCACGTTAAAAGTCTCCGTCTCACGGGACTTCATACTGCGCCAACGTTTTTGGAATCTTTTCATTCTCGCTGGCAACACAAATTAGACGATCTACAAGTCTCCGACTTAAAGTTTAAATCCAAACAATATATTCAATCTCTTTTCGTTGTTCTGTTATTTCACCGAGTGATAATTTAAATTTGTTTGCGCTAATGCGATCTTTCCTATCATTTTTTTCAGACTTTCATTATCTCTAACCTGCTCTGCATTTGTATCACGCCAACTCTTTACGACGTTCTACTTTGTCATCGACTCTTTGTCTTTTATTTCCGGCCCCGGGCCTGGTTACGTCTCTTTCTCGTGGGACGTATAAGTGTCTTTCCGAGAAAATCACGTCTCGTCTCTCTCTCGTTTTTTTTTATGATAGAGAGATTTATTTGACGTTGCTTTGTGTTTTTCCACTGAGGCAGCCACGTAGTTTCCAGTTGCCTTGACGTGACTGTGCCAATGCGAGGTGACGGTGACCAATTTGCAATGAGAGTCGCGGACCGGGAGATGGAATTGAATTCAAAAAGTCGAAATGGAATCACAACCCAGGAAAATGAACCACACACCAAATCCGAAACCCCTTGTGAACTTGAGGCCAAAATTCACTCCTGCCACAAGTTCACGTGACAGCGGGCACATTTGTTTGTGACGCCAATGTAAATCAGGGCGTGATCTTCATTTTGTTATCCAGCAAAACACACAATTAAAAAACAAAACCAATCTATTTGAGTGGCTGCGTAGTTGGCGCATGGAACAGAAAATTCTTTGTAACTCGGGCGGGTCTAACAAGTGACGTCGCCTCCATTTGAAGTTCCAGTGGTGAGACGCCAGTCCCAGAGAGATACTCGGATGCTTGTGCTTCCACCGGTGGGATTTCTTTTTGTGTTAGTGAACTGAAAGTGAAACGTTCTGTTGGGTGATGCTGTGCTGATTCCTCTCTCAGCCCCCTGCTGTGCTACCCGCCATTTCCACACGTTAGCAAAAGATTTTCTTGTCCAGCCACAGTTAACTGGTAGGTGGCATCCGTCTACAGAGTGCCAGCTGTGACTTAACTCGTATTTAGCAGGCGACATGTTAACTGATCCAGATGGTACGGCGGGTCAAGACGTCAAAGTCACAACTAAAAGCTCAGTAATGGTGACAACTACCCAGAATGCTTGCTGAGCTCCTGTTCTGAATATCCACAACCTCAGACTACCTGGAAGTGCACAGCGATGACTGACCTTTGTACCATTGTGACGGTGACACAGATTAATGACGTTTATACAGCGCTTTTCTAACCCACTCAACGTGGCTCGCATAGACAGTGGGGAGCCACCTCAGTCACCATCAACATGCAGCTTCCTTGTGCCCGTGTGCTCACCACAGATTAACTGTTCCGGAGAGTTCCAGAATCGGTGGGCAGTTTGGCCAGGACATCGGGATGCCCACAGATTTTTTATGACCACAGACAGTGTGCCCGTCACCACACCGGGGCATTGGGATCCCCCCCCCCCCAGACCAGCATCAACGCCCCCTGTTGACCTCACCCACACCTCGAGCTTTCCTGGTCGGTCTCCCTTCCCAGTGCTGGGTGGGCCCAAACATGCTTAGCTTCAGTTGGCCTACCTGTTCTGCGGTGCAGGTGGCATGGCTGCTGGCAGGGATACTAGAAAAAACCAAGGGAGGTTCTGGGTAGACATCCTCAAGAGTGGGTATTTATGGGGCTGAGGACCAGAAGTGACCCCAGAAGGACTCATGGATCGGACTTAAACTTGAATTTAGGAGAGGAGTAGCCATCCAGAGCCCACCAGGGACAGAGAGAGGAGGCTCATGATTGTGAACAGGGATGCCAGTGTCCGAGGAGGTCTGGTTATTTTAGGTCATGGTCTTGATGCCCCTCTGTATGGTGCGTCAGCCTGGGCTGCCATTCTCTGTTACCTGGACCCCCTCAGACATTAGCGCCCTACAGATGACACAGGCTGGTCTCACAGTCCCACCCACCATGACCAGTCCACCGTCACCTGTCAGATAAACCTGAACATCTGAAGGGGGTCTGAGGCATCAAGAAAATCGAGGAGAAAGCCCACATAGAAGTGGAAAGGGAGAGAGGAGAGCTTGGAGCATCACCCCGGTTATGGCTGCCTCTACTGAGGAAGATGATGGAGGGATTCTGGGGCCTGAGTTAGCCAGCAACGCCCGGTCTGCAGAGGGAAGGCCCCGTCTGGGATGGAGCAGGGCCGCCGCGTCTTTGATTTTACTCGAAGAGAAATAAGCAGCTGTTATCTGTGCTCCTGCAGAGGCTCCCCATTGTAGATTCAATAATACGAGGGGCCGCTTATCGGCGGTCCAGGTGACTGATTGACAGGGCGATACGCTGAGACAATGCAGTGCGTTTAAGTGAATTTAGCCGAGCCCCGGCCGGGCCACGCCAGTAAATGCAAGAGACTAATGGCGAATTAAACATGTACAATGGACTCGCTCTGTTTGCACTCGCCGCCAAACTGTGTTTAGTTAACTTGTTTAAAGTGACACTCCATCTTTTTTTAATGGCACTACATCTTAATTTGGCCTTTAGAGCTCGAGAAGATTGAATCTCATCGAGGCCGCTTTATTCAATTTAGGTTGGCTTTGGTTTTTTCTTTCAAGGCAGCTTCTTTGCTTTCTTTGAAAGAATAAAAGTCAAAATTGGGAGGTGCGGCGCTGCATCAGGCAAATGCAAACGTCAAGAAAGAAAGAGAGCAGACAACGAGGACCCCAGGGGGCAAGAGGAGTGACTGGTAAAGCAGGGGCTGGAGCTGGAGGGAGGGAGCGAGTGTCACTGGACATGTGGACCAATCAGCTCGATGCCCTCTTACGTGAGTACCCCTCAGACCGCGGGCTTAGTGGTGTTTCACAACAGTCCAAGTCCAGAACCG
The DNA here is from genome assembly GCF_900747795.2 of Erpetoichthys calabaricus. NCBI lineage: Eukaryota > Metazoa > Chordata > Cladistia > Polypteriformes > Polypteridae > Erpetoichthys > Erpetoichthys calabaricus. Next base: position 516,519 of record NC_041408.2, on the reverse strand, counting down.
TTCTGTGGAAAGACCACCAAAAACCTGGATGGAACGTCTACAGAGTGCCAGCTAGGACTTAACTCGTATTTAGCAGGCGACGTGTTAACTGACCCAGAAGGCATGGCAGGTCAAAGCCCACGCCCTACAAGATGTCAAAGTCGTAACTAAATGGTGGGTCACAGCCACACTTCCTCTCTGCTTCCCTGTTGACCGCACCACAGCGACCACAATGGCCACATTCACGCACTATCGAGCACAGCGATCCCACATGCTGATCAGGCCACCACAATAAGACAGAGTGACCTCACTCTCTGACCAGTCCATCACAGGTCACGGCTGCCAAATTCACTGAATGGTCCGGTCCACTAGAGCCTAGAATGGCCATGTTAGTAAACCAGTCCAGTCCAGTGCAGTGACCTTACTCCAGCCAACCATTGACCGCAGTGGCCACACTGGCTGATCAAACCACCATAGAGCACAGTGGATCTGTTTAAAGATCTGAAGAAATCTGTTTAAAGCTCCAGTACACCAAAGCCTATGGTGGCCACCCTTGCTGACCAATCGATCACAGTGACCACCCTCGCTCACTCACTGCTTCATCTTTGGCCAGATCTGCTCATCAATCCAGTCCACCATACTCTACAGTGGCCAGCCTTGCTGACTGATCAATCACAGGTCACATCGGCCTCATTCACTAATCAGTCCAATCCACCATCGAGCATTGCTCTCCAAACCACAGCAGCCTTATTTGCACCCCAGTCCAGTCCAACATTGGCTACAGTGAACACGCTTGCCAATCACCTTGGCACAGACCTTAGCAGCCACATTGGCTCATCACCCCAGTCTACCTTAGAGCACAGCTGCCAGACTCGCTAAAAGGTCCAGTCCACTTTAACCTGTGGGGGGTCTCACTTTCTGACCGATCCACCGTAGACCACAGTGACCTCACTCACTCACTGCTTCATCATGGACCACATTAGTGACATTCACTTACCAGTCCAGTCCACCATCACTCACGGGGGCCTCACTTTCTGACTGCTTCGTCATGGACCATAGTGGCCAGTCCACCACAGACCACAGTCTAACCTGAACATGTAAGGTAAAGAAGGGAAATGCCACCGAGATAGAGGGAGGACATGTGAACTCCATAGAGATGGCATTTGAACTTGGGCACCTGGAGAGGGGAGACAGCAATGCTAACCAGTCGCCCACCCCAAAGAGAAAGGGAAATGACTACATGGATCAGCAAAAGCCCAAAATACGTAAGGACCCTGTATTGGTGTCCCAACAAGGGTGGCCCTGGCCACAGGTGGTCACAGAAGTGGACCTGAGGTGAGAACGAGTGAATTTAGGGATGTCCATGCTTCACTATGTTTACACGTTTGGTCTCAGAGGTGGAAGTTAGATGTGTTAATTAAGCAGCCATTAGACAGGACCGAGAGTGGAATGGGTGTCTCTTTTACAGAGCGTCCTCCGCAGTAAGAATCACCAGAACCGAGCGTAACTAAAATTCCAATGCACATACTGTGCATGAAGAATCCCGTTGGACGCGGAGGAAGCGCTCAGTTTGGGTGTCATCACGAGACAACTTCTCCTAAATCATCTGCACCGCTCCATCTTCCTCGGGTGGAGGATTCAGAAAAGCTGCCAGCTTGGAGATAACCGAGAATTCTCCGGAGGCCTGCTAGTTTGCTCATTTTGGCACAAATCTTCAAAGGGGATTTCCTGGAGGGATGGGCTCGCTTTGGACCACCACAATCAGAAGGAGATGGACGAATCAGCCGCACGCTTTGTATTTTGCTGCGGCCTTAGCGCTTGTACTGAAGGTTCAATTAGCAAACCGCGCAGAAAAAAAAAAAAAAAAGAGTGGACATCACAGTGCAGAATGCAGATGGCGTCGCGGTCAGAATGTGAAGAGCCTCCTCTCGGGTGCGGGGCCAATGAAAAGGCTGCTTGCTTTATAAAGGGAACGTCGTCCTGCTCTGGCTGGGCCTCTCCCGCCATCGCCAAAACTCAAAAGGGAGGAAAGAGAAAGAAAGAAAAAAAAAAGCAGTCGCCCATTTCTGCAGGATCAAGGGGAGACGATTTATGCTTTCATCCCAACTGACGGGCGATTAAATTAAAACAGATCAGTGCTGCAGTCTGTGGGCAGGTGCTGTCGGCTGGCGACGGCCTCAGAGCGATTAAATTGCGGTGGAGATGGAGAGCCTTCCGCTCCCGTTGCCGCACTTACAGATCAAACGGTGACAAATGAGATGTTACTGCTCTTGTAAAGCAAGGCTACAATCTGTCAAAGTACAACATAATTTGTGACCTGATGTGGCACCCTCTCTCTCTTTTTTGACGTCTGAATGCGGTGATTGTGGAGCAGTCGAGTCCACTTAAAAGAACACAGCCAGTTCTCTCCAAAGAATTACGGCTTGTTAGTTTAAAATGTGCTTAACTTCACGCTGTTGATGACTTACGCGGGTCACCCGCAGAAATTAAAGAGGCACACGCCGCGTTCCTGGGCTTGAATTAACAGACGCCTGGCATCCCTGGAATCAAACGAAGACCAATGCTCCGATAATGGCTGTCGATGGGTCTGACTCACCGCAGAAGAATAAATCTGCGACATCATTCGAAGAGCAAACAAGAATGGCAGGGGGCAATAGTAGAGAGGACAAGCCCCGCTGTGGCACACGGAGATGCCAGGGCCGAGGTGAGTTGAGCAGGAAATGTGCCATCAGGTCTGCTTCAGCAGATTCAGCTCCCAGTCATTGCCCTGTTTATAGTGCCCGATTCTAAAGCCACACTTTAGATGATGACCACCCTCCACCCCAAAAGCTCCTTTTACACGGCTGTTCCATCTATCTGCCTCCATCTTAGTGAAAACCCATGGAAGCGACCCCACTCACGGGCAGAGGGTGTGCCACAAGCAAATCTGAGGTTCATGGGGGTATCATGACTGAGTCCACAGTCACAAGGAATTGGGGCCATTCTAACATCAGCTGGTCCGCTACCAAGGCACCAGGACTAAGCATCTACTCACAATGCTCTGGCAAGCACTAGGAGGCAAAGAGGTGATCAAGCCATTCAAGGCAAAGGCCATGGTTTGAAGTGTCAGAATGTGGGCTTAACACCTCAGCTAATTGTGATGGGCAGCTCCATTCATCATTTCAAATTTGTGCCACCATTCGAGTTCATGGCACAAAACAGTTCACTCCACGGCCTCCTTGTTGAACTGCAGCATCACAGTGAGCCGTAGCCTGTGCTGGCATCATCGAGCAAACTCTGAACTCCAGAAGGTCGGGATTTATGGAACACAACAGAATTCTTTCATAAAGAATTCGGCAAAACCTTTCCATAAGAAAACATCCTCAGAGTTCCCAAATAGAGTCCAACACAGATGACTACAAGTAGAGGTCATGGTATGTGTCAGAAAGGTGACACATAGCATTATGAGGTGTCCTGCAACCGTTCTAACAATAATAAGTGGATCACATTTACAATGTTCTGAATTCTGCTGATCTGCACTCTTGGACCGGCAATGTCCAGGCTTCCAGTGAGACTGTAGCAGCAATCGCGTTAACAACTTAACTGGCGCATCAACCTGAAAGTCCAGGACATCCTCAGAGGAGAACTTTCAAGAGCGGCCAGCTCAAGAGATTGGGCCATCGGTAGACACGATATGGCACGCAGCCATCTGGCAGGAGATCTCTCCACTGGCCTGGAAACAGGCAGCCATCACCATGGAGCACCTGGACAGAGTGCCACAGGAACAGAATCAGGAGACGAGAGGAGTCAAGTCAAGTCTCCAGAGGATGCACTCGTTTGGTCTGAATGGCCACAGCAGGTCGACCCGCATGGAAGTGCTGCTCGCTTTCTAGTTATTGTACTATTCGTGATGAGCTCCTCACCCCAGACTGTTCTCATTTTATTTCATTCTCGACCTACTTTATGGCTTTTCATAAACACGTTTTTTCTAACTTACCTCTGAAAGATTGTATCAAATGTTTTCACATCCTGAAGCTTCGCCTGTCATTGTAACCTTTCACATAAACCGGGCACCACGTAGGTTTACCATATGGTGCCCCCAAAATATTATTCACGGAGATGTAATGGTGGGTGCCTCCAAGTGGGGGACTTAGTGTGATACAGGAGAGGAGAAACGGGAAAAACACCAGGCTGAGCGGCACCGGCGGCAGAACTCTAGGCACAGATTTCATAGCTGGCCAGGCCAACGTCCCAAGCTGAAAGATAGCTTGTTGGGCTTACACTCAAAGGTTACCTCCTGAAAACACAATCAGTGAGAGCAAACACGGGCCTAGGGTTAGGTTAGGTTAGGTTAGGGCTAACCCGTCATATTTGGTGCCCCCTTTACCCCTGGACTTTGTGTGTGGATATCATTCTGTACTGACTCAGCAGGGTGGGACCAGAATTGAAATAAGTAAATAATGAAGAGCTGAGTCGAGGTTTTATTAAAGGTCAATACCAGGAACATAACATTCTAATCAATAAACCTGGGGCGGGAGACCAAAAGCGCAATTCAAGGCATCTAACGGAGGAGTCAACAACCAAAAATCATTTCACGCAACCAAAGCCAAAATGTAAAATGAAAGTCAATTCACAAAAGGATCTGCTGTCAAAATCAGATCAAAACACTAAGAGGAACTTGGAGCTTTTTCTTTGCTGAACCCACAGACGTGGACCCCCAGGAGGTACACGACACTGATCTTTATACCTTTGACCCTGTCAGATCACATGAGGCACACTTCAGCAGAGCGACTGTCAACAAGAAGGTCCTAAAATTGTGACGCTCATAAGAGAAACCACATGGCACAAAATGTCTTCAAACATCAACTAAACGGAACCCCCAAAACCCCACAAATGCTGTTAAAATAATTTGAAGAGACCAAAGAATAGCTGCAGAGCTCAAAATGAAAATCCATCTCTGGACAGGTTCATCCAGCATCTGCAGACCTCCAGGCGGATAGAAAACGCATTTGCATCTACCCTCATTTACTGAAAACACATGTCAGTGCCAGCTGTAAGGAGGCCTGTGTCAGGACGAGAGAGTATGAAGTGGCAGTGGTCACTTTTGTCATGTCATGCCAGGCAGTAGCTTAGCTCAAGGGGACCACCAGGAACATCCACTTCAAGTTTAGAAAGTCGGGCCACTCCTGCATTTGCTCACCAGCATACTTCACACATTTTTAAAAATTCTGCTTCCACACAACACCACATTGTTTTCACTAAATGCTCAAGACCCAGAGGGGCGAACAAGACGACGGCTGCCATACACCAGCGTCGTCCCCCTTAAAGAGCCCCGATGGGTGGCATCAGGCAGTAAACAGTGGAAATGGAAATGAATATTTCAAGCTGGCCGCATGCAGCTGGGTGAGCACAGGAATGTTCGGCCTCCACCCCCCACACAGCCGACCCTCGCCGCTCCGAGATTACCGTTATCTTGGCTCTTAAGCGGCCCTCGTGGGCAGCCAAAATTAGACTTTCATATCGCCAGCTGGGCTCTGGGACAATCAGCTTTCCTTTTTGTTTCTTTTCCCTTTCCAAATATGAGCTTAGAGGGGCGCTTACACGCACTTCACACGTCCTTTGTTGCACAAGGGTCCGTCAGGGGGTGACTGTCAGTAAAGAGCTGGATAAGCCGGACACGTCACGTGAGAGAGTGTGCCTGGCGATGGACTGGCATCCTGTCTGTGGCTGCTGCTACAGCGCCAGTGGTGGACTAAGCAGAATCAGACAAGAGGTGGGCGAATGGATGGACACCTCAGTGGGTCCACTGAGCGAGACTGTCACAGCGGGCATCGTGTCACATCAGTTCAACAGAACATGCTGCGGACTGTAAGCTCTCCATTTTATGAATCTCCCATCCCATTAGGAGGCCATGAGCATGTGAATGGACCGGGAGGGACTCTAAACCAGATGCCTGCCATTCTGTGCCACCATCCCACCCTACATAAAGAGGAGTATTGGCACTATGCGAGTTCATGAGGTGTCCTGGTCACTACATGTTGTCCTGGTGTCAAGTGCCATCCACTGCTCCCCTATACTTTACCAAATCTCTGGGGACAATTTTGGCCAGCCACACTCCACGTGGCTCAAGCCAGAGCTGGTGGGCTACAAGGCCCACCTCTAAGGACCCCAGTCCAGGAGAGGCAGAAGCAAAAGTCATCGTGGTTGAGATGTGCCATCTTAGCTGTTATGTGAGCGGCGGGGGTTCACAGCTCGTTGGCTCAAAGTGAAAGCTGGCATTGCATAATGCAGCCGGCCGACTCCTGACACGGTGATGATTTATGCTCCTCGGCAGAGGCAGGCAGACAGCGAGAAAACCCCACGGAAAGAGGGGCCTGACAGAGACAGAGGCGCAGGAAGACGGATGCTCTCTGCGGGTCGCGGTCCACAGCCGGGCTCCAGCTGACCTCCACGCTTGCACGGAGGAAGAAAGGAAAACTCCTCGGACCGATCCATCACAGGACAAAGGGAAAACCGAGACGGTAAGGCCCTCGGGAGAAGCACCTCTGACATAAGGCTACAGGTGCGCGGGGTGGACAGGGCCCACCCAGCTGAAAATCGGTGCAAAGGAAGTGTCGGCTTATTTGATGCCCACACTCCCAGTAATGCCAGTGCAGGCAAAGAAATATAAATATGTGGCAATGAAATTGAATGGGATTCCAAATGGGCACTCGGCGAGACGACAAGAAGTGAAAAATGGCAGCTTAGAGGTTCCAAACCGCACCTCTGACCAGTCCTGCCAATCGTCCACTTGGACAAAAAGTTCATTAGTAAAAATCAAAAAGTGTTTGGGAGTTGTGGTGTAGTGGGGGGCACCTCTGGGCTCAGTGCCCATTCGCTGTGCAGCATCTGTTGTTCTGTACTCATCTATGGGTTCTCTCCCACACTCAAAGGTGGGTGTGAGGACTTGTACCCCAAACTGGCACTGCATCCTGGGTTAGATTTGCTCTTCTGCCCAATGGCGCCCCATGACCCCAGTAACAGATTGCATGGAGGAATGAATGGCAGTCGCCAACAGAGTGCTTTATCCCTGATGTGATTGAACCTTCAGTCAGCAACTGGCACAAGAGGAGCCCGGGGTTACCCATTTCGGTGTACCCGATTTACTTTCTAGATTCCTAAGCTCCATCTTTGGCCCCTTTGCTTTTCATACACACACTGCCATAAATTAAGCAGCTCCTGCTTAAATGGGGTCCCTGCTACAACCTTAGACGGGATGCCAGGCCTTCACTGGGCACACTCAGGCCACGAGCCAGAAAAGAGAGAAAAAACAGACAGCCATAGGAGGGAAGGTGGGCGGCTGAGAGGCATCAGCGCCAACTGCTGTGCCATTCAAACCAAAGGGCCCCGACACTGAAAAAAGCACATGGCGGTTCTGAGCCCGACGTCCGGATATTCTCACACATAAGAATGCAGGCTGGCATAAGGGGCGCGTCAGGACCGCTAATGGCACTCGTAACGGCCGAGCCTTTTGTGGCCGCGCTTCTCGAGGCGGCTCTGGGAATCCCTAAACTCTCCGTCTCTCGCCTCTAATCTTTTTCATATCGGACAGATGATACCAGGGCCAGCGAGTTATTTTCTGTCAGTTAAATCTGGATTAGTGGCATTGCGGCTGCCTCCACATCACCTCGCACTTTGACAGAAAACTGCAATATCAAAGTCCCTGAAGAAATTGCCATTTTCTTTTTTTTTCTCTCCTGAAACACAATAAGATTTGTGGTGATGGACGCAGAAGGTTTGTGCGACTTGCCTTGCAGTGGTGATTCAGTACCAGCACTGGCATGTCATGCACCGTGTGACATAAGGGTGGCGCTGTGGAGTCAAGGTAAGGGTCACGCAAGCCAATGGCTGATCTTGAACGGCAGCACGAGACGGGCCGGCACGCGGCGGGAGCAAATCGGTAATGAAGCTGCGTGCGTGGGCCGGGTGCCAGCTGCCAGATTTGGAAAGGAACAAGAGCAAGCGCCAAAAGCAGAGGAGAGCATCAAAGAAAGCGCATGTACTGTAGGGTGACACCATGCTTTGGGCGGGCACCTCACAGCTTCACGGGGCCAGCCCAGTCTCCATGTAGTCAGGTCCAAATCGGCCCAGTATGTGTGAAGGTGGGCTGATGTGTGTGGAATGGCCCCCCATAATAGCCCGATGTTCACCATTGACACAGTGCCATCCAGCCACTAGCATCCCTAAAACTTGATTAAGTGAATGTGCAGACAGACGTAGTTACAGTCAGCTGTCGTCTGCGTTAAATTGGCATCTCATCCTGCCTCGACCCCAGTGCCGTTAGGATTGGTTCCATGCTCCGCCTACTGATAACCCAAACTGACAGCAGCAGGTTGATAAGATGGATGGGTGGAGCCTGCTAATTAAGTGACAAACTCTGATGGCCTCATCAGTGCATTGAAGTAGCGCTAAGGAGTCATCGTCATTGTCTTGCATTTTTGTTACATGACCATCAGCAGCGCAAGAGGCTCATCGATTAAGAGCAGGAAAGGTTCGCTCAGTTGAACCCCCCAGAGAAGACCTTGCAAGTAACCAATGAACGGACCAGCCTACCAAACCAATCAACTAAGTAACTACTCAACTGATCAACCAATGAATCAGTGCACCGACCAATTGACCCATCCACTAATTCAATAATCAGCCAATTAACTGGTGGACTTGGGCCAATCGGCGCAATGATCAATCAACCATTCCTAGCAACTGTGTTGGCCACCAATAAAGTTCAAGTTCATCCCTACTAATCTGCCAATCGACCACTCAATCAAGTAGTCAGACAAGTAACAGATTGACTAATCTCTCCATCGACGATCGATCAATAAGCCCACTGACTGGTGAATCAGCCCATCAATCGACCCACCACCTAATTACTCAGTTGACCAACCAGCCAGCAAAGTTTACTTTAAATGGCACCATGCCCATTATGCACCAACATAAGGAGCCAATACAATTAAGGAGGCAGCCCTAAAACACGAGAGCCAGTTTAGACTGGCATCCAACCACATGGCCTCTGATGCCAGCAAGCTCCTTATATAAAAGCTCATGCAGCCAAATGTGCCAGCCCACACCGCAGACACCCAAAGCTCTAGGCATGGTGAAGGAGCCCATTATCCTGTCTCACATATCGGGGCGCAGACACACAATGGCGGTCTTATAATACCCTCTCCGATACCCTGGGATACTCCATGTCAGTCACTGCAGACCTTCATATTTTCCTGGCACAGAGACCCATGCCATGACTAACCAAGGAGTAAAGCAGACAGGGTGCCCATGACAAGATTTGCACAGTTGCTGATTCCCAAAATAGTTGGTTAACTCTTGAGAAATAAAATTCATGCCAGCTATGAAGCTCGTGTGGTCATTTTTAACAGAAGGTGAATGCCAGCACAAGCATAATAGGTCAGAATGGCTGCGAGACACCTGCACACTACGGGCACACTACTGGCACAATAATTTATGAACCCCTTCATTTATTTTGTTTTGGGGAGTCAAAGCCATGCCAGCAGCACTGGATACAAGTGCCAAGCATGCCTAGGTTTGCATTTTTCATCCCAAAGACATGCATGTTGGGTTAACTGGCTACTCCAAAATGGCCTTCTTATGAGTGAGTGTGGGTGTGTGGAGGACTGTGACCTGCGACTAACTGGCACCCTCTCAGGTCCACATTGGCAACGCACCGAAAATTTTTTGAATTGATCTGGTAATAAAAGCAAATTAAATAAATAGTAAATAAATAAATAAATCCTGTTTGCATGTGGCACATGTCACTTTGTTCCAACATAACATGCCATTTGGCCCCCTTTGACAGGGAATGTCCTACAATGGACTGGTCATGTGCCAACCCAAAACTGAACGATGACTGGTATGTCTAGCTGTTTCTTTTGCTTTGACGTGTTTGTATTGACATCCACAAGACAAATGAAAGCCCCTTAGCCAGCCGGTGGGCAGCCTGGGTGGAAAGGCCTCCCTGGTAAAACCACAGCTGGCAGAGCTGGTGGGTGATGGCGGGGCGACTGCTGATTTACCCGTTTTATACCCTGCTCTGGCGTGTTTGCTTGTTTTTTAGCTGCATGCCACCCTCTGCTTGGGTGTTTGATTTGCCGGTGGCACAGCTGTGTTAACCCTTTGCTTGCCAGGCTTACTGTACTGTATATGCGGTATGTTCATGTGTGTATATAGATATATGTATACTGTATGTATATACTGTACATTGTATATATTGATATATACGTTTGTCATTATTATATGCCATTTATTAACATACAAACTTTCAATTTATTCTCTGCAGAAAACTGCAGGTACTGAAATATAATTAGGAGATGCCATAAGCAAGTGACAAACGCCACCAAGGCCCTGCAGGACCAGGGCCAGGGCTTTCTGGGTAGCACTCATAGCATTAAGAGCGGCACAAAAAGAAAATTGATGAAACAATTTCCAAAATGACCCTTATTCATATGTAGAGAGGGACCTCTGTATTAAATTCAAGCGCTTCACAACAAATGGCAGTGCCAGGTTGATGTATGTGTGTATGGGTGGCTGGAAGCAAGAACAAAAGGCTGCTATTTGTCTGGGGGCTCCTGGGACAGGGTGCCATATCAAACAGAGCGCCACATCCTTCAGACCTGTCTGTGTCTCCCTCCGCCACCCGCGACTCTTATCAATTACCAGCCTGTCATCTTAAAGCGTCGCATACGCAAATGCCAGTGCACAGAAACAGGCGGCCGGCATGTCGTCGCAGAGATTCCGGGCAGTGGAGGGGCCTGCGCTTTGTAAAGAGGTCATCGCAGCTGTCTGTGTCACAATGGCCAAGACAGAAATGTGCCAGGGAGGAAGGAAGAAGGGGAAAAGTCAAACCTCATTTCATCTTTGGGACAATCGCCTGCATTTATGTAATCAAAGTTACACTGAATCTCAAAGCGTTCTGCTCAGGGAGTGGCGGCCATGATTGGGGTTGGGGACGGAGACGAGTCACTTTGGTGCTCAACAGGCAGACGGCTGGCTCAGAAATGCCAATCTACCGCAGGGGACTCATGAGGAGCTCTGACTTCAGTGCCACCTTTTGCACAAACATTTCCTAACGGCGGTCAGGCAGTGAAGCGCTCAGTGCCATTTTCACCCGTGTCTGCAGTGCCCACTGCTAATCAGCAGCATCTGGAGAAACAAACTCTACAGAAAGGAGACACCAAGCTGAACTTCGTCAGGATAATCGAGTGGGTGGGAGAAACACCTGCAGCTCTGGGGGTCCACCGCAATGGCGCAGGAGAGCTGGCAGAGGTAGTGATGAGCGACTTTGAATTTGTAGGGAAACTCGGCGTTTCAATTCTCAAAAGATGTGCAAAATAATAATAATCATCATAAGAATAATAAGAATAATCATCATAATAATAATAAGAATAATCATCATCATCATCTGCTTCAATAATGCGCTACTGTGGCTGTTCGTTTGTCTGTCCAGGATTTTAAATCACCTGGAGCTCGCAAACCGTTTGAAAGGTTGACCTGAAGTTTGGTCCACATCTACTACGTGACGTCTACTGTCCACTTTTGGGGTGACGATTGACCTCCAAGGTTATTCCTCTTTTTACTTTATTGTAGAATCAGCTCTCGGCAGCGGCCAGCAGGGTGGCCAGGCGGCTCATGCCTATGGGCGCCGTTCTCATCCCTACCACCTTCGCTGTCACTTCCCCTACCTCTCCATATCTTAAATCATTCTTGCGGCAGATTGAAGACTTAAGTGGCAGCTTAAGTGAAAAATTAAGGAAAACGTACAAAGTAATTGCAACACAAACATGGACTTCATCAATTTTAATGCGAAAAGATGTCAACGAAAGAAGAGAAGCAGTGGGCCGCTAGGGTGGAGACAAGAAGAGCTGCAAGCGCATCAACCTCTGAGCAAACGAACGGTAAACGTGCAGAGAAAGAGAGAGTCTGAAAACTAGGAATGTCAAGTCAAGTGGATTCACGCCGTCCATCCATCCATCCATCCATCATCCAACCCGCTAAATCATAACTACAGGGTCACGGGGGTCTGCTGGAGCCAATCCCAGCCAACACAGGGCACAAGGCAGGAAACAAACCCTGGGCAGGGTGCCAGCCCACCGCAGTATTCACGCCGTTACTGGTAATAATCATCATCATCATCATCATCACCATCATCATAACTTTATTTCTATAGCACCTTATCATCCACCTACAGGCAGCTCAAGGTGCTCTCCGCAGATTAATCAACAAAAGCAGTAAAGATGTGCCGTAGTTGCTCAGATATTACCATTAATTAATATTACAAATCATTTCTAATAAAAGTAAGAATACTAAGTAGAACAACAACCCGCACTTCGTTTCTGGCGAAAGTCGTGCCGTCCTTGCAGAAGGAAAGGCGTTGAGCCCTCGTCATGTGATGATCCCACATGCGTCTGCTTGTTGTTTAGTATTTAAAGAGCGTGTGTGCATATCCTCAGCTAGGATACGGGGGTCTCTGGGTGGGCTGGCAGCGGTGACATTGCGTGTTTGTATGGAGACTGAGCCGCAGGTCACGTGGTCATGTGATCGAGTGGCCCACATGTGTGAATGAGGCTTCAGGGGGCAGCGTTCTTTCTTTGTTTTGGTGGGCTTCACATTGTGACACTACATTTGTGCGTTATGTCATCACTGGTCCAAAGGAATGTCGATGCTTGCTCCAGAATTCGCTGAGAGCCGGGAGCGGACCGCTCGGGTTCGAGAATCAGACACACGCACGTCTCGCTGCCTCAGACTGTCAAGCTGAGGCCACTACACGATTTTTCAAGCATATTTTGTTTCACCCCAGTGAACGGACATCCCGCAGCTTCAGCCTCGATGGCCCACTGCCTAGCGCTCATTGTGGAAGGTCGCTCAATCCCGCTGATTCTCCCTGCGGTGGTCCTGCCAATTGACGCTCCCCCCCCACTGCGTCCTGCTCTCGATCGAAATCAATGTGGGGAGGCAACAAAGCAAAGGGCAGAAACAAACGAGAAACCTTGAGAGTTTCTACCTGTGGGCTTCCTCCCTGATGTCCTTCAAAACGTTGCTTGGCTGTTCCAAGTTTCTCATTGGAGTCAATGGCAGAGAAGAGCCACTCAGGGTGGAAGCCTCTCACAGTTTCTCAATATGTCACCCCATAGTTTGCTGAAGAATGTTCTGGAAAATCTTGTGAAAGTGACCCAGGTATGCAACCTCCTGCGCCGGGGTCACAGTCACAGCACTGGCAGGTAAGACCCCTTGGGATGTCGGGGTCCATGCCAGCGTTGGAGAGAACCCCAAAGATCGTCACTTATGTGCTCCTCTGCACCGCCAGGTCACATCCTGATGGGGCGGCAGGCCTCTCACCGTCTCCAGCCTTATTTCATGGGGATACAACAATTGGACTTTTACATTATTTATTGTGTATAAAATATTAAGATGACAATTTGGGAGAGATAATGATCAAATAAATAATTGAAAAGACGTTAGACGCATTGTTTACAAAAATGTCTGATGCCGAACTTCCACGACAGAATGTCAAATTCCTGGCGGGGCTCGGCCTCCGCTCCATTTCCGCTGTGTTTTTACACGCATGCTGGCTTCTTGGAGATGAGCAGACCTGCCACTTTCTCCACATCGGTGATGTCACGTGGCCATAGAGCACACTGTGCAGAAACCCAAGCGCCACCACTCGCTTTTTAACAACGTCACTACCTTCCACCATCACGTGATAGCTCAGGCAGGGTCTGAAAGGGTTTTGGAAACGGCACCTTATTAAATTCTACTGACACCATTGAGCCCCCGTGAGAGGTGCAGCTTGTGACAGAATATGTCACCTGAGATCGGTGGGTGCTGTGATGGGTGACACTTCTGCTACGGTGCACAAGAGGTCGACTGGGCACCTGAGCTGAGCTGAGACCGTGACTTGAGGGTCACAGACTGGGGTACCGGGGGCACTGGTGGGCACTTGGGCTGCTGGCCTGTGTGTATCACTGATACGCTACTGGAGTGGATCATGGGGGGGGATCTGCGCTTGACATGACTTATTGGTTTGTGTTCTTGAAGTTTGCTTCTCTCCGCTGGCGCTGTGCAGATTCTACGCGCCTGAAGAATTCAAAGAGCCGTCAGTGCCGCTCTCGTTTCTAATGTCTGCTCCTGCGCTTTACTTGTAGAGCGATAAGCTTGTCCTTTGTCTCTACTGAAGTCTCTGCTGTCTCAAATGATACCTACTGATAATAACTTTGGACGACCTCGCTAACCGATATTTACGGATGAATTCGTTCACCGTGTCTTTGTTGTCACAATTTCACCCCTTTAGCGTTTGAGATGTCTTGCACTGTTAGTGTGAGAGGCTGATGTGAATGTAGATGACAATCTAGTTACGTGTTATAGACGTCAAATTGTAAAAATTCAGAAGGACGTTTTCTGAAAACAAAAACCTAAATAAACAAGACGGCGTCCATGTTGAAGTCCCAGCTGAATTCTGTAATTCTGCGCTCTGCCTGCGTGACTTGGAGTGACAATCCAGTGGGGTGACTGCAATGGGCCCCTCGTGACAAAAGTGTTCAGTCTGCTGTGTGTTTGGGTCAAAGATCCGTACAAAAGTCTGCGTATGTCTACCGACGGAATCCACTTGGAATTGAATTGCCACGCACAGTACGCACGACATTGAAACCGATGACCAGAAACCGCACAGCGTGGTGGTGGTGGTGACGTCTGCGCACTTCCTGGCAATTTGCAGAGCAACGTGACTGCAGTCGCAGCACAAAATGGCAGGGCCTTTCATAACCAAAACGGTGATGAAAAACGACTACACAAAAGATAAACGAGAAGAATACGAAACCCCTCAAGGGAAGGAAGAACCGTGAGAAATAACACAAAATGAAAGGAGAAAGAAACTGAAAGTGTGACGGAGGAGTGTGTGTGCGCAGGAATGGCCGAATGCAGCTCCCTTCAATGGGCTGACGCTCCTGCACTTTGATTTGTCACTCCATGGCTTACTGGGCTCCGGTCCCAGCCGCTTATATACAGTAGGAGCGTATTTGTGCTGTCCAGAAGTGTCTCTTATCGATCATTCTGATTACGCTGATCGTGTTTTTGTCAAATCAAAACCTTTGCTATTTGAGAGAGGCAAAGCCACCAAGCTCATGGATGTTGTCACCAACTCCACAGTACCAGTCAGCACTCAGCAAAGAGAGAGGGACAGACGTGACATGTCTAATGCTTCCTGCCTGTTCCTTTGTCTCCTAATTACTTTCTGCGTAGTTTTCTAGATTTCGGAGACCATTCTGTTCTTTATTTCTAATGGCATTTTGTTTTTCCTGTGGGGGGACCGCCATTTTATGGACCCATTGCCATACTGCACTGGCTGGTTGTTGGGGACGTGTCTCTGAAGTGACTTCGGGTGACATCTTCAGTGTGACCACATATAAGCTGGACCTGAAGTGGGACTTTTTGTCCAAGATTGCGGATTCTCCCTGATCTCCTGGTGTTTGTTCTTCTGCTGCCCGCTCACCTACAGTAGGCACCCACCGATTTGGAGTCACCCATTAGCGGAACTTTCACCTCTGCAGTGAAATGGCAGGAGAACTGGAACACCTGGCAGCAATCCCTCACAGGCCCACCACCCATATTGAACCCAGGATGTTGAACCTGTGAGACCATTGCCTCATGGCAGAGCGCTGACCACGGCCCCATCATGCCACCCTGTCACTAAAGCTATACTTTTGAAATAGACGCCAACACATGGTAATGCAGTGAGTGTAGTAGCAGTAGGGTCCATCTGTCCCATAGCCCACACTCTAATTAAGTGGGTTTGAAACTGGATGGTCGGGTAAAGCTAAAGGGCACCACACTGTGGTATGAGGGATGTGAGATGCCATGAGAGGCCAGGCATATGCTGGAGGAGAATACAAACACGCACAGCCCGGCCTCCTCCGTCACGGTCTTTACAGTCTCCCGTGCGCTGGTGGACATGGCACCGTGCCTGCTACGGTCCATATCTACATGAAGATAATCCACCAGAGCCTAACCCTAACCCTTTAACATCTTCAGCGAGGCTACACAAATGTATGCTGCGCCCTCGTGTGTTTACCCTGCTGCTGCCTCCAGGTGCCCCTGGCACTTTAAACCTGCACCTGTCGCCTTTCATTCAACACACTGAGGTCTCCTCTCAGCCTGGCAATTTGTGCTGGCAAACATGAGCTGAGCCAAGTCACCCGACACGGCCGATGCCCGCATTCAATAAAAGAGAGCCACAAATGTGGTGTCCCCAGGACAGGAGCTGTGATGTCACCCGCTGGGCTCACCTCGCCACCTCTCAGCAGCTCCTTCTCATCTCCTTTCTCCCAACCCCAAGGCTCAGCCCACCGGCGATTACATGGCGTTTCAGACTCAAAGACCTCTTACCTTCCTTCATCATCCCGACTTTTAGACACTTCATGAAGCGACAGGCCTGGCAGGATTTGCGCCTGCGCTTTGTGATTTCACATTCATTGGTGGCCGGACAGCTGTACTCGATGTTTCCTGTGGCACAGAAGGGGAAAAGCCAAAGTTACTGAGGGGCTGGCAAATACGAAATAAAAGAATCTGAACAAGAGCAACACCTATCATCATCATCATCATCACCACCATCATTGTGAGCCTCGCAGCCAGTTCCATGGGCAGCACTGGGCACAGAAAGTGGCCTGACCCACCTCACACCATTTAGGCTTTGCCTGTTGAGTCATGGAGACTGCCACAGACAGTCGAGCGCCCACATTGGGAGCTAATATCACAGTCCAGGTGCCCCCCTTCATGCCACTCTCAATGTCGCCCGCTGCCACTGAAGCAGGTTGGACCTTAGTAAGTAAGTAAGGCTCTGGGATTAGATGAGCTTCCTACATGACAAACGAACGAGAAGAGACCAGCAGGTGGGCAGGAAGTGCCATCACCAGAGAAAGGCCAATTGGATGATGGAGAACCAGGGCTGGGTTAAGGCTGCCAGTCCAAAGCGGCATGTGGACTCGGGACCGCCCAGGGTGACGCAGATGTGCGCCCACTCCCAGATTAGTCTTAGAATTATTAAATATACTTCAGCGACACACTCAAAGGGCATGAGACATGAAACTGGTGCAGCCCGGGGCACCGAGGCGTATGCCTATCTGCCAGGATGGACTCTTCCCCAGAGCCCTGCATTGGCTTAGGCAGGTGGCATGCTGACACTGTGGCCTCAGAGATCAACTGTCCCTCTGACCTCTTGGACACTACAAGACAAGTGGAGGTGCCCAGTGAGATGGCGGCACATCGCTAATCCCGGACCTAGTAATGTCCAAGGAGTGGAGGTTCGTGTAATTAACATGGCGTCCGCGGGGACGCGGGTGCTGATGAGATATTTCAGACTTAATCAGACTTTGTAAACACTGATGTGTATTGACTTCCCTTCTCTTGGCCGGTGCTTCCTCATTAAAAAGCAGATTAGTGGGAATGCGCGAGCTGCAGGGCGCTAATGCCACACACGAGGTCGCCCATTCAAATGGAGGCACAAAGCCAAACGTGTCTTCAGAGCAACTCGCCGGGGCTCCCAGCCCATGCCCTGCCAGCACTTGAGAGTTCAGCCACAGGCGCCCATCTCCATCCATCTGGTAACACTGGGCACTGCCTTCCTAAGATCAAGGCCATGTGGGCACACACTAGGCTGACCTTGGTGGGCAAGGCGCCTTGTCAGTATATATTAGGTGGGCCAGAGAGGAAGACGGCTCACCAGAGAACACACAGCGACCAGAGCACAAATGGAATGAGGGTCACCTCAGCGCTGACAAATGTGCCACCCTGCGTGGAATTTAAAGGAGAACGAACTTGTCCAGACATCAAGTCAGTTCACTCATTGCAAACAGGTAGTGAGGGAGTGGGCAGCACTGGAGACCCCCAGGCCTACCCTGACCGATTAACTGGCCTGTGGGACCTGAATGTGCAGCTGAACCCAGGACTGTGCAGCCCTACTCACTGCGCCACCAGGCCGAACCTAAAAGAGATACACGTCAGAGTTATCTGTCACAGGAGCACCGGGTGCAAAGCGGGAATCGGACCTACGGGGGGCACGTGGACAGACACCCCTCTGGCCCAATAAAGACCAGCCTTGCATGTATTTGGACAAAACAAAGGTGACGAGAGGACATGCAAACCTCACACAGATGGTGGTCCCCAAAACTGCCTCGCTAACAACTGCGCCGCGTTGCTCAACAGTTCATCGAGAATGAAGGTGTCGCGACATTAGGCCGATTCATTTAACCCAATACTTGAAACAAAAGAGGCATGGGGCACAAGGCTGGAATCAGCCCTGGACAGGGCATATGGACGGGCAACCACTGGGCAGACACAACCCAACTTGCAGGTCTTTGGGGATGTAAGAAATAAACCTCAAGCAGAGGAGCAGGCCAGAACTTGAACCCGATGCCTGCAGCACGGATCACGGTGCCCATCGAAACTGAAATGAAATGGCGATATAATGTGACTGCAAAAGAGGGACCTGCCATTACCAAGCACAAGGACGACGAGGCGATGGAGTCAGTGGCTGCAATAAATGAAGAAGATGGCGCTTGGCGGCACAGCCAGGCATGTGCAGGAAAACGTAAAGAAAAAGTCTGAGGGGAGACAAGGAGCGGCGTAACCTTGAGAGGAGATCTGAAGACGCCCTGAAGGATAATCAAGCGCACGATTTCTCAGGTCATACGCAGACAATTCAGCATGAAATATGGCCGACACACACGCCCGACTCAATTCTTGCATACATTTCCAAACGGCCCTGAGATGTGACGCAGCGAGCGAGGGTCTGCCCGCTTTGCCGTTGCAGGAATCGGCTAATCCTGTGACAGCCATCACCACAAAGTGAATCGCTGTCAACGGAGGGGGACACAAGGCACAGCCACACGGCCATGTCCTCCTCATGACACTCCCTCAAGGTGAGCCCAAATGTCAGGTGTCACTCGCCACAATGTGAAGCACTGTCAATGGAGGGGGGCAGAAGGAAAACGTGCAGCAGGAGCATTTGGCCAATGGGCAGGCAAACTCATGCCCTCCTTGCTCTGCCCAAGAAATGTCTCAACTTTGACCCTCCCAAATCTATCTGCTATCGTGGGCTGCATCAGGAGTGGGCGGGAGGAGGAGTATAGGGACCTAATCAAGGACTTTGTTAAATGGTGCAACTCAAACCACCTACACCTGAACACCAGCAACACCAAGGAGCTGGATTTTAGGAGGCCCAGGCCCCTCATGGACCCCGTGATCATCAGAGGTGACTGTGTGCAGAGGGTGCAGTCCTATAAATACCTGGGAGTTCAGCTGGATGATAAATTGGACTGGACTGCCAATACTGATGATCTGTGCAAGAAAGGACAGAGCCGACTATACTTTGTTAGAAGGCTGGCGTCCTTCAACATCTGCAATAAGATGCTGCAGATGTTCTATCAGACGGTTGTGGCGAGCGCCCTCTTCTACGCCGTGGTGTGCTGGGGAGGCAGCATAAAGAAGAAAGACGCCTCACGCCAGGACAAACTGGTGAGGAAGGCAGACTCTATTGTAGGCACGGAGCTGGACAGTTTGACATCTGTGGCAGAGCGACGGGCACTGAGCAGACTCCTGTCAGTCATGGAGAATCCACTGCATCCACTGAACAGGATCATCTCCAGACAGAGGAGCAGCTTCAGCGACAGACTGCTGTCACCGTCCTGCTCACTGACAGACTGAGGAGATCGTTCATCCTTCACACTATGCGACTCTTCAATTCCATCCCGGGGGGTAAACATTAACATTATACAAAGTTATTGTCTGTCTGTATACCTGCATTGTTATCACTCTTTAATTTAATATTGTTATTATCAGTATGCTGCTGCTGGAGTATGGGAATTTCACCTTGGAATTAATAAAGTATCTATCTATCTATCTATATCTATCTATCTAAAAGCTGATGCCCAATGTCAGCAGGCCAATGGGCACCAACCCTGGCACAGGATGGTCAAAATGACAGGAGCCCTTTCAGTGGTGCGAGACCAAGATCCTGGTATTTCCTGACTGCGACCTCGGCAGAGGAAGGGGACACAGAAAAGAAAAGATGGAGAACAGAGAACAGCACGCTACCTTGAATCGTCCGCTTGAAGAAGGCCTTGCAGGCTTCACAGGAGGCGACCCCATAATGGTAGCCGGAGGCGATGTCGCCACACACCAGGCACAGGCGCTTGGGCATGGAGTTGAGCATGTATTCGCACTTGGTCTGGGAGTCCTCCGTGATGGTGCTCGAGCAGTCGTCGTACCGCTTCCGGGCCGCCCCGTTGGCCCCCAGGCCCGTCGTGGGGCCATAGAGCGTAGGCGAGTCCAGCCCATTCTGGTGGCCGTTCATGGTCGAGCTATAGCTGCCGCTGGCATCCGACGAGCCCCCGGGACTGTGCTGGTTAATGCTGTCTGTGAGCGAGGCCGGACTGGACGGTTCAGTCTTGATGTACGAGGGACAGCTGGAGTCGATGTGCCGATCCTTGCTGGACATTCTGCAGAGGAGCCTTCGGAGAGAAAGGCGGAAAGGGAGACAGAGAAGAAAAATTAAAAATACGGCATGGAACACAGGCATCACCAGAACACATGCAAGGTGCGGAGCACGAGACCACCGTCCATTTTAACACCGCAGCCAACAACGAGGGCTGGAAACGGCCAAAGACAGTTGACCGAGTCATGAGTGCCCTGCAGTTTAAAACGTCCAATGAATAGTCAGTGAACCCCAGGGACGCGTGTGCCACGGGGTACAGAAGAATTTAAAAAGGTGAAAACAGAAAGACATCGAGAAATGAATGAAACACAATTTAAAAGAGACAGGACATGATGAGAGGATGAAAAAAGGAGAGATAGATAGATAGATAGATAGATAGATAGATAGATAGATAGATAGATAGATAGATAGATAGATAGATAGATAGATAGATAGATAGATAGATAGATAGATAGATAGATAGATAGATGTGAAAGGTGCTATATAATAGATAGACCGATGGATAATGAATGACAGGGATGGCTCATTTCTTACTTTCTAGAAATGCCTTTTGGATTTGGTGAAATGGCTGCCCCACCGCCCCCCCCCCAGCCCCCCAGGCAGACAAACTGACAGACGGACTATTAAACAGATGTGCGAGGGGCTGTATGAGATGAAGCAGAGGAGCTATCTGAGACAGAGCTACGTGACACTATACATTAGGTATCTAGAGGACACCACTTCCCATTCCAAATCCTCTCTCCATCATTGGTGTTGGCTAATTTAATATCCCAGAATGCATTTCTTTAGTCCAAAGTAGATGCGCTCGGACTAATATTATCATAAAGAGTACAGAAAGCAGCAGCACTTTGGGCCTTGTTGATTTCGCTCTGTTGTCGCACATTTCACATGACCACACACATGCGGCACAGAAATGTCACGTTCTTTCTGCTAAGTCATTCAATAACGCAGCTCCAGGACCCCCAACGCATGCATTACTGAGCCGCGTAGTTAAAGATGGCTATCCTTAGGGTCTTACTGGAAGGGACACGCAGAGCACCAATCATCCTTCATTTACACGTCAATATCGACTTGTTCTACATGGTAATCGGCGCGAGGGAATGTCAGAGCTTTATCATGATCCCGTACAAGCAGTCAACAAAGCATTTACAAGGAGCGGTCACTCTCTGCCGTCAGTGGCCACCCCCAGACTCTCTGGCATTTGAAAGATGTAAATGAGTCCTGTTAAAATATAGAAAAACAGCATTGGGGAATTATTTAGTTGAGATTACCACGTGAAAGTCGGCACTTCAGTGCATCTGTCGGAGGCATCGCCATTAATGAGTCCTGTAATTAATAGATCTTTCTCCCTGGTGGCACCAGCAGTAAAGGGACAGGATTCTGCTCGTCCCAAGTCGACATTCACTCAGCCGCTCTGTGTGGTCCACTTTTACTACGGGGTGACTCTGACGCTTACGGGGGCTCCATGGCCTTATTGTCACAACTGAGTGGCTGTGGGCTGGTGTGGGCGAGACGGGGCACACGGAGACAGGGTGCGCTGAGACGGGGCATGCTCACACCACACTCACACCAGGCCCAACTTGGTACAACGGCTTCTTTTTTGTTAAGAAGTCTAAAAGAAACCTGGGGGGCGAGCAGCGCTGTTCAGGTGATGTACCTGTGTGTGCGTCTTGCTTTACCTTTTGCGCATAATGAAGACACGTTGAAGCCATAAACAGTAAGGACAACAGAGCAGACAGCAGCAGGGCCGACCACAAAGCAGCACGGATGTGAAATCATAGACGCTGTCATCTGTTAGGGTGGCCTGATCGCTGCTTGACCTCACGGCCACTCCTGGTGTACACGAGACGAAGACACCGGAGAACGTCGTGCTGTCCACAAGTAGTCTAAGACTGCGGCCTTCTCCCTCAATCCGAGTTTCCAAGTCCCTGTCATTTCAAGACATTTCTCAAGTGACGTGTTCCTCAGAACTCTGCATAATCGCTAGTCCACTCACTTGTATCGCTCGCTCTCAGTGTGTGTTATGTGAAGGTGTCCACGAGGTTTGAGAGTTCAAGTTTTGTCCCCAGATGTACTCGCTCTTGACATGGGGAACCGGGGGGGTCCAGCGTCTTGGAGTGTCACGTCCGACTTTGATCACGTTGACTCCCCCACTGCGTGGATGACTGAGGCCGCCATTGTTATCTTATCTCTTTCTATTCTTGAATTACGTAAAGAAAGATTTCTTATGAAGGCAAAGATGACCATGTGACCTTGTCTACTTCAATGACACGCATTCAATGTGACAAATAAAGTGTCAGATTGGACAAATTTTGTAGCGGTTTGCAGAGATATAAGGGGGTCTTTCACTTTAGCTTAGGCAGGAGAATCGTCACAGTGGGACACAGAAGTCATCAGGAAATGACAACAAACCCAAACCTGAAGCCAGTACCTAACGCCACACAGAGCCCCTAACTCTTTGTGTGAAACTGTGAAGGTCTCCTCTCTGTTTGGTCAAAGTTCAAGCACATAGTGCTCTGTGCCGCCATCTTCTCGCAGCGACATAATTCGTGCTAATTGATAATGTTCTTGACATAGTAAATTTGTCATTAGATACGAGGGTCTTCCCAGACTGCCTTAAGACTGCGGTAGTTAAACCCCTACTTAAGAAAAATAATCTCGACCCCTCTGCTCTTGAAAATTTTAGACCCATCTCTAACCTGCCTTTCTTAAGTAAAATTCTAGAGAAGGCCGTCATTATACAGTTAAATGAGCACCTCAATAAACCTGCTATTCTTGATAAATTTCAGTCAGGTTTTAGAACAAATCACAGCACAGAAACTGCACTCGTTAAAGTAGTCAATGACTTGTGGGTAAATGCAGACAGAGGCCATTTATCTGTTCTCATCCTCTTAGATCTGAGTGCCGCATTTGACACCATTGATCATAATATTCTTAGAAATCACCTTAGTCAATGGGTGGGCCTCTCTGGCAGTGTCTTAAATTGGTTTGAATCCTACCTGGCAGGGAGAAAATTCTTTGTTAGTTGTGGTAATTACAACTCAATGACTCCTGATATTCTATATGGTGGTCCACAAGGCTCTATCCTGGTCCGCTGCTCTTCTCAATCTACATGCTTCTGTTAGGTCAGACTATCTCAGGGCACAACGTGAGCTACCACAGCTATGCTGATGACACACAGCTGTATTTATCAATAGCACCTGATGACCCCGATTCTCTTGATTCGCTAACACAATGTCTAACTTGTATCTCAGAATGGATGAATACTAACTTTCTCAAGTTAAATAAAGAGAAAACTGAAATCTTAGTGATTGGCAATAATGGATACAATGAGGCTATTAGAAAAAACTGGATACATTAGGATTAAAAGTCAAATCGGAGGTAAAAAGCTTAGGGGTAACTGTTGACTGTAATCTGAATTTTAAATCGCATATTAATCAGATCACTAGGACAGCATTTTTTCACTTAAGAAACATAGGAAAAGTTAGACCTCTTATATCATTGAAAGATGCTGAGAAATTAGTTCACGCGTTTGTTTTCAGTCGACTAGATTACTGTAACACACTCCTCTCAGGACTACCCAAAAAAGACATCAATCGTTTGCAACGAGTGCAGAATGCAGCTGCTAGAATCCTAACCAGGAAAAGAAAATCCGAGCACATCTCTCCAGTTTTGATGTCACTACACTGGTTACCTGTGTCATTCAGGATTGACTTTAAAATTCTGCTTATGGTTTATAAAGCCTTAAATAATCTCGCCCCATCTTATATATCGGAATGTCTGACATCTTATATTCCAAATCGTAACCTCAGATCCTCAAATGAGTGTCTCCTTAGAATTCCAAGAGCAAAACTTGAAAGAAGTGGTGAGGCGGGCGACCTTCTGCTGTTATGCACCTAAAATCTGGAATAGCCTGCCAGTAGGAATTCACCAGGCTAATACAGTGGAGCACTTCAAAAAACTACTGAAAACACATTACTGTAGCATGGCCTTCTCATAACTTCACTGTAATTTAATCCTGATACTCTGTATATCCAATTCATTATAATAACTATTCATGGTGGCTCTAAAATCTGTACTAACCCCTACTCTCTCTTCTGTTTCCTTTTCCGGTGTCCTTTTCTACCCAAAGCACCATGATGTTCCAACAATGATGGATGGATTAAAAGCCAGAAGTCTGTATGACCATCAGCATCAAGTGACTCCATGAGAACCCGAACTACAAAGAGGACTATTTCATTTATGTTAGGCAGAATGCCCAGAGGGGACTGGGTGGTCTCGTGGCCTGG
Source organism: Erpetoichthys calabaricus (assembly GCF_900747795.2). NCBI lineage: Eukaryota > Metazoa > Chordata > Cladistia > Polypteriformes > Polypteridae > Erpetoichthys > Erpetoichthys calabaricus. The sequence continues at coordinate 491,745 of NC_041408.2, read as the reverse complement.
AACCCCTACAGATTTGATTTTTTTCTCCAGCTTTCTGGAGTTTTTTTTTTTGTTTTTTCTGTCCACACTGGCCATCGGACCTTACTCCTCTCTATGTTAACTAATGTTGTCTTATTTTAATTTATTTTGTCTTTTATTTTTCTTTTCTTCATTATGTAAAGCACTTTGAGCTACTTTTTGTATGAAAATGTGCTATATAAACAAATGTTGTTGTTGTTGTTGTTGACCTCATACAATGCCAAGTCTGTGGCTGCCCACAGTTTTATCGGGGAGAATGCCAGCTTCCATAAAAAAACAGGGGTAGATGAAATGGGTGATAGCAAGACGTCATTGCGAGGACAGGAACAAACTGAAATAATCAGAAATAAGAAGGAAAATGAAAATGAATTCTTAATGTGCTCCGGACACACCAAACGAAAGCAACAGCACAGGCAGGTCAGAGTTCAGGGTGCACGACTGACCACCAAACTACAACCCGTTAATCTGCCATTTCAGGTGCTCCTCCCTCAGTCGCAGTTTGTAGTGGGCACAGCAGTGGGCAGAGCCAAAGCAGCCGGACCTCCAAACTATTCATATAAAACAGAGCAATGGTCGCGTTATGGAACAACCTGCCCATGAGACTTAGGGGTGCCATCCGCCCTTCATGCATCTGGGCACTAACCGGCCTGACAGTCCTGAAGAGGAGGCGCTGTGGAATAATAACAAAAACTTGGAGGTGAATCACACAAAACATATGAGCGAGAGAAAAGGCCATTGGGGGGTTCTGGAAAGTGGAGGAACAAGAGAGTCGGCGGCAAACGTGGATTTACAGGCCACTGTGATTCTGGGCACCCTGGGCACAGCGGGCTTGATCATTGCATGACAAAGAACACAGCAGGTGGCAAAAATAATGGGGTCCTGTGTAGGTAAAGGTGGAGTGCCTGTGTGTTTAGACGCTTAGAAAGAGAAACAGGGAGCGAACTTACAGTAGGTGGCAGTAGAGGTGCCCTCAACGGAAAACACTTGGGCACGGTGGCCCCCCAAGTCTGTCAAGGTCTTTATCTCTTTATGGCGGTTTGGAGCTGAAGGGTCTGAGATTTTAGGGAATTTCTGGCCTGGGTTTACAGGCTCACTCCATCCTAATTGCTAAACAATTTGACAGTTTGGATGTGGATTGAGGGACACTGGGGGACATTGGGGGACAATGAGGGACATTGAGGGACAGGCTCACCTACGCAGCTGAGGACAAACACGACGAGGACCAGAGACGCCATCTGTATTTTGTCAGGAGGAAAGTGAACTGATTTTGTATTACCCTTAACGGGTGCCGCCATTTTCAAGTCTCCATTGTGCGGATGCAATGATTGGTTGCTAGGGCTCTTTCTCTCAGAAGTCACAGAAGTGGCATCATGCAGGTAAACACCGTCAACTATGTGGCGTCCAAGATTACGGATACGTTATCTTCAGAGCCTCTAGCACTTTTGTCTTTGAACGGTTTTAGTTTTGACAATTGTGCTCTTGACTACTTGTTTCTCGCCTGGTCTTCACATTTTGCCACCCCACCGGGGACTTCTTCTTGACCCCACACTCGTAGCCATATTAGATTGCTGTGTAACATTCTCGCTTTCTCCAGTATGTCCTTGCGCTTTCCTTATCAAGTTTAAATCGTTTTGATAAATTTTTTCTTCCAAGCTCAAGTGGTCTGACATTTTCATCAACATAACCACACTTCATCCTGCCATTTCTCATCGAAACATGCCACTCTGAGACCACCTCAAGGAATCTCTTACAGGCACCGCGAGGCGTGATGGTCTTCTGTGCTCATTTTCATTTGGAACAAGCTAAGAACGTGAGGGGCCAGAGAGAAGAATATTAAGGTTTACCTCAAAATCAAAGAAGCATAGAGCGAGGCCTGTCACGCGTGTGTAGCCGTTCAGTGGCCGCTCTCCGCACACTCTCACGCTGGACACACGCTGGACACACGGTGCACACGCAGCACACGCAGCACACTCCTTCACACGTTGTCGGCCTCCGAGCGCTGAATGAAGCCCAAGGAGACGGCCGGAGCAACGGGTCTCAAGATTCTCATCCTATAGTCAGCCACACACCGTTCGGCATATTCAGGTGAGTTTAGTGACAGCTGTGGGGGGCCCTGTGTCAGGAGAAAATGTCCATAAAATGGAGCCTTGGGTTACGCACTTTCACAAAGCTGTGAAGTGTGCCGACTCGACAGGCGTGTTTATCAACATTTGCCAGGTCAGGACTGTTAGGGCCTGCCGCTTCCTGGGGTCTTCATGTTGTATGTTACAATTCAAGTTTTATTGCACTCTTTCCACCAAATTAGATTAATGGCATCTGGCATAGTTATGGTAATCAAGTAAAGTGAGACCCCCACGAGCCAGAAACGCTTTTGAAGATCAGGCTGAAGGTAGACAGGCACAGCAAAGCGCCGCACCGTATGATCTAATTGTTGTGTAAGTTGTGTAGCTGGACTGGTAAATGCGCATTGGACTCAATCGATTCATCGCCTCCCTCCATCCGCCCGCTCATTGTCGTAATCCTCTTATCCTCTGCAGGCCTCTGAGAAGGGGGGTGACAGCGCATCACCGCCAATACAACCCGCCGCTCGCTCCCACTCATGAAATGTCGAGACACCAATCAACCTGGCAGTGTGTCCCTGGAGCTGCCTGAACCGGACCCCCAGTACGAGCTCTGCCCTCAGCGCCACACCAAATACTAAACTCCCGCGATGACGAGTCTGATCTCAAGGCTTGGGGCTGCAGATGTAAATCCTGTTTGCCCCCACAATTCGACTACATATAAAACGAGCCAAGTGTCATCAAGCGTCAGCGTTGATGTGGGCTTTTTAAAATATCCTCAGAACTCCATTCACATCCCCAGGACTGAAACTGCTCGGCGTGAAAGAACAAAACACAAAGGTGCACCGCATGGGGGTCTGAGGGGTCTGGTGGCCGGCCTTGTGTTGAGTTTCAGCCTAGGTGGGGTCTGCCATCCCAAACGTATGCAAGTAAATCGGTCCAGATTCAGAGGTCTATCACTCATTCGATAGTCACTGCCATCTGGAATGACATTCCATTCTTTTAGGCCCCGTTGGGTAAGCTTTCTACCGCAACGCCACCAAGCAGTGCATCCAAATGCTGTGCCCAGTAGAAGCATCTCGGAATCTAAATACTAAAGGTAGGGCCGACTGGAGGTGGAGGACCGCAGCCCACAGCATCTCCTGAAGGAGCAAAAACCGCCAGGAATCGAGATGTTTGTAAGAAATGCAAGGATTTACGTCATGAGGTAGAAGGACCAAATAAACAAGAAGAACTGAAAAATTAAAATGTGGGCTTCAACTCAAATGGTCCAAGGCTAAATATTCCCAATTGTGTCACCTTCTGACCCATTTGTCTATGAGGGGCTAACAAAGGATTGAAAATCGAAAGTCACATCATCTTCATAATCACTGGCCCTGAAATAGTCCTTCAGGGAGAGGCTCTTTGGTGGCTCAGACCCCTGGTAAAGAATCAAATCTCAGAAAATATGATCACATTAGCGATCACAACCTCAACATAGACCCCGATATTAGCGATCCTCATTTTCGTATTGACCCCCTTTGGTCTGCACAACTTCAAGTCTATCTGATGAGTTTTGGTGAAGGCACTTATCAGTCTACTCTTTGTCATACAAACGTAGGGGGCATCTCCAAAGAGCTCAACGTTCTGCATAGCCAGATATGAAGACGGGTCCGACGGCGATATGCGCACATCTCTCATCTCGAGTTAGGAGGCGCCAGACAGCAGAGACTTCAAAGAGTACAGCAGTCATTCTTAGGAGCACAACGAATGGCGGAGATGACATTCCCTTGGAAAGGCCGGGGTGCTGCCCCCCTTACCGAGGTACTCGGAGCTGGCGCCCCGTTCTCCACTCAAGCCTAGGATTGTGTCCGCCGTGTCTTTGTCTTTTGAGGATCTTTTGTCCCCGTCTCTGAAGACGACAAGGCAGCCGCCTCTCAGGCCGCACACTCGACAGACCGTGGAGGGAGTGGAGCGAGGAAGGCGCCAAGACATAAAAGAGGGCCCGCTGGTCAGTTTACAACTTTTAAGTTATTCCATAGCAGAAATGATGGCCTATAACTTTGGGTGAACGTTATTAGGCCCCCCGTCTCCCCCCAACACACTTTGAAATTCTATGACTCTATTAATCCAGGCCTGCAATATTCACAACTATCTATAAATTCAATTGTCAGATGGTGGGTTTTATTCTGGGCCACACTTGAATCTAAAATTAGAGGCACTAAAATTCACATTAGCTCTAAGAGGAATGGAATTCTAAAGCCTATATTTTAGAAGAAAAGAAAGCCTTTCTGACAGAAAAGAGGCTATTTAAGAGGTAATGATTTTATCTGGTTTCGCCAAGCTGAATGGGCCCAATTCCACAGTGTGCCGTTAAGGCAGAATTTTTCTATGAAAAATGTTGAAATTTAGTTAGGGTTTATGAATGGAAATAATAATTGTCAAGCTGAAAAAGATGTACTACAATTCATGTTAGGGATTATCCATTTGAAAGTCTATGGTACAAAAAAATAAATAAAGTCAAATAAAAAATAATAAGTGACAAATGCTTTTGTGGTTTGATGAATCGAAGAACACGTGTGAATTGTGAGGCAAAGGCGGAGGACGACTTTGAAGCCGTCACTGGAGAGCGGAATGGCGTTGAGTACGCGAGCGGGTTGTGCGATTACAAAGGATGAAATGTACACATTGGCACACAATTCAACGGCGTGAACCTCGAAGCCCACCCAAGCACCCCATTACAGACCAAAGAAAGACGCCGTGCACGTTCCCCAAGGCTCGCCCTGGCTCTGCTGTGGTCGGTGGCCTGACGGCAGTGAGCACGGCTGCGCTCGAATGAGAGTCATCCGACGGACTGGCGCCCCACCAGGCTGGGATCTGCAGAGACGTCACCTCCCTGCTACCGAAATCTCAAGAAAAGGTCCCCGAAAAAGTCCAAGGACATCATTGTGTGGTCATTGTGACTTTGTGGTCAATTACATTGACGCAAAAAACGTATCATAGCTCATGTGTAGGAGCGACTGGGGAATCTCAAAGCTCCCAGGTGCCCCCAATCCGCTCTTTGTTGTGGCTCCGCCGTGACCTCAGACGTGCACTCGGGTGAATGTGAAGCAGCGCCCCCGAGTCTGAGCTCACGGTTTGCTGCCACAAAAGGTGGGGAGCCCTGTGCAGGTTGGGGAGTGAGGTGCTGCCTCAAGTAGAGGAGTTTAAGTATCTCGGGGTCTTGCTCCTGAGTGAAGGGAGCGGGAGACCGACAGGCAGATCGGAAGTCATGAGGACATAATAAAGGTCAGTGGTGGTGAAACGGGTGCTGAGCCGAAACACAAAGCTCTTGATATAGGGGTCAACCTGCAGTACGTCTCACCTGTGGTCATGAGGTGTGGATAGTGAAACAGAACCAAACTGAACCAGATCACGGACACGATGGGCATCGAGCGAAAACATGACGGAGGAGATCAATGAGGAGCCGCTGCTCCAGCGCACCAAGAGGAGCCAGTCCAGTTGGTCTGAGCACCTGAGTAGGACCCTGCCTCCTGGACCCTCCCTGGGGAGATGATGTTACCTGTGGGGAGACCTCGGGGCAGATCATATCTCTCAGCTGGCTGCAGTTGGAGGAGGTGGCAAAGAAGAGGGACCTCTGGGCATCTTTGCCTAGACTGCTGTCCCCACGACCCAGTGAGTGGCAGAAAGTGGATGGATGGATGGAGATGCACACAGTTTACAGTCCATCTGCCCAATTTCCAAATCCTTACGCCATTATGGAGACCTGAACCCTTCCTGTGGGCAGAGGGAGGACATGCACTTAGACCTCTGACCCGTGACCTGTGGCCTCAGAACCCAACGGGTCTACCACAGCCGTGGACTTTCACTCGACGAGGTCTGAACACCTTGGCGCACCACCTTGGTTACACTTCAGGTCAGATCTCCTTGCCAGTGTCACAGGGTACTTGTGAAGAAAAAAAAACAGCAGAAATGTCCCCAATTAGTCCTGGGGGCCGAGGAAAGGCGCTCCACAAGGCGCTGGCGTGAATCATCTCCGTCTCTGACAAATTAATGGGCTGTCGCTGCCAATGAAAACAGAAAAGGTGCAAGAGAGGAAAACAAAGGGCAGTGCGAGGCTCCGCGCCGTTCTTTATGCCTCGCCGACAGGCGTGACTTACGGTGTTAGTTTTTCCGCTTTGTAACATTAAGTGTAATTCATTTCACTTCCGCTCGAACTACCTGAACCCGCCGAGCAAAAAAAAAAAAAAAAAGAAACGACAAAAGTGGTCCCGAATCGTCGAATGGGTGGGGGAGGGGCAGGAAGACACTTTGTAAAAAGAGTCAAAGAAAAGCAAAGCAGGCGACGCGTCGCAAATCAGCAGTGAAACAATTTGGGCAAAACGTGGCTACTTGGCAGTGACAGGGTGTCATTACGGCGTTTGACTGATTCAGTGCTTTGACAACTCCAGAGGCAAACATGTAATCATTACATTAAGGTGCAGAGGCTGCAGGCGCGAGTAAGTGCCTTTTGAGAAGAAAGTGCTTTTAATAATGCGGCGAAAATGGAGCGTCGCACGAGGCCCGATCCGTCCAATCACGTCTTCAGGGCACCCGCCACCTGCAGCATCCCGCAAACCGGACAACAAGCAAAGGATTTACTGGGGACACCCGACGAGCGAACGGCACAAAGTGACGCCAACTCTAAAGGGGCCTGGTGTGAGACGAACAGAAGGTCCTCCTCGAATTCCCGCTTCTGTCCCTACTTGGGATTGCACTGGATCAGATCCCCCTGAATGACCGCCGAGTCGTGCCGTTCTACCCGGGGACCCTTCTCTGTAACACTTAACCGCCTCACGGCCCCACGGTCCCGGGTTCAAATGCTGACCAAGTCGCGGTCACCGTGGCGTTCTCACGCCTCCCACCGACATTCAGGGTAGGTGAATGCAATGTGAGGCACAAGTGCCAGTGGCACCTCACCCCCTTGAATGTGGCACTGACCCTCAAGGCCTGGTTCATTTTATCAACCACGCAATTTGTGGAGTTTGCTCGGTCCCCCCGTCACTGCCAAAGACTCAAAGGGCAGGCGATTCACGGGTACCACTACCAGTCACATCTAACATTGTCAGGCAAGGCCCTGTCTTTCTCAGTGAGCCCAGTAAATTGGGGCACAAAGTGATGCCAAGCACAACTCCGCTTTACATAAAGCCGAGAGACTCAAAGCGGGCGCTCCTCCGGCTTTATTTACAAGCGGCAATTTTCCTAACAGGGGAAGGAGGAGCGCGGCGCTTGCCACGTCTAAAAATATCCCGCGCATCCAAATCCTCTCCCCGAGCGCCGGCAGATCAATTGTTATAACATTACCAGGTTGGAAAGTAGTAATTCACTTCATTGTCAATGACTGGCTGCAAAATAACACCTCTGATTACATGCAATCAATGTGATAATGGCAAAAACACATTTCTACAATGGGACTGCCGCCCATAAAAGTGTCTCTAATGTGCTAGGTGAGACAGGCAAATGTTCTAATCGGGAATTAATAAAAAAGACAACATTAATTTGAATGTGTACCTTACACATTAAAACGAGATTAGCAGCGGCGCGGCGCCCTATTAGATCAGCACGGCCTCCCCTGCTTTGGTTCCTTCCCCTCTCCCGATTCCTTCACGCCACTGCCACTTGTGCTCTCTCCCCCTTTATTACAGTAATCCCTCGGAAATCATAAAGAGCCTTTCCCGGCAGCCCCTCGGCGGGCTCCAATTTGGATGTCCCGAAGCGGAGTCGCCAGCCCTCCGAGGCGAGGGCGCTATGTGCGAATATCGCACACTCATTTGGCTCGGCCGCTGTGAATTTCTCAAATGGCAGCCCCCCACGCTGGGCCTAATTCTATATATCGCGCCGCTTCGCCACACAGCATGGGCGGCCGGGAAGGGAAACAACACCGCCAGGCCCAAACACACATCTTATTGGCATTCAGACGGCTCTTCAATTGATTTGTTGGATTCTCAGGGATGCGCGGTCAGCGGGGACAAAGGCACGGCGGCTTTCAGTGAATTAGCTTTTTGGCTCGTGGGCCGCGGGAAGCCGAAATGAGGACACGCTGAGGGGGACGCCAGCCTCCGTGTTTATCACACTGGGATTTACAAACAATTGGGGATGGAAGTAAAGTTAAGGCCCCCTTAAACACGAGCCAGGCAGTCGGCGGTTAAGTGAATGTTTGTCCCTGAAATCTTGCGGCACACTGTCTGCCAGCGGCAGGGGGTCTCCGGCTTGTTACGACGTCACATTTCATTTGACTCTGATTAGGAAGATGCCTTTTTCACTCTCTGACGGATCGCACTCCGTGGCTCTCTTTACAGACGGACCGATAAAAGAGCGCTGTGTGAATGGAGACCGAGCCGAATGCTCCCTCCTAACGCCGCACGGCCACATGACACGCAGAGTGACCCGCATTTCAGGTGGCCACTCTCATTTTCCTACTTCTCCTCGGCACTCGTCATCCTCTTCGGAGAAGCAAAGACACCAAGTCACACAGCACACCGAGAGCACCGATTGCGCGCCGGGGCCTCTGCAGCATATGGCGCAGTCGTCAAAGCCACTGTTGAGATGGCACGCTTAAGATGACTCTCACCCCGAGTGACACTTCGCTTTTGACATCTGCTCTGCTTCACCTCGCTGACGTTTCAAATTCAACTCCTCACCGTTAACTCCGTTTTACTGCAGAGCTTCTGCGGGCGAAGGCCCCCCGCGGTAGTGCTAGGAAGGGCTCCATATGAAATGAGCGTGGACCCCTCAAATAAATCTAAATATCTGGGGGTGTGCAGAGAATCTACAAAATCATACAAAATGACTGGCGATGTGTCGTGAGAGGCCAGACAAGAAGAAACACACACACCGTGAGTCCGACCGGCAGACGGCACAAAGAATAATCACCGAAAAACCAACATTAGGGTTAGAGGGTGACAGCACAACACACACGCACGCCGAGGCCGCTGCTGCTCGGACCACCGACCATAACGAAGCTCAAATGGGGCAAACGCAACTCGGAGGATCCGTTCTGACTTGCGAGACAATTCCTCGACGACCGAGCTCGCGCTCGACCTTTCATTCATCGGGAGGGCATCGACTTTTACACCTGCCGTTGTTTTTCTCTGTTTTGAAAGTTTAGGTTTGCTGCCACCTGTACAAAGCGCTGTCACCGAGTGTCACTTCCGAACCATCGGCTTGGACTTGTTGTTGTTGACACCACCAGAATGGGCCTGCGTGTCTTGATACGCAGATTTGAGTTTAAATCCGTCTCACGACAGGCAGACGAATGTGAAAGTTACAGAGGTAGCCTACGATAACATCGGGAACACGACAAAAAGGACCGAGGATGAAGCCTAGAAGCCCCCAACTCCAATTAAACGAAGCCCCCCATTCCATTTAATTAAAGAGCACAAGCTCTTTTTTTTTTTTTTTTTCGCTTCTCCAATAAAAAATCTGAGACGGCGAGTCAGGAAAAGGGCAGCTGTTTTCGGTGACTGGAGCAGGAAAGCCGTGTCTTTAACCAGATCAGATTTTTGAAATTGGCTGTCAAGGCCGGATTGTTGTGATTTATACCCGTCTATCAAGCGCAGGGAGGGAGATGCTGCAAGCTGCCTTCCATTTGCAAAGCATCTTACAATTGCAGCAGCAGCGGCGACGGCAGCAGCAGCACCATCTGTTACCAAATCTAATTCACATTCCCCTCCATAATCGGGTTTAGTTCTGTAATATTCATTTAAGCACTTCTCCTTAACATGGCGCCGTCCTGCGCCCAACACCTCAGTCACAGGAGAGGCACAAACACACAAGTGTCTCGGAATGCGATTAGCGTGCGGCACGCGCCGAGGGAGGCAGGCACACCAGGGGAGCGTCGTGACAATTCTTTTCTTTTCTTTTCGATATTTCGGCCTTCTTTTGAATGGCGGTAGCGAGAGGAGTACAGCAGAGAGGTGAATGGCATTAATGCCGCGATGAACTGAAACCAGCTGTGCGGAACCAATCCAACTGATTTATCAAAAGAGATAAATCCTCCACGATGAAACATTAACTAAAAAACAATCTGCTTCAATGCGCTGCGCACAGATGTGCCGGGGGGCCCTAAACTGTTTGCATGTCTACCCTCGGCATTCGCCCGAAACGCCCTGATTGAAAATCGGGCCCAAGTCGCTCGCCTGCCATGCCAGACGTTTGGAAAACGAAACCTCAGCAGACGTTTAGTCCAGCAGGAGGACTGTGTGTGTGTGTGTGATCAGGTGGGGGTCAAGGCATCATGGGAGCTGTAGTCTGACTCCGGGGGGCTACCCGCTGTCATCCAGGGCTGCTGTGTTTACAAGTCAATCTCTCGGCACAGCTGGTGGGAGTGGCTCCTGGCCAAGCACGTCTGTGACAACTTCATCTCCTGCTGGTAATCGGCCTCGGGAGTCACATTCACTTGGGGATCTCGGCACATTCCCATCCCTGCAAGGGTCCCCCGGCTGCAGACCCTCGTCGAAGTGCCTATGCGCACTTACAGGCCACCTTTTCCCTTTGCAGAAAGTTGGAAGCTTCTTAAGAGTTCAGGGCTAATTGGCAGGCGCTTACCGCTCTGGCACACGACTCGGCCACGCCAGTAACGTGAGCATTATTGGCTTAAAACGAAGAGGAGTTTGCATGCGAACTGAGCGTAATTGGTTTGACCCGGACTAACCCAAAAAAGCCAATTCACATAATTCCCTTTGAAGCCCGCAGTCACAGGGAGAGCTTCCCGGCCCACCCATCGGCACAGGCCTGGTCCATTCGGGGGCCGGTTTCAGAAGAGAAACGCATGTCCCAGGCAGGCAGCCTTTGGACGAGTGCAGGGGCGCATTGGGGAAGGTGAGGCGAGTCACAGAAAGGCCCCGTTCCATTTGCGCTCTTCCTCGCTAGCATTAGCGTCTGGGAAAGGCGCATCCGGTCGTATTGCACGGGCCAATCGCCGACTCGCGGGCTGATCTCCATACATCTAAATCTGTACCCCCCAACCACTGAAGACATTCCTCCAGACCCGGTCTTAGCTCCTCCACTCCCCCTCTCCCCCACCTCCGTCCACGTCGGCTCAATCGGCTTGGCAGATGAAATCGTTCACGTTGCCTGCCTGCCTGCCAGCCTCCCTGATGCGACTCCACCACAGCCCTGCAATGAGATCCCGGAGTAAACCAGATGGACACACAAGTGCAGCAGGTGGGACAGATGGCAGGCCTTCCCAATTGACGCTCGCGGCTGTGGCTGGCTATGCCTCCCTTCCAGGTATATTAGCATCCGACCAGAATAAAAAAAACAAGCGACTTCCGGCGTGTAAAGAGAGGGAACTGCGAGCGTTCGGCCATCAAACCATTTCGGACTCGTCCTGAATAAGGGCGCCCCCGGTGCTGGTCACGTGGTCTTTAATTGGTACGTTGGCATGGTGTTGGGCACTCTTTCTGTACCATTTCCTGGTTAAATCTCTTGAGCTTATTAAATGTAAGAAAATCAAAATAAGCAAGAGAAGCAAAAGGGTCCCATGAAGTGAGAACACAACACCATCCAGGACAGCGAGGAGGCGCTCCGTCTGTATTTATTAGATTTATGTGAAATATAGCATCGACTTACGTGTTCCACTTTATTGGAGACTTGTCACTTTCGATCTGTCACCGCTTTGTCAATTTGAGCAGCGCTTCTCGCCCGCGAGAACTTTCTTCTTCTTGGCTCCTGTCCTTAAACTAACAGAATGAAGAGCGGCAATGAGCGCCTCCTGGTAAAGGAGGCCAAGCCTTGTGACGGGTCGACTTGTGCCGACTTTCATCTAGCGGCGGGCCGACCGAAGTGACTGCCTTGTCTCTGTGACTGCAGACGTCTTCACGGCCCAAGGATTGGGCGTAGCCTCCTGTTTGTTTTTAGAGCACTTAAGATGGCAGAAACGATTATCTGTACAAATGAAATAAACTCGCTCCAAACGGCACGGCCAGTTTTAACGTTTGTCCGCTGTGTTCACTACAAACAAGCATCGCGTCATGTGCTTTGGAAGGCGGCGCACGGCTGCCTGTTTGCCGACGTTTAATCTCGGGACGGCATGTGGAGTGAGAGCCCCTGAAATGTGCCGTGCCATTATCCACGGGGTCCTGACTACAATGACTCCGCAGTCCACGCTCCTGTACGTTCTCTCCCTTTGGTTACATCGCCTACTTTATTTACAGTGACTTTTGAACAAATTCACGGGCCAATGTTTCGACTTCTGGCCTTTCCTGTGATGGCACTGCGACTGGTGAAGTTCAAGATGGAGAGGAGCACTATGGCGTCAACTGCCAAGTCTGCGTGAACACACAACTAGGCCTTACATGTAAGAAATGCTCGTCTGCGTAGCTCAGGGGTCCCGATCCATTCTTCAGACAGCCGGCCTACATATCGAGGGTCTACTTCTGCAGGCTTTTATTTGTCTCTACAGAGTGCAAGCGTAACAAAGCCACATGTTCCTAAAGTGTCCTCGTCACGACTTCACCTGTGACAGTTGCTTCAGGGTCTTCTGGAGGATGGCTTTCCCCTTGTTTGCCGTCGGGTGGAGTGGTCCGCTTGTTTACTAAACGCGCCTGCCTGCCAGCCTGCCTGCCCTTGTTGTTGGTATCAACAGCGGGACCCTGCCATTCTGGTTCTGTGCTGCTCCTGCTGGTTTCTGAGAGCTCACCCGCGCTCTTCATCCAGCTGTCACTAGGACGATCAGCCCCTCGTGCTCGGCTTCATGGCTATTTAAATGGAATGCCTTCCCGTCAAGCGAAGGGGAGAGCTGGGGTCTTGCTTTCCTAATTGAGCCAAACAGATCAAGGAGAACTAAAAGATGAATTGCGGGCCAGAGGGGCCTGTCGTCAGCCATGCCCGTGTGAGCAGGCGCCAGGCGCTATACTCGGGGTGCCTGAAAACGTTCCAAAGTGACACATTTGCCAGGGCTGGATGGGAAAGGCAGGTTAGGCTGAACAGATGTTCAGATCTTTGGAGGAATTACGGCAGCAAAAAGGATTAAGAAATGCAGATGTTTCTGAATGCAGCTCAGCAAATAAGCGGTGCAGAAAGCAATGACGATTATCTCTCGGTGCGTTTAGGTGACATTTGACAGAAGCCTCACAGCGGGCCTAAACCCACACGCTACAGCGTCCCCATTTGGGATTTCGTTCCCTTTTGTTGACGTTGCCCTCGAAATGCGCGGCGGGACGTGTGGCCGACAGGCCTCCTGAGGTGCCCGACTCGTCCGGCCCTGGGCGCCCCTGCCAGCCGGACTGCTGGGTCAGACTGCGAGTCTCCTGCAAGTGCCAAGGAGTACAATGACAAGGAACAAAAGGCCCGCTTCATAAGTTCTCTTAATCACATCTTTTATCTCCGCAGCAGCCTTTGAGATATTTGTAATGGACGACGGTGCGCGCGTGACTCGTCCGTCCGTGTTAATCTACAGAGCAAATGTCTAAAATGTTTCCTCGCACTCCGAGACCTGATAAGCCGCCTGCCTGTTGAAACACTTCGGCCCGCTCCGCTTTTTTAGTTTTTTGTTTTCCTAATTGAGGCTCGTATCAACATTTCAAAAGCTCCGTCTCTCCTTCCTTTCGGGGTTATCATTACCTGATAAAGACGACTTAAAAAAATAAAATAAAGAACCCATTTAGAAATGGAGAGGTGGGCAAACAGAGAGAGCGGGCACGCGCTGGCATGATCGAGGCCGGGCTTCACTGTCCGAGAGAGCACAAAACGGCTCAGCCACAAATCAGGGACGATGCCACGCAGCTTCTGGACGATTCAACTGCATGTTAAGGTTTTCCGTTTAAGAAGAAGATTCCTCCCCCCAAAAGACCACCAAGTCCAACAATCTGGGCACACGTAAAAAGGCCTGTAAATAAACAGACAAACACCCCGAGACACTCGAGCGTTAAATGCGGACCTTCAGGACCCTAAGAGCGGCCGTCGGCAGCATTTAAAATACGAATGAAGTCACCTCTGCAGCGGCACATGTAAATGGGTCAGAAGTGAAATGGTCGCCAATAAAGGGGGGACGAATTCATAAAGAAGTAAACGATTATGTAAAGCACAGAAAGTGCACGCCGACTGTGCCGTGAGCCGTCTGTTCAGGCCGTCCGAGGGTCTTACTTCACATGCCAACGCTTGGAAAAAACAACAATGAAATGCCACCACAATGACCCCCCGGGAGATGGGGGATTAAGGGACGTCCCTGATGGCCGGGCCACCACACACCAGCTCCACGAGGCTGCCGGGATCTGCGAGGCGCGGACATTTCACCTAAAGCTGCCGGGGATTTGAGGAGATCTGCCGATGGGATTTCCACATTAGAACTTCCCTTTTGTTTTATTAAATATCCCTAAACAGAATTGTCTCTCTGAGCAGACGATCACATCGATGACACGTGAAATCCCGCTAAGTTACAGCAGTCACCCTTTGAACCTTCTGAACGTGGAGGGTGACCAGAGACTGACCCACCTGGGCGTGTGTGTGAGTGTGTGAGGCGAGCCCACTGACTGTTGCTCTGTGAACTCTTGGATCGATTGGACAGGTGGCACTCTGGAGACACGGCCGTCGTGTGGGACGGCCCGTCACGACCCGTACGTCGTCGTTTGACCACAGGAAGATTCTCCTTCACCCTTTGGCGATTTTGCGTCTTTTCAGGCTAATTTTTGCAGACGGCCACTTCTCGCACAGCGAGGCTGAAGAATCGATTCCTGAGTGAAGCCTTCCTCGGCTCCTTTATTTGCCATTCCTTTAACCCCTTTGGTGCCCTTGTGATTGATGAGGCAGGTGTCACTTCATGCCACGATTGTCCGGCTCGTCATCCCAGATGGACGGGCTAATTGAACAGGACGGCTCGCTGACGGCGGCGGCGACGCCATTCTAAAGGAGCAGGCCGCTCGGCTCTCCATCAGGCGTGGACCAAATGAAAATGACCGAGTGTTTTAACACGCATCCTAAAACAAAGTCAAGTCGGGGACTTTGATGACATTTTTATTTGTGTCAAAATGCTTCATGCTGTAAACAGTAAATGCCGCCCTTAAGATACACAAACATGCCAGGGAGAGTGGCAGAATATTCCAATATAAAACTGAAAATGCCCGTTACCATCCACCTTGGAATTACCAGGGATGCAAGTAAATGCCACCAATAAAACGGGGTGTCGGCGGCCCTGGAAACGAAAGGGGACTTTGGGCGAGTCGCTTGACTTTAGGATTGCGTTTTTCTAATCATCTCGAAGTCGATGAGAGGCAGACACGCTTTACGCTCCTTGTGCCGACTGTCGGACCGGCCTAATCCGACTCACCCCTGCTTTTCTCTCTTTAGATTTAGAAAGTCAGAATTTCTGAATGCCATCCTCGTATCTCAACGTTGCCCCACATGCACAGATTCTGCCTGTTGTTTCCGCCGAGTGCCAATTTGAACCCAGACCGCTTCGTTTCAGCTCTTATTTTTTATTATTTTCTTATTTTTTAGTCCCCCCCCAGCAGATAAATGAGAGCGACTGTAGATTACGCTGAACGTGGTGGTCGCTCTTCGTTTTTAAGCCCCACATAACTGATTTGCCTTCTCCTTGGCCACTTAAGTGAGATTAAATAAACGATACTCAGTAATTAGTGAAGACACAGGATTTGTAAGTCGAAAGTGTCCTCAGCAGCCGGAGAGACCCTCATGCGTGGGGGTCTTTGGGAGGGCGCAGTGGGACGATTTTCATCACAAGGTCTCACCGCCGAGGAGCTCATCTGAAACGGGTCGAGGAGAGCTCAAGTATACCTTAAGGGGCCGAGCTGGTGCCCCTCTGTGCACACTGACAATTATATTAACTTACACCCCAGGAAGGGGCCGCACATGCCAGCAAAGCCATCAAGGGGAGAGAGAAAGAGAAAGAAAGAAAGAAAGAAAGAAAGAAAGAAAGAAAGAAAGAAAGAAAGAAAGAAAGAAAGAAAGAAAGAAAGAAAGAAAGAAAGAAAGAAAGAAAGAAAGAAAGAAAGAAACCCTCCAAAAATGTCATGGTGGCCAGCCGAGAGTCGTCGGCCAAGTGGGCAGCACGTCAAGCCGCCGCAGAGAGACGCACACGTGAGGTACGATTGGGGACAGGGAGGCTGAATATTTCACTGTCACTCGCGCTTGAGAGCAGCAATTCATTTCTCCCCCTGCCGCTGCAGGACAATGACAATTTAATACAAGGCCAGCGGATGTAAAAGAGATAAAACTGCAGCAAGTAGGCCCGGCGTCCTCCGGAGACTGACACATGCCGGCCTCGGTGCATTTTATTGTTGCCTTCTTCTCCTTCTCCCCAAGCGAAAGTCTAAGCCCCCCCATCACCCCCAGGGCTGCCAATTCAAAGTGGCCGCAACTTTCAACTCGACTCCGATGGCAGCTCACGTACTGCCGGGCCGAGTGTGAAAAGCTTTGACGCTTAGTCTCCATATTCCGGCTGACTTTCCACGATCCCCCCCGACGGCTTTTTTTTTTTTTTTTTAATTTGTTCTCCCCTGCCACCCGCCTATTCCACGTATAGACTGATTCAGCACGAGCCTTTCAAACTGGTATCTTTCTCACATGATGATTAAAAAAGCTGAAGAAGATATTAAAAATAGTGGTGCTAAAGAGGGGACTTCACTTTTCCATGGCATGGAGGTGACTGAGAAAGTGACACAGCTGATTCGACATGAACCTAACGCGGCCTCGCTTTTATTACGGTGGGACATGTCAAGCATGGTACAGCGTAGGCCAAAGTGCATCCTCTTCAAAATCTTAGGCGAGCCCGTCAACTTTTTATGTTTCCTAAATCCGCAGCCGGCCTTTCTGGCCAAACGTTAACTGTCACGCCGTCGAGTGGAGGGGCTCGCGTATCTGAGCTGGCGTTCCCTTCCAGCACTCGTCTGACATGAACCTGAAAGCAGACGCGCCAGACAGACCCTGATGGACGACGTGAAATCAGCCGAGGGTTTGGGAGGAGAGCCGGCCACCGCACGCTGACAACAAAGGGGGCCGAGCGGAGAATGGCCGCTATTCACACTGCCCGCCCGCCCACCTTTCAAGTTTCCTTTACGACTCCAGTTTGGCTTTTTCTTAAAAAGGAAAGGTCAATAAACGTTTGGACAAGAAGACCGTAATAAACAGCAACACAGGGCGGCTGTTCCCCACTCGAGACCCCCCAAAAGAGGCGGAATATTAAAGTGCGGCAGGGGCTTTGGTGTAGGGCACTATACACGACAACGTGCCCTGCGTGGAATACACCACTGAAAATGAAACTTTGTGACTACGATGCAGCGGGGGGCCGCAGATTATTCATACAAGCCATTAAAAGCAAAACCAAAAAATCGTTGAGTAGAAACGCACTTGAACCTGCGAAATGACGAAGCACAAACGAGAGCTAATGGGCAGCCATCGTCCCGAGCAATGAAAGAGTAAGCTTAGCCAGACGAGAAGCCACAGCACGCGACAAGGCTGGACCCCCAGAACCTGTCACCTGTGTGAGCCCCTGGGCGGCCCAATCCTTGGCACTCTCCACAGGCTCACTCGGGGGCGGCTCGGGGACTCTCCACTTCCGTCGCCTCACATTTCTAGGAGAATCGCATCGGGTTGAAGTGAAGGAAGCCAAGTTGGGCAGAGTCGCCTCTGGTGGAAGGACCACCTGCAGAAACGAAAAAGACCCCCTGCAACAGTTCAGCTCCTCACTCGAGGTTTTCGTGTCAAAATCAGAAGGCCGCAGACGTGCAGCAGCGTTTAGGGGTCTGACATCCTGCTGTCACGACACACACATCTGCTTCAGCTTCTCCCCAAAAAGCTCTGCAATCGTCCTCGATGCCATTTTGGACTCTGCTAACACATTTGTGATCACAAAAAGAAAAAGGGAATGAAACGAATGCTAAAGGAATGGAAGAAGCAGCCCCTCGGTCACGGACACGGTGCGGCGGGGTGCAGGCGCAGGTTCACAAATTCAAAATCAGCAACAGCACCGAGACGCCCACGACATGGAAAATCGCATCGTACTGCCAGCCAAAACTCGGGGAAGACCAACAGGAGCACCAAGAGGGCATTTGTGAAGTGAGGGGAGTGAGGCACGAAACTTTGGGCATTCGCTCTTGCACCGGAGTCGACCGGGGACACCGCCTCTGGCAGGGACGGACGGACCGCCGACGACTGCATCCCCTCGAAGAGGAAGGTGGCACGCAGCGGCTCGCAGGTGAAGTGAAGTGCCCGTCACCCATTCCTGCCCTCAGCCATCAGTCACGCAGCCCGACTGTGGCTGTCAATTCACAAAACAGAAGGAGAGATGCAGGAGAAGAGGATGAAGGAACGAATGGCCAGTCAGACCGGCACACGCACACACGCTCGCAGGCTCACACACACACACACACACACACACATACACAGTGTTACATGCACGCTATGGCTAGACACATGCTCAGAAAGGTAAAGGTACCTACTCTTCTTCGTAGTGCAGGGAAAAACACTCAGGCAGGCAAAGTTCTACCGAATCCATGTGCGCTCTGCAACCATAATTTGAGCAAACCCCCTCTATAAATCAAAGTTTTCCCTGACAGAGCAGTGCAATTAACACAAATGTTCTCCTGGTGACAAGCCTATAAGCACAGCCAGTTGGGACCAAAAGCTCTGGCACTCTTCTAATCAAGGACTTAAAGCCCCGATTGGAGCTTATTAATATGAAGTAGGGCTTTACATATGCAGTCCCTGTGGCCCAGCCACTTCCTAGATTGGTGGCTTTCTAGCCAATCATCACCAGACAGGACACTGGCTGCACCGAGTGAGGGGATCTGTGCAGGTGGAGTGGGTGGAGAGAGACAAAGAGAGAGAGAGAGAGAGCACAGGGGAGGGAGGGGGGGAGAGGGAGGGAGGGAGGGAGGGAGGGCGAGTGAGTGAGTGACTGAGAGAGAGAGAGAGAGGAGAGCAAGTGTGTGTGTGTGTGTGTGTGTGTGTGTGAGAGAGAGAGAGAGAGAGAGAGAGAGAGAGAGCGCCGGGGAACGAGTGGCAGGCCACCACCTCAGGACCTGCAGCTCTCCAACTCCAAAATCAGCCGACCCCACACTTCATGAACCCTACTTGGGCTCATTAGGATTTCATTAGTCGAGAAACTTTTAACACCGTGGGGGGCGAGGGGCAGGACGGCAACATCACAACAAATACCACAAAGAGAAAAAAAAACAACAACCTGAGCCTCCGTAGCCATCCGGCCCACCAAGAAGGGAAGCCGTCGGCGTTTCCTCCACTGCCGACAAAGACGAAGACTCCTGTCTAAACTGAGTGGCAGGAGTCAAATTCAATTAAACGTAATGAGGAGACCCCAAGCCATGGAAGCGATTAATGACCGTCACCTCACAAAACGGCGGGCCGACCTTCAGCCTCACGCCACGCCGGGCGCCAACCGCAAAGGATTCCCACTCAGCCCCCCGATGACTTCAGCACCTCACTGACAGCCAGCTTCTAAACTCTCGTGGAAATTTGGCTTTAGTTTCTCATTCCCTCACCGCATCTCACCGCATCTCACCACATCACGCAGAAATAAAATAATAAAGACCACTCAACCTGTTAGGTGGTGGCTTTCATGTCATTTTGTTATGTCACCTCTCTATTATAAAGCGCCTTTGGCACGTATCCAGCTAGGCGTCTGAGGAAGATGGAGGACAGACAGGCCAGCAGATCCCCGGGGCGGGCCAGAGCGGGCCATTCAAGCCAAGCAGCTTGTCACCGAGATTCTCCAACATAACGTCAAGTCGAGGTCAGGGGGTCCCATTCTGCTACCAAATTAGAAATGTTCTGACAGGAGCAGGCCATGCAGCCCAGCAAAGCCCACCAGTGAATTTAAGGTACTTACACATGCGGCACGTTACACTCTCCACGTGGCATAAAGCGCCTTTCACTTTTCATATACAGCAGTGCACTGCAAGGCAGTAAGGCAGATGTGAAAAAGGCTACACTGTCTCTCTGTCTGTCCGTCTGTCTGTCTCTCGGTATGTCCAGCTGTCCGTCTGTCTCTCTGTCTGTCTGTCCATCTGTCTCTCTGTCTGGCTGTCTGTTCGTCTGTCTCTCTGTCTGTCTGTCTCTCCATCTGTCTGTCTCTCAGTCTGTCTCTCTGTGTGTCTGTCCATCTGTCTCTCTGTCTGTCTGTCTCTCTGTCCGTTCATCTGTCTGTCTCTCAGTCTGTCTCTCTGTCTGTCCGTCTCTCTGTCTGTCCGTCCGTCTGTCTCTCTGTCTGTCCGTCTGTCTGTCTCTCTGTCTGTCTGTCCATCTGTCTCTCTGTCTGGCTGTCTGTTCGTCTGTCTCTCTATCTGTCTCTCTGTCTGTCTGTCCATCTGTCTGTCTCTCAGTCTGTCTCTCCATCTGTCTGTCCGTCTCTCTGTCTGTCCGTCCGTCTGTCTCTTTGTCTGTCTGTCTGTCTGTCTGTCTCTCTGTCTGTCTGTCCATCTGTCTCTCTGTCTCTCTGTCTGTTCGTCTGTCTGTCTCTCTCTCTGTCAGTCCGTATGTCTGTCTCTCTGTCTGTCTGTCTCTCCGTCTCTCTGTCTGTCTGTCTCTCAGTCTGTCCATCTGTCTCTCTGTCCATCTGTCTGTCTCTCTGTCTGTCCGTCTGTCTCTCTGTGTGTCCATCTTTCCATCTGTCTGTCAGTCTCTCTCTCTGTCCATCTGTCTGTCTGTCCGTCTGTCTGTCCGTCTGTGTCTCAAATGTACAAAGCACTTTCCTTATCCAGCTATGTAGGCATCGACCTACCATCATATAGGGCCTTTCATTTGACTGGGAGGCCACTATATGCTCCCCCACATGACAGGGGGCAGTAGCGTTCCCATGTGTCCACCTGCAGGGCATGCTGGGAATTGTAGTCCAGTTGAGCAGCCCTGCTGGGTTCCATGGTTACTGCCATTGGGAGCTGCGGGGATTAGCCATCCCTACTTGAAGGGTCTTGTGCCTGACCCGGGAGGGCGTCCTGCATGCAGTGTCCTGGCATCAGTAAAAACCCCCGGGTCCTGCATAAAAGAAACCAGTCTGCCTCGACCAGCATGTCTGGTGGGAGAGGACAAAGGGAGGAGAGGAGAGGAGGAAGACAATGGAAGAGAAGAGGATCTTCAATGGTGTTGTGGTCCACAAGAAGCATCGTGTTTTATATATATGTACAGTATATATATATACGGTATACACGTATACAATGTGTATTTTTCTTTCTTTTGCTGTCTATTATTATAAGCTCTTTCCATTCTATATTGCCTTCCACATTTTTCTATCCATTTTTCACATTGTATATCATGAGCCTCTTGCTTATGTTTCTTAATGTTCTCTATTCTATAGTGCCTTTCACGCCTCTCTTTCTACTCTTTCTCACTACGTTGTCTACATCTCCCCTGTATGCAGGTGTCTATGACATACAGCGGTGCTTCATTTCTATTTGTCATACGATGCAATGCAATTTCCCAGCCTGCTACCCAGTGCCTCTCTCTCAGTCCAGTATATAGTGCCTTTCACGCGTATAGTCCCCTTCCTGTCTGCCCACCTCTACGCCATCGCACACGCTATATAAATGACACCGCACTTTCACGGCCCACGGGCACTCAGTGACGGCAGTTCAGTGCCCACCACGGATAGAATCAACGACAGCAAATTCAGGTGACGGCCACGGCGGCTCCAGCTTCTCTGTGTTAAAACGACGGCCCGGTCAGTCATTCTTATCCTCTCCACGGGGGTCTCTGATTGTGAACCCCAAGACGTGCCCTGCTGTGCCACACTTGTCTTTTCTGAGGGACCTCCTGTATTTTTGCCCACATTTCCAGCGCCAGCCGCGTTCTTTTTTTCTCTTCTTTCCGCGAGGACTATAAAATAGAACAAACTTTGAAAGTAGGTTACTGAAATCGCTAGCAGACCCGGGGTCTCTCCGTCCCACGCTCACACGCCACTGAACATTCACGATGTTTGGATCTCATCGCCGAGACCAGAGCCCGCACCTGTGGCTGCGGTATATTCCGGGGGTCTCCATTTATAGAAGGGAGCAGAGACTGAGGGTCCAAGCCCTGAGCGAGTCACTTCACCTGCGTGAGCTCCAAGTGGAAAACAAAAGAAACAGAAGCGACTGCATCTGACAGCCAAATGATAAGAAGTAAGCCATACGTCATTCTTTAGGCACCAAAGGCGCTATATAATTAAAATGTATTATTATTATTATTATTATTATTATTATTATTATGTCACCCCACTGGTCCCGTCGCTGCTCTTTACGTGACATTCCTCTCTCTTCTCCATGGTCACCGGCCTTGGCACAAAAGAGAGAGACAACTTGACAACGTGGAGGGGTCAGCGGCCAGCAGAGCCCCGGATGGTCAACATGAGGCGTCCCGTCACACGCTGGACTTTTGGGTCAGTAAATAAATCCTGGCCAGACTTGGGGATGCCAGCGGATGTAGACGTCATCAGAAGGCCTGCCGAGGTCTTGTGGTTCACACCGTGGCCGTCGCCGACTTCTCACGCCCGCCTTGGCTTTGTGGTCCCACTTTTAGGATGAGGAGCAGGTCATGACGCTAGACGAGCGAGCGGCTCCTTCAACACGGAGCTTCAGGGCGCCATTGGCTCAGAGCAGCGCCAGCATGACGAGCGATAATGGAGCTGTCAGCCGCTTTATTTAGACAGCCGGAGCCCCCGGATAACGTGGAGGACTGAAGTATGCGGAGCCTCCGGAATGAGAGGCGGCCGTGTGCTCCAAAGTCTTCCCGCGAGGCCATGAGAAGTGACACGACGGTGACGCCTCTGAGACGCCTCTGTCTCTTCAGCACCTGGTGGAGCCTGACCCAGCGGCACCGGGTGCGAGGCAGGGACCAGTCCTGGACGGCAGACGTGCGCCTGCATAATGGCTGAATCCCTGGAGTGGAACGGGCATCTGCACCTGCAAGTCACCTGACTGGTCTGGATCTGTACCTGGGCAAGGCGCTACATGAAATGAGAGCCATGTCACTAACAGGGTAAGCAGGACGAGAGGGGGCGCCGTCACTTCTGACCTCCTGAAGTGTCCAAAGGACCCCTTGGAGGGAGAAAGACTCAGACTGGAAAGGGAAAAAGAAATCGCAGGCGACTCGAGGCCGTCTCCTGTTGAACGTTAGGATTTGAAGGGGACGGCGGGCTGGCCCTCCTGTCCTTGACCCCGAGTTTAGAATCACATCCATTCATTCCTTTTAATTAACTTAAGAACACGTGAAATAAGGGGAAGGCCTCAGCTAATTCACCAAAATCAGGGACAAAAATGAAGAATCGGCAAAGAAAAATAAAATAACGGTAGGCCTGCCTGTTGTGCGCACTCATTTACGGCAGGTGGAATGTGAATAAAGACGACCTGTTGACATCTGCCCAGGTCACTCCGCTCAGAGGGGACCATCTGGGTCACCAAAGCCGCCGTCCCGTCAGTGTTATGGTCGGACTGGGCCTGTGCGAGCCCCCCAGGCCACGGCGCCGATCCCTTTATCTAACAGTCCCAGAGATCCCGAGAAGCGCACAAGTGCACGGACCCCGACACCTGCCCGAGCTGCACTCATCCGCCGCGCTCAATCCTCCCTCAACGTGAAGCGATTGCACCGAGCGAGTCAGTCAGCCAGCCAGCCAGCCAGCGAGTCGGCCTGCGATTGAACGAGCGAGCGCGTGCGCCTGTGTGCGCGCGTGTGCGCGGGCGGGCGGGCGGAAGGCTGTTTGGCGACAAGCACAGTGGGGAGTGTGCTGTGTATGCGTACACAAGAGCACAATGTGCCTCCTCTAACGACCCCGCCGAGAGCCCGCTGCTCTCATCCTGCTCACGCCGAGATCAAAACTGACTTGTTTGTTGTCAGCTAGTTAATGCCGTAATTTTGTCTTAAGTGATCTGCTTGATGAGAGTTGTCAGACCTGCACGCCGAAGGAACCGCCGGCTGGCTCTCCGTTTGGAAATGGGATTGCAGGGGGCCCGAAGGCAAATGGCATGGGACAGGCACTATATGTGACACGGGAGGAGGTGACAGACGTCAAGCTACAAGAGGCGGAAGGCTTTCGGGAGAATCGATGTGAAAGGCGCTATATAACGGCAGGCCTCCGGCGGAAAGCTGCGACGTTCAAACCGCTAGGCAGACAGACGCCAAAGGCATAAGAAAGTGGATGTGAAAGGCGCTATATGAGAGGGATCGACAGACATGTAATGAAAAGAAAACACTCCACATAAGATACAGAAAGAAAAACGGGACTCTGCAGCAGACATTACACAAAAGGCGCTATATAACAATAGGCATAAGAAAGTGGATATGAAGGGCGCTGGCATGGCAGCGCCAAATCAAACACAAACAAGGGAAGTCAAAGGTGCTCTGCTCTAGTTATTACAACGGACATGAAAGGCGCTAGATAAGGAGGAATGACAGGTGGTTAGATGTGGGAGGCGCTATATAATACAAAGCTCCAATAGAAGAGTGCTAAATAACCAATAAGACTGATATGAAAGGCTCTTTATACGATGCCGAGATAGAAAGCCGATATGAAGAGTGCTCTCCAATAGGGATTGATAGACATTTATTAAACAATTTATATTAAAATGAAAGGCTATACAGATAGAAGTAAACGATTTGAAAGCACCTATAAACAATAAGAGAGAGAAATAAAAAGCAGATATCAAAAATTCCTTATTTGATAGAAATACAAATGAGGGGACTCAACATAATAAATAGAAATATGGACAACATACTATAGAGATAGATATGAATGCCCCTGTATAACATAATGTATGACTAGATAGCCAGTGAAAGGTGCTATATAATAAACATGGGAATTGTGGAGACAGGCATACTGTACATGAAAGGCTCGCCATGGATAAAGAGATTGGACAGACAGACAGACAGGTGAAGGGCTATGAACCATATGACTTGGACCCAAGACAGACACGAACGGCGCTATATAACGCTTGGGGCTGCACGTGCCTGCCCGGCTCGCCGCTCTCCTCTCCTCTCCTCTCCTCGCCTCGCTTGCTATTCAGCTTTGACCAACAGAGGGCGCTGACGGTTCTTCGCTGTCCGCTCCGCCGGCTCGTCTCCCGCAGTCGCAGGCTTGACGTCGCTAAACAAACGGCTTGCGCCTGCTGGACTCGGGCAGCTTCGGACGACTTCGGCTCGGCTCGGCTCGGCTCGGCTCGGCACGATCTCGCACAGACGCCAGTGGTTTTTGTTTGACGTGCCGGACACGCTAAGGCGCCCGTTTTCTGATGGATTCGCGGCTGCGCTTTTCTTTTTCATTTTCTTTGGGCTCCTCGGCCAGGCCGGTGCTTGTGTGTTTCCGCCGACTCCGGTTTTCCGTGATTTGCGCCCGTTCTTCATTTACGTGTACAGCTCATCTCACTCATTTATTTCAAACACAGCTAAACGACGGCGACATCAGCCCCTGGACCGGCGGTATGGAGCCATCAGAAGAACATTTCTGAAAGTCGGGATTACGGAGGGGCCATGCTAAGCTTTTAGACCCTCAGCTCTAAACGGGGACGGCAGTGCGCTGGTGTCCCGTCCAGGTTTGGGGGGCAAAGTCTATCCTGACAGCATCGGGTGCAAGGGCCACAGTTTTGAGACCAGGAGGACAAGCCATACAGACACGGAGAGAACGTGCAGACTTCGCGCAGACAAAGGGCCGAGTCCAGGGTTCAACGCAGGATGCAGCAGCACTCACCACTGGGCCACCCATCACAGAAGACGAGTCTGGTGAAAAGTCCCATCAGGTGACCTACAGTAAATATGAAGGATGGCAAATGAGGTGAGGGCCACCCTGCTGTATGGACAGCACCAAGGCAGCCATGGGGTATCCAGTGAGCGCTACACGGACTGCCCAGAAAGGGCAGCTCAGGGCTCGCCTGGCATCAGAGCGTGGGCCCCTATTGGCAAAGCTGACCTCTCATGTGATATTCAGTGAGTCATAAAAGTGCCAGATCTACATTGGCACAAGGAAAGACTCAACCTCAGGTGGGACGTTGGCACGGCTTATGTAGAGAAAGAGTCTGGATGCCATCAAATGACCGTCATCAAAACTCCAACTCTGTGACACATTACTAGGAAAAGCCAAAGCAGATGTTGGAAAGCCTGGTGACACAGCAGTTAGTGTCACTGCCTGCTCAGCTGGGCTAAGACAGTCAGTCATTAGTAACGCAAACCGGCTTAGTCCAGTGGAGGGTAGCAGCACTTGAACTGTCCTAGAGGGGCAGCCAGACCACCCCAGCGATTCATAAGAGACTCCCAGTAGTGGTGGTGGTGGTGGTGGGGGGGGTATAGAACAGAATGATTTTATATAGTGCCCTTCACAAAGCACATGGGGTGCCCATCTATCAGTCAGTCCATCTTGATATGATATATAGCGCCCGACAGTAAACAGAACACACAGGGGGCTGCTCTGTCAATCAGTCAGTCACATCGTGCCCTTCACAAGCTCCTGGGGCAAATCAGGGAGGCCACTCTCTCGGTCACTCCCAGTTGATTTTTACATACTGTAGGACATACCAGTGTCCATCCGTCCATTTCATATCAGGGTCCCTGGAGGACAGAGCGTAACGAGTCGAGAACAAGTCGGGAGGGGATGGCAGACTCACTCACACCACCGAGTGACCGGACATGATTGGCCTGGGATTTGGACTCGAGACTCCGGAGCGTGTCGGTGTGTACATCAGTGTGCCTGTAAAGGGGCAGGCATCCCGTCCAGGCCGGAGACTCTCCATTGGACTCAACCTTTCAAAACAACCCAGCAAAGTGTATCGTATATAGCGCCTTTCACACCATACAGTACGATGGCTGCTAAACCATCAATCTTCAAACTAAATATAGCGCCTTACATGTGATTTACACTTTCAGCACAACGGCTCTCAATGCGGGGCTCAGACAGGTGAAGTGACAGTGACACACTCAGGGTAACAAAAGAGCCCATGCCCTACTACCACGCCACTGCCATCCTGTGCCAGCTCGAGGCTGCCACCCTGAATCCCACCCGACTTGGCCTTTTCTCCTTTTTGCCCCCATGTCAGATGAGATCTTCAAAGTGGCCATCGGCCAGGCGTCAGTTGTGCTCACAGGTACCTCGGCTGAAAATCAGAGCCCAGACGAGGGGCCCGAGGGGGCACAGGACTCGCTGCGCCCATTCGTTATCTGCCAGGTAACGAGGTAGCAAGTCCATCGAAAGTAAAGCGCGAGGAGTCCATGCTGCAGCAGGAGGCTCCACGCTTCTGAGTAACGTTCTGCGCTCACAATTAATGAAGCCACACAGCCACAAACTCAGCAGGGACCAAACTCCACTCCGCTCCGCTCGCATGTTCACAGTACACTTCGGAAATGAAAGTCGGCCGCCTCGGATGATCCCCGGCGGCTCGTGCTCCTCCGTCCTGAGAGGCCACCGTTGAAGGCTGTAAAATGTCCTTTACGTGAACAGCCAGCGCCCCCCCACACCGCACCGCTACGGCCCGCCGTTCTTCAGACGATCCCCTTTCAATCTGCCGAGCTAACTGACACCGCCTGGGCCGACGGCTAATTCATGTTTAATAATTCAGCTGGAGTCGGGCCTGGGGGTCACTTTGGAGCACCGAACGCCTCGGTATTTTTATACATTTGCTCGTGTGCAGCTGCGCGTGCTTCACTTCTGCTGGGCTCTTCGATGATTTATTTCAGATGTCATCAAGTGCCCTCTGGCAGCCATGACAAAGCTCAAAGTGCTCCAGTCCAGGCAGCAGGTAACCGTTTGCTTGTTTCGTTTGGCTTCATAAGCGTACGTACGTGTGCCATTGGCCTCGGTGTGGGCACACAGCTCGCTGGCAGAGAGTCTGCGTTCGCTTCTGCTGCTGTCACTCCGCCATGCCAGTTCAGGTCAAAGTTCCACTCCGCCATTGGCACCTCGTCTGGAACAGCTGATTCGGACTTGATGGACGGTGTTAAATAGAGGGGTGGACTTACTTTTTCCACGTGGTAAATCTGCATTTGTGTTCATTTAGATGATGACAATGAATACGCCATGCCAGTTTGGTGTGCCATTTGTTCAGGTAGATCACCTTCATCAGTAGGCTTGAACTTCTACTGTTTGCTTGTTCAAATATGATGCAATGAAGTCAACAGTTTCCATGGGGTGCCTTTACTTTTTCACATGTGATATGCGTGACCCAGAGGTCACCATGCCAGTCCCTTGGTGTCCATATTTAGGGCACAGGGCATCAGCATGTCACTGTTATACAATCTTTTGAAGAGGTTTATGTGGCCTGCTGGTGTTCTGCCACAGATTGAAAATTGGCAGGCAGTGGGCAACAGAATAGGACCACAAGATGAAGTGGCGAGGGGTAAAGAACTGAAAGCCAGTGCCAAAGTCTCAAAACTACGAGACAGGAACGCCAAAGCAAGCTGTCCTTAGTCTCTGCTAAAGCATCCGTGATCTCGGACAAAGAAACATGCGCGGCACCAGCTGAAATAGCGTTACACGGAGAGACCTGTGGGACTCATTACATCGGGAGCTCCCGTTAAAAATACGACAGCATCATACCATCATACCGCTTTCAATACAGGACCATAACGTAAAATGACAAAACAAAAGGGGAACCGACTTCTACGTAACGCAAAATCCAAATTACAAAAATAAAACACCTCCAGAATAACCGTTCAAAGCATTGCTAACGTGGTAACGTCCATTAAACCAACTCTTCAACAAAGAAGCATCTCACAAACCAAATAGCAGAGTTCGATCCCCCAAAACAAATAAGTTAAAAGTTTTACCAACAAATAAAAACCAGTATAAAAAATCAAAATCATAGCAGACGTCTAAAAAGCCCCAAAGTCCCCGAGAAAGGCCCGACAGGCAGGACGATGAGGTTCATAAACCCCCCGACAGCAGCGGTGTCCAGTACTAAATCTCACAGCCAAAAATGTCACCGAGTGATAATCATAAAGCCCAAGGCCACCCACGATGTGCCACCGCCAAGGCCTCGTCCTGTTTCTCCGTCCGGCGGGGCTCCCTTTAAGGCCCCTTGAGCCGCCATTTGCTTTGCTCTGCTTGTTGCGCACATTTTAGAAAATTTTTGCCATATCGTATCCCACGTCTCTCCACTGGTCATTAAGATTCATTCTCCGAACAGAAATATTTGTTTGCTGACACACAGAAATGTTACTAATAGTATCGGATAATAAAAAATAAAAAAGCAAGAAGAGGTCTGTGAGCGTCCCCGTCGCGTGGCTCTAATGTGATTGCGGCGCCCCTGATTTTTGCTCATTACCATGTTGTAATAATAGTATGCAGACACACTTTCTAATCAAATTGCAATGGTGATTGTCCTCTTTTGCATAACAGCAGCCAGGGGCTCGTACAGTAATGACAATCCTTCAGCCTCATGCTAATTCGCAGCACCTCAAATGGCGGCTCTCGTGGCGCTAGCACAGGCGGCACGGGACCACCCAAGGGACCACCCCAGGCTCGTCGAAGCAGATTCGGACAGGTTACCAGGCAAATCCCACTTTAGTGCAGCCACCATAAGTATCGTGAAGCAGGAAAGGACATTCTTTATGGCTGTCATTGCACGTCACAGTCAGCAGTGACATAGTAACATGGCAGAGATGTTCCACTATGTTGCTTTAATTAATTGTTTCAAAGAATGAAACATGAGCGGGAAATAAAAATAAAAGCCTAACGAGCCCCCCAACATTCACTTACCCGATGGGCGTCAGTCGGCACGGACATCTAACTTAACTGCCACGGACTTTAAGATATGCGGGGACTCCGCTGTGACGCTGACCAGACTGCCGTTTATAAGCCACCCAACAGAGCCACTCTTGTATATCGTTAGATGACATCGTTATAAAGCTCCTTGCCCTGATTGCATTCTATTGGTCAATAACAATGCATTTCCTTATTCTGGTCACCTGTTGATAACAAATAAGTTGTGAGATTCAAGGTAAGGCAGTTCTGCTCCTTCACGATGGCACCAGAGAGTGGCAGCAGGGTGGTGAGCGCATCCTGGGGACACGTAAACCTAGCAGCCCAGAGGGCGATGGTCAGGGATGCCATCCGTGTCACATGTCGATGTGCAGAGTGACAGGACTCAGGACACATGACAGTAACGACCCTATCATTGTCTTAAAATCATTTGTACAATCAACAAATCAAAGAAAGAAGAAACAAAATAAAAGCCCCCAAAAGATTAAATGAAACGAGCACAACTGGAAAGTGATCAAAAGAGTCAAGCCGAGAATAAATCGAGATGCCAGGGGGGACGTCTCCTGCTGGCACACTTGGCCACACCCACTGCCCACCAAAGTGCCACAGTCATAAAAGAAAAAGAGGAAAAGCAAAATACGGCATGAGACATCAGCTCAGGGGGCTGCAGAGCCCAATTAAGCCCACCAGGCGGCCTCACAGACTTTGGATGAACCCTTGAGTGTCCAGCCATCACATGCATGAATACGATGACAAATGATAAGATGACAGTGACAGAGCGGCAGCCATCACGTACTGAAGGCCCAGAGAAGCCCCTCTGCTTCAGCACACAGATGTGTCCTCTATCCGCCATCGCACGCCGGTGAAGCAGGCTGGCAGCTTCTTCCTTCGGCCCTCAAATATTTGTCTGCTGATCTTGAATTGCTGAAGGGTCTCGTGTTCGGCGCAAGTGAAGACCCTTTCACTTCTGGAGGTGGCACAGCTGCTGAATTGTGGGCCCTACAATTTCTTCCTGTACTTGCAGTGGATAAACGTTAGGAATGGCTCCTACCCCACGGCGGGCACATGTGGGGCACATCTGTCTGGACACGGGATTGTGGACCAGCCCCAGCTTAACCCCCCATGTTTAGGTGGCCTGCTGTTTTGTACCCCACTTTATTATTTCACTTTATTTAAGTGGCTGAA
Organism: Erpetoichthys calabaricus; assembly: GCF_900747795.2. Lineage (NCBI taxonomy): Eukaryota > Metazoa > Chordata > Cladistia > Polypteriformes > Polypteridae > Erpetoichthys > Erpetoichthys calabaricus. The sequence continues at coordinate 460,839 of NC_041408.2, read as the reverse complement.
CTGTGGGAAGTTGTTCAAGCTTCTGCACCCGTTAAGACTACAATCCCTTCGATGTGCGTGTACCGTACGAGCAGATCTCCTCCCGCATGAACCTATGCTCCTCAGTCTGAAGGTTGGCCTGCTGGCATTAAGCTGCCTACGTAACGGCATATTCAGCTACACTCTCGCCTCTTGCATGGACCGCTGATGGCCCGTAAACGACTTTCACGCGTTAGCAATATGCAGCTGGCTCGACGCCGAGATGAATGTCCTTCAGTGAGGTAGCAGTGGAAGTTTCTCCCTCCATGGGAAGCGAATACCACTGACAGAATGTGGCATCAAACATTTCGTTTTTGAACTTCTTCTCCACAGAGGAGTGTCGCTCTCAATGCTTGCAGCTTTTAACGTACGGGTGCAGCTTGAGCTGCCCGTTGTTTTAGTAGACGCAAACCCCGCGCTATCCAACATCTGACTTGAAGACTTTAGAGGGCGGACCAAGCGGAGAAGGACGGCCACTGAGCTCCACATATCAGACAAGCGGTCTTTACTGGCAGAAGGACCAATGGAGCCATCGCCGTGGTACAGCCTGTCAATCAGCGACCCTCAAACATTGGCAAGTTATCTTAGACCACAGCTTTCAAGATGGCTTTGGTGTCTTCTGCTTCTGCACTCATATCCATTTTGCTTCCCCACACAGGGTAGCGTTTTGTCAAAGTCCTATTAATGCTGCTCGGGTTATTCAGAGTTTTGTGCCAGCTTTCTTTACGATGATATATTTTAAGGAGTTTGGAATGCTTGGTCTCTGAAGAGTCAGCACCCACCTACACTACGTCTTGTTTCATGCCAAGTGGCCATGTTTTATAATGCAATGGCAGACTCTGCGGTAACTGATACCAGGGAATGGAGGTTAAAAACGCCTTATCAACCCGATAAACGTGTTAATAACGTAAATGAGCGCACCTGGAGGCTGTCCTGCGGTCATCTGTGCTGATGGCACGTTGGTGTGTACCCGCTGTATTTACTTTGAAGGGAAGCCCAGACTACAATCAAAAAGTGAAACGTGCGTCACGCTAATGGAGGTTGCCACACTTTGTGTTTTGCCCGGTCCAGAAGATTTCTGCTTAATTGTTTAATTAATGCTTTAATGAGGCTTATTTACTGAGCTGCCACACTGGCAAAGCAGGTATTGTAATGTTGTGTTATCCAACATTGCGATACTTCATCGCCATGGTCTGAGACCACAGCCACGCCACGAGTAGAAATCGAGAAGTCAGCATGCAGAATGATGCAAACATCTGGCTGCCACATTCACATTCTGCTCAAATCCCCGTTTGCTTTGCTCCACCGACTTATTTTTTCAAAGCGTCCATCTTATTGGTTAGGTCCCTCTTGAAAGAGATTTGATCCTGAAGGTCTCCCAAGGTGCAGTCCATCAAGAGAACTCAAAACCACTTAGTCCAGCGCAGTGTAAAGAAAACGAAACATTGCGTCACCGATGTATCAGTTCATTCATGTCTGTCACTCTCGTCATCCCGATCAGGTCAACATGAAGTTGGCAGCAGTTAAAGTAGAATTAAAGTAGAATTAGAATACGAATTGGAATATGAATCCGAATACAAATACAAATTACAATACGAATAAGACTTAGAATATGAATACGAATTGGAATACAAATACGAATTAGAATATAAATATGAATACAAATTACAATATGAATATGAATACGAAAACGAATTAGAATATGAATATGAATACGAATTACAATACGAATAAGAATTAGAATTAGAAGACGAATTAGAATACGAATACGAATTAGAATCTAAATATGAATATGAATATGAATTAGAATATGAATATGAATACGAATTAGAATATGAATATGAATACGAATTACAATACAAATAAGAATTAGAATACGAATAAGAATTAGAATACAAATATGAATATGAATATGAATTAAAATACAAATACGAATTAGAATACGAATATGAATTAGAATATAAATATGAATACGAATTAGAATATAAATATGAATATGAATATGAATTAGAATATGAATACGAATTGGAATACAAATACGAATATGAATACGAATTAGAATATGAATATGAATACGAATTACAGTATGAATAAAAATTAGAATTAGAAGACGAATAAGAATTAGAATATGAATACGAATAAGAATTAGAATAAGAATATGAATATGAATATGAATTAGAATATGAATTAGAATATGAATTAGAATTAAAATACGAATAAGAATTAGAATTATAATACGAATAATAATTAGAATACAAATATGAATACAAATTAGGATACAAATTAGAATTAGAATATGAATTAGAATACAACTTAGGATGTGGATACGGATACAAATTATAATACATATACGAATACAAATTCCAAACTGGATGCGCGCTCACTGCTTGCCAGCTAATGCTAAGTCAGCCACTCCAGGTGTTTGATGGCCGGGGTCCTCAGAACAGTTGAAGTCACCGTTCCTATTCAAGGAATCTGATTCCATCTTACCAGACTTTAGTGGACCTTTCGCCGCCTTGTCTGATGCTTAATAAATCATTCACACTTCCCCATATCTGCATGTTCTCGTGAATTGTCTCGACTTGAGCTCCTTGGCTTTCAGTCCCTCGGTCACAAATTGTCAATTTGTTTACATTGCCGGCATTTGTTAGAATGATCTCCATTCTCTTTTTCCTTATTTATTTATTTATTTATTTATTTATTTATTTATTTATTTATTACTTTACTCCAATGTTTCTCTGTCTGCTGCCATTGCTCGTCTGTGCCTCCTGCGCCCCTCTTTTGTTTTCTGTTTCTGGTAGTTGGTAGACCACCAGAAGTTTGTGCGGTCAGACAATGGGACGGGTGTGTTTGCCACTTGTGTCGTGTACCTGTCTGTCGACGGTGCAGCCAACCAGGTGTCGTCCTCGTTGCCCCAAAGCGGATTAGTAAAATGGATGCTGGTACCCATTGCAGGCTAGGGCCGACCCAGGGGTCTACTTTGATGCTAAGCTGTGCCGTCCCGTCACTTACGGGACAGAAGGGTGATTGTTACAAATACAAGGCGGCGTAAATCGGCTCTTTGATTCCAAACATGTAGAAAACGACGAGGCTCGTTTAAACGAGTGCCTTTCAAAAGTAAAGAGGAGTAAAAACCGATTCCTCTTGATCCTGCCGCGAACGAGCAGTAAAACACGCTAAAGAGCCTGTCGAAAAAGCCTGTTTAGGGCTTTGCTTTTCATTAAACAAGTGGATTTCAGCGCATCCCATGGAAGGACGCAAACCTTTAATTGCCTTTTTCTTAGCCCAAACAAAACGCAGGGAAGAAATCAATTTGGCTCAGGTTTCCTCACATCTTCATATCGCTTCTTCAGTGGACGTGACGGGAGCAGAATTTCAATGAGCTGGAAGCGGCCCCTGGGATCCCGGGGTGAGTTTGCTCCTTCTGGTCACGGCCCATAATTGTGGAGGAGCCCACCGCTGCCACCCGATGACATGGTTTACAAAAATAGACGAACAAGCCATTTGATGGAGGAACAAAAGTCTTCAAATGACTGGCATTGTTGTGCTGGGGCCAAAGTGCAGCTTTGCACGATTCTTCTATTCATCAACAAAAAAAGAGAAAGAAAGAAAGAAAAGGCAGGAGTCGACTCGGAATTAAAGCCGGCTGCACGTGCTCTGGAATTTCAAGCGATTCATTTGAATATATCCCAGTTCCTCCTGTATCAACCCGTCTTCAAGCCAAGATTAATAAATGATTACCATTCCTCCGAGAGAACACTTTGTCTGCTCACTCTGAAAGAGCGAAAACAACCCTCGTCGAGAAAAATAATCAGGTTGTTTATTCACAAGTAAAATCCCATTTCCAGTTTGTTTTAGGATACAATGGGATAAAGGAGACGGCGTGCTGTAATGGGATAGCCCTAATCCCCGTGGCACTCGAGGTGACACCACCAGAGCCATCCTTTCATTTCTCAGCGATGTCCCGCCTGCCCCCTGCTAATTTAGGCTCTCGTAGCCCCTGAACTTCACAAGACCGCCTGGGGATTTGCTCCTGACAGCCCACTCTAGTTAGGAAGACCCCTACGTGACCCTTGCTCGCGCATTTCTCCACTTGTCTTTCCCGTTGCTCGTTTTCAGCCATTAACTTGCTGACACGAGCCCATCCAGGCCTCCCGAATTCTGAGGGTCTGAGGCCTTGTGGTCGTACCGTACGTGACAAGACCTGGAGAAGACCTCGGCTCTGGTGGCCTTCCACTTACAGAACTCCGTCCTCTCTGTGGTTTGACAATGGGGTCACAATGGCCCTGGGCCTCCAAAGGCTCAGCTCGACTGTCCCGATGTCCCATGTAGAATCCCCTCACACCACAACACCCCACCCAGATCACCCTCTGGGACAGGCAACCCTGTACGCACAGGAGACCGACCTTCACTCCACCGAGCACAATGTCGAAGCCCACCTTACACCTCAGTGCTTGTCTGTGCTGCCGCCATTCACTTTGCTTTGATAGCGGGCTGTTGGCTCTGCCCAACACTGACGTCCCCTTTGAATTTACTGATTGACCGGCACCTTACAGGTTTCTGGTGTCTCGATTGCCCCCCATGTCTAACCTTCATGTGTTAATCAACGTGCCACACCTGGGCACTCCCTGGCACCATCGCAAGTGACCAGAACTACCATCTTCCTCACTTGAAAAACCTCGCAGCTTATTTGTCATTTGTCTTATATGCCTGTCTGCCTTCTGTTACCGGCCAATAACACGCCAACACTCTACTGGTCATCGTGTCCCCTTCTTTCCCCTCAGGCCCAGGAATACAATAAACTTTAAAATGATTCATTTGAAACTGGCAGTATTTTTGAAAATGTCATTTATGACCTGTGGATTATGAAGGTGCAGGATGGATGGGATACCAAAGCCCAAAATGGCCGGAGCCCACTGGGGAATCCTCCTTCATCTCAGGTGCGTTTTCTACTTGAGGGGCTTGTGGCAGGAGCCCCAGCTAAGCAGACCAATTTATACAAAGGCACAAGGAGGGCACCCGCATTCAAAAGGAAAAATTCAAAATTTAACAAAAAGTAAAGACTAAAAAATATGAAAAAAAATAAACTGCAAACAGAAAATCCGGAGTGCCATCGAGAGCACAGGCTGATAAAGGCACCTGTGTCCCAGTGCCACTGAAGGGGCAGCACTTCATCACTCCCTGAATTGTGGCCACTTGCACCAATAGAATTGGTCCAAAGCACATTTAGGTGCAGCACCACACTCATAACGTCCTCACCGTAACTTCTGGTGTCACAGGCCCGACTCACCGTGGATTATTGGTCTGCTCAGACCTCCATGGAGGCAAAGCAATGTCTTTGTGCTTCTGTCCCTACAGAGAACTTCAATACTCTGAGTAGATAGCCGCAGGAACTCACGTTTACCAAAATCAAGTGGAAATTGAATTGAATTTGACCGGGTCCACACGCATATGTTAATGGACACCAAACACCATTAAAGGGCCTGCGCTTTGTATTTTGGTGTGAACACTCGCTGCTGCCACAAGCCGGACGAATGAAACAAAAGGCAGAAAGGAGGCCATCTGGGATTTGATGTGACAACTTAGAATAGCAGGCTAATTTGTACAGGACACTTTCAATTTAGTGGGCGACGTAAAAGAATACTGGAAAAGTGGAGACTACAACACACATTTTAGAGAGATCTGTAAGGCACTATATGACAGACAGACAGACAGACAGACAGACAGACAGACAGACAGACAGACAGATAGATAGATAGATAGATAGATAGATAGATAGATAGATAGATAGATAGATAGATAGATAGATAGATAGATAGATAGATGTGAAAGGCACTATATAATAGATAGATAGATAGATAGATAGATAGATAGATAGATAGATAGATAGATAGATAGATAGATAGATAGATAGATAGATAGATAGATAGATAGATAGATGTGAAAGGCACTATATAACAGATAGATAGATAGATAGATAGATAGATAGATAGATAGATAGATAGATAGATAGATAGATAGATAGATAGATAGATAGATAGATAGATAGATAGATAGATAGATAGATAGATAGATAGATAGATAGATAGATAGATAGATATCAGAAGAAACAGCAGTGCACCTCTAAATGTCACATTAATTCATTTAGCTAACAAAAAGGCCTCCACTCGTCGCTTTTTCTTTCAAACTCTCTGGCTTCTTATTTTTCTTTGTTGTGTCTCATGAGAAACTCCCACCAAGAATGAGTGGGCACAGGGTGGCAATGAGGGGGCAGTAAGAAGAATTAGAGTGGATGGGCCTGGCCAAAGCCACCTGGGAGAAACACCTACACTAGGGGTAGGAAGGTCACTTCTTTATATGGCAGTGTGGGTGCCACTCATAGAGAGCAGTATGCCCTGTAGTTGTTCAGGGTGTCCTGGCAGTGCATTAACCAGGGGGTACCACTACTAAAGAGAGCAGCACTGGGTGCTCTATGGGGAGGGTGCCATCTTGTGCCATGCTACATGGAGCAGGTGAATCTATGGATGGTAAGGGTGCCTGTCTTTTTAAACGGAGATATCTGGGGCAACCAGAGGGAACTGGCAGGTCACAAATGTTTGGGTCCTAAACATTTCCCCAGGCTGGGGTATAAAGCAGCCTCTGGCACGTCACTTGGATAACTTGTCAGGAGTCAGGAGGAGAGCTGGGGAGAGGGTCCACTGTGCCAGGGTGGGAATGTGGCCAGAGGAGGGAGAGAGCAGAATGACATTCTTGTTATTTTTGTTCTAGACGGAGTGTGTGAATGTGGCCGTGGTGGAGCTGGGGTCCCCTGTGCAGTCTGCTCAGGCTGTTTGATGTTGGACTCCGTGCTGGCTGTAGTAAGAAAAGAGAACAAAAGAAAAAGAAATGGATGGACAGAAACTGGAGGAGGCACAGAGAAAATGGTCTCTTCTGAAAGCAGCGTGGGGTCCTGCACCGTCACCATTCTCACACTGATTCATGGAGCAGACAGGGTGCAGCTCAGTCTCGGATGGACTCTGACGATTCCACTGCAAGAGCAAAATGTTTTCTGCCACGTAAGTGAAAAATCAGCTGGGGAACGTAATGCGATTTCGAAGGCGGCCGCGTGTGCCACTATTAAAGCCCAGCAGCCCAGTCCCTCCTGCATGATGTCTGCTGGTTGTTTGACTCCCGGCTTGGTGTCGACTCGGCTCATCTGGGCAGACAGGCCGATCCGGCGCCTCTAACCTCCGTGGACAACGGGCCATTTCATAACCAGCACTGCAAAGCTCCAATTATGTCTTCCCACTCGAAACTAATATTAGTTTTTATTGTGCCAGATAACAAATATTCACTCACCTAAATTAGAAATGTGGAGTAATTATACCAGGCACCCTCCTACGGGTTATTCATAGACTCGCCTGTTGTAAAAGAGCTTTCTTTATATAAATAGGTTACTTCAGAGTGTGACTTTAATTATGTTGATTTCAAACAGAACATGAATACGGTATTCCAGGGGGATTAAGTGTCTACAAGCTCATTGTTAACGGAGCACAAATGTATGCCAGTGTGGAGCGACTGCCAAAGCTGGCGCTTCAATTTATTCACATACAGTACTACACTGGCTGAATCATCCCACTAATAATAAAGATTGCAAAAAGAAAAAGAGAGAAAGAAAGAAAGAAAACATCGACACGTAAAAAGATGTTGTCGGATTTCAAGGACGCAGACATGAACTTTTACCTTTTCACCTCACAAGAGAGTGGCCATCACACACGCAGCGCCGGTCTGTCCGGACACAGCTAACTGGGGGGCTCCTCGGAAAGCCTTGGCAGGTCACTTGAGCGGCTGTGACGCTCAGCGATTAAGTGACATTCACAACCCAAAAATCTCGTCCTTCTCCTGGATGGTGGCGTTGAGGGCACCGAAGAGGTTTATCTCGACTTTAGTGAAAACGAAGAGTCGTCGCGTGGACACGGCCATGGATGCTGTCGGGTTATCGTCTAATTAATTATCAGACCACAAGAGAGCTGGCACTACGGCGACATATTCAATGGCATTACTGGGGTGGGACGCTGCTAAGGGTCCAGGCTGTCGAGGTCCAGAAGTGACTCAAATATGCAAATGTCCGCCTCAGTCGTATTTACTCAGACGTTCTTATTCTTATCTAATTTCATTTACTTTCCTTTCTTTCAAGTATTTCTTTGCCATCCCATAAAGCACTTTGAGCTCCAGTGCCTCCTGCGTATGAACATGTGCTCTGGAGGGGAATGGCGTTGCTGCTGCTGTGCTCTACCTGCGCTTGGGCACTTTATATAGTGCCTTCATAACTGGGCAGCACCGCTGAAACTCACGTGCTTCAAACAGACGCTCCAGAGACGTAGCACACAACCGAAGGGATGACAGTTGACGGGAATGACAAACGGAGACTCGAGAAAGAGCAAGGCGGACACCGTAAAAGGCACAGCATAGATGACACACAGCCAGAAACGCGCCTGGCTTGTTGTCTGTGCGTCTCTCTGGTCCTGGAGGCCGTGGTTTACTACAATGGACACCCACAGGTTTGACTCGAACACAAATGACACTCCAGTTAAATGTTCTCCGGACACAAACTGCTGGTAAGGGGTGGGAAAAAAACGAAACAAATGAAACTTTCCACTCGATATCCTCACTATCCCAAATCTAGGCACAGTGTATAAAATGCTAAGGGTCACCTGACCGTCACGCAAAACCTCACAAACTGCTGGGCCTTGAACCTTGACCTTGGTCTCCATCGAGATCTATGCTGTGATACTTGTAATGCGACCCAAGAACCGGCCATGTGGGCGGCTTTGACCATGAAATTGAGTTTCAGGTTCTTCTCATAGCAAGTGGTGGCGTGACTACATGCTGTGGTGACAGGAAGTGTGGCACTGGTGACAGATAAAGGACAGTGGCAAGCTCTGCTGACAAAGAGGCACATTGCATGAGACGACGGAGTGTATTCCAAGTGCAACAGGAAGTCATACATGACCAAAGAATGTAAGTCCTTCACTTGATATGGCCAAGCAGTGACATCGAATGGCAGTGAAGGACATTGTAGTGAACTAATGGGGGGTATATTTCATAAAATGTGGTCATCAAGTACTGGAGGTCCAAGTCTTCCTAGTTATTCAAAAGGCGTCATCAACAGCTTTCTCTTGGTTAACCTAAAAATGTGTGAAGAAACGAGGCAAATGCGTCAAATGACCCGGACGCATCTCCGATTCGGTATCACAGTTTCGTCTTTCTTCTTCCCTGCTCTGGAAACAAATGGATCAGTTCACTTGTGGGTCTGAAAAGATTTCATGTCCATTCAATCCGCTGCTCATTTTTTGCCACGGAAAAAGTAAATTGTGGTTTAAAGAGACGTTCAGAGAGCAGTTGAGTTCCTTTTCCATGATGTTTCTGGGCAGCCATTTTGTTTTGAGCATGCACTGTAGTCATGCCGGGTGACAAAGGCACACTACTGTCTACATCCAGGTTTTTGGATTTGGAAACAAGTCATTATGGAGCATTTATGGAGTACTTGTGTTCGGCTCACATCTGATCTTTTGGGCAGCGAGTTTTGGCCAACATCTGCTGTTGGTTCTTTGGGTTTTGTTTTCATTCCTCTTTGTTTCCTTTCACGTTCATCGCCTGTCACTTGCCAAGTGTGAGAAGTTTTGCCTTTTTGCTCATTCCAGGCGATTGTAGGCAACCCTGGATGAGGTGCTCTGACACTGAATACTCGATGGACGCGATGCCAGGGGTCTGTCCTCACGCAGATGCCTCTGAAGTTTTGTAACGTGACCCTGTGAACAGGAAGTGCGTCTTGTAAAAATGAGTGGGATTTGATCATTTTTCTTAAATTATTTATGAATTTCATGGCTCTTGATGTTAAAAAGCTGATGGACTCCACACAGCACTGGTCCCGGCTCACACCAGGTGGTGCCTGAATAGGCTTGGGCCCCCGGTGGCCATTTCGAAAATGGAGCAATGAATGAACATGGCTCATGAAATCACGGGATTTGCTCTCTTGTGGTCCTCCTGATGACTCCCCTTCTTTTAGGTTCATCTCTTGATACCATTTTTGAAGCACGAGGCCATGTCTCCTCCTCTGTTTTCAAAGACAGATATCTAGCCACTCTTTTCAGTCACTCCTGGTCCTGGGATTCCCACTGCAGCCCCACAATCCGTGCTAATCGGTTAAACACTCGTGCTCTTCTCTTTGGGTTCCTGCTCCCAGTTGATGAATCTCCATTTTCTCACAGATACCATCCATCTTCTCAGTGGAGTTGTGTTTTTTGGTGAAAGGCTTTTCAATGACCGAGAAAGATGAAGCCTTCATTTTCAAGTCTTATCTTTCGCTGCTCCCTTTGATTTATTAGGCTCCTTCCCCAGAGCGGGTGGCTCCTCTGACAGGACCAGGCACTGGTTTGCTTTCTGAAGGAATGTGGTCTGACACTCTCAAAGGCGCTTCTGCATCTACCCTTGGTTTAGATGGCAGCTCGGTGTGACCTCCGAGACTCAAGTGACTGACAAGTGACTCCTGTCTGATGAACACGACTGGCTCGACCGCTCCTCAGGTCTCCAGAGCTCTTCTGAGACTGGCCTGGTCACTTCCCAGACACCTGACGAGGGCTCACTCAGCAGCTTTTGGACAAGGGATGCCTGTGAAGCTCTGCCCGTTTAATCTCAGCATTCCTCTCAAATTGAGTCATCGTGATATGGACCCTGTGATCGATTATGGAGCTACCAATCAGTGTCACAGCCCTGTATGTGAGACCTCACCGGGATAGCAGGTCCTTGTCAGCAGAGACCTCGTCCTCCCATCTTGACCATGGTGTGATCTGCAGCAAGTCGCTCCAGGGGGCGCTGAAGACCACAATCAAGTGCTACAACACAAGCAGCAGGGATGCCAACCCTCGAGCCCAGCTTGCCAATTATTTAATGTCCATAAAATGAGTGAAGTACGTCTGAATCTGCCGTTTACCCACAAATGGCGTGCTTGAGATGTTATGACAGCAGCTCTCTTTACTTTGCTTTTACTTCTTCACTTGGTCCAGGCACTCAGGAGTGTAAGAAGCCTAACAGACAAGCCGACTCCGTTCACTGGGTGACTTGTGGCTCTCAGATTGTGGTGTCCCCAGGCCTGACTGCGTACAGAAAGCTACAAATAAAAGTGAAAACGCCGAGCTAATTCAGTGATCCAGCTCAAAGTGCCCCGCAGGACTGTGGCTGTGGAAGCCATTAAACCGTTTCTGACATTTTCCATTCTGTCTCTGCTCCTTTGTATGCACTGCTTGGCATCTACAGGGGGTCTAAAGGAGGAGATGAGGGGCAGCGATTGGTCTCCATCCAGAAAAGCTTGGCACAGCAACCACCTGTAAAAGGGGAAAGGAAAAGCCATCCGGCATGGCAGAACATGAAGAACACTGCAGAGCAACTCTTTATAAACGACCTCGGCACACAGTCCATCACAAGGCTCCTCGTGACACACTCACTCCATCAGAGCACCAAAACCAGGGTGATTTATAGGCCAAGGAGGGAGCCATCTGCCCAATTTAATCTTGCTGATAGGGCCGAGCTGGACTCTGCAAGATGGAGATAGGCTCGGTGATAAACTGCTAATATGCGCGCCCGGACTCGACCTGGGCACAGGCCATCACCCTTGGCAGCCAAAGAGCTGCACAGATGCAGCCCAGGGGAGGCCGAGGCCCAGATTCCCGCTTTCAGATCTTTCTGATTAAGATGTTTTAATTGTATGACTGGCGGCGGCAAAAACAGATTGGTGAGGCCTTTCGATGAGGTTGTCATTAAATGAAGACGCGCAGAGAAACCGCCCTGCTGGGTGCTTCTTTTTGGGACAGAGTGACATTTAATTGGACTTTCTGCTTCTAAGACAGGGTGAGCTGTTCAAGGTACAAAAGTGGAGTTGGCGTCGGGCCTGCATCTCAAAAGGTTAAGAAGGTTACTTCCACAATGAAAAGGAAAAAAGACCCCGTTACAGTAAAGCCTTCATCTGACCTGAACAAATGGATGACTGTGCTCCAGAGGCCAGCTACCGGCATTCATTCAGGACTTTATCATCTCTCAGGTTTACAGTCCACCACAACTCCACCATTTCAGTCTTTCCATCCACTTTCCAGGACTTCAAACCTCTGCCTCCTACAAGGCTCCTGACGAACACACTTACCTTCTCCACAGCTCCTTCCATTCCTGGCACACGAAAAACTCTCAATGATGACGCCTCTGCAGTGATGAGGTGGGCTTCTGTAACGAAGTACTCAGACTGAGGAGTTTCTTCGTCGATAAAGGAGATCCCTCTCATGTTGAGGACAAGGCCCTCAATCAAGACTGAAGTAGACCTCATAACACCCACTCTAAGAGGAATCCCAATAATGAAAGCCACATCTCGCTGGTCCTCCCATTCCACCATAACACCCCATCTCTGCCACAGGTCATCAAAGACAATCTCTCCATTTTGCAGAAAGGGCCTTCCACAGGAGCCCCTCAGCCCAACCCTTCCTTGATCTCCTTCTGTTGACCACCTAACCTACCCAGCTCACCTCACTGAGGAGAACCACAGTCCTCAGCAGGTACCTCGAGCCGTCACAGGGGCCTCCAGGCACACCAGATGAAGGCTGTACAGCTGAAACCTTGTGGCTTTTACCTTCTTCTCTTTTCGGTGTGGAAATAACCTTTAACCTCTTTTTTCCAAGATATAAAAATGTCAGGATAGAGAACTTTAAGAAGCCAGCTTTATATTATATCAACGGTTTAACAACATATGCAAGAGGCACAGTACAGCTGAAATGACACAAGACGCCTGACGCTTGACTTACTGGACATAACAAAATGCTTTTACCACAGCATTTAGTGTAACAAGTAGACGGCAAGGTCCGTGTCTGAGTATTGATACTTGCTGATTGTGGCACCATGATGGTCTGACACGTCCTCTGTGCATGTGATGAGAGATAGATAGATAGATAGATAGATAGATAGATAGATAGATAGATAGATAGATAGATAGATAGATAGATAGATAGATAGATAGATAGATAGATAGATAGATAGATAGATAGATAGATAGATAGATAGATAGATAGCGTAGTTGGCAGGATCAGACAGACAGACAGACAGACAGAGGGCGTAGTTGGCAGGATCATATAGACAGGTAGAACTTTATCTGTCCCCAGGCTTTTTACAGAAGTGGAGGACATAAGAGTATATGTGGGTCTACATAACAAAGAATAAAGGAGCAGGAATTAAAGCATTTCAAGTTTAGTACAAGACCCTCCAAAACCCTTCCACGTGACCCTGAAGCAGAACAAACCGGTCTGGAGAATGGATGGGCCAAGACTGCAAAGTGTGTCACATTCCCTTTCAAGTCTCAGTGACAGACATAACAGTTAAACCCTAACGCATGTCGAGTTGCGGTCTCCACAAGCGGGACACAAACTGGACGCAAATGTAACACGACCCTTTAAAACTTGTGGCTCAAGGCTGACAAAGGTTTCTGACTGTGACACTTTAAAGTGACCCTCGCCCTCCTTACCTGATATCAAGGCTGATTAGCGGCGAGGTGGGCGTGCGTCCTCACAGACGACACAGTAGCTCTTCTGAAACATTCGGGACAACAACGCTGAGTTGTCTGCATCTAAGAGAAGCAAGAAAAAGGAAAAGCAGAAAACAATTAAACAAGAACATAGACATCACTGCCATTTTAGGAGGGCAAGTACAGAGGACTAGATGGCTTTGGGGGAACCTCCTTCTAGGCAGAAGAGGCTGAGACAAGGATGACAATGGAGATCGGCCTCTCCAAAGGTTTATTTTGGTTTTGTAAACCCACGCACAAATGCAATGTATAACTGAACTGCAGGAGGCGCTCTTTAAATCATTCAAGACCAACGTGATGTACTGTCGAAAGACTCAGGACGTCCAAAGACAGTTGACTAGCCTGCAGTGCCAGTGTGGGCTGTTTGAACGAGTGGACGGCGTGAGAAAGAAGCCCTGGAATCATTTCATGAATCCCAAATATTCTGTTATTAGTCAGGATAAAAGGAATAAAGCATGTGGTGTGATTACTCAAAACGAAGGGAATGCGTGGTCTACACACAGGAAAACCTCAGCCCCCTCTGCCTGAATCACAAGGCTTCAGTTTTGACCTCATTAATAGAACTGATTTGATTGGCCAGTTTCTTTCTCTTCTTACTGTCCTCAGGGGCATGAGGTCTATCTCAGAGTGGACAGGCCATCCCAGATGACAGACCCATTTTTCAAGGTTTTCTATTCAAGTGAAATTGTTATCATTTGCTTATGGAGTGAACAATTATGGATTGCAGACTACAAGAGTTATGCGTCTCCAAGTCCACCCTGCGGACATCTATGGTCACATAAACAGTCCGCCTCTTTGGAGTCACAGGCCACAAGGACTCACAGACACTCAATTTGGAAGACGGTGCAGGATGTCACCAAAGCCCTGAATCCATGCCTGCCACTTCTGCGTGAACATTTCAAGAAACAGTACAGTAAAATGTTTAGAGAGTGCCGACAGAAGAAAGAACAAAGCGCAGGTCAAACAATGAAAATCGAAGAAACGCACCAAAATAAACAGCAAGAGAGTCGTAATCTAAAGAACAATGCTGTCCAACTCATGGATCGATTGAAACAGTCTAGGCAAATTTGAAATTGCCATGTCGTCATGCTGCCCCAAAGCATTCTGGGAAGCAAAGTCACAAAAAAACAGCTGATGCAAAGTCCACAACATGGCAGAGCCAAGAATAAACAAAACGGTGTTGATTAGGCATGGAATAAAGTGAGGCTCCAGTCCAGAGAATTGGAGGAGGAGGAGGAGTAGGAGGAGGAGGAAGAGGAGGAGGTTGGAGAGCTCCCACCACATGACAAACCACCTGGATTGGGACCCAAGTGCAGCGGGTGACACCTCAGAACCACACTGGAAGACTTGTTGGGTACATAAGGGTTTAAGGTGGAGTGGTGGCTCTGGGGCTGAGGAGCTGCACTCGTATCTGGAAGGTTACCCCTCCAAACTCCATTGCTACCAGAAGGGATCCTCCTCCTCCACTGGGCTGCGGAGTAAAGCCCTTAACCTGAAAATGGCTCCAGGGGCACTGTGCAATGGCTGACTCTGCACTCTGATGCCCAAAGATCAGGCAAAAAGACAATTTCCACTCAAAGATTACCAAAGTATACCCAAATCAAATATAAACCTCACAAGAACGTTTTATACCTCAGGGGAGGTTCTGGAAAAAAGAAATAAAATGCTCCAAGCACAACACTAGGAGAGTCCCAAAGCGGTGAATTCAGCTTAACAGGAGGGTCCTCAGTGGTCTCCAGGTCTCATCTGTGGTATGAGGTGGAGTGAGTAATCTGAAGATACTACAGACCAGCACCTCTGCCCCAAAGATCTCCTGAAGGGCCCTGGGGACCAACAGGCTATGTGGTATCCCCAATAAAAAGACCACCGAGTGCCGGTTTAACAAAGCAGACACACACAAACTGGAACGTGGAGCCGCCGCGTATTGGCAGCATAGACTAAGGGAGGACCGGGGGGCCGGCAGTGGGCTCCTGATGCTCTCCGCCATGGGCTGCAGCCACACACTTTTCTTTGGTGGACTCGTTGTGGTCGTTTGCATTAAACGTAAGTCACAGGTGCAGCGACGAGGGAATAAGGCGCTCTTTATAAGTCACACACCAAACGGCACAGAATCTCCTTAATTGCAATCACTCGGGGCAGGGCTTAAAATAATTGCAATTAACTGGCAAATGCAATTACCACAAGTAGCCGTCCCCTCCAACTGACTTTCAATTTGCGACCGGCCTTCTCTTTGTTAATCAACAGGACTGCGGTAACTATGGGTTTTTTTTTAATGGAGTAGCATAAAAGAATCTTAATTTGTATGTTCGTTTTACTAACTAAATGTAATAATTCTGGAGCATGTGCCTGGTCAGACATTATACACCTTTTTATTTTGGTGTCACACTTCAGATGACCTTTACCATGGAAACGATAAAGTGGACATGGTGAATATTGATCACTTTTGTCCTGAACTGGTTAAAGTGCGTGGGACGCCGTTTTCTGACCCACAAAAGTGTGACGGCACTTCATAACGTGAAACTTGCTGCTCCAAACTTAAATTTTCCTATGATGACATAAAGTAATAAGCCATCCATACAACTTTCGTGCTCCGAGGGACTACCTGCTTCAGTCGCTTAACTGTTAACACCGCCACAAAACTTTTTTTTTCGGTTTTCATAAAAGGCCATGTGAGGAACACACCGAATAAAGAGATTTAACAAAGCGTGTGTTTGCCTGCTTAAAGCCTGCACAAACAAGTTTCTAAGAAGTCGACAGAGATAAATAGAAGACTTTCTCGATAAAAGACAAACAGAGGCCAACAAGCCACAGTGTATTTGTACACGATAAGACGGCCGCACAGTAAATGAATACAATCACCACTCTTAATGTTCGGAGAAGCTAAACCCATTGTAGTAATTTGAAAAGAGCCGATGCATTGAGCTTAACAAGTGAAAAAAAAGCAGGAGGTGAGGGGCGTCTGGCAGCCCAAGTGCCGTCGCAGCCCTCATGACCCCTGCTCTTTCCAACCATTAGCTGTTCTTTAAGAAAGTGTTAGTCACGAAGGTGCGGCAGAAACCCAGAGAAGCCTTGGAAGATGGAGGCACCGGTCAGGGAGGGGGGAATGCAAGAACAGGGTGGGAGACTGCAGCAGAGCATTGTGAGAGGGGCTAGGGGTTAAAGGGCTAAGGAATGTTATTTAGGGGAGCAGGCGACCACATTGCCAAGTGCATATTTGGGGAGTTATGGATGTATGGAGAGCCCACAACCAAATTAGCAGACGATATTGCATGGGTGCTGCCCAAATGTGCCCCTGTAAAAGGATGCACCACAGCAATTAACACGAGGGTGAACAGCAGTAGTCAAGGGTGGAAAGGCGAGCTAACAAAGAAGAGACAAGAAGGGGGCAGCGTGGAGCCGAGGAAGAAGTGGGCTAGCAGAACATGTGAGGTTAAGTCCACTGGTCCGGGTGCCTGTGAATGGACTGGCATGTTGTGTACTTTTTAGTCACTTTTTAATCAGCTTTGCTTTGCACTCCCTGAACAAAGCAACCATTACAGAAAAATGACCTTCATCTTGAGACTTACCTCCCTGCTTCCTTCAACAGTGAAGACTTCACAACCTGGAAGAAAAAAAATAGCATTTTAAAATGGTGTTGAGAACTTCCGACTAAATCAGATCCAAAACTGCCATCATCAGCAGCTCATCAGTCACAGGTTAGACTTTACAATTAGATTTCATCCATCCATTCATCCATCCATCCATTATCCAACCCGCTGTATAATAACTACAGGGTCACAGGGGTCTGCTGGAGCCGATACAATTAGAGTTCCAGTTTAAAAATATAAGCAGAGTCATGTTTCTCATTCAAAAAGTACAAAGAAACAGAAAGGTGAAGGTCCATTCGGCATTCTTCCCCTTTTTCTTTAATGGCAAACACTACTTTTATGAAATCAGTCATCCACCATCAAACCCACTGAACCTGTGGCCTGGCAAATGTGCAGCTACCCCTCAAGATGGCGCCGTGCAGTGACATGCATGTCTTTAAAAACTACAGGAAGAACCACAGAATCTGCCCAGATTGTGTTAACTCTGCACCTCTTCTCTTTAGAGCCTCCGAAAATGTCATCTGTGAGAAAAGATTCGAGAGTGAAGATGTGGTTAGGCAAGAAGTGACTTTAATTCCCCGATCAGCGTTTGCGCCGGCACTTGGTAGAAAGGCGCAGGGCGGCCAGCGAGCAGGAGCCAATATCACAGGTTGCTAGGGGTGACATTTGGTTCCATTAACCCTGGCATGAGACTTGTCTTTATCAAGCGGAGATAATGTCGCAGCACCAGATACCAGGCTTTGTTTTTCAAAAACGGATACAGAGCCCTGGAAATGGACGTTTGGCACAATAGAAGACTAAAGCAAACACAGAGGCTCATTCAGTTGGCAGTCCAGTCGGTGTTTTTAGAAGAACGACACGCTGGCACTCATAGCCACTAGACTCGCAGGAAGGAGGCCCACAAAAACAAAGAACACATAAGCCAAATGCCACCGTGCCATCCATCCATATGCTGAGCCCACTTCTTCTAGTAGAGGGTCACCCGCAATACAACGACACATATGTGTGAAAAAAGAGAACAGCGCCTCGGATTTGTAGGTTAATTAAATAAATTGGACAGAACACAATAGGAGTGCGCGCCTCTGTGGAGTTGGTGTGTCATCTCGCTGCAAGCTTGAATGGTGTCAGTAGGTCCTGGAGTGCAATGGTGTGCCACCCCAATCCTGGAACGGAATAAGCAGGTTTGGAAAAGGAAAAAATGGACGGAGCTTGGCCGAGCTTTGGCAATTGTGCAAATGTGCTCTGAAATAGACTGGCATCCCATCCAGAAATTGTCCCAGGTGGGGTGGCTTTAAGTTCACACAGAAGAAGGCCATCATACAGAAGATGGACTGGAAACCTTAGCAACATTCATGGTCAAAGAAGACTATGGCAGCCAACAGCCTGACATGGAAAACTGAGAATGAGGAAGAAAATGGCCCCTCTTACTGTACCAGCATGGAGAAGGGCACATGACAGCCCTGGAATGGCGACCAGCCTCTGGGGTGTGGAGGGAGTCGGACACGACTGATCAGAAGGCTACGGAAGTTTCAGATTTGTTATGAACTTGTATTTCATGGATTGACGCACACAGTGAGCGACTGAAATGCCCGTTCATGTGTGCCCGGTGCTTACGCCTGCCTGTAGAAACAGCAGTGCGGCTGTCGGAGCAAACCTCCATCACATGACCACAGGCCTCTGTGACAAACTATCTGAAAAACAAAAATGTGATGAACATGAAAACAGAACGCGGTCCGACTTTCAAATCAGATAACCAAGTCGCACCTGAATGTTACGCTCTGTGTACATTCTCGAATGCTTTACCATAAGAAAAAACTTTTTTTGACTCAATTAAAATAAACTACGTAGAGAAGTAAAACTGAAACACATCGGCTTCTGGCATTTCGATATCGATAATGGTATCTGTGTCCTTTCTCAGGAAGACAACTGGCTTATAAGCTGACTTAGACGTCGCAGAGCCGTCCTCTTGGGAGTCGCGTAGCAACAGTACATCAGGCAGAAATCACGAGATTCCTGTTCCGTTACAAGTTTAGGAAATGGATGGATGGACATCAGCATGCGACTGATGCGGCATTGCCACCCCCAATGAAACGACGTTTTCTGTTCACTTCATCGTCCTTGAACCTCATTTTGCCAACACCAAAAATTGTCTGCTCAGAACTTACAGATGGACGAAACTTCCTGTAACTTTACTCTAATTTCCACACCAAGTCTGACTTTGTGTAAGAACTGAACTCCGCACGTTTCTGAGTGTAAGAAAGTTGAATACAAACGGCGAGCGTGTTGGGAGGAAAGGCCCGTTAATGTTAAAAATTAGAAGGGTGCCACGTTGGCATGAGATGTGATGGATTCATCCAAAGAGCTGTCGGAGGCAGAGTTGGGCTTTGGGACTTAAACAAATGTCAAATCAAGCAACCATTACAAGTAATCATTTTGATGTGGTTAATATTATTATTATTGTTTTCTTAAGTCTTCCCAATAAAATACTAAAAGCCCAAATGCTTACTTCTTCTCTTCCACTTTCTTTCTTTCTTTCTTTCTTTCTTTCTTTCTTTCTTTCTTTCTTTCTTTCTTTCTTTCTTTCTTTCTTTCTTTCTTTCTTTCTTTCTTTCTTTGTCCAGTTTTTTGACTCTGTGGTGCATTATATTAAATGCTGACTCGCTGCGAGGGCCCTCTTTTATAGCATGGCTGCAGTGATGTCATGGGTCACATGACAAGTGATCACATGACTAACAACCACACAAATTGGCCGCACCCAGGTAAACAAGAGCAGAAAATGGTGGTGCCCAGTGGAAAGAACGACACAGAAGGGTGGCAGCATAATGACAATAAAACAAAACAAAAAGACAGCAGCCACTGACTAATATGCTTCTGTTTTTTGTCCAGAAAAATAAAAAATAAAAATGAGAAAACCTTACAGAATACGCTTTTTTTGTTTTCTCAAGTTAAAGTTATTTTTTTCCCAAGCATTGCTATTCTTTAATTTTCCAGGGGACATTATTTTCTTATATGTAAGTTTACAAACTCCCGCTCCTGTTCTCGTGCTTTAAAAAGCTGAGTGCGTCGAATCAGAAGCGGCCGACTCTTTGATTTCAGAAAACACGACTCCCAGGCCTGCGAGGAACGTTTACGACAATAAAAGGAAAGTGGAGGCCATATGTCTGATCACCGATCTGTGGCACTTCTGTTCACTCGTCTGTGCACAACGATCAGCGTTGATGGAGTAAAATCCCTCGAACCTCCGCCACATTTCCGTTCTACTGAAAGACCTCAGCAGGACAGGAACATAAAATAAAAAACAAAGTGCAACTGTTTAGCGTTCAGGCGAAGCCCTCATGGCAACTGCGTTGCCTACAAGTGAGGGTCTGCCTCACTAGAACTGTGCACGGGGCTCCGGCTTTCAAAAGGGGATGACAATGCAAATAAAATCCACGATTTCGATTTCGAAATACATCGGAGAGTGCGGACACCAGAGACGTGCGGCACCAACCCCACTTGAAATGATGGCGGGCAGATGAGACGGGAACACCCAGACGGCTCTTAAAATGGCAGATTTGAACAAAAATGATTTATTACTCCAAAGGAAAGGTGGATACACAGATTAACACCCGAGACCCTCGAGGACAGACAATGTGTTCGCTAAGTTTTAAGGCTTCGCTTTCCTGTTTGGACCCGTTGGCCACATTTTAAATGAGGCACAATATTTTGAAAAGATGTCTTAAAAACGTTTCACTTAAGATCACACTTTCCTGTGGCAAATAAATTTATACCATAACTGAGTAAAAATAACTTTGACTTGAAAAGCACCAAACTCATCTTTAAGACAAAGAACTGCGTCTGTGCCCTTGAGGTTGGCCGTAATAGTGGGCCTTTGTACCGCCAGCAAGGCACACACTGGGAAGAAGGAAAGATGGATAAGAAGAGGACAAAGAAATCACAAAGTTCACGTAGACCAGGAACACAAACACGAGAGAAACGGCAAACGCACACCGAGAATCGAAAGGCAAAGGAACGCGAGGTCAGATTTTCAAATACGTCGCAATTCCAGGTAAAGACCTTCAGATGATTGTCTGCATGAACAAGCGGGTTCAAATAATGTCGCCATGCCCTGTAGCAACCTGTAGGTGTGTCAGGATGACATGTGTTCAGAAGGGCGCCGTCCATCGAAAATTCAAAATGGCATCACAGTAACTGATAAATCAATAATTCTGTGGAATCCATCATTGAGACACACCAACACAGTAACAGAACAAGATGCAGAGGACAGAAAGATATGGAAGAAGATGATCCGCTGTGGCAACCCTAAGAAGAAGAAGAAGAATACAGTAACAGTCCTCAAGTCATGGGCAGTCCAAGACATTTTAATTCTGAAAGCAGAACGACTTCTTGAGTGAGAAGAACCAAAATTCATGTTTATGATGGTCGCCCCACCAGAGAAGAGTGCCGACAGACACAGGTGGGCACATGGGACTCTACTCATCTTTGCCAGCACCATGCTCATTGTTGTACTTGGTTGATTTTTTTCATTCCAGCTGACGCCACACTTTGGTTAAGGACTGGGAGCCATGAGCACACTTTGGACAAACTGTTGCTTTGCTAATGTACTCGTGTCTTTCTCAGTGTGTGTTAGTTCTCATTTCTAGGTAGGGTGGATGTTCTTTGTCAGCCTTCTCCATACAGCTTGGTCCACCTCTGCTCCGGCCTTCCCTGCTTTCCCTTCCCATTGCCATCCCTCTCTTGCCCGCGTATTCATTGTCTCTCCTCATCACGTGTCCATACCACTTTAACCAACTTTCCTGCACTTTCTTAGGTACCTCTCCCACGTGGATGGTCTCATTTCTTATTCTGTCTGTTTCTGTACCTCCATTGTCCATCTTGACATTCTCATTTCTGCCACATCCAGATTCTTTACACAGCTCCATACATCATTGGAAATGCAACCCACTTCCTTTGAAGGCCCATTTTTCAGAGTTTGGGCGCCATTTCAAGACACGCCGAGCTCACGAGGTCGAGATGGAGGTGTGCTCGCTCATTTGCTTATAAGCCACCGCGCTGACTTTGCCACTCAAGTCAGTTTCGTGATCTCTTTCTGAGATGTCTGCAATGTTCTCACCAGCCGGCTCCTTGTGTCCTGCTCAGCCTCTGCTGACTAATTTGCATATCTATTTTCATGTTCCTGATTATTAATTTGCCGCTGATTATATCCTCTTGTTAGACTGTTTTCGTCTCATACTGAATGTAAATTTTCCCTCTCACTGAGGCGCCCGACATATATGATCTGGTGTGCTCCCTTGGCGCGTCCCTGTAAATATTTTTTGTTTAACCTGATTGTTATGATAGGAAATATCTGGGATTGGAACTGACATACGACACAAAGTACATGGAAAAAAGTGACTTAATAGCGGCCAGAACAAGAGCGAGACATTCAGCTGCTGAATTGAGGGTGGCAGTGCCACTCAATCCAGAACACGCCATCATCGATGGCCAAGGCTGAAAGCACCAAAGCACAAAGAGAACAAAGGAAACACCAAAAGAAGGAAGCGACAGCACATACATGCAGCAAGACCACCGTATTCTGACCACCCACTAGAGGTTTTGGAAGGAGCCACACAGAACAATTGGCATTTTCTTCATGGGGCTCAACAGACTTCATCCAAAAGTTGGCAAAGCGTGTAAACGGTAAATCTGAGCCTTAAACTCATTAAAGTGTTCACCAAAGAAAAGGCGATTCAAAAAACAAAAGTCATTTCCATCCATCCATTATCCAACCCACTACATCCCAACCACAGGGTCACGGGGGTCTGCTGGAGCCAACACCGGGCGCAAGGCAGGAAACAAACCCCGGGTAGGGTGCCAGCTCACCACAGGGCATACACACACACCCACACCCACGGGACAATTTAAAATCTCCAATCCACCTAACCTGCATGTCTTTGGACTGTGGGAGGAAACCCACGCAGACACGGGGAGAACATGCAAACTCCACGCAGGGAGGACCCGGGAAGCGAACCCAGACGGGTCTCCTAACTGCGAGGCAGCGGCGCTACCCACTGTGCCACTGTGCCGCCCACAAAAGTCATTTGAGATTCAGAAAAGTCAGGATATACTGAAGTGTCGTGGAAAGACCCCAAGAAAAAACATTCTGCTGTAAAGTGCTAAGAATCAGCCATTGGAATAACTCAAGTAAATGTCACACGAACGGAGCACTGAGTGGACCTGAAACCACAGGTCTCCCCGGCACGTAGAATTCCATGATTGAGATTCTGTACTTCCAAAGACCCTCATTTGAGGGGTTTGTAGGCAAGAAGTTTAATACCTAGAGAAATTCATTTCCGCAATGTCTGCTTTTGGGTTTTGTAATGACTTTTGAGCCGTTCCCGCCACCATTTTGATTATGACAGGCACTACCATTTTGAGCACACGCCATCTAAGTTAGCGGTGGAGTCATGGGGGCTGCGACAGATTAAAAGGTCATCGTTTCAGACCCTTGCTTCCTCCTTCTGACTTTGGCTTTTTCTTAAGTGGTCACAACCTCCTGGGTTTGAACTTGACAACAGAAGCACATAAGAAATGTGACAAATGACAGGAGACCATTCAGTCCATTTGTCGCTCATTTGTTTAGCTAATAGCTCATCTCTCCAAAGATCCCATCCTGATCGTTCTTAAAGTTCAACTCCATGTCTCGGTCGTTTGTCCCAGACTCCCACAACTCTTTGCATACTGAAGTGATTTGTGGCTTCAGTCCTAAATGCAGCTCCAGTGACGTCCTCAAGCATTTCATTCAGAATCCTGCAGGATCTTCTACCGGAGCTTACTTCCCATTTATACACCAGTGACTGCGTTCACCTGCCTAATCAACTAGTTCCTAAATGAGCCGAGAAAAGATAAAGGCAATGCTCCCAAACAAACTGGCAATTCACAACACCCAATCAAGAACATAAAGGAACACTATGGCAGTCGGACAAACAGATGGAAAGAGTGAAGAGGGGAAAGGCAAGGGCCACAGCAGAGCCACTGACGGCCAATCCGCTTCTCTTCTTAGAGTAGAGCTCTTAGGCTCCTCCCCTCTCCTCCTATTTCAAAGGTAACCATCGAAAGATGCTGACTGAGACCCCAAGAATGAGTGGACAGGATGTACATACGAGGTAGCAGCAGCCTAAGTGGACCCTTCAAGACAAGCACAAGGGGTGCATTGGTGGACTGATGGGAGGTGGACCACCATGGGACTGCAGTCGGCCATCTTAGACATGAGCTGTCACAGCTGGGGGGAGGATGTGGTCATGGAGACAAAAACAAAGAAGACGAGGTGGTGGTTGGTCGCTTGGGTTCAGCCAGCCATTTTCTTGACATTCTAAGGTGCCCCATTGTTCTCATTCTGGACTGCTTTGTATTTCACGCCCACCATAGCCAAGATGGCTCCTTTGGCCCAGAGCCCGAAGCCTGACCATACTGCTGCTGTCGTCCTCAAACTTGAATTCAGGGTCACAGAGGCTTCAGAGAAGCGGGCGCCACACTTGAACAGGGTGCTATGTCCAGGGCAGGCCTGTGCGACACGCCATGTTGTCTTCTTGCCAGTCACCCCACAGTAGGTGCCATTTGTCTTTCCATCTCCTTCCACTCTCTTGATTCTCAAGTCAGATAATTGCATTTCTTACATGTGGTGAGCCAACAGTACGTTATACGCCAGCTGCACATGTTACCCTGCAATGGCACTCGTCTGCCTCAAGTGAGCCAACTGTTCATTAGAGAGGAGAACAAGCAGAAATCTGCAGTAAAGAGAATGCAAAAGCCACCATTGAAATTCGAAAGGAGAGAAAGCCACGCAGGAGCTGCCAGAAGGATTCCTTTTGTGTGATTTGGCCTGACGCATTTGTAAGCACGTGCAGCACGGCTGCCAGGGACGCATTGTTTGGTCAGCCTTGCCTGACTGTCTCTGCCATCTCTCGTTCAGGTGTAGCAAGGGAGCCGAGAGCTTAACAAGCCCGGGCTTCAGGCCAAGCGCATCTGTGAGTGACGCTCACTTAACTGAGCGAAGACTCCAAGCAGGAGCGCCGGTGACAGCCAAGCTGCACACTTGAATTCCAACGACGCTCTCCAAACGCAAAGTGCGGGCAAGCGGAACAGACACGCCTGGCGCATGCTAACGGGGTCCAGTCGGCAACGTGTCTGCGATCTGAAGTCCGCGCACACAAACACACAGCGCGGTAGCAGGGCAGGAGGACGCAGTGCCGGGGAGCCACTGGCACTAATTCACAATGGCCGTTCCGTGCTCACGTGCTGTGAAAATGTACAAATATGTGCGGTGCCCACACGGTCGGTCACAGGAGGATGGCAAAGCTGTGCAGGTGGATGCACTGGGCACCACAATGAGGAGTTTAGGGGTGAATGGCATATCCACATCCACTCCCAAGATGGCTGGCTGATCTCTTCCTCTTGGGCACCCATGGACCGCACCAAAGCTGGCAGAACGGAATGGGTGGGGAGTGGGGTGGTCCGGTCAGTGTTTTATGTAGATGGGTGTCACACTAAACATCAAAAAACAGTCAAAGACAAAGGCAGCAGAGTGAAGAGCACCGTCGCCGAGAAAAAGTGAAATCCCACGCAGGATGGATCTGTGAGTAAAAAACGACAGCAGACCGCACTTAGAGTGTTTGGCATTTATACATTTTATATATATATATATATTTAACATTCCATGTTGTTATGCATTAAGAGACACTCGGGCACAGCTCCACCACATGTTGTGCTCTTGGGTAATTTATTAAAATGTTCAGAAGAACCCCCAGCTTTGTCTTCTTCAGCAGTTCTCTTCCAATGCTCTATCGTCATTTCAATGGAACTCCTCACTTAAAAACATAAATCTGATTTGTTGGAGTCTGCCAAGCGGTCTTCCTGCTGACCAATCGGCCCTGCAGTGTTCTCTGGACCCTTGGGAAAAGAAAAAAAGGCGATCAATGTAAGAAATGTGTCTTCCACAAGACATTATGCTGCATCTTAATGTTCACCCACCGCTGAGAAGGACCACATAACAACTGAAAACGCCACCTATGACGCCTACATGTGCTCCGTCCTCTTTGTGGAGATGAAGCCTGATGCTCCATTTTCAAGGAAGTGCAGACTCCTGGTGTAGAAAGAACAGTTCTGTATATAGAAAGTCAAACTCCTGGCCACATGGCATTTGGTGCTGCTGCCAGGGGTGCAGTGGGCAGTCAGGACACACAGTTCATGTCGTCCGCATGTTCTCTCCGTGTTACGGTGCTTTGTCTTTTTTCACCTCAGAGCCGTCTGATTCGCTGTTTCAATGCAATGCCTGAGCCGCGGGCGATCGCAAGGCACTCACCTCACTTAGAGATGTCAGAGGGTACAACAACAATCTGATGCCAACCAGCCTGACCAGGTGCCAGCATCCCCCTGGTTGGATTGTTTTTTGTGACATTCAAAGGTGCCGTAACTTGCAAGTCTCGCTAGTTCTCGGACATGTCAATGTTTCAGAAGAGACATTCATTTATGGGTCTATCACAAGTTTCATGCCACATACACCGCTGTGGTTACGGCTGCTGCATATCGCCATCGCTCTCCTCAGTGGTCCGTGTTGCTGCACTCAACCGACCAACGCCATGTGCTTACTGATTCTGCACCTTTGACACCCTCAAGATGAGTAACACACAAATCAATTAGATCAGATATTATGAATTTGCATAGATGATACAATTCAGCAGCATTTCTTAAAAACCAGCTCATCGAGAGAGGCAGACAACACTGCTGGTGGGCCACAGTGTTGGTAGGACAAGCACAAGTCCTAATTGCAGTGGGACAGGAGGGAGAAGCTCCAAAGCATCGTGGAGAGCAGAAAGTCGCATCTCGTGGAATGTCCTTAGACAACCCCATACGTTACCCCCAAAATAACAGAAATCATGGTGTGCCCCCCAATATGCCCAGTATGTATGTAAGTTCAAACCCCCACAGTGCTAAAACAAAGAGAAAAGAAACAAAGAAAAGTGCCCAAAGGTGATGAACAGGGCCTGCAAATGCAAACAACTACCACAAAAGAGAGAGGGGTTGGGAGGCCGACGGTCCAAACTGTGTAGAGGCAGGACGCCATGACGTGACACACGCACAGGGGGCAACTCAAGGGCTCTGGTGATTGGAATTCCAGCGGTTGGCGCTGCTTTCTAATGCCTTTCCTCTTCCTCCCTCTGCAGACAGGGTGATCAGTGACTTTTAATTCCTCTTCTTCATCTACTGCTCCTCTTAAATATGGTGTTCCTCAGGGATCCATTTTGGGTCCTATTTTATTCTCCATATACTTTCACCCTATTGGAGCAATTTTTAGGAAATGTAACATTTCTTTTCACTGCTATGCTGATGATACTCAAGTTTATATTCCTGCCTGCAACTCTACAACAAATCAACTCCACAACTGTCTGTCTGAACTAAGATCCTGGATGGCTAATAATGTTCTTGATTTGAATCAAAATAAAATGGAGGTGCTTATAGTGGGGCCATCAGCTAAAGCCCAAATTGGTCTTGAACTTCTCGGCTCTTTCTCTGTCTTTTCCAAACCTCAAGTCCGCAATCTTGGTGTTACCTTTGGCAGTAACCTCTCTTTTGAGAAACAAGTAAATTCTGTAGTCAAGAGTTGCTTTTTCCAACTTCGTCTATTAGGTAAGATCAAGCCTTTCTTATCTTCTAGGGATCTTGAGATAGCTACTCATGCGTTTATTTTTTCTCGCCTCGATTACTGCAACTCGCTGTATTCTGGGATTAATGAATCCCTGATACACAGGTTACAGTTGGTCCAAAATGTTGCCGCTCGCTTTCTGGCTGGGGCAAGAAAGTCTGACTCTGTTTCTCCAATATTAGCTTCTTTACACTGGCTGCCCGTCAGTTTTCGAATTGATTTTAAAATCTTGCTGCTAGTTTTTAAATCTTTACATGGGCTTGCTCCTGCCTATTTATCAGAACTGTGTGTTTTACATCAGCCATCTAGAGTGTTTAGATCTTCTGGTCAGCTGTCTCTGGTTGTCCCTCGTACCAAGTGTACAGCTAAGAGGGACAGACAGGACTTTGGCAGCTGCTGCTCCTCGCCTGTGGAACTCTTTACCTCGTCACATAGAGGAGTCGTCGACAATTGAACTGTTTAAAACGAGATTAAAGACTCATTTCTACTCACTCGCATTCAGTGACCTTCAGTAATACTGATGGTTTCCTCATTGTGATTATATAACATTACTTCTATTTTTTACGTATTTTATTTTATGTTCTTATATTTTATTTCTATTTATACTTTATGTTAATTTGTTTTGTTTTTTCTTTTATTCTATTATTGTAAAGCACTTTGGCCACAGCATTACTATGTTGTTTTAAATGTGCTATATAAATACATTGACATTGACATTGACATTGATTGACAGCTGTAACTCTGACATCACTTCTGGGCTCTGTCCGCCTGGACCCGCCTCTTCCTGCCAGAAGGACATATGACTGGAAGTTTGCCGATTTTCACAGTTATGTCTCGCTTTTCTTGTTTTCGCAGCATTTCAGTCTCTTTATCGCAGTCTTCCTGGTCTCCTGAAGCGGTCACACGCACAGCATCACAGTGCCAGGCCGGCGTGACGTCACCCTGCTCACCTTGGATGTGTGCGTTTTGATCATTTCTTTCTGGTTTAAGATTGGGTTTTATTTTATAGTGGGTTTATTTTATTTATTTTCTGTTTCGAGGCACCATAAATGTTTCGCATTCTTCTGCAGTACTATTTGTAAGGGAGGCACCATTTCTGTGTGCTGCTACTCTGGAGATGGTTGAACTCCTTTTACAATAACAGTCGGGGTCCACCGGATCCACTAATCCCCTTCATTATTTCAAACACTTCCGTCAGGTCTCCTCCTAATCTTCATTTACTTACACTACTCGGCTCCTTCAGTCTCCCCTCATAACTCATCCCCTGCGGTCCCACAGTCAGCCCGGCCGCCCTCCTCTGGACTTTCTCTAGTGCTGTTATGTCTTTTTCGTCACATGGAGACCCAGACTGCACACGGTAGTCCAGCATAACCTCCATGGACTTGTCCTCCACACATCAGGGCGCTATATAACCTCCCATTCCGTCAGCCTCCTTAATGGCTTCTGCACACTGCCTGGAGGTTGATGGTGAGGAGTCCACGTCCTTCTAATAAGGTGGACTTCCAAGTCTCAGTCCTCCGATTGTGACCTTTTCACTTCCTACGTGTAATTCTTTACCTTTACTGCCACAAAATGTCATCAGCCACTAATCTGCCCAGGCCTCCCTATGACTGCCCTTCCACCAGCTTGAACAGGAGCTGACCACCGGCATGGACGCGAGCCCCCCGTCAGACATCTAACCACTTGTCAAAGGTGTGCCCCCTTCAACACAGGCGGCCTTACGTCCACGGGGGTCTGCTGTACGCGCATTTAGGCACAGAGGACGTCCAGACTCTGCTTCCAAATATCATACGGCGCTGTGCTGGTGTGTCCTGAATATCAATCATCCATTTGTGTTTTTCCTTAAGTTGCCATCGATTTTTCTGTCTTGTTCCAATAAGCATCACCTCCCTGCCAGGTGAAAGCCATCAATACCTTTTACACACATCTACAAATGTTTTCTTCAGAGTCCTTTGATGAATTTTCAGACGTACTCTGATCTATAAATGAACTCTTTTCTTTAAAAGTCATTGAGCAGCGGGGCTGAGTAAGATGAATACGTCTACACGAGCGTCCTTCATTTGGATTTATTAAGCCACGTAAAGTAAAGAGAGCACCTCTGTATTAGCTGCACAAGATTAATTGGCTCTCGATTGAGGTGGGCTTAATTGAAGGTGCACACGGCAGGCCCACAAAGTGACCGCATGGTAGAAGAGTGCGGCACATTCTGTCGCCTCAGCAGTGGTTTCTTTTCTTCCACCATTTTACATGTTCTCTCCGTCATTTTGAGGAGGCCAGCACTTTTCATATGAACCAGAGCAAAGAGAATCATTTTAGAGAGCGCCACCTTGCAGAATTCAGACGTTGGTGTGATGGTGTAAGCCCAGTGGAATACCCAGGACGTGCATTTTCAATCTATGGCACGTCTCAGAATATGTACACATACATCCATCCATTCATTATCCAACCCGCTGTATCCTAACTACAGGGTCACGAGGGTCTGCTGGAGCCAATCTCAGCCAACACAGGGCGCCAGCCCACCGCAGGGCACACACACACACACACCAAGCACACACTAGGGACAATTTAGAATCGCCAATCCACCTAACCTGCATGTCTTTGGACTGTGGGAGGAAACCCACGCAGACACGGGGAGAACATGCAAACTCGGGTGTACACAAACATATACATATATATATAAATATATATATAGCAGAGGAGCAGGAGATGATGGAGACATCACCATATGCCATTAGAAGACCACAAAACTCAAAAGAACAAGACCAGAAACCCCAGAAATACCCAACAAGTCGCTCGCCCTCTCCGATCTAACAACCGGGACTACTGGCAGTAAGTGCCACCATCTTTTATAGGGGCTGGGTGGTGACGTCTCAAGTCACATATCTTGTGAGGAGCAGCAGAAGTTGTTTGGCAGTGTCAGGGTATGAGCAGCACAAAATGTTAGTACCCGGGTAAAAAAACACACACAGTGGTTTGCTGATGTCACCAATGCAAGAAATAAGAAGAAAATGGAAACGCCAATGCAACTCTTGTCAACCTTGGACGAAATCTCCAGCATTGATTTCTGACTTGTGAGGTTGAGGATGTGGCAGGTGGACGAGCGAGCGTGAAAGTAGAGCTGCCGCCATGCAGCACCAAGGTGCCCCAAGTGCTTCCCTGACTTAGTTGGTGTTACAAGTGCCATCACTTTGAACGTTTATTTTATCGATTTAATTCTTCATTTCCATAACGTAACTGGAATGCAGGATTTGTCCACAGATGCCACATCATGAGAATTATTGATTGGTGCCAGGCGCTTTAAAGTGTCACAGCAAAAATAAACAGTTAGGGCTGAAGTCATCCCTGAAAATAATACAAGGAAGGGAAAGAAATGTGGGAGGAGAAGCCAGCACAGACATGGGGAGAACATGCAAACCAAGTGCAGGCAGTGAGTGGGCAGACCCTGTGCCCTTGAGCTTTGGGGCATCAAGCCCACCACTTTCAGCACAGGAGTTAATGACTGAATTAGTGAAATTGGGTATTTTGAATTTCCTAAGCCGCTGACTAAATTCTATGCAGCTCTTCTGGTGAGCAATGAGTTGGAATGAACACAGAAGGCTCCGCAAGCCTAACGCCAGCGGACGAGTGTTTGCCGTGGCAGCTGTGAGGGCCGTGAAATCGGCCATTTTGTGCTTCCTCCATCTTGACACTCTCAGGTACCTCTCATTGCCCAGTCACCCCCACTCATGTCCTACACTTCTCACGATGAGACGCATTCGGCCCACCTCCGTCACGGCAGGTCAGTTTGGGAGTCCTGGGGCAGAGATACAACAACAACATTTATTTATATAGCACATTTTCATACAAAAAGTAGCTCAAAGTGCTTTACATAATGAAGAAAAGAAAAATAAAAGACAAAATAAGAAATTAAAATAAGACAACATTAGTTAACATAGAGAAGGAGTAAGGTCCGATGGCCAGGGTGGACAGAAAAAACAAAAAAAAAACTCCAAAAAGCTGGAGAAAAAAATCAAATCTGTAGGGGTTCCAGGCCACGAGACCACCCAGTCCCCTCTGGGCATTCTACCTAACATAAATGACATAGTCCTCTTTGTAGTTAGGGTTCTCATGGAGTCACTTGATGCTGATGGTCATACAGACTTCTGGCTTTTAATCCATCCATCATTGTTGGAACATCATGGTACTTAGAGTAGATGGTGGTGGCACAAGCCAGCCTCACCTCTCTAGCTGTCCCACTGACCAAGCAGCAGCAAGACGACTGAACAGCAGAGCTGCTGTTGATCGGTGAGGAGTTGGGGATCGCTTACCGAGGGCCTGTGAGTGACATTTGGAATTATGCAGATCCCAGTCTGCCGATGCACGTAAGAAACACAGATGACAATTAAAGAGCAGAGTTCATTAAGAAGGAGACGGCGGCCTCGTCGTCGTTTGATTGTATTAGTATGCAGTGGTCTCGCCGGCGCGTCTCTCACGCAGAACACGCCCAGCCTTCGCCACACACTCCTGTCTGTGTGCTCGATGCCGCATCTTCATTACTGCTGCCATGACAGGTACCTGTGCTGTCGGTGAAGCCCAGGAACTCCCAGCAGCGGACTCTTCTGTGCTGGAGAGGCGAGGAGCACACAAGCAGCCAGCGTCGTCTCTGATGTCAGAATGGCTCAAGGCTGTCTTTGCTCTTTTCACGACGGTTCAAGTGAATCCTCAGCACTTTTGTGCTCGTGTTGTTCTCGAGTTACGGTGACTCTGGGCTTAGGGTTTCACTCTGCTTTTTGGATTCTTCTTCTGGATTATGTTTTTGGACTGGTTGACCTCGGACTACTTTACCGGCAGCTCCTTACTGCTCTGGGGTGTATTTCGGGGTATTTATCTATCCATCCATCCATTTTCCAACCCGCTGAATCTGAACACAGGGTCACGGGGGTCTGCTGGAGCCAATCCCAGCCAACATAGGGCACAAGGCAGGAACCAATCCCGGGCAGAGTGCCAACCCACCGCAGGGGTATTTATCTACCCCTGTTAATATTTTTTTATAAAGATTCTCGTGGGACGGGTCTCACTACAAGCTGGAGTTTTCACGGTTCTCCCTCTTCTGAGGCATTTTTTGATGCTTTAAAACTTTAGAGCATTGTTTGAACTTTAAAAGCCTGTCCCCCGTTTTCAGGGCCTAAAGCCTCCTAGTTGCCTAAAGTCAGGCTTTTTGGATCAGACCCATGTCGGGGCAGGCCAGTGTAGATGTTGGCCTGTTTTGTGGGTCTTTTTTCAGGCCTTTCCCATTTCGCTAACACTGGGCATTGGAATGAGTAGAACTGAATCTGTACAAGAAAACTGGGGAAGACTGCAATGCACCGAGCGTCTTGAGCATGCGAAAGGTGCTACATAAACAGAATGCGTTATTCTTATTATACGTATGATTATTAGAAGGCCGGTGTTCACTGGGCCTCTTTTGTGTCACAATATGACTTTGAGACTCAAACTGTTCAACAGGATGACCAATGACAAACGACTTCTGAAGACGGACATGTCACAGGAAGAAGAAGAAGAAGAAGAAGAAGAAGAAGAAGAAGAAGAAGAAGAAGAAGAAGAAGAAGAAGAAGAAGAAGAAGAAGAAGAAGAAGAAGAAGAAGAAGGTGGCCTGCTGTCCGTACTGTTAAACTGTCCTCTTTAGGACAAACCCAAGTTGTGAAGTCGATGTTCATATTTGTTCTGATTCAGCGCTACTGCTCAGCTAAGATGGGATCAACACAAAAGCAAATGAACTCACCAGGAGTCCAAGAGGACGTCCCGCATCTAAGGCCCGCGTCCCTCAGTTCCACATCTCTCGGCTTCTCTGAGATGTGAATCACTTCAAAAAATAATAAACTTTCAAATAATGTGTCCAATGAAGAAATGAATGTCAGGAATGGGTTCTCTGCTTATAAAATCCCCCAAAACACGCAGACTGTGACTTTAAAACACACAGAGAGAAATGCAGCAAAGAATGATAGAAAATGGGAATCATGGCAGTTTCCTTGAGAGAGTCCTTCAGGAGCGGCTTTGAGAATTTCATTAGTAAGTGGCGAGGAGAGGAAGGAAATGTAAACTGAAGTTTAAAAAACAGAAAAATCGGAAATCAAATCGAGACAAAGGGACAAAAACAATGAGGTCTCAAAGCCACCGGTTGTCACACGCTTTTGCATTGTTGTTATGTGCTGTTTGTTTGTTTGTTTGCAGAAGGACAGAAAACTGGTGTGCTGCCATCTTTTATAGGCGGAGCAGGATGACACGCAGCGTCACATGACCAGCTGCTATAAACAAGGTGACCGTAGCCTGTCAGAGAGTCACAAACCCGCCAAAAACCGAACATGCCGCCATTAGAGAAGAAAAAGAAGACATACAAATGAGCAAAAAATGGAATGAGATGACTTTGTAGTAGCCGTAACGCTGGATTACGTTATTATTAGTATTAGTATTATTACTGGACTATCAATTATTGAATTGTTTCCTCTCTAAGCTAATACTGAAATAGCGCACACAGATAGTAAATGGTAGCACTTAGGACAAATAGCTGCTAATTAACACGTGTAGCCATTAACAGCACAAGGACATTATGGTGTGAATGCCTGACCAGTACTCGGCAGGCCAAGAATTGCTGTGCGGACCAAATAAACCAGGAGATGAAGTCAAAGAGGGTGACGAGGGGCCGCGTCAATGCCACGCAAGGCAGAAAATCAGGGAAACCAAACAGGCAGAAGTCCAGATGGTGAAGCAAGCCAACGCTAAGAAAGATTCTTTGTTTTATTCTGAGTTGTCCATCTAATGATGGGATGCTGAATTTTGTCAGATGCTGCCGTTTTAGACTGAAAAAAAATGTCTGTGGATAGAAATGTGTTAGCAAGTCGATGGCATGTTAAGAACCGACTCCTGAAATGGCAGCACCCATAACGGTGCCACTAAAAAGCAAAAACCTAAAGCTAGTGTAATTTCAGAGCCTGAAACACAAATTAAAAATGAAAACATATGAAGAGAAAAAGTAAATCTCAAAGAAAATGTAAGGAGTCTAAGATAGATAGATAGATAGATAGATAGATAGATAGATAGATAGATAGATAGATAGATAGATAGATAGATAGATAGATAGATAGATAGATAGATAGATAGATAGATAGATAGATAGATAGATAGATAGATAGATAGATAGATAGATAGATAGATAGATAGATAGATAGATATCGAGAATCGCCCCTGGGGGTCATTAACTGTAAATGAACCAAAGGACGTGGCAGGCGTTGATGCCATTGGACACACATCAAAACGGGTTATAAACCGCACTAAACTGAGGCCCAGCAATAGTTAATGGAAGAAGAAAAGAAAATGAAACCAGTAGATGAGTAAACCATTAAAGGTAACAAACATAACAAGGTCGGTCGGCACAAACTGAATTACACAGAAAAGGAAAAGAAACGCAGGAAAGAAGGGCACTGCGACAGTACAATACTGAAAAGGCCCAAAGTCTCAAAAAGGGAGAGGGCGGCTGCCAAAATCACCGGAACAAATAAGCAAAATCTTACAATTTCAATGGAATTTATTTTGGGAATATGTTCCATAACTAACGAAATATCTGAAAAATATTCAAAATCATTACAATGAACTCCAAACCAAAACAGAAAAAGTCAATCCGCTAAAGGCAAGAACACCAAAAACCAAAACCAGCACAAGAAAGGCAAAAGTCAAAATCAAAATATTAGAACAAAATAAAAAAGAAGACAAGGGACTGAAAAGCCAAAGCCCGACAAGGAGCTGAGGCCAACAATGAAAAGCCCCCCGGAGCAAATTCCCAAAAAAACACCAAAACAAAGGATGGAGTGGGGGAGCCATCAGCCTCAGCACGGAGTGCTCGCCAGAGCGTGACGATGTCCGGCCTGTAGGCCTCTCTGCTGGCTCCACGAGTCGAGCCGTTAGGGCGGACCCTGGCAGGCCACGCCCACATTTCAATACATTTCAGATATCTTGAAACGCCATTTTCTAGTTCTCCTAGTAACTCCTAGTACAGTAGGTTCCTTTACATCTGATGGTATCTCGCACCTGAGGTACCTTCAGTCCTATTGTTAGTGTCTGAAAATGAAGTTCAGGTATCCTGAAATGATGAGTAAATGTCTTTTTAAAGACGTCCTAAAATGTACCTCAGACACGCGGAAGTGAAATAAGACTCCAGATATCGAGAGCCGAATGGGGGCAGTCAGGCGGCTTCAACGTAAAAACGATAATCGCTGATTGGCAACTCGGCTCAGCTGCTGCTAATGGACCAATCGCCTGTAGCCGTCGTTCTACTTAACTCCCTCTTAGGACTCAGAACCTCTCCTGACGTTTCTCCTTATCCAGCCATCAGATAACAAAGACATGCAAAGGGAGCCCAGAAACAAGCCGCTAAACTGATCCCATCAGCAATTGTGGCCATTGTAAATCTCCATTTCAATAAAATATGTGAAAATTGAAAAGTGAAGGTCTGGGAAATGCTGGCATGGCGCTCCCTGGCCTCCTCCATGGGCTAGGAAGTGTCTGCCGCAGCAGAGCGAGAGCACCGAGATGCCTCAAGAGCGGAGCAACTAACCTCGGATGAAGGCTCTGCGACAACAACAGCAGCACTTCAGCACTTTCTAGTTGGGCTCCCATCAATCATTGTGGGTGCTCTTTGGAGATTTGAGGGACCGACTCCAAATCAAACTCAAGCAGAGTGTGAGAGAAGAAGGTTTAAAATGAAAGCATGTGACATGTGTTTAGAGTTCATCATCTTGACCTGAGCACAGGATAAGCTGCAGATGGGATTGTTTTAAATGTAATGATCTTGTAGTCACTCGGTACTTTATCTCCTCTCCTAATCATCTTCTGGTGTGTCGCCATGTCCAGTGACTGTGCTGTGGCCTCCCTCCACTTTCCGCTGTGGTGTCAGGGAAACACAGTGCTTGGTTTGTCGCCCGCGGCTCCTTTTTCATTTGATGTCCTGGGTCTTGACGATTGCGCTCTCTTTGACTTGACTCCGGACAACAGGAGCTCTGTTACGTTCCTTGAGCAGGCGTTTAACAGCTGGCTTCAGGAGGATTCTGTGAAGTGCGCCACCGCCAGGCGCTCTCCAGGATGCAGCCTGATACTTCCTTGAGAAAGCCAGTGCAGGCAGCCAGTATCATCTGAGCACTTGTTCTGCAACATTCAAGTTCATTTATTTTATTAGACGATTTAAGAATTGTGTGATGAAAAACCAAAGAGTTGTCTGCTACTGACTCTAACGTCTGCACCATACTCAATCGAATCGCATTGATTCTCTTGAAGAAAAAAGCTTCACGTTCAGCCATTAACGCCTGGCGGGCCCACTGTGACGACGATGGGGGACTTCTTGCATTCAAAGCAGCTGAGACCCTGTTAGCAGTGACAGCAACACATCCAAAGCAGGTAAATCGGCCAAAGGACGTACGTTACACGTGAACCCGTCGAGCCTGCACTGTGTTTCGCCAAGTCAAGTTTATCATCACGTGCCCCCCTTACGAGAAAATTCTTACTTGCAGTTGACAAAAGCAGACACAAATCCGCAAACACAATCGCTTTACGCAGACTTTTGCGATGTTCATTTTTCCTACAAATAATTGACTTGTGTTTTTTTTTTGTTTCATTTTTCAACCTTTTGCTGAGAGCTTCTTTAGAGTGAGGAGTTACGTAAAAACTGGCCAGGCGATTGTTTATTCATTTGGGTTTCTGCTTTTTTATTTATTGGGTTTTAATTTTCATTTTGTTCTGTTGGTCTGGTGATGTCGTGTTGGTTCAGAGCTCCACTTGACGTCACGTGGCTCACTGTAACTTCAGGCCTAAACGCAGGTCACATTATTCGCTCTTGTCATGACACAGAGTCAGGGCCATAGCAAAAGGGGGCATGAGACCTCCAAAATTACTCCACAAGCCAGGCCGACCTCCTCTGCCTACCTTCAATAGGCCTCACTCCAAAGGGCCTGAGCCCCAGCTCTACTGGCCGGCTTTGGCCTACACAGGCCTAAAGGAGGTTTACTTTCAGAAGTCCTTTCAATTTCCAAGGGAAAGAAAGAAACCGTAGAACACCTTTGACTTGAGAAGACAGTCCACTCAATCATCTTTATAAATGACATGACGTATTTACAAAGAGATGTGTAACAAAAGGCTCGACAGGACTGCGGAGGAGTGGCCTAAAAAATCACAGAGTATAAACCAAATTAGCACCGAGCAAAAGAAAACAGAGAAGTGGTGAAGCCCCCAAGGAGGGCTGTAATGGGCCACTGCTGAGGGGGGCATCAGGAGGGGTGAGGCTCACATAACACAAGGGGCGTAAAAGGACACCACACGACTTACAGCACAGAAACGAGAGTAATAAAACATAACAAACGAAAAATAATCAACTTAAGGCAGGGCAGTGGCTCTCCCCATCTTTTTGAAATGCCAGGCTCTGTCTTTTTCATTCAACTATCACTACTGTTTACTTTGCTTTTTCTATTTTTTAATTCATTTTTTGGTTATTTTTTGCACTTTGGTGTCCCCTTCCTGTTGTGTGGCATCTTTCATTTTGTCTTTCTCTTTCTGAGGTGGCTCGTGTCATGGTGGTCTCCTGACAGCTCTAAACGTCTTCCACATTCTCTTCAGTGTTTTGCTGTTACTTTGGACTTTTGTTCAGCATTTTGGTTTTGTTGTTTTGGATTTTCGCTAAGAACCTCCGCCCAGGTTTTTGATCGTTTTTTACCTCACCGCTCATCTCCTATTTGCTTTTTCAACTCTGTTTTTAGTTCAGGTCTTTCTTAACAATGGTGGTGGTGAGCATAAGGAGATAAACAGGAGGGAAGGAAATCACCAGAAACCACAAGATGCATTCTGACTTAGACCCTCCAAAGAGGTGGTCTCTGAACATATCACAAGTGACTGTGGGCCGGACATCCTCAAAGATGACCCAAGGGCAGTCCAATGTCCCACAGCCATGACAATGCACCTGATCCCCAATTCTGGGGGTTCACCCGACTGAAACAGGAGAAAGAGTCACCAAAGACATCAGACTATGAGAGGGGTTCACCTTACAAGAGGGTCTCATGCTTTGTTGGAGGACCACTAGAACATTAGAACAATTGTGACAAGAACAGGCCATTCAGCCCAGCAAAGCCTGGTCACTCCATTCACCTCAATGGTCCAAAAAGAACATCAAGTAGACATCTGACCATCCCTAAAGTCCGACTCTCCACCACACTGCTTGGTCACTCATTCCACGTGTCTGTGGCTCTTTGTGTGAAGAAAAACTTTGAAACATTTGTGTGAAATCTGCTCTTTCAATGGTGTCCCGTTCTTGTTGCAGAACTGATTTTAACGTAACAGCTGGGATCCACCATACTGATCCCTTTCATCATCTGAAACACTTTGACCAGGTCACGTCATGTTCTCCGTTTGCTTCAACTGTTAAGGTTCCACTCCTTCAGTCTTTTCTTAGAGCTCCACAACTTTGGATGCTAATAACAATGTGGACCACTGGCACCCGGTCTCCAGTCATGGTGGAGGGGTGGCAGAGTGGGCTCAGCAAATGGCTACAGTCAGGGGATAGCAGCTACCCTCTGTGTGTCACTCTGGAAATTTAGAAGAAGCCCAAACACTGCCAGTGTCATCAATGGACACCAGCATGATATGTGTGTGGTTTAATGGTGACTACGAAGGAAACTCCAAACTCTGTTGATGAAGACGTCAAAAGGAATGGCAGGCTGATGGGTGGACCATCATGTGGGCAAAGGTGCAGTGCCACCAGGACTGCATGAGCCAGATAGCGGTTTGCCACCAGTGCCAAAATGTGACAGGCACCGTGCAGCACAAACCTGAGAAACCCGAGGTGCCCCAGGACTGCTGGATGGTGTGGAAGAGCCAAGATGACATTTCCATTGTGCTCCTTGTGAGCTCCGCCAGGTCCGGGCCTCAATGCGCCATTGCTCTTTCATTTGTGATAATGGAATGCCAGCTACTTTACATTTTATGACGTTTGCCAGGGTCATTTTAAAATGCCATGTGAAGGTAGAGCAGTTTAGAAAACGGAAATGGCTGATTGATCGATCTAATAGCACTTTATCCATCTATTATATAGTGCCTTCCACATCTATCTAATCCTGCCAACTACGCTATCTATCTATCTATCTATCTATCTATCTATCTATCTATCTATCTATCTATCTATCTATCTATCTATCTATCTATCTATCTATCTATCTGTCTGTCTGTCTGTCTGTCTGTCTGTCTGTCTGTCTGTCTGTCTGTCTGTTACTATTCCTTCCTTTCTATCTATCCATCCTACCCCTTTTCTATCCACACCTCTGCTCAGCCCGCTATCTTCTAACCCGAGTCTGCTCGTCTGCTCCCTTTTGCCACCTCTGTACCATTCCAAGTAAACTACACCAGCCGACTGACAGATAGCCCTGATACGAACAGGAAGCCCAATGAGACGGTGGCCATCACAACATGAAAGGCTATTTTGTAGCCACGGATTTCAAAATGGAGGGCAGCTGACAGTTCTACCAGCGAGCGTTTCCCGTTTCCGATTGCACGTGGGGCAGTTTATCTATCAGTCAACCGTGCACTAAACATTAGAAGCAACGGTGAGTCGCGGCAGGATGCCTCTCGGTGCGCGCGCAGAGCCTGCTGGGGGCTGATGCCTTGATCTCCCTCGGCCTCCCTTTTCCAAAGGCTAACATGGCGCAATTACTCTAATTAATGTGAAACAATGAACTGTGTTGCCACTTATCAAATTGATTGTTCCCTCTATTGAAAGAAAGCGAGAGGAGCTCTCTTCGTAAAGCCCAGCTAATTTCATGAAATGATTCGAGTTGTCATGTTGCTGTGAGCCAATTACCTTATGACTCGAGTCACGGTCAACAGAATAGATAATTAGCATTCGTTTAGGAGGGCCGCTCGCTGCTTGTGTTGTAATTAGCTGCCTTTTGTCATAATGAAGGTTGAAAGTTCAAGCTGCAAATAAGTTTCAATATTTGTACAAACGGTGCCCTCTTGAAGCAATAAGCGCTAATGTGGTACCGTGTGCAGGTGGCGTTTGCGTGGCCCGCATGCGCGTTGGGTCCTCCTCTCGCAGTGTTCACTTCCAGCTTTAAACAACGAGTCCACCGACATGAGACGTTAGGATGATGGACGCGTCCTCCGAGCGAATCGGCATCTCCTGCATAGCTGCCAATTATTCACACCCTCCAGGAGAGCAGTGACCAGCTTAGTGCCATCGAGCGCTCGGCACAGCATTGGCCAGCCCTGTACCTCGACTGGATTTGAGCACTTGAGCTTTAGTTAGCCGAGGGTCTGACAGCAGAGACTTGTTTCTCACTCTGCGGAGAACAAGAAGACCAATAAGAAGGAAAGAGAACCCCATATCCTCAAAGTGGGCAATTTCACTTGAGTCCCTCACGCCGCCCCAGAAACTGATCTACACCAGCGTGCCCGCTTCACCCTAAATCTACTGGCACATAAAGGGCCGTCTGAGAAGGCAGCAGGCTGTTAAATGCGCATCTGCCTAAAAAGAAATTAGCCAATTAGAATCAAGCTTGGGAACGAGACGCACACACAATGCAGAACCCGGGAGGCTCTTCTTCACAAATGGGACATTCAGTCAACAATCGAGAAATGACGATGACGATGGCAGCATCCGCACCCACTTGTCTCAATTACTGCGCTCACCAAAATCTTCCAAATTGGCGATTTTGCGCATCCCAGCTGGCCTCTCGGTTTAAAGACAAGAAAAAGAAAAAAGTGAAAGGTCGCATTGTCAAAGGCTGTCTAACACGGTGCTGAGCACCAAAGCCCCGGGGACGGGCGCTCTCTTACCCCGCAGATTAGACGGCGGCACTGATGCAGGACATGGCAGGG
The DNA here is from genome assembly GCF_900747795.2 of Erpetoichthys calabaricus. Lineage (NCBI taxonomy): Eukaryota > Metazoa > Chordata > Cladistia > Polypteriformes > Polypteridae > Erpetoichthys > Erpetoichthys calabaricus. The sequence continues at coordinate 419,072 of NC_041408.2, read as the reverse complement.
ATATGAAGGGACGTGACTGGCGAGAGCGGTCCCAGCAGACCCGGCAGTTGAGATGTCAGTCAGCCTCCTTTCACTGAGCTAAACATCTCTTTATGTCAGAACAAATTGGCCGAGCCTCAAATCTTTTTCTTTCTCCTGACTGGGATGAGTAAGCAGGGAGTAGGGCAACAGAAAAAGGACAAGCAGCGAGAGGTGGGACGGGGCAGGGGGCACCACTTGAAATCACAAGAAAGCACCGAGGCGTGTTGTCTGGAGAACGGCGTTAACGGGGAGCCCGCCGTCTAGACGCACACGTCGCTGCTGGAGCGGGGCGGACAGGGCACGTGAAGGATAAGAGGGATGGATCTGCGTTGAACGTCAGCGCTTGGCTGGAACTTTAAAGAGAGCTGCACACACTGAGAGGCCACTTTATTAGGTACACCTAAGGGGCAGATTGTTGTGTCTCCTTTGGCCTTCACGCCCCCACAAATTCATCTGACGGCAGATACTGCAAAACGCGGCAAGTGTTCTTCTGGAATGTTATGCCACGCAGAAGCGATGAGGTTGTGCAGAGGCTGCATGCTGGACAGTCTTCCTACCAACAATCCTTTCCACCTCTTCCCAGTCACGGGCTGATGAAGCCATGAAAACTAACCATCGTGTTCCATGACCCACTGGACATTAGTATGCTGGAAGTCTCCTTCTGAGTGTGGAGAATCTGCAGCCATGAAGGGATGGACTTGGTCAGCAGCGCCTTGCTGTTCAGTGGGTATCAGGCGCCCTGATGGGTGCCACATTGTCACCACCGGCCTCCACTGCTTTATGTAAATATTCCTGAATTCTTATGTACTGCTACATCAAAGCTATATTTGTTGTTTATTGTGGGTGTATCCCAAGAGGCGGGACCACCATGATGTCACTGCTGTGGGACCACCTCAGGCTTTGTAACGAGTCCAGCATTGTCCGTTGTGGACTTCTGTCAGGGCAAATGCAGGATCTTTATAAAATAAAAGATGTATTCTTCACACAGAGCTCAGTAACAAAAGGAATTGGTGGAAGCAAACCAAGCCAAACAAAGTCCAACCACAGAAATCCAAAGGAAGGCCAAAGCAGCGAGCTGGAAAGCCAACGATACACAAAAAGCACAGAAAACGGCCTAAGAACTCACCAACACCCAAGCGTATCCACAATGAAGCAGCAGGAACTGAGGAAGACCCTCCAGATTTAGAGGGCGGAAGGGCAGTTCCTGGCATCGATTGGCAGGTAGCCCCGCCCCTTAGGGGCCTCCATAACAAACATAAATGAAACCGAAAATAAAGAAAGATGCACATAATCACATAATCAGCACTAAAAGAACCCCAGTCAGGGGAGGAATCCTGTTGAAGAATTTTAGAATTTGGATTTCTGGCTGGCTGTGATTGCGTTTGCTTTTGTTTTTATTCTGTTGTTTTTGAATAAATTCTAAGATGTAAAGAAACCTTGTTTTGTGTTGTCCTAAGGCCAGAGCTTTGTGGTTGCCCTCTCCCCTGGATTACATTTGTGAGTATTTAAGGTATTTTTTAATTGTAAAAGCCTGTGCCCCACTTTGGGCCAGTGTAGGCCTGAAAGCCTGCCTTTTGACTTTGAGGGCAGGCTGCCAGGGGTGAGGCCTGCTTCTGATGTCTGAGGTCTGCTCGGAGTGATTGTGAAGCCAAATGGTGCTGAGGAACAAGCAAAGGTGACTAAGGCATGGATTGGGCAGGAATCGGGCAGTCACAAGATGGACACTTAATAAGTTCAAGTCTTATCAGAACGACTCCAGAGAAGCAATGACCAATTCCAGAGGTTCCTGCTATTCAGAAAAGAACCCTACGTTCAAAAACAAATTTGACTTGCTAAAGTGCCTTTCCATTTATAAGCTTCACCCTCAGATGCTTCATAATTACACATCCATGCAGTGAGCCCCCTCGCGTGCCTACAGGTGATGACTTTATATAGTGCCTTTCGCAATGCAGTTCTTTAGATCCTGTAGTGTGGGCACAGGCAGGTGTCTCGGGTACACTTGGTCATTCAGAACTCAGCACTAAAATGGCACTTGAACCCCAGTGCAGGGGCTGATCAAACAAGAGGTGTCACTACAGACAAACCTCCACTGTGCATATCCTGGCAGCCGTGGGCACCGGGCAGGATGAAATATCACGCCATGTCAGGGCATACTGAAGCACACACCAACAACATGCACACACTGGGCCACATTGAAGTCTTACATTGAAGTCCATCCTGCCATTTTAGGGGGCACCAGGCCTGATCCGAGGAGCAATGAAAGCAATATTAATGACAGCCATTAATGCCCAGTGGTGAGTGGCTAGAGGGCGCTGTCTGTGCCTCGGACGGCTTATGGAGGTGGAGGACCAAGAGGCTCGTTTGAGGTCTTCATACTAATCGTATGGTCAGCACCTCGAAGGTCCGGCAGGGCTCAGGCCGGATGGCCGTGTGTGCTTTTGGCCAACAATTTGACGGCTCTGCCCCTGTTTGAAGGAAGTTATTTCTATCATTTCTCACTACTTTTATGCTGAATCAATGCGAGCCTCCAGTAGGTGTTGCCTGCCGTCAGCACGAAGTCAGCGTACGTGACAAGAGGTGGTGGGCAGTGGCGCTCGAGTCTGTCGCCCTTCTCTGGCGCTCTGTGTGTGCAGTTTTCAAAGTTAAACATCACGTCGCTTCCTGAGTTTTCTACTCCCATCCTTTCATAGCTTCTACATAAATGCTAACACATTTCTTGAAATATGGCAGGTGACCACGGCCCTTCGGGGGTCAACACCATGACCAGCTGTCCAGGCTCACACTGAAGGTTAAGGCTGTGAGGTTCAAACACATGAAGGGCCGCTGTCATGTTAGGACCTCTCAGATGTCCAGAGCAGTGCCCACCCACCGAGATGAAAGGCTGCCCTGCTCCTTCCAGCCTACCCAATGGGGCACATTAAACACACAAGCCCTGTCCAGAGTCTTAAGGAGCTTTCATGCATGACATGGACAGACAGTAAAGTCCCTTTGGTTATGGCACTCGTCCCCTCATTTGTTTATCATGTCTAGTAGCCAAATGCAGACACGCAGATTTAGACCCCGACCCTTATGCTCAGCCTCCACATCGGCTTCCCTGTGCACTCACACGTTTATCCACTAAACCAGTGTCTTAGTGCTCGGGACCCCATAAATGGCATATTTTCAAGTTCGATCAGTCCCAGTTCACACCTCCAGCCATAGGCCCCTGAATGACGTCCCAGCCACGGAGGGGTCTGTCACCGGAGGTCTGCAGCCAGGCCCTTCTCAGCTCATCAGATCCATACGTTGCACATCTGTGTAGTGTGAAGTGGGCTTTCACATCACGATGCTAGAATTAGGTGGGCACTGTGGCTCGGTGGTACGGATTTGAACCTCCCCTCCTTGTGCCCTGGTTATCCCCACCATCTCTAATACGTACTCGGAATAAGTGTGAACGTGTGTGCGAGAGTGACATGCTTGGGTCTCAGCTTGACTCCTGCCTTGTGTGCAGTGCTGCTGGGAGAAGCTCTGTGAGCTCAAAACGGGATTCATCTGGTTCAGTAACTGGACAAGCTCCTCCGAAACAGGAATTATCTGCTTCCAGACTGAGAAGATTTTTGAGAAGGAGGATATGTTGTTCGATGAGGTTGAGACAGAATGAAGATGGCAGCAGCCTTAATGTGGACCTCAAAGACAAAGCGCATCGTCCTCTCAAAAACACCAAAAGCGCCCAAAGAATCGAAGAGAAGTTCGTGTGCTGCCTGCTCGTGCCGTGCCTGTGGAAGTTGGCTGTAGCTCATTTCCTGAGGTATCTGCTCAGCTTGGGTGCTGTTTGACAATGACAGCGACGCACAGAACCAAACAGATGGAGACCATCCTTAGAGGAATGAAAGTGAAACTTCACTCTGTGAGCTTCTTCATTACAACACGAGCCCACCCAGCACGAAGGGGATGCGCAGACTGGAGACTCGAGTGTCAGGTGGCCCTGCATCTTACCAACGAGTGTTCTGAGCAGCGATGCCGTTTCACGTGTGACATCACAATCGTGAGTGAGGACAACTGCGCCCTAAGGCCTCAGCCACACTTCTGCATTTAGCTGTGATGATTTCCACGACTACGTAACGCAGGTAATGCAGTTCTGATTTGTGGAATAGCGGAATCCACTCTTATTAAAAGTGGCACACTGCATGACTTCTAGACAAAGAGGCACATTACTGGACTTTCTGAATTCTGCCAATTCAATTGGACTCAAGTCTCCAGCTCATCACCTGTCCTGACTGCTCAGATTGCTGGATGGCACTGGGATGTCCCGGGTTGACCACAGCCTGGCGCCTCCCTGTTCCAAGATGGACAGATGAGCACATAAAGGACACAGTCAAGCAACACGCGATGTAAATGTGCAATGTGCCGTCTATTCAAATCAAAAATGAAATGCGGCGCATGTTCTTCATTCAATAAATCAGTTAATCTGATCAACTCCAGTGATCATGGTGGGAGATGAAGGCAATCAGTAAATAAATACAAACATCCATAGAATGAAAGCACAGGCTCCTCCTGCGTTCTCTGAGCCTCGGTGCGTCTTTCCTTCGATTGTCTCCCTGCTGAGACCCCGGCAAGCGCAGTAAACCATTAAGTGGCCGGTCACTGCTGGGATGCCCAAAGCCCAGCTCCGTCATCCCCCCCACCATCATCCTAGGGGTACGTCAAGATGATCCGCGAAGCCCCCTGGTCACTCCTGCCCCTCCCTTCTCGATCACCGTGGGCCCTCCGGACCACCTCACTTCCTGTCCGCTGCCCCCCCCACCTCGTTCTTCTCAAGGTCTCCTCTGTTATTTTCTTGCCTATTTCTCTTTCTTTCTAGATCTTTCTCCTATGTCTTATCTGATCTTTCTTTGTCCTCCTCAGACTCTTTATACTCGTGGTGGGCTTCACGACCGGTGGTGTGTCAGTGAGGAAGGCTTTTCAGTGGCACACACTCATGACCACCAAGTCTGAACTGGGCTGTTTTTACTACTAAAACTCACGCGATGCCAGGGACCCCAATAGCACCTCACCAATGCCCTTGGTTCGGTCAGAGTCTTGACTTCTCTTTCTTTTCACGTTCTCCTAGTTTGGGCGGGCTTCCTTCTCATAGGCCAATGTCCCATTCAGGGCTGGCTTGTTTCGTGCCCGTTGCCAGCGACAGAAGCTTTGGCTCCTCGTGATGGGTCAAGTGGCTTCCACAGACGCTCTGATCTGCTGGTGTGCAGCACTTTCAGGACAAGCAAATGAATGGACAGGTAGACGTAAATCGCTCTGATCCCGACCTGCTGACAACCAAAACAACAAACGCAGGACATAAAACAATTAAAGCCTTGCATGAAGCAAACACTGAGTCTCGTCGAGAACGTGGCAGACATTCCCTCCCGATGTCCCGGAACAGCCGATTGTTTCCCTAAGACTACAAGAGCAGAACTTATCCCTGAGAAAATAAGAAAGCGACAAGACGCGGGCTTTGTGTTCAGACAGAGAAATCACCCTAAAGAACTTGTATCCCAGTCAAAGACGCGCGAGACGCCTAAGTGGGTTTATCGGTTCGCAAACATCGTGTTTGCAGGCCTCGCATTCTTAAGCAAATGGGCTTCCGGCAGACGGCGGTGCAGAAGCTACGAGACCTGCTAATCATCCGGTGGGATTACCGGGTAGGAAGCAGGCAGAGAAACGAGACGTTTCACCCTCAGGATTAGGGTTCAAACAGATCCAGTTTTCCGGCTTCTAATTCCATACTTTTTTTTCCTTTTGCCTCTTCTAATACCCAATATGTTCATTATCCTACAATGTATTAAAAAAAGTCGAAAAAGATCATAAATTAGCTGTGATTTGGAAGGAAGCGAATGCGACAGCACGCAAATAATACGGGACTCAAGTGCTCGGCAGACTCTCCGAGTGCCTGGCTGGCTGCAGAAAAGCTGACTTTCTGGCAGATTTTTTTAAGCATCGAGTTGCAATAAGAAGATCAGCAGAATGGACTGAAATAATAGAATATTCATCCCCCTAATCCATATGCAATTCGAGCAGGCCTCTCTTAAACAATGCATATGAGGCCTGTCTGTATTCCCGATTTAAATAAGTTGTCTCCCCCGTCCTCTCGCTGGCGCGCGCGCCCACTAAAATATACAGATATCATTTCTGCACTGCTGCACCCACGATGACAAGGTTAGCACTTTTCCTTATTTGAAAATGAAATGGCAGCTCCCTTTAAATCAAAAGATTAAAACAACACACACTTTCCAACACATTCCCAAGAACACGAGAGCCGTTCTCCCTGCTTTTGTAAATCTCGGCTCTCCCTGCCAACGTGTGGCATCCCCGGCGTGCTTCACTGCTCCCTGGGTTCACTAAACGCCCTGGAAGGGTCTATAAACGCGAGGAAAGAGAACTGCTTCGAAATAAAATGGAATGATCGGCAACAGGTCCGAGGACGCAAAGCAACAAAGAGACCCGGCCAGGCCTGGTCCAATCCATTGTGACCCGCTTAGCAGACCCAGCAAACCCTCACATGATAAGGAGGAGATGGGCACAAGGCTCCTCCGCCATTAAACCTAAACAGGCCACAATGGCACTGAAGCAGCCCGTCAGAGGCGCAATGGGATTGTCATTGGACCACCAGCTCACCGCATCCTCCATAATAGATTCTCATTGGACCACCTGGAACATTAAATTTGTATTTCAAAAAATGGCCACTTTATTACTTGAAACAGAAAGCTGGCACACAAGGGCACCAGGTGTGACGCTGATGTACCCTCAAAGGCGCCGGCATTAAATTTGGTTCCTCACCCTGGGCAAGGGGCTCCATTTTATTTGTAAAGGAGGTCCTCTGCCAATCCTTCCCTTTTCAAAGTGCCCATCTTGCTAGTGGCACCACTAATTAAAGTTTGCTACTTGGCTGAATCATAATGGGATTTTGACCCAAATGTTCTCCTCCTCCTCCTCCTCGTCTAGTAACTCCTGCTTTGTCCACATTGTCCTTCACCTTTGTCAGGGGAGAGGGGAGCTGCTGCTGCTGTCCCACTGACATTTCAGAACCACTAAAACTACAGCGACCTCCTATGGCACACATGCCAGTGGGTCACTGGGCAGGGTTGGCACACCACCTTAGGCTCCACTTCTACCACTTTCTTCATTTGAACTCGATATTTGCGCCAGCCGGCTGTTGGCCTCCCCAGTATTGTGGCATTCATCGATTCCATGCAGAGTCCACACCTTTTAGTTCACATTCGGAATTTGTCTTAAATATGCGCCAGCGCACAAGGTGGAGGAGCTGCCCTCAGACAGACTGCCCTCCTACCCGTGCAGCACCCTCGCCCACATGCTAGCATTTAGCCACAAGCTCATCTTTGGCACATCAGAGGTTCACAGTAAAGCGAGGCAGACATGTCTGTCCACACAGACAACAGGCTGGCGCTGGGTTTGAACCCAGTTATCTGGAGCTCAGTGGCAGCTGTGCCAGCCACCTCATCACAGAGCAGCAGCTTGAGGAGAATAAAAATGGAACTGAGAAAACAGTTTGAGCTTTAGGGGCACTGACCCAAACGTAACGTGTACCTCAATCCAGAGAAATGCCACCTGGACCAACGGCAGGAGGGACTCACATCCAATTAAGAAGACGCCACCACGGCCGGCGCTATGAAGGACCTGAAGCTGAAGCCAGTGGCCAGAGGATGTCGTGTGACCCGAGACAGAAAGACGGTGAAAGAAAGACGTTAGACCTCCATGTCTGAGAAAAGTGGAAGACGTCCGGCCTGAGTGACACATCTGACTGAGTGACAACGACCTCGATGCTTTAATATTCGTAACTCCTAAGGTCCACAGATTGTCATGTGCCTCACAGACCTGGGTTCAATGCACTGTGGGTAATTGGGAATCCTCCTGCATGGTGCCACTTCACTGTCATGGCGTGTCCGGGTGTGGCTGTGCGCCATACGATGGACTGGCCCCGTTGTCCCGTTCTTGCCACTGCTTTGCTCCAGGAGAGGGGTCCATACTGGGCTCAGATTGGAATTAGAAACTGAGAGGAATGCCTAAGGTGTTTCAGTAACAGGCGCCAGTTCGCTGTCCTTACCATTCAGTGTCACTGATGTGGCCACTCTTGGCTCGTGTGTCCTTGTCACACCACATCTGAAAACAGCATCTGACGCTCAGACGAAGCCCACCCACTGCACACTCTCCCAGTTTAAAGTATGAGTGACCTTTGTGTGTAAACGACCACTGGGCAGCCCCCGTGTGCCACTCACTGTGCCCAGCTTCGTGGTCACTTCCACCAGGCCAGTCACAAGGAGCGCCCCAGTGAATGACTTTCCTTCTTATCTCCATTACAATTTCTGTGCAGTTGATTTATGTAGATTTATTTAAAAGGTGCAGGCGAGCCCATGGCATACTGATTCTATAAAGTCTTTAGAAGAAAATAATACGGAGCAAGATAGTTGGAGGAGATAGCCAGGGAATATGCATCACTTAGACAAATGGACATCAGCATTATTGATCGGCCTGCATTAGGCCGCCGTCTCGTGCGCAGCAGTCGCTGCTACGTGAACAGCTGCATGTTATGGCGGAGTTTGGCGGGACAGAAATGTCGACCAATTACTGTACCAGGCACTGCCGCCACAAGTTCAGGACGGGCCCACGGGATTCGCTTTGTTTGTGTCTTCGTTTTATTGTCGCGTGGCTCTTATGTTGTAAATGCTGTCTCACTCTGTTAGTTTTGGTCTGTTGATTGATTACCTTTCATTTTACCGTATTATGTTCATGACGTATTCGCTAGCTCTCCATTTTCAGACACTCCAGGCCTTTACGTGATTGTGGAGGCCTCAGCGCCGCTGCTGAGCCATCAGCTTGTCAACTGTGTCTGGATGTCTGCATTTTGGGACTTGAATCTCGTTGTTGTCGTTTGTCACCGCTGAACTTCACTCTCAAAGGCTCAGGTTTGCCTTTCCTCTCTTTCGTCTTGTTCTCTTTTTATATAAATTCTTTATTTCGTGAACTGGACCAGCGGTTTTGCGGGGTCTCTCCCTCTCCCCTTTGAATTTTCAGCTTGATCTGTGAAGCCCACCTCCTGATTTTGTCGCAGGGTCTTATTGAAGCTCTGAGGCTTTGGTTTTCAGTTAAAATCTCATTTTGAGCTTTGTAACCTGGACAAATAACAAGAACCCCCCTCTCCCCCCCCACCCCCCCAGCTCCCGTCCCACGGCGTAACAGGCCCGTCTGTCATCTTCAACAAAAAGACTCACAAATGAGAAGGCAAAGCGCGCTTTTTAAACTGACCGATGTCCAAACTGGAAAGCACCTGTCAAGTCTGGAGAGCCGATAGAAAAGTCAAAAGATGTCAAAACCCGGAGAGCAAGACGTTCAGGCGTCAAAGACAAAAATTGCAGTCAGAAAAGCAAAAAGTCTTTGACCAAACATCGTTAAGCACAAAGGGTTTGAAAGAACGATTGGAAAAGAGTCAGACGAGGAAGTGAATTCAAGGAGGACCTTTGAACCCGTTGTGTCACGTGACGACCTCCGAGGACACACCCCTAACAACGGGAACTCCAAAATGGTGGCAGGAATGACAACCACAAATGGCATATAAAGAAGTCCAAAAACTACTAACTATCGAAAGAAAGAAGAGTCACCGCGATTAAAGTCAAAGAAACCCAAAAGGAGTGCCACACAAAAACGTCTACAAATCTGACAAAGGAAACCAATCCTCCCAGCCACAAATCTCAAAACACAAGGCTCAAGACGACCTTGAAAATGCCCTCGGGGTGACGTCAACCCCAACACAGTCGCGGAAATGGTGGCTTCTGCAAGAAAACAAAGGGCAGCCTGAAAATCGATAAAAAATGGATGCAAAAACAGGACCCAAAAACAATAATTGTTGATACAAGAGCTCAGCGTCGTTACCCAGCGGGCTACGTACTCGGGCACAGCAGGCCAACAACTCACTCCTTCTCCGCTGCAAACCCACCATCCCAGCCCCTCGCCATTTCTGTGGAATCTGTTTGAGACGACGCTGAACAACGAAATGCGCCACCTCGCCCCAAGGCCACCACTGCCACCTCAAGTAGCAATGCCAAGAGCTGCGTGACAGAAACAGTCGGTGGCTCCCTCCTCCGGCCCAGACGCACACATTTCATTTGTTTTCTTACAACTGCTTAAGCCTGCAAGGTAAATGAATGCTTTGGGTAATGGACGGCATTTAGAGCCTCCTCGAATGGTGACAAATTGGGATACATTTCTGTACCAAGGAAGCCACTGAGGAACAATTTGGTAGATTTCATCAACAGCTCTAATTATGTTGCTGTCAAGTCAAGAACAAAGTAATCCATAACTGGGGTCTGCTCAGAGAGGAAGTGGCATGCCGTGGTAATTTATGCCCGGCACACAAGCCGAGTCCCCTTTCGTATTTAGCGTACACAACACTCGACTAACAAGGGAGTTCAAAGAGGAATTTATGAGCAAAACTGCAAAGTGCCAGCCCTGGGTGGTTCATCAACTTTAAGACGGCAAAAGGGAAAAACGCTCCTCGAGTGATAACAGACACGGAGATAACACAACAATAAAAGAAGAAGAAGAGGAGGAGGAGGAAGAAGAAGTCTGAATTACATTAAAACAGAAGTTAGAAGGTCGAGTGCTTCAAGGAAAGGTGGGATTGAGGATGCCAGGCCCAGTCCTTCTAGAACATCCTAACATCCTCAAACCCTCGGACTCCATGTGGGGGACTAGTCCACCGTTAGAGCCCACCTTCACTGTGCCAGTATGGAAATCTGCACAAAGACCAGCAGACATGAACACCGGGAGAACATGCCAAGTCCACGTGGACAGCCACCGGGCACAGGATACAAACACACCATGCTGGAGCCACGAGGCAGCAGCACTAAGCTTGCCAATCATTCGGTGTTCACGCACTGGGAATCCAAACTCAGACAGTGACACTCCAGTGCATCCCCAAAAGAAGGGGACGCGGATTTGTAAAAACAAGTCAAGACTGCTACTCTTGGGGACATTAGGAAGGCCAAACCCACCTGGCTCGTTTCGTTAGGCCACATCCCCACCTGACCCTTGACCCTTGTCTTTATGTCTTCACCACTAGCAGGTGTCGGGTTAGAAAGCAGCACTCTGGGGACTGACTGGCATTTTGAGGTGTGAGGTGACGGGGACATGATGGTGGCTTGAATGGCTCGTTCTTTTGAAAGTTCTTCCAGAATTAACCAACAGGCTAAGTGCAGATGGCAGCAGGCAGCTTTGAGTCCACTGAAGCTGGCTGGAGGAGCCGAAGAAAGGTGGCGTGAGAAGCTGGGGGCTCGCATGGGCCCCTGCTCTGGCAGCTCCACCAGGCGTGGCATAGACCTCCATCTTGAGTTGGTGGTTTGCACACCAGTCCTGCTTGTGCTGTTGAACTGTAGCAGTAGACAACTTTACTTTCAGCAGCCAGGGTCAAGGGGGGCCAGGGCAGGAGACCACACTGAACGGGATGCCAGTGATTAACTGAATCCCCAGCTGGAGAGCAGTTGTGAGGAGAACGCGTGGAACTTGCACTGACGGCCCCAAGGCGTGACATTGGGCCCAGGACTCCATGAGGAACATATCAAAGTGACCTCAAAGTGGGGTAACATTTGAAATGGCCTTCATAACGTGACTTCACCCACTGCTTCGTGGAGGTTCTTTACAGGTGACGGTTTGAAGTGCACTGCTGAACTTGATGTCTGGCAGGATCAGCGAGAGGACGCTGAGGTGTCTTGACTGTTTGTGTCTTTCATGTACGTTGGCATCACCTCAAAAATGGACGCTTGGATGTCCCGAATGTCATCAAAGGTGCCGGTCACAGGTCCCTCTTTGTGGGACTAAAGTAAAGGTGACATCAGAGGCAGATTTTGACTTTGCTAACCATTTTATTGGAGGATAACTCCTGACTCCACCTCTAACTCCACCCCTTCATGCGCCTGACCATCCAAAGGGCGCCATTTGCTGAGCAGACGTCACGAGAGGCACACTGGAGCCCAGAATCATCTTCTTCAACTCTTAAGGAGAGTTCGGCCTGCTGGCCTGCGGGCCCTTTGAACCTTCACCAGGTGTCTAGAAGAGACCTGGTGGACGCGGTTTGGCTCTACTTGACCACAACCGAGGTATGTCGGTGGAGCCTGCGCTGTATTAAAACAAAATGAGCGAAGGGTCAGGAGGCAGTGGGCTGTGAACCCTGCGGTGGGCTCTGCCATCTGATCTTGTAAGTCGCCATCAGCCAAATACGAGATGATAAGAGGAGAAATGCTTTGACGTTATTTAGTGTCGCTCCTCGGCCTGCAGATGAAGCTAAATTGAGAGGAGAATGGCTCCAGTTAGCGTAATACATAAAGCCAAAAATCAATCGGTCTGTCTGCATTCGTTTCTCCTCGGAATCGGTGCTTCATTATACTGGCGAGTGGATTCTCTTCAGTTCAAAGAAATATCCAGACTGGCACTGGAGGTCATATTGTCATTTCTCTGAAACTGCAACTGACATCATCTGATAAGCAGAGGGGCTCCGTCTGCCTTCTGTGGCCAAGTGGGCGTCCTGTCTGCACCTCGGCCCCCTTGCTGCATTCATCACTTTCCAGACAATTTCCAGATTCCACCTGACCATTCCGGTCTCCTTCGTTTTTTGGGGTCCATCGAGTCATTGTCGGAGATGGCAGGCTGTCACGTTTTCAGGTTCACGTCGCCGGCTCCAAGTTGCCCAAAAGCTTCGGTGACCTTGAGGTGCATGACATGAGGCGTTGAGGCCAATGGCCAGCGTCACTCAGGCCATCGAGAGCCCTGTGAGGTGAATGTCACAGACATACAGCACAAGGGGAAGACAAGAGGACGACAAGAGGTGAAGGTGAATGACGTGAAGGACTCGGGGTGCAGCAGTCACGTGACTCTGCATGACGTGGAGTGTCTGCGGCGAGTGACAGCGACTTTCCACGTGCTTGCTGTCCCCGTGTCCACCTGGGTTTACCTGCAGGTCTGGCGCGGGATGAGTGGTGTGAGTGTGCTCTGGCATGGGCGTGGTGTCCTCAACTGGTTTAAACTGGTTCAGGGATGCGCCCGGGTCAGAAGTGACTTTTGCGCCTAAAGTGATAATCATGTGACGCGTGTCCGCAAGACAGCAGGCGTGCCAGGCCATTTCAGACCAACAAAAAGCTGACCACTCAGGTGAGTCGCCCTCATCTTCTTCTTCTTCTTCTTTGTCTGAGCGTTGACTCAGCAGTCCGTGTCAAGAAGTGCGACAATAAGAAAATGAAAGTTGAGAGTCGGCGGCGCGTGCTGCCCCTCTGCGGCCCGCCCAGTGCAGGGGGAAGCCCAGCATGTGAATTTCTCGCTAATTTGGAGCCGGTGTGCCGCAGAATCAAAGCTGACAGGGCGCTGGCAACACAGAAGCTATTATCCCAAGTGAGAGCCGGCGGACGGCTGAAATTGGTTTGAGTGGCAGAGACAAAGGAGGTGGCAGAAATGAGAAAAGGGAAGAGAATGAGCGCAGGTAACGAGAGGCAGGAAAAAAGAACAATTTGTCAGAGACGGGCAGACGCTTACGGGGAAAATGAAAAGAAGGCCTTGGATCCTCGGGGCCTGGCACTTCACTCGTAGCCAACTTTGCCTAATGAGATTTATGTTGATTAATGGTGTCAATTAGAATTAAAACAAGACAGCTTTCTTCTCAGCTTGCTACGCGCAGAGATTTCCAAAGAAAACTGATAGCAAACAGCTGTCATAAAGGTTTTTTCCCCCTTCATAATGCAATTTTAGCAACTTGTCAAATGGACAACAACATTTTCTTCCCATTAGCAGAACGCGTCTTTGTCAATAATGGCGGGGGTCCGTGTCAGCGTCTGCAGATGATTTCATTAGCTGAGTAACTTTACAAACTTGCCTGAGACGATGGAGACGCAATTAAGACGCTCAGCGTTGTCATCGGTCAGCGCGCCACTCAGGGCTTGTGACCCGTTGAGCCGCTTGGACTGGAGGGCAGCCACCCCTGGAAGAGAAAGCAACCCAAAAGTGGACTCCCAGCGGGCACAGAAAGGAAACCGAGGGTAGTGGCCAGAGAGGAGGCGGCAGGACCCGTAAATCATCAGGACTCGGCTGAGGTTAGGAGAGGGCACATGGACGCCCGTGGTGTCCTGTGCCGGTGCCTCCCGCATGGCCTTTCCGATGCACGGATTTCAATTTCTTCGAGATCCCAGTGAAGGCAATGAATCCAAATTGGCTCAGAGCACGGCGCCTGCTGCTATGGCGCCCCCTGTTGTGTGCAAATACGGCTTGACGCTTCCCCCTTCACCCTCTTAAGGAGAGGGCAGCTGAAGGAGACTCCACAGAGGGCAATCTGGGAGAAAAGTGGCCGACCTCTTGAGATTTAAAAGGGCAGCCTCTCCGCAGGCAGAGAAAGTAAAGGCGGCGAAGGAAGAGAAACGTCGAAAAATGCAAGAGAGCAGAGAGATTGTGACGCTCACTTCTGGCCAGGGCTTGGCATGGGGCTTGGCATGCCTTGACAGAAGGAAGACCCACAAGTGGAAGGATGGCAAGACGGCAGGGGCAGTGTGATGGCACTCACTGACTTTGCTCCACATTTCCTCTTTCAGGTGGTTTGTGTTCTGATTAACGCTGTGAGAGTTGAAGGCCATCTCTGAAATGGTGGCGTGGCTGTGGGTGGGCAGTGCGGGTGTGGCCCGCGGTTATTACTAAGCGTCATGCACAGTGGTGTCACCCGTCCATGAAGCTTCATTGTGTCTGTCGACCTTTTACGCAGTGCACATGCTCAGTGATGGTCGCCATTTTTAATTGGATTTAATTCATTTCCACGTGAGTGCCCATCGACTTCTACTGTACTTATGCCACTGTCCAGAAAGTGATGTTGCACTTTATTATTATTATTATTATTATTATTATTATACTAGACAAGAAATTGCATTGAGGACATTATGGATTATCAGACAAAACTCATCATGATGACTAAGTTGAGTTTGACGATGCTTTGAATTACCAGGTTACTGCTGATTTAATTTTACAATGCGGGGAGGTCACCGCCTGAGTGACGGATGGAGTGCCCTGTGCTGCACCGTCCATGTTGGGCTCCTATTGGGCGTCCAGTGGTCCTCGGGCTCCCTGTGATCCCACGCAGAACAAATGGCTGGCTGCGTCTGTGGTGAGGACAGCTGGGGCTGTAAATGGTAACGGCGCCGTCACCTCACCTTCACACGGGATGGAGGAGCAGGCCACAGTCATCCTTACTGTTTCATCCTGTGCTGTGGCCTGTCCATCCATTCCTTGAGTTCCTTTAACCCAGATGAGTGACCTGGCCAGGGTGCCAGTCCATCAGAGGGCACTGCCACTCCCACCGGTGCCCTACAGAGTAAAGTGACGCACGGCACCCACCTGGAATGGTTAAAAATGACGAGATGGCGGATGCCTGCTAAACAGCTGAGGTTTGACGGACAGCCAAGGATGCGGGCTGTTTGGGTTGATGGACAGCGAAAATTGACACGTCACAGGCTGTCAGTTTACTTGCAGTTTTTGACAGGGGGATAGAAATCTGACTGCTTGCCGGCGTGAGACAATAGATAAAGGGCTGAAATTAACAGAAGCCTCTCGCTTGTTCTATTTTTAACAATCTCAGGTATATCATCCAAGGAGCCCAACCGGTCTGAAAAGGAAGGAAGGAAAGAAAGAAAAGGAAAGAAAGAAAGGCAACCCAAACCAAAATGCTACCTCCACACTCCGCAGCACTAATTAATAAATAAGGAAGGCTCCAAACCAACATTGCCAGGCTCGGACCCCTGCAGTGGGCCAAGAAGACCATTCTGATGATCCAATTAGGAGAAAGAGAGGAAAGTGAGGCGGCCAGCAGATTGCCAGCCTTGACCGTCAGTTCCCTAAGTGCCTCTAACGGATTACAAATGTCGGTCATGGCCACGCGTCACGAGTTCGAGCAGCTCCTCGAGGTGGGACGGTCCAACGAGGGGCACAAAGTGGAGCGAGCGCGGTACGAGATCGCATTGACGTGGATTAGAGGACAAGTGCAATTGCCTGAACGCGCTCGACTAATTTGTCTGAAATGAAAGGCATCTCGTGTGAAAGGGGAACGCGTGCTCGATTAAACCGGCGAGCAAATTACCTGGGATCCACACAGGCCATTTAATCACTAGAGCAACGGCGACCTGAGTGGGCTCCATCAGCTGCCGCCGTTCTTCTGCACACCCTCGTCCAAAACGGCGCTTTACAGCAAGGGAATTAATTAGCTTTCCTCAGTCAATATTTATTTCTGTACTTGGCAAAAGTCAGCAGAAAATTAATTGGAACAGATTATTGGGAAGGGGCCTTCAAATAGATGCACGTATGGATATGTCGGTTACATATAATTACGGCACGCGAGATTCCAGCAAAGGTCCGACTGGCATTTCAGCCCACAAAGCAATTGAAGGCCAGCCGGCCGGATGGCCAGCCGGCCGCTCTAATCGGACTCTGATGTCTCGAATGTCTTGTGCTCTCCTCTAGTGAGTCGTCTCAAATTGAACGCACATCCCTGTAAGCTTCGACTGCGCACAGTAATAAATATCTAATCCCATGGTAAACACTACTTCCCATAAATAAAATCAAATTCCAGCCGCAGACACTGAGGCATCTTTCCAGGTGTCAAGCCGGGGGATTAGCCTATGCTATAACACTTTGGCATGGTGATCAAAAATTTATAACCTCAGCCATTTTCTAACTTTTGATTGTAAGTTACAAAAAAACAGAAAAGCCCAGCTCTGCGATAAAACTTGCATTTCACGTTCCATAAAGCAGTGCCACAGCGGGATAAGCGTCCTCCTCCTCCTCCTTACCGCTGCTACCATGTGCGGCCCCTTCGTCGCCTCCAACGAGGGTACAGGGCATCCTGAGACAGCCCGCTGTGGGGCACCAGGCCAGGGTACTGGTGGCACACAAGCTGGCACACGACGTGGAGACTTCACTCCAGAGGGTGAAATCTGAGGGGCTCCAAGACCCCCCTGTAAGCGTCATAATTAAAATTACTTGGCATGGGGCCCAAATCTGTGCTTCTGAGAAAATAAGTTGAAGTTCACAAATTCAGAAGAAGGTCCTCCGTTTACTTCAGTCTGCTCTGTGCCATGTCTGCCAAAAGAAAGAAGGGCAAACTAGAAGTAATGGGAGGAGAAAAGCAGAAAAAGAGTCGAAAGCAATACAGAGTCCTGTCTTTCACCTAAACCAAACCATCATCCATCCATCCATCCATCCATCCATTTTCGGCTGCTTATCTGTACCTGGGTTGCTGGAGAAGCAGACTAAGAAGAGATGCCCAGACGTCTCTTTTTCCCACCATCTCCTTGGGCGATACTGAAGATCTGCAGATGTAATCTGCCCTGAGGTCACCTGCGGGTTGGACTCCCAGTCAGTTGGGAGGGGTCTCAAACACGTGGCCCCTGAGGTAATTATCTGCGGCCAGCGACGACTTACTTGAACTGCCAAAATCTACCCCTACAATCCGTTTTACTTTCCTCACAATCCTGTTTCCAGTCCGACAGTCACAATTAAAATGTCATTCTTCTTACTTACCTCAACATTCGGTGACGTCACTTAAGCATAAACAGTCGACGTAAACGACGTTTGCAAATTACTTTGTAGTGTTCTTGCTGTTAATTGTACGCCTCATTGTTGATTAAAGTCATTCATGTCGTCTGTGTCATCGAAAAAGCGAAAGATTGCTGACGAGAAACGAATATTCCAGTATAAATGGGAAAATGGATATTTTGTCACGGAGGTTGGCATCAGAGCTCAGTGTCTCGTTTGTTTGCAGTTTATCTCGGTGTTTGAGGAGTACAATGTGCGTCGACAGTACAATACACTTCATCGAGAACAGTACAGTGTATTGTCTGGTTTTGCATTGCTCAGAAATGAATGCGGCCCGTCGACTGGCACTTTTTTCTTTGTGCGGCCCATATATTCCACAGAGTTTGAGACCCCTGATCTAGATCTTTGGGTCTCCACCTGAAACACGTGGCCACAGGTGAGGACACGGACATCGATCGAGCAGCACAGCGAGAGCCTCGTCTTTTGGCCCATCTGACGGGTACACCTGCATGGCTGTGGATGCTGCTCTGAACTGCCCGTCGACCTCCTGCTCCCTTCTTCCTTCACTCATGAATGAGACCCCGAGATACTTCAGCTACTCCCCTTGAGTCGCACCTCATCCCCGCCCCGGAGACTGCAGGATACCCTTTGCCAGCTGAGAAACGCCAGGACCTCCGACACGCCCACCACTTCCTACTCGGCTCATAGTCACAGTCTGATGAAGAACGCATGACCTCATCATCTGCAAAAAAGCCAAATGTGATCCTGAGGTCCTTGATCTGGACACACCATCCACTCCCCTGTCCACAAAACCAAACCGAAGTCAGAAAACAGGCCTGTAGCAGTAATAGTGAAGGTTAACAACCATATTGATAATTGACAAAATGATCAGGATCTATCGACCTTTAATCCTGTTGCAGTGACAACCTCAGAAAGTCGTTCCATCCGGAAAAAACAAGAAAAAGACACAAAGCATATGAAAGTATTAGATAATGACGTCTACTCCCAAAATGGATGCCAAAGTTGAGTTCTGTAATCCCAGAAACGTTCATCCAGATACGTAATGTAATAGCGAGAGCTCCAAGAGCCAAGTAATTAATTTAAAATGAACTTCAGTCATGACTCTCAAATGGCCCTCCGTCCTCCTGACTAACTACAGCTGCAGTGCCCCTCCGTGGCACAGGAGGGCGCCATATCAAATCACCACACCATTTCCACCAGTGCCGCTTCATTTAGCACAACCCTGCACTGAAACTGCGATAAACACTGAGAGCCTCACAGCACACAAGTCCCAAAATATCTCAGAATGCCACTAGAGAGGAAAACTGTCAAGCCTGGCTAGTGACAAGGGCAAACTCAAAATCCTTATGAATAAACAGACGTATTCTTTAAAATGTAACAAAATAGACCTCCGTGGAGCACAAAAGGCAAAAAGGACACAAATCACAAGAATAATCACAAGGCCAAGAAACTCCACAACTGAAAGGGCATTCGAATAAAATGCAAGGCACTGTAGGAGGCCCCTACCCTTATAGGCCCCCCAGCAGGACTCTTGGGGGACCACCCAACAAATACAATGAGCAAAGCTCAGGCATCGGGAATGAAGCAAATAACTAACAAAAGTGACAATAACAAAGACTCAAAAATGAGCGACGCAGACATAAAACAAGAATCTGAAACATAAGAAAACCGAAGAAAGGGAATACCAGTCAGCCGTTCATATAGCAGAGGGCATGCTGCTGGCTGTCAGGGAAAGGGGCGAGCACAGCTGCACAAGAACATCAGTGCTCAGTCGGTAAAGCGGACACGGGCAGCGGATTTCAGTCATTAAAGGTGACAAGGACCAGCAACGAGATCAGCAAGTGCGGCTGTCAAGAGAGAAAGAGGAGCAAACAAAGTTCACAGAATTAAAGGACAAGAAGATCAAGAAGAACAAATAAACAAAAGAAAACTGGAATCATTAACAGAAAAAACAAACAATTTACAAAAATGAACAAAAGAACTCAAGAGCCAGCAAGCCATGGCACCCATTAAGCACCAAAGCCACATTTGAAATGGTGTCAACCGTATGATGTCATGAGCCATAACCTCCAGGTGGCATGTGGTGGCCATAAACAATAACCATAAAATGGAGACGTCCATCATCTGAAACAAAATGGCAGAATGATAACGTTATTCCACAATAATGGAACTGGCACAAAATATGTGCGGGTCTGGATTTAGGCCATTCTGAAACCTGAGAAGCGCCATGTGCTGCTTTCCAGTTGCCCTGGCTGACCTCTCCTTTGGTCCCCGTCCTCCTTTGTCTGCACTTACCTGTGGCTTTGCTTTGTTTTGTATTGCTCTTCTTCTTCTTCATCCTCTCTTGTCCTTTCCCATGAGTCAGCATCACTGCCACAAATTGCACGGTGTTCCTCAGGTGTACAGCAGGTGACAGCCCTGCAAACCCTAAAGTGGCATCAGCTTGACCAGCGTACCTCCATTATCCCAAGCAGGTGCCCATGGATGATGCGCTGGAATCCACCACACTGACCTCAGTGGCCCAAGGGGCGCCCCACGGCACTCATTGCTTCTCTGATTTGCTGTCAAGGCCTGATTGAATAATGACTGCGCCCCCCACTGGAGAGGATGTCACTCCAGATGGCTTCTGGGTGATTTACAGTCTTCATTTGCGTGAGAGCAGCAGGGGTGTGGCCATCTGTTTTGGATCAAAAGTGAACTTGACAGAAGTTCTTAGTGGGGAGGCCATTTCCTCTCAGTGCATCATGGGGGCATTTTAACATCTCAAGGATTTTCTTGATAAGAGCTGAAGGAGCCCCGGCCTGTGCGGTGAATCCTGGGCCTGGCCTGGCCAGTAGCACACGTGCGACTGAGACGTTAGGTTTGAAACTTTCTTGTCCATCTTCCTCCATACTTTCTTCTTCGGTGTGGAGCAGCACCCTCAGATGTGTTGGTGGGTGCCAGTCAGACCAGTACCTAGGTTGCATCGCCAGGCTGGTCACTTCCTCTGTGGTGCTGGCATGTTCTCGGCACGTCCAGATGGATCTTCTCCAGTTCCCTGTTTTCCTTCTAATCCCCAAAAAGCTTAAGTTAATTGGGGGCTCTGAAATGGCCTGCTTTTTGCGAGTGTCTATGGAGGTTCAGTGCATTGGAATGGCGTCCCGTCCAGAGTTGGTTCCTGCTGGTGGGAGTGGATGAATGGATTTCTTATTATGAGACTGGAAACATCCAGTCACCCAACCTACGTGATCCGATTCATGGATGTACAGAGTCCAAGTAAAATGACTGGAAACGGACATGGGATCAAACGATGCCGACTGAATCCTGGCCGTAATAAAAGTGCGGGGCCGTCGGAGTGATGCAGCCATCTGACTTTAACCAAAGAGGATACAGGAAACAGCGAAGACCAGTGAGGCTCAGAGACACGGGTTCAAGCCCAAGTCCTGCAGAAGTCATCAGATGGACAGGACATGCTAGGACCTCTGAAGAAACTCCAAGGAGATCCCCACTGTGTCGCTAATGTGCAGGGAGACTTGGGAAAAGGAGACGAGGAGAGGCCATTAGAGCTTTGACTTGTAAACATTTGTCATTCTCCTAAATTGGCCACTCTGCTCTGCAGATGATGATGCTCATGAAAAATGAAAATGGATTCGAATGAAGAATGAACTTTAGGCCGCTGCTATTTCTTATAGCATTCCTAATTTTTATTTCACTCAGATGCCATTTTTGGAAGCAAATGGAAGCTGCATTAACCCAACACAGACAAATGACCTCAATGTCAGGGCCATATAAAGAGGGTAAAGACGAGAGCGGGCATGGAATGAGGTGCCATCAGGCCAGGCGAGGTCAAAGGTATGAGAAGCTGGAGGAGAAAGTCATTTGGGACAAGGACCAAGGACCATCTGGGCAGGGGTGGGGGCACAGGGCTGAATGAGTCACGATGACTTTGGACCATCTGCTGGCCACAAGTACTTATGGGGATACCACGGGGTATCCAGCAGGGTCTCTAGCTCCCTCACATCTCGTTCTTCATAGAGCACTAAAAGGCCCTTCCTCACTACAAGTCTACAAACCACAATCAAGAAGAGAACTTCACTCTTGATGTCGATCGCTTACAGTCACCTGCAAGACGCCCGTTTGGACGATTCCTGCTAATTAAGAGTTCACAGGGGACGGCGTCAGCACCGAGTGGGCCAAGTGCAGTGACAAAGAGCACGAAGAGCAGTGACGTGGCCATCTTGTGCCCTTCAAGGCTCTTCCTTCACATCTCGGTGGACCTCCTTTGATCTCAGACGTACACGGCACAGGCCGAGGCTTTGAGGGTCTTTAACCAATCAGACAGAAGCAGACAAGTTCCACTCAGTAAGGCCCCAGTGCACACACACAAACACAAAGATCAACACATCCCTGTTTGTAACGCTGACCTTTGCAAACTTCAGGACATCGACTGTCACAAACAAGTGGCCACAGGCTCCAGCAGCAGCCCAAACACTGGGCCACCCACCGGCACGGTTACATACTGACAAAAATAGTCAGTGGCCCACAGACAAAGGACACGAGGCAGACCCAGGACAGCCTAGCAGGGTGTCCACTTCATAAATGACCAAAAAGGTGCATGTGGCCCGGAGCGCCATAAGCCAATGAGAAGCCATAGTGGAGTCCCATAATTTAAAACGCGTCAGGTTTACGAATGCCGCATGTTCTCCTCTGCTGATCGTCTATCTGAAGTGCCCACAGCCTGGAGAATCCTGCTAATTTACAAGCCAAAGAAAAATGACTCAGAACTGTTGGATGTGGCATTTGAGTGACAAGGACCTCAGAACACGAAGGACCTGAATCTCCAAATCACAAGACGTACAGAGAATGAGGCTGCAAGAAAACAAAGAAGAACTCAAACTCGAACCCCAGACTCAAGATGGTGCCATGAGCAGCCTGCCCGTCTCCTCTCCAAGATGGAGGCCAATAGAAGACGTCCAGTCAGGCCTGGCTTTTGGTTCGGGTGTCTTTCTACGAGACATGGCTGAGTCTAGTGACACGTTTAGCTTCTCAGAGCCGCTGGAGATGGAAGGTGACTCACTGGACATTGAAACGGGCACAAAACCCTAAATGAGTGCCACCACCCAGGCAATGATGGCAGTGTCTCCAGGTGAAATGCCACTCATGTGACTGAATGAGGAGCCTTAGACGCTGCAGATGACACAATTCTGAGCTGCGGTCCGGGGGCCGGCTTGTCGTTATTAATTGTTTCTTCATATCCCCTCTCTGTCCTGAGTCATTGTGATCTGCTAATCTGAAAGCATCCCAAGGGGACCCCCAGCGGGGTCCCATACAGGACAAGTTCCAGACATAGCACAGGCAGCATTCCACGTCCTGGTGTGGTCCACTCTCGAGTCTCATGGTGATGCTTGATGTGTTGAGTGCCCATCCAAGAGTTTGACTCAACGGTTTAAGTGTGACAACGCCCCCACTGCTATGGCTGTAATATAGCGCCTTTCACATCTCCCCAATTACCGACCCAGACCTGCTCGATAAAGTCTAATTGACTGTTAGGTGGCACGCCATGATGATGACACATTCGTTCAGTCAGTTTGGGCTCTGGTTGTCTACTGATGTCTGAGACCCCCACAGTAAACTCCTTCAATCGCTATAGTGCCTTTCTCTTTCTGCAGGGCAGCTCGGTGGCGCAGTGATGGCAGGACTCCAATGCTGCTGCTCATTCTCCTTTTCCCACCGATGCCCAAAGACGGGCACATCAGCTACTAACCTGTGCCCCCTATTGCCTGAGCTGCCTTCATAATGAGCTCTTATGCCCCCTGCACCCTTCCCGTATTCCTTCCAGGAAAAGCGCGACGTCTTTTATCAGAAGAGAGCTTTGTTTGGGTTTTCACTGCTGCCAAAATGTAGTTTCAAGATGGCAAAGGGACGACCTTTCTAATTTGATCCGTTGGCAGCTCTCACTCTATCACTTAATGAACTGTCAGCAGCCAAAGCAATAAAGCCTCCTCGGAATCTCTCAGCCACTAAAATGAAAACCTTAATTAATTAGCAGGCTTATTCCTTTAAACCTTCTTTTATTCTGACAGCGGGCGGTGAATTAAGGGGCGAGCGGTGAAGCGATGTGATGAGCCCCGTGGCCCGAGGGTGAGGTCAGTGCAGGTCATTTGGCACCTCACGATGGCAGTGGGTTGGCCAGGTCCGGCTGCCCACCACACGACTTGCTCCCTTGTTCCTTCTGTCTGCAGTTCTTTGTATGAAGCTGCATTAAGCGGGTCATTTTGTGGTTTGGCGCTGCAGCATACAGGTGGATATCCTCAGGCGTGGCATAATTCAAACGCATTTAGTGTCCTTCAGTGGGTACCAGCTCAGAGTGGCAGTGGCACCTGACATAAAAGAGCATCTCGTTACAACAATAAAATGGCGCTGCTGCTTAGGATTTACTTTCTGTCTAAGGCAGAGGACTGGCACACAACACAACACCCTGACCCTCCTGTTCCCTATGGTGCCCTGCTCGAGTTTTCATGGACAGTAGTGGTCACCCACGTTCGTCATGCAGTCTGTCAGAGCATGAAACGACTGCACATGCAGGTAGTGGGAGTGTCAAGGTGGGCAGCTGCTGCCATTGCATACAGGTGGGCCCTGTGGGCACAGAGCTCTCCAGATTTCAGGGCATTCGCATCTTCAGGATATTTGCTCTTTCAGCCTTCTTGAGCCCACTGACCGAGGCCAGCAGATGGGCAGCAGCAGCATTGACTTAAGAGAACATTTTTGAATGATTTCTAAAGCAGTCGAAAGCTCAGAAATACAAAGAACACAGCGAAAGCTGGCAGCCCAGAGAGTCTGGGGGTCCATAACATTGGGTGAAGGGTTAAAAATCGATGCGGCAAAGGCAGGGGGTCGTTTGTTAACATGGCAGCTAAGTCAAGGCACGATTGGCACCCTCGCCCTCCATTCACTCCTCAGCAGTGCCAGCACATTCAGCGCAGGGCACAACATCCTCACCCTGAGCAGATCCCACATTTGACGAATAATTTGAGTTTGCTAACCGAAGACAAACATAAAACAGCAGTGGCCGGAGACCCCCGAGCTAAAGGACCTATTTTAAATATTTTTTCCGAGCCCAATTAAAAGCTGGTATCTGTTTACATCCGAAATGCCAGGCACTCTGACCCGCATCTGCTGGCATATCTGAACCTTTGATTTTAGCCAGACACCTGACTCCTGGGAACAAGAGCGACTTCTGGTGCGTTATCAGGGAACAAAACGGCTTTTAATGTAAACTGCCGAGCGAAGCGTGATGTGTAAGCAGAGAGCGTGACGTGCGTACGGGCGTATTATGTACGTCGGCCGGGTGCCCCTCGCGCCCGGGCGCACACAGGCAGGCTGATATGGACGCCACTGTAGTGGGATGTTAAATCAGATCAGCAAACACTGCTACACTTGTTATGTACCGCAGTTATCTTTAATAAACCATTTAGGAAAAACTTCCTTCATATCAGAAGAAAAGCCACGTCGTGGTCCTCGCTATCAGCCGATCTCCCTTTTCTGGAAGGTCTGATAACGCAAAGGTCGCCCTTAAAGCCGCTAGAGCTAACAGAATTAAAAGCCTTGGGCTGCTGAAATGACAACAAAAGCTCAACGGCGAACTCGTGAATGGCCCTCAGTCCCCCTTTGTTCGCACTGCGTCGCCACATGAATCAAGTGCTTGACCAACAATTCGTCACATTCTTCTGATATCAGCGTGAAATGGACGGCGACACGAGAAGAGTGCGACAATCTTGGCGCGGCTGCTTGATGAATGTTCGCTGTGCTCTGCCGCTTCTGGACAGTAGCGATGTCCACGGAGGTCTCGTCTGACCACACAGGTGGGCTGCTAATGGACGAGATGAAAATGAAATGGCAGCGGCGGTGTACCTCGGGCTGGCCAACCAATAACATGGACGTCAGCCCACATTGGCTCAAAGCCGCCCCTTGACCGCCGCTCGCTCCTACGGCCCACCGTTACCCGCCGCTCCGCCAAGGCCCGGTAAGTTGGCTCGCACGGCTACCTGATGCTCCACATCAATTAGGGGGTCTCTCTCAAACAAATCCCTTCCTGTGGCTGACACCTTATTAGGACGACCTAAAACGGCGCGCTAAGTAAGAGGCCATTAATATTACATATCAGACGCCATTGCCGGGCCGCAAACAAATTCCTGCTGCATTCCAATTAATGCGCCTCTAAAATAAATAAATAAAATCT
The DNA here is from genome assembly GCF_900747795.2 of Erpetoichthys calabaricus. Taxonomy (NCBI): domain Eukaryota; kingdom Metazoa; phylum Chordata; class Cladistia; order Polypteriformes; family Polypteridae; genus Erpetoichthys; species Erpetoichthys calabaricus. The sequence goes on along the minus strand of NC_041408.2, from coordinate 393,229 downwards.
CCCCTAACGACTTCCAGGTTGCTAATTTCACAGGCTAATAATAAAAAAGGGCATTGCTATGCAAGAACGGCCCCCTTTTATCGCGCCGGCATGGCACACCAGAGAGCCCCTGCCATTGTTCACATGAAAGACAATTAGACCCAGGAACATCAAACCTAAAAATGACAATCTGCTAACCAGCCCTGGGTATTGCCGCATTCTTTCTCTCCATTTTCTGGACTGATAGACAACAATTCTCCAAAGACCCTTTTTTTTCCGGAAAGAAAAGAGAAGAGGGCTGAGAAATGCCCCGACTCGCTGATTTATGCGTCTCTTTTCAGAATTTATTAACCTGGCTCGTGCCAACTGCGGCTCCGCCACTTTTACTGCCTCGAGCTTGGAATTCACCACGCGTCGGAGGGCATGCACTAATCATGGAGATCACATATTGTCCTATTAAAAATAAAACAACAACCGCCCGGGCTGGGGGCTTCCATGTTGCAAGGAGCTTTACTGGGACGATCCCCCAGTGATCCCACCGCGGCCTCATGTATTTATTCTTCAACTAAACGACAGTTTATGTCAAAATGTGTCCGCGACAGCTTCTCTGGGTTTTCACACAAATAATTCATTTGTTCAGGCAGGAAGGAAATATCTGCAAAAGACATCGTCGGGGTCCGCGCCTCATTTTCTGCATTGAGATGAACTTCAAAGCCACAAAAGAGTTTAAAGGCCATTCTGGGGATTAACAACAGCACAGTCACCAACTTTGACCACCAGGGGACCCCAAATATGGAGGTCCCTGTGGCATATCCAGCCTATAAGGGGCCTCAGGATGGTGCTACGTCCAAAGGAAGGGACTTCTGCCCCCTTTGTGGCACCTGCCAGGGGTCACACAAGTCAGTTCCTCATATAAGAATGAGCTTTATCAGGACGGTGTTGAGTGGAATAAGGCGCTACAGACACAGTAAATGTTCTGGGACGGCAGGCCACCGCCATGATTTGATTTCAATTCCTGAGAGACCCCCTTGATCTGCCAGTGACCATGCTGTGGAAATGCAGAAATAACGATAAAGCACTGCGAGATGGTGCACATGGTAGAAAGATGCTATTTACGGGCAGCATGCCCCCCAGTACTGTAAGGTCCTCACAAATGTCTCCACTTAAATGATTTGGGTTCCTGTGCTGGCAAGTTCTCCAAAGATGGTCACGTGAGTGACTGTGGCTCTCAAAGGATTGGCACTCCACGTAGAACTGGTATTGAAGACCCCCTTGAGGAGTAAAGAGGGTCAGAAGATGGACAGCATGGCAGACCTGTCCGGTCTCCTTCTGCTTTACATGGACACCTCTCGGAAGTTCAGGGGAGTCTTCTCAAGTCCTCTTCATCCCCAGTATGACCTGCTCATACACACCTGACCTCATGAGACGTCATGTAAGCGAGTCGCTCTGTAAGGCACCTTGGATGAGATGACCGATTTTCAACTAGTTTCCTGACCACCTTCGGGAACCCAACTTCCTGGACTTTGCTTGTTTTTTCCTTCTCTCTGGATTCCCCACCCTGATTAATATTAAGACCCTAAACTGCTGACGTGCCCAGAGATGGGCTGGACTGGCATCCAGGCTGGGGGTTGCCACCTGATCTATGATTCTGTAATTGATACAGCTGGCCATTCTGGATTTCAGTTTGAAATTAGACAAAAAAGACAACTTGGTGATGCCATAGTTAGCAGGGTCTCCATCCATGCTGGGGACCTGGGCTCAGATTCCAACTTCAGGGGCGCTCCTCCAGTGCCCATGAGAGTTCTCTTACTTTTCTTTCTCATGTCCCATTCAGCTCATTGGTGATTCCAAGGAGGCCTGGCATGAGTGACAGTGTGATGGTCCTTCACGGTCCTTTCCTGCCTCGTATGTGATGCTGTCAGGGTAAACCTTAGCCAGCCTCGACCTTCATAACATGGATGGATGAGTGGATGAATGACGGTGGTGGGCACAAAGTGGGAGGAAGACGAGAATTGAATGAAGATAATGTACAATGAAGAGCGACGCAAATCCAAGGGCTGAATGTCGAGCTCATTTCTTTTTAGATGTAACGGGAACAAACAAGAAAGCCAAATCTTCTGGCGGGCCGAGGTGCACCTGAATTCTTCGAAGCGGACGTGTTTTGTCTTCCTGATACGGGACAATGATGACAATCTGAGAGAATAAAAAAACACCTCACCAAAATGGCGTGAAGGCTGCCCGTTTCCTGCCCGTTTCCTTTGATTCATTACTGTTTAGCTGAATTGCAGTAAATTTCTCTTCTATGAATACCAAATGAAGTTGTGGGAATCATCGAGCCGGAACGAGCCGTAAGCGCGCTGCTAAACGGACACCGTCCATCCATACAGAAGAGGGGTTGAGGAGGAGGAGGAGGAGGAGGAGGACTGCGCGTCACATTCTGTGCCATTAGCTGACACCAAGTAGCGCGGCTCAATCAAAGAACTGAACACAGGATGTAAATGAGGGCCTCCGTTGAAACTCTGAGCTTGTCAGAACCACAAATTCAAACCATGCGACTGACAGAAGATGTGACGAGATGTGAAGAACCCACTAAACAAGAAGGTCGCTTCCTTCGTAAGTCTTCTCGGAGTGACGTCGTCCACACGGGGAGGCTTGTGCCTCCCAAACCCACCGGACGACACCTTAGTCGGCCTTTTATCACTGCTACTGTGAAGGTGTCAGCCAAGAGGCCACAGCAAAGGTGCAAAGTCCTTCAAGGTCCCCGGGCGCTAAAGGCGCTCGCTCGGACACTCGGCAGCGTTGCATGGATTCATATCCACATTTCTGAATTAACTCTTCCCTCCGAAACCCAACCAGGGTTTGATTGAGAGAAATGGAGGGCTAGAAATAGCGGCAATCGATAGATTTGACCGAGAAAGTGTTTGCATTCTCCTGGGTAGAGATCATCGTGCACCTAAGTGGTCGTGAGATCCGATCCTCGGCCACGGTGAATGGAGTAGAAATTGGATGCCAGCGGAGGGAGATGCAAGCGCTAATGTGGTGAGGTAATGTGGTGAAGAATAGAAACGGGCAAAGAATGCAGCCGCACTCTGGAGGAGCTTAAAATAAAGGCTGTTTCCATTTCAGCGCGCCGGGCGGCATGCTCAGCCATTCAAAACCCGGGGGGGGGGGGGGGGGGGGGCGGGGGGGGGGGGGGGCAGCACGCTGGCGTAAAGTTCCAGGGTGGGGCACAAAGGGACTGAGAAGGAATTCGAATCCCAAACTCGGTGCAGTCGCTCCATTTCAGTCTCGACAAAATCAAAAGTCTGGCCCACACATTTTAGACACTTCCTGACGTCAATCAGAGCCACCGACGTATGTCCTGTCACCTTGGTGTTAAAAGTGGGGTTCTTACCTGAGCGTGCTAATCGCCCCTCTAAATATGAGCAACAGCAGAAGTAAGACGATGGCGATGACGACATAGGATCGGCCAAATCATTACAGGCGGACCTGGACAGAACACGGGCTTGGAAAGTCAAACTGTGAGATTTGAACACACGATGGGAGGTCAGAAACTCAAACGTTCACCTGATGAGGAGAGGAAGACCACAGTGGACTCGTGACTGCCCACATCCACACAGCAAAACTAATGGGATGTCAGGTTCTACAGGGAGGTCTAGTGAGTCCCCGCCTGCAGTGCCCTGTGAAGTTTGGCCTGAGATAACAGCACCAGAGAACGTCCAGAGAAGGAAGGATAGAGTGCAAAATAGACCACAAACAAGTTAGACCGAAAACGTTACATCCCAGAGTAAACCTTGGCCTTCAGGCCTTCCCCCAAAATCGACCTGCACCTAAACACCCGACCTGGACACGGGCCACCCAAACACACACTCCGTGATGCCAGGTCCCTTTCACACTCTCGCCTTCTCGCGTAATGCCAGCCCATGTGCCTACTTCAAGAACGGCCATTGCAAATGTATCTGTCTCATCACACTTCACTGCTGAGTAGATGCCAATAAACCAGCACCATGGTGGGCTCCTCCAACACCTGTGCCACCTGCTTCACTGCTCTAGCTGTTTGGTAATATTCTGGACAACCACAAGGGGGAGCAAGAAGGACAAATGCAATTGAAGGACCTGCTTAAAAATGTCCTGCTGATGAGACAGCAAGAGCAAGAAATGTTCACTCAGGACCCGGCATCTTGGGGACAGCGGTGGCCCTGCAAGTTAAAAGGCACTGAAGGGTCTTAAAAGTCTCATTTTAAGGAAATTCAGGTGAAAGAAAAAGAGCCAAGTTGCTTACATGGGCTTTTTCTCCAAATCCTTCTGTTTTTACTTTCTCGTTTACGGAAAGAATTGGAATCGTCCAAAAATTTGATGTCGAGATTTTGATGAATCTCGATGTTTCAGACCACCCATATTTTTGGAATTCTGTGAGTGTGTGTGTGTGTCTGCGTGCATGCGTGTGCGTGTGTGTGCGTGTGTCTGTGTGTGTGTGTGTCTGTGTGAGTAAACACTTTAACTTGAGTACGCTTTCACTTGGGTCAACCCTAATTTGGCCTACAAGTATTGGGTACAAAACGACGATTTCTATCAACTTTTGAACTCTTTCTGCTAACCAGGCGTTGTACTTCACCTTTCATTCTTGCAGCTGCAGAGTCCGATTTATTCAGCTTTACTATTCTAATAATTGTTCAATATTTTATGAATTTGATTTGATTTGTTGTTGCTGGTTCTTTAATGTTCATAATATAAAAATATCATCATTGTCTTGCAGTTTACTCCTCAAATATCCATCCCCGTATCTGAGTACAATACAATACAGTTTATTTTTGTATAGCCCAAAATCACACAGAAGTGCTGCAATGGGCTTTATCAGGCCCTGCCTCTTGACGGCACCCCAGCCTCAACTCTCTAAGAAGACAAGGAAAAACTCCCAAAAAAAACCTAGTAGGGAAAAAATGGAAGAAACCTCAGGCAAGGCAGTTCAAAGAGAGACCCCTTTCCAGGTAAGTTGGGCGTGCAGTGGGTGTCAAAAAGAAGGGGGTCAATACAATACAATACACAGAACAAATCCTCAATAAAAAATTAAAAAATAAAAATTTTTTAGATTTACAGAGCAGAATTTAACAGTAGATGATATCACATAATAAGATTTGGATAATTTTAGACTCCAGGAGACCTCATCCATGAAGCTGCCTCCCCCATTTGGCCATTCTACAGCTGAAACAGTGCTGGGCCAGCCCATCTGATGAAAGGACCCCTCTTTCTCACGATTCCTGCGATCCTTCATCAGGGATGACTTTACCTTAGGCAGGCAGAACAACTTGGCAGGTGGGCCGTGGCACCAAGTGCCACATTTGAGTACAGAGAAGAGAAAGAGAATAGGTGAGGGTTAGTATCCAATTCTAACGATCATGTTACTTATGTTTAAGTGCTAATGACTAACAACAGAGATGCAGTCTGTACAGTTAATCAGCAGCTCTAGTCAGGGTGAGCTAAACTGAAGTAGTGAGTCTTCAGCCGGGATTTAAAAGCTGAGACTGAAGGGGCATCTCTTATAGTAGCAGGCAGACCACTCTACAGTTTAGGGGGTCCTGTAACTAAAAGCTCGACCTCCCACTGTTATTTTATTAATCCTTGGAACCATAAGCAGACCAACATCTTGAGATTTTAATGTGCGCTCAGGTTTGTAAGTCATGATAAGTTCAGACAAGTAAGCCGGACCTCGGCCATTTAATGCTTTATATGTTAAACAAAGGATTTTGAAATCTGCCCTAAACTTAACCGGGAGCCAGTGTAAGGATTTAAGAACTGGAGTTATGTGTTTGTATTTTCTTGTTCTTGTAATAATTCTTACAGCCGCATTTTGTATTAACTGGAGGCTGTATAAAGAACAGTTTGAACATCCAGTGAACACCGCATTGCAGTAGTCAATCCTACTAGAGATAAATGCAGGAATTAATTTCTCAGAATCCTCTTTATTTAGAAAGCACCTTCATTTTTTAAGATGGAAGAAGCATGTTTAGGACAACTTTGTAATATGCGCTTTAAATGACATGCTAGAGTCAAAGATAACTCCTAGATTGCGGGCTGATTCAGTAAAATTAATGGGGATTCCAACTGAGTTAAATGATGACAAAATATTGTTGTGATCAGCGTCATTCCCTCCAGCAATTAACATCTCTGTTTTATCTGTATTTAAAGACAAGTAGTTCTCATTCATCCACTCCTTTAATTCACTAACACAACTAATTAAAGACAGCATTGGAGAAACTTCATTTGATTTAAATGAAAGGTATAACTGGGTGTCATCTGCATACGAGTGAAAATGAACATGATGTTTCCTAATGAGAGATCCCATTGGAAGCATGTACAGTGAAAACAGTGAAGGTCCCAGTACTGAGCCCTGCGGGACACCATATTGAACTTCTGTGTATAATGATGGAGTGCTGTCAGCACATTTCTGTACATATTGGAATCGATTTAATAAATAAGAACTAAACCAAGCGAGCACGGGGCCTGTAAGCCCAACATCATTTTCTAGCCTGTGTAGTAAAACAGAATGGTCGATGGTGTCAAACGCTGCACTTAAGTCCAACAACATCATTACAGTGGATGAGAACGTTGAGAGAAGAGACCACTCCTGGCTTTTTTACAAATAAAGGGAGGATGCGAGTCCACTAGAGGGCCAGTTGGCATTTCGGAAACACCGAATGCCCCATTTTCATTGAATGAGCGGCTCAGCAGTCGTCAGGTTTGTGGTGAGTCGGGACCCGTCCCGGCAGCGGCGTCCGCTCACTCCATTATACCAGCTGGTTCAGGGCCGCCATTCAAACTTCACTGCATGCCTTCTAGGAGGGGCCGGCAGACACGGGGAGAATGGGCAGCAGCGCCCCCTGGTGTGTGTGTGTGTGTGTGAATTTAAACTTACACCCTCTGATTCTGCCACTACTCAATCCTCCGTTTACACCCCTGGGTCAGGGAAAGCCACAAAATGCGTCATCGGGGGACATTTGCAGAAGTAGCTTTAGGTCTGTCACCTGGCGCGCTATTTTCATCGAGCACTGAATGGCACACAAAGTGCCAGCCAAGCGATGGGCCGAGGTCTGCCGGCTCTGTCTCTCTGGCTGGCCTTCCGCCTCCAGGCTCCTCTCAGCCGCCCCACATAAATGTATTTTTGTTTCAGGAAGAGATCCGATGCCCTAAATGGCAGCCTGTTACGGGGCAAATGAAAACGTAAGGTAAATAAGAGCAATCAGAGATAATTTGGTTCTCTCGGCGCTTCTCACTTTGCCGGCGTATTTCAAGTTATCTCAGGGGTCCTATCCTCTTTAACAAGCCGGAATGGATTTCATGGAATATTACTTAAGCCGCCGCTCTTTGTGCATAGCACAGGTTAAAATGCTACCTGGAGGGTTCAAAAAAATTACATTTACTGGAGACGAGACATTATGAAATGTTGAGAAGAATTCCCTGAATTACTTAAACCAAATCTCCCAAACTGTCGGCCAATTTGAATCAAATGAAAGCCAGCGCTGCACATTATTGCACACGCGTGTCAATTAAACATGCAGACGAGGGATTCTCGGGGGAGCGGCGTCTTATTCGAAAAAAGGAAGGACGGAAACGCGACTTTGTGAAATCAGAGGGTCAGCTCCATTCTCCGAGGCTGCGCCCACTCGGGCCCGTGGCTGGCTGGCTAGCTGGCTCGTTACTTCATTTGGTGATTTATAAGCAGAAAGCATCTTTTTTTAACCCCCGATTCTTCTTCTTCCCCTCTTATCTCTCTCCCCTGCTGGGAATGGCGAGATTAACAAAGTAAACTTGGCTTTACTTATCACATTGTGCTCAGGAAGCTCTATTAGGAATAGAAGATGAAATAATTCGAATGCTAATGCTGAACTTTGAGGCCTAAACATGGCAGCGATTTAACAAGCCCCCCGCTGACGTACAGGATGTACGAATTTCTGAAACGCAAATGAAGGCCCGGCGACTCTATCACCGACTCCAGGATTCCATCACATCATCGCCCTAAACAATAATCCACGGCGGTGGGGGGGAAGGCGACAAATACCGTAAGAAGGTATTAAACGGCAAATCCCGGCGGCGGCTGGCGCTGCGCAGCTCTTTAACCCCGGCAGCTGCATCAAAAGCAAATGCCCTGCGATCCATTAGCGGCCACGTCTGGGCTTCTTCTGCACCGAGAGATGAGCCGGCACGCGGCCCACGGAGCGCTGATCCCCTCGCTCGGCTCACACTCGATAACGTCTTGCCGATGGTGCACTTTTGACTTTTCCTGAGCTGCCAATATCACCGCTGCACGCTGAAGCCACAAAGGGAGCAGAAGACAAAAGAGAAAGTCCTGAGAAAGCCAGCTGGCGGCACCAGGATGTCGGGTTCAACTCCTACCTCTGACCTACCTGCCACCCTTGGGAGTCGCGTTGCCTGCTTGGGCCGCCATTTAAACAGTAAAAATAAATGGAACCAAGTGCCCTGCATGTCTTGGTGAAAGGCGCTATATACAGTCACATGGTCACGTCACTGGAACCCCTCCTCTGAATCAGCAGGGGGCCCGCTGCTCCCGTCGTGCTACATTTCTGTGCTTGAGAAACCCTTTACAATTAAAAGGCACTAAATAACGTCGAACGACACTGCCAGTTCACAGTCCACCGAGCTGGGCATCTCGTCTTAACTGAAGCTTTACCAGTTAAAAACTGGCATGGACTACTGAAAGGCGCTATATACACCTGCCTTGTCGCCGTCATCAGAGTGCGCCACTTCATCTCCTTGTGCTCCAGTTATGCTGTAACTGGCTTGGGATGACAGCCATAACTGAAAGGCGCTATATACTGTCAAGTTATACAGCTATGTTCGTTCAACCCCATAAGCTGTGCCCTCAAGTCACCTGAAGCTCCAACGGCCCTGGGGCTCTGTATCTGCAAAACGCTTGGCATTCACCACTGAAAGGCACTATCTAAAGCCATAAGGTTACCAATGGTGCCACCTGTGCCACTTCTTACACACTTGGCAGCAGTGTTCACTAATGAGGCACAGGCCCCCATCTCTGAATCACGCGTCGTCACTTGACCTGTTTGTGCTGCAATTGTTCAAATAATCATAATAATCATAATAATGGGACCAAAGTGTACAATTTGTAAACAAACCTCAAGGTGGCGCTGCCCCCCTCGTCCCATGGCCACCATGCCAGCCTTCACCCGATGTCCACTTCACCTGTCCGTGGCTCAGTCTGTAAGGAGATCGCGAGTGCGGAGACACCTGCAGCCTTCTTTATGAGGAACCTTAGAAGAGAACTTCAAAAGGGCTTCAAGAAAATGGAGAGTGACAGCGCCTTCATTGGTATTCGGCGTGACGTTACACATCTAAACTGCAGTCTTAAGAGTTTTTGAACCGTTTGTCAGGGGAGGCTGATTGTTCTTTTCTTTCAGATCTCAGTTTTAAGACGTGTTCCTCATTTCACTTTCCAGTCCCCGTGCACGCTGCCGGTCCGCTTTGATGGAGCAGTTGCGGCACATAAATGTGAAGCCGAGGATGGCGTCGGTGAGGCCGTGGCTAGCGGGTGTCTTCAAACCTTGATGCCCTGGGGGGGGGGGTGGCACGACGGAGACCCAGGTTCAATTGACAGGACCACTGTATTCATTTGTGACCGGGTGCCCACCTGCGGAGGCCCAAATCTCTTCACACCCTACACTGAACTGGTTAGGGAGTAACGAGGGCAGCCACAGCCTCAAAGCTCTTAGGACTCGTGTTCTGAGCCCACGGCCACTAAGTGGAGATCTCCCACTGGTGTCCCCCCATCAGACTAGCACCACAGTGAGGCCGTACCCAGTGCCACCAGGGCCACTGTAAAGAATCCCAATGGCGATATGGGAGATTGGGACTGAGCTGTTAAGGATATTGGGCAGCGTAGAAGCAGTCCATGTCGACCAAAAGGACAGTGGAGGGACCTTCATGTGAGGCGTCAGAAGAAGAAGGCAAAGCCGAGGGATGGCACTCGAAGTGCCAAGGCAGCCCAGCTGTCCACACTCAGTCCACACGACTGTCCAGTGCATTCCATGCCACCTGCTGCCTTCTTCTTCATGTCTTTCTTGTGGGCCTTTGGCCATATTGCCTATAATGTCCTTGTTGTTCATGCCGCTCATTTTTCATCCCATTTCCGCAATACAAGAGAACCTTACGAGCCCCGATCTGCGTGCACAGTGAGATTTAACAAGACTCCCTTTATTGGACAGAGTGCCCTCCAGAGGCAGACCTCTAATGGCTGTCCACAGGGCCTCCACCAGAATGACAGAGGGGTGACTGTGGGGACAGGCTGCCCACGAGATGATTCGCCAGAGGGAACAGCGTCTAATCCCCAGAAAATGGAGAGAGACGGACTTTTCAAAGTGGGATCCAAATCCGTGTGGCGCGTCATTTTCGTGTCTAATCCTCTCCTCCTCTCCGAGCGGCCCAAATGAAGAAGACCCCGCTTCACTTCCGCTCGGTCATTTGTCACAGGTTAGGCTGAATACAGCCCGCTGCTCGGCCTCCGCGCGCCCGCCGTTCACAAAAGGCGCCCTTTGAAGTGCGGCCGAGCCCGAGCCGGCGTGTCACTGTTTATTACAGATAACTAATGCTCTAAGTCTTTATTTACTTCTATTTATTGCCGTTTTATGGAGGAGGTCACCAGAGAGTGGCTGGGCTGCTTGTCTGCACGGGCTCTTTAATCACCGTTAGTAGGTAAAATCGTCTGTGACAACTAATCCAAAAAGCAGATTATATTTATTTTGGCGACAGCGCCTGGTAATTCGTTAAAATCAACAAAGCCTTTTCATTAGCCCCCCTGCTGATGTCCTCAAAACAGACATTCTGCTCCTCTCAAAGCCCAGAGCCGCGCACGTGCTGCTAAGCCGGCGGCTGGCGCAGGCCCACGTCCCTCCCCGGTGGTGCCGACGTTACCTGTTAGGGGGGGCATCCCGCTACTACACATCTAATCTGCCTCCAATCAGACTACTTAACATGAGAAGAAAAATCCAATTGGCGAGCCGAGGCGTCGGTGCACGGGGACCAGCCGCGGAATGAAAGGCCGCATGTCCCATCCACTTTGTCTGAAGGCATTAAAACAATCAGCGCGGTAAGGCAATCATGTGGACAGGCGGTGGCAGAGTGAGGAGGAGGAGGAGGAGGAGGAGGAATAAAGAACTGGACTCAAAGTGGGGAGCGAGCGGCATGTTGATCCATCACAGGGCACACTTAACATCACATACACAACTGTCGAAACACCGGGAGAGCGTGCAAACTCCACACAGACACACTCTAACTAACCCAAGATGCCCAGGTGTTTCCCCATCACCTCCTTCAACGGAGGCATTCCAGAGAGATACAACCGTCTCACCAGCCTGTCCCCGGGTCACCGTGAGGTCTCCTCCTGGTTGGCAATGCCCACCCCAGGGGGCACCCAGGAGGTCACAGCCCGATGAAGCCATCAGGACCACAGCATCCACAGAAAAAGCAGAGATGTGATCCTGAGGCCACCGAACTGGACGCCCTCCAATCGAGCCCTGGCAGAGCCCCATGCCCACCCAGGAAGAGGCACAGAGCAACCTTGGCCTAGTCCCGCCGGCGGATCAGGGGTCAGGCCCGCTCCCCAGGTGCTGTCGCGGCTTTTGATATTCTGCTCTTTGGAACAGAAATCCTCAAACAGAATCCTTTTGCTTTTCATATTACAAGAACTGTTTACTTGAGCAGCTCATCAGTTTTTAAAGCTGCATTAAGCAGTCACTCTGCATTTGTTGTGCATGAGCAGTCGGCCTCCTGCGCGCCGAATCCACCAAGAGATGATATCCATTTTCTCCTGCAATTTGGAAGTTTTAGAGGCACTGAAGCTCGGCAATGATATATTCTGTCTTAAATGAGCTGAAAACTGTCCTCGATTTGAATTTCAAAACGCCGACGGAGATGTGGCCGAGCTGCATTTCTGCTTAATTCCCTGCATACATCAGTAAATGAATAGATATGTTCACCAGAAGAAGCTTCAATTGTGTTAAAAGTGGAAGAAGAGGCTCTGAAAGGGAGCCGGGTTAACAAGTCCACATGGCGGCGCGTGTCGGGAGAAGAGACGGACGGGCAGGGCGCCGTCGCCGAGACATAAATTAACCCGCCACGTGTATGTCATAATGGACGTGGCAGATAAATTACACGTGAGTAATCGGCTCTTGGCAATATTAGCGTGTTTACAGTGGGCGTTAAGGTGTTTTTTTAATAACTTCTCTTTCTCTGAAATCACAATGTCTGTTTTAATCTTGAAATGGATGGCACATTAATCTTTGGGGGAAATCTTATTAAAATGCAAGGCTAGCTGGAGAGAGTTAACCGCGTTATTTCTGTCCAATGAATCACAGAGCTAGAGGTGTGAGTGACAACTCCTTCTCTTGAGCCGCGCGGAGACGTGACAGTGACGTTAGCGTCGTAAGGCGAACCTCCCTGTGCCCACACTGCGGCCGGCAGGGTCAATGTGACACAATGGCGTCGGCCCGCTGTTACGATGACCTCCGGAATATGGAGAGTGGCCTACACTTTCAGACCCTCGCAAACTCTCGATAAACTGTCGGGAGGACAAGTCGTCTGGACCGGCGCTTTTCAACCTTCGTGGCTTGTGGACCAGCAGGCGGCTGGAGGAGGAAAATAAAATAAATGTATTCACTCTGCAAGTCTCGTTTTACTGACAAAAGACCCCTTGGAGTTTCGAGCGTCCAATTTCGAATGAGTGGAGTTACACCCTTGGAGTTTTTATATTTAATAACATTTGTTTGGTGGCCGGTGGGTCCTCCGTGAAGTTTCGACTTTAAATTTTGAGGGTCCACATTGCCAGATCAGAATTAGATCGGAATGGCTCTCAGGTCCCTCAGAATGCATCGGGACCACCCAAATGGTGTCACATTTCATAATGTGCCACTGTCCCTTCTGGGGTTCAATTTTTTGGTCACCACTAGAGGGAACACCAGAGTTTTGGGAGGTTTTAGGGGGCCTGTGAACCCATAAGGGTCTCAGATGTGCATTTAAACAGCCGTCCCCCTGCCAGAGCTGGAGGGGTCTTGTTGGGAGGAATCTGCGGATTTGTCAAGGGAGTGACCACCCTTGACAGAAGTGTGGGTGGCTGCCCTCAACACTGAGGACTGTCGGAATTTTGTGGCTTTGTGCTCAGCTTCCCTGCTTATCCCACCCGTATGTCACTGTACCCCAACAACAAATGTAATGAAAAACAGGAGGGTGAAAGAAAAATGTGGCGTTGAGGGTGTCATGTGCAGAACCCCTGGGGACAGCGGAGAAGCTGAGCAGCAAAGGAGCATCCAGAGCCCCTGATTCTTAAATAAGACCCCGGTAGCCCCCTCATAAAACCTACCAATCGAGGACAAAGCTAGCCTGGCGAATGTCACCAAAGACATGAAAAAATAAAAGCAAACGCAAAACCAGAAATGAATTACAAAGATTAAATCAATCAACGGGTCAAGCACTTCGGCCAGCACCAGACCCGTCTAACCCAAGTGCCAGGTCCCACATGGTGGGGGTCAGCTCAGAACAGGTTGCCAGCCCACCACACTCCTAGCAGCCGCTGGCTGAGCAGACCTGCACGTCTCGGGACGACATCAAAGCCCCCTCGCCTGTAGGGATGTCTGTGAAGCACACGTTTCTAGTCGGCAGTTATTGATCCCTGCGGGGGTCCACACTAGACCACTGGGCCCATCTGCTTCTGGTGGGCACCACCCTTGGTAAAAGTTTCATTTTTCTTCAGTTACCAAAAACAACCTGTAAGCAAGAGCAAGGACCGCCAAAGTTTGAGGCCCCCTGTGCCAATGCAGTTAGGCGCTGTGATGCATAAAGAGGCCGACTAGTTCTGACATTAATACACGAAATTCAAACTCACTGTCTGCTTTGAAGACGCTTAATTGGGTTCACTTTATGACATTCAGACTCTTTTATGCTACCAATCAGTAAAAGAGAAATCGATTTTCTGGACGTACGCTTCGGCCTTTTTCAGGTCACAGTCTGCCTCCTCCGGCTGGAACAAAGTTTTTCTCTGTAAATGCACTTCATGGAGGGGTGAGGCAGCTGGCAAGAGGTGGGCACCTGTGTGATAACGGAATGGTGGCAATCTAAGTCCTGACCCCGGTAGAAAGGCTCAGCCAGATGGGAACGTTTGGGTTTTCTCTGTCTTGTCCTGCTGATGTTGGGGGATCTCCCTGTTTAGCCCCTCGAAGCTGCCAGTTGCACCCACTACGATAAATTAGCCATAAGTCGCTCATGAGGAGTTGCCAGCAGGACACTCCTCACTCACACATCGCTTTATTCTGTGGCTTTAAAGGAAAACGAGTCATCGGTAGAAAGGCATGCGGAGGACATTAAGTGCCATAATGTTAGCTCCCCAGCCCACTAGTGGGCAGCAGATTTAAGATAATTCCACATTTTGCAATGGAGTCTGGGAAACAAAACCTTAAAGTGACTTCCAACCTGGGGTGGCACCAGAGGGACTTCCTGCACCCAGGCTGGGGATCCCCGTGACAAGAGCCCTCCGGAAAAGAGAAGGGGACAGAGCAGAGGTGGGGTGTCGGTGTCAAAATCTTTTTGGGACTTTAGATCTTCATCTTTGTGTGTTGGAGCTGTCATTTAATAATGTTATTGGTTTATTTTGGGGACGTCATCATGCCACCATACTGTGGTCTTGTTTGTTCTTCTTTGTAGCTGCAGTCTTAAGTCAATCAATGCCTGGCTGTGACAATGCTGACACCAGTCACATGACACATTAAGACATCATGCCCCGCCCATTTAAGATGGTGGCTTGTAGTCCTACCCCGTTCATTAGCTAATTAGCTAATAACCGTTGTAGTTACTGTTTAGACCAGCGACTTTTGTCTGACATTTCTGTTTGGTTATTGGTGCTCTTGGTCTTCAGTTTAAATGGCTGTTCTTTGATCTTCTCCGGGCCTGCAGTCTTCTGGGCAGAGAACTTAGTTGTCCATTCTGGCCTATTTAGCACTCTTTTGGTCACCATGGTTGGTGACCGTAGTTTTGCATCGGACAAAGCCTTCCATTCGATTGGTGCTCTCGGCCTGTTCCTGGCAGACAGGCTGGCATATTGTATTGTGCCAGGCCGGCTCAGCTGGCGGGTCGTCAGCTCCTCCAATGTGTGAGCGGGCAGCACTCGTGGGTGTAACGAGGTCAGCAGATTCCTCCATTGAAGTTGGCTTACAAACCTTTATTTTTAACTTGAAATGTACAAAGTGTTACAATACTGAAAATGGAGAATTTCAATTCTAACAGACTTTCACAGGGGAGCCCCCCGAAGCTCCTCCATACCTCACACCCTGCCTGCAGTGAGCCCGTTAGCGTTGTGATGTTGGGCTTTGAACAAAACGTGTGGACGTTAAAAGAAAACCACCGAGTGCATTTATCTCCTTTAAAATTGTCCAAAATGTTTCCAGGGCGAGATCCAACCTGCAAACATTGCACTCGAGCTCCAGCCTCACTGAGTGGGCACCAAATTAACAACATTCTGGACCCAAAGCTTTGCCTGTCTTGGTGTCCCAATCACTCCTAACCCATTAACAGCTCTGTATGGTGGGCACCCAGAGGGAGAAGGACAAACAAACTCAAATGGCCTTCACCTCAATGCTGGCACGTAGACTGGAAGAATCCCAGTCCACCACTCTTCAGTCAGCGGGTTCTAAACTACCTGAAATTGGAATCACTTAGAGGGTCTATTGAGAACTTTTGGAACATATGGCAGGACTGAATCGATAAAAACTTTTTTGAAGAGGAAGAGGACAGACACCCTACCTTTCTTGTTCCTTTAACAGAGGAGCTGCGGCTGCCGGCCCCTCTCTCTTTCAAATTCGACTTGACTCCGTGGAATGTTATCTGTTTCTGAGTAAAATCAATTAAAAATATTAAATAAAAAAAACAAATCAGTGAATACGAACCGGCGCCTCAGGGCCTGCCCTCTGCTATTGAAACCCGGGACCCCGAGGCCCTTTAGGGTTAGCTATCAAAGCTGAATCATTATAATGATGTTTATTTGTGTAGACGTTATCAGTAAGACTGAACAATGTGCTTTACGTTACGTTGGCACAGCTATAAGTTGAGACACCACCGATGTGTCATCTAAAGCCCACGTTACGGCACCAATTCAAACAAGACTCCGCTTTATAATAAGTATTAAAAAAACACATCAAGAAAACCAAACCCTTTGAAAAGTGATCTGCACCTTCTGGTTCAGCATGTTGGCGGGGGCCTGTTAGGGGGGCCTCTGTCCATCCATCCATCTGTCTGTCTATGTTTTCTATAGTGCCTTTCATTTTGGTCTCTCTGCGGCGATGCTCCTCAGGCGGGCGACATATTTACTCAGTCTGTAACTATTTAGAGATTTTTGGCTGAGTTTGTGTGAACCAAAGGGCATCAATTATTGACGAGAAGTAACGCGATGCTTCCTCTGGCAAGGCAAATCTGCAGGCCTCTCTGGGGAGAGAATCAAAAATGAATTAGGCAGAATGTTTGAGTGTGTTTGAGGAAAACACAGCAGCGGGCAACAAGGCTTCCGCTGGCTTTAAGGGGCTTTGGGGCCTCACAAGACCAACAACCGAGCAACTCACTGCTCCTCGCCACCCTTGGAGAGTGGCATGGGGGCATGGCACCACTGCACAGCAGGGCACATTCACTGACTCCAAGCCAGTCTGCAGCATGTGGGTGTGAGACACCGGGGCAGACTGGAGTTCCTCGATGAGAACTCCAGTAGGCGGACTGGGACTTGAATCGGGAGCTGTGAGGTGGCAGTGGTGTCACTGTGGAGGTGAAATGTGGTCCATTTAAACCACCCAAACAACAGTTGACATGGACAGACATCATCACTTGGGAGTACTCGGCCATGCCGGGTTCAAACTGCACCTGCAACCCAAGTGTCAAAGCCTGCTGTTAGGCCCATTCTGATGCTCTTGGGAGATGTTTGTACAAATGTCGCTCTCCTTCTTCTTCATCTGTAGATCTGCCTGCTTGCATGTAGGGAAACGCTGAATGGCTTTGGTCAGGAAATCGGGAGTTTTGTAGCAAAAAACTCCATAAGTGAATGGGGGAATGAACCTTTGATTTGTAAACACAAGAAGGACACAACAAGATTCTTTATCGACAATCCTCACTAACACAAAAAAACTCCAAGGAGCCCAAAAGGCCCCAATGAAGTTGTCTTAATACAAAAGGCAATCGACTGGCAAAAAACACAAATCCAAAGTGAAGGGGAGAAGCAGAGATCAGAAACCCAAAGCGGCACAATAAAAATTCCAAGAGGACACCACCAAAGCACATTCAATGAACCGCAAGGGACTCAAAAGGTTGGGGTGGCCCCAATGCCATGAGAGACAGGTGACCTCCGCTTCTTGGGGAGTAGTACCGTCGGTGAATGTGTGCGTACCCGCTCATCCTGGCACCTCAGCCCACTGCCAACCCGTATTTACAAAAAGAAAAATTGGAGCCTTTTGCACTTCCAGGGGGAATTAAGAAAAGAATACAAAGCCAGTGTTTAGAAGCAGACGATTTCTGTGTAAATAAAAACATTTGATTTATTTCTGCTTCTCGTTTATCTTAATTATTGAAATGGCCCACTTTTTAGTGCAAGTCATCGGGTGTGTTTCTTTGTATGCTCTGCCCTCACGTCACTGGACTCCCATGATGCCAAGAAACGTGAATCTTCACCCCACTCCTGCCATGGGACACTGAATTCTCTCACATGTGAGTAAAGTGACATCTTGTAAAAATGAATTTAAGAAATACCAGGCCGAACCTCAGGATATAAAAGAGAGAAAAACAACTGATGGAGGAAAGCAGAAGAAAAGAAAAGCTCAGTCGAAAATGTCACTGGGCAAAATACACATGGAGGTGATAAAGTGCCTGGTGCCACAGACCCTAGCAATAAGAAAGGCCATACTGGTGGTCAAACATCAGAATGTGAACGTGGAGCCAACGCAGGATACGCTCCGAACAACTGAGTTATCCGCCATTTACACAGTATGACGTGTGGGACTGAATACATTGGTGTCCAAGATTAGAAACCTTGACATCTGCAACAGGGAATCTAGGGTGCAAATCCATCAATAAACAAATTTAAACTGGTATGGGGCAGGCGGACTGGGTGCATCTTCTCAGCTCTCCATGACCCTCTAATGAAGTAAGTAGAAAAATAAAGAAATAAAGGTAAATAAATAAAGGTGGCTCATCCACGGCCACCTGCCATCGAAGTTTAAAATGAGACAAACTGTTGAAACAAAGCCACCAAAGACTCAATGTGCTCTGATAGCTCAGGTTCAGAAGTGGAAATGGTGCCCACCTGAACAAGGACAAGCAGCGGGAAGGAGACTCAGGTCCACACTCTTGAGAAGTGCCTAAGCCTGGAAATCACTGCCATCCCACGAAGAGATGCGTCTCACGGCTCCTGTTCTTATAATTGTATTATTATTGGGCTCCCAGCGGGGCTAAAACACACTAACTAAGCCTGGCTCTCCAACGTAAGAAGCAAATGGAGCCCAAAAGGCTATAAGAACCGTAAAGAAAGATACTGATAGCAACAGCAAAGTTCTTTTTAAAAAGAGTCCAAAACAAAAAAAAAAAACAAAAGCTGCCGTCAAATTGTCAAAAAGCACTGCTTTTCAACGTACGATATAAAGTCAAAGCAAGTCCAAATCCAAATCTAAAGCATCAAACCCGATAACAAGAGTTCAAAAAAACAGAAAAATCAAAAATACAAAAGAGAATCCATGAGATGAGAGCCAAACAACACAAACTAAACAATAATGCTGGGGGGTCTCAGAGCTTACCCAACAGCAGCGTCAGGGGGTCCTGCCCCACTAGGTTCAGCCTACAGAGAACAAGGCAGACAACTAGAAGGACCACAAAAAAGTCGCATACAAAACTAAAGACATAAAAATGAAAACAACAAAAAAGGAGAAAGTAAAACAAATTTCACAAAAGAAAATCGAGCCCTGGCTGCGCCATTTATGTCCGGGTTGGCCATTCAGAACGGCTTGGTAGCCGGCGTCGTTGCAGATACCAACTCAGAGTCAGCCCTGCTGTCTGTTAGAGCTGGAGGTAAAAATGGCTGAACAGCATCCAGTTGGCCGGTCAGGCTGCTTCGGATCACATCCTCGATGCTTCATTTTAAGAAAAACTCCCAGTGAAGGGTGAAACCACTGAGCTGCTGATGTTCAAAACAAGAAGAAGAAGAGGAGGAGGAGGAGGATGAGGAGGAGGAGCACTCACAGAGTCAAAGCAGTCCTTCACTCTTTACAGAGAAAACCATTTGAGCCCCCCACAGTTGTGCTATCAAACAAAGGAAATTAAGGAAAGGAATTAAAATCGGCCCAGAAAGAAGCTGCACACGTCAAACAGATACATGAACCCTTAAAAGAATCCAGAATGTTACTGAGCCCACCTTCCAAACACAGGCCGGTGCAGACGCTGCAGAGCTCACCCCATTCTCATTCTCATTCACATTCAGATCCACAATGACACTCCACTTCACTCCACCTTGCAGGAAATATTATATCAGACCAAAGGCAGCAAACTCCAACATTACTGCTATGACAGCAAACCGACAAAAGATTTAAAGGACAAAACAGGAGAAAGATGTGAAAAAGAAAAAGTTCAAACCGAGGGATCGAAAAGAGCCATAACAACGGAGCCAAAATGGCAGGACAAAGTCAGAGAAACAAAGCGAATATCCGAAACTGAAAACAAAAGCAAGGAATTCTCTAGGAAGATTTGTTGTCAGCATCTCAGATAAAGACACGATGAAATGAGCGAACGTTTAAACCCGTTGCCGCAATTACCACACAGGTCACGACCTTGGGAGACACGCCCCCTGAAAGCTACACAGGCCATGGGAGCAGAACTGCAGCAATCCAAAAAGCACACAAGGTAGACATGAGGATGGAATCAAATTCACAAAAAGATACCAGCTACATGGAGAGGCCATTATGACGCTTCAACCACTGCGTACCGCACTGTGTTGGCATAGCAGTGAATTCTTCAGGCCTTATAAAATCTTCTCTTCAATTTGATTAATCGTACTGTAGATATTCTTAAATCCAACAGCGCACAGCTTTTTGCTTTACGTGAATTAGTCATGAAATGACAGAAAGCATTTTCCACTTGAGTAGCAGCCATTGTTGACTGCAGATTCCTTTCAGTGTTACTCAGGGAAGGCAACGCCACACTGTGCTAATCCTTCTCGAAACCTGCAATGATATAAAAAGCCGGTAACCAGCGCTCAACATCGACAGGACACCAGAGGTCACAAAATCCCGTAGAGTCGGACTGCTAATGTGCTTGGAATGGCTGGTCAAAACGTCGTCTGGTCACACATGGAGAGCATCAGACACAGCGAGATTCACACCAAACGTCTCGTGTCACCGTTCTTGTATTGTCATTTATAGATCTCGGCCTTCAGCCCGCCTTTGTTCGTGGTTTTATAATTATCAACAATGCTTAATCTAAATGATAAGACACCTTTTCAGACATAAACATTAAAGTAATAATTGGAAAACAAAATCCATCTGCTGAAGAAAACTTGTGAGTCTGACATTACAGGATTAATCAATTTATTGATGTCTTCCTTTTCTAAACCCACAAACCTCGACATAAGACCCCAGGAGCCTCTGCCTAATCCAGCAGCATAACGAGCAAAACAGGACTCAACCCTGGTGGATGGCATTTATTTTAACACAAGGAGGCCTGAAACATGTGGACTGCAAAAAAATCATCACATTGGGAAGTGAAGAGCAGAGAAAACGAGAAGACTCGTTAACATCTCTTTAATGAATTTTGGTTACCGATATAAGTTCTGCTATTTGTCTCTTAATCGTTCTCGCTGGGGCTTGTTGGATCAGTCTTGAGGAGCGATCGTTAGCAAGTTCTGATTGACTGTTAAAATAGCAAACATTTGTTTTAGCCTAAATGTGCTACCATTAGTGTTGTGGCGTACGTTGCAAACTGAATGGACATCGACACCGTTATGCTCAGGCGTGCAGACATCAAGAATGAGGCTTTCTGGGATATCGTCTCTTGATCTTATTTAAAAAATTACATTTCAGAAACAATAGGCAACAACAAGTGATTCTTACTTAAAATTAAATCGTGGCCCTCATCTTTATGACCCGCACTTTTTATTTCATTTTGTGTTTTTTTTAACTTCAGGGCATTTTAATTTTTTGTTTTTTTGAATTCTTTCATGTCTACTGTTGGTTTGTGTTTTATTATTTATAGTGATTGTGAAACAAGACACTATTTTAATGAGACGGGCCAGCAGATGAGGCGTAGTCATGCCAAAGTCTATAACCCATAATCCTAACCCTAAATAACCCTAACCCAATCTCTGAGCAAATCACAAACAAGGCCCTAAAATTCAAGTCAAAATGTGAAGCTGAAGATCTTAAACCAGAGACTCAACATCCATAGTCTTCAGGCTCGATCCGCAATCTCGGGTGAGGAAGTCTGACCTTTGCAATGATGATGTCACTTACAAGATGGCCGTGTCCATAAGGAAACACCATCCACTAGTAGTAAGAGGACACGATATTTTAACTACTTCAAGTAAATTTTTATTTCCAAAATAAATGTGGAAATTGAAGTCTGCATGACTCAAAAACCCCTAAAGGTTAGGAAACTATTAAAATAAAACTAAACAGCCATAGGAAAAAAAATGAAATGAGAATGAGATCCTAAGGCTATTTAAAGGCTTCTCTTTATATTCACCAACGTGATCTGCGTTTCTATCTAAACGCTGCTATAAACGTATCGGGCTATTAACACACAACCTGCCAGAAATGGTTCAGTTTAGGTTTGTTGTAAAAGTCACTTTACAGCTTTCTGCTCACATGCCAGGCTCCACCCTACTCATGAATATTGATGAATTTATTTGCAGCTTGATGTTGTTTTATTCACTAGATGGCAGTGTCCTGAGTGTCATTTATCTTGTAACATGAGAGGCGCTCAGATCTAACCGTTTTTACATTGAAGTCCAAGCCTGAGAGATGCTCAGAGTTAACGTCACATTCAAAGTGAATACAATTATAGAAATACCTAAGACCTTCGAGAGGAGCTGATTTATTGTATATTGGGAACACCAAAGGTGACACAAACCTTGAAGATTTGGATTTCAGTCTCAAGATACACAGAAACAGACATGGCTCTTAAGGCACAGATGAGCTGTAACCCCACGTCCGTCTCTGTCATTCCGTCACTCTGTCACTCGTTTGCAGCACAAGCAGCCTCTTTGTGCACCACAGAAGCTGAGCCCCCACGGCGCAGCACTCAGCTGCAGTTCCCTTTCTGATGCCGTCCTGTGTTTGGACCCGTTGGGGCAGCGGCACCGATGCTGTGTCACTAATGAGGTCACCTTGATGACGGCTGTTCTTTACAGTAACTATGTGCAGGTAATGTGGCCCTGAGCTCTTTCTGAGAAGTGGAAATGCTGAGGACATTTGCTCACTCACTGTGAATAGCGCGGCCCTTACAGAACTCCTTTCCTCTTTGAGTTTTTAATTTACTTCAGGCAGAATAAGATGTGAGGTGGCATCCGAGTGCCAGTCAGACGTAATATACAAGATGAGGAGCCTCCTCAGTAGACTAAATTATGACTTAAACAGAATGCTTCTCTGTTTTAATTTACAAATTTGACAAAGCTTTTCAGCAGGAGAATTTCAAAACTCAAAATCAAAATAGCCTGTCAGATTTGCTCGAGGTATAAGTGTTTCTACAAAATTGGTCCACAGGGAGACGTGTTGTTTTGTGTGGACAGACAGACGGACCGACAGACAGATAGACAGACAGGGCCATCACAGGAGATGTTTGCCTCAGTATTTGTGAACGCACCTATAAAAAGAAAACTTAACAAAAGCCCAGGGACTTTAAGGGTTAAACGGATGAGTGGACCGAGGACTACGGGGGTCCGGGAGGCCAGTGGCAAAACCAGAAGTATAACTCGAGCTCAGAGTCAGACACTGCAGCTATTAGTCCTTTCTCTGATGCAATGGCAGCTTTACTGTTTTGTAAAAAATCCAAAAGGTCCCATTTAATCAATTTCACCTTCTTTTTGTAAATGATGTAATAATCAAATCTCAGAGCCATTCTGAATGTTTTAGTTTTAGTTAAAGCCGTGTGGCTTTTCCCTAATAAATCCAGGGTCAGGTTGTCTTTAGGTTTGCTGTGACTTTCCAACACGCGGCACACGGAGGGAAGTGCGCTTCATTGATAAAAAACAAACAGTAGCT
Organism: Erpetoichthys calabaricus; assembly: GCF_900747795.2. Taxonomy (NCBI): domain Eukaryota; kingdom Metazoa; phylum Chordata; class Cladistia; order Polypteriformes; family Polypteridae; genus Erpetoichthys; species Erpetoichthys calabaricus. The sequence goes on along the minus strand of NC_041408.2, from coordinate 369,962 downwards.
CATTGAAGGTTTCCTACCATCAGTTCTCAAATTAGCGTAACATGCGCTTTACTCCATTAGTTTATTCATTTCTTGACTTGTTGTTTTCATGTTCCCAAATCCCAATGGAATGATGCAAATTAAAATGAGGAAGATCAAGAAACTTTGACTGGGGGCCATGCAGCCTGAGAGAGGCAAACAGCTAATTAATGTGATAGCACAGCTGACAAATATTACAAGGCGCACAGCAGGAAATAAATACATATAAATAAATAAATAAATAAATAAAAACTCAATTTTGAACCTTGCAGTGGGGATTTGTGTTGTTTGCTGAAGGGCGTCAGCTCCCACAGTGCATTTTTCTATTATTTTACTTTTTTCTTTTTCTTTTGTTCTCTTAATTCACCCAAGATGGCCGCTTTGTGGTGACATCAAGGGGCGTGGTCACAGAGTGCAGTGGGTGTGGTTATGCAAGTTAGGGTGTGACATCACAACAGCCATTTTCTCCCTCTATAAAAGCAGGCCTCAAAGGCAGGTACGCACTCAGCTTGTTGGGTTCATTTTAGAGAGCGGCGATGTTTGGTATTTTTTTAAAGGAAAGTAATTTATTTTTTTTTAATTTAAATATACTAAATGAATGTAATGAGCAAGTTAAAGAGCAGTTCAGCTACAAATCAAATGCAAATAAAGATAAAGAAAGAAGGAAAAAAGTTATTTTGAGAAGTTTAATGTCGTTTCTGTTTGCTCTCGTGCGCCTCGTGTGGTTTTTGTCTTGCAGCTCCTTAGTTTAATTTAATTTGATTTGATTTTTATTCTTAGTTGCTTTGATTCAGTAATGGAGTGCTGGCTGAGTAGCGTGGATCTTGTGTGCTCTCCCTGTCATACGTCATGTCCAGTCCCCTGTCACTAGGGAGACCTCGAGGGGCTCTGTGGCCCACTCTTTTCAGGGGTGTGTTTAGTTCCAGTTGAGCCTTAATAAAAGCTCTTTGTTTTGAGGGAGCTGTGCCAACCTTAGGAAGGTCAAAGGGCAAACTGACACTCAGGGCCCGTGGAGAATGTGTGCGGTGTTTTTTAATTTTAAATTTAAATTTACATGTGCCATCTTGTCTTTTCTGTTTAAATATAAATAATTTAAGAAAAACTGTGACATCTGAATATGTAAAGCAAGGGAAGAATAACAAGAAAACAAAGCAGAGAATTATTAAGAAAAGCAGCCAGCTGGAAAGGTGAATGGCTGGCTGCATTTTAGCCACATAGTGAAGGGGGGGGGGGGGAATGAAAAATATGAGAAAAGGTGAAACGCAACACATGAGTGGGAGCGATTTGTGCTGAAATATCACCAGAGAATTACTTTCATAAATTTAAAAAGGAAACGTAAAAGTAGTAAACTAGAAATCGAGAGCTAACAGGTGGCCTTAACGTCTGAAGAAGACGGCTGAGCCATTTATGTCTGAAGCTCCATTTGATTTTATGTACGACTTTATTTTTTTCCAAAACTCAGAGTTGAGATTTCGGGGTTGCTGGGGGGCTGAAGCCTAAAATTGGAGATGGCAGCGGAAAAGGAAAAAATGCATAAAAAACTTGTCACTAAGTGTAATGGCCTAATCTGACTACCTTTACCTTTCCAACAATAGCTGGGACACCATTCTTCTTTTTGTTTTCTTTAAATGTTTTTAACTTCTCGTGTGTGTAGGTGTGTGTGTGTTGTACTTTTTGTCATTTTAATGCTAAAGGGCATTGTTTTGAAGTTTAACCGTTGGCCACCCACTCCCGGTGGGGACAAAGAGCTAAAACCAGCTTAGTGACCCTCCTCAGGCCGCCACCACCACAGCCCCCCATTATGAAGTGGTCAGCTAAACAGAGCGGTCACTTTCATAACGAGAACCAAAGCACAGCTGCCACAGTCTTGGCTGAACTGACTTGAAACATCACCACCTCGCCAAGCGAGTGGCTGGACAGTTGGCATTCAGCGGGTACCCAAAACAAGGCAGGATGCAGCAGCCACTTAGCCGATCCCTGACTTCTTCACTGAGGCTGGTGACAAATGGTCAGCGGAAACAAACCAACTGAAAATGAAACCAAGTGCTCGGCCAGACTCTTCCTTGCTGCTCAAGTCCACTCCAGATGCACAAAACTAAAGTCGAGACAAAACGTCAAAGTCCTTTTCATGAGTATGGCAGACTCTTCTTCTTCCTCCTCCTCCTTCCCTACAGCCACAAACCAAACATCAGCTGCAGTAGTGCCAACTCCATGCACGATACGATGAACGCTAAGGAAGTGGGAAGACCCCCAAACCAAGAAAAATTCCTACAATGGGGGAGATGGTGTGAGAACCCTGGGATGCAGATTGTGAAGACCAAACCCACACACGCTTGTAACCCACCAAGTGTGACACATTCCACGGATCTTCTCTTCCTTTAATACAAGAGCTAATTCTTCTCCACTAGCCCTTCCTTGTCCTTCTGATCAATAGCATATCACATTTCAAGTTGTCACCTTTTCTTCCTCCATGTTCAGCACTGGTTTTGATTTACTTTTGGCTTTCAACGTGTAAAGAATTCCAAATCGAAGCCTCCCAGCAGCTCAGAATTTGAAAATGTTGCCCAATTTCTGGCGCCGCCATGAGGGGCCTCCTCCTCCTCCTCCTCATCCTCCACTGCTGGTGAGATGGCCCACCGTAAATCTGAACAGCAAGCTTCTGTTTCCAAGCAGCGAAGGAGAACTTTTGAAAAGTTCCCTTCATAACACTCAATCGCTGCTCGTTTTACAGGAAAAGGCAGATTTCTGCTGTTCTCGATGTCATCGTCTGACGACCTCCAAAACCAAATTGGGAGGTCAGTGACACTTCTATATAAAACCAAAGTAGAAGGGCTGCTCGCTCTTGTCTACGGCAAGAATCCATAATTGTCCAAGTTAAATAAAGAGACTTTTTGCAGCAAGATCTCCTGCAACACAAGAGATATGCATATTTATCAGGCCGAGTTGATAAATAACCTACCTAGAGGATTCCTGACAGCACTTCGAGGCGGGAGATACGATGACCATAGAAAGCAGGCGAAGGCAGACATAGTCGCTTTTCCCAGAGTAAGACGAGGTATGCGATGCACGTAACAATTATTCATCCATCTCGTTTGCACTAAAGGCATGGCAATGCAATTTTCGCGTTATAATCAAGACCATATGACAAAAGGCAGGGCCATTAGGGACCAATTTCGAGTGTTCTCTGCAAGACAATGATTTTCGAATTGCACTTACATATGCTGAATAGTTACCTCTGCGTGAGTGCACCTGCTCTCATTTATGTAACCCCCTGTTATTTTTCCAGCTTCTTGTGAGAAAAGTCTTACTGCTTTGGAAGAATGTCTGTCTTATTTGGTTTATCTGCCCAGGAAAGTAATGAAGCCAAGTGCGCCTCCTGAAACGCGAAGATCTAAAGTGTGCTTGAACCTGCTTGTAACGTTTAATCTCATCCATAGGGTAAAACGAGCTGAGCCTGCCGCCGAAGCCGTGATGGGCGAATTACAGCACAGCAGGAGCTCACCAAAACTCCACATCGGCTGTATGGAGTAGGGACAGTCAAGCGGGTGGCCGAGGGCAAACTTGTGACGGGCTACGATTAATGGAAGGAAGCATAAAGCGTAGTCTGCAGGAAGTCAAAATGTGAGATGTTTATACACAATGGGAAGTCCTTGAGAGAAGGACCCTGGCGACGCAGTGGACATCCAGGCAGTGGGCAGCTGCTATTAGAGAGGCTACTGGGAAGTTATAAAGCACGCTGGTGTGTGCAGCACAAGGTAGGGAAGGTCATACTTCACCTGTGTAATGCACGAGTGAGGCCATGCCTGCATGGTCTCCATCTGATTCAGGAAAATGGACAGGTGGGAGGAGAAAAACCTTCATGGTCGAAGCAAACCGAGACGAAGAGGTGACATGACTGAAGTGTTTAAATTATGAAGGGAACAAGTACAGGGGACCCCATTTGTACAGATGGACACTAATTAAGGGCAGACTTCACGCATATGTGAGAAAGTTCTTCTCCACGCAGAGAACCACAGGCCTACCGCTGCACTTCAGAACAGATCATCCACCTGAAGCTAAGCCGATGTGGGCCCGGCCAGTACTTGGATGGGAGACCACCTAGGAAGAGCTTGTGTTGGGGAGGCCAGCAGGGGGCTGCTTACCCTGTGGTCTGTGTGTGGATCCCAATGCCCCAGTGCAGTGATGGGGACGCTGTACTGTAAAAATGGTGCCATCTTACAGATAAAGTGCAAAAACTGAGGTTATCAAAAGATCTCTAGGCATCCTTCCGATGTCCAACCTAAATTGTCCTCCATGGCCTGGTCATTCTGGTCCACTCATCCCCCCCTCATCTTTAACTGGCCATCTCCCTCACCCAGTGATCGTACTGACACAAAATGGCTGCTGTTGCATCATCCAGGTGGGTGCTGTACATTAGCAGTGGTTGAAGTGGCTCTCCACTCACTGTGTAATGTGCTTTGAGTAGTGAGAGAAGTTTGATATAAATATAGTGAATTAATAATAAAAGTGAGGAAGTAGTGCGGTGGCCACTGTGTGTGTGGGGGGGGAGTCTTCAAAATTCAACTCGATGGCATTCGGATTGGCAAGCTTGTGAGTCCGAATGTCCTGTTTTTGGTGACAACTGTTGTAAATTTGTAGTGAAGCTTTGTCACCAAAAGGAACGGGCACAGTCAGGTAACTCATGTCAAAAGCCACCGCCTGAAATTCCACATCGCCGTTATCATTGGGAGAACAACCAAAAACCGAGGGCTGTGAGATAGAGCTGGCCTACAGAAGGGGACTGGCATGTCCTCCAGAAGAGGAGACGCTGCCACCAGCTCTATACAAGGAGGTCCAACAAAAAAGGGGACACAGGGAGGCTTGTTTAGGAGCTCAACTGATCCTCTAAAAATGACTAAACCCCTACAGGGTATTTGAAATAGAAAGTTAGACTCGAAGGCTCGCACTAAGGAGACACTCGTGTATACTAATGGAAACCCCATGGGGCCTCAGAAGCACAAAACCAAAATTGCACTTAAATTCATGAAAGAATAAAAATGATAAATGGAAGTCATGCTTTCATATACGCAGAGTCCTACACATGCAACGCTGTGTTACGGTCCAAATTAGACGTGACGGACCATTTAGGTTTATTCGATCCACAGAGAAGATGATGTCCACACAGTGCAGTCGGCTGCCCTAACTGGGAGTGGGCAGGTGGGCACTTTCTGTGTGTGGGTCTGCTTTTTTGCCGTAGTCCTTACATCAATGCCACGGTCTTACGGCTGCCATGTAGAAACTGATGAGTTACACGAACAACATGTCTGAAAACTGAGTTTCTTGGATGAGAGCCTCTTAACTCTGCATTGAGTGGCCTGACATTCGTGGTTTCAAAGTCGAGATTTGGAGTAGAATTTGGTTTTTCCATTAATTTTGTTCATTTATTTAGAAGCAATGTGTTTAAGAAAAGAGCAATAATGCATCACGTACAACATGTGACTCTAAAGTGTGGCACATTGTGTCAGACTCCAACACCAAGGCCGTGTCCACAGGCCCCATCTTGTTTGAAGAGGTCCATTAGGAGATGACGGTCTACTCTCTCTGAAGGGGTCTCGAGTCTCCAACCGTAGCTAGGCCACATTTTATCGTGCCAGCTTTGAAAGATGTCCCACTTATTTAAGACCTTCATGCATTTTGAGATCTTTGTTATGCATCCTGCTGTGTGCCTGGCATTGTCAACAGTCCAGCCTTGGTTTGATTAGGACACACAAGTGGAGCACACCGGCTGAAGACTGTTGGGTACTGACAATGTTTATTTTATTTATTTATTTATTTATTTATTCATTTATTTATTTATTTATTAATAAAGTCATTGGCTCTTCAATGCCTCTGGCAACTTCTAAAACCACATTTAGTGTGTGCTTCGGGTATCGGCTTAACAAGAAGGTTTGGCTCAAGTTCCCTAACTAGAAGGAGCTTCAAATGGGCACCACTGTTTTCACATGGAGAAGCCCGCAGTATCACGTGGTCTGGCACAAGTGGGAGGTCAGAGCTTGGGACGTGAGGCCATTCTTTACGGTTTGGGAGTGTTTTATGGTGCTGTGACCGGAGAGAGCTGAGACCAGCCCTTCTGTCAGCCTAGTATGGCTGCTGTAAGCAGAAGAAGCACCAGTTTACAGTGCAGGAAGAAGAGGATGATTAGACGACTACAGCAACTGCCTTCTGGCAGGAGGACCCAAATATACCATCAAACCGCTGAAGGTGGTCCAGAATGCTTGTATTTAACCAGCCGAGACGGGCACACACCACTCCTCTCCTCGGGTTGCTACATTGGCTCCCTGTAGCCACACGCATGGAGTTCAAATCCCTGATGCTCACCTAGGGAGTGGTCAAGGGCTCAGCACCTGAGTGCATATGGAGACCCTGGTGAAGTGCCCCTCGGCCACTCGGGTCTGCCAGTGAATGGTGTCTGGTGATGCTGCCTCTGTGTGGTATCGCGTCTCAATCCAGATTCTTCTCCCATGTAGTTCCTAGTTGGTGGAATGGGCTGCCCACCTCCATGTGAACTGCGGACTCCCTCATTGTATTCAGGAAGCAATTGAAGACCCTTCTGTTCTGTGAATATCTGGCTAACTGATTTAAAAAATAAAAGTTGCTCTGTGATCTTTCATATGGTTGGTTAATTTATTAGTTACGATTAACGGCTTCATTGAGTGTAATCTATGATTGTAAGTAATCATTTATTTCATCTTTATCACTTGTGGCAATCAACTTCTTGTTACCAGTCCTATTACACTTGCTGAACAAGTAGCCCCCTGGCTAATGTTACTCGATTACGTTTACCTTTGAATAAAAGCGTCTGCCAAGCAAATAAATGTAAATGATGAGTCGTTGTGGCAATGAAAGGCCAACCCGACTTTTGGTTTCAGCCTGCTATGTGCAGTTCTGCCAGCCTTCCAGGTTTGTTGGTTCCTTGTATTTCTGGTCCACAGCAGTGCTAGAAGAGTGGCTAGCAGAGTGGTGGCTCTGAGGTTAGGGATCTGCACTGGCAATCGGAAGGTTGCCGGTTTAAATGCCAAAAAGGATTCTGCTCTGTTGGGCCCTTCAGCAAGGCCCTTAACCTGCAATTGCTGAGTGCTTTGAGTAGTGAGAAACGCGCTATATAAATGCAAGCAATTATTATTATTATTAAGTGTGGATGTTGGAGTTTCATTCCTGGCGGAAAGTCCGTCGCTTTGCTGAATGTGGCTGTGGATGAATTTGGACAAGCATGAGGAAGCAGGAGTTGGCTCGTGGCTATTTAGGTCTCTTTGTAAAACTGACGTATATGAAAAGATTTGAAACACATTTTTATTTTATGTACTGAATTTATTGCCTGCCATGTCGCTAAGATTAACTTTAAAAAGCAAATCTTTTTAGGGAGCGCCTATCCAGTCCAGGATTCCTGGACAATAAAAATTCACTTCTAGAAGTTTATGAAGTTACACAACAGAGTAACGGTGCCTTTGGCAAGCTCAAGAATGCAGGACTGGTGACACATGACATTCTGAGAGGGCTGTGACATCGCCAACTCTCTGAGCTCCTGTCCCCAGACCCTCTCCTACTTCTTGATGTCTCACTCAGTGGAGCATTTAACTCCTGGTTACTTTGTGTGCTCTTTTGAATTAAAGGTCCATCACCATTAGTAGGGTTGAGGGATGAGTCGGCCATTTGTGCTAGCTGTCGTTGTCATCGATGCTGTTGCTTTTATGTTTAGGAGAGGTTGACCCTTTTGGGTTTTGCCGTTTGAATGTTCTCGCTGAAGTTTCTGGCTCTGACCTCTGCCTGCTGATTCCCTTTCCCTCCGTTTACCTGCCCTGAAGAGTTGAGCTCCTTCATGTTTTTATGATCTTCATGACAATCTGTTGTTTTAGAAATAACTCACGAGCCACAAAGCTGCAGAAGACTCCGTAAAGTGCAGAGGGTACACAGAGATGCTTTAGAAGGAATAATCCCAGGCCATTTGCCCCAAGAATTCAATTGTACTCTAAAGTCCCAGCCCATGAACTCTGGAGCACGATTCTATTTGCGTGGCTTCTATTTTTGGTACGAAATGCTGCCAGATGTTGTGAGAGATGCAGAAATATATCATGCAGACATTAGCACCTTGCATAAATATAATTTTATCGGAATGATGGCAGTTGTGACGGTGCTTGCTTATATTCTTGCATACATTTGCCTTTCAATCTTCTGCAGTAATTTCACTGAGGAAAAGGAAAATCAAAATCTTCACTGTGGCCTTCCAAGTCTGCTTAATGGGAGAGCGGAGGTGGAAAGTAAACCAGAGTCAAAGCCGAGAAGATCAAAAAGTGAAAATGGCAGTGTGTGATCTGGAGACCACATGGAAAGGAACCTTCAGAAAAGCTGCCTGCCTGCCTGCCTACCCGCCTACCGGTAAAAGGCTTCTGAAGGTTTCTATTCACTACCTGGGCGAGTCGCCATCTTTAATACCAGTAGTGGGGTAACGTCCAGAGGACTAACTGGTGGCGTTACCAACAGCACAACGACCACAATCAACTCAAAATGGTGAACCCCTGCTGGAAAACAACACACAAAATGGTGCCATGAAAAAAGCTAAAAAATTATGACATAAATCATTTAAATTACTGGAAATACACAAAATATAGAAATAGAATCGACGTGAAGCAAACCCCTCGAAAACCATAACTCTGAAAAATGTAAAGCCCTCACAATGCAAGGGTTACAAAGGCATGCCAGTCCAACAGGAATGTCGATGAATAGGAAAGACCTGGCACACTTGTCAGGTGACCATTTAAATGACAAGACACCTGCTGCAGGTCCTAGAGGTCACCCGGAGACGGCCGGTCCCGACATACTGACATTAAAACACACGATCTCTGGACTCCTCTGTAGGCCGAGGTGGATCTGCAGTAAAAATCTGCCCCTGTGAAGATCCAAATGTGTCTTCCTGGTAGGGTGGAAGATTTTGTGATAGGGTCGGCCTCTGTTCAGGCTCCCATCACAATCACAGTGATACCGGCGCGCTTTGGGAGGTGGCCGGGGTCTACAAGCTTATGAAACTGACGCCCTCGTGGCCGGTGGCTTACATGTGAAGCTGGACTCGAATGGAATGAGCCCACTTTGACGAATGGATGGTCAGGAAGACCGCTTAGTCTCGTGAGCTGGGCGACTTCTTTGGCTCGACCTAATAAGCTGGTCTCTTTCTGCACTTGGTGTGGGGTCTCAATCCGAGGCTCCATTTGGGAGCCCAGTGGGGACAAACTGTGCAGGAGTGCCACCAGAGCGAAGAGCAGCCGAGGCCATTGAAATGGCAGCTAAAGGAAATGTCGTGAGGCTGCTGAAAAAGGAAACTGACGGGTAGGATGAAAAGCAGCAGAGAAGCGGAAGTTCTGCATCTCGACATTTCCTCACTTCGTGACGTGGAGTCACCTCTTAGCTGTGCTTCATTTCTTGAATGTTGAACATCGTGACGGAGCAGGCCTCTCTCTGCCTCTGCTGTCTAATGCGTTCTTCATATTCTAAAGGCACATCCTTTTATCCTTTAAAAGATCAAAGCTTTTTAACATTGAAATGTGGTCAACAAAACTCTTGTGGCAAAATCTAAAAATGCCGAGTGGATGTTAACAAGCAAACGGCTCTTTCACGTTTTACTTTTTCTTGTTTTTAGATAGGAATGGCCTATGTGTTCTGATTGATAAATAATAACGGCACATCATTTGGGCCTTCAATGAGCCTCGTCGTATCTACACAGCAGGCAGCGTGGCACACTGGTAAAAAGCTGAGCTCCGAGCCTACACCCCACCTGTCTGATCTGAAACCCCACGACGAGCCACCACCTCTCTGATGGCCGCAGATCTGTCGAGTGCCTTGGGATGGCGTTTGGTTGTACAACATAATGATGAGAACTGCATGGCGTCCTTTCTTGATCCGCATTTCAGATGGCACAGTGATACCCTAATCTCGTGTCACCGTCACTGTTCTGAGGAGACGTGCAGGTTAGAATTTCATCATCCTGACAAACTTGAGCTAACACTCCAAGGCAGCTCGCCGATGTCTTGAATGGGACTGCTTGAATATTGTGAAGTATTTACAGCGAACAGGGACATGTTGAAAATGCCTAAATGTGGTGTTGAAGAGGGCACAGGTAGGCACAGGGCACAGTGTGTTCTGCTGCCGCCCTGAGTTCAGTGCCCACGCTAGTCATGGGCCGAGTGGACCCTATTCCTCCTTCCTATGACTCCATGGCTTTTCCTCTGGTATTCCAGTGCCCTCCTGCATGCCAGAGGCCTACATGTTGGCCCACATTGGTTCAGTCAGGACTGGGTCTTGTCCTGCACCCAGTGTTGGCACTGGTTCCAGTTAGCAGAGCCCCCTGTGATGGAAGTAGCAGGTGAACAGCAGATTTGACCACCAAAGTCCATCGGAAGGCCTGACCCTCTCGGCCCCCTTCTTCTTCTTCTCCTCCGAACTCCCTCTAATGGACCGAGCGGTGGTGTAAAGTCCGAGTCTTTGTTTCATCTAGCGCCCCCACAGAATGTGCCACGGCAAGGCGCTTTACAGAGCTAACAAGACGCCAATAAAGCGCAGTCAGCGGAGCCGCAGAGGGAGAATTTGAGCTTTATGTGTTAGGATAATGAAGCCTGTAAAGGATAGCGGGACAGAGCAGCCCATTGGTTTAATATCACTCATTTGAACCATTCGGCTTCAGCACTGCTATGCATACCATAAAAGTGTACGATCATTAGTGTCAAACGGCGCTCGCTGTTGTGAACAAGCAGGAAAAATGACGAGGCGCGCCAGACTGCAAGTTCAAAGGAAGGTAAATGAAGCACAATATTTAGCCAAGAGGTTAATGTTCTCATCTAATGGTTGCATCAACATTCGAGGTCCCCAGTCTGATTCATGCTACATTTGCTTCTGATTAAGCAGACACACTCCTCACCGACGATCTACACAATGAAAGCTTTTAATCACATTTCAGAATGCCACGACGGGGCCTTGGCCATTTTGATTTTCAAGATCCCAACTGTTTGGCGCGGTTCTGAGCTCTATCGCACCCGCAGCCTCTCGCTACCCGCTTTACCTTCTGGGTGACTTTGTGGTTTCACAGACCCACCGATGTTCTATGAACGGCTTGCGCACACATCAAGATTAAAAGCTCGTAGTGCTGCCCGGGCATTGCCAGCAACAAGACGCACCCTGGAAAGGTGCACTAAAATGGACAGAGGGTGGAGGAGGCCGCCCTGACAAGGGTCCCAGGAGCAGCAGTGAATATGCAGAGGGGTCCATTCATCAGCTGTGACCCCCACGGACTCGACAAGGTGTAACGAGCACAAGCGGTTTGTGTCACAGCCGCAGACCTCCAGGGCCTTGTGATTCAGGAGCTCCACTGAAGAGCCAACCAGATTTCATGCAAGTCACACTACGACAGGGACATGGCCACGATACGACTCGTAAGCACGATGTGTGGGCGATATCTGAGAATGAGGTACACCTTGAAATGTGCATGTAGACCACAGAGGGCGTCGTGTAACAGGACTGTTATGCTGTAAAGGTCCTCGGATGTGTGCCATTTCATTGGCTCGCCAACAGAGCAGGGCACTCGACTCCATTCGGTTTTTGTGCCATCTCTGTGGGTAGGCATGGCCTTCTTCAGTACTCATGGAGTGTCGGCTTGGGCCTGTCTTCACTGACCATCCCCAGAACGTGCTGAAGCCATGCAGGAGCTGCACTACCATGACAGTTACAAAGGGTGAACACTTGGCCACTGGCCTTACGGGAGCAGGCCTGGCAGGTGAAAGGGATCAGAGGAGAGTCGTTAGGCAGGAGATGACTTGGCACACATAGTTAACAAGCCAGTCGGGGGACTCGGCGACACACAAGGGGGCAGGCGAGCCCAAGATGGAGCATTGATTCGCCTTGGAGCTCTGCTTATGGCACAAAGTGTAACCTCAACCCGTGACTTTGGGTAGAGGTAAAAGGATGATGACAGAGTCACTGCCATCTTCGTGGCACTGTTCACGTGGGAGAGGCAAGTCGGGCAAGTGAGGTGGGACTTGGGGAGGGTTAATGATGACAACCTCAGTTAGAGCCCAGCCCACCCTGAACTCTTTACACGGCCCATGGCGTCGCTGACCCCGTCTGTGAAGTCCATTTGTTCATCTGAAATAAAGAAACTGCAGCCTTGGCATAACAGGGCAGATCATTCACAAGGCAGCTTAATCCAATTCAGAGTCTCACAAGTGGCACAAGCAGAACACCAGTCCATCACACCCACCTACCCACCCACACACACTGGGGTCAATCTGGAATTGCCAATCCATCTAACCTGCACCTCTTCAAGGGTTTTGGAGAAAGCCGGTGTACCCCATGGAAAGCCAGACATTGAGACCCCACTCAGATGACAACTTGACCTTGGGAGGCTGCAGCCATGAAGCAGAAGTACAAACCAGTCCACCACTGTGCCACCCAGTACCTTTATCATTGTTGGCACCTCTGTGCTCAACGTAAGCACAGAAGACAGGCGGCGGACTAGGGGGACGCGATGGTGGGGTAAACAGAAGTGCAGACGTCAAAGACGCTTGAGCTCAGGGCTTCATGGAGGAGGAAATCCAGAAGTGTGATGACCCAAGTGGTCTTGTGGCAGCTGCCATCCTCGCGTCTCTCTAAGCTGGAGCTTTTCTTCCATGTACAGCAAAGGTTCCTTCTTCCTGACTGAAGGACGTCTCTTCTCCCAGTGAAAGCCTTCGTCTTTCTTTTATTTCTTTGGTTTGTCTTCCTCCTCTGTGTCTTAATCCTGGAATTGTACAGTGTGTCTGACGTGCTCCCCTTCTGCCTTGGGCCCACTTATTTCAGAGGCCAGTTAGCCCCCCGCTACAAAGCACAGTCACCCACCGATCTGGAGTGGCCAGGAATGCCCACTTTGGAGCGGAGTTTGACTTTTTCACACGTCTGTAATCCTCTTCCAATCAGCTAATTAAGTTGGCAGTCGACATGAAATGAACGCACACAGGAGCAGCCATTTGGAGATTTTAAATCTGCTGTCTTGCGCTAAAGCAGCATAAAAGAAAAGCATTTCAACGTCCTAAATGAAGACGACAGGGAAGCTGCGAGCGAAATGGGAAACTGTGAGCCTTTAAAACAAACGGTGGGCATCTAATTTGAAGCGTTAAAACCTGCTGACTCTAAAGCACTGCCATCATTGCTGATGCGCGCCCTCCGCTCTTTTTCTTTTTTTCAAACCGTTTTACCCGTACTGCAGGCCAAACGCGTACTCGTTTTAGGTGGGACGCCAATTCAGTATTCGGTCGTTTCAATGCGAGGATCGTCCTTAATGCTCTATAAAGTTAATTACTCCTCAAACCTCTGCTGCTGCACCTTTGGAAATGACGACGTCCCCAGGCCGGACTGACTGGCAACACTGAACTCCTGACTGTCGGGCATGAAAAGCACAAAAGGCTGAACTACCCCCCCCCCCCCCAAACTCACAGGGAACCATGGAAAGGCGAGTTAGAAATAAAGACCTCCTCACAGCAGACGCCAATGACCATACATGTGCATCTCCAAGGTGGCACCTTGATATGCTGTGACAAATGCCATCTCGGCCTAGCACTTGAATCCGCACAGGTGCCAATAACGGGCCCGATTCAGGGTCGTGGAAACTCGAGTCCACCACGAGAACGCTTATCTGTCACCCTTTAAAAATCACAAAAAAGAGAATTGTGTTAATGATGTTGCACAGCAGCCATGACACGGATATATATATTTGTAAAGACAATCCGAGTCCCACTTGTCCTAACTGTGTTTCACATGACGGGCTGTTCTTTTACTTTTGGCTTTGCTTTGACTGCTTATCCATTTTTCACGTCTCGTTTTTTGTTCGTGGGCACCGCCGTTGTTGCTCTGGTGCCTTGCGGCTGGGGGTGCACTGTGTGACGTAATCAATGCGGAGACTCAAAAGCCGCCACTTGATGTTTACTGGCGGTCCTGTAGGGTTAACCCCCCCCACACACACACTCTAGTAGTGACAAGCAACAACAAAAGAGTGAGATGCTGAGCCCACCTAAACGGTAGTAGTCCTGGACTCCTGTAGCATCCGTGCACTTCATGCTCTCCTTCCTCTTCTCTGAAGGGTCCTTCCCTCCATCTTCTCCCTCTGAACTCTAAGCTCTCTGAACCAATGGAAAGGATGGCTTAATGAGCCATGAGAGGTCTGCACACCCAGAGTCCTGATAGCAGGCATTTCTGAGTTCCCAGAGTCAACCATTAGTCCTTTGTAGGTGCTCTTCACTGCACAGAGGCACTAGTGAGGGTCCGATTGGTGGTCTTCTCTAAACTTTTTGCCCGTGGGTGTACTGGAGAACTCCAAGCCCACAAGTTCGACTCTTCTTACTCCACCTGGCGTCTTGTGTAATCCCATTCTAGACCAGAAGCCCCGCCTGTTGGCCTACATTGGGATTGCTGTCCATTCTTTCCTTTCTCTCTCCGTGGTAGATCTGATGGCATCGAGATGATGGGTATGTCCTCGGATACTCCTCTGGTCCATATGTGAATCTGGTGTGACATGCTATCAAATAAAAATGGGGCAGCCAGTTCTCCCAGTTACTCTGAACTTACCTCTCCATTGTGGTCCTCATAGTACGAGTCTCGTTTTGTAGAAGAGCTCCTCTCGCTCTCCCTGCTGTCTTGAGGACTGGAGCATCACTCTCGTCTGGGTGTTCCACTCTTGGCCTCCATACAAGGCTTTTTCAGGGGCGAATGCAGACGCGATGACCAGAGACAGGTTGCCATTTGGCGCAGCTCTCGCCTGTCACTTGACGTCTTCATTCCAGCTCCTGTTTCAGATATTCACGTCTCCCCAAGTAGTAACAGTAATCCGTTACATCTAGGGGGCGCATTCTCCTCCAGTGGTCTTGGTTATCACCGTAGTCACATCAGACTGGCAAATTTGTAGAAGATGGGACATTCACAGCCCACCCCTGAGCTCTTCCTACTATCACACAGGAAAATGAAGAGTTAAATGGAAAGGAAAAGGGAAATTTCTCCAAGGCTTGGGTTCAAATCCAGCAAGAAAAGACAAGGTGGAAATCCTGGTAACTACAGCACTCTGGACTGTAGGAGGTGCTGTAGAATTTTACATATTTTGAAGACCACTTTCAGCATCAGGCCCTGGGGGCTTTAGTGATTTGCAGGATTTGAACCCACAGTCTGGTCAATTGCAGTCCGCTGCCTATCGGCTGTGCCACACTGCCTGGAGGCACTTGGATCACTCTCGAAGCCCCCAGACATGACAGGGGGATGACCAGGACATCCAGCTGCCCACAGCCTCTAAGCAAAGCGTCTGAACGGAATGCAGTGTTGGGGTGTGAAGTGTGAAGACTCCCCCGCCACCTGAAGATTCACGCATTCTGCGAGCGTTTGGAACCAAACAGAATTTGTAAGACCTCCTCCAATGGATGCACTAAATAT
Organism: Erpetoichthys calabaricus; assembly: GCF_900747795.2. NCBI lineage: Eukaryota > Metazoa > Chordata > Cladistia > Polypteriformes > Polypteridae > Erpetoichthys > Erpetoichthys calabaricus. Next base: position 354,476 of record NC_041408.2, on the reverse strand, counting down.
GTTAATTGAGACAGAAGAAGCAGCCGAGCGGCACACGAATGGCCCGCCGCATCTCGGCCTTGCAGCAGACTGAGAGCAGAAATCACAGCTGCGAGCTTCTGGCCGCAAATCGGCATTCTGGCACTTCTGTAACAGTGTGTGCCCCCTGTGATTTTTAATTTAAATTAAGAAAAGACACACTACGTGCTCAGCAGCTGATCAACATTAACAAAACTAACAAGTTTTGCCAAATAGAAGTAGCAGTTCATGCAATGCTGTTGGGTTTTAATTAAGTATCCACAGTCAATGTTCAGCAAAATGAGACTCCAAAGAAGGCTCAAGGACAAAATGGTGCCCGGTCATCCCCGAGGAGGGTCCGGCCATCGGGTTTGTGGGGCAGAGGGAGTCTGCGGACCACCTCGGGAAGCACCCTGGAGTGGTACCCTCTGCATGTCTTCACTGTGTCCGTCATCGCATACGGGATGAAGATGTGTGCCGGCCGGCCTCAGTGTAGCTTCGCTTTATATTATTAGGAGGGTCCTGGGCATTTTGACTTGTGCCAACAGAGTGAGTGGGCCAGGGGCATATCAAACAGCTCTGCAGGGCTTTACACTCTCTGGTGTCTCAGGCGTCTCACGTGAGGTGCCACCCAAGATACCAAACCAATGGCGTTTCTGTGCGGGCTGGTGACAGAGATGGAAAAAGGACGACACAACTTGAGGGGACAACCGGCCAGCTAATGGCCAAGTAGAACGCTGGTGCCAGAGGAGAAGGCGACACAAACAACTTCAAAGTTCTGTCCATGAGAGGTGCAAGGCCAGTAATCTGAGGAACACAAGTGTGACTGGACGCCACTTTGTTAGGATTTGGGGATCTTAAATAGTAATTGAATAGCCAGTGGTGCAAAGGCAGGTGAAAATATAAAAATAAAATAAACAGGAGGTGTGGGGGTCAAAGAAAGTAAAAAAAAGAGAAGACTAAAGGAAGATCTGGGGGTCTACAGGGTCTACAGACCACTCGCTGCTGATCCCCCAGCCCCCCGAAGGCGATTCTCCTGCCTAATTCAAATCTCTGAACTTCTGCCATTTGTCCAGTAGGACCCTTCATGGCTACGTGGACATCTTCACGCTGGCAATACGTGTCTTTTGGTGGCCTCTCGGGATTTCCTTCTGTCCCCTAAAGTGCAGATGGCTTTTTGGGTTGTCCTCTGCCTTCAGTTCTTTACCACTATGTTATTTCATTTTGCTTATTGTGGTGTCTTGGCATGTCCAAATCTTTCCATGATGCCCCTTGACGTACTCGTGATGACCATCTCATATTGGACAGGGTGAGGTGGGACACTTTTGATGCATTCTTATTTGTCACGGTGCTGGAGGGTGATGAAGTGTAGCACAGTGTTTGAAGATGCCAGTACGAATTTCCCTGCACTCGGGACAATATCCCTACGGCTCAACACATGCTGGTGTTCCTGTGCCACACCCTGTCCTGTGCCCCTTAACTTTAGGCAGTCCTGAGCTCAAAAGGAAGGACCAACGAGCTGCTAGGTGGACTGCCATATTGGCGCCCCTCCTCATCAAAGGTAGAGGAGCTCTGGACATCTCAACTGGAGTCTTCGCGCTTTCTCAGAGGCCAAAACGTAGAAAAAGAAAAAGTGGGAAGAATAAAAACAAGAGGAGCGTGCGATTCTTCAGGACATTACAGACACTACGACATGCACAGATTTGAAAAAATCGGTCCCCAGTAAAGGACAGAAAATGGCCGATGGGAAACTCAAGCAGACAGAATCACTTTGCCAGTCACTTTTACAGCCCAGGACCCTTGGATAAAAGGCAGGAAATGATGGGGCACAGGATGCCATTCCTCTGCCAGTCACTCTAAAACACACACACACACTCATAGGCGTCCATAGATGGGGACTGGAGTGGCCAGAAAACAGTCGGGTGGGCGGCTGGGGCATCAGTCGTAAGGCAAGTAAAGCGCCTTGAGCTTGGGAAGGGCGCTGTATAAATAACATTATTAAGGCTGAGAACAACCCTGGATGGGAGGCCCCCTCTCACACTGGGCCAGCTGGACATCTTTGAGATGGAGGATGAAAGGCCGGCAGTCGGGCGAGAAATGACGCCATCTTGTAGCCACAACTAGAGAGCACAGACTAAAGAGAGAAAGACGGCAACGGCGTTTATTTTTGTGCCATATTTTCACATGTAACTTCACAACGCGAGACCCTTCACTCCTGCCGCACTTCCTGCAGTGGACTTTGGGGAGAGCGATACGTTAACTGTGCGCTGCTCGTACTTGTGTATCCAAAGTCCCTTAAATGGGACGCTTTCTTAATAATGTGCCTCATTACTAAGGGGGCCCCCATGCTGTAATTCACCCGGCTGTCTGACCCGCCATCCGCGTGTTTTCTTCAGTTCATTTCAGCACAGGCGCCGTTATTTGATGGAGTTTTCCACTTTTCATTAGTGACTATAGATCATAATGATCACCTAATTATTCACATGTCACTCAGGAGCGGGTAACCTGATGAATGGATGACATCGACGTGTGTGTGCAAGAAATATTAAATAAACTGGGAAGGGGCGCGCACACGAAGCAATCCATGCAAACGACCCGAAGAAAGAGCAAACCAAAGCACTGGTCGAGCGCCGATTACTACGACCCAGGAGCTACCTGGTAGGAAATCGAGGCGGTGAAAGTTTACGGAGGTAAAAGACGGCGGGCAGCAAACTCTGTCATGAAAACATCTTGGGGACACACCACGCCTCAGGCACAAAATATTAATGGAGAAACAGCGGGCCGGGGGCCTTCCCCATGACAGCGGGGCTCTCCCAGTCTGATTAGCTCCTTCTTCCAGTACGGATTTAGAGAAACCGCCTAAGCAGAACGCTAAACGTTAGTTGAAAACGTGTGAACAAATTGAACCGTAAAACAGAAAACGTACAAAAGGAGCCAATGGTTTTTGTGTCTGTGCCCTCGGGCCCTGAATGTAACACCGCTGTGTAATAAGTGAGCGGACCCCTTTAGGATTACCCAGAGTGCTGTGCACTTCATCCTGGGTGGTAGCCGCGTCTTGCGCTGTGTTTGCTGGGCAGTGGCGGCAGTGTGAGTGAGTGAATGAGTGAGAAAGCTGCTCTGTTTTTATTGGTTCAAGACGACCCGCCGTGGAATCCATTTGAGTAGCGAGCCTTAAGCAAATTTTTAATGACACCTCAAAATGGACCTTTGGCCAGGCCACTGACTCCTGCGCTGCTCCACTCTGTCCGTCCTTTAAACGTTTGCCATTTTCTTGGTTCTGCTGCGTTTGTCTACTTCAAGCCTCAGGCAGATTTGTGAAGTGCTCCCAAGTTACCAGGACCGTCTCCAATTAAAAATGCAGCCCGACACGCTGCTCCAGTCCAGCCGCCTCGACTTTTTGATCTTTTTAGTAAGATGTTGATCAAAGTTTAATTTTTATTGAGGCAGAAGAAACAGAGCTGGAGTCGAGACACAAGAATGCTAGAAATCACAACCAACTGACGGCAAAAGATGAGTACGTATTCGAGAGAAATGAGTCACAAACCGTGAAAAGAAACTACCAGTGGAACTGCAACGTGTGTGCATCATCCTTGGAGAAGGACACGGGGTCCTTAGTGTCACACCTACAGAGTACAGCGAAGTTCAAATTCAACATGCACTGGTGGCTGCTGAAACAGGGCGACCAAACCTCCACGAATGATGGGCACACAGGAGAAGTCATGCCAGCCAAATACTTAAATGACGACACTTGATGGCATCTCCAACAGGCAGCTAAATGACACTGAAGCAGTAAAACTCCCATCTTTCGTGGGTCAGTACCCCCATTACCGAGGTCTCAGTCATCGAATGTTCAGCGATAAGCCGCCTCTGTCGGTCGTGCGCTACGAGATAAACTGACAGAACCTCCATGGCACTTTGCATCCTTTCAGGCTCCTCTTCCCAGAAGTACCCACGGCACACATGCCCATATTGGGGCTCTCTCAAAGCATTCCTGTTCATCTGCTGGCTCCGCCGACATGGTGTGCGTTTGTTACAAACCACTTACTTCTTAAGCAAAGCCGCTGTTGATCTCTCACATCCAGACATCCTGCTGATTAAGGAGAACATCCCGATTTGCTTAATGTTAGAATTATGAATTTGTCCAATCTGAATCTCTCCTATAAAATCCAATCCAGTCATGTTGGCCCCTTTTCCCAATGCGGGCTCTCGTCACTGCTCTACCACGTGTTGTTCTTGGTGGTCTACTGCTTTGTATCAAACTCTGCTGACTTTTTGCAAAATTCCTCGTGATGTCACCTTATCAAAGGAAGGTGGCCAACGCAAAACCCCAGCTGCCCACCCAACAAACAAAAAGTGAAGCAGGTGGACTGCTCTGTTAAATAAATGCAGGGTGGCAATGAACGAGGAATGAAATGAGAAGGGGGCATAAATGTTTGTGCTTGTATTTGGTGACACATTTCTTTATGCACTTACTGAATAAATCCTTTATTTATGCCCTGCGGTGGGTTGACGCCCTGCCCGGGGTTTGTTTCCTGCCTTGCACCCTGTGTTGGCTGGGATTGGCTCCAGCAGACCCCCGTGACCCTGTAGTTAGGATATAACGGGTTGGATAATGGACGGACGGATGGATGGATCCTTTATTTATGTGTTTATTTCAGTGCCACCCCACACAATCTGCAATCTAACCTGTCATTTTCACCCATCAAAGCAATAGGGCGGGCTCTTATGACTATTGTGATCTGATTGGTGCATCTCCTTCTGGGGGCAGAGCATGTGGACGTAGATGTCTGGCCATCCAGTGCCACATTGTCAGCCGGCACGCTGGTGACAACAATGAACTCAGAATTCCTAGAAAGAAAGTGTCCACTTTGTGGCACAAGTCTGGGTGACGTTGTCTTGCACAGATGCCAGCAATCACAAGTTTGAGGGCGGCCATCAGAGCACCCGGCATTCCCTCCATCACGTCCATGTAGGTTTTCTGTGGATACTCCATATCCCGACCGTTTGGGTTGGTGTGAGTGACTGTGCCCTGCAAAACAGTGCTGCTCCGTCCAAGAGGGGCAGTTTGGGGGCTAAAGACCTCACTAGGACCCAAACAATGCAATCGGTGACCAGTGGCTGTCTTACAGCGCGATGCGTGAATTGTGACGGGTTAACAGGGGAGCGGGAGCCCAGCTGTAGGGTGGACGGAGGTGAGGCTCTGCTGAAGAAATGGAGTGTGAGTGAAGAAAACACCGGAAGGATGGTGACACTTGTCACTCTGAATTTTTAACAGGAGTCTCGACTGACGAGAACTCAAAGTGTGAAAAGGATTCCAGCAAACACCCTTCACATTGAACTTTAACCAAGCAGCCGTCCAAGAACAGACAATAAGTGTCCATTAATTAACAAGGTTGTCAAGTGTGCGGGATTTGCTGCCCCGGCGTCTTAAATGAAATGAGAGGCAGCAGATGAATGATGTGAGCTCCGCTGTGGCTCTGGGGGTCCTTGTTATTCTGGTTTTTCTCTGATGCAATGTAGAGATTTGTCTTACTGCACAAAGCAGCAGACGCGTGATCCTGCCCGTCATCCAATAGACTCTTTAACCTTCGGTAATTTGCCGAGGACACTGATTTTATTTAATTAAAACCTCAAGGATCTCAAACTCTCCTCTGTCGTTCATAGCGGATTTTTGCAGTGGGCCTAATCAGACTAAGTGCTACTGGCGCACACAGGGCAGGTAAATAAAGCGTCAAGACTCTCTAATCAACAGAGAGGCTTCTTATTGGGGGCCGTGGACCCTAGGCCACTGGGCGTCTTGTCAGGAAGACTTTGATTGATATGTGCCAAGAGAAAGCTGAGGAGGGCCAACACCTGTGCCAGACATGTGCCAGCCGGGTGCACCGCCAAGTCTGACTCCTCATTTGTTTTAAAGGATGGACGTCCAGAAGTAAAACTGAACACTAACAAAGCCCTGCTGCGCGTCCAGGCCTCGGGACGATGACGATGTCACGTCCTCCTCCAGTGTCTTTCTGGAGGCCCTGGCCTCTCTTCCTCCTTGCCAATGAGCCTTCACCCCAAACTCTCCTCCCGATTCCTGGCTCTAAATACTCAAACTCTTACAAAACTCATTTTGGGCCCAAACACCCCAAGTTTGTGTTGCTCAGTTCCACCCTGCAGCTAATGTGACACCCAGCTAGTTTAGTGGCCCCGGTGTCCAAAATCCCAGAATAAACCCTTGAAGGTTGGGGGCTCCACACTGAAAAGCACCCGCGGCTCCTCTAGGCACCTCCAAAGTGGCAGCAGGGCAGTGGAACTGACGCTACCGTCAAAACGCTTGTTTCTTTATGATGGAAGGGCGAAGTGAGATGCGCGCTGCTCTGTCTGGACAGGAAAGTGAACACGTCACAAGTCCGCGATCACCTGTGTAAGCCCCCAAGGCAAGAGAAACCCCCTGATTAGCTTGGTTTGGAATGCCAGTGCTAAACCCCAGTTAAGACCTTCCATCCTTCCACCACACATATAAAGGAATGTCAAAATGTGTATTGGTGTCACACGTAAGAGTTCACAAGAGCGACCCGTAATCTGTAAGTCTCGTCATGATGTCCACTCGCGCGCACACCTGCTGCGTGGACCTGAAAACGTACAGCAATGTTACAGAGACGCAAATCGTGAAATACGTACAGGCTGCAGAACAGGAAGGCGTTCAGAGCGCTGATGTTGACGTGAAGAAGATCCCATGAAGACAAGTGAACTATCCTGTCCTATGGCTAATTCCGAGTTATGGCCCAGAATGCTTTAGCAATGCGTCTCTCACTGGAGTTCACTGCTCAAAGGTCCGCTCGTCACTGTGGGCTTTCTTCACAACAGAGAACAAACTCACAAAAACTAAAGTGACCAAAAAGTCCGCTCCAGACGTGTGTACACCGATCAGGATTCACGTCTCCTGCGGGTTAGTAGTCTCCCCACAGTCCATCACGCCACCCAGCTATCCATGGAGACGCAGCCTCTAGGATGACATTGTACCAACATGACTGACATCAATAAGAGCGTGTCCCACTGGGCCATCACATGTTTCCTGATATTGTGAAATTTAGGGACGTGGGCCTGCATAAGGACAAGGCACCAGGAGGTTCCTCAAGTCCTGTCCCAGAATCTCATGGGGCTCCACATCACAAACCCATAAGACCCAGCTGAGGCCCACAAAAACTACTCGTCCACTCCATTCTTTGGCCTGTTGTGCAGTAGGACGTGGCCTTTCAGCTAACGTTGACCAAAACTGCACACGGGCCTCCAGACGAGGCCCATGGAGGAGTTCCGATGAACGTCCTTTGATTTGTATTTGACTCTTCCAATGAGGTGTCCTGGCAGGAATGTTCCTTGGCACGTCTCTCTGTTAAGCAGCGTGTTCACCCAGCCACCTCCGTGTATAATAACGTGTCTTTATTAAAACAAACCAGAGACCTCTGCTGCTCTCCTCACCCGTGCGGACCCCAATCCCTGCCTACTCTCCATCTCCAGCTTCACAAGTCCTCACTGAGTAGCAGCGCCTGCCAATCAGTGGGCGCATGCCAAGGGTAACGGTGGGGGGCATCCCTGGCATACACCATCAGAACAGGATAGATGGAGACAGTAAAAGTGTGTCTGAATGGAGACTGCGTGGCGTGTTTTCTGATTTATTTTCCCAATATTTATAAAGCGCTATGAGCTTTTCCAAGTTACCAACACCACCAAAGATCGAAGACGTTAAAGGGGCAAAAAACTATCATTGTAAAGATGAAGACAGTGGATGCTACTCAAAGGAAACGCGGACGTTGGCCCAGAGGCGTCACGCCAGTCCCTGCTGATGGCTGCTTCCGTTTTGTGTAATTAAGAATTCTGCTGGCGTTCATCGATAGATTTGCTTATCAAGGCTAGGACTGTATCTGATGTCAAACCCTGCATAAGCTATGCACATTTTTATCTAAAACACCAACAAACGATTTCACTTCAAACGTCAGAGGAAGTGGGCATTCAAAGCTCTCTGGTCATGTGCGATAGCCCCTAGAGGGGCCGTGATGGTCCGAGCCCCATTGCTCATTTACTGACACGGAACCTGGCGATTTCTGGGCATGCGGATGATTAAAGCCAAGGTGTTAAAACTCGGCCTTTAAATCAATGAGTAACGTAACTGTCAAAAGTTCTGAGCATTTCCTTTTAGGCTATAAAACGATAACCCCCCCAAAATGAGGTCTGTGCCCGCTTTGACTTTCAGCTCCATTTAATGGAGCCATGATTGCCCAATACAGGGCCCTGTTGTTCCCATTTCCTTATTTACTTCTAGTCTAAAACACGAGGTGAGCCCAAGCCCACCCAATATGTCGGCCACAAAGTCACGAAGAACGACCCAAATGTGTGAAAGCGGCAGACACATTTCAAGATGCTTTGTAAACCAACGAGTGCCCACCTCCCCAGTATTTAGGGGTGACCAGGATGAAGCCCAAAGGATGCCATTTTCTTCATCTGATTCCCATGCCAGCTCATCCGTGTGGCATGTGGGCACCCTGCTGGTACCCTTCGGCCAGAGGCATTCACATGCATGTTGTTGGTGGCGATGATAGACTGGCATCGTGTCTGCAGTTGCTTCTGCCCTGTGGCTGATGTGCCAGGAGGCCGTAAGGATGTGGGCGTCTCTTTGGATGAATCCATGTAAAGGACCACGGCGCAGTGACAGACTGTGTGCGGCAAACGACACGTTTGAAGCCACGGCTGTCCTGAAGCCATTTTCATGGAGCGTTTTGAGAGCGGCACGCTGAGGCTGAAAGGCGCCCTTTATTAATTTCATCTTTACCTTCCTCGCCCTCAACACCTTTGACCTGCCTTACCTGTATAAATAGAAAGAAGTAATTTACTACAGAAAAGTGCTCTCGGGCAAACATGTTCTGGCTAATGAAGTGTTCAGATTGTGCATGATTAACCAGCTGGTGGGGGTGGCGCAAAAACCACAGGGCATGAAATAAGGCAAGAAATTGATTAGCAATTTTCATTTACACCGCTAAACAAAGCCTGCTTTGCATACCGGCCCAAGAAGTAAACAGCCCGTCACGGACGGGGCCAAGAAGACCACCATTTGTAATGAAGGCCCGGGCCGCTCGAGTCCAGGCATATTTGGAACGGGCAGGACACTGTGCTAAATTCTGAATTTATGCCATGATGGTCTCATTTCAATGATGCGAGTGTGTGTGCGCTCTTCATGGTTTAAAATGCAGTGAGAAGGTCACTTTAAATGCACAGCGCAGGACAAATCCAGGGAACACGCTGACCGAAGATGGCAGCTTCAAAGCAAACAATGGAGCTGAATCTTAGTTGGCCTTTTGTGTAAAAAGCCTCAATTAGAGTTTGAAGGAATGCAAGTCGGCAACGGACCCCCTGGCAAAGTCAACAGATAATCGCCAAGAAGAAAGAAAGCAGCGACTGTGAAGTAGAAACATAAAGGCAATCCCCCCACAACATTCAAAATGTAAGCCCTAACCCTCCAAATGGCCTGAGACTCGTGCACAGAAGGAACTGGAAATGTCCAGGAGCACATCCAGAATGCACTGCGGTGACGGGGGTGGGGGCAGTGTAAAGACGATTTGGGCATCTGATTAGGGTGCGCCTTCATGGAGGTGTGTTGGGCACATCCAACCAGGAGGTGGGGGTCTCAGGTGCAGGCCCAGCAATATAATCTCACGGGTGACCTAAGGGGGGCCGGACGTCTGCGACCAAATAAGTGGTAGAGGATGGATGGACGGCTCTTCAGTAACAACTGGGCTATACGAGTTTATTGCAATTCTTAGCTGCAGAGATACAAAGCAAGACGCACACAAATTGAGTTCAACGTATTTACGCTCATCCAGCCATAAACCTGCTTGTGCAGAGTAACGTACGCCGGATATGACGATAGAATACGAGACTCTCTCATCAATTAACATTTACAAGTTGGAGTATTCAAACAAATGTTTAAGAGTTCAGGTAGGACCTTTAGGATCAGGGTTGGGATTTGCAGAACAAATGTCACTGTCACAAGCAGCTGGCATTGATCATGACAAAGCAGGAGGACAGAGAACATGCGGAGAACAGGACGTCCCATCACCGCCATGTGTGCTGGGCGCATTCAGCACCATCTAAGAATGTAGCTTGTTACACTTGTAGTAATATAGTAATAAAATGCCTGCATTGTTCATTCCAACAGATGGTGCATGACAGCCATTAATACTGCTAATGAATCCTCTACCTGATGGCGTATAAATGAGGCAACAGACAAACCAACGCTTTAACTTAAGTTAGAAGGAAAAATTTAGGAGAGAGAAAAGAATGACGGAGGGGCTGCTGATCTCACACAATTGCAATAAACATTCTGGGGGATCTTCTCTCATTAACAAATCACAAAGAAAGATAACTACCATAAAGAAGGCACGCTGGCCTCCCAGGACCCCTGTCTGAGACCCCCAGCTACTTCCCTCCGTGTGACTGCCAATGAATTAGCACTTCCTCTATCGCTTTTTGTTAGTTCCTCTCTTTTTTTTTATTATTGATTAGGTAATGGTGTTGGTTGTCTGCGTCACCTGTTGGAATGAAAAATGCAGTGCGTTTTATTAGTACACACAGCAAACGCATCGAAATGGGCATGTCGAGGGTAGGCCCCTTGAGTGAGCGAGTCGCGAGTAATGCAGTAGGTATCGTGGACTGCAGATCCACTCTGTTGAATGCGTTTCAATTAGACGGCGCCTTTGTGTTCAGATTTAAGTGCTTGACCAATGGCCCCCGATTCATGCTAATAATCTCGATTGCATGTTTTATACCTGTCGTGATGATGTCTTCATCGTTATCTGCGATGTTTTCTGGACTCGAGCAGGTGCTGCACTCTTCAGCTGCCATGAGATCCAAGGCTTACCGAGGTGAGAGCTGGGAGTTTGGAGGACTGTCAAACAGAAATGCGCCCGACTTTGAGATGTTCTGCCAGCCGCCTGACAATCGAGATAAGGCGAGTCGCCAGCTCTCAAGTGGCATGTGTGGCTGGTGTCTTGATGATAGAAAGTCCATCTTCTGGCCCAGCACCACTGACGTCTTCGCTTTCTGGCTGGTCTTCCCGGTTCCACCACTCAATCCTGATATGTTGGACTTTCTTGTTTTTGATGGTTCATCTTTCCTAAGCACTCTTACAGCAAACAATGGATGTGCTCCACAACACATCCCACAGACGGACAGAGCAGGACTTTCATATCCACCTTCTTCTGCCTTGAACTGCTTGGCTGAAATCTGTTGCGGTCTTGTTGTGTCACTCCAATCCAACGGAGTTCCTTTGCGATGACAGGCTGCTACTGGAGCACTCCTTAAGGTGAGGACTCACTTGAGCAAACCCGGGAACTTCCTGAGTTAGGTCAAGTCATCTTGACTATTGGTTAAAACAGCAGCACTTCAAGGGAGCAAAGAGAAGGCACAACACAAGGTGTCCAGTGATGGATGAGGCCACACGGCGCTGTGTGTCACAAGATGTTTATGGTGCTCAGGGCACCAAATGAAAGATGTGGAAGCACAAGATGGTGATGGTGGAGTTGGGGTCTGCTTCGTTCAACTAAATCCAACCCTGCAGCTCATCGTTGTTTATTTTGAGCCAACACCTGAAGTTTGCCTGCTAAAGTTTAGTCATAAATTCACAACAACTGAGCTTGTCAACCTCTAGTAACCAAACTGGTGATTCTGCAATGTTGTCAGGATCTGAAGGCCCTAAAGTATGTCTGCCCACGACGCTGCCCACTGACCTGTCCAAGTGTCTGTGGTCCTCTCCATGAAGAAAACCACACTGAAGTTTGTGTGAAACTGAGTCTTCAGTGCCACCATCTCATTTTAAAGTAATGGCTGGCAGCCACTGCACTCTTCATCACCGTTTGCTTAATCTAACAAGGCTCGGCGTATTTGGCATCACCATAGCCCTCTGTCCTGCAGTCGGCCTGTCCGCCCTTCTCCTGTTCTGTCCCACTTACAGCTGGGAGGCTAGCACTGCCCACAAAATTCCAGGTGACCTCCCGTGGGTGCTGTACATGCCCTGCTAATCGCTTCTGTCCTGGACCCTTGGCACTGCCCATGTGTAGCTCATGCTCTCCCTTCTACATGTACCCCCATTAACCTTCCTCTGTTGCCAGTCAGCTGCAGTCAGAATTCTCTCCGGGTCAATCTGTACTGTTTTGACTGTTCTTGTGGATGTCGCCCACTCCACCCGAGTAGAATGTCCGTCCAGTGCTGAGCACTCAATAAAAAGCCTGGCAGACCCCAAACAGAAGAGCACAGGACTCTGCAGAGATGATCTCGGACTTGGCTGTCTGTGATGCGAGGCGGCTCTGCTGCTCCTCCGTCTAAAACAAATTGAGTGTGGAAACGTTAGGAGAAGAGACCTGCTGGGACGGAGCTTTGAAATTCTTAAATGTATGGAGGGCCAAATCACAGATGGATTGGCACTTGTCACTGAGGCTGCTCCCACGCTGCCCTTGGACTGCAGTTCCGACGTGCCCAAGCTGCCCGGCCGCACCACCCAGAGGGCGTGTCACCTCACCTCGCCTCGCCCGGATATCTTTGGGAAGCTCCTCATTCCTCGGTTATCCTTTGAGGGTTCTTTTAAAGGAATCCGCTGCGGGCCTTCGATTTGACGGTTTTGCTGTGGTATGCAAAATCCTGAATTAGTGGCCCAGTACTGGTGATCTATGCGTAATTAATTTAAAACATTTTGGTTGCTTCTAAATAAATTAATTGCTTGTTGTAATCTATAGTGTTGTCTTTGAATGATGAATAATCAATTTTACAATGTGTTTTTAGGTTTTCACTTTAGATAATGATATTTCTCTCGTAATTATCGTTCTTTTTACACAACCTCCTGGGTCCGTCAGTTCCAAGGTCCTTCCCCACTTCAGCAGAGGCCTCTGGCGTGTGGCCCACCTGCACTCGGATGTCATGAGGTGCTCCACCCAGAGGGCGAGCGGATGACGACTGTGACAACAAATGAGGGCTGGAAAGTAACTGAAGAGATCCGACAAGACCGCCTTTAGTCGCCGTCATAACGAATAAAGTCTGCGGCCTGAGAAAGCGGCAGACACAGAAGGATCACGGGGGCTCAGTAAAGAGATGGCTGAGTACAAGGATGAGACACCCACAAAAAGGGGTCCAAAGAGCTTCATTACTGCCATTCGCACAAAGGCAAGCACCCAGCACCACCTGACCAGTCGCTGGCAGCGCCACCTTACTTACCCATCTGAGAGTCTCCAGCAGCAGCAGCAGCCCGTAGCAGTCGCGGTACGTCCAGTTTGACCACTGATCTCCCATAAGCTCGGGAGGAGGTAGAAATGGGGGCTTCCTGCCAAGAACAGACCAGAGGGGAGTGGGACATCCACGAGAGCAGATGAGCCGTCCCTACTGTGGCTAGTGTTGCCCCCTTTCTTGATTCGGTTTTGTTTTTTGTAATCTTTTGTGCTCTGATGTGTTTGTTTTTGGACCTTAAGAGATCGGAGTGCTGGTCATTGTTGAGTCGGTCTTCTGTGAAATGACTAACCTGAGTAATGGCCTGGACGAACGGAATTGCACCCTAAGAGCACATCTTCTGCGATTAGCGATCAGTATTCCTACCTGACGAGCATTTCTGCTCTTTCTCGCTGTTCTTGTCTGAGTGGAAGACCCCCATAACAGAGAGAGCACAGGGTCAGTTTGGACATAGTGAGCTTCAGAAGTTTCTTCACTGTTCTGTCGATGGCAAGAAGTTTAATGTTCACTTTTAAGTGCCAGTGGGACACGACCTTTAAACGCTTGGCTTCACGGCGTTCCGCTGAGGCACGTCATCCACCTTCTGACTTTCGAAATCCAGTAGCGGCCGACGTCACGACTTTAACCGTCTCCTTCTCCAACGTGAAGCTGACTGGAGTCGTGAGTTGAACTCCATGCATATGATTGGTTTAAATGAAGCACATGATCTTGGCTGTCCCCTCCCGACATTCTGCATGCACGCCCGCCGATGTCCGCCATGTCGCCTACGGCTCGTAAGACTCTTCTCTTTATCTTTTCCCTTTTTTATTCTGTTATAATAATCCTTTATTATTTGTTATTTTCTACGAACACTCAGTTCTTTGGTTCGATGTTTTTCTTTTTTCTCTTCTGCCAACTTGATTATTTATGTAAATCAGTTCCTGTCTCTTATCACTTCCCTGTTTCTCTGTTTATGTACATATGTGTTTATTTTTAATTGTGTTCTTTTTTTCATTTTTGTAGTATTGTTTCATTGTCCATCCATCCATCCATCGTCCAACCCGCTGAATCTGAACTACAGGGTCACGAGGGTCTGCTGGAGCCAATCCCAGCCAACACAGGGCGCAAGGCAGGGAACCAATCTTGGTCAGGGCACCAACCCTCCGCAGGACACACACACCACCCACCCACACACCAAGCACACACCAGGGCCAAATTAGAATCGCCAGTCCACCTAACCTGCATGTCTTTAGACTGTGGGAGAACATACAAACTCCACGCAGGGAGGACCTGGGAAGCGAACCCTGACGGGTATCCTTACCGCGAGGCAGCAGCGCTACCCACTGCGCCACCGTGCCGCCCCTTGTTTCATTGTGTTTGCTTTTATTCTTCTAAACATATTCTGTTTCTATGCATTAATGGCATCTACTTGTTTGATTATCGCTGCTTGCGTTTTATGTACCTTTCTGTTTTTGTGTTATCCGCTCTGAATAAAGTCATCCTAATCATCAGCAGACTTTTAGCTACGTTGACGGCTTGCTTTGGTGGAGATTTTCACGCTACAAGCGCGTCTCGTCTCTGAACACAATACAATGAAAAGTGGGAGCTATAAGGGGGCCCTTCTGTATACAGCGCCTCGTCCCCCCCAAGACGGTTCACTAGAGACACACATGCCACTTGTGTGCCCTACAGGGTGGTGCCAGGCCAGAGCCTCAAATCCCAGGCTGGTCTCCGTCTGTGTGGAGTTAGCTGGTTCTCTTCTGGGTGCTCCAGTATCTTCTTCACACAAGCAGGTTAGGTTCCTTGACGACATTAGGAAATCTGAATTAATACGGCGGGCCTGGTGGATACCAAAAAGACCCTGGAGGGATATGAGAGCCGGAAACATCTCGACATGCCAGTGTGGATAAACGGGGCAGTGGGCAAGTCCAGAAGAGGGCAGGCAGCCTGAAAGCCACCGAGCCTCGCTGGCCCTTTTTAACTCACGACTACTCACAGCCGAGTATTTTGAGGTCCACGATGATTAAGCTGTTTGAAACGGGCTCTGAAGTGTCCCCACAGATGGAAGCTGTAAGGCCAATCTGGGCCAAGGCACACTGGTGAGGAGGACTTGCAGTAGTAGCAGACCCCTCGGGACTCCTTGTGCTGCCGTCGTCGTCTGTGATGTTTATTGTGTGGACAGACTTGGTGGCCTCACAAGGCCCCAGGCTCGACTGGCCAGCTGCACCTCCCAAACACCTCAACTTTAGGCTAAAGCGGCCTGCGCTGAGCCCTACTGCTCTGTGATGCGTGGGCACCTCATCCAGGGTTAAGTCCTGCTTTGCCAGCCATGAAATCGAGGTCAGGAAAGTAAGGAAATAAACAAATAAATAACAACGCTTGTTTTTCTCTTGCATGAATTAAAATCGTGTGTCGTGTTTGATCAGCTTTGTGTATTCCACTTGAGACCGCTAATGCATAATCAATAATCCGTTAATCAATCGCTGTGCAGACCAATCAATTCCTCTCCTGCCTGTTGTTGTGTTTCTGCATGTAAAAAGCATTTTCTCTAAGAAAACAAATAAAAGGTTTACTGCCTCAAAGTTTAGGAGACAAACCCTCCAATTCCTCCAAAGAGCCCACCACGCCTACCAGACGCCAACATTCTGGGACACCATAGAGGTTCAAGTCTGACTGGCCTGCTCCTTTCTTTTTGGATTTGTACCTTGATGACCGTGCGGCTATGAAAGCAATGCCAATCCAACTGCGCCCTGACTGATGGCCACCACTGTGAAGTCCAACCCTTCTGCTCCTCACCCCTTTAAGAAGCAGCTCCAGAGTAGCAGATGAGACCAAACACCAAAGTGGGGTCCGCTGATAAAACAGGACTTTTGTATTCATTTATGGGTTTGCTTCATTTTGGAACCCTGTTATCAAATGTAATGATTGGTGAGACCGGGTGAGTATTGGACTCAAAGGAATCTTCTCCTTGCTGCCTGCGGTGTTTCCAGCTCATCCTACATAAAAACAAACTTCAAATCCTCCTCTAGGACGGGCCCCCCTCAGCAGCCTGGTGCTTTCTCACAAACCTTAAAATTAGGATTGGCTCTCTGTGTTTATTACTCTGCCCGGACAGGATGGGAGTCCCCAATGCGCCTGTGTCTCGTTGCTGCTCCACTCACCCTTTGCTCTCTTTAGTTTTTGGTAATAAGCAAATTTCTGCTCATGCATGGGCTCAACAGGGAGACCACATCAATAACACCTCAACGAGTACAACCTTGGACTTCAACAATCTCATCAGACTCATTCTATTAAAGAAGGGCCCTGTGGGGAATCGGAAAAGTGGGCTGACCACGTCCACCTGGCCCTGGTGCCACCTTGTAGCCGAGGAGAACATTGGCACCTCCACAACCGCCATAGGTGAGGCGGGCTTGGTGCACATCAGATGAACCAAACTGGCTCAGCCAAAGGTCACCGGCGTCACCTGTGCATGTCACTTGGACGCCAACTTGAGGAGCTGCCACTCTACGTGATTTCACAGTATAACATCGTGTTAGTTGTGCGAGGCATTTGGCTCAGACTGCTGCTCTGGAGGGATTCTGCACCAGGATGTAGACCCCGCTGTCATCGACTTGCATCATAATATCCATAAATACATCTGGGGGGGGGGGGGTAAAAGACAGCACTTTCAAAGGGAGAACTGATTTATGTTTAAATTGGTGATTTTATTATCTGGTTCAAGGAAGAGCCCAGTATCAGTGTACACATCCCCAAAGCCGACACTCCAAACGAGGACTTTCACTTCTCAAAAACATTTCACAACGCTATGGAGTTTGCCAAACAGTCAAAGAAGGCTGTGCAGTTCCTATCACACTCCCTTCATAGAGGAAGACAGAAGGCTGGAGGTCACTAATCGTGCCATCGTGTCGATGAGTACATGCATGTACCCTGTGCACCCCGTAAGCTAATTCTGACTTTTATTCCTTACAATTTGTTGTACTACTGAAGCTCCTTATGATATTGTGAGGCGGTGTCCATGGCTCCACCATCCTGTGTCCTGCTGGCATTGATGAGCAGCACTAAAGCGGCTGCAGCCATCAGGTGACATGGTGGCAGTGCTCTAGCATTGTGCACTTCGCCATTGTCAAAGCCCTCTTTGTGCCGCTGCCTTCTGTTTTCATACTTCAATGTGCCCACCTCCATCTCTGACCTTCTGCCCCCTTCCTGTGGTTGCTCTTGCTTTTGTGGACACCAATGTGTCTACTTGGCTTCTGACATGGCTCCTCCTTATTCTGCTGAATCCAATAAAACTCTCTCAAAAATACGAATTTACAATAATCCACAAGGCCGCGGTTATCCAAAGACATCAGTCAGACATCAACAGCTAAGGCCACAGTGGCCTGCCAGTCCCACAAATGGGGGGCCTGCCTCCTTGGGCTCAACACATATAAGGCAAGCAATATAAAATACATATCTGACACAACAGTAATTCCTAATATTGCATATAATGGAATTCAAATATTTCATAAACAAAATAAAATTCAAAAAACAGGAAACAAATTTGACGGATCATTCAAACCACTGCCAGGTGACATGAATATCAAGGGGTGGTGTACTTTAGGCAGCAAGTGAACAGTCTGGACTTGAAGGTGACGTGTTGTGCAAGCATAAGGATCTCAGTGACTCTGACAAATTGTGATGACCACACGACCAGGTCAGAGCACCTCCAAAACAGCAGGGTCTATGGGACGTTCTCACAAATTGATAAAAAAACGTGATGCTGGCCATGATAGTAAAGTGTCAAAAGACACCATGCATCCCAGCTTTCACTGGTCAGAGTGCCTACAATGGGCACATGAGCGTCACAACTGGACCATGGAGCAGCGGAAAAAGGTGGCCTGGTCTGATGAATTGCAGTTTCTTTTAGATTGTGTGGACTGTTGGGTGTGTGTGCACCGTTCACCTGGTAAAGAGATGGCAGCAGGATGCACTATGGGAAGAAGGCAAGCCAGTGGACGCCCTGACACTGTGATGCACTGGGAAATGTTCTGCTGGGAAACCTTGGGTCCTGGCATTCATGTAGATGTCACCTTGACACAAACCACCCACCTATAGATTGCTGCAGACCACGTAAACCCCTTCAATGTGATGGCAGTGGCCTCTTTTATCAGAATAATGCTCCCTTTGTCCCTGCAACAATTGTTCCGGAATGGCTTGAGGAACATGACAAAAAATTCAAGGTGGGGACTTGGCCTCCAAACTCCCCAGATCTAAATCTGATCAAGTACTTGTGGAACGTGCTGGAGTAACCAGTCTGATTCAAGGAGGCCCCACCTGGCAACACCAAGGATCTGCTGCCAACGTCTTGGTGGCAGATATCTCAGGACATTTTCAGAAGTCTTGTGGAGTCCATGCCTTGATGGGTCACAAATGCTCTGGTGGCACAAGGTGGACCAACATAATCGAAAGCAGGAGCTTTTGATGTTGTGGCGGATCAGAGCACATTCAATAACAAAATATTGTAAAAGTAAATGGACTAAATTTAGAACATCTGAACCAGAAACAAAACGCTGCCTATTCTGAAACACTGAGGGAAGAGTCAAACAGACAAGCAGAAGATGAGTGTAGTCGGCAGGATAGGTGAGCACCAGGGGGATTCAGTGAATTAAAATGGGACAGAGGGGAGGGCAGAGCTGATTTTTAAAGACACACACACACACACATCAAGGATAACAATGAGAGATTTAGTATGGAAGACGGCCGAGTCCAACATGACCGCGGCTCACAGCAAGTGAGATGGAAACTTGGTAAACGTGAGCTTGCAAGAGAGAGAAATTGCATCCTGCTGCTGTGTTTCATTTTTTCACATCCAGGCAGCCCACACAATTTATTTATCGTTTTGCCTAAGGCTGGGTAGGCTTAACAAGAATTCATCAGGAATTGTGACTTGCGACTGTACATTTTGTTTGTAACAGTTGTACATATTTCTGCAAGGTATTAATTCAATAAGGAGCACTGATGTGAGTTCCTAGAAACGGTAAGTAATAAAATACAACAAGAGGCATGAAGCCTACGGAGCTCGGATCTTCCAAAGCACTGACGTGAGGACGGCTTCAGCGCTGATTTATGGCCTGCACTTACTCCGTTGTTTGCTTGTTAATTATTCACACTGGAAGGATGCAACTGGATGAGGGCGTCTTAGAAAGCACTTAAAGGACGTTTCCTGGGAGGCAGCACTCCAGGTCGTCCGATGGATACCCACAGGAAAAGTAACAGACTGGCCTCTTCAGAGGCTTTCCCAGTTTTTAGATTTAGGACAGAAGTGTCCCGAACATGATTTGGGAAGTCGTTTTAAAGTCCATCCTCCAAACTCCTTGATGTTAAAAATCCACCAGAAGGAGAATTCGGAGGGACTGGCACCGATTAGTTTGCCTGCACTTGTTTAAGAATTAAAAGAGCACGGGATTGGGAATGAGATCTGGGAATTGGACTACAGGACACAACCAACCAGGAAAAGCAAGCAGTTGATGGATTTGAATCAGTCCTGAGCTAAACAGGATAAGACGCCAATAAACAAACGTTCTGAGCAGCCATCTTTTCCAGAATATCCCAATTTAAAATGTTACCTCCCCTCGAACTGGGATCAGGAGATGCGGCACAAGAGGCCCACTCAGACACCCACACCGCATCGGGCTTCCTCAGTCGTCTGCCATCGTCTTCTTCACGTTGTTTAGTTTGATGTGAGATTCACAAGACGCTCCTGTGTATCCTGCTCAGATTCAGTAACAGTGATGAGCAGACCTACAACGGAGCGCGATGTCTAAGACCCGGCGGCACAGCCTACTTATTCTCTTTATCATATCGGTTAAGAGACTCCACATGCAGCGACAGATTCCTTTTGTCCTCACAACGACTCTGCAGTTTTGGGGGCACACATTAGACGATTGTCTCCCCAAAGGACATTAACAGATTTACACTCACGATTTGAAGTTCTTACTAACAAAAGCCGTGACTTCAACACAGACGAGGCGAATGACCGTCAGGTTCAACTTGCTTCAACAGTTTGTGTGCAATTTAGTGGTGAAGAAACGAAAAAAATAAAACTGTGGATGAAGCCATCGCCGGGCAGAGCGAGTTCTTCCACTCGTGTCAGTTTCTCACACGTAACTTCAAAGTGGGTTGCATATTAAAAATTTAGACTCCCCCCATACTGTCACCAGCACGGAACACGTTTCGTTTTGTGGGGTTCAGTCATCGGTGCAAAGTGCCTCACGTTACAGGAAAATCTGAGCAGATAAGCGATTTTCACTGAAGGGTTCAGTCTGGGGGCTTTCCCAGTAACGCTTACTAAGTATGAGACGCCGCACTACACTGGGACTTCCTCACTCTACGTGACAAAACGCCTTTTTCTGCATAATGCCCGTCTCGGTGTTAAGCGATTCTAAACAGAAGTCGGAATACAAAGTCGTAGATTACACATTTACAGGGTTGGCGACTGATCTGGTCATGCAGTCCCTTGGTGGGCACTCTACCAATACACAGGCAGACATTTCAGGCACGTGTCACAATCTGTGACAGTGACATGGGATGTCACCATTCAGGCCCAAGTGAGACAATAAATAGTAATTTTGGCACTTCTGTGAGGCCCTGTGCCAGGCCAGGGTGCACTAGCTTGGCCAAAAGCTTCAGTGGCCCCCAGGCAAGGCAGTTAAAGACATCAGACAGAATGTCAGAAACGACGAGGGCAAAGGCAACTTGAAGATTATGGAGTGGCTGCAGTGCAACACGTCCGCCCCGCGATGGCTTGTGGGTAGCTTGAACACGCACAGCGCGGCGCTCTGCCATTAGTCTAGTGAAGCCGAGGTCAAATGAACACAGGCACTCCGCTGCGAGGTCGCGCCATCGTTGAACACGGCCACGGAAGTGAAGCCTGCTGAAATGAGAGGTACTAGTGACTCGTAGGCACTTTATTCTGTCATTCCGGCGCAAGAAGGATCACAGGATGGAACGAACTCCACGCAAAGCATCAACATGTCACAGCACATAAACTGAACTAAGTTATGAAAACAGAGAAGCCACCACAGACAGGGCCAATGATGGCACCGCTACCAGCGTCAAGCTGTTCAGCTCTGATGTTCCAGTGCTAAGATGACAGATGTCCCAGCCATTATGACCGGGACTTCAGTCCAGCCCAGTAAGGCTGCTTCTTTTAATGTTATCCAGTTACTCCAATTTGAGCCACAAGGGGGAGCTACAGCCAATCCAAGAAATAATATAATAATTCTTTACATTTATATAGCGCTTTTCTCACTACTCAAAGCGCTCTCCACACAGACACCAAGGATGGCTTGCCAGGTCAGTGCAGAACACACACATTGGCTCAGCTTGACGTCGCCAACCAATGTCACCTGCCCAAGTGGACACAACGTGTAACTGAGAGAGTGACCGGGCCGGTAACGAGCCTGGCACTGAACACTGCATGACCCAGCCAAGCAGACGTCTGTCATGCCAACCCATTCTACGCTAAGTGACAGCTGCACCTGAACGAGGTTTGATTACAGTCAGCTCAGCGAGTTTGACCAGCAGAGTGCCCGTGTAGAGCAGACCCAGCCCCAAAGTGTCCATTATGCACAGAGGAACATCATCACAGTCTTCATCAGCCATCTCTAACTGACGTCCCTCTAATTCCCAGTCCGACACCTTAGCTACAACACCATACTGCCTACAACATTCCTCCAAAGTTCTGCATAGTGAAACATCCTGGGAGACGCACCGCAGTCCATCATCACCTAACCACCATCAGCGGGCACAAGTCTCACCAGGGGGGAGTTTAAATGGTGGCCAGCATTCAAAGAAGCCTTTAAACGTGTTAATGCCCTCTCTCGGCCTGGTCCTGTCTTCTCGGCCTCGTGCTTACTCAGTTTGGACCAAAAGTAAAACCTCAGTTCTGTCTTCAGTGTCATCAGGTGCCAAAGTGGCGCGTCAGGCCGATGCCACAGGGGGGCCGTCCGTGTGAAGACTGCAGAAAGAGCTTTTATTTATTGAGATCCTTAAAAGGCAACATGAGGGGCCAGGAATAGATGGTTCCAGATTTTTGATGAGCCAATGGGCTCCCACTTTTAAGAGGACTCTTTCTGCATAGCATGGGCTGAGTCTGGGTGGTCTTGGTCTGGTAGTACCCTGCTGGAAGACTAGATTACTGTAATGTACTCCTGTCAGGACCAGCAAAAAAAGACATCAATCGATTGCAACGAGTGCAGAATGCAGCTGCTAGAATCTTAACTCGGAAACGAAAATCCGAGCACATCACCCCAGTCTTAGTGTCACTACACTGGCTACCTGTGTCATTCTGAATTGACTTGAAAATCCTGCTTATGGTTTACAAAGCCTTCAATCATCTGCTCCATCTTATATTTTGGAATGTCTGACACCTTACACTCCAAATCGTAACCTTAGATCCTCAAATGAGGGTCTGCTTAGAATTCCAAGAGCTAAACTTAAAAGAAGTGGTGAGGCGGACGGCCTTCTTCTGTTAGGCACCTCAAATCTGGAATAGCCTGCCAACAGGAATTCGCCAGGCTGATACGGTGGAGCACTTTATTAAAAACACACGACTGTAACACGGCTTTCTCAGAGCTTCATCTTAGTTTAATCCTGAGGCTCTGTATACTCAATTAATTCTCATTACTATTCATGGTGGCTGCGTAATCCATACTAACCCCAACTTTCTCTTCTGTTCTTTTCCCGGTTTTCTGTTGTGGTGACCTGCGCCCCCACCGCCTGATCAAAGCACCGTGATGTCCCTCCATTGATGGATTGAAGGCCAGAAGTCCACATGACCGTCATCATCAAGTCCTTCCATGTGAACCCTGAATACCATGAGGACTGATTGACGTCATTAGAATGCCCAGAGGGGGCTGGTCAGGTGGTCTCGTGGCCCCCTGCAGATTTTATTTTTTTTTGTTTTTTATGTCCTCCTGGCCATCGGACTTGACTCTTATTTTATGTTCATTAGTGTTCTCTAATTTTAATTATTTATTTTCTCTTTCTTCATCATGTAAAGCACTTTGAGCTCCATTGTTTGTATGAAGATGTGCTCTCGAAATAAACGCTGTTGTTGTTGCTGTTAGACATGTTCTACCAGACATTAACGATGTTTAGTTTATGAAGCACAAAGAACCGTTAAGAGTGGAAGGCCATCTTGGTGAAGCGTTCACGTTAAGAGTGTGCTTGTGTCCGATCCGAGGCTTCTTGTCACCGCGGCCAACACTCAGCAGACTTTCGACCACAGTGGCCTGCTGCTCGAGGTCACTTAAAGACTGCGACCCACGCAACTGAATAACGAGACGTGAAAAGGAGGCGCCCAGTCAGGAATAACGAAGTCCCCTTCAAGAGACGAGCGCGGTACTCGAGCCAAAGAAAGGCACCACACTCTGAAACGACAGCACACCTTCGAACGAGCTGCCTGGTGGGAAACCTCATTTGTGCTACGTATTAGAAAAGCGAGCGCACTTCATAATAAACAAGCAGAGCAGGAAATGGGCGTAAAACACGGACGAGACCAGAGAATCGGCGATGAGCTGGTGAAATATCGACCCGTGAGAGCCCAACAGTCCGTCCCATTCAGAGAGGCAGAGGACCAGAGCTCTGGACGGGACACCAAGCCATCAGCGGGCCTCACAGCGGTCTGTTCTTATATTTTAAAGAGACTTCCACGATGAATGAACCCCAGCGCCAACCTGCGAATACCAGGCCGGGGCCACGGGGGTCCGTCTCTCTTAAATCAATAAAGGTTTGGAGGCTTAACATTAAGCTCGCTTGGTAAGACATGAAGAAGCAGCACTTCACGTTCGGTGCACAGGCTCTCTGGTGCATTTAGGTTAGATAAATGACAATGGCAGCCAGCCTAATTCCGATTAAAAATAATTTCATGTCTGATTGCTCTTGTAGGTCTGCTCATTGGCTCTGTTTACAGCGGCTGAAGCCATGGTTACCCGACTTCTTAAAGGGAGCCGTGCAAATGACAGGAGATGAGACGAGAAGTGGAGCCTCACAGCTCGCGTCGCCATTTGTAACGGCTGGCATTCCTCGTCTCGCCCTCTTGTTACCCCGCTTGTACGCCAGGTCAGGGTCCCCGACAGCCTACTGGGAATCTCCCCAGGCGTTCCAGATTCTCTGGGTACAGTTCTCTCTTACCAGACCCCCCTGCTATGTCCCACCACAGTCTGCAAAGTCAACTGCACGGCAAAGAGCTCAGGACACCATGAAGCACAAAGCAAAGGTGACCAGGTGGAAAGTCCAGTGGCACACCGCACCACACCACACCACACTGCAGAGGCTGCCAGTGAAAAAACAAATCCCCCCCTGGTGCCCATTCATTCCATACACACGCAGGGCAGTCCTGCCCGATGATGCCCTCCTTCCTGCCCTTAAAGCGGCGCTTCCTTTCAGCTCGAATCGCACAACCCCGGTCAGTGAGGCCCTTTACCGGCCGCCTAGCCGCGGCTCCGCTCCTCTCCTGCCTGAAGTGTGCTCACGGGGATCCGCACCGTAAAGTTTACAGAACTTTGGAGTGAAGACCCGGGAGAGACAAAGCCGAAAAGTTTCCGGCGCCCTCGTCCGTCCCCGAGAATGTCATTTGCCCGGGACAGCCGCGGCTCGTCCCCGCTCGGCCCCCGGTGTAAATGCAGGTGCCGGCGGCGGCGCACGTCGCCACAGACGAGTCGAGCCGGGCGGTGCCAGTCCCACTCCAGGCCTCTTTCTGCCCACCTCTCAATGTTATAGCCCAACATTTCAAGGACATGAGCGCGCCCTGCCAGACGGGAGCATCCCGCTCGCCTCTTCGGCAGTTTTCTCGGCGCCGAGCGCTGCGCGGCTCATCGGCGTCGGGATTGTCCTTGTCACTTAATCAAGGCGGCGGCGGCGGCGGCAGCGGCAGCGGCAGGCACCCGAGCCCAGCAGCCCCCGCTGTGACTTCGAGCAGAAAGCGCCTCGCCAAAGTGGTCCATTTGCGGAGCTCGTCGCTCGGCTCCATCTCGGGCACACGGAGAACTGTCGTGCACTTCACCCGTCAACAAATGACAGGCGAGGGCGAGAAAACAATGACAACAAGGCGAACGTGTTGCGCGACTTTGTAGACGAGAAAGGGGTTATTACCTTGGAAGTGACATCTGTAGCAGGTGTCCAGGTGAATTGTCATTTAAAGGGACAGAAGCCGCTTTCTCGGTATTAAGGTCCATTCCAGGCAGGAGCATTGCTCTCTTCCACACTCCCCCTTAAACCGGACGCCGGGATCGTTCAAATAGGGGGAGCCGCGGCTGACGACACATCTTTAACACGAGTAATCGGCGAGGCGGCCCGGTGTCCGTGTCCTGGGTGTACCGTACAGCCTCCCGGACGCCATTCTCCGCTCGAAAATTCCATCCCGTATTTGAAGGGCTCGTTTAAACCGCGATCCGAATTACTCGCCATACCCACTTCTACGAAATGCCGCAGTCCGCACTCAACCTGACCCAAAACGTCATCCTCGGTGCCCGTTTTCTCAATGACAGCAAGACTCGAGATGTCAGCTCTCCGCCACGGCAACATCATTAGCAGCCCCTCAATTAGCGCCAGGTCCCGTCCTTTTTTTAAAAAGCCGCCGCTTACGCGTTCGCCAAAGCGGGGGGATAGAAGAGCGAGGCGCGGGCTTGCAGGCGCCGCAAGGGGCGGGCGGCACGGAGGTGGCATCTTCTACCCGCTGCTCCGTGTGCCCGAGCCGCTCCGGTGGCGCTAACGAATCGCCGCACGCTGTTTGTTCCTTTTTCACCTTCCATCACGCTTTAGTAAAATGCGACCGTTTGGTGGCATTCAATGTTTAAGCGGTCCTGGGCTTGGGCACACCGGGCATCGACGCGGAGCGTGCCGCGAGTGAGCGTCACTCAGGTGTCTGCTTGGCCCCTGCCAGGTGAACGCAGGGAAAGCAAAACGGGGTCGTTATCTGAAAAGTGGACGATGCATTGAAGTGAAGACAGGCGACCACCCTTTGGTGGCTCAGGTCGTCCCGGCGCTTTAGAGGACAACCTCATTTTAAGGGACTTAATGTCGCTCGCTCCGTCCATCCCATCCATCCCTGGTTCATCTAAAAGACACTTCAAGCGCACTGCTGCCTGAGCAGACGGCCTTTCGAAATGAACCCCCGCTCCCCCCTAACATGGCAGGTACACTGCAAATAAGAAAGCTTGCATGTTTGAAAAATAATAACAAAAATAGCTAACTGTACGCAAAATAATTATGACTTTAATTAATAAAAATGGGGTTTACCCTTTTTATTGATTATTTAATCCCAATTCAATAAAAAAAATGAAGAATAGTGTTAACTTATTATTTTTCTTAAAATGTAAACATTTTTGTAACTTATTCTAAGTAAAAAAACGATACTGTAAATTGAACACATTTAAGTTAAATTTAATGACAGGACACTTCGATTTCTTGGACTTTACAACAACGCATTCCGCTGTAACGCTTATCCATAATAAGAGCTGTTTTACTCCCGATGTGTAAATATAACGCATATTAATTCCGTAATGAATAGTAACTAGTATTTCATTTCGTTAAGTTACAGACGTAAGCACTTGTTGTTTTCACGAAACCTTTCCCTTCATGTGGGAAACATGGCGAACGAGGTAGCGTCCTTCTAACAACCTCCCTTGTTGGTTTGCTTTAAACAGCAGGCACAATTCTCGGATAGTTACGTATGTTCATTTTTTTTTTTATCGTTTAAAACTTTTATTTTACACAGAAAAAGAAAATGACACTTTGAGATAAGTTTGAGAACATTATGGCGTTTGTCCTAAACTACGACTTGTCAACAACATAAAAAGACGTTTGCCTAACCGTCCCGGTATTGTTTGACCTCTTATTTCATTCGTGTTCTGCTCAGGTCGTGTACTTTCTGGTTAATTTTTAACACTGTGATTTATTTAGCGATGTTACTGTTCTGATTTCCTATTTGATCGCTGGATTTTCGCTATCGCATACTGAAAAGCGTTTAAGCGGATATGCTGGCGACAATACAGGAAGTGTCCGAAGAGCGCCATCTGCCTCGGGACTTCACTCTCCCACTCCCTACGTTTACCTCTCAGTCCCGGGACATCACTTGATTGAGAGATACGAGTGTGTAAGTTTAAAAAAAAAGAAAAAGAAAATATGCGTTGACGTTTGAATGTCAGTAATTCAGTAAAAATTATCCTCAGACATTTGATTTAATTTTCCTTGTGACTATCTGTGTATGTTCAAATAAATAAAGCTATGTGGAATTTTAGCATTTACTGTATTTACAGTCATTACTGCCCAGCATTGCGTTATTACTCTTTTTTTTTTTTGAGTACTGTAATTCAAATGAAAATCGGAGTTAAATAAAACAATTTTTTGCCACTACTTATATTTAATCAAACTCATTTATTTTAGGTAAATTTGAGTAAATTAATAAATTTACTTACTAGTGCAGTATATTAAATCTACTCAAAAATATTGCTTGTAATTTGTTTCCTTGTTTTTTAAGTACTTTTAACGAATTGTTTTTATTACATTTATTGTTGAAGATTCGCACGCTTTTATCAACTTGTTTAGCTGTAACTATTTTAGTCGACTTTACTATAATTGCAACTAGCAGTCCGTGTTCATTTCTCTTAAATCTGTAATAAAACATAAAATGGTCTGGAAAAAAAAAAGAAAGACAAAACACAACTGAAGTCAACCAAAGCTGCAACACGTCCAACTCGCTAAAAGTGACAGGGACAGGGGACTTGGTGACGTCACTGTGGGGTCTTGTTACGTGGACGGAGGATGAAAGTGAAACCTGTGGGGTATGAGCTTGGAACTCTGATCTCAGAGGTTTTCATTCCAGCCACCCCCTTAATTCGGCCCACATTCCAGTGGCCTCTAGCACCTCCTGCTGTTGGCTTTATTTGAATTTATTTGAATTAAATGACTTCTTTGCATTCCCAAGCTTTGATATTTTTTTTCTTCTCTCTTACCCAACAGCCCCTCAATGACTCGTTAAACTGCTGGCTCCACAATGGTGCTTTACTGGATTGTCTGGTTCCTCGCGGAACCATTGCTTGACACAGAACCATTGCATTCTGGGAAGGTTTCTTTGGGCTTTGAAGAGGCTCTGCATATGCGGACCTCCAGTGTACAGAAGGCAGCCATGCAGGACATGAAAACCTGAACTGAGCCGGAGTGGCCGTGTCCAGCAAGGGTCCTTCACAAACGTGTTAGCATCTCTTCATGGTAACTTATGGAGCCTCCTACGGATCGAAATAAATGAATGTCCTTTCGAGACCCTTCATGTCGATGGTGCATTTGAGGACGAAAAACAGGTTCCCCCCCCCGGCATCACCCTGATGGCATCACATGTCTGGCACCTTCATTTGTAAGAGTGATGACGAGACACCAACTGAGCCGACTTGGGGCCCTCGGCCTCCATCCTCGGTGGGCCATCGTTTTACACCCACACTCGGGCGTTACATCGGTTTGATTTAACTCCATGGCCCCTGACTGCTCTCATTCTTAGGATGGGCAATGCTACTGGTTTTGAAATGGCTACCAGTACAAGGAGGTCAGGAGGACAGAGTGTATGTTATTAATTGTGATTGGTCAGTCTACTGCATATTTAATATAAAGACACAACTTTATTACAACATAAAGATTAATAGAATGAAGTGACACACACAAACACAGTCAAGATAATAGAAGCGTTTGCATTGTCATCAAGATTTGGTTGTTTGTTTAATAGACGTACAGGCAGCCATTTTACAAAAGTAATTCACTCGATTCCCATAAAGCAGTGACGGTGACCAAAACAACAAGAATTCAGCATCTGCACTTCCTGGTTTACTGCGTCATGTTAGCTTAACTTTGACCAAAGTTTCAGATAAAGCAACATGTTGACGTTTTCAGACTTGATCCTATGTCACCTCTGTGGGCACAAGGCAGGACAACCCCTGGTGAGGGTGCCAGTCCATCACAGACAAGAAGACGACATTACATTTATATAGCGCTTTACGTAGGGAGTGGGGCACCGATGTGTGGCAGCCATCTTGTGCCAGTGCACTCACCACTCATTAGCTGCTAGGGGGCCAGAATGACCAGCCTTGATGGGCAGCTTAGTCCGGGCATCGAGGTACACACTAATCTTTTATGACCCCACAGAGTCAGAACCTCAGCTTTACATCTCTTTGGAAGGATGGTGACAGATTTTATAGTGTCCCTGTCACTGTACTGGGGCATTGTGACCCCCCACACTTCTTATAGCAGCAGCCCAAGCTTTGCCTTGGTGGTCTCCCATCCATCCAGTGCTGGTCAGGCCCGAACACGCTTTGCTTCAGGTGGATGGTCTGTTCTGAAGTTCAGGTGGGATGCTAATAGCACATATGTCCATTTAGCATCGCCAGTCCACCTCACCTGCATGTCTTTGGACGGGAGGACATGGGGAGAACATGCAGACTTCAGGCAGGGACCACCTGGGATGTGAGCTCCAGTCTACTTGCTGTGCCCCCATGATACACTAGGGGTTGTTATTAATGCACTTACAATACGGCTAAACCCCCAAACCTAAGTGTTTAAGGGACTTCTCCCATCACAGCGTGTCTGCTCATCCCAGGACATGTCAGCAGAACGTGTGGTGTGGTAAGACATTCAGGGTCTCTGAAAGACCCTTACTAGTGTTCTTTACTGGTACTCGATACCAAATGAATGCAGTCTGGGCATCAAAGCATCCATTATCTTCATTATCTTCATGACAGGACCATCCCAAAGCAGATCAATACGCCTCAGACTTCCGTTTTGATCTCGTCAGATGTTTTATTGTAAGCCGGACACACAGCTGCCAGCAGGCCTAGGTGAGCCAGTTATCGACAATTCACAGGAGTGAGTGGTGGCTACCAGGCTGAAGGATCTGTGTTGGTAACTGGAAGGCTGCCAGTCCAAAGCCCGCTGTGCCAGAAGGACGGCAACTCCATTGGGCCCTTGCCCTGCCATTGCTGCAGGGTGCTGTGCATACAGCTGCCCCTGCGCTCGGACCCCAAGCTTCTCGACGTCTCTGAAAAATGACAAATTCCCAATGCAAGAAACTGCATGGGAGATAAAGTGTCTGCAGCAATGAAGGTTTCTGAATTTTCAAAAGCAGGTCACTTCAAGTGATCACAGAGGAAGGTGTTTGGGGTCGGAGTTTGACACCCGTGTTCTTCGGGGCTCAGGGCCAGACCACCCCAGGCATTCTTCAGCGCCCACCTGTTACCCACGTCCTCAAATAATCTCAGCTTTGTGTAGAGACAGACGCTTCTTGAGTGTGAATTCACTTTAAGAGTACAAATCACGTCAGATACACAGGAGCAGCACAACCACTGTGGTCCACCAGAAAGAACGAAAAAACCCAAAAGCCAAAAGAAAGACTGGCCACCGGGGGCTTCAGGCCCACCTCACGTGGCAGTAAAAGCCTTGCAGCGCACAGAACGTCTCAGGCCGAAGCTTTAAGTGAACCGGGCGATGGCTTTGTGGGTTAATTAGGAGTGGAAAGCAGCAACTGCCCTCAGAAGGCAATCCGTAAAACCGAGAGGCCTATCGAAAATGAAACGGCAAATTAAACCGAAGGCTCGCCATCCCGTCTTTATGGCTTTTTACCAAAATCGGAGAACATTCTGAAGAGGCCCTCGTGAATAGAGTCTGAGGTCTAATGGAAGTCCCCTCAGTAAGACTCCACATAGTGCCTGACGTGGCCAGCTTGTGGCATTTTGTATTTATTAATTAGTAATCCTAAAGATGGCATATCTCAAAATTGTCACCGTAACATTTTCAAATGCCACGTGCTCTGAACGTCTTCCCATTCATATTGCCACACTTCCAAGACTTAAAGAGCGAGGCCCTGTT
Organism: Erpetoichthys calabaricus; assembly: GCF_900747795.2. NCBI lineage: Eukaryota > Metazoa > Chordata > Cladistia > Polypteriformes > Polypteridae > Erpetoichthys > Erpetoichthys calabaricus. The sequence continues at coordinate 323,363 of NC_041408.2, read as the reverse complement.
TGTTTAGAGAGACAGACCGATAAGGCACTATAAAGAGATCAGAGCTTCGTTAATCCAAGGGACGTTCGGTTAGATTAGCAGGATAAGGGGCACAAACACACACGCAGTACAATAAGAGCAACCAGTAAGGACATTTACAAAGCGGGAAGTGACTGGCATTGCCTGAACCATTCCAGCGTCACAATGGTAACATGAAACAGTAAGCTGGCACTGGCACAGTGCCTTGCACAGAGCATCATTGTCCATTATGATGGGGGCACAATGCCATCCTGGCCGTGATGTGACTGATACAGAGCCTGATGCCAAGGCTAGGTACAGTCTCCTATGGCACTCCTTGGAGCAACATAGTTTTCTCAGTCTGCTAATGACAGTGCTCCTCTGTTTAGCCGGGACCCCGTACAGCGGGTGACAGTCACCATCCAAAATGGCGAGCAGCTCCCTGAGTGACCCCTGCTTCATCGTGTTCTCCTCCACTGACTGCTCCGGCTGCCAGGACTGAGCTGACCGTTTGAAGCAGTTTGCTTAACCTGTTGGCATTGCCCCCCACACTACCACAGGCCACAACAGACTGGCAGAAAACACACGAGAATGACCTGCACACACCAGATGATCTCAGCCTCCACGTGGAATCAGAAGCAAGTCGCACCCTTCTTCTCTGTGGCCTCCATGCTGGGCTTCACTTAAGCTGCCCCCTCTATGTCTGGAATATGTGAGCAGAGGGTCCCCGGACCTCATGGAGATTCTGTGGGCCCAGCAGAGGTAACCCGAGAGGCAGTCCTGATTTGAGCGCCTGTCACCGCTTCGGGGTCCGGGCCGGTGTCACGTGGTCCAGACGTGCGAGTTGTGCTTGACAGAGACACGCACGGGCACAGTGGAGCCACACTCTGATTAGAGTGCACTCGTTCACATTTTGAAGCGATTACGATGATTGCAGCTCATCAGGATTTCTGACCATGGAGGAGAATGTGAATCGGAAATACTGGAAGGAAAAAGTCCAAAATTGCACAGGCACAGGAAAGAGGGCTCATGTGAGGGTGTTGCACGCTGTCTGATGCCCAAATGCCAGGCAGGCAGATCCACTTATATGGAAATCGAGCAGAGGGGACACATCAAGAGGCAGAAGTGAAAATGCACGGCCCTGTCAAGCCAGGTGATTCGAGTCATGCAGCATTTATGAGACATTAAAAAGTGATGACCCTCGAGCCAGCCGCTTTAATGCAAGTGTCACAGAGTCTGAGGAGATGCAAGTGTGCCAAAAACACGAGCAGGAAAAAATGAAAAATAAATGTGGCAAAAACGAAATCGGCACGGTGGTGTGTTTTTGTGCAGACTGACATTAGTGGTGCCTGTTAAATGAATAATAAATTAAAGCGTCACTGTCCAGACTCTCGGCAGGTTCATCGCCATCATCAGCTTGCTCAGGCTGGAGCTCAAATGACAAAAGAGACAATTAGGTGCCACCTCGTGACACCCGCAGCCCCATTTCACACATCAAGATGAATTCAAATGAAGCAAATGAAAGAATCGCCGTTAAAGAGCAGAGCAGACTCCAGCAGACGGGTCTTAACCCAGAAGTGCTGTATGTCACAAGGAGCGACTTCCACCAGAGCCAACTCTAGTGTCACTCGCGTGTCACATGAATCCTCATTTGCATGTCTGCATTCTCGACCACATGAGATGTCTGGTGTGTGAGTGACAGCAGCTAGCACTGCGGGAAGGTGGCCGCTGTTTGGAAGAGGTGGCCTGGCACCTGGCCTCGCAGTTTCCACTTGTGATTGTGTTTTACTTTGTTTAGTAGATGGCCATTTTTATATGATACGTTACCCGTGTGTCTTTCTTAAATGAGGGGTCTCCATACTTGAGTCAGAGTGATTACCACTGGTGTCCTCTCCAAAATCCCAAATCTGTGCATTTTAATGTGGCTGGTGCTTCTGCTTGTACCCTGCAATGGACTGGCATCTGATCTGCCTGAGCCTACTGGACATTTGCCTTGTACCCTTGCGAGAGGACACGCTGTTCAGAGAGCAGGTGTGGGTACCAACAGATTAAATGTCACAGACCTCCATTTGTGGGCTTTTACTCTCATCTTGTGAGGAGACGTTGTTCTTGGTCAGCATTTCAACATCCACATGGGCGCCACTCATTGTACCCATTAACATTCACACATCTGCTTAGGATGTGTAACCCGTTTATGTTTTGTTCTGCGCTCTTCATGTATGATGGCCAGATCTGTTACTGTCATGCTTGTGCCCAAACAGACCCCCGTACTGATGTTCACTCGATTATGTTGACCTCTTTTGGAAGCTGTCTGCCATGGAGAAGAACTCTACGTAATCGCTCAGAAGATAGGCCGGCCTGCCAGTAGCGCTCGTCTTTGTGTTGTGCTCTTTATGTCCACTAAAGAAGCTGTGAAGGAAGTGACTTCCATCAGACAGCATGTAGAGAGTAGTTACTGCATGTAACTTTTGGGCTGGGATTGGATTTTAGTGACTGTCCTGGGGAATGCCCAGAAGTGGACAGGGGACTCTGATTGGCCAACCTGGTTTGTGGCTAATGTGACACCCACCTGTAAATGCACAGTGAAAATGATGAAGAAATAAGGAGGACAACACGGGCACATTCAAACACAGACAATGGAGAGCCCATGAGACCCGTTCAGCGACTTCAGAGGTGCTGCATGGACAGTCATTCTCCCCCTCGTCTACTGCAATCCAAGATACTCCTGGCAGCGGCGTGACTACGAGATCTGGAGGTGGGCTCGCCTGGCCTACTAGTACTGTGCTGCAATGTTGGCTTTACTGCTTCCTAAAGTCAAGATCTGGTGATGGGGTGCAGATTTCCTTTCAAGAAAAATAAGCAAAATGCACTAAAACACGACAAAGACGCTTATTTAACGTAGTGGTCGCCAGATGAATAGAAATGGGTGGTCCTGCTATGTGAGGTATGCGGTGGTGGCTAATGTTGAGTTCTCTGATTTCTCTACAGTCAGATCGTGAATCCACCTCCATCCATCCATCTCCTCCAAATCCTGAGTTTCTAATTTGCACTCCAACAGCTAATGGGCAGAACGTCAGTGGACGTGGCGGTGAAGGTGCGACAGTGGCGTAGCGTAGTGGGGGCGACAGGGGCGGCACTTTTAGGGGGCGGCAAAATTTCACAATAAATAATAATAATATCTTGTAAAAATTTGAACCATACCTAAATAAGGGGGCGGCGAAATTTTCCTCCGCCCCAGGCGGCTGACACCCACGCTACGCTACTGAGGTGCAAGCCTCCTTCTCCCTGATGAGATGAACTTCTGTCCTCCATCAGGGTTGTTTTCAAGTCGCATTTCTCTTTGTGAGATTCCCAGGTTTGGAGTGTGGGACTCTCTGTGGACTTGATCATCTAGTGTGTGTGTGTTTGCTAATGATGCGTCTTTCATACTTTGAACATCTTTATGGTTTAGAAAGGCAGGTTTTAGTCCAAATCGCTTGGGTGTGTGTGTAAGGGGGTCCCTGTGATGGACTGGCACTCAGTGCCAGGTAATCTGGGGTTGGCACGGCCTCCCATATTATGACCCTGAATTGGGTTGAATGAGTTTGGCAGTCTTGGGTCACTTAGGTTTCTTATTTTAAATGGGACCCATCTTGAAGGACCATCTCATTTACGGAACTTGTGACGAGTTGTAATCGGAGACATGGAAACCCAAGAATTCTCCACTGAAGGACAAACCTAAAAGTGGGCAGCTTCAGAAACAGCAATGAGGGAGAATTACAGGAGAACGACTGCAATAACAAAAGAGTCCAACTGACAGAAACGACTCGTGTCCCGTTACCACTCACTCTGCTCCGTCAAACAAAACCGCAAGGCACTCTTATGGCACAGAAGCCCCTCAAAATCAGGTGTCCAACCACAGCACCCCGAAGACATGTTCCGACCTTGGAGGTGTCTGTGCAGGCGACCAGGTAGGCGAAGCAGCTTCATTGAACGTTTGATTGAACGCCTCAAGTCTGCTCTCAGAACATGGATGCCGATTCTAGTGGTTCAGATGCAGCCAGGAGTCCTGGGACTTGACCTTAAATTTGATGGAACTTCTGGTCCCTGACACGTCTCAGGAATGAAGGTAAAGGCTGGGGGAGCAGCTTGTGGTGAGAGAGTGGTCAGTGTCGCCTGCTGGGCACTTTGATCTTGCTGTGACTTTAATTCTTTTCTCATTGCAGTTATTCTCCTTTAATTATTTCTCGTTTTACATTTATTTATCAGTCCTCCAGTATTGGCCTCTCCGCTTACAAGTGAGGCGGAGATCATCGGAAGCGGGGCTTCAGAAATGTCATTTCCACCGTTTGGTGAGAACATCTTCTGGATCATCAAGATTTACCGTCATGGCTTCCTCCTCATCTGATGTCAGTGGACGTCATCGTTGCCTCCGTTGAAAGTGCCATTCGAGCCCTCGAGAGTCGTCAGTTAGTCCGACGTGCCAATGCCATGAGCTATCGTAGCGGCCGTTGGGTTGTATTCAAGCCAGAGGACAGCAAGTTCTGGATTCCAAATGGGGTGAAGAAATACGCAAGTGACTTTTGTAGGAGAAAATGTGTTCACCTCGTCATCAAAATATTAAAACGACTCTGTCAATACGGCCTGTCTATGATATTTCGTTTAACAAAGAACGTTTTGAGAAGCAGACGTTGATAAAATGACTTGTAAGCAGTTTTCCACGGCGGCATTGTTGATCTTCACACACTGGGTCCGATGTGACATTTATCATTCATCATCCATAATTGCCATGTGCGCAGGTCATTGCACAATGGATGCTTTATATTATGCAGGAAAAATGAAATAAATCAGGATAACTGAAGTTGCATATTCCTACATCCCCAGCAGAAAGGGAAAGGTGCATGGATTAATTACACAGAAAAGCTCAAGTTGGAGAAAATAAATGTCCGTTGATGAATATTGTCAATGCACTCTGGTGAACCTTTTAAAGACAATTTTATGAAATTATTGGATAAAGAAACACTCAAGGACTTTGGAGAACGTCTACTGCCAGGTGGGTACTGAATTATGGATTTCATTTTGAGGATTGGCCTACTCTGTCTGCAGAAAGGCTGAGGGAGGCCACTCACTGCACTGTGGTGGGCTTAGGGGACACGGAGTACCTTGGCAGTAGAGGGCCACTTACACTGACGACGTCCACCACACTTAAGTGGTCAATAATCCGCCAGATACACAACGGCAGTCCAAAGAAGGTGGCCTTTCACGATTTGTTCGATGGTCTCCTTTTCAAAGCAAATAACAGACTATGGTGTGCCAGGGTGACGCACCTAATTGGCGATGACGGCCCTGAAGTGCACATGAACACTTGCTTTGGGAGCCTTGACTACGTTATCTTTGACTCGCCTGGGTGAGATGTGGTGACAGCCATTGTGAATCCGCTCGCTCACACACAGATGTAGTCATTAAGCGCCACACACTTTGGTGACATCACCACAGTGACTCATGGGATGTCACGTTTACCATAGTGTGCCATCAGGAGCTGAGCTGAAAAACAACTTGAGCAGCTCCTACTGCGTTTGTTTCAACGATCTCCTCTAGGCTGGCTCTTGAATTTCCATCCGTCCATCCATTTTGTGAGTCATGGGTGAAAACAAGCGTTCATTTCTTGGTTTTAAGCCTCCATTCTGCAGTCTGTTCTGACATCCGTGAGGAATGAAGGGGCTGACCATCTACCAGAAGATCGTGACTGCATTAAGTCAGTCGGCCCATCTTCATAGCACGCACCACCACAAAACCTTTGCTAATACAAACTTGACCTTAGTAGAATGTCACTCAGCACAGTGACGGCAGCCATCATGGCAAAACAGAACATTCCCAGAGGAAGCTTTGAGCCGAAACTCGTACCAAAGGAGCCGTCCTGCAGGGTCTGATTTTTAACGGATCTTCTGGGGCGCCGGCATGGATGATGGAGAGATGAATCGACATGGCCTCTCCAGTCAGGACTTCGTGAAGACGCAGCTGGCCATTTTGCACCTGTGACGTCTGGGTGCAATCAGACTTTTAGACTTTAAATGTCATTTGCTTGAAAGTTCGACTTGCGATTCATTAGCCACTTTTTTCTATGTCATTTTTTGAGTTTTGCACATTTTTACCATATTTTCACTTTTGGAGGTCTGCACTGAATCAGTCGTCCACTCTGGACTGGACGTCAGTGTGCCATCATGAGCTGAGCCGAGCCTAACCCTAACCCTAACCTTCTCTGAAACACTGGGGTGTTTCCTCTCATACAGCAGCAACGTTAGGGTGCCATTCGAGTCGAGGGGATCACTTATGGGGACATCAAAGTCACAGGAGGACACCCACATGCAGATGACAATGTCACACCGACTGAGTTAGTCAGACCCACCCTGGTAAGGACCTCGGGGCAATCAGATGCAGAGAGACAGCTGCTGATGAACCATTTTGAACAAAGAGCAGCCAGCCAGACACGTGGCCAGCCTCGCTGCAGCATTGCGTAGCAACACGAGTTTTGTGAAAACGCAAGCTTAGGGTCTGAAGAAATCCCATTTGTTTCAAACTTTGCCACTTTAAACCTTCAGAGAAGATCTGAGTGCAGCCACTAGATGGCACTGCTTCTCTGTGCCAGTCACTAGCTCCTCACATCGCAATGGCATGTCAGCCTCTCGATTCCTGCATTCCTTCGGCGTACTTTTGTTGGCTCGTCTCAAGACCCCCATGGAGTCTGTGATAAGATGACTCCAGTTTAGAACTGGTGGCACTGTTTGAGTTCTAGTGCCTTACAGGTTCTACTTTTCCTAGGCTGAGTTCCCCCCATTTAAGACTCAGCCTCCTAGGTGTCTTCATCTTCCAGGCCAGTGGCAGTGACCACGTGGGAACGGGTCAGCCCTGTGCTCGCACCTCCCTGCTGCCTTTGGTCCATCTAAACTGGGTTACCGCAGCGCCAGTAAAGCTACTGGACACTAACCTGCTCTCCTTCCATATTCCACTTTTGTTAAAACCAGCAGGGCTCTGGCACGCCACTTCAGGTTTTGTTTCGATTTTATTCGGCCCGTTTTAGAACAAAGTTGTTGAGCGTTTGCTTCCTTCTAATTCGGGTGCCATTTGAATTATGCAGTGAGGGTTTATTAACAGCGTCAAGACAAAGTGACCTCCCTGTCACTTGAGAGCCGACTGCTAAAGTGTCAGAGGTGCCATCTGTCCATAAGCAAGTGAGCTGAACCCAAAACACAAAGTCACGAGCACTCGGGGCAGTGTCAGTGGTGAGTCCCCTTGTGAAGTCGGGCCTTAAGACGTCAGGAGGGATCAGGGTGTCTTCAAACGACAAAGGCCCTTAACAGCAGGACCCAACTTTGGTTAGGAAGAAGAGCGGGAGCAGGACACGGACGGAAGTCTATCAAGAGTGAAGCCTGTCAGACTCCATATAGGATGGAGGGAGTTCTGCGTGGAGATGACATACCAAACGACCAGAGCGTGCTCTGGGGGCACAGAGGCGGTAACCCGTAGGTGGCAGTAGAGAGTTGAAGCTACAAACCAGCCAGGGCCACCCAAAGGAGCACTAAGATGACAGCTGGGAGGCTTCCAGAAGACACTGCTGACCCCGCCAGTCTGAACACCATAGGAAGGACTTAAGTGCTCCTTCCAGTCAGACCTCGGATTTGGCAGGAGAGAAATTGAAAAGAATACAATTGGCAGAAGGAAGAGTGGCGTGGGAGACTTCTGCGTGGCCCTAAGGAGGGCAGTGGGTTGACCAGCCCACCCTATAAACTGAGCGCAGTTTGTGTTTTATATTCTTTGGCTGCATCACCAAGACAGGACCTCGCTGTTAGTCCAGGGAAGCACCTCAATCCTCCTTCTTCAGACCCATTGGAGTTCGCCCATCTCTTCCTTATTTCATCTCCCCTCACTGTCACCACCTCAGAGTGGCCACTCAGCTGACAGGCTGACAAAACCAAAACCTCCCAAAAAACAAATTTGGCGGAGGAGCCCCAAACCTTCATCACATCCAGAGGGCCCTAAAGGGAACTTGGGGGAGACCCAAAGGAGACCTGCAGACATTCATGTGATGCCCAACTTAAATAGGAATAAAAAATGTGGACCTGGCCAGCTGGCAACAGATGTGAGACACTGAGTCCCATTTCATGACAAAAGGGCCCGGGGTTAAGAAAGCAGCACCATGAACGTTCATTAAAGACACTCCAGTGAGCCCTGGATGGGTGACAGTTTACTGCTGGCCTTGTTACGGATTAGACGGTCTCTGAATACAACCAACCAGTCGCCAGCTTTGTGGGTTTGTTACATCCATCCATTTAATAAGAATGGCATTGGCTCAAGTTTGATTGCCTTAAGCACAGTAAAAGTTGGCATCACACAAAAACAATGGTGGTGGCCCTGTTCCCTTTGTCTGTCACCATTCATCTTCCATCCATCCATCCATTTTCCAACCCGCTGAATCCGAACACAGGGTCACGGGGGTCTGCTGGAGCCAATCCCAGCCAACACAGGGCACAAGGCAGGGACCAATCCCGGGCAGGGTGCCAACCCACCGCAGACCATTCATCTTATCATAGTTTTTATATTGTCATCAGCAAAGCATGAATAGCCAGAATACACTGGCACTGGCCGAGCCCTACACCATGGGTAGCAAAGGTGGCAAAATGGTGCCAGAGCTGAGCACAGTGGGGTAAGAGCCAAGCACGTCAGAGGGCTTCACGATATCGTTGTCAATTGTTGTGTCACCTATGAAGAATTTTTCTTTCTTTCTTTCTTTCTTTCTTTCTTTCTTTCTTTCTTTCTTTCTTTCTTTCTTTCTTTCTTTCTTTCTTTCTTTGTATCAGTTTGTTTCATAATAAGCACCATTGCTAGCCTATTCCATTTTCCATCATATAGCGCCTTTCACAATAGCCATAGATAGATTTTTTATTGCACACTGGTGCCCAGTGACTGCCTGGTGCCCTCTCCAGGTGCTGATCCTGCCTTGTACCTGATGGCTGCTGGGACAGGCTGCAGCTGCACCACAACACTGCCCTGGATAGGCAGGAACAGGAACAGGAACAACAATGAATGAATGAATGAATGAAAGGCTCCATGATTTAATAAACTGTACTTTGTTGTATCATGATTGGGCCATTATTATTAGAACTATTATGCCATAGATTCCTTCTTTGTTATTCTCCCTGTAAGAGCCAATCTTAGTTAACTTTAAAGAAGAAGATGAGTGTCATACAGTTACAGGGAGCTCAAGACTATAATATGCCATAATCTAAGTCAGTTCACCCCAAACAGAACGTTCTTATAGCGGAGTGGTGACTAAGCCAGTTAGGGTGGGCTCAGCGCCAGCAGGACTGTTTGATTGGTTGATCAATAGGCCAATGGCGTGCCGTTTTCTGACCGCGCTTAACGCGTAATGCGACTGTGTGACTAAACTTAGAGAGAAATGAAACAAGTTCAGTCAGCCTTACACAGAGGTTTCCTTAAACAAGAACTTTGCTTTTCTTTGTAATCTCAGTTTTCTCTATTTTTGTATGAACTGATTTGCTTTGATTTTTACTAAAACCTTTTAAGCGAAGATATTTGGATTGTGGAACTACCTGAACTCGCGTCACACTATCGCCTGAACTGTAACATGAAGCAAAGTGAACGCTGCAGATTTTTGGCTACAGTCCCTTTCACAACAGGCACCCCTGCACACTGACGTGTTTTCATTATATACTGTAGTGCCTTTCCTAAGATGTAAGGAGGAGTGTGTCGAGGTGGACGACGCGCCCAGCTGTCCACTGCACTCAGTCCACGTTGATGGCGCCTCGGTGGTCTTGTCCCAGTTTTGACTCGAACCCATCCTCCAATAACCCTAATCCTAACCCTCCAAGCGACTCGCGGCATTCGTCCATTTTTTAAACACGAGGCGATGGTTGTAAATGGCCGGGCTCGTTCACAAGCTTGAAATACTCGATTTGTATTCACAGGGGTCGCTGCGACAGTCAAGATAGGAATGGCGTGTGCGTCCGATTGGACCTCCATTGAGTTTCCGCATGCAGGGGAGACGTAGACTCCCAACCCATGAGACCGTGAACGGCGGGTGGCAGCCCCTCTGTTTTTATCTTTTTTCGTTTTTATAATTTTATTTTTATAAGCATGCGGAATGTCGCCTTTGATTGAAGTTTCTTTTTTTTATTACTTTTAAGAAAATAGTCGCGAGTCTCCCAAAGTCCGTTTTTAGATTTTATTCGATCGATCGAAATGTAACCGCGTGAAGCGGCGGACGCAGGCCCTCGTGAAAATAACGGAAACGAAAACGTAAGTCGGTGCTGCCGCGTCATCTCCCCAACAGACGACCAAAGAGCAGCTCGAGCCGCTGCCCCGTTGACAGGAGAGCCGCGCCGCTCTTGACAGGCGACTGTTCCTGGAAGGGCCCGTGACAGCTACCTGCTGGCCAGGTGACAGAGGTGTTGACTCGTCCCGGCTGGTCCCTGTCATCTTATTGACATCAGATGGCTGTCACTTCCATCGCTCTGTCCACCAATATGCAAATGACGTGCCTTCAAACAGAAAGGGGGGAGGGGGTGGCATCGGTAACCAATAAAGTGGCCCGCTGTAAAGTGGGCACATCGGGTTCAAACGGGAGCCGCGAATGTCGTGTAGCGGGGGGCAGCAGGGCGGGAGAGGAGACTCGTGAGGAGACCCGAAGGCAACTTCTTCACAGCCGGGGGCAGCATGACGGGTGTTTAGGGCTGGGCGGGTGGGACTTGTGCTTTAACGGGTGGGCTTCACGGCTTCCTCGTTTTCTCCTTAACAGGCTGCACGTGTTCTGAAGTCTTTGCCGGGAGTTCGGTTTTGATGAATGGGGGACACGCCGCGTCCCTCTCCTGCTTCATATTGCTATCTAATCTCATGGCCCATAAACTAATAACAAAAGGATCGCATTATGTCCTCGCTACTCTGTAAAGGAAAACGGCTGTTTGTGACGCGCGCTTGATTTATGAAAAAACCTGAAAAGTCCCGACGTGCGGCGATGCTTCATTTGATTTTCTCTTACGGTCTTTGCATAACGAGGAGACCCTTTGACGAACGCAATGGCCGCACAGCAACTACTACTAAGAATGGTGACCGTATTATTGATTATTATTATTAATTATAACAAGTAATAATAATAATAATAATAATAAGGGAGAGTTCTTTTTACAAACGTGTTTAAAGTAAAGGCCATCGTTTTCTGTCCATTGTGGGGAGAGGTTGAAGCCGTTTGAGTTTCTAAAATGGAAATTACAAGTTCAGAATGGCCCTCAATTCAAATAAATGGCCGAGTTGTACAACGAGAGGGTCTTACAGTTGTGCGACGATGTCGACGCGCCCCGACTGTCCCGTCCAAGCGCAGATTCGTTTTCGGATCGTCGCCGCAGTTAAAAATGGCACAGGAGGCTGTAAAGATGCACTTGACGTCCTTTGACTCGCGGTGGGTGACATTAGCATAAATCAAGCGGCCGATTTTAGATTTGTGGGGATATTTAAAGCACATGGCGTTCGCGAATTCCCATTTCATTCAAGTCTTAAGCACAGTAGCTGCTTATTTAAAAAGAAAGCGAGTGTTAAATTTAGGCTCAGCAGAAGCGCGGCCTGACCTTGAAGAGCGAGAGGGCCACTTGGACACATCGGCACCTGCAGAGAGGAGCGGACATTTGCAGCCCCTGCAGCACAAGGCCGCTCCGGATGCCCCGTCACCTTTAATGGCTCCCGTCTCTTCCTTCATCACAGGACCTCCCGGTCGTCGTCGTCAGTGCCAGCCTCTCCAGATTATGGCGGCGTTTGTTTTAAAAAGTGACAAACGACAAGAGACTCCAGTGTGCGTGCAGTGGACATCAAGGCGCAGGGTCACAGTGCGGAGAAACGGCGACAATGACGGAATGGTCAGAGGTGTCGCCAGGACCTTCCATCCCCTTTAGCTCATTCTAGCACCGTTGCTACTTTTTGTATTAAATACACAAGAATAAGAACTGAAGAGAACTTTCACTTTTCACTTTCTGAGGACAAGTGTTCATCTGAACTCCACCTTAGGGCACACTGCACGGCTTTAACCAAAACTGAAGCTCGTTGTTAGTGAAGCGTTCATCTAAACAGTCGCCTCCTTGATTTGAAAAGAAATTGGATTATCATTGGCATTTTTGGTTGCTGTTGGCTGTTCTTGGCACCGTTTGTTAAGGACAGCTATGTAAACTGTGGGTATGTCCTGCCATGCCAGGGTCATTGCTGTGTTTTTTGTTTTTTTGTGAGTGCCCTCACGCTCAATGCTGTGGTCATCGTATTACAAGTCCACGTGGCAATCGAGAAAATGAAAAACCTGCTTACGGTGAATTAACTGTAATCAGAACAATAAGCTGGGAGTCTGTGAAGATAAATGAGCTGCAAGACATAACAACAACAACAACATTTATTTCTAGAGCACATTTTCATACAAGTAATGTCGCTCAAAGTGCTTTACACGATGAAGAAAGAGAAACAAGACAAAGTAAGAATTAAAATAAGACAACACTAATTAACATAGAGTAAGACTAAGGGCCGATGGCCAGGGGGGACAGAAAGAACAAAAAAACTCCAGACGGCTGGAGAAAAAAAATAAAATCTGCAGGGGGTCCAGACCACGAGACCACCTGACCAGCCCCCTCTACCTAACATCAATGATCAGTCCTCTTGGTATTCAGGGTTTTCATGGAAGGATTTGATGATGACAGTCACGTGGACTTCTGGCCTTTAATCCATCAATGTGAGGACATCACAGTGCTTTGATCAGGTGGTGGGGGCGCAGGTCACCATCACAGAAAACCGGAAAAAGGAACAGAAGACAGAGTAGGGGTTACTACGGATTGTGGCGCCACCATGAATAGTGATGATAATTAATGGAATATACAGAGCATCAGGATTAAATTAAGATGAAGTTATGAGAAGGCCGTGTTACAGTCATGTGTTTTTTAATGTGCTCCACCGTATCAGCCTGGCGAATTCCTGTTGGCAGGCTATTCCAGATTTGAGGTTCAAGGTTCATAACAGCAGATGGCCACCCGCCTCACCACTTCTTTTAAAGTTTGCTCTTGGAATTCTAAGGAGACACTCATTTGAGGATCTAAGATTACGATTTGGAATATAAGATGTCAGACACTCCGATATACAGTATAAGATGGAGCAGATTATTGAAGGTTTTATAAACCATAAGCAGGATTTTAAAGTTAATTCTGAATGACACAGGTAACCAGTGTAGTCAAAAGGAAGAGTGGTCCTTATTTAGAGATGAGCGACTCCCGTCCACCCCTTTTCTTTTGCTGTTGACTTATCTCCATCAAGTCCTGGCTTAGCCTCTAGGCCTCTCTGGAAAGATGTTCCACCTTTCTTGTGGCCACTGAAATGAACAAATCCCAGAAGAAATCATTGAAAGATTCCATGTTTAGACTGTGGAAAACGGGGAAACAACTGAAAGGGTGCAGCGAGCCCATGAAGCTGTGCACAGTATGACAGCCCCGTGCCCAACAAAGGAGACTTGCAGCTCCACAATGACTTAAGGCTGGAATGTTCACAACAAGCAAGCGAATGTGACAGAAAAGTGGAAACCATTTACAGCTGGCTTTAGGCTTTCATTCAACCCCAACTTGTAAATCCCGCACTTCTCACGACTTGAGTTTGTGCCCTGATTTCGTGAAGTCCAACCTGAAATTCCTGGAGGAGTGGTAGTCTTTGAAAGGGCCCTTACATTCTGCCATCTTCCATCTCTCTTTAGATAAACTCACTTTATCTTAGGGCTTGTTTGGCATGAAACAGTGATAAATATTTAACACTTACTGTAATTCAGTAATGTACGGCTCGAGTCTGAGTTCTCTCTATGGTTACACTTTCAATGAAGCTTCACTGGTGTTGGCCTGATATTTAATACACCAACGCAACGTATGTACGCACTGAAGTCAACCTCCAGTCATTCCAAACCACAAGGAAAGCACAAGGGCATGACGACTGGGTCACCTGGAATGACATTTGACATCGAAAGCTTGAACTCCTGAAGTTGGACTTGGCAGCCCTCATTCAGGCCACAGAGAGGAGGCTGCGAGAATCACCCTGTCAGACCACTGTCCATGAGGTCAGGTGAAATCTGAAGTTTAGCTGAAAGGTCCGCTCAAAGCGGTACAAGTGCAAATCACTAAAATACCATTTCAGGTTTCTAACACTCTGATTCGGCTGTGGCTTTATAAAGTATAAGAGTGTTGATGAGCAAAACTCTTTCCATTCGCAGTCTCAGTGAGTCCTTACAGTGAGAGAAACGTGGCTCAGCTGAAGATCGGTCTTATTGAACAAGCAGGTCGTGGTGACTGCAGTCAGGAGGACCATGACGTTGTACACGGTGTACCACAAGGATCTGTCCTGGGCCCATTTTCAGTGTCCACACTGCCATTCGGTAGATCAGAAGCTACCATGGCCACCTACGGTCAATGACAGGTGGCTTCACGTACCTGCAGCACCCGCTGAGCCTGACACTCTGGCCTCACTCTTTCAACGTCTCTGTTTCTGAATGGGGGGGTGCTGATTTTCTCAAGCTGAATAAAGAGAAAAGCGAAATCTTAGTGGTTGGCAAACATGGAAATGATGAGGGTATGAGACATAAACCTGACCCTCTAGCATTAAAAGTCAAGGCGGATGTAATGGAGTTAAGTGTCACAATGGACTCTGACCTGAACCTTAAAGCATACTTTAATTACTAGGACTGCATTTTTCCCAATTATGAAACATTTCAAAGGTTCGGCCTGTTATACGACTGCAAGATGCTGAGCAGTTCATTGATGTTTTCAGTCGGCTGGATTGTTGCTGAATGCAACCTAAATGGACTTCCTAAGAAAGACACAGTTAGTCCAGAATCCAGCGACAGAATGAATCTTACCTAGAAAAAGAAAATCTGAGCACATCACGCCAGTCTTAGCGTCGTTACATTGGTTACCTGTGCCATTTTGAATTGACTTTAAAATACTGCTAATGTTCTATAAAGCCTTAAATCAGCGTTTCTCAACCTTTAAGAATTTGCAGCCCGAGTTTTCATAACAGTTTTAATCGTGCACCCCCTAACGTTTTTTTGAAACCCTAATAAAATTTATTCCTATATTTTTTGCTGCCGATACACCGCTATAAGTTAAAAATTTCCCCATGAATAGCGAAATTATGCCACATATGGCAACATTCGCCCCCTTTTTTGTTACTACCCACAGTTTGAGAACCGCTGCCTTAAATAATCTGCTCCCGAGTGCCTGTCCCCCTACATTCCAAGTCATAACCATAGATCTTCTAATGGTGGTCTCTAAATATTCCAAGAGCTAAGCATCCAAGAGGTGGTGAGGCGGCTCTTGAGCACCAAACATCTGGCATACTTTACCAATGCAGACACACCGAGCAAACACTGTGGGTCATTTAAAGCTCATCAAAGCCCCCTTTTTCTTTAATGTAGGTGTACTCCTCACAGACTACACACGCGTAGAGTGGTCGTGCTCTTTAGGCATTTGCAATCATTACTAATGTCTGCTTTTCTCCTGATCCAACTCCTGTGCATTCGTCCCTCGTGTTCTTAGATCCGCAGATCAGCTGCTCCTAACCGTTCTCAAGGCACATTTTAAAGTTCGTGGTGAAAGGGCTTTTTCCGTCTGTGCACCCAGGCTCTGGAACTCCTTACCTTTAGTGGTTAGGCAAGCAGCTTCAGTCGCCACATTCAAATCACACCTAAAAACGCACTTCTTCACATTGGCTTTTAATTCTTAACCTGTCTTATTTCCACTTGCTTTTTGCTATTTCCCTGTTTTATTGGGTCCCCTGACCTGTTTTTAGTGTCTCTGTTTTAATTCTCTCTTAATGTTTGTTTTTAATATTTTGCTTTTAGTCTTGCTTGTTTTAACTGTACAGCGCTTCGGTTAGTTGTAATGCTGTGTTTTTAAGCGCTTAACAAATAAAAATGGTATGGTATGGTCTGTGATGCTTGAATAATGGCAGCTTCTCCAGCTGACTACAAGACCCCTTTGGGTGAAGCCTAAAATGCAATGAGGAAAGACCGAAGAGCATTTATGTGAGGTAGAAGGCCCAGTGGTGGTCTTCAGGGACCCTTGAACCCTTGCAGACTTTGTTTCTCACCTTATCATCGGAGTCCTCTTTAGAGATTTAAGATGTGATATTATATCGGTAAGCACTCTCCTCTTCTCCTAATTATATTTCTAGGCTATGTAAGCTTGTATTGATTTATTTTTGTCAGTTATTTATAATCTGGTTTTTAATTTGTTTTTCTTTTCTTGTTACCGTTTCTTTGGCATCTTGTAAAGCATTTTGAGTTCATCCTACATGTGAAAATGTGCTACAAAATAAAGGGGCTGTTGAACTTATGGTTGTGCCCTCAGGTGAGCTGCCCCCCCTTTAAGGTACAAAAGCCATGTGTGGTGTACATGGGGTCTGGGAGAAGGACGTCATGGAAGACACTTGGGAGGACGTCAGCAGGCTGGTTGCTGGACCCATCAAGGGTGTCCCTCTGCACCAGCATGCTGCTGGCATTGCCCCTGGCATCACCAACTATTATGTTCTATTAAGATGTTAGGAGACTCCCAAAGGACAGCTCGATAGTGAGAGGCAAAGCAAAAGAGTAACTGTCGCCATTTACAAAGGTCTGAGTATCACACAACCACGTTAGTGGACAACGCCAGTGACATGGCTGAAAGTCCAAACCAGGCGTCTCTTCCCAGATTACTTCCACTGTTTGTCACGAGGCTTTCCCTTTGTAAAGTGTATGCCATTCTTAGGTGTCATGGCTGCCATGATGTCACAGGTCTCCTGGCACATGCCTAGCGGCCACACATCTTCATAGTGACATCCAGAAGCATAAATCCACAAAGTACTGTGAGTTGACGACATAAAGAAGTCAACGCAACAGATAAATGAACAATGGCGTGTTCCTGGGCCAGGTGGGTCACTCTTATCCTGTGTACAGAGTCACGTGGAATTCTTGCTTACGTGTGGTAATCGACATGAAACACACCAACCCAGTCTGGCTCCATCACTGATGACGGGTAGATGTGAAAGGCACTATATCATAGATAGAGCGAGAGAGCTGGATGTGAAAGCTGCCATAGAAGAGGGTTAAAGGGTCCTTACTGGCCCGTGTGTGGAGACAGAGAAGCTCTCACTTGCATGTGCCAATCGTCGTGGGTCTGTCAGACACCAAGACTGCCGAGTAGAACAACTTTGCCTCAATTCGCCGCCACCCATAACTGAAAGATCTCCAAACCAGGCACATTCGTCACGACCAGACAAGCAGAATCCGCGGGTGTACAGCACATGTTGGCATCAACTCCTCTAGCCGGGTAAGGTATTGCAGACCTTCGTCCTCGCTGCCCGCTCCCATTTCTTTCTTGCGTGTATAACGTGGCACCAGGCTACAGTCGGATTCACGTAGTTCGATACTTTGAGCTCCTCTGAATATGTTGAATATTTTATAGCAAATATAAATAAATAAACGTATAAAGAGGGAGCCCATGATCTCTGTTACTCTCTCCGGATCTCCAAGTGTACTGCAGCAGCTCAAGCCCAAGCTTGGCTCCAAGTTTTCTTTAGTGGTCCTGCCTTCGAACCCCCTGCTAGGGAGTGAAGCCTGGATGGACGTCTCTGCACGTGGATCTTAACAAACTCGCTCTGCCATGGATCCTCATCACAACCAAGAAGCACAAACCAATCCCCATTTTGATGGAATTAGAAAAGCATTTTGAACGTTGCTACGTCTCAGGAAGATGGAGCTTTTCTGAGCACCTTATAGCAGCTTTGCCTCAAGTTCAAATGCCTTTGCAGGACGGGAAATTTAAATTGCATCAGGCGCTGTCACCGGGGGTCTCTGCGCGAGCGGGCGTGGACATTATGCATTACATATTGATGCCTATCAGCTCAAAGGATGTTTTATTCCAAAGTGCTTTTGTACGTTGGCAGCATGGCACCCAGTTAGGGCCTAATCATATTAATTTATGCCCCTTATCAATTATGCATTCACATTCTCCATAGCTTGTCACTTTTTATCCATTATTTTCTGGGGAAAAAAAAAAATACACCCATTAGTGCTGCGGAGCAAATGTGGGCTCTGCCCTTGTTCTCCGTTACTTGAAAGGGGTGGGTTTCTTTAATTCATAGCCCTTGTAGAGGGGCTCTGTACATTTGTTCATTTTAAAACAGGTGGCGCCTCTCAAAGGGAGATGTCACATAAAGGACCTTGCAGAGAAGATGAAGAAGTCTTCCAGAAATGACAGCCTGCTGGGCGAGAAGGAGCAGAAGACATTGGGAAGTGATTCCCTTTGTTTTCCACCAGTAATGCCAAGCTTGAGTTTATTCAGCGATGGGCTTCATAAGTAGAATGACGACGTGCCGACAGGGAGCGTTTTACAAGGGACGAGGGAAGCTGGCAAAGTTTGATTCTCCTACAGTTTCACGAAACTGGCACTAAAATGAATTTCCCGGGTGAAACATGAAACTCCCTAAAGAGCGTTTTGGGGTTTTTAATGTTTTTGGTGTTTCTTTTCCAGGTGGCTCCCCAAAGCCTCCTTCACATGTCTGTGCTCATTCGTCTTCTTTTCTACAGCTGCGTAAAGTCCACTCTGCTTGGCCTCTCATTCCCATCACCGTGGTACGCTTTTGTACAAAATATGACCTGCTGCATGTGATGGGCACAATGGCACATTAAAATGCAGTCATCGTCACCTGCATGGCTTTGGGGATCGGGACTAAAAGTGGAGTTCCTGTAGGAAAAAGGAGACCATACAAACTCGACTGAGTGCAGGGTCTAAACTCGGGACGCTACCTCACATCAAACGCTTGACCCACTGAGCTCTCCTGTTGCTCCGATTTGGCAGAGAAAAAGGCAAAAACTGAATGGAAAAAGTGAACAAAATGGCAAGATATTCAAAGAGTTGTCTGAAATTGTTCAACTGCGATTCATCAGTTGCTTTGAAAACAGATCTTCAGCGAGAGGGGGTCCCCAGGACTGACACTGGGACGTGTCACACTTGCGATGACGGTGACGACTGCTCAGTCGCAGCACAGGCTGCAGACATCTCCCCATTGGGTCTGTGCACACATGGCACTTGAAAATCCTCTACCTGGACGAGAACCCCCCTTGTGTTATGTCATTTTTGAATAAACAATAGAAATGACTTACCGAGGAGGGTCTGTTTTCTTCTACAGAAGCGCTGACAATGAACACGTTGAACGTTTTATTTCTGAAGGAACCTAATTATCGTCAGCTATAAGTAGCAGAAAACACAAAGTAAATAACATGGCGCGGCGTGTGCTTGATTTGCCAGTGACACGGTGAGCGTGTAATTAACACCAAAATAGACTTTCTTCCCATAGACGCCATCTAAAAGGCCCTTGTCACTTGACGGCCATGGCTCTTTATGCTGCTTGTCTGTGCACTAGTTAGCTGTCCTCCTAAAATAGCTGGAGAAGACAATGAGCGCAGGATCACAAGGTGCCACCAGAACTCCTCTGTGTTTGCAGCAACTAAAGTAAGCGTGGCGTTAAAAGGCTGTTATGCCTGCTTTGCATTCTGGGCCACACAAGACATCTCAGTGAGCAAAGACTGCTTGAGCCATGGGGGTCTGATCAACCGAACCCCAAAAATGCATGCGTCTCATGATGTGCCATCATGCAGCTGCTCACTTGTAAGGACGGAGGATTTGATCAGATGAGAAATGAAACCAAGTTCTGCATGTAAGCAGCTCTTGTTTAGCATGGAGACAAGTTCATGTTGGTCAGATCCCTCTGTGCTCGGCACACGGGACAAAACGCCAACTACTGCAGCTGCTTAGGCATGACGGGCTGCTAAGAGAAATCATTGAAGGGAGAGTAGAGTCACATGGGAAAATATGAACGGGAGTGGCCCGTAACAGACATGACCGTACGATGGGAACATCAGAGTCGGCGCTCTACGACAGGGCAGAAAATGAAAGGTGCAAAGGCAGGTGCTGGCACAACACACGGCGATCATAAGCAGTTATTGCAGAGTCGATACCACTTAGCCCTCAGAAATGGCACCGCGCAGAATGCTTTCAGAAGGACATTGAACTGTGCCGCTTTGACCAGAACTGTCAATGCGCCCAAAGCCAGCGCCTTTGTCGATGGTCATCTGAAGCCGTGGATCGTGAGCGAGTTTCCTGGACTACACTAACCTCAGGGCCACACGGCATTTACGGATCAGGTGTGCCCTTCTCTGCAGACACCCCTCAGGACTGACGAAAGGTGAACCCTTGATGGGGTGGTCCAATGCCAGACCGCCGAGATGATGTGTTTATGAGTGTCTGCCTTGGCGTGATGTCTGGAAAGTTTAAGTGACAGCAGGAAAGAAAGACCATGAGCAGCGCGCTTCCATCAACTTATGGTGGGCCATAATTGCAAGTCATCTGATTGGGTAGAACCAGAGCTGGCCACCGCACAGGTCAAGAAGACACCGAAGCATTTCACTCATAGCATCCCTGTTTTAATGGATGTCAGGAGGTTTCTTTGAAATTAGGGTTTTAGTTCAGATGAACTTTACAAATTGAATGAGAGTGGGGGGCATTCTTTATTATGTGATTATTTATTGTTCACGTCCAAGGTCCTCCCTGCATAGAAACTGCATGTTCTCCCCTATGCTTGCAGTGTTAGGTTGGCAGCCCCCCATGACCCTGCTCAGAGTTCAGCTGGCTTTTTAAATGGCATGGCATGGCATAAGCAGACCTTCTCCCACACAGCTAATCAGATTTAACAAACATGGACTCTCTCAGATGAGGCTTCGGGACACTAGGCCAACAACAAGTAGACCAACTGGCCAGCTGTGCCACCGACTAGTAACGGGCTGTCGTATCCAACAAATGAAAGATCCCAGCTGAAGTCCCACATCCTGCCGCTGTAGCCTCATTGTCTTTGGCCCACCTGCGCCCGATTATTCAGCATTCAACTGTAAAAGGACAGCATGTCTTGGCCTGAAAATGTCGCGTGCCAGCTGCAGTGAATGAGTCACCGTCACCTGCTCCACTGCAGACATTTTGGTTCAGCATGATGCAGACGAGCTGCTTCTCTGAATGATGCTGATGAGTCATTTCAGAGGGTTTCTCAAGACGTCACTCATGGAATATTCATCATTTCAAATTCCCTGCCAACTTCTGTTAACTCTTTCAGCTGTGGTGGTCTTCACCTATTGGTCTTTTCACTTCATTGCCACTCTCATTTATTCTGCAGTAGAGAAGACGGGCCCAGGGGCAGACCCTCGCCTTAAACCTTGAAACATCCTTTGGTGCCATGTGGCGAGCAGGTAGGTGAACAGCGAGTACAAGCAGATGGCACAAACATCATGTTATGCTTTGCAGTTGATCAGGAGAAAGGTGAAGAATCTGGACGCGTCTGGAAGGAAGAGGCCCAATTTTAAAATGAGGATAAACAGTAATGGCATCCTGGACCTCCGACTTCACACTGCAGCTCTACTTGGATTTCACCCCAGGTCAGCTCAAAGGAAATCACTGTTTCTCATTTTTAGGGTGACATTTTGATGCTACAAATTTCAATGCATGCAGTAAAAAGCAACCAGGTAGGGGTGCCATTTTAGTTTTGTAGACAGAGGTTACTAATCACACAGTATATGATGAAGCCCAAATGATAAGATGTTCCATTAAATTATTGCAGTGCTCTACCAGAGCTAACGGTAATGTTAGGCCACTGAGCCAAAGTAAAAATGACCAGGAGTTGAAATCATTAACTAAAAAAACAAGTCAGGATCAAAACCAGAAAGCAAAAGGTTTGTACGACAAAACCCTGACGTGTCGCCCTGGCAAAAGTCGTATCATCAGTCCTTAAATAAAGTTAGCGCTCGCAAAAACACAGGGAAGGACCAAAGGAATACAGGAAAAGGTAAGAGCGGATCAGGACAAGGGAGGTAAAACGCAAGGCAGGCTGGGGTCGAAACCAGAATACCTGAGATCTTCTGTCAACGTTCAAAACATTAAACAAAAATCTAAGTCCTAATCCTGGCCGGAACATCGCCATCTAAACACTAGAAACACACACACAAACTCGATAGACAAGGAATCCATAATCTTGGACAACCAGTCCTTAAGCGATAATAATCACCATACAGTCGCGACGATGACATCACGCATTGCTCAGTTAACAAAGAAGCACAAAATGGAGGAACCCAAAAAAAGTGGCATCATGTAACGACATAAAATAAGATGATGCAAAATTGTAAAACAGGTCAAAATCAAACCAAGTGGAAAAAATCAAGGAAGGAATACAAAAAACTTCTAAGTGGAACAATACGACACAAAAATCAAAAAGGTGGAGAGCAAAAATAAATAAATAAAAACTGAATTGTGACACATTTGGACAACTATAAGCTGTGTGTCACCATAAACAGGTGACCCTTCTACACCCCGGCATCACGCTTGTGTCCGTAAACACAAGGCGTACAAAATGGCATCATGTAAATAAAAAATATAAAATGAAACTAATCAAGTTCAAAACTAACCAAAACAAAGACAAGATTCCTGCCCGGCACACTCCCAAACTTGCAGGGTTAATTGGAAGCATGAAGACTGTGCTTCACATAAACGTAACTCAGCAAGCGCAAATAGTGAACTGCATTGGATTCTCGACTAACGATCTGGCGTTGCTGAAGGACAGTCGTGATTCGAGATTACCGAACGTCTGCTTGATTTTTTTTAACCACGTCCTTCTCCCAGTCTTCTCTTATCAGAATCAGAATCAGAATCAGCTTTATTGGCCAAGTATATGTACACATACAAGGAATTGGACTCCGGTTTTACCTAGTATTGTCCCTGATGCTGTGAGATTGACTTAAGTGTTCATGAGAGTGATGGCCTGAGGAAAGAAACTGTTCACATGTCTGGTAGTTTTGGCGTACAGTGCTCTGTAGCGCCTACCAGAGGGAAGAAGTTGAAAAAGGTTGTAACCAGGGTGTGATGGGTCTGCAATGATGTTTTCTGCCCGTTTCCTGACTCGAGATCTGTATAAGTCTTGAATGGAGGGCAGATCAACACCAATGATTTTTTCTGCAGTCCTGACTGTCCGTTGTAGTCTGTTCCTGTCCTGTTTTGTGGCTGAGCCAAACCAGACTGTGATAGATGAACAGAGAACAGACTGGATTACTGCAGAGTAAAATTGGATGAGCAGCTCCTGAGGCAGGTTGAACTTCCTGAGCTGGCGCAGGAAGTACAACCCCTGCTGGGCCTTTTTAACAATTGTGTTTATGTTTAGTTCCCACTTTAGGTCCTGGGAAATTGTGGATCCCAGAAACCTAAAGTTTTCCACAGCAGACACAATGCTGTTGAGTAGTGTGAGAGGGGGGCAGCACTGGGGGGCTCCTCCTGAAGTCCACTGTCATCTCCACAGTTTTAAGCTTGTTCAGCTCCAGGTTGTTTTGACCGCACCAGAGGGCCAGCTGTTCGACCTCTCGTCTGTATACAGACTCGTCACTGTCCTTGATGAGGCCAATGACTGTCATATCATCTGCGAACTTCAGGATTTTAACAGACGGGTCTCTTGAGGTGCAGTCATTTGTGTAGAGGGAGAAGAGCAGAGGAGAGAGGACACATCCCTGGGGGGCGCCAGTGCTGACTGTTCATGTGCTGGATGTGATTTTTCCCAGTCTCACTGGCTGCTTCCTATCTGTCAGGAAGTTTTTGATCCACTGGGAGATGGGAGCTGGTACAGTGAGCCAAGTGAGTTTGGTGTGGAGGACTTCTGGAATGATAGTGTTGAACGCCGAGCTGAAGTCCACAAACAGGATCCTAGCATATGTCCCTGGAGAGTTGAGATGTTGCAGGATGTAGTGCAGTCCCATGTTGATTGCATCATCCACTGACCTGTTTGCTCGGTAAGCAAACTGTAGGGGACACCAGTCTTTCAAAGGATTTCATGACCACAGACGTCAGGGCGACTGGCCTGTAGTCATTTAACCCTGCAATGGAGGTTTTCTTTGGAACCGGGATAATTGTGGAACGCTTAAGGCAGGAGGGAACTTCACATAGCTCCAGGGATCTGTTGAAGATCTGTGTAAATATGGGGGCCAGCTGATCAGCACAGACTTTAAGACAGGAGGGTGACACACCATCTGGACCTGGTGCCTTCCTGATCTTCTGTCTCCTGAAGAGCTGACTCACGTCCCCTTCACAGATCCTGAGTGCAGGTATGGTGTCAGTGGGGAGGGGCAGGGGCTTGGTAGTGAGTGCTGGGACTGTATTTTGATTGGCGTGGGTGAGAGGTGTGAAAGAGGGATTATCAAACCTGCAGTAGAACAAATTCAGCTCGTTGGCCAGTTGATGGTTCTCTTCAGTATGGGGGGATGGTTTCCTGTAGTTGGTGATGTCTTTCAAACCTCTCCACACTGATGCAGGGTCGTTGGCTGTAAACCTATTTTCCAGCTTTTCAGTGTAGCACCTCTTTGCTACTCTGATCTCCTTTGTCAATGTGTTTCTGGCCTGATTATACAGGATTCTGTCCCCACTTCTGTAGGCCTTCTCCTTAGCCTTACGAAGCTGCCTGAGTTTAGTAGTAAACCAGGGTTTGTTGTTGTTGTATGTGCGAAAAGTTTTCATGGGCACACACATATCCTCACAAAAACTGACGTAGGATGTCACAGTGTCAGTAAGGTCATCCAGGTCTGTCGCTGCAGACTCAAAAACACTCCAATCAGTACAGTCAAAGCAGGCTTGTAATTCCAGCTTTGCCTCGTTGGTCCATCTCTTCACCGTTTTCACCACAGGCTTTGCAGATCTTAAGTTCTGCCTGTAAGTTGGGAGAAGATGAACCAAACAGTGGTCAGAGAGTCCCAGGGCAGCACGAGGGACAGAGCGATAAGCATCCTTTAATGTAGTGTAGCAGTGGTCCAGTGTGTTTCTGTCCCTGGTAGGACACTTAATATGCTGACTGAATTTTGGCAGTTCTTGCCTGAGGTTTGCTCTGTTAAAATCACCAAGAACAATGAGCAGGGAGTCCGGGTGTTTGTGCTCCATGTTAGTTATCTGGTCAGCCAGGTGTTGTAAAGCTTCACTAACACAGGCCTGAGCTGGGATGTAAACACCAACCAGAATAAACGAGGAAAACTCCCGCGGTGAATAGAACGGTTTACAGTCAATGAAAAAAGACTCTTAGTGAGGGCTGCATGTTTTGATTAGTACTGTGACATCTGTGCACCAACCTTCGTTTATGTAGAAACAGATTCCGCCTCCTTTCGTTTTCCCCGAGAGCTCCATGACGCGGTCCGCACGGAGAAGTTGGAAGCTCGGCAGGTATAATGCGCTATCGGGGATGTGCTCACCAAGCCAGGTTTCAGTGAAGCACAGGACGGCAGATCTGGAAAAGTCCGTGTTTGTTCTGTTTAACAGTAGCAGTTTGTCCATCTTGTTGGCCAAAGAGCGTACGTTCGCCAGGTGTAGCCTATTGAAGGGAGCGCAGTTCGAAATCCCCGGTGGTGCAGTTTAACAAGCGCTCCGGCTCGCTTCCCTCGTCGGCGTCTCCTGCTAATTCCGTAAAGGGCGGCTGCTCCTCCGACTAAAAGTTCTGTAAAGTATTCTGTTTGAGTGAAAGACGGTGAAAAAATTTCACCAGCGAATTGACCGATGTGTAAGAGTTCCTCTCTGCTGTATGTGATCAGAGGGGGACAGCTTATCACTGCACAAACAAACAAAAACAGAGAAAGCATTATAAAATATTTTGTGTCTCCTTGTGAGTCAGAACAAAGGCCATGGCAGTAGACCCACGTGAAGAGGACCAGGACGTGGAGATCTGCCTTAATTAAAGGGGCCAGGAAGTTTAATCTGAAATTCCTAACTGATCTCACAGACTTTATAAGCACCACAGATTAGCTAACTGCTGTTTTGACTTTAAATACTGAAGGCCAAAACTAATCTAAGATGTTTTACGAGTGAACTGTCTTTTGGTGGATCCGTCACGTTTGACACGTAATAGTCAGACGATGCCATATAACTTGAGTCTATCGACACCCAGATTTCTCTCATCTTAATTCAAGCGAGCGACTCAGGACTAAAGCGAAACAGCAATGGTTGGAGTGCCAAGACAAACAGCCTGGAGCCCATAACTGCAATTCATAACCATCGCTCTAGTTAGTGGATTATGGGAGAATCCTCAAATGTTTTATCATTTTTATTTATGTGTTTTTGGTGTCTTCTTCACCGCCAAGCCATGCGCTGTACCTTTCCCATTTTTAATTTGCTGTTGACGTTTCAGGTCTGCGAAGCCCTCTGAGCGGCATGTGAAGCATATGTTCTCTGGAAATACTGTACAGCGCATCACATTAGAAAAATACATGTTGAAATATATGAATACTAATCAGCACTATAATTAGCTGAAGATGTATGCTAATGAAGCATTAGCATAAAATCAATAATTTGATATACACGAGGAAAAGCTTTTCAAATAAGTTTCTCTTCGGAATCCATCCAGCATTTGATCGCTCCGCTCCAACCATTCCTTGTCGCCAAAAGAGCTCGTTATTTTTAAAACAATATTCTGCTTTTCCCTTCAGCTTTTTTATTGTTAAGGCCAAACTTCACCTTGACCTGAGTAAAAAGGGACAAGTCAGCCAGACGTTCTTTTGAAAAGCTGAAAATAAGCATTGCCGTTTCTTACTATTGTTACATTTATGTTGTAGCTTGGGGGAGAGATTGTTGTAGTGAATCTTTTCGGCATGCTTTCAAAGTGAATTTGATGATAATTGCCCGTGTTACATAAGTGAAAGCTGACAGGGATGTTTAAAGGCTAGGAGGAGTACAACAGTTATACAGTCAAACATAAAAGCTTCTGGCAATCAAAAGCAGCTGACGCTAATTAGTGTGCTGCAGGAGATTTGCGGGTGGTGAATCTGATAAAAACTGATGTTTTGTGGGAGCTCGGCGAGCTACTCTGTGCCACAAGTGAAAGCCTCATTTCTGTACTTGTCTTGTGCACTTCCATCCAACAACTTGCTCTTCCGAGCTCCTTCTACTAATCCACAGAGTCGGCCCATTTCTTTTGTCATCTAAGCATCTCACCGGCCCCTTGGAAGATCTGTAGCTCTCCAGGTCAACTTTTGCCCAATGTCAAGCCTGAAGCAGGCCTCTTAGTTCTGCTCCTTCAAGACCGCCAGATTTGCTTCAGAGGAGTAAGAATTACCGTGCAATGGGTGCCTTGTGCTGCCAGTCATTTGTGAGCCCACCACATTAGCTCATCGGACATTGGATAATCGGAGACACTTTAGGCCGAGCACTCAGAGAAGTCGTTGATGCTCCCATCTCGGCCTTTGACGTTCTCTCAAGTTCTCCTGCAATCGACTTCATGTTTGCTTTTTACCCTTCCTTTGCCTTTGTCTTATTAGTGGCCATCTTGTTTTTTATGTACTTACATTGGAAAATTTAGCAAATATCACAACCTATAAGAAAATGAAAAATAAGAATAACAACAAGGAACAGATGGGCCACAGAGAGACTCAGTTAAAATGTGACAGTAGACACAAAGGGATCAGCATGCAGAGCAAAGGGAACTAACTGGCCCCGGCAACAACCTCTTTATTTCTGCAGCTCTTTTATTATTTTTTTAAACCATCTTGGCCTGATTAGTTGACTGTCCTCTTGACATCAGAGGAAGTGACAATATAAGGCAGGCACCATTTCCATACTCCCTTACCCAGCGGAACTCTTCAATATTCTTGGCTCTTAACGATAGGATTTGTGCTCTGGCTACAATCTCTTTTCTGCTTTTCACCTTCATGGTCGTATTGCCACTGTGGTTGCTGGTTTCTTGATTTTCTTTGTCTTCCACGGTATTCTGGCCCTTGCTTGTCCTGACTTTGCTACCTTAATCACCTCCTGGTTTTACTGTACGCACAATAACCCTCTCCCATCTTTGTATGTCCTTAACACCTGTAAGCCTGATATGTGAACTCCATGCTGAGCTTACAAGCCTGCTTACGAGTCTCACTCTGTCCTGTCAGTGAGAGCGCCTGCCTACATCAACTGAACCCTAATGAGGGCGCACAGTCTAACACAGATCAGTGTTTAATCATTTCCTTACCCCACAAAATATGTTCAATTGTAGTCCCACATACGTAACATAAGGCCACATTTGCTCAAATATCTAACTGACAAGAAGTTAGTTAAAAGTATAAAAGAGAGAACTTGTTAAAGATTTAGTACCCAAGACACTCAACACACTTTAACTCCAACAGCAGAGAATTGTTTGCTGGCATCATTGGTAAGTCAGAGTGCACTGCAAATGGAGGCTTCTGCTAACACAGGCGTCCTGCCACTTTAACTTGTAAATGAGGGGACTCTGAGTATTGTACAAATCGGCCTGCCCCGCCGTTGGCACCTCAACAGGAGTGTTTCTCCAGAATGTCGTCCACTATAAGACAGGAGTGAGTGCAGTGCGGGGATTCTTTGTTTACGTCACGCTGATGGAGGACGTGGGTACGGCACACTAAGCTGCTTTTTTAACTTATTGCTTTGGAGCCAAGGGTGTAAAAGTTGGCAGCATTAACCAGGATTTACATAGGCAGACTATTCTGTGCCAGGACTGTCCAACAAGTGTGTAGTAATTTTTTTTTGGAACCCCATTTAATAGACCATCTTCCTGCTTACAGGGCCATCGTCGACAATATGGCTCTCTATAAAATGTAACTTTTGTGTTTTTTTTAGTTAGTGTTGTAACTTATTCTCTTCTGACACCCAAGGTCCAAACTGCCACACCCATGCAGTGACATTGGCCTTTATTTGAGCCCCTTTGGATATCATCAGAACACGATAGAATAAGCACAAAAATGAATGAGCAAATGAAACACCAAAATGAAAGGTACAAAGACACACAAAAAAAAACAAAATCCTAAACGCCAGCCGGGTATCAAACATTCCAATTTGCATTGAATTGCACGCCAGTCAATGCCTTTTGTTTTCAGCGCCCATGCGTTCCTGCTAGTCACTGAAGTTCTGAGAACATAACAAGACTGATGGCTTCACTCTCAGACCACGATAAACCACAATTACAAACTGGACCAAGAGACAGTGAGCCTCGCCCTCACCCCGGGTCACACAGGTCGGCATCACTGTGTCGGCAGGCACCTAATTTCCTACCAAAGCCTCCCATCCGCTTTCCGGAATCCTCCCAATTTAGATGATGCCAGATGGGCTGCTGCCACCCATACATCTTGCTCGCCCTGTCCTGCGTGTGAGGAGCTGTGTGGCCGCTCTGCCTGTCAGGGGCTTTCTGTCGGCTGCTTTAAGGTTTTCTTAATGTGCAGCGATGCTATGACACGTTTTTGAATTTATTTTCAGAGATCCCTCTACAATTTGGGTTTTTAGGATTTCAGGCTGAACATGGAGTTAGCTGGAGGGCTTTGGAATCCCCACAGCTCCCTGGATTTTGTTTTCGACTTCCCTCTCTTTCTTTTTCCCTCATCTTCTCTTGTCTTGTACGTGTTAAACGTGGCTGTTTAAATGAATGATTCAGACCCTACAGAGTTATTCATACCTGGGTGCTAAGGTATTCATAAGACGGTTCAAAGAAGACATAAAAGTCAGGACGGAGAGCTCGGGGCC
Organism: Erpetoichthys calabaricus; assembly: GCF_900747795.2. Taxonomy (NCBI): domain Eukaryota; kingdom Metazoa; phylum Chordata; class Cladistia; order Polypteriformes; family Polypteridae; genus Erpetoichthys; species Erpetoichthys calabaricus. The sequence continues at coordinate 293,751 of NC_041408.2, read as the reverse complement.
TTTGGTTTCAGTGATACACTGGACCTGCTGTGCTTATGTCAGTCGGCCTTGGACCGGAGGCGCATTTGCCGCAGTCAGACTGCGACTAACATCGTAATCACCTGCAGACAAGCGTGACGGCGACAAGTGCGGGCAGAAAGCAGCGGGCACCTATATTGTCATGCATGACTGACCAGTGACCATCACAAGCGCTTAAATTCCACTGGAGGAAGATCTCTTTCGACAGGTCTGCTTCTCCTGGAGCCCCTTGAAGTTGGTGCTGAACTTGGATTGTTTGCTCATTTTTTAACGTTTTTTTTTTCCTCTCCTTTTTTGTCCAACATGTTTGCAGTCTAATTTGAAAGTGACGTCCTTTTAGTGACGGCTTCTTTTAATGTTTTATTTTCATGCTGAAAGTCATAAAACTACAATTAGCTTGACATGTTCAAGTCAAATTTACTGACAACAGAACAAAAAATAGAATTTTGTGAAAAATGAATGAGCTGGCGGGTCTTTACAAAGAGAATGGAGGTCTGTAGAAATCTCAACACAGCCATGCAGATGACCTCTTTAAGACCCGACAACCAAAAGGAAGACTTGGGAGGTCCAGAAGAGAAGGCAGGCAGATGCAGCCACATTGGGAAAATGAGCAAAACGAGCCGATAACAGGCCGGGATCCGAGAGCGAAACAAACAAACTGGAGTTGTTCAAGAAGACAAACCAATCACGACCCGCGAGTCCACCCGCCTAACATGGATGCCGTGACGTCACACGTGTGCCCTGTGCTCTCACACTTTGAGAGTTTAGTGATTCTAGACGACTGCTTGACACAGCAATGGGAATTAAAATGGCAGACACATTCATTGAAACCAGTCAGACACACATTAAAACAAGTGACAGACTGAAGGTATTACTGTGGTCGTTCATTTGATGATGGGCAGCTTCTCCCTGCCTGATGTCACCCACACTTTCTTTGACCCTGCATTTCTAGAGCCTTAAATCAAAGATACCAGAGTTCAGATGTGATATTCTCACACAGCCATTCAGCATATCTTTCTAGTTATAGAGTTGAACACAAAGGTTTAACACTCTAATGGCGGAGGTGAATGTGAGGACACAACCTCAGCCCTGGGCCATTTTCGGACATCAACAGTGCATTTTGTTCCTACAACCTAGAAAATGATAACAATAAAGCTAGAGGTGTGCCATCTGATCGGCTGAAATGAAGCTTCCTCAGTTGTCAGAAGGTGAACATCTGACAGGAGACGTGCTGGGCAAATAGAAAACGTGAGCCATCAGTGCATCTGTAAAGCGATCCCCCTGGGTGGGCTCCATGATACCCCACACACCTTGGCTAAAGACTGGGCAGGATAAACTTTCTTCATTTGCTGGCCATTTTGGAATCCACACTGGGCTTTGTCTTCTGTACATTTGTGGACGTTCTCTGTCTGGATTCTGCATTTTCATCTTTCATTCCGATGCCCCACATGCACAGAGCACTTTGCTGTTCCTCCATTGATCCCACTGACCAACAGTCACGTCTCCACACCAAACAACACTTTATATAATAATGTGATATGCAGAGGATATTAGAACAAGAAAAGGGGAACCAACTTGGTGTATAAAACGTACATCCACAAAGCTGTGCAATTCAAAAAGAAAGAAGTTAAAGTCCACAAGCTCCTTGACTTGTTCAACAAAACAGATTGTTCTTAACTCTAAAGCATCTTGCTTATCCAAATTATGGAGACAAGAATGGAAGACAATGGCCTGCTTATCTTTTAAAAGCACAGCAAGCCCAGAATCACACAGCCCTGTGCCATGCTGGCTCAACAACAAGAATCGAAAGGCAGAAGACACAAGAGCAGGACAAGACAAGACAATACCATTTATCTTTGTGTAGCCCAAAATGACACAAGGAGTGCCGCAGTGGGCTTTAACAGGCCCTGCCTCTTGACAGCCCCCCAGCCTCGACTCTCTAAGAAGACAAAACTCCCAAAAAAAACCTAATAGGGAAAAAAATGGAAGAAAACTCAGGAAAGGCAATTTAGACAGAGACCCCTTACCAGGTAGGTTGGGCATGCAGTGGGCATCAAACAAAAGGGGGTCAGTAGAATAACACAATCCACAGAAGAGAATACAAGTAATCCTCAATACAACAGAATAGAAATACAATAGAAATATTACACGTACAGAGCAGAATTCAACAGTAGACGATATCACAGAATACGATGGCAGTCTTCACAAGGTTAAATAGTAAAGTACGGAAGTGACGGCTTGTTATTATTCTTTTACTTATTTTTACTGGTTTTAAGTTTTACTCCGTTGGCCATGCTCTCTTTCTCAGGGGTGGATGTTGATTTGTTTTCAATTCTATGTTTGTAAAATTGATCTATTTGTATGGAATGATGTGTGATTTCAATAAAATGATTTAAAAAAAATGATTCTGTGATGTGTCAGCCCAGTCCGTGTTCTCAGCAGCGGTGGGCACAGCACAGTGCCAGTCCATTGCAGGTCCACTCACATACCTGCTACTAATTTGCAGTCACCCATTAAACTGTCTTTGGGGCCGCGTGTGAAAAACTCACTAAGACCTGGAGAGAATGTGCAAACTCCACGTGACAACAACCAAAGTGACCACCCTGCTGCCCACCGGAAACCCTCATGGAACCAAAATAACGAAAGGCAAGGACAGAAGTCACCAAGTGCTTTTTATTTCTTAACTGCAAAACTGCAATTTATTTTTCACCCCTCACCATTTTTTGGTCGTTTGTTTGTGGTAACGGCACTCAGTGTCATTATGGGACCCTCATTGACAGAGTCTCTCGCTTTTTTTCAATCCACTACTGCCTTTACCAGCTTCTTGAAGATTTTGGGGTCTTGAACTTGCTGTGCGTTACTTTGATTTTGACTTTTGTTTTGTGTTTTGCCTTGGACGATTGATTTCTTTGATTTTTGGTTTCAGCCCCATCTCGTTCTTCGACTACGACTTTGTTTGTGTTCCTCATCAGTTTTGATCGGTCCTTTTTTGGACACATCATCTCACAGGTTGTTTGTTTCAGAATTATCCACAGCAGTGTGACTCCAGTCTGTGGCTCTTCTCTCCAAAATGATCCCCCATTTCTGCTCCAAAACAATTAACAACACAGAGGGGCACTGAATGTAACTATCACCCCACATGAGCGGTACTAAAAAGCGCTGAACACTAACGTATTTGGCCGCTTTTAAAGGAAAACAATGCTCCTCTCAAGACTCTAAAATGAAACTGCTGCCATTATCTTCAAGGGGCAGTGGAGTCAGAACAATGCTAAATGGGGGGTTGCCTTCCACTCCATGAGTGTCCATAAATTCACATTTCTCCAGGACTTTGTGTGCATCTTCAGGTAGAATTGCTCCTGGCAGATTTCTCCAGGCTGGCTGTCTGGCCTCAAGGACCTCATCTGGAGGTGTCCCATGGTAAGACCATTTGTATTTTGACACATATCCCTCCCTCCATCCATTTTCTTAATATCAAGGATAAAGAACTTGGACCACTTATTTGAAGGCCATCGATCCTGCACTGTCCTCGAACGGCTTAACAGCTCGACGCTTCCCAACACTTTACACTTACCTTGTTATCACTGTGGAGAAAAATCCGACCTGACAAGGCCCAGAGAAGCAGTGATCCCAGGGCCTTGGCTCAGATGGGGACGTCTTTGCTGTTTCGTCTCCGCATTTGCGTTTCTGTGTCACACTCTGCCCCTTTCCTTATTATTCCAACAAGAGAAGCTCCCTGGAAGCGTAGCAGAAGGAGAGCGCGCTTGTGGCGACGGGCCTTTTGTCGAGTGTGTATCACTTTAATTTTTTGTGAAGGGGCCACATTGCCAAGAGTTCTAATTAGAGGTCACGAAGCAGGCCGAGATGAGATTCCACACGGAAGGCTCTCCAGTTTGCTCGGGTTTTGTGCATGTCCCTGCATTCAATACTTCATTATCATGATACTGTTTGATCTTGAATTCCAAAAAAAAAAATCAAAGGAATTCAGGCGCTTTCTTGGCAATTCTACAACTGAGGATTTAATTTCAAATTTGCAATTTGAGTTATGAAACTAAGAAAAAGCAGCTATGCCACGCTCACAAATTGCAGCCTAATACGGTGCCCTGAAGTGGCATCGCCATGATTGGATGATTGTCAGGTCCTATGCCAGCAAATTCAAACGTTGTGAGAACAAGCTGTCCAATAGATGTCGGACATTTTCAGACACTTTCTTCCATTTCTTGATTCATTTTGTCTAATTATGTGTCACGGGGGTCAGCGCTTACCCACACTGCATTTGGCATAAATGTGAAGAGGATGAAAAACCCCCGAGCGTAAATTAACCTTTGATTGAGAGAGGGATGGCATCACGTGCAGTACAAATGTTGGACAAAGGATGTACAGCAAGCTTTGTCAAATGTTAATGGCCAATAGAAGACCCTCCAGGGGTTGGGAGAAGACAATGAGACAAGAAGAGCGAGTGGAAAACAAACCCGAAAGCCGTCCCTGATGTACAGGCAAGTGGGCCCAAGGGAGTTTGTGTAGTTGCACCTTTTTTTGTAATCCCTGTCCCCCTGTGATCATCCCTCCTAGCTTTCTGCCTCCTTGCCATTCTTCTGTGACTCTTACAGAGACTCTATAAGTAATGTGTGGAGCTTAGAAAGTCAAAACAGAAGACCAAAGGTTTGGATATTTGTGCAAAAACTGCTCTTTGGTTCAATTACATCGAGCTGGCATGTGTGTTTTAGTGCATTGCTTCACTCCAGAACAGGCCATGGGCTACTTTTACATGCAACCCCCTCTTGCTCCTGCTGTCCACGCCATGTTTGTTCAAGATTGGCCTCCTTCGATGGCGTGGGCCCCAATCACACAACACCAAACTACCCACCAGCGTCTGCCACTATGTGTCGCACACAGTAGGACACAGAGTGGGAGGTGCGGGGACAGCCAGCCAACCCGGGCCACCCACCCACGTGATGTAGAAGGGACGTTTCTAAAAAATAAAAAGCAGCACATGGGACTTCACTCAAAGAATTTATTACACCAAGTAGAGGAGTGCGGAGTAAAGATGGGCGACAACGAGAGCGAGGCGGCGATGGAGTACCACGGCATGTCACAAAGGGCACTGTGACTACAACCAGCAACTTCGGCCTCTTCAAAGGTCTCTTTTCATTTATATTCAATTATCGTCATGGTTTAGAAATCTTGTCTCACATTAATACAATTGCATACCTAAGAATAAAACCAAAATTCAGAAATTGGTCAACTTAATGATTATTTTTCCCTCTCTTATAATTTTCAATTATCTGATTAAGTAAGAAACCCAGAGTGGTGGTCAGCTTTGAAGTATTCACTTGCCGGTGGGCAAATCAAAGAAACCTCTGACAGACAAGACAGTAAAACGTGTCATAAGGCGGATGGAAATGTTTGTGTCGACATTCTTGCTTGTGGACGTTGTGCTGCTAGCCCAGAGGTAAGCGCCAGGACTGGAACTGCAGACCACCGAGAGAAGCAGGAGGTCGCCTCTCCAGCATCGGCCTTCTGTACACTCCTGATTGATAGCAATGGACAAGCCGCTAGAAGCCGACATGTCAACTTGTCACCCCCTGACATATCTGCTGTTCATACGCAGTCACTCTGCTCGGATAGACTGGCATCATCGGCGCCTCACAACTAGAGGCGACGCAAACTCCGCAAGTCTCCCTAAGCCGCTCGCCGCCCCGTGCAGCTGTCCTGGAGACAAACAGCAACTGCTTTTGGATGTGGAAACTGCTCAGATCTGACATCTCTGCGTTTCCTTGTCATCGCATGTACACTTTGCACACTTTGGATGGCTGCATAAAAGTAAACACTTGCCTTGGTTTGTTTGTTTTTTACGGGGCAAAGCAGAGAGTTACATTCGACCCTGTGAGGCCTTTACCTGAGAAATAAAAGAATACTAACAGCAACTCAGTACTGGGACCAAGGGAGAGGAACTGCATGTCGCGATATGGGGTTTTACACTCTGGGTCACAAGTTGGTGCCTCCATTTTGAGTCTATCTGCATGGCTGTCCCCTTATTGTTTATGACTGGGGGGGCACTTGTGTCATGAAACCCCCACTTACAGTATATAAGACGGTGACATACTACCTTCTGCGTCCAACTTTGTGGATACCTTCTCGGTCAGTCGTTTTAAGTCTTCTCAACTGTTAGCCTGCCATTGTTTTCCTGCTCTTGTCATTATTTTGCAAATGCAATGTCACATGGAGTGTTGATTAACGCGTAGAACTGCCTCGGCCGGTGTATGGGCTCCGCACACTGCACCAGATTCAGCTGGATGTCTGCTGCATCAGACTGCTGTTGGTTCGACTTTAAGGATGTGCACCCCACCAAAGGGCCATCTCGCCAAGAGCTTCAGGAGGGGAAGCAGACTTGGACGGGAGCCATTACTCTTGTCAAATGTGCTCTGCCGTTCTACTGTATATGCAACCAGCATGGCATTATCGCCCTCAACAAAAAAAAAATGTAACACAGCGAAAATGCAGTCACATGACACAACCACACGTTTATGGACAAATGCCATACGTAGGGCAGAATTTCAGCTGGTATGACATATCAAGAATTTCCGGAGACATCAATCAATGCTTATCTACAAATGTGCATTTCAGGATCTTGAAACGAGGCCAAAGACTGAAGGAAAAGCGAGAGAACCACACGTGAGCAGCCAGGCGAAGGAGAAAACTTTCAAGAGGACACAAGAGGTGAAAGGGCATTGGACCGGGCAAGTAAACCCATCCCTAGTGTGCCTTGCAGCCCGTCCATGGATTTGTGCCACCCTCGGGCAGTCCGGTGGGGACTGGCTGTGTCTCCCATGACTCCAAGTTGGAAATGAGCCAAAGTGTGTGTGTGTGTGTTTGTGAGATCCATGATGCGGCCAGAGGCAAAGGCACACACTTCCAGGCTCCACAGTCACACCACACGTCAACAAACACTCGGCATCATTCGGTTTTGTAAAAGAATTTGAGGGTTTCATTATAGAAAGGCACTCTAAAAAGTTATTTGTCTGGATGGTTGACGGCTGCCACTCAGCTCTCATGGCCTGGGTTTAAGTCCCAGCCTAAGTACTTGCCCACATCCTTGTTGTTGAACAAGGCTGAGTGACAGTTCTCAACTGGCCGGGTGAAAGTCTGCCCTCTGAAGGACTGGCACTCTATCTAAGCTGCCTCACACCTTGTGCCTGATACCATCAGGGTACCCTCTGTTAAGGCTGAGAAAGTAGTGGATAAATGCCTTGAAATGGCCTCCCCAGGGTGTGTTCCTGCCTTGTGCCCAGTGTTGGCAAGGTAGGCTCCAGTGCATGAGCAGGATTACGTGATTCTGGAGATGGATGGATCAATGTTGTCATTTAAATACTTAATTAGAAATAAAGAGAATCGTCAATCGTGAATGATTAAACTTTATAAGTCAAAACGATCAAGGAGGTGAGAGGCCTTGGAGAAGAGCGTACCACAGAAGATAGACTGGCAGAGGGGAGCTAGCCGGAAGGACAAAAGATGCCAGCCAGAACACCTGACATGGCATGAATGATGTCAATTATGGAGGGCAAATGGCCCAAAAGCAGCCACGTCTAGCCGTCTCTTAGGGGTGCTGTACCTTTGAGGACCACTAGAGGGCACTGAAGCCTAATGGGCTTTGACTTTTATAGGCAAATCCTACAAGAAAATAAACTGAAAGGATAAGCACAGAAAACTAAACTTCCTAAAGACTGCTCCCTGCCAGAGCCTAATCAGTCAGGTGGTCACCTCTGGCAAGGGTTCACTTCACAGATGACAATATTTTGAAGAAAGAGACTGAGAAATGAGAGTTTAAAAGCTTGGAATGGTTGGTTGAATATTTTGAATGAGTGAAAAATGTGGACTAGCCACCCTGCCAACTTGCTAGTTCAACTCATCATCGCACAACTCCCAGCATGCTTCACCAATTGTGGAACGTGCTGTTGGCTTCACCGTATCCCCGGTAGACACAGAGGTGCCCATCTTGGTCACAAAGTTCTCCTTCAGAGTTTTGCTCCTGAACCCTGGATGGCATCTCCATGTGGATAGACAGCCTCACTCAGATAAAGCCTGAAGGGGCACAAGTGGTGGATGTCAAGCAGTCCACTCAAATTATTCCATCAGTTGGGCTGAATTCACTCAACTACTCCCATAATGAATTTTCTCAAACCCCAAACTTTGTATTTTCACCAGTCTGCGCGTCCAGCCCACCCAAAGATCCATAAAAATCAGAAAGCCAGGAGGTAAGTACTTTCTCACAGCAGGGTCTCCTAGTGTGGTGCTCTTGTACTTTTTTGACTATCAGACTCCTCACCTTTCATTGTTCACTGATGACAGATCAGCTCTCATCACGTCACTTACATTATTAGCCATCCTGCCAGCGCCATGGTGGGATGGACACTTGCAAGTGTGTGGACATCGACTCCATTTCTGTTCCTTCCGTGTGCCATATTCAGACTTTCTCCTGGAAACTTAAAGAAATTCTAAACCTTGAAGGGAGACTCCATATTGTAGGTGCGGACGCATTTCAAGGTGGCACACGTAGACACAAAGTGAGCTGCCCAATCCATAGTAGTAGATTTCATTCTTTCTTAATTGTCACAACCTGGGAGACCCAAACCCAAAGCTATTCACTCAAAGAACGTTGTAATGGAGCACACAAGCAGGCCAACTTAGAGCAATGCGAGACTGGACCAACGACGGCCAAGATCTGCCAAATGCAGGAGACCCAGCTTGGCATGTGGCTCTTTACTGGCCTGCCATTTTTATAACCGAGCTGTCACCTCAACACGCCGGCCAGACCTTTCACCCCAAATCAGTAGCATCAAGCCTTACCCAGTAAAGTCGCTCAGGACCAGGTCTCCTCAAGGAGCCGTTGGACACATCCGTGATTAGCCGGCACTTCAGGAAGGAGTCGCCAGCAGTGAAGTATTGTGACCTTGTTAGGCTCATGCATGAGTGAAGACTTGTGTGAAAGCAAAGCTCGCAGCTCGAGCCACAGGCATTGGCGCTTTGGGGGCCGTAAGGTATAATCAAATTAAGCGACAGATTGCTTTACATAGATACAGAATGCTTTGGGGAGCTCCATGCAGAGTCACGTTTCAGGGCATTATGCTGTGAGAAGAACGCAGAATCGGCTAAGGAAACGGTTCTTTCTTTCTGGTTCACTTATGAAGCACACACTGAAAAGGTGGGGTTAAAAAAAAAATGAATCTGTGGGCCAACAAAGGGGTCTCATTCGAGAGCGGCAGCACAGCTCATGGCTTGACCGAGACCCCTGGCTTTGATCCTGCTGGGCCATTGTCACAAAGGAGCGTCTGATGATTTTTATGGGGGTCCTAGAGCGAAAGGCACCTGAGGACAAACATTCATCCCAGTTATGGCCTCCCTCCACGCTCATGTACTGTAAAACGGTGGCTAAGGATTCTGGGGTTTGAAGCGCATGTTACATTTTGGTTGTAATCTTGCTTATTTATTCATTTATTTTTCATAGGCAGTGCCATTTTGGTCATCAGTGGCTATGTTGTTGGTGGTAATATATTGCCAGTGTGGTAATGGCATCATCACCGCAGGGTATTTAAGATGGTGCTGCCATCCTCCTAGTGTCCAAGACTTTGGACAATGACTAAAAGTTCTCACGCAGCATTCACTAGCTTTCATTTGTCCCCAGTCTTTGGACTTCTGCTTAACGTTGTAGTAGGGCTACGAAACACAAGGTGGCTTGTTTATGGCCAGCATTTAAACGTCCTTTATTAATGTATGCAAGCGGACACACGCTGTCTATGTCGTCTGCTCATTCTCAGATTGTGGAATCAGACAGCACAGATACACAGCATTTGCCCCTTTGGCTGTTGGAACGTCTGGCTTTCCCTTTTGTGCCAGTTCTGGGTAAGAGGGATTTAGCAATACCACCTGGCAAAGCATTTTTTTCTCGTCTTGTTTTTGGTTGGCCCACTTATCGACCATTTTCAGCCTTCAACTTAAAGCAATCAGATGACAGACATCCTCTGCCCAGGATTCTCCCTTTGTACGTCTCATCCATTCACTCCAGGACTCAGCCCCGGCAGTCAGTATGGTGTCCTCCAGAAAAATGACTTGTGACCAACACTTTGGCGACTATGGCGCATCTGCAACCCCACACACACACCGCACTATGGCAGGCAATCAGTCCGGCATCTAAGAACCTCACCGCTGCTTCTCCTACAATCCAACATGGCCGTGCTGTAAGGTAGAAGGTGCTCCAGGACCTTGACCTCCATACTTCTCTGGTTTCCACCAGGTGTACGTCAATTCTTGCTAGCTCAGCTCCAATGATTTTTACTGTCCCCAAAGCCAAGCAGCACACTTTGGGCGTTTCAGGTTTCACAGCAGCTGTTTTCAGTGCCATGGAACAACCTTCTCCATGCGTCATGAGGCAGACTCCACTGGATTTTGTCCATCTGGGTTTAAACCTCATCTCTTCTCACTTGTTTCTTATTCACTGCTGTGTAATCATCTTTTGTTCTCTTCTCCTCAGTCACAGTCTGCAAGTCCAAACTTGTGTGGCTTTCTTTTGTTAATGTATCCTCGTGCCCTGTGGTTATGAAAACGATTATCATTAAAAAAAGGTGGCCTGAAATTATTCAAAAGACTGCTGCTTCATATAAATGGAGAGGAGAAGAATTTTATACCTGGACTAGAGACTGGCCAAATTCACAAAGACATGGCATCTGTAAAATGGAGCAGGCAAGGTAGATGGACCAGGAGAGCAAAGGGCCAACAAGAAGTATCAGATTCAAGTATCAAAAAGTATAATCTCAACCTCAATGGCAGACTTAGTGCAATCAGAGGCTTTTGAGTAAAATAAAAAGCCAAATCACCTGAAGACACCATGACGATTTGGAAGTCTCCTGGTATAAAGAGTTGAAGTCATCTCATCTGAAAACGTCAAGCATGTGGCTAGCAGCATTAGCAGTTGTGACAGACGTGGAGCAGGTGGACTCAAAATGGAAGAGGACTGCACAAAAGTGTATGATGAGCCTCAGTTTTACTTGTATTTAAATGCAGGATTTAATTTAAACAAGCAGAGGAAAGTGGATTGGTGAGCACGAGGAGGTGAGCCTGGTTTGATAGGGCAGATTGAAACCCAAATATCCAGGACATGAGGACTTCACGGTCAAAAAAGAGCTCAAGAGATGGAATCACACTTCAAAAATGAATGAATTAAACCATGAGCCAAAGTCATTGGACTACCATATGCCTGTCTAAAGCTACAGAGAGTTCAAGGAAGTCATCTGAAGACATGCAAGAACCTAACAAGATGACGTATCGTTCATCTTCTCCATCCGAAAGAGTGTTGTGGGAAGAATGAGAGACTAGGCAGTGATTAGGAAATTCAGAATCTTACCTTCTTGATATTAGATTGCTTGCTGCACATCTGCCATGGTCTTGCTTACAAGGCCATTCAGAAGACTGTGACATGTTAACGACACGTGTGAACGGGTTTGGGAGGAGAGACTATTGGAACACACGTGCCAGTGAATTAAACATCAGCTCTTTACATCATTCTCCAGAGATGCCCATTTGTGCATCTCCCATATACTTACTGTATGTGTACTGGCAGGGGTGCCCAGCCCTGCCCAGGGTCACTAAACAAACTCCCCAAGAAAATCTTCAGAACGAAGCATAGCCAATGGTTCTGCCGTACACAATTTACCAGGCATGGGTTCAACGATGTGAATGTGTGGAGAGGATAAACAGGCCTTCAGCTTTGCATGTTAGACACCTGAACCTGAAGAAGCTTTCTTGTTTGACTGCATACTGCGTTCCTATTTAAATGCCCATTTAAAGTACATTTTGTGAAGATACAAATGAAGTGGACCTTATGGTAAACTTGAATAAACAAGGTCAATTACTCAAACCAAGGCCAGTGCCCATGCACCGAGGAACAACGGTGTATCTCCTGACCTTTTTGCAATAGCAGGTTGAAGCATGAAATTAAAACGTATTTTTGGCAGCCAATTCCGATTCTGCACATCTCAGCAGTGTACATGCAATACACCCGCTTTATGCTAACTTAAGCAGTTTATTGTCTTTATATTTGGAAACCTCAGAGCTCTGAAAGGTGGCATCCAATGTGAAAGGTAAAGACTGAGCCCAGGTTTCCTTTCTGCGGAAGTCGCTGGCACAGCACATTAGCCAAATAAATGAGGCAATGCCCCCCTTCAGGGCTGGTGCCTGTGAGTCCACAAGGATCCCAGATGGGAGTAAAGAGTTGGATGAGAGACGTTTGTCATCCACTTGATGGCTCAAATTCCTTGTCCTAATGTGGTGACACTATGCAGAGGTACAGGCTGGGATTTCCTTCTGTCCTTAAAGTGTCCCAGGCGTTTTAAAGCATACAGTGGGAGCAGGTGCCTGGTTGGGCAACACTAGGACGGTATGGGACAGGGGGTCCCGCGAGCGGTTCTGCAGATGCCAGTGCTTTAGTGGGAGCAGGGGAATCTGCCAGGGGGGAGAGACACCATATTTAATGTGATATGCGGCCTAGATGGAAGGAAATAATTCCATCAGAACTCTAAAGTTTGCTAGGCACCCCGACCCTCTGCACATTCTATGTGAAGTCTCGTCTGGCTCTTGTTTTACAGCATCACACCGTGACACCACCAGTCACGTCATCATATAGAGTGCACAGCAAAGCAGATCCACTTCCTAACTCTGGAGCGGAGCTACATAGTAACAGTGTTTTTCAATGTTTGTGCTGAGTGTGTTTTGTTTCCATTGTCCCATTTGCTGTTTAATGTGTGCGTCAGTGAATGTCGTCCCCGTAAATTCAGGGGGGATGGATGATGGAGGGAGACCACAGCCCCAAAATGGAAAGCACCTGTTTATAATCGATCAATTACATCTGGCTCAGTACTATATAAACAATCAAGAGAGAACGGGGTAAGGGGAGGAGAAAGACGGAGATTACATTTCACGACAACCATCCAACTTTACCTGCTGTTTTCCACATTGTGCTTTTATAACCAGTTTGTTTTTCATTCCGCCGGACTTACTTCAAATCAATCATCACCAGAGACCCCGGGTTGGACTACATCATCCACCACATGCTGAGGATTCACGGTGAGGTTGCTCCATTTTTTCCAGGAAATACAAACATCACTTATCTGTTGACCAGTCATCCGCATTCAGGACAGTTGTATACTCGGACTCAGGTTCACTATCATTGGCATTTTCCGTATTCATTCATCGTTATTCGTGTTTTGTGTTTGTTGTATGTTACTGGGACAAGGGAGGGTTTATTATTGTGTGTGTATATATGGTGTTGTCACGTTGGTGCTTTGGTGGAGGGATATACATACAGTATATAGTTCATCTACGTGGGGAATGTGCAGTGGTGTTTTGTTGTGTTCTATTTAATATATTCATTTATTTTTACATATCTGCTTTTTTGTGCTTATGTTTAAACCGTCGATTGTGGGGAAAATGTTATTTGTTAGAGGTATGGCTTGGTATTTATAGATTAGCCTCAGTAATTTATCCAGGCCACAGGTCTTGGAAGTGTAGCTGCCAGCTGGGTAAGGGGTCGGCCGTTACAACTCTACGCGATACCCCCAGAGACGGACGTACATCCCAAGCTCCAAAGCCAAACTAAAAGGCCATGCAGGTCCAGTGAAGGTCCCAAACTGTCCAGGTGCATTGAATGCTCTTCGTGCTTTAATATCACTGATCACCAGTCCATGCGGTCATTCAGGTTTCAGCTCCTTCTTCAGGCGTTGAACCACATTGGTGTTCTCAGTGGCATTACCTGCTGAATTGTGCCATGGAGTAAGAGGTTAGTCTGATGTCATTCACAATGCACGAGCACCTCTAATGGCTCAGTGACTGTGACTGAGAGGCGTTGCACTATAAAGAGAGTATGGTGGCTAGAAGCTCCATGTCTTGTTTTTGGCTCATAGCCTCCTTAGCATTATGTTTACCCCTGGATAAACGAATCACAAATCTTTCCAAAAAGATAAAATGTTATTGCATGGAACAGAAGCAAGTTAATATCAAGAGAAGATCATAAATACAGTAGTACCGGTCTGTCTAATGTCCACTGCTGTACTGATGAAGATTTAGTGCATGTCCTTCATGTGACATGTTTTGAAATAGTGGCCAACACAAGGGCCAGATCACAATTAGGACAGTAGACGTGTGTTTCTTTGCACCCTTTCCTTATATTTTTTCTGTAGAATGTCAGCGTTTGACCTGCACGACTGTGTCACACACATGCGTATGGGAGGTACCTAAAGGGACTGAGTGAGGGCAATTCCACGCCAGACCAGGGGGTGGCGGAGTGTACTGGTCGATTACGGGAAATTCCACCTAATCCTGATGATGGCCCTGATGACATCACTTCCTCTACTCTCCCTTAAAACCATCATCTTGGCCTCATCAACACAGTTCTGTTTTGGACTCGAACCTGTACACCTACACAACTCTGAACAATTCTACCATTTTGCAGCCAGGAATAATTATATGAATGGCTGCCCCAAATCTTTCTGTGGCTCTTTGTCTCGTCTTTGACAACCGATACATCCGTTGTGTTACTGCAGGCTACCACAGCGCAAGGCTTAGTGACGTCCACATTTCCCCTGACACAAACATCAACAGTTGCTGCATTGTGACCAATGCTTTGGGGGCTAATGTCTTTCTAGTCAATCGCAGTCCTTTAGCCACTTTCTCCCGCTGAAGCTCCCTGCAAGCGAATTCACTGGGCACATCGTGGCGATTCGGTCATACAGGGCTGTCTGCATCAGTTCCAGTACCTCTGTCATTCACATCGCCGTCACGATCGCTCGATTCAAGCAGTGGTTCAGTTTGTTTGTTTGTTTCTTCTAAAACCGCCTTTACGGCTTTTTGTTTGTCATTTGTGTTGGAGGCCCCTCCGCACTAATGAATATTGATGAGATATCTTAGAGTTACCATAAAGTGGCAGAAAGCACAGAAATATTCCTTTTTTACAGCATGATGATATTTCATCTAATAGATGTCAGCAGAATACCGTCCTGAGAGTTACTTGAGCTTTACACTCCAAAGTGTATCATTGTGTCACCCCGAGTGTGACTCCAGTTTAACCAGAATTGTATAGAAGTCCGAGCTCGGGTCACACGGGGGTTAACGTCATGGAGGTTAAGTAGTGTAATGGCCTGGGAGTTTGCATCAAAAACAGTTTATGGAAGTGATTAAGAAAGCTGATAGGATGTTAATGTTATTTATTACCTCGAACATGTGGTGTACACGTCAGTGGAGGTTATACTTCACTTATTAAACACACTGGTGAGGCCTCACCTGGCGTTCTGTGTGAAGTTTGGTCACTAAAAAGAAATAGCAACACTAGAGAGGATCCAGAGGAGAGCAACCAAGAAAGAAGGAAAACTTGAAGGAAGCTTAAGAACACACAGAAGAGAAGACTGAACGTAACTGAATTATGATGCATCCCAGCTTTTACTTTAAAATGAATTATTCCACAAGGACATGATGGAACACGATGGAAACGTTGGGAAATTTGTCTTCACGCACAAAAACAGATATGGAATGATTGAGGAAGTTGTGTGGTAAAGACCATGGGGACCTTCAGAACTCAGCTCAGTGTTATTTGGAAGAGAATGGGTGAGCTCTGTTGGGCTCAATGGCCTGTTCTTGTCACAGCTGTAAGGATGGACGTGCATGGTGAAGTGTCCCTCACTGCCAATCCCACCCCATTACATCATTGGAGGGTGCCTGGCCGTTGGCACCACATGGTGTGCTCATCTGGTCTCTTAAAGTTGTGCCGTGGGGGGACCTCCAGTTCATCCATGTGAATGAAGTTTCCTCCATTTTGCTTTTAATGCGCTAACACTCACAGGCCTGAACAAATAAAGTCGTGACTGCTGCGACTGGCGGAGTCGCTCAGCTCGTTAATTACGTCGGTTTCACCCTCAAATGAAAATTGTCTTCAAAAATTCCTCTGTAAATCACAACAGTTTTGGCAGGACAAAAATCAATGACTAGGAAAGGATAATGAGTTGACTGGCGCTGCTCAGACGCCTTATTTGCCCCATTTATGCAGTTCATTCAGTGGAAAGGAATATTTATGGCGTGCCTGTTGAAAATGAAAGGCTTTTACATTTTAATGAGCACTAAATAGGCACAGAGAAATATTGTTCATTAGCTGTAATCTCCCGAATTGCTTGAGTGAACTTCCTTCAGAGACCACTTTAAACAGTTCGCTCAACTAAAGCAGTTTGTATGGTAATTAAGGAAGCATTTTGTTGTTAACATCTGTGGTACTATTTATAAGGCTGGGAGCATCTGATTGCTTCACGAGAAATGTGCCTTAGCAAAGAAAATCTGTTCTTTCTTATTAGCCCTCCACCCTTCAAAAGCAGGCTGTTCACCACTGCATATGACAAAGGATTATCTTTGTGACATTTCTTCATTAATCATATTATGGCTTCTTGTAGCAGGAAGAAGCAAGCTGCCTGGCAGAGAGGAGCGCCATGCTGTGCAGGCAGACTTGCCCCATACGTGCCGTCCTGAAAACAACAGCTGCCAATGCCACCGTGCCGCACACATATGTCTGCCGTGTCACGTGGCGGCGGAAGCGCAGCTTAGTATGCGGGTTAGCACTCCGCGTCCGTTAGACCTGTCATCCCGTCACCGACGCCAACCCAGGAAGGCAAACCCACCGGTCCTAAGGTGGGCAGTTTTACAGCACGCTTGCTTCTCTGAATGACGGACGATGACCGGGATAGGATGACTGCAGCGATGAATTCAGGTGTCAGCTGCCTTAGCTGCCAGAGACGCCAGCCTATAAAAAATGAAGATGGTCAGGTGAGCCCTGCCACCGACTCCCCGGTGACAAACCTCTTTACCTTTTCGTTCCCAATTGTAAAAAAAGACATTAAAGCAGTGGAATTTGTAGAGGTGTCCTCCATGGAATAACACTACATAAAATAAAGGCTGTTCATTCATTAGTTAAGCAAACTGCCCACCAGCACAGTCACATTAGTTGGCATTTTACACTGAAAGAAATAAAGAAATTGGAGAAAAAAATATATAGAAATCTTCAAAGGATTCTTTCAAGTCCTAGCATAATGTCCTATGCCGAGTTACCAAGAAGAGAACATTATCAAGGTTTGAGTTCTGGTGATGACAAGTCAGTCCCATGAGCCACCAGAGCAAAAGTAAAACCAGGCAAACATAAATAAACTTTATAATGGTTTTAGCCAATAATACTGAGGTGGGTTCACATTGTGTCCCATTAGAACCCAGTGTGTTTCTCTGTGCCCTTTAACATGTTACCAGGCTAGCACACCGACAGAAGGCCGCACTTTGTATGATATCAGCTGGCCACCCACACCATCCTCTGAGGGCAAAGCAGAGGTTCATCCATTTGGGGGTCATTGACATGCACACAAAACAAATAACATCCTAAGAAGGACAACGTCCGTTATTTCCCTCAGAATGCCAGGGAATTCTTCTATGGATGTCCAATTTTTTCTGATGTCTAAGGCATCAACTTTTAACAATTAATCCTTGGTGACATTTCATGAGAGTCCAGGCCCTGAATAATGACGACAGCACTCCTCTGTTGCCATTATATCGATGGTACGCCTGTCGTTGTTACAAATTAGGAGGCCCTGTTAAGCTTTTGTTATTTGAAATAAACAGTTTTCCCTTTGGACCGTTGTGGGTCTTTGGAACGTAAAGGAATATTAATACATCCATCCATCCATCATCCAACCCACTATATCCTAACTACAGGGTCACGGGGGTCTGCTGGAGCCAATCCCAGCCAACACATGGCACAAGGCAGGAAATAAACCCCAGGCAGGGCACCATCCCACCGCAAATATTAATACACGTGTGCAATTTATTATTAACCCCTTATAGACGATTGTCACAAAATCGCTTCAAAACAATTCCGGCCTGAATGCAGCTGAGGTGGTGTATGTATCCTGCCAATGCCAGTTGATGCATATTCAATACGTACCAAGGATCGTATTAGAAGCACTGGTCATGCCATCTAGAAGTCGTGGTGGAAACTACATCCGCCTGATGGAAGCGAAGTGTTGGCGTGACCACGCACATGGATTTTGGCTAATTTCAAGAAATTGTCCAAACTTGAGGTAAGATAAAAATACGTACCAGCTTGTGTGCTATATTCAAATTAGCAATCTCCACTTAATTTCAACAAAGTGTAATTGCAGAGCACAGTATCTATGAGATCAGTCATGTAACGCCCCAACATCACGAAATGCCCTCAATGTCAGTCACGTAACACCCATCACATTAGACTATGATTAGCATTAGGACCCCGTTACACTATGGTTAAGATTAGGGTTGTAGGACGGTTATCTAAGTCAAAGGAGCGTTTTGTGACTGACGTTGTGGGCATTACCTGATCTGTGTCACAGGTATTGCAGGCTGCAGCTAGACCCTTCTCCTTAATTTAGCATCTGCTTGACAGCAAAAACACAATTTTTTTTTTATATAATTGTAAATTAATTTAGGCAACAAGGGGTTAATTTAGTTCTGCACCAGAATAAAAAACGCTTCACAACATTTATGACTCTGTGACAAGGACATGCTACACCATGGCTAGGGCTGCCAACCAGAAGGCCTCATGCGCCACGTCACAGATGCTTCACTTTAAAAGCCCACATGGCCTGGAGTGCAGTATCCAAGATTCATCCCTCAAACAACTTTAATGTTTGCACTCTTTGTACTTCATATCTTCTGCTTCACAGCCAGCGTTCCACTTCTCGACTTTGAACATTAGAAAGCTGACAAACGAGAGGAGGCCATTCAGTCCATTTGTCGCTCGTTGTTTAGCTAAAAGCGAAGCTGTCCCAATGCCTCATCCAGAACCTTCTTAAAGGTTCTCCAGATTTCTGCTTCAACTCCACAGCTGGGTAGTTTGTTCCAGACTTCCAAAACGGTTTAAGAAGTGCTTCCTAGTTTCAGTCTTCAGTGCGGTTCACCTCAATTGTCACTGATGTCCACAAGTACATGATTCTTTACAGTTTTAACATCTCAGTTTTAGTGATGACTCCCGTCTTCTGAATAACAACTCCTGGCAATTCCTGATCTGACTTTGCTTACGTTTTAGCTCAGAGGTTTGGACTTTTCCACACATGACAAGTCCTCTGATGCACACACATCTTCTGGTCCAATTAACATCAATCTCATGTTTGCTCACATTCTCTTTGCCAGCAGGCCATTGAGGGAGGACATCTAGGATCAAAAACGCAGGTAGACTTTATGCTGAGGTCCAGCTGATCCCTTTTGGATACTTGCGACTGACCCAGATTGATTATTTTCTGTTTTGGATTAGATCTTCAGGCTTTCATTGATATTCTCGTTCATATTCACATTGTGCCACTTCTTGCTGTTGTTAACTCCTCAATCAAATTTCTAACTTGCTCTGCATTCTCATCTGGCCTGGATTTTGTTCTGTAATATCCTAACATCCTACTTTTGGTACTCTTTATTTTGGTTTTGGGTGTTTTAATGTCAAGATATATTCATGTTTCTATTTAGCTTCTCTTTGTCCTTTCAAGGAAGCCCCAAACAAAATGGGTCCTTGATGACGTCATGAAACTGAAGACAAAAACGTATAACCGCTTAGTCCACAATAGTAGTAGAAATCCAAAAATGTCTTAAAACACTTCAAGATGGTGACAAGTAAGGCAGCAACACAACGTGCTGATCTACTGCCTTGAAAGTGGCCAAAAGACATCTGGAATCACAACTTTGACCCCTTAATGTTTGAACCTGTGAGCCCCGTTTAGGTATTTTGCTTTTAATATAGAAAATCATTTAAGAGGGGCAGAGAAAACACCTGTTAGTAGGACACAGTAGGCCTCAAGCAAAAATAGACAAAAGGCCAGAAACACCTGTGATTATCCATCCATCCATTTTCCAACCCGCTGAATCCGAACACAGGGTCACGGGGGTCTGCTGGAGCCAATCCCAGCCAACACAGGGCACAAGGCAGGGAACCAATCCTGGGCAGGGTGCCAACCCACCGCAGGACACTCACAAACACACCAAGCACACACTAGGGCCAATTTAGAATCGCCAATCCACCTAACCTGCATGTCTTTGGACTGTGGGAGGAAACCGGAGCGCCCGGAGGAAACCCACGCAGACACGGGGAGAACATGCAAACTCCACGCAGGGCGGACCCGGGAATCGAACCCAGGTCCCCAGATCTCCCAACTGCGAGGCAGCAGCGCTACCCACTGCGCCACCGTGCCGCCCCCTGTGATTATTAATTGGGCAAAATCATTAAACAGAGAAGATCTACATAATGAGCCTTTAATTGCATTAAACACAATGTTTAATAGAATCTGTAAAAGATTAACAAAGACGGATCTTTGGTGTCATCACGTGGTCTCCACACGTCTGCAGCAACACACATGGCATCCAATCATCCAAGCAAAACCCCAACACTGGGGGCGATGGAAGCAGAGGTGGACTGAACACAACAGAAAGATAAAGAAATACAAATAAATGAACTTTAAGCTTTAGCATCTCTTTTTCAATCTTGACCAAGCCAAGGTGGGCTCAGGCATGTGGGCTTCTCAAAACCAGACTGCCTCTCCTGTGGTTGTCGCTGCCAGCCAGGTTGGCCTGCACTGGTGAGGAGGAGAAACTGGCCTGCATATTTCATAGAATGAGAGTTAGATGTTAGAAAAATGGGAGAAGAACCGGCAACTTTGAGACAGTCAAGGATTACATGATATGGAGGAGATACAATCTGCCTGTTGCAGAAAGAAAGGAAGGAGGGAAGAAGAATTGAGAAAGGCCTCCAGAAGAGCCGAGCCCAGCGAGTGGGAACGAGTCTTTAAGGACCAAAGCACCTCGATAGTCCAACAGCCATAAGCGGAGGAGGCCAAGACAGGAGAGCTGCTTGTGTTGAATTCATCTTTTTGGGAAAAGAACCTGCCAGTCCACATGTGGTGATGGAGGGAGACTGGGGGTCTTTTGAGGTGCAGGGGCTGCGGAAAGTGGAAGTGACGGTTGGCTTGATGAGTAGCAGTAAGCCAGGAATGAGAGGTGATGTTGGGGACCTCAAGTTGTTCTGCTTTGGTTTTTACATTCCTGATTTTTGTTAATTTGACAAGGAGAACTTGATATGCTCATCCCTGAGGAATCTGAAGATCAGGAAAAGAAGCATTGAGTGGGAAAGAGGCCAGAAGAACAGGCAAAGGCTGTAACCAGTAGGAGCGACAGACGATCGTCACAGCACAAAACAAAAAAGTCAAACAAAATGTCGCCGAAGGTTCCTGAGTATCTAAAGCGTGTCTCTCTAAATAATTCATAAAAATTGCAAGTTTTTTTTATTGCTTTTACCCAGAATGTTGGAAGATACTCAATACTGCGGCACCTCATTAAAAGGTTGCATGGCTGATGATATCTCAGTCACCGGCATCAACCATGAGAGCAGCAATAGTGCCAGTGCTAACAACAAATTGAAGAGAGAGGTGCTGTGATAGCGTCACCAGAAAAATGCTGAAATCCAACAACACCAGAAAAACGTCCACAATTTTAAAGAATCCTCGAGTCTGAAAACAGACGGGCAGTAAACAGCACTTGTGGACCAAGGAGAGGACCTCCGATTTTTAAAGGTGATTTAATGGGAGCTCAGACGTCTGGTACACTGCAGCAGCGGGCTTCACTGCTCTGCTCCCACCCCGTGGTGCCCATCGTCAAATCTCATCAGCTGGACGTGGCGCTTTCCTCCATTTTTGTTGCCAACATTGTAAGCACGCAGATCAACTGGAATCCAAGTCTCCTTCAGACTTACAGCTTTCCTTTATATTTCACAGTTTAAGACGTTCTCTCTGGTTTACCAGATTTGAATCTCTGGCAGAGCCGTCACGAAGAAA
The DNA here is from genome assembly GCF_900747795.2 of Erpetoichthys calabaricus. NCBI lineage: Eukaryota > Metazoa > Chordata > Cladistia > Polypteriformes > Polypteridae > Erpetoichthys > Erpetoichthys calabaricus. Next base: position 271,819 of record NC_041408.2, on the reverse strand, counting down.
ACGTTTGTGACCATGGTGGCCCAATTGTTCCTCTACTTTACAGCTTTCTTTGTTTTATTTGATGGCCTTAATCCCCCTGCAGGTGAATATGATCAGCACATTTTAAAATGCTTTTTTAATTGGAGTTAAATGTGCAACCCTCCATCTCACATGTATATTTGTTTAATATTCTGTCACCCACATGTAGGACTATATAAATGTATATATTTTACCTTTAATAACGCGTTTTCATTTTTTGTTCCCCCCTTTTCTTGTCAAGATTATTTTTGGCACATTACAAACTATTCATCCTCAAACGGATTTACTTTTCAATGCTTTATTTGTCTCCTTTCTATGTTGTGCTACCTCTGCTTTTATTATTTTGCCTTCACCAAGGTGCCTCTGCCATCTCACCTCAGGTGATGCCTGCATAGTAAAGTGAGGAAGAACAATGTGGAGACTTTGGGCACAAGAAGGCAGGGTGGCACGTGCTTTAAGGGGCCTCAAAATGCACAAAACAAGCCGAGCAGCTGGCAAAAACATTCAAAAGAAAAGAGCTGATTAGGAAGGTCCTACAACAAGCTGACTGTGTCCATCAGACGCCACACCTCAGCTCGCTTCTGTTAGTTAGTTAGTTAGTTAGTTAGTTAGTTAGTTAGTTAGTTAGTTAGTTAGTTAGTTAGTTAGTTAGTTAGTTAGTTAACTCCGCATGAGGACACTGCTACACAAGATCAGGAAATAAACAGCAAATTAAATCAAATGTGCCAAATGATGGACAAAATAATATGCAAAAGGCAAAGGAAATATTTTTAAGAAAAGTAATTCAAAAGTGAGACCGGGACTGCCCTACACCAGACCAGCAAAGCAGATCATCTCAGGAGCATGCAGGCCGCTTTTATAGTGTGAGGAAAATGGCTGCCTGGTGTGAGGTCAGAGGCTGGCCACACCCACTCCTCCATTTGACCACGCCCCCACGTCATGATGACATGGCAGCCATATTGAATTTCTACAACAATCAAAAATCATCAGTAAAATAACATGAAATGAATAAATGAGATAAAGAAGCAAACACTACTTTGGATGTTTATAAACAGCAAATTCTTAATGAGAGACCATCAAATAAATTGTTGGCTTGAATTATTAATTCAAAATGTGAATGAAAGAAAAAGAAATCTGGCAGCTGACTACTTGAGCGGAGAAGCTCATCCTGATGCCCTACACGTGTTACTTCAGTTAACGGACCACTGTCACGAACTCGGGTTCAGATTTCTGCTCCTCCTCACACACGTCATGGTGTCCCCTGCATTGGTCTCGACTTTCCTTGTCCTCAATTTTATTTTGTCTTCTGTAGCCATCAAGCTGCCCCTGGGTGGTCCTGTCGGGAGTCGTGGACGTGTCTCGGCAAACAAAGACGTCAAAGGAGGCTCTCTAATGACCTCATGGGGTTAGGGGTATTGTTCATGGAAATTCGTCTTTGTGGAGCTGTAAAGTGTTTTATTTTTTAAGATGAATTAGCATAAAATACTGGACAGGTCATCTGACTTGAAATGAAAGGACCTCATAGCTTTAGCCATGTCAGGCAATAATATTTTGTTTAACAATATTCCAAACAGACTTTTAATAAGTGAAATACTCAAGTACAAAAGTTTAAAGAACTGGAATGAAAACCTAAAGAAAATAAAGAACAGTAAAACATGTAACTTTATATACAAACTGAATCTCTTTGTGCTTTTCATTTTATTAAACAAATACAATAAGAAATGTTGATTGTAAGTTTTAGCCAAGCTTTAGGTGACCTTGAGGCCGACTGCCCAGTTTCTGTCCCATTTGTGGGGTTAAAACGTCGACTCTCCTCCTAAAGTCCTGTTTGCGGCTGCTCAGATGCAGCGCCCTGTCGGCTGTCACTCGTCTTCATCGAGAGTTCATTCTCACGCGTCGCAGTAGCGAGCTCCACGAGCCACCTCGGAAACAAACAGCTCGGCTCCGACACGCGACACGGGACATCTCGTCACACTTTCAGGCAGAAATGGCCAGAAGAAGATTTCATTGAAAAAGAGGAAAGCGCTGTGTGTGTTCTTTTGTGACATTGAAATCGCCATTTCTCCATGGACCTGCTGGATTAAGTGACCTACCATATGGCTGACTACCTCACCGTGGGGAGAAGTGAAGAAAATGAGGCCATTCTTGTTTCTTAAGATATCTCTTTGAAAGTGCTGAGCTTTATATATTTATATAAATTGTGCAGGAGAGCAACGTGCGTTTTATTTGAATAATTTGCTGAAGTACGGAGGAAAAGCCATTGGAATGCATTTGACTCTTCAGATGTGCTTTACTCACCGCTAAAGTCCACGTCAGTACAGCCGATCTGAACATGTTGGCTGTTTTTAGTCATGTACGTAGAATATAAAATATTTAACATTTGAAAGACTAGAGAATGACTAAATACATAAAACCCCACCTCTGTGCACCTCATAATCAAAAGGTGAACTTCCGGCCGAGTGTCTCCCCTGTCACTTTTTTATTTTTGTTTTTTTTAATCAGTCATTTTCGGTACTTGTTCAATTGTTATAAGGATGCATTCAAAGCTAATTTGGCCATTTGTATCATTTACAGGTTGATACTCAGCACTATTTCTGTTTAGTCGCGGTTGTGAGTAGTTGCCACCGCTTGTCGTTGATGTGGACACACCTCTACCTGTGCCAAACAGCTGCTCAGTCAGGACAGCTAAAGGGGTTCTCCACTAGGATTTGACCCCACACGGCACAGATGGGCAGATCGATGGTCTCACGCTGCTCTCTTTGGTCTTCTGCGATTTGTCCTTATTCCATGTCACTAACCATTTAGTAGATGTGTTGGCATTTTGTGAAGATTCATGACAACTTCCACTTGTGGCATCATCAGATCAGGAAATCCTCCGTGGGTTTGACTTCAAGATGGTTGCTGAGAACTTCTGTGCTCTGCCTGTGCCCTTTGCAGCTCATGCCTTTCACAATCACACATTTTGATTTTCTCTTCCATATCCAAAGACAGCTACTTTTTCTTCCATTAGATGAAGCCATTTAATTTGATTTTAATGCGTTGGATTGTCTTTTTCTTTATTTTATTTCCCTTTTTTGCTCATTTTACAAAACCCATGAATATCAACTCATCCCAGTCAGTGCACCTCAGGTCAGCCATCTTGTAAGTGTCTTATTATTTTTGACTCAGCATTGTGGTGGCGGGTCACCTTGGGAGCCATTTAATGTCAGCAGGTGCCCACACTGACTACGCAGGACCAGGTGGGTGAAGCTCACTCTTCTCTCTTTGATGTACGAGACCCCCAGTTCAGGTTGGTGGTCAGTCAATAATTACAGTTTCTTTCTTTGTCTCCTCTCTGCCATTGCTAAGAATTTTGGTGAGTCTGGACTACGAAGTGTTTGTGTTAATAACTTTATTTTTGTGCGACTGATGGTCGTCACTCTATAAGGCGCAGATTATGTTTTAAATCACAACAAGCAGCAGAAGAAATGTAATCTGACTGGCAGAGAGATGTTGTGTTTTCATTGTTTTTTTAACAGGCACTTTAGTGTTTAGGGCAGAGACATGACAGCAGGCCACGTCAGTATGGGGAGTGCGAAAGAGGTGGGCAAAAGTACGGCAGAGTGCAGGAGCAGTGAAAACAGAAGCAGAAGACAAGCACAACTCAAAAATACCAAGCCAAAAATCAAAAGTGCGGAGTCGAACATGCAGAGCATCTGATCAAGAACGTTACTTAAAGGAATATTTCTCAATCGAAAACCAAAGGAGTCTCCCCACACACGCGTGTGTGTGGGGGTGTGTGTCTGTGTCTCTGTGTGTGTGTGTGTGTGTGTGTGTGTGTGTGTGTGTGTGTGTGTGTGTGTGTGTGTGCGTCAGGATGATGGCAGGAGAAAAGTAAAAGTGAAGAATTTATTAATCGAGATCGAAGCACAGAAGCTTGCAAAGCTGACCTTCCAACTGAAGTTTCAAAGGCTGCTTGTCTTCGAAGTAAACAACACATCAATAAATAATTATTAAAAATTGTAATACACTTTTTTCCTAAAATCACCGTACCTTCTGAAGATGACAATCTAGTGTCAGATTTTTGACCGTCAATTCACAGAGCGGAGTGTCAAGGTGAATGTTTCTTTATGCCTCTTTAAAAGATATGCACGTTTCTAATTCCCTTGAAATCCAAATATCATTTCTAGAGTTGACGTCAGTTGTTCAGTACGTCCGTGTTCCTCGCTGCCTTTGTTGCTGTTTTGTTCAGGCGCTGTGATGGTTTGTAGTCGTTAGGAATTTGTTGAAGTAGGCAGGCACTCGCCATCACTGCAGGCAGGACGTCCAGCTGGAGTTTGGCTTGTTCTCTCATTCTGGTTTTAGGATTATTCTGCCAATGTGCTTCTATGTGTCCCCCTTACAGTTAAAGACACTCTAGCCATGTTTTTAGAATATGTTTGCCATATGTCTATCTTTACGTTTGAAGAGCTTAGTGATGCTGACTGTATGCACCTGCTTTATTTTTGTGTTTTGTTTGATTTTCTCCAAATATCGCAGATAAATGCTGTTGAAAATTAGGAGCATATCTTCTGTATATTACGTTTCATAATATTTCTTACTTTCAGCTAAATATGTAATAGATGGGTTACCTGAAAAAGTGTGTGTAAAGTCCTTTGTGTAATAACTACACAGGGTGGCAGCAGTTTTAAGTAGGATAGAATCAGAAATGTAATGTGAAGGTCAAAGCCAGGAGGACGTGATACAAATAAGCAGTGACCGGGCAAAAGACAAAATCTTAAGTCATAGCAAGAGAGTCAAATACCAGCATATCTCACAAAGCCAAAACCAAAACATTAGACTTACATCAACGTCAAAGTACAGCAAACGATTTGTAGCCAGAGAGATCCTTAAAACTGTGATACTAGAGCTGCTCAAACCTGGAGAGTAAAGTGTGTGACACTGAGCTTTACACCATCGCAGCACTAATGCCACATGTCACTCGCTCCCAGACACCCTGCATTACAAACACAACCAAAAGGGCACCTTGGGAAGACATATTCTTCAAAACCATTCTCAATCAAAAACCCGACCAGACCATTCAACTCCTTCACCCCAAATCCCCAAAACAATACCTCCAGTATTTTTAGAGACAAAGGAAAAAGCTTTTAAAAATAATAAACAACTAAAAATGCAAACAAAGCCCATCTTTTGATACAGAAGCCACCTTTAAGGGGACCTTTACAGGTCATGTGACTGAAGGTATCCCGTTTCATTTTGTGCTCTACTTTTATTTGATGAGGTATACCAGTGCTTCTCAAACTGTGGGGCGTACCCACCTAGGGGGGCGCGAAGTAACAAAAAGGGGGTGCGAAGATGTGAAAAAAGAAAACAAGAATCCATCTATTGAAACCAAAACAAATGAACTTAAACTACATTCTGATACTAGAAAAATAAATATAAATATACAGTTAGATAAATATCGATAAAACTTCAGTAGGTATAATAAAATATGCATCTATGATATATCATTAATTAAAAAAGAACAAATTTGTATTAGTGGGCTCCTTGCAAAAAAACGTTGGGGGGGGCGCAATTAAAACTGTTATGAAAAATCGGGTCGCAAATACTTCGAGGTTGAGAAATGCTGAGGTATACAGTAATTGCTTTTATCATTATTATTCTTTAGTCTGCCCCCATGCCATCTTGTTTTTTAATGGGCACCAACATTTTGTTTTCCTGTCCCTAATATGTGGACCTCCGTCACTAAGGACACACCGCCCTGTGTTGTATTATGTGACATCAACAATGTGACATTATTAGGTGTTGTCTTGTGGATACAAACCCATGGCAAGTGCTCTACTTAACGTCACTCTGCTTTCTGACATTTTCAACTCGGTTCATCCTGACTTCCAGGTTTGTTTATGCATTCGGTTTAATCGCACAATTCTGGCTTGCTTTTCTATCTATTTATTTATTTATTTATTTATTTATTGCCTCTGTGGCCTGCTAATTCTCCATCATTGCAACTACACTTCTGAATTACGATTAGACAACAATTCATTTAGTTTTGACAAAGACAGAGAAGACACCTATGGGAGGGGCCAAGGAGGTCGGGTGCAGTGTGAGTTGGGTGGTGGCCGAAGGCGGGGACCTTGGCGGTCCGATCCTCGGCTACAGAAGCTGGCTCTTGGGACGTGGAATGTCACCTCTCTGAAGGGGAAGGAGCCTGAGCTTGTGCGTGAGGTTGAGAGGTTCCGGCTAGATATAGTCGGGCTCACCTCAACGCACAGCTTGGACTCTGGAACCAATCTCCTTGAGAGGGGCTGGACTCTGTACCACTCTGGAGTTGCCCCCGGTGAGAGGTGCCGAGCGGGTGTGGGTATACTTATTGCCCCCCGACTTGGAGCCTGTACATTGGGGTTTACCCCGGTAGACGAGAGGGTAGCCTCCCTCCGCCTTTGGGTGGGGGGACGGGTCCTAACTGTTGTTTGTGCGTATGCACCGAACAGCAGTTCAGAGTACCCACCCTTTTTGGAGTCCCTAGAGGGTGTGCTAGAGGGCATACCTTCTGGGGACTCCCTCGTACTGCTGGGGGACTTCAATGCTCACGTGGGCAATGACAGGGAGACCTGGAAGGGCGTGATTGGGAGGAATGGCCCCCCCAATCTGAACCCGAGTGGTGTTCTGTTATTGGACTTCTGTGCTCGTCACAGATTGTCCATAACAAACACCATGTTCAAGCATAGGGGTGTTCATATGTGCACTTGGCACCAGGACACCCTAGGCCTCAGTTCGATGATCGACTTTGTGGTCGTGTCGTCGGACTTGCGGCCACATGTCTTGGACACTCGGGTGAAGAGAGGGGCGGAGCTATCAACTGATCACCACCTGGTGGTGAGTTGGCTTCGATGGTGGGGGAGGATGCCGGTCAGGCCTGGTAGGCCCAAACGTGTTGTGAGGGTCTGCTGGGAACGTCTGGCAGAGCCCCCTGTCAGAAGTAGCTTCAACTCCCACCTCCGGCAGAACTTCGACCACGTCCCGAGGGAGGTGGGGGACATTGAGTCCGAATGGGCCATGTTCCGTGCCTCTATTGTTGAGGCGGCTGACCGGAGCTGTGGCCGTAAGGTGGTCGGTGCCTGTCGTGGCGGCAATCCCCGAACCCGTTGGTGGACACCGGCGGTGAGGGATGCCGTCAAGCTGAAGAAGGAGTCCTACCGGTCCCTTTTGTCCTGTGGGACTCTGGAGGCAGCTGATAGGTACCGGCAGGCCAAGCGGAATGCAGCTTCGGTGGTTGCTGAGGCAAAAACTCGGGCATGGGAGGAGTTTGGGGAGGCCATGGAGAACGACTTTCGGACGGCTTCGAGGAGATTCTGGTCCACTGTCCGGCGTCTCAGGAGGGGGAAGCAGTGCAGTGTCAACACTGTATATGGTGGGGATGGTGCGCTGCTGACCTCGACTTGGGACGTTGTGAGTCGGTGGGGGGAGTACTTCGAAGACCTCCTCAATCCCAATAACATGCCTTCCAATGAGGAAGCAGAGCCTGGGGACTCAGAGGTGGGCTTCCCCATCTCTGGGACTGAGGTCACCGAGGTGATCAAATAACTCCTTGGTGGCAGGGCCCCGGGGGTGGATGAGATACGCCCGGAGTTCCTCAAGGCTCTGGATGTTGTAGGGCTGTCTTGGTTGACACGTCTCTACAACATCGCATGGACATCAGGGACAGTGCCTCTGGATTGGCAGACCGGGGTGGTGGTCCCCCTCTTTAAGAAGGGGGACCGGAGGGTGTGTTCCAACTACAGAGGGATCACACTCCTCAGCCTCCCTGGAAAAGTCTATTCCGGGGTTCTGGAGAGGAGGGTCCGTCGGATAGTCGAACCTCGGATTCAGGAGGAACAGTGTGGTTTTCGTCCTGGTCGCGGAACAGTGGACCAGCTCTATACCCTTAGCAGGGTCCTGGAGGGTGCATGGGAGTTTGCCCAACCAGTCTACATGTGTTTTGTGGACTTGGAAAAGGCGTTCGACCGTGTTCCTCGGGGGATCCTGTGGGGGGTGCTCCGGGAGTATGGAGTACCGGACCCCCTGATAAGGGCTGTTCGGTCCCTGTACAACCGGTGTCAGAGCTTGGTCCGCATTGCCGGCAGTAAGTCGAACCCGTTTCCAGTGAGAGTTGGACTCCGCCAGGGCTGCCCTTTGTCACCGATTCTGTTCATAACTTTTATGGATAGAATTTCTAGGCGCAGCCAAGGCGTTGAGGGGGTCCGGTTTGGTGGGCTCAGGATTGGGTCACTGCTTTTTGCAGATGATGTTGTCCTGTTTGCTTCATCAGGCCGTGATCTTCAGCTCTCTCTGGATCGGTTCGCAGCTGAGTGTGAAGCGGCTGGGATGGGAATCAGCACCTCCAAATCCGAGACCATGGTCCTCAGCCGGAGAAGGGTGGAGTGCCCTCTCAGGGTTGGGAGCGAGATCCTGCCTCAAGTGGAGGAGTTCAAGTATCTCGGGGTCTTGTTCACGAGTGAGGGAAGAATGGAGCGTGAGATCAACAGGCGGATCGGTGCAGCGTCCGCAGTGATGCGGGCTCTGCATCGGTCTGTCGTGGTGAAAATGGAGCTGAGCCATAAGGCAGAGCTCTCAATTTACCGGTCAATCTATGTTCCTACCCTCACCTATGGTCATGAGCTATGGGTAGTGACCGAAAGAACGAGATCGCGAATACAAGCGGCTGAAATGAGTTTCCTCCGCAGGGTGTCTGGGCTCTCCCTTAAAGATAGGGTGAGAAGCTCAGTCATCCGGGAGGGGCTCGGAGTAGAGCCGCTGCTCCTCCGCATCGAGAGAGTCAGATGAGGTGGCTCGGGCATCTGATCAGGATGCCTCCTGGACGCCTCCCTGGGGAGGTGTTCCGGGCACGTCCAACCGGGAGGAGGCCCCGGGGAAGACCCAGGACACGCTGGAGGGACTATGTCTCTCGACTGGCCTGGGAACGCCTTGGGATTCTCCCGGAAGAGCTAGAAGAAGTGGCCGGGGAGAGGGAAGTCTGGGCATCTCTGCTCAAGCTGCTGCCCCCGCGACCCGACCTCGGATAAGCGGAAGAGAATGGATGGATGGATGGATGGAAAGACAGAGAAAATGTTCAAAAAATGAAATAAGAAAACAATGGAATACTGTGGCTGTTGTTTTGCTGCGTTGATTTCACCGTCCATAACTTTCTCACTCAATATTCCTGATCCAGTTACCAAAGTAAATGGCAGACGTTTCTCGTTCAGACTTTTACATCTGGAGTGTGAATTATGTTGTACCCTTTAGTTGCAGCACAATAAGCTGCAAAGGAATACCACAAAGTGCACTTGGGCTGTTATTCTTATAAACGCTGTAAACGCTGGGATAAACTTCGTTTTTTTTTTAAATTTTATTAATTTTATTGTCATCCTTCCATACAAACAGATTTTTACAAAAAAGTAGGATTGAAAACAAATCAACCCCCATCCCTAAGAAAGAGAGCATGGCCAACGGAGTAAAACTTAAAGCTAGTAAAAATAAATAAATTGATGAGTTTAATAGGCGGATAAAGAGAAATGGAGAAGACAAAGAAATGGGAGAGAATCTGCTTCCTCTATGCTTTAAGAGCTTATCCTAGAAAATTACTGATCAGACCCTGCCAGGTTTTGAAGACGTTTGGCACAGAACCTCAACTGAGAATTTGATTTTTTCCAATTTCAAATAATATAAAACATCAGTTACCTACTGACTTACAAGAGGAGAGTTAGGATTCTTCCAGTTTAGCAAGATAAGTCTGTGTGCCAATAGAGTTGTAAAGGCGATCTCAGTTTGTTTGTCCTTCTCCACTTTAAGCCCCTCTGGTAGCCCCCCACACACAGCTGTTAGGGGATTAGGAGGGATTGGGACCCCCAGGCTGTCTGACAGGCACTTAAAGATTTGGTCCAGAATGACATTAATGTGGTGCAGGCCCAGAACATGTGGCCCAGTGAGGCTGGAGCTCGATTGCAGCGTTCGCAGGTTGGATCTCGCCTTGGACACATTTTGGACAGTTTTAAGTGAGACAGATGTGCTCGATATATCATTTGGAGTTGAATAATTATATTCTTTGTGCATATGGAGCTCGAGTGAATTCTCTGCATTGCTACTTTCCACTCCTTTTCTGATATGTTGAGTGAGAGATCCTTTTCCCATTGTCCTCTTGGACCTTTGAAAGGGAGGGACTGTAAAATGATTTTATATATTGCAGAAATGCTGTCTGAGTCCTCGAAACTGAGCAATATTTTTTCCAGCATACAGGAAGGTGCGAGATGAGGAAAATCGGGCAGGTTCTGTTTAATGAAGTTTCTAATTTGAAGATACATCTTGCCTGAAGAAGGGGCCTGAGTTGCCTCGAAAGCTTGCATATTGTAATCTTTCTAGTTAGCCAATAAAAGGTGTCATTTTGCTTGGCTTTTCTCTACATTCATAATGGCTAACACGGTACAACACCCTAGTACTAAAGATACTGAAAGCAAACTGTGGATGGAAAGTTAAATTTGGAATGTAATTGTTCATAGGATGCAAAGATGTTGTCTATATAAAGATAAACTTCTAAACAGCATTAAAAGTGACACCAAATTTGTTAGGAACAGCTAAAAATGAGCAAAACTTTTAGATGTAGTTGTGTCGTTTTAAAGTTTAAAAAGCAAACAGGGTTCTCTTTGTCTACTTCTGCTGTTGTCAAACAGGTAAGCGCGGCGTTCTTGTCGTTCTTTAGTCGACCTCTTTGTTCCACATGACTACATGAAGGCCGCCCATTGTTCTTTCAGAATATATGTATCTGTTTGGGAAACGTTACAATCGGAATGATTTGTTACTTTTCTTATCATGGAATAATCCAAAGAACGGAAGAAAATAAAAATATTATGTTTGAGGAAAAGGAAAAATGAACATCAGACTTCAGAAAGGAACATTTCACTTACGGATGGATGAACCAAAGCAGTGCTATAAAAGAATTAGGCAGTATTGAATAACAGAATTACCTGCAATGTCTGCTCACAAAATAATAAAGAATAAAATGCATGTTTGAGCCTTGAATCGTTCAGGCAGACGACTTCGACAAGTTGTCAAATGGCTCTTCTGACATGCTGATGTGGTCAGACGCAGGTGGCTGCCTACAAGACATCATGAACTTCAGGTAAGTCTCAAGGTTCGGCAGATAAAAACGAGAACATAAAATCCCCCTTTTTGTTTTAGCTCAATTTCCATTCATTTTGATCTTGTGACTTTCATTTTGTTTGACTTACAAAAGAAATAAACTAAATTTGATTTGGAAGAACATGAGAGGATTTCAGAAATATGACTGGCTAACTATGAAGGGATATTTTGGACAAAACTCAGTAAATGAAGAATCCACACATAAATAAATGTATTGTGAAGTGTGACAATATATAAGCAAAATGAAGCATAAATAATTAAATGTGTCATGAAATATTTTTGTCGCTGCTTATTTCTTTAATTATTTTTTAATTTATTAATTTCAGTGACACCACAGACAACATGAAATATGCCTTGAAATGAAAATATCTTCACCTATCAAAGCTGAGCGGGGGCGGGCGCTAATGAGTACTGTGCTTTGATTGGTGAATTGTCAGAGCCACGACTGCGTGAGGCGCCCACTTTAAATAAAGAAGCTCTGAGTCCGTCGCCAGGTCCTGCACCTGATGCAGCTTCGCAAACGTGGCCCTGGATGGATGAAGGTTCTGGCCAATCAAAAAAGAGCCCGCCCATGTGACTTTAACAAGAGTTTGCACCTGATGTCGTATTTCATGTTGCAAGCAGTGTCACTGAAGTACACAAGTGGAGAAAAGATTAAAGAAATACTAAAAGAAATAAGTCATTTTCTAATACGCTTAACCCAGACCAGAGTCAAGGGCTAAGAAATAAGCAACAAAAACAAAAAATACATTTTACTATTTATTTATTCATTTTGTTCTTAAATATTCCTCCGTAGAAAATGACCTGCAGGTCAGATGAATAAAGGAAAGCCAAAATCAAATTTGCTGACTTTCACAATGAAAATATTCAACCAAGCCTACAGTGACAAGTGACCATGCATTTGAAAATCTGCTCTTCTGTAAGGCCTGGCCTGTGAAGCTAAGATAATCTCAGTCATTGCGAGACCACCTCGAGAGCCCGGACCACCTGCTCTGCTGCAGCCACAGTGGCAGGCTGGCAAGACAATGGAAAGTCCCAGAAAAGCAGGCAATGTGGCATCGTAACGGAGAAGTACAAGAGCAGTACCTGCTAAGACAGGCCCCGGTGTCTGTGTGATCTGAGAAGACTGCAGAGAAAGTTGGAGGCCTCCTTCACATGTGAAGACATGGAAAATATAAAACAATGAAATATGAACTTTCATCCTAAATCAGGACTGTGCCAGAAAACCTTTGGAAACACCGAATGAGCCACAGAATTTCAAGTAATGTCAGCCTGCAGAACGCATGCCATGCCTTTGTCACGGGCAGATCGGAGTTCTGAGGCAAAGCAAACATAAAGAGCATTTCAAGTAAAAAACGAACTCGGCTTTGGCCTTCCCTTTCAGTTCTGTGAAATGTGCTGCATGGGCTTCAAAGAGAAAAAACAAAATGGCAGGCCTGGCTGCTCAGACTTATAGGGACAAGATATGAGGAAAGTTAAAGCAAAAATCATCAAAACATCTTAATCAAAACTTCAGAAAAGGTTTAACAATCAATCAATCAATCTGATCGATCAATCAGTGACGAAGAGGCAAAACGTCAAGAGCCAGGGGTCTGGGCAAATCTCTCCATTCAGAAGTGAATGATTGATGCGTTTATTTATATTTCATTTACAGTTTGTGACATTTTTGGAATGTTTGTGTTCCCTAAACAAAAGCAAAGCTGATAAGCGTTTGAAGTCCACACAGTTAAACAGGAAATGGCGACTATGGCGTCACACGCTAAACGTCTCTGTGTGCGGGCGCAATGGGCGGCACGAGGAAGTCTCTCCAGGGATTTTCAGTAATCAGCGGTGACCAAATGGCAAAATCACAGTGCAAACGCAGATATTCAAGGCTGTCCCCAATTCCTATACATTGGGTTGTTCATTTTGTTATTTTGTTGTATTGGTTCATGTTAATTTTCTCATTCTGTTTTGTCTTTATTTATTTATAAATCACTTTCTCATTGTCAATGATGTTAGTGCGCTTTATGCTTGTATTCATTTCTATGTTAAGCCATAGGAGGCAGGGCCGCCTGACACAGATGCCTAATTTGGGGCCCAGCATGCCTCAGGCAACCTCCTTTGTGTTTCTTGACCAACTTTATGGTTTTTGATTTATGATTTTAGATTTTTTAAGCTTTTCTTTTATTTCTTGGATTAAGTTTTGTAAATTTTCAACCGAACACTATATTTTTGTAATATTTTTCATATTTTGATCTAGTTGTGCTTTTTTGTATTTTGCTTTTTTTTAGAGATTTTTTGTCAAAGTTTGGATTTTTCAAAAATAGTTTTCCAATATTGGGCTTTTTTAGAATTAGTTTAATTAATCCAATTAAAATCTTGCAGTCAATGCTTTGTTTTTTGTGGCACAGGGGTTTTACCGTTGCTCACTCCTCTTTTGGTGACTTTTAGGCCTCAGGCCTTTTTATTTTGGAAATATTTAGGCATCTTAATGTTAAGTAGGCCTGAATTATAGAAATGACACAGAAATAATAATCCCCTTGCCAAGTTAGAGTCAGGACAAGAGCTGAGGCCGGAGTAGAACATAAAAGATGTGAAGGATGATTACAGTTGTTATGTGGTTAGGCAGACTTGGCTGAAGCCTTGTATTATTTAGGTCCTGCTTTCTGTTTGTAAATTCAATACTCTGCCCCTTGCACATTCCCTTCCCCGTGTATTTATTCTTTTTCATCATTTTGCATTCATGAGACATTAACTCTAAGAGCACCAATTGTTCTAGAGGCCCAACTTAATGGTCACACTTGGTTGGAGAAAACAGACTACAGAGAGGGCCCTCCGTATCAACATGCCGATTAAGAAGGCGGACTCAGTTATGGGATACCCTCTGGACCTGATGGAGGTGGTCATGGAGGAGAGAATGAAGACAAAACTGAGTGCCATTATAAACAAAGCTGCATATCCTCTGTGACACATTGGCATGGAGGACTTTCAGCCAAAGAATTGTTCAGGAGAAGGGTGTCAAGAAATGCGACTGGGGCTCCTTCATACCAATGGCAATTTGCCTGTATAGTGCCTCACTGGTGGGACTGGGACTGCCAAGTCAGATGTTTCCTTCCATTTTAGTCATTCTGCTTAGACCACACATATTCATTTCCCATTTCCCAATCTCTGTTGTGATATCCACAGCAGCCTGGAGATGCTTGCCTTCTGAAAGGGTTACTATGGCCCATTAATCCAGTAAATCATTTCTAATATTTGTTCATGAAGAAGAAATAGAAATACAACAAACTCCTGTTAGCAAGATCAATAAGGAGAAAACACAGAAATGTCCCAGTCCACAATTCGTCATGCAGAACTTGGGCAGCAAAATGAAAGTTTAATCTCTGAGCTTAATTGTGGATCATTCATAAACAAATCAAACTGCTTTGTATCTTCATCACAGGACAGGGCTGTCTCTTCTTGTGTTTGTGACCGACTCATCGCCTCTGAGCAGGCGGGAACTAAAATAGTAACTAAAAGCAGGTGTTGATGAGGAAGCACATGAAGTATAGTTCTGTCTATGATCAATCGCTTGAACTGTCATCATATACATTTTGGGCTTTGGGTCATACCCTAACCCAGGCTTCACCTATGACATCTACAGGTGGTCTCGACTTATAGCAATTCCACCAGTACAAACAAACTTTGAAATCAATACCAATTCGTTTTCATTCAGCAACTTCTGATTTTTCACTTTCAAAAGAAGCAAACTGGTGTTGACATGGATAAACACGTAGGGAGAGGAATAGTGCAGCAGACCATTTTTAATTATTTTGTGGCTTTTGTGTCTCTGAGTGTAGCTTAGTCACAGATTAGCAGCTCAATCAACTGCCTGCTAGTAGAACATTGCTGCTTGTAATTCCCAGCATCCCAAGTTCGCAGCCCAGCCGTGCCATGTAAAGGAAATGGAGGTGACAGTGTCTCTCTGCTGAGGGATCAATCGTCACTTAGTGGTGATTTGTCGTGCCAGCTCTGCGTCATGATCAAAACTGGCGGAATGTTTAACCATAAGATCAACATGCTCCACATACCAGTGGCTCATTTAACTTGAAATTATTTGTGTTTTGTGATTTCAAGTACAGTAACTTTGCTTCACTGCCATTATCTGAATATATGTGAAATGTTTTTCTGTAAAATTCTTAATTTTTGTGGATATTTCCATTAACAGACAACTTACAACTTACATACAACATCAGGAACTCATTGATAACCCGAGGTCCTTATGTACCTAAAATGTGGATCTTCCAGCATAAGCAGACTTTTCTACTCAGTGATGACAATATTGCCTTACATTTTCATCCATCCATCCATTATCCAACCCGCTATATCCTAACTACAGGGTCATGGGGGTCTGCTGGAGCCAATCCCAGCCAACACAGGGCACAAGGCAGGAAACAAACCCCGGGCAGGGCGCCAGACCATCGCAGGGCACGCTCACACACACACACCCACATACCAAGCACACATTAGGGACAATTTAGGACCACCAATGCACCTAATCCGCATGTCTTTGGACTGTGGGAGGAAACCGGAGTACCCGGAGGAAACCCATGTAGGCACAGGGAGAACATGCAAACTCCATGCAGGGAGGACCCGGGAAGCGAACCCGGGTCTCCTAACTGCAAGGCAGCAGCACTACCCACTGCGCCACCATGCCGCCGCCTTACATTTCATGACATAAAAAGTTTTTCTTCAGCATATTTGTCCACCTCACTTGAGGCAGATTATACTGTAGTTCGCACCGTTCATTCTCCATGAAACACCGATGTTGGCAAACAGACACTTGGATTAACGGGACAGAAAGCAACAAATAAAACGGAAAGACGTTATGCCAAAAAGTATGGCCAGTGAGAATTAATTTCTTCAGCCCCAATTTTCAATCAATACCAAAAGTGAATGCAAGGCGGTTAAGTGTTTCTACAAATACTTTGCCATTAAATGTGATGCCCTTTATTGTAGAAACGAACTGCACTCTTAGTTCTGCTGCTGCTTTACTCGTAGGCTACGTGTAAAATGACAAATAAACTAAATAGAGACGAACCTCATCTTCCATTGGACTGATCAGAAATCATAGCCTGAGCCGCAGCATCTCGTTACTTCAGCAGCACTTGCACTATGGCGCCTTGGCTCTTTCTGTATTCTTCACTAAGCCATTCGGACTTCAGGGAGTGGTGGCCTCAGTGCTGCAGACCCAACCGTTTGATTGCAAACCCTTTTCAGAAAGCTGCTGTTCCACAGTCATTTGTTTTTCTGTATGCCGTGGCCCCTATTTTCAAGTTAACGCCTACTGTCAAGTAGAGTCTTTCAGCGCTATGGGACACAGAAATGTGACCCGTTAACATGTGCCATGTGTTGCAGGTGCCGCATTTCCAGTTTAACTCACTTTAGCTCCCCCATTCAGGTGGTCAATCAAGAATTAGGCAGGTAAGAAGACGGCCATCAGCTCGTGTCAGTCCCTTGATTTAACGCCGCTCATGTCAGGAGACTTCACATGCATGCAACAGACAAGGCCTCCTCAGTGCCGCTGTAGTCAGCATGCCAGGCAACAATAGACAAACTCCATTAAATGGCGACACGCTCGGCCTTCGTGTTTCCTTCCTTTTCTTTAAAATGAGGAGAGCTGCACCATCACACAAAGTCTTGATCGCTTTCGTGTCACGCTGCCTCAGGGGACGCTCCCGGTGTCGTGCATCATAATCGGCACGCGTCAGACCTCAGACTTTGACAGCACAGATATGACTGCTGGTAGACAAAGAGCATCAAACAAGCTGGTTGGGGGTCTCTGCGAGGGGCAGCTTTGTTATTTAATGACCATTCGACTTTAGCAAAGTGCAGTGTTACTCAGTTTAATCTACTATGAAATCAATGCTACTGTTTAATCATTCACATAATCTTCTACACCAGAGCCATCTTCACTTTCAATGCACATAAATGACGTGTGCCCTTTTACTGTATCTTTCATTTGGGATTGTTGTAGACATCAATCCTCAAATAAGACTAAAAACAGGAAAACTCTGCCTCAGTGCTGTTATTTAACTTGAAAGTTTATAAAAAGTCCTCCGCCCTCAAGTTTCTCGAGATGTTTGGCTTGGGTCAGCGTTTTCAGTTTGTGATGTTGAGCTCTGTGTTAGGTCTGTCTGGAGGAAGGCGTCAAACTGTATGAACGCTTTATGTGCGCGGGGTCTGTGGCAGATGTGCTTTCTGGTGTGATTCTCGCGGGCCACTGCAGCGCTTTCAGGTTTAACTCTCTGACTAAATGACGCTTTGCCTGCAGTTCCCAAAATCGATGGCTGGTGACTTTCAGTTTTCTAGTCCTCTGCTCACCTCCACCGAGAAAGTCACATACGAAGTGCTACGGCATTGACTTTTAGCCCAAATATGGCACCAGGTCCTTAGTCACATGAGTGGTCCTCTCGTTTACTTTGTGGAGACTCTTTGCTTAGAAATGAGAAAGCCATTTAACCTTTGAACTTTCACAGCTGACTATGGGTGACAGTTTAATCTGCTGAATCCACAACTTTCACAACTCTCATAGTCAGCTGCTGCAGTGGTGAGCCTCTGGAAAAAGACCAATAAAGTTCTGTCTCCTGTCTATCTATAAAATGCCATTTGCATTAAAATTACATAAATAAAATGGCAATTATGAGGAAAATAAAATGATATATGAAAAATGCAGCAATATATATGAACGAGTCAATAAATTGTGGAAAAATAACACATAACTCAATAAAAGTCCTCTAATTATTATGAAATGCAATTTTACTTTGACTCAATAATGTGATGACCTCACATTCATTTATTGCTGTTTTTTTCTTTTTTAATGTGCCATTATTTTCAAATCTTTCCTGAAGGACACACTTGTGAAAGGCCCCTCTTTAATGTCGGCATTCCAGATGTTTTCGTCACTTGTCAATCATCTGAGCCTCTGTTCCTATTGGTTAGCGATTGCAGGTGGTCCGACACCAAGAAGCTTTTCTCAGCTCCACTCCTTGCATTCCATGTGGCCGAGACGTGGAAGCATTTTGAGGTTTGATAGTTTAGCAGACAGAACAGGAAGAGATCATTTAACAACCAAGCGATGATTTACTGGGAATGCTGACACGTCTTCAAAGTGTTGACGTTCTTGAAGAAGTCATTCATAGTTTGAGACATTTTCATAGAAACACTACTCTATGTACTCATGCTGTATGCTTTGCACACTTTTCATTTTGCTGCACGAGTGCAATTAGGATAGATAGATAGATAGATAGATAGATAGATAGATAGATAGATAGATAGATAGATAGATAGATAGATAGATAGATAGATAGATAGATAGATAGATAGATAGATAGATAGATAGATAGATAGATAGATAGATAGATAGATAGATAGATAGATAGATAGATACTTTATTAATCCCAAGGGGAAATTCACATTGAACAACTTCATGGCTTATATACTGGTAATTGCACCCCGGGCCACAGGAGGGAGCTGTCACTTTCTTCCCCTCCTGTCTCTTTGTCCTCAGAACTCAAAAGGAATTGTGACTTCACATCTGGAGCTGCTTCTTCCACCTAAGAGGGTTTAATCAGACCACCACCACAAATTCTCACCAGTCAATGAATGGACTTGCATCTGAAATGACGTTACCGTACAGTGAAAGGCGCCATTGTGCTCTAAACTTTGCTAACATCTTCTTCAGTTATACGAGACTCACCATTGGTGCCCCAACTGTTTCTCTTTGCTTGTTTCTTGCATTAACAATTTGTTTATTTATGTAATTATTATCTTATATGTCAACTGTAAGATTTCATTGTACTTTGTACATAAGACAATAAACTTGACTTTGCTAAAGACGGAGAGCGACAGTGAGGAGAGCCTGGCGGCAGAATTACATGAACAGCACAAGATGAGCAGCGTCGTGTCCTCGATACGTGTTTGTGGTTTTACAATCGTAACAGCAGGAAAATGGAGCTAGGCGCTTCAAGTGCAATTTAGTCTCGTTTAATAAAGGCACCCATTGTTCGGTACAATTACGGTACGTCAAATTATCGACGGGTATGTCATCTGCATAACTTACTATTGCAGCTCCAGTTTGAAGACAAGAAACGGAGCACTACAAGATCTTTAGTAACTCACCATCTACAACTAGGCAAGAGCAATCAGCAGGAAGCACTAGGAGGAGGTCCGGCCCGTTGGACTTCATTGACGGGAGACAAGGCCACCATGACAGGAGGCCTGAAAGAGAGAGAGAGAGACAGAGACAGAGCTGCCGCGGGAGCGTCCCATTGTTAAACAGAGATGACGCTGCTTTGAAACAAAACCAGCAATAGTTAAATGTAAAGGAACTGAAAGAAAATAATGATGTTGTATTTTATAAAAGAATTAGATGGTGTTTATTGGATTATGTGAGTTGTTTTTCACAATTTAACGACTCATTTATATCTGTCCTTTTTCATGTGATTATTTCATTATTTGCAGTTTAATGTATTTTATTTTGGCACAAATGGCATTGCACACTTCATCAGAACTTTCCCCTTTCACTCCTTTTTCTCTTTTATTTGCGTAATCCAACCTCAGCCCTGACCTTCAAGCGCCTTTCACCAAATCCTGGCCATTTCTAGAAAGCTTACGTGCGCAGGCCGAGTGGACATAACTACTGGAAGTCATCTTTTCATTTGGGGCTCTTTGTCCTTTAAGAAGACGTCTGTCCCCAGCTGAAGTTTCTCCATTCACCTTGAGTGGCACACTGGAAGAGCATTAATGATCCGCTGCTGCCATCTACTGGACTGGACTTTAAGGACGCCTACCTGCCATTACAACTCCCACTGAGATCTGAAGAGGCTGCCAGCGTCTCTTTAAAAGTAAAGTAGAAGTGGATACCTTCTTTCACTTTTCACGCACCAAAGGATCACACTTTCCTGTCACCATATTTCCATTTTATTTTACGCTTCATATGCACCATAAATGCACCATACATCTCCTGATCCTACAGTACAAACAGACAATGCTGGCTGCTCCCCATATAATAGGAATGGTGTTTGCTTGTCTTTGATCCTTCTGTAAAAACACATCCACACATTAGGTTTCAGCTTTGACTTGATACAAATGTCCGACTTCATGAGTGTCCTCGCAGAAATCACCCTTTTAGTTTTACGGTTGTCCATTTCCTCCAGTGCCCACGTCCCCATCATACCTGCTGTCTCATTTCTCTCAAACCCAATGTGTCCCAATATCCATAAAGATTTCCTGATTCATCCTCTCAGGCACTGAACCCATGTTCTCCGTATTATTTATCCCCAGAACAAAATTAAGACTAAAGCTGCTAAAGTTCATTTGAAACGGCTGTCTAGTAGTGGAGCGCAGGGTCCAATGGCCACCTGGCACATTCCTTGATGCTACGTCTGGCCTGAAGAAGATGCCTGAGTTGCCTTGAGAGCTTACATATTGTAATTTTTTTAGTTAGCCAATACAAGGGGTCATTTAGCTCGACTTCCCACTGCATCCATAATCGCTAACACGGTACAACACCCAAGTACTACTTGATGCTACGGTCCAGTGAATATTTACTTCACACGAGTGCTGCTGTGAAAATGGAGTTTGAGCCAGCAGAGTTGGAGCGAGTGCCAGCGCCAGTGGAGAATCAGTAAGGGGCGTCTGAAACTCTGAGGTGACATTCAGTTGACACCTGACTTTCACTTTCAGTCCTAAAAAAGTGTGCAGTACTAACAAACACTTACTGCTAGAAGTTGGTGTTACAAACTTTATCTACTTCATCGATATGTTATTTTTCTATTGATAATCTCTGCTCAAATAAAGTATACACTGGTGTCCCCTTCTGCCCAAGACGTTGAATCTAGAAGAGTTAACACACGACTCTTAGAATTAAGAAATTCAGTTCATTGTCTAAACAAAATAAAAATATGTGACAAAATTCAAATCAGCAGAAAGTCACTCAGGGGCACAAGAGCAGACACATGAGCGCTTAGTGTCCTTATCTGACTGGCTTTCAGGGTGCAAGAGGATGCTCATCTGAGGGAGTGGCACACACTTTTTGTCCCCCATGCTGCCAAAGGTATTGGTGTGTGGCACAGCGAGCATCAGGGTATGGTTGCCATGAGCACTAGAATGGGGCAGAATGAGCCCCCTGTGGGTATCTAGTGTCACACTTTAATGCAAAATAAAACCACGGCGTTATTTTATTTTAATAAAGTAACAATTGTCAGACGACTTATACATTCACATGGCTTCAAAATGAAGGATTTCATGTTCTGTTTTCGCTCCTCAACATCTTAGCCAACAGCTTGGATCAGCAGATCCTTTCAGTACATGTGAGGAAGTTGGAGAAGAAGCACAATTGCGTGTGGACTTCTACAGAACGTTAACAATGTGGCCCGACTTGTGAAGGCTGCCCTGCGTTCAGAAGTACCGGCAGGAAGCCGATGAGCTGGCGCTGACCCCGTTTGAGTCTTGAAGCAGACCCCCTGATCTAGAGCAGGTCTGTAATTGAAAGGATTCAGTGAGGTTTAAAAACTCACTGCAAAGACAGTGGAAAGAGTGTCAAAGTCAGCCAGCGTCCATTTAAAATGGCAGGACACAAAACAAAACACCAATCCAGAGCAGCACAGCACCTCACAAACCCATAAAGGGTTTTAAAGGTAGGGGGCTTCTCACAAACTTGCAGAAATGGAAGTCTTCACCCTTTGGTTCAGTCTTGTAGAAAAGTGCAAAGATTGTCTTTCAGTCCCCCATCCCAGAGGGGGCTCAGCTCAAGTCAAGTACAGCTATGGTGTATGGATAGGGTAGCAGAAGAAGACAAATTAACAAATGCTGAGCACCGAGTTCACACTGAGGGCACAGCAGGCATTCTGGGCCATGTCCTGAATGAGGGAGAGCAAACTGTGACTTTGTCTGGTACTTGGGGGTCCATGGCGTCTTCCTTAAATCTCCCTCATTTCTCTCTTGTAGCTCCTATTCTCTTCTAAGGAGGCCCCCCTCAGTTCTTTACTCCCTTTTATGCAGGGCATCATAGAAGCCCCTACCCTTCATCTCCCAGTGGTCTCCAGATCTCACATTATCCTCTTCTCTTTGCTGGAATGCCATTTCCAAAAATATCAAGTTGTCATGAATACAAAACAACAATCAACTTAGATCTCTGCATAGGTTTTAGTCTTCCCCCTCATGACTACATTTAATGGGCCACAGGCCAGACCCCCTCTGTCATCATTGCTTCTATTTTTGTGTGTCTTAGTTTTGTCCTCCTCTCCACCACTTATCCCTCTACTGTTAGATCTTTCAGGCTTTGCTCTGTTGGTGCACCAGTGCCAGTTCTTTCATCTGAGTACTGGGGCTGTCAAACTTCTCCATGCCCCTACATGGTAGACCCCTGATCTAATTATGCTGAAGAACTGGCTGTCTGCCTTCTGCAACCTGATTCTTCTGGAGATGTCCACATCACAACTTTTTGGAGCATTTAGCAACTCCATTCACAGCTAGGACTCTGCAGTCACCCCTTGGGCCGGTGTAGTGACACTCTGACATTATTGGGATGAATCCCACTCACTTTCCAAATCTGCTCAAGACAAATTGGAGCCACTAATTAATCTGAGGGTACTTTGTCTTTGAGATTTGACAGCAACCCAAAGCTGTGATTGTTTCATGAACAGCAAATGTGTCCTGCCCAGGCCCGGTAGCCAATGGTCTTTGGACAAATCAATTGTAACAAATATTAAAATTGAGCGAGAAACAAACACTCAGCTTGTGATGACGTGTTAAAACCCTGAATGGGCACAATATCGGGTTCTGATGGGGTTTTAGTTATTTTTCTTCTGTTGATTTCACGACCACTGATTACCAAATTCATTTTATGTCCCTGCTTACTGACTTGATGGTGCAACACTCAACTCTGCAGTGCAACTTTCCTGCTCTGAATTTGTTTGGAATGTTACAGGGGATCATATTAGTAATGTCGAAATGTCAGCTACGGTATGTCAAAGGTGCAGGGCACAAGTAGAGGGTTTGACTCCTTATCAAAACCAAACAATTTGAAGATTGGAGCAGTACGGGCTTGCAAGCAGAGTGTCAGAAACCAGGGTCTCACTTATCTGCTCGGAATTCAGACAAAATGCCAATAATCATTGGATACTCCACACTCCACCCTTCCATGGAGCCTTGGCATTTCATCATCAGAAGGGCCACATACCACACAAGACCCTGTGCCTCTGGATCAAACCTGAGTCTCAGTCCTGCTAGTAACTGAGCCACAACTGCTTCTACCTCCCTCCTTCTTTGGACTGGTTCTTGGGTGACCGTTCACCTCCACAAGGTCCTGAAAACATCTCATACTCGGGGGTTGATGCTCTTACTTTGTGTTTATGCCCAACCACAGCCCACCTGTTTCGACCTCTTTGGTTTGCTGATTCTTCCCACAGCATTTTAATGGAGATCTGGGCAACTTTCTCCAGTTTGTCTTTCCCCCCTCAGGTTCAATGACCCTCAGCTGCTGGTCAATCTGAGGAGCACCTCAAGCACAAGCACCACCATGCTCTAGGAGGCACCATTGGAGGGCTTTCTTATCTGCTACCATGATACACTGCAACATGCAGTAACCTCCGGCTCTGTTGTTATTGATATTTTAATATGTAAATGTTGTATATATTATAACCAGGTTTATTTATTTATTTATTTGTTTAGTTATTTATATAATTTCTCCTGCTTTATTTTGAATTAATCCTGTGCAATTTGTATGTGATGGCATCTGGAACACTGTAAATGTGTCTTGGAATCAAATAAATCTATCTATCTATCTATCTATCTATCTATCTATCTATCTATCTATCTATCTATCTATCTATCTATCTATCTATCTATCTATCTATTGCCTTTCATATCTAGTTATTTATTATATAGTGCCTTTCATAGCTTATCAACTATACTGTGTGTATATTGCTTTTCATCTCTTCATGAATGTATGCCGTCTTTCATATCTTTCTGTTAGTTAATGAGTTTCACCGCTCCTTCTCTGTCGTATAGTGCCTTTCATACGTATCTGCTATTGTGTTGTGCCCTGCAGATCTGTCTCTTTATAATGTGGTGCCTTTGTTATCCAGTTCTCTCACCAGTTTCAAACATGTCATTTTCAGCACTGTGCTGTTTCAATGCACTTTTAGCAGCTCCTCCGTACTGACAGGTACCCACGCTGACCACCCAGAGGCAGAGGGTGAAGCTGGTGCTTGTGTGGGTCTCCCCTCCTTTCCAGGCTGCTGTTAGATGATTTTATTTTCGACACCACCTGTCTGTTCCCTCATGTGTCCTCCTGGCATCCCGACCAACTGTCTTGTGCTTATCAGTGTCTTCCTCTTCACTGTGGGTGTCAGCTGGTCACCGGCTACCGGCCACGTCCTGTCCCTGTCACCCGCTACCGGCCACGTCCTGTCCCTGTCTGGACCATACGGTGCGTAGGTAAAGGTGTCTTACAGTCCGACGGACAACACGGCCAAATGCCGGCAACGAGCCCACAGGACTTTTGTTTCCCGTGACCCCTCTGGTTAATGCAATCACTCAAAGGTCGAGGCACAAATTCTGGGCGATGTGCTTCTCAGATAATCACAAACTCTAAAATGCCGTCCTGCATCCTATTTATGATGAGCATTAGCTATTCAAAATTAAAATGAATCTTTCATCCGTGAGTATCATAAATGGGTATTTATCAGGATTATAGGATTTCATAGCCCATCTGAACCTATAAACCCAACCGTGTTGCCTTTTTTCCTTTCCGCTCGGTAATTACTATGCAACCGAAACAAAAGTGACATATTTGAAGAACAGATAAAAAGCCGTAAATTGGCCGGTAATGGTGATATTTCCTCATCTTCAGAAAAACCCATTTATTCTCTCTCTCAACAAATCAAGGCTCTGTCATCCAGTACTCATCTCATGGCCGGAGGGGCCTCAACAATTTCTCAGGGTAAGTGAATCGCAGAATGCAGATGAGGCCTACTAACTACGGCTTTCAAGCCGGGCAGCTGGTCCTCACTCGCCTCAATTTCTAAATCATCCATAATGGGGCCAGGACCTCTGAAGCACTAAAAAGAGTGCGCTGACATGCTGGACAAACTGTTCATTTTTTTCCAGAAGAAGCCACTAAATTGCACATCTGTCACTGCTGTGCAGACAATTACTAACACCGAGGAGAAATCTGCTCGCTGTTTCTGCCGTCGTTGTTAACAAAGCTGACTGGGAAGGCGATTGTTTTCATGCTGCTGCAGGCTTTTGTCACCGCTTATTGCCGACTTCCTCTTTAATTGTTTATTCATCTATTCAGCTCTGTTTGTATTTATGGACTAATTACAATAAAAGGCCGCTTACCCTGCACACGTCTTAATTACTAAACTAATGAGTCAAGAATTAGGATTCACTAATGAAGTCGGTTTGGGTTTTCAAAGGCGGCCTCACCTCCTCGTTTCCCGGACATTTGTTTGTAATGCCCTGCTGTCCACGTTGCATTCTGTGCACATTTAATCTGCCGCAAAACCTTCTCTTAACAAAGACGGCTGCTCGTAATATCACGGATATTAAATGTCACTCACCGCTAATTGTTCTCTTCAGGAGCAAACTCCATAAATGGGGGCGCAAGGTGTGGTATGTGTGCACAGTAATATGGGGAGGCAGGTAACACTTGAGTTAAAGAATTACAGAAAAGCAACAGCATCGCCTCGGTTTTAATTTGACAATGTGCTCTCGTCCACAGGGTGCTCAGCTGTTTGGTGATGGCTTCAGGTCCTTGTCCTTCTACACTTTCATGTTCTCCCAGAGCCACAAAGACGTCAAGTGAATGCAGGATTAGCGCCTCCTCCAGGGCCTTACGTGCCTTTTACCGTCTCCTTGATGCACCATATCCTCCAACTCTGAATCATTATTTGTTATGTTGTGACGACAAGTCTAAGCGCGTCTTTACTGAAGTGGAGCCAACAGGGCGGACTCACCTGGGCTGACATGGCTTTTAAATTGGGTCTCCAATGGCTGCCCCGTGAGCTGCTCTGGCCAACCTGACCTTCACATACAGTAAAGGGAAAAGGCAGAGGAATGGAATAAACACAGAAGAAGAACATGGTGACCGCTAATAGAAATAAGAAAAAAATTCAAAAAAACAAACAATATGAACGGGCAAATTAGAACAAAACTCAAGTGCAGAACGGAACTACGACAAAGCCCTAACAAAGAGTGGACTGGTATTGCTGCCCCTGGCAGTGACATGGACGTCTTGAGAGCCTTGGCAATCAAAGATGACAGACTTTGTCTCCTGTATACCCAATGTAGCCTGCACCTGTGGTATGGCAGAATGCCCACAAAGCTGACCTGCATCACCAGGCCTGGCACTTTGCCTCTTATAATCGACTGTGGACCCCTAGGTGTTTTGGGTTTCCTCTCCTGAGCCGTTGCTGGGCCCAAAGTCAATTCTGAAATTCACGGACTGATATTGTCAGGTCAAGTCCACATTCACCTTTGAGGTTGTTTCTGTTTGAATTGTGTGTCACATCGTTTATGTGTTTGTGTCCAGAAATGTAGCCGGGGCTGGTCATTTACAGCTGTAAATGTGTGTAGGGGACGCTGAGCCTGAGATTAAAGTGAACTGAACTGAACTGAGCCGCCACTTCACCCTCCAGCACTTTGCCGCAAACGGCACTAAGGTATCTGAACAGAAGCCCCAGATTGTCCTCTCAGTGAAGAGCACACCACGTTCTTAGCGCATATCAGAAGTGCAAGTGGGCTCAGTGCTCTGAACGCACCCATTAAAGGTGAACCGAGCTGCACAGCAAGCCAGTAGACTAAAACCATCCCATAACTTCCTGGACATCAAGAGAGCGGGAGAACACCTGAGGCTGTGCAACGTCTCTTCAGCACACCCGTCATTGGTTCAGCCAGCAGTCATAGGATGACATCTGCTGACATTCCCAGTAGGCACAGTGGTGGGACAATCCTGCTTGGGAAATTCACTCTTCTTGGCCGTTCCTTGGACTTTTAGTCAAACTGATGCATTGCTTCATGCGCTGCTTTGGAGGTTGGTGATATTTGTTTTTTCTATCTTGGATCATTTTTTAATGATGTAAATCTTAAATATGTTCTTCTGCAGCTCCTTATTGCATTTTTTTGAGTGCCACCATGTTGTGGAGTTTATTGTTGACAGTTGCCAAACATTTGTAAGCTAAAGACAAGCTTCCTGGTTGTCCAAATCTGTGGATGTGCCCCAAACCTTAAAACGATAATACATCTGTTATTTTGAACATTTTTTCACTAATAAATTACAGCTCCATTTCTTGACGTCACTTTTGAGTTAACATTTTGCCTTCTCTTTCATATTTGTTGAAATTCTGCCTACAATTTTAGTTTCGTGTCCCAAGCCTGGTTAATTCTTTCCCCACTTCCCATTTACGACTCTTCACTTGTTATTTTGGTAACGATTCTTCTGCTGGTCCCTAATTCCAGCTTTCTGCTGCATTCCTTTTCAGTTAAGTATAAAAAGAACAAATTCAGACATGGCCAAGCATATTCAACCCCAAGGGACCACAAAGACAAATGACCTGACCGTTCACTTGGCCTGGTGAGAGTCTAATGGCAGGGTGAGTGCCTACAATGGTATTTTAACTTTCTCAACTGGCAGATTTCAACTAAACAGCTGAGGCCTGAAAGTCAAGTTGGACAGGAGTGAAGTGTATTGTGGGAAAGCTGTAAGATGAAGCATGGCCATTGAATGTTTTGGAGCTCCAGTCCGCTTGCAGCTTTGTGCAGCTTTGGATTTCCATGGGACTCGACTGTGAATTTGTGTGATGATTTTCTGTGTTTTGAGAAAGTGTAAAAGTGTTTGCTGCTTTGCTAGGGATAGTAAGCCGAGTTGTGTGTGGTTAATTTAGGTGGAAATGGAGAGAAAGTGAACGCCTTTTATTAGAACGTCTTTCAATAAGAGTCAGAGTCCAGAGTTTAGCCTGCCTCTAGTTCAGTTGGGGTTTTGAGCAAAGACACAGGAATTTCAAAGGAGTTTGCAGTCTGCTTAGCCGCCGGACACCTTCCAAGGAGCTCTGTCTTCACCAAGAGATCTTTCTTTTCAATTAAGGACATATAATCTGAAACGAAGGAACTGAGCCATCTGGGAAGACTACATGAACCCACCCAGGCTATATAATTCTTTGTATTGTTCAAATAACACTGCTGTTGGTTATTATGCAAATAAATATCATTTTTAAGTAAAAGCTTAAGCTCAATACTTCTGTCTGATTATTGATTAAGAAAATAAGAAATTTGACAAATGAGAGGAGACCATTCAGCCTCCATATCTCCTCCAGATCCTTCTTAAGGGCTGTGCAGGATTGCTAGCGCTACCCAGAGCAGGATTGCCCATTCCTTGTCAAGCTGATGTCCCCTAATGGGGCAAAGGACACTTTAGGAAGTCCTCTGTTGGTGGAAAACTTGGTTGAAGTTAAGGAGTGAAAATTAAAGAAAGTCCCAGTCGGCAAGCAGCCTGCCATTAGAGGGATGAGTAAGTGGGGTACGAGAAGGACAGAGAGGGGTGACAGGTAACTGTTGGCTTTGACATTTCTTCTTACCCCATCCCGTTAAGAAAAGAGCCTATGAGGTCATTTTGGTTCCTTTCATGTCAGGTTCACAACACAACTGATCTGACAGATGGATGAAACAGGCAGCTTGAGACTGAACGTTATCCAAAGGAAGAAGGTGTTATGTGGCCTGATATTTAAGAAACGTAAGACAATGAAAATGTCTTCTGTGTTTTATTTACTGACGATGTCTGTTTAATTATCGGTTAGGGCTCATCTTCTTTCGACTGTTAAAAAAAACTTTATCTTGTGTATTTTTTATCAGCCATGAACGACTGGAGCTCTTTCTAAATAGAACAGATATACGGTGCGGTTGTCATTTAAAAATCACTTAGCTGTGCATTTTCAGTTGTTCTCCTTAGTAGCTGTTAATTAAACGTGACAGCATCAAATTTTGGCGAGCCAGCGCATGATCGCACGAGCCTGACTTTCAGACATTTTCCGCTCCGGATTGCCCGTTGCCGCGGTTTTGACACTCGCAGGCCCATTTCCCTGCGTTGCAGCTGATGCCCTGTCCAGGCTTGTAGGCTTCTTCTTGACGCTGAGCACTTTTGCCAAATGCTTGGAACCATAGTCACATCTGCTTGTCTGCCCAACTCCTGGCAGTCTGCTGGGCACTTTGTATAACCAGAGGGCTGCGCTCAGACAGCCTGATTCGCTGACAGTTTGTGTATTTAAAGCCGCGTGTTGGCCCAATAAGTACCTGCTGTCTTTCTTTCCGGATTATTCCAAATGACATTAATTGCTGCAGTCCCTGTCACCACTAAATCAAAAAACGGGTTCTCAGGCGCTGCCAGTTTTCCCAACTCCTTCTTTTTTTTTTTTCAAAATGCCAGCTCTTTTATTTGAAACACGTACAATTTAATCATACACACTGGCTTGCAGCAACTCTCAAATCAACTGAAAGGGATGAAAACGCGGATCGCTGCCAGGGCTCCTTCTCGCTACTCTGCATAAATTGGAAGAAACATATTGCTGACCTAATGGCTAATTGAGGGTCAGGCTTGGTTTCAGTGGAGATCCTGTGACCGGAGGTCTCAATCCGGCTTGCTTTTATTCCGATCTTTTTTACATCCAACTTCTCACTTCAGCCTCCTCCTTCCTGCGCCCGTTTTGTGCTGCGGTCATTTTCACTTTTACCATTTGAGACAAGCATGAAAAGAACATCTTTAACCTTCCCACAGGGACAAAGTCACAAAGCCATTGTTTCATGAGAAGTTCCTTGGAATTACCAAATTACTTCTTAAAAGTCCTCTTTGCTGCTTGGCATGCTTTAAAAATATCGTTCAAATGAAGCAACAGCTTGTGAAAAAGAAGAATCTGCAGCTCACCAAAAATGGTTTTGTTCTCAAATACAGCAAATGTATATTTATAGAGCGTTGGAGGGTACGGAATTGTCTGAAACACCAGGAGCAAAGAGTGACGGGGGGTGAGGAACCGTATCACAATTTGGGGGTGTGGAGTCCATCAGGGGTCAGTACTGGGCAGCTGCATGTAGAAATGATCTGTGTAAGAATCGACATAGAAGGCTGGTTAAGTCGGACAAAGACACTAAACCAGGTGCCATGGTGGATGACGAAGAATCGGCCGAACTGCCACAGAGGAACCAAACAGAATTTGGGCGCAGGCTGATTTGTGGATGATGAAATTTAATGGAAGTAAAAGGGAAAACTTACATGTGTAAAGTAAAATCCTGAGGTTTGAATGTGTAATGGGAGAACAGAAAACAGGAATTAGGAGTCGTAGTGAACTGGTCACTGCCTACATCCAGACAGCGGGCAGAAGCCATTAAGAAGACCAGCTGGAGGTTAGGTTGTAAAGTGCCCTGATGTGTGCAGTGCAAGTGTCCCTAAGCTATTTAACTTACTAGTGAGGCCTCACCTCGAGAGCCATGTGCAGATTTGGTCTCCATATTGCAAGAAAGTCCAGAGGAGAGAGACTCGTGTGATTCAGGGCCATGGCGCACGAGTGAGGATGAGGACGAGCGACCTGAAGAGCTGACTTGCCCGAGGTGACACGTTGCGTCTTTCAGCACCGTTGTGCTCTGTTTCTTTCTGTGCACAAATTAGTTATTTTGGTTTTTAGCTAGAATCCATCTTACTACCAAAGAAGACCAAGTCGGCTCATGAAGGTGTGAGACCTTTTGGAGACTTGCAGTGTATGATTTGATGACAGCAGATCAGAGACAGGCAGGGCTGAGGCATGGCATAGTGGCACGGTGCGATTCTGCCGCCAGAAGGGGCACTCAAGGACCAGATACAAGGCTTTTTGAGCGGGATGCTGGGAGATTTAGATTGCTTTTAAATCATCTCTTTAGGGTGGCTGGTCAGTTATTTCCTAGGATGTGCCTTTTAATGTGCTCAACCCTTTTTGCTTCATTTCGGTTCTTTTGCTAATGAGGTTCTACTGATTTATTCTATCGATGTGGAATGTTAATGGAGTCATGTATTTGTCGTATTTATTGGACCGGCCCTGTCATTGCATAGTTAACCCAAATTCCAAAGTGACTCGTCTTGTACAAGAGGACTGTCATTTGTTTTGGTGGCACAGCAGTTAGAGCCGCGGCCTCACATGTCTGGAGTTTGTGGATTCGCCGTTGGTCTGAGCAGGTCGGGTGACCGTCGCCTGGCACAGGGTTGGTTTGTGTGAAGCAGGGCCAGACGATCAATGGACTCCATGAGTTTGACTGATGTCTTTTCATCGTTTCATCGTGAGCAGGTGGGTTTCACTTTAGTTGTCGATTGTGTGCGCCTGGAAGCAGCACAGGAGCTCATGTCTTGCTTGCTGAATCACCACTTGGAAAATCCAGCACAGGCTGTGGCCAGGCTGCCATGTGACTTGCTGTTAAAACCGAAAGGTGGCACATTTATTACATTTTTTTATAACATGTCTTCTATTTGAAGGGATTTTTATTTTAATAGTTCCTTTTTAAGGCTCTGCAGATTTTCCATCTACAGGCGCTTTCAGTTCAATCTTTTTCTTGATGATTCTTTGTAAAGGGGATTTTCTGGCTTGGGTGGATTTAGAAGTGGCTTGTCTTGGTTAAAGATTGTTTAAAAGTTATGTCTGTTTTTATCTTTAACAAGTTGCTTTGCTCAAATGTTTCTTGAATTCTCCACACTGCTTTGCGTTTTCTTCTTTCGCTTTTATTTCATTGTCTTTAATGGCTGAACAGTCAGCTTTAAAAAGTTTCCCAGGACTCCCTCTAGTGTTGTGCCATGTAATTACACCATGCAGCTCAGTGCTTAACTGCTTCTAGTGGCACATCCACTGGATTACAGTGCCAGTGGTCTTGGCATGGGCATTTTGTCCAGCTGGTCATTAAAACAAAGGGGTGGGGTCTAGAAACCGTCAATCAAACTCAGACTTCTCTGTATAAATGGCGTCAGACATTTCCTCAAGTACATTGGATCTCACACTAGATGAACAACACAAGAAAGCGAAGGAGACGTCAAAGAAGTAACCAAACATCTGCCCGAGATGGGCTGTCCGCCGTTTAACCAGCCTCTGGTTTTCTTTCCTGGCTGGCTTTGTGACAGCAAATCATGGAGGTGACCTTTTAGATTGCAGGTTACACTGAGATGACACAAGTGTGAGGTGCAAGGAGGACCCCTGAGAAGCAGGAGAGAAGTCACTTCTATGAGTTAGCTCCGCTCCGCTTACTGGACATGACCTTGGACTTTGAAGAGCAGGCTTGGCTCTGAATTTCAGCTTGTCATTGCTGTAGTGTTTACTAACTAACATGAAGGAGCGCCAGTCAGCCTCCATTACCCTTCAAATGTGTCCACACCTCACTCCTTCATCAGGGTCCGAACATAAACCTCCACAGCCGTTATCACAGAAAAGCAAACCGGGAGTGGGAGTGAAAACCCAACTGGACAAGGAGACATCTGCCAGGGACGATGACCTTGGTGTGTTGTCACTCAGGGTTTACTTCCGGAGCGTTCTGCACAAATCAACAGGGGACACTCAATCAATTAATTATGAGGCCTTAACTGAGTGCTCTTCACAGTGGCGCTCATCACAGTACGAACATAAAATACAAAGTGATCAGTGTATGGGCAACCATTAGCCTAATGGCCTGGCTTCCTGGTAGGATAGACACGCAGACACAGAGCGTCCATCATCCTGGCTTCAGCTTCTGCATTTGCTCAGAGTCTATGTGGATTCAGCAGGTTCTCTCCATGTCTGAGGGGTTTTCCTTCCACATCCTCTGAGACGTGCAGGTTGGTTTCGTTGGTGACTCAGTGTGAATGCCACTGTGAATGTTTTCCAGCCTTGTGCCCATTGCTGCCAGGTTAGGCTACAGTCCTTACCAGCAGTGCACATTCACAAGTGGACTCATTTTCTCTCAAGTGGAGAAGCATCTGGTGATGTTCAGACTTTCACTCTCCTTGCTGGCTTCTCACTGCCCACCCTTGATGGGCTTGATGTTATTCTACAAAGTACTAGAGAATTTCTTTGTACCCTAGACCCTCCTAAATGGGGCTGTCATTAAAGTCCCTCAGAACTCCCCCACCTGTAGAGCCAATGTCCCATATCACATTACCAACACAGACCCTCAGAGGCTCGCGGTCACAACAGATTTTTGCGCAGCTCCCACATCTCTTACAGAAATGCAATGTGCCATTTTGTCTTCTCCTCCTTCCACCTCCTAGCTTGCTTGTCCAGTTCAAGGCCATATTGAGCCAACTCTGGATGGGGCCCACCTTGGCTCCCTTGAAAAAGCCTGGCGTGGGCCCAGTCAGCCTCTTAAAGAAAAGATGAAGAACAGGGAAGTGGCAGAGTGGACCAGCTGTCTAAAAACCTTTACATCTTACCAGGGAAGAAAATGCAACTCAGACAAATCCAATACGACTGGAAGGAAGGAAACCTTTAAGGAGAATAAGAAGAAAGTTGTGGACGCTGAAGGCGTTTTGTGGAAGTGACAGAAGTGACAAAGATGAATTGAAAGTGACGCATCTGCAGAGCTGTCATGCACAATTCACTTTGGCTCATCTTTGAAAGTGGATCACTGTCTGGCAAGGCAGAAATCGACATCCCCGAGCTGATCGGAAGGACAGGGCAGCCATGGCAGTGAAGACTGGTCACAAGTCAAGAAGCCACCTGCACCAGAATTACAATTTCAACAATGTCGAGGTGCCACCTGCACAGCAGAGTGAGCCACCAGGCTGTCCCATCGCAAACTCATCTGTCACCAGTGCTCTTCTCCTCGATTTTCTGACATTGTCCTTTACTGGGCTGCAGGAGCTCTGGGCCACTGACCACATCAGTATCTCTGCAGACACGGGTTTGAAGTCCAAGTGGCTAACACAAGAAAATGCAACTTGGGCAATGAATGTGGGAGATGAGGGAGTGAAGCTACAAAATAAACTACTTCTGGCCGGTTATCACCATTACAAACTCAAAATGTCCTTTTAGATGTTCAGGCCTGAGATTTTGTATCCAAAGTCAATGGATCTTCTTCAGCCTACAATGTGCCAATGATACTACTGTCACTACCATGAGGAATTCCTGCAAGAGAACCACGTTGACTTCGACAACCATGAGATAGCTGCACCAGGAACCAACATCAGCTGAGTGGCCTTCAGCAACAAACCTGGAAATCCATGAGCCACCTTCACAGTGCACACCTATGAGTTGGCAAAGACCTGCCCACCCGGATATTCAGGATGGCACTGCCACTTCACAGTGTAATATTCTCTGCCCGTGTGCTCAAAAGTGTGTGACACAAGGAGTGCTGTCCTCTCCAAGGCTGGCTCCTGTGAGATAAGCTGTGGTGGCTCCATGTTGGATTTAGAAAGTTCACCAAATTTGATGGATGGGATTAATAATTATGTATTAATTTCCAAGTCTTTCATTTTAATTGTGGCTTGTATTTCAAGCATAACATAACAGAAAATGCAATGGTAAGCAAAGTGAAAATTCAGCTACCACCTCCACTCTCACAATTCTGTCAAATTTCATATTTCACCAAATGTGAACAACCAGAGAGCAGCCTGATTAACGTCGACATACCGTACATCGATGTTTGCGTGCCATCTGAAGCCTAACCCTAACTGTCTCTTTAATGGAGCTAAGATGCTTGCCAAACATTTTCAACGGCCGTTGTAGGTTCATGATCTGATCACCTTCTCCAGTCTGGCCAGATAATCCTCTTCCTGCTGCTGAAGTTTCTTGTTGATCTCACTCTGTTAGAAAATATAAGAAAGACAGCCAGGTTACCTTCACAGTTCAGATATGGAGCCCTTCTAGTGGCCATGTTGACTTCTCAAATCTTCTACACACTAAAATGAAATAGAGATTTGAAATTTCTGTGCTTGTCTGAGCTCTTTCTGTAATTAATATTCATATTAGTATGGAACTTCTTGAAGCCCTAATGTTGAATTAAGCAAGTTCAGTAAAAGGACGGGCGGGCAGACAGATGGACAGTATGGCAGTTCAAGCACATCAACCAAGTCCAGTGATGCAGAAAACATCACAAGATTCTGTGTGGTTTTACACTGTAATTATTGTTAATGGTATAAAAAGTGACAGAATGATGACTACCAATAAACCGATATACTTTAAAAAGAAAATGTCTTCCCAAATCACTGCAAGGCAGAGCTGATATGAGGGCTCAGTGCCACCTGTTCCTACAGATGCTGGTACGTGTGCCACCTGTGGCGTGACTTTCCACATTACTTTATGGGACTCCATCTGTTTGTTTGTCCAGTTTCTCATTTACGGCTTCTAAATACAATGGCAGCCATTTTAAGAATGAATGAGACAGCACAGACAGCGACATGGACTGCGCTTTTAGGGGGCTCCAGGGCTCTTATTTTATTTCCTTACTAATTTTATGATTTTCCTTTCAATTGCAATTGAATAAAAATTCCCTAAGACTTGACACTTGTGGCTGCCATTCCAAATTCAATCCACAGAACAACTGGCATGTCAATCGTCGGCCAACAATTTGGGTTTTGTAGCTTACAAGACAGACAGACAGATAGGTAGAGATTTGATAAACTGGTAACTAATCACTGAACTGTGCCCCCTGCAGCTGAAGCACTTCTCGGGGTCTCCTCTTGTAGTTGGCCATTTTTTAAAAGG
Source organism: Erpetoichthys calabaricus (assembly GCF_900747795.2). Classification (NCBI taxonomy): domain Eukaryota; kingdom Metazoa; phylum Chordata; class Cladistia; order Polypteriformes; family Polypteridae; genus Erpetoichthys; species Erpetoichthys calabaricus. Next base: position 235,946 of record NC_041408.2, on the reverse strand, counting down.
CCAGGAAACAAAGTTGCCACCTAAGGAGTGACCTGTCAGCAGGGTGTCCAAGGAAGTCATGTAGGCCTAGTCGTTGTTTCTTGTCCACCCTTTACGGACGCAGAAAATGTTAATAAGAATAGTCAGGACATCTCAATTCCTTTTTATCGCCCCTTTATTCCATACCTGCAGGTTTTTCACCACACTTCCAGTGATATTTTGCAAAACCAGTTTGACATCCTCCACAGTGAATCCTTCCAAGGGGTCTCTTATCAGACTTTCAGTTACATTATCCAACTTTTGTTCTTCAGGTAACATCTAAAAGGAATAAAAACAAAGGTCAGCTTCTGTCAGGCTGCCCCAAACCACGGTCAATTCATTTCCCAGATGCCCCACCATGACTCGGCCTCACAACTTTGGCCTGCACGTCAAGTGACGCATTGATGGCAGCGTTTGAACATTTAATGTCACACATTGCAGTTAAGCCTCTTGTTGTGTGTCACTTCTCCGGGGTTGTAAAGAGGCATTGGTGATAAAGTGGAGCCTACAAAGTGCCACCGACCTGCCTCACTCATCATCAGACCACTCGTGGGACTGGATATGAAACTCACCCAATAACACCGGAGCTGCCTGTCACTGAAGGTTCAATGACAATTATAAACTGAATCTTTTGTTGTGTATTTCACATATTTTAACAGAAAATTAAAGAAAACCTCAGACTGGTTGGCAGGCCGTGATGGTAATCCTCCCGTTAAGGTATTTGTTTTGGCCTCTCTCATTATTTCACTCACAGAGTTGCCCCCATGCATCATTTGGGGCTGGAAGAGTGTGGGTCTTAAGATTTGATCCACATATCTATCCGCCTGTCCACTTTCTAAAACTTATGGCTATGAGACCAGAGCCAATAGCTGACCTGCACTTCTACTGTGTCTTGTGTGTGATTATGCATTTAAGCCCACCGGGATTAAGCAAAGGAAATCCAGGAGAAAGTTCTAGAAGAAGCGAGAGAAGCCTAGTGTCCAGTTACTTCCTTTCCGGTTTTAATATCCACAACTTGGAGGATGACCTGTGACCCCTGCCTGGCTCCGCCCAGCTCTCTACCCCCTACCACTCTCACGTCAGGCTTCCTTTAATGGAATCTCAGCTGCAGCAGTGAGGGGCATTTCAGCATCTCCAAACAGGCAATACCTTGACCATAAACGGGGTTTTACCCTTTGGCAAGCTCAAACTCTTCCTAATTTCCCCTCATTTGTTAATTTGTACCTAAGAGGATGGCACTTAATGCAAGGAATGGATCTGAACCCAGTCTCCTAATCCTTAAGTGTTTCAATGAAGCGGATGAATGGGTCACACACCACTTAAGGCCACCATTTTATAGGATTTCTCCTAAAATTAAATCCATTAATAAGACGTCACCTCCTCCTCCTCAGGCGGCTCTGGGGTGCCGACGTCAATGAACAAGGAGTACATGTCTTGGCTCAGCCCCTCCTCAAGTGGATGTGCATGCAGGGAATTAATAAATAGGTCAACGTCAATGTTTTCCTAAAAATGAAAGAATTAAAATGACTTCAAACAATGCTCCGTCACTGCAGCATATCACAAGTATTTTATGTTTTACTTCAAACAATTTAATGTTAAATGCATGAGAAAGTTGAGGGAAATCATTTATCATGAGTGCCATCGGCTGAACATCTCTGCCTAAATCTCAAGGGTGGCCATGGAATTGAGTGCCATTGTGCTTGTAGCTACTTCAGCGCTACTACCGGCACGGAGCTTCTGTTTGACGTCACAGGATTGAGGGGACGTGGGCTCAAAGCCCGGCCTTTGTAAAGGGGGACACGTACAAGATGAACGTCCCAATGCAAGTAACAGAAACGGAGATACAAAGCAAGTCTGAATTATCATTTTTAGAATGTCCATCATGAAACCTGCTTAGGCCAGTTCGATCCTGTGTACCTGCTGTACGGATGCCAGCTCATGAAATGGCGCTCTGCATGCTCCCAGATGTATTTTGACGCACAATTTTACCAACGTGTGCGTTGTAATGACAAAGGCGTCACAGTGCAGTCTTAACCATTACTATGGCCGATGCTCGTCTTATTTCTTTCAGCTGTTTTTGCGATTCAAGTACCCCTTGCTCGCTGAGATTACTTAGTTACCCCAAGTTGCTAATTTTCAGACATCCTTATTATAAATCACTCAAAGCTGCACCGTCATTCTTTAGCTACAGAATCACACATGAGGTTTATTCTACTTTATTTCTTGAAGACTTTATGGACTCCACTAAAAATCTGCCTTTTTGTAATGTTGGACATGTTGGAGGTTAACATTTCAAGGGAGAAGTCAACCCAGAAAGTGGCCAATAGACTATCAGAGAGAAAGAGAATTTGTGAGGCCAACATAGTGAATGTACATAGGAGATTGCAAATATAAATCTTGATAAATAAATAAAAATGGAAAACCTACTTGAAACTTCAAAAAGAGATCAGCTCTTGAGTGGATGAGGACAAATTCATAGAGTTTGTAATGCTGAAATAAACTGCAAAAGAAAAACAAGAATCCCCTCATTTACACAGAAATCCGCCGATTCAGGAGAGCAGCTTACATTCAAAAATATTTCAAACCTGATAGTCCGCCAGAACAGAACACAGAGCAATCAACTCAGCCTGCGTTTAGCTTAAACTGAAATTCTGACTACAGTTTGAAATATGACCTTGGCAATAGGAGAGAACTTGGGCAAGAAGACAGCAGTGAGGGAGTGGGACTGGCACTGAGCGGGTGGTGGGCAAGGACTCTGCACTTAGCTGAGCCTTTATACACACTTTGTGGTGTTGCCGGACTCCCTGTGATCATCCCTCCTTTGTTGTGAGTCAGTGTGGTGCAATTCTGGGTTAACCGTGTGATGCCTCAGACCCACAGCCATGGGCATTACTCTCAATCCCAGAACATCGATTGTCATGAACTGAGATGGACCAGGGTGAGTAAGCAGACAAGAGAGACGTCATGTGCAAAGGAATGGCAGTTTATGGTGCTGAAAAAGTGCAAAACGGTGCAATCAAACAAATAATTCAATAAATGAATTAACTACTAAATCTAATGAATCTGTTAAAATTTTCTAACAGTCAAGCAGTAATCCTTCCACTCATTTGCTTTGTCTTTATCCTCTTTGGGACACCAGGAGACTTGAATGCCACAGTCCACCACGCAGACCCTAACGGCCATCTCTTCCAGTTGCCTTCAGTTCCCTGGGTGCCTTGCCCTATCGCTGGATGTCACCACATCCCACTGTCTCTCCACACCGCTGGTCCCTCCCCACCTCTGCTGCTCAGATTACTGCTCTGCCACTGAACCTTCACGCGGCCCCCCGTCTTGCTCGCATTTCATTGTCGGCTCTTCTCATTCTGTCTCTGATATGCCTCAGATAAGCGATCGCTGTTTCTTCTGTTATGTCACAAGCGCGTTCTTCCTGCCCCTTTTTATCCACCTGACTTGTTTGGACTCACAGGTGGTGTCTGTCGATTCCCACACTGCTAAGATGGCGATCACTTTGTTAAGCCGGCACACCCCAGCGCGAGTTAAAACATTAAAATCACTAAATAGTTAAACATCTATGTTCCTACCCTCACCTATGGTCATGAGCTATGGGTAGTGACCGAAAGAACGAGATCGCGAATACAAGCGGCTGAAATGAGTTTCCTCCGCAGGGTGTCTGGGCTTTCCCTTAAAGATAGGGTGAAAAGCTCAGTCATCCAGGAGGGGCTCAGAGTAGAGCCACTGCTCCTCCGCATCGAGAGGAGTCAGATGAGGTGGTTCGGGCATCTGATCAGGATGCCTCCTGGACGCCTCCCTGGTGAGGTGTTCCGGGCACGTCTAACCGGGAGGAGGCCCCGGGGAAGACCCAGGACACGCTGGAGGGACTATGTCTCTCGACTGGCCTGGGAACGCCTTGGGATTCTCCCGGAAGAGCTAGAAGAAGTGGCCGGGGAGAGGGAAGTCTGGGCATCTCTGCTCAAGCTGCTGCCCCCGCGACCCAACCTCGGATAAGCGGGAGACAATGGATGGATGGATGGAAATAGTTAAACAATTTAAACGCTCTCTGGACTCGCTTTACCACAAACTGTACCACGACTGGACTGTCCACTGTGTGTCGAGTGCTGACCCTCAGTTTTAACAGCGAACTCTTGGGTGAAAGTTCTCCTGAATTACTGCTCACTAAACAGAAGGTAGGACTGCTGCTGCTTTCACTGGATCTTTGGATTTCTTGAAACTTGAAACTCAGCTGCTTTTCTCCTTCCATATTTTTCTGCCTTATTGTAAAATTCTACAGACATGAGAAGGCCAAAAGACAATCACCTTCCTTTCAGAAAGTCAATGATACAAGTCGACTCGTCCAAACTGAAGAGCTCAGGCCCGTCATTTTCATCATTCTCGGATTTGCTGACTTCCTTCATGGCAGCTGCAAGTTCTCGAAGGTTGTCAGCAATGGTCATGCTCTTTGCTGTAATCAGATTCATAATGGACATAATTATTATTGCACAAAATTGTAATAAACAGCGCTGACAACATTCCTGATTGATCGAAAGGTTGAGCCGAAGCATCAGACCGGCACAAACCATCACAATCAGCCATACTAAGACTTTAAAATCAGCTGGGCTTCTTCTCCTCAAAGTCCAAGTTCACGCTTTCTTCACTCATTGTCAAAGTTGAGCAGATAGCCAAATGTGGAGGCTCAGCTCAAAGCTAAGAATGATACCTGAAAGCAAAGTGCGCCCAATATCGAGGACAGCTCCCCTTTACTCCATCAATAAAACAATCAGAGTAGGCCTGTCTGGAATACTGGTAGACTTGCCTGGCACTGCCCAATGTCAAACCCAGTTCAGTTCAGGGCGCTTCTAAACCAACTACTGACCAGAGAGGTCCAATGGTGGGCCATAGGCTGTTAATTATTCATTTTTATTATTACTGTTGTCTAGTTCGAAGTTGTTGAAAGCCAAGGCCAACTCCTGTTCAGCCCAACTTATTTAAAAAACTTATGCCCGGCCTTTCAGGGCTCACTTACAGGTGCGTTGTTATCTGTAAATGGAGTGCGATATTCCATTTTATTATCTCCAAATATGATGAAATTAAAACTTTAGGAGCTTCCTACAGGAATTCTCTGATAAAAAAAAAGGATAAGGAGAGTGTGTGAAATGTGTGAACCAGCCAGTGCCCACACAAAGCACACGATTCACTAAGTAACCTCAGAAGAGGCGCCATATTGATTAAAGACATTCAGATCGGTGACAGAGTGGCAGAAGTGTCACTCACTGCCAAATCATAGCCTCCCAGATTTGGGACTGTGGGAATACTGAGAGGTCCGAGCTCATCAATCTGCACCATGAAGGAACCTGGACAGTCCGACTTAAAAACATCTAGAGCTTCAAACGTGGAATTCTTTAGAAAGTCGTCAACTTTGATCACTTAAAATAATCTTCAGTGGTAATAAATACCTGTGTCACCTAACGACCTTTCTGCCTGTGTTATTTATACCAGAATGCGCTCTCTTTTGAGCCACTGCCTGAGGAGTGTGCCCACCGGCTCCCCAAAGAAGACCTCGTTCTGAGTGAGTGCCCTTAGCCTCTTCCTTTAAAGAAGCCAAGTTATCCATAACTGTTCGCGATTCCACAGTCACCCCAGTTCAACAGGCCTCCACACATAAATGGGACGTGTGAAAATCTTCAAAATAAAGTAAGGACTTGTGGACTAATAGGAGGTCCATAACAAAGACCACGGACAAGAGCAGGCCACTCAGCTCCACGCACTTCATCAGACCCTTTTCGCCTTGTCGTCCTTTCACCTGACAACTGGCCATTTTCTCTTCCCATTTCTTTATTTCTGACTGTGAGGCCCCCTAACTAGAACTAGAGCTAACTTGAGCCATTCACCTCAAGACGTTCCTGAAAGGCAGCTTTGGGGTTGTTTCTGCCATCAAAGGCTCAGAGCTTCTCACTTACCTCTCAAGTTCTCCATAAGGATTTGTAGGAGGCTCATGAATGCCTGGATCTGCTCTGGGGAGAAGTTACTTTCTTTGGCCCACCAGAAGCCGGAGACGTAGTAATCCAGAACAGAGGCCTCCTTCAGGCAAACCAAGTGGTTTTTCATGGACAGGATGTCTTGTAATTCTCTATTGGAAAATCACCAGAAAAAAATGTCATTTGTTTGCATAAAAAGGAATTTAAACGGAATTACACAAAACGAAAATTAGGACAACTGGAACAAACTCAAAGCCAGGACAGGGGATTCAAAGATTTGCTCCACACGTGGCACAGCAGTGCTTCACTACAACTGCTCTAAAAATGCCACGGTGGTAATCATTGTGGGCTTTGATGTTGGTGATCGCTACACCAATTACAGCACCATGTCAGCTTGTTTCATGTGATGATGCTCTCTGGTTTGGGAGGTTCTGTTGACGCCATTGTGCTGATCACATGGTACACTCATGGACTGTATGCTCCCATGACGTCCCCCATCAACTCAACATTTCTGTCGCCAGGAGGTGGGCATAAAGAAACAAACACAGACTAGGAGAGAAGGTGCCATCTTTTTGGGGTTTCAGATATAAGAGCCTACAAGAGGCCACTTTTCCAGTTATATACTGTGGAAAGAGCACCTCCTAGTGGTCACTCTCATTGAGAATAATAAGCCTCGTATATCTCCAAAGAAATGCATTTATTAATAAAACACAAGTCTGTATTCAGGTTTGCATGTGACACCAAATCCCTTAGGTTGAAAGCAAAGAGAAAGTCTGCTTGAGAACTTCTTACTTTTGTACTTCTTCAATGGTTACGTCGGTCAACATGTTAACTTGTGAAGAAGTCAAAAATCCCACAGAAGATGCATCCTCATCTTCAGCAGCACTTGGGTCCTGCCAAAAGATCCAATCAGTCAGGCGATATACACCAGGAATTATAAACTGGAGGGATGGTGGCAGGAATGTGACGTTTCTGAATACTCGCTGCAGGCGGACTGAACCATTAAATGATCTCAGGCTGGCCTTTGTTTTTTATTTCTAGCTCGTTTGTCATGGTGGATTGCCTTCACATTTAAAGTGAGGGTAGCCCACTGGGTAGCCAGTGTTGACCACCCTTAAACTGACATTGGGGGGCACTGGAGTGGTCAGTCGCTGTCCACTCTTCTGTACTTCAGGCAAATGAGCCAAACAATCAGGAAGCTCACAGCAGGCCTGCTCTAAGGACCATGCAGGGTGGATTAGGGGACTTTCAGGTTTCCATTTCTTTCGAAAATTGCTGAATGTAGTCATTAAAAAAGGATCAATTAGCCATAAAATATGCCAAATCATATGAACCGAAGCTAAAAGATTTCATCCCATTAAGCTGCACATACAGAATCTATTTAGGAGACTGAGGTAACAGTGCAAGGTGCCATCATTTGCTCATCAAAATGTTGATGGGACTCAGCCAGGATGGACAGGTACAGAATGCAGGTGTGGGGTGTGAGAGTCAGACTGCGCTGAAGAGGCACCTCCAACGTCTCGTTGGCCTGAAAGAATTTACAGTCTTACTTAATAAGATAAAATGAATGCAAAATATAAATGTAATGAATTATTATTATTATTATTATTAAAATGCAGCACTCAACATTACCAGGCATGTCTAAATGACAGAGACGAGACGTACCATCGAGGACTGAGGGGAGCCTTCAGAGAACTCTAACATGTCAGCAGCTGACTGGCACCTAATGACACTACTTTGACAGCAATGGCTGCTATATTGCATTTGTAAAGGGGCGGGGCAAGTCGATTGAAGTTTCACCTGTCCAATCAGCACAGAAAAGAGATGTGGTCAGGACTTAAGCAAGACAAACTGAGGTCTGTGACAGGTGGTGGCAGTTGGTGACATAGAACACCTGGCAGTCTGAAGCTCAATGTGATTATTCAAATTGGTTTCTTGTCATTTCTCTAAAATAAGACACAAACACAGCAGGTTGAATGGTTTCCAAACCGTAAACTGCAGAGGTGGCTAATGAAGTGGCGGTGTACGCCAGTCTGTATTCTCTTATTCTAATGAAGCCTTTAGTTCTGATTGTCCATTTCTAACAAAAGAGAAGCACTTGAAGGCTGCTGGCAGTTTTCTGATTTGAACTTTCAAATGAATATCACCTGTAAACTGCAGGTCACCCCTAAAGCTTCACTTTTACCAGACATTTCTACAAACAGGTGTGCTAAGAACCACATCTCAGGGATGGGGTTGGAGACCACCAAAGTCAGCGACACATGCAGTGCTCACAGAACACATGGCTCCCGAGTCTGCACAAAGCCAACAGCTGGCCACCATAAATGTGGCACATAAGAGACTGTTGCCTGCTGTAATGAAAGCTCTGCATGATGACACGAGTAACAGCAAAGGATGCTGGGATGACATTGACAGGCGGCTGTATTGTGTGAGCTACCAGCCATGAGGTCAGTGCAGGCGCAGTACACATCATAAGAGATGTGGGCACACATGGTACAAGAAAGACAAAGCAGCACTTGAAGCTGTGCAGGGGAGAGCAAGCAGGTACATCCCAGGACATAAGGACATGTCCTACTGGGACAGTCTCAAAGAATTAAATCTGTTTAGCCTCGAGCAGAGAAGACTGCGTGGGGACCTCATCCAGATATTTAGAATCCTCAAAGGCTTTGATAAAGTTGATCCAGCAACATTCTTTTGGCTTAAGGGTGAATCACATACTCGAGGACATTGGTGGACATCAAGGGGAAGTGCATTTAAAAGTAAAGCCAGGAAGATCTTCATTACGCAGAGAGTTGTGGGACTCTGGAAAAAAGCTACTGAGAAACCTTGACAACCTTTAAGAAAAATGATGAGATATTGGGACATCTCAGCTAATCAGCTAATCAAACAAACTTGGTGGACTGAATGGTCTCCTCTTGTTTGTCAGAATTCTTATGGTCTAGAAGCGCTGAGCACGTTAGGGCATCTGGCAGGAAAGTTGAACCCGGGAGCCTGCTATCTCTTTTCAGTATGGAAAATAGTGAAGGCCTGCGGTGGGTTGGCACCCTGCCCGCGATTGGTTCCTGCCATGTGCCCTGTGTTGGCTGGGTTTGGCTCCAGCAGACCCCGTGACCCTGTGTTCGGATTCAGCAGGTTGGAAAATTGATTAATGGAAATAGTGAAGGTTTCTTCAATCATACTCTATTCTCAAGGAAGAAAAGACAGTGTTAAAATCGAGTCACATTCAAAACGTCGCAGCTGTGACATTTGTGACCTCTAATGTCAAACTCTTCCATTTTCTCTGTCTGCATATAAGGTGGGCATCAGAAACTGTGGTCTGTCAGTGTGCTGAAGATGAGAATGCCTTCAGAGGTTTGTTCACACCCGGTCAACATGTAGCAGAACCAGTCCACTTCAAAGGCTGCAGTGTGTTCTCATGGCCGGACATCTCTTGAGGATGACCCTCAATCTTCACACCCTTTGAGGTTAGTGACAGAAGATCGGGATATGTATTGGGCTGATATTGGAATGAGATGATAAAAGAGGGCACTGAGTTGTGTCACCCACTCTCAGCTGGTCCATTGATCGACCACAATGGCTAACAGCCAAGCGGTATCTTGTTGAAAGTCTTTGGACCTTTTCTCCAAACCAAGCCACCTGGACACAGCTGGATATCCAAGACCTCAACCACAGACAAAACCTTCAGCAACGACCCTGTTGGACCACAGACTCTTGTTTGATGACATGGCCATGTTAGTCTAATGGAAGTTTTTTGTGAGACGTTGAAGCTGGATTTAAAATTCAGCTAAGTGTTGTTTGTCTGATTTTCGAGTGTTTGATCCTCTGCTGTCTCTTTTGGCTGGGAGATGCCATGTTTGAGGGAGTGTGCACACCCAGTCCCTCTTTGTAGAACTGAACTCCAATACGCTGGAGTGAACACTGGGATCTCGAGATGCAGAACTCCTGTAGAAGGCACAGGCCTCAGCTACAGAACCGACAAGCTCAGGTCAGCCTTCTGGACTTCCCAGCTCCCTTATAATTTGTTATAATGCAACAAGTGAAGGATGTGTGGCCATCCCAAAGAGCCAAGAGCATGCGCTGGTGCAAACAGAAGACCATTACAGCTACGAACAAGCACATGCTTTGTATGGCAGACTGCATGCTGGGCACCAGGAATCACGCAGACAGAAGTGATAAACACAGACAAAGAGTCAGACAAAAGGAAATCTGAACAATAAGATCGGGGCAGTTCACTTGATTGTTAAGACCTGCACATGGGATCGAATTTACTCCTCTATGCGACAGCAGAAGTACATGCCAGTATGAAACTGGTCTGCCAATTCATTCATTGTTTATCAGTCTAAATTAGGTGATGACAAGGTCAAATGCTGAAGTCGAAACATCATCAGCCTCATCATGTCCACCAGCTGAGATTTCAGCAATGAGGTAAAAAATTGACGACTTACAAGTGTCCGTTTCCGAAATCCTGCTTCAGAGGCAATTACAGCTGAGGTCTGCCAGCTGATTGATCGGGATGGATGGGGCGCACCACAAGGAGGTCACAGCTCAGGTGTTTGGAGTGTGTAAATTGGAGCGCCAGCATCGGGAGCTATCAGTTGTGCCGACACGCGGCAGCGAGCGCACGTCCAAGACAAATATGGATGCCGAATGTCTGGCTTGGTGGTCTGAATGATAGCAAAACACATGACCTGAGGGCTATCAGGGTGGTAGCAGATCAGTTCTGAAACGTTCACCCCACACATTGTTAAAGATGCGTATGCAGGAAAGTGAAAAATATTTTACATTTTACCACAAAGCAATTGACGTTTATTATGGTCATCATTATATTTGTTTATAGTTGCAATGGTTTTGCTACCCACAAATGTCCAGAAGTGAGTAGCCCATGACGTCACCACTGTGACAATTGTCCTGGTTGTCCGAGGTTGTGGATAATAGCCACAGAAATTCTCCTTGTTAGCGTCTTTCTTTCTAGTAGAATACTCGACCCCTCTGCTTTAGGTTTTCTGTGTTTTGAGTTACGACAAAAGGCAGGACTGCTTTTTTAATTTAGGACTTTTATGTGGTTTTTGACTACATCGTCTTTAATGTATCTGCCTCCTCAAAATGGCACATTGCCCACCTAATAATGGTGAACAGACATGAAATATGCAGCCTGTCCAGAACGCAGTGTGTTAAGGAACCCAAAAAAGGATTCAAAATATGTGAATGATTGGGGTATGCAATAGAAAAAAAATGAAACCACAAAGACCACCTTTGATTATTCCTGTTTTGAGCACAGAGAGCTGTGAAGACTCAGCGCCATTTTTGAAGGTCCGACTTCAATACAATGGGCTCCTTTATTCTGGACTGTGCTGCTTGTTCAAGTAGAGTTCATCCTGTTTGTCACTGGTATCCACGGCAACCAGTCAAAGGTGAGGAGGTGGGCGTGGCTTTCCGTGTGTGATGTCATACTTTGGAGAAAGGAGGGAGAAATCCCCCTCTTCAGAAAGGACATTTTAACTTAGTTACAACATTTCATTGTTTTACTTCCTTCTGTATACACTAAATGAGATCCACATTTCTTACATTTAGAAAAACAAACTTTTTTTTCTTAAAGATGAGGCCTGGCTATTTTGTTTCTTATTTTAGGAATTTTAAAATGTGTGAAGGGCTTTGACGACAGTTTTTGTTCTGTTTGCTATGATGCAGCCTAAGAAATTCAACAGAAACCCTTTGAGAAACAGGCCTGAGGCCTACCAAACTTCAGAGGCCTCAACTGGCAAAAACCCATGAAAGGAAAGGGGCAAATATTAAGACCCTGGCTCAGATAAACCAAACTTCATCTGTCATTTATAAAATGAAGTGCAATAAAGCCACATGAATTGAAAAAACCTCCAGGCTGTTACAAGAATACCAAAATATCTAACTGAATGTAATCAATATTCAAAGGAATATCTAAATAGAAAAGAAAAGAAATAAAAGTAATCTGAATAAAAACCAAAGCCAATCCGTTAATCAAAAATTAGAAGCAGTAAACTTGAGCAAAATTTTACAACCACGAAAATTCTAAAACAAAAATGGCCAAAGATCCAAAGCAACTGCAAAGAGGGGAGAATGTCAAAGAGCGGGAACAGCCAAGGACTTCAGCAGCCTGCTGGCCTTTATGTGTCGTGAGATGAGATGAGACGCTGTGCCAGCAGCAGCTGAAGCTCGTCGCCATCTTACTAAGAAGTGAATATTCCATTCTCCCCAGCGATGCATGTGCCCCTTGATGGTGCCAGTGAATTAGGCCATCTCTGGTGTGTCTCCTCATTTCCGTCGAGTGCAGGCGGATCAAAGGTCTGCCAAGCTCTCCGATGTTTCCTGATCTCTCTCATTTTTCTTTCTTCACTTCCTCCAGCTAGCTGATTTTGCCCTTCATTTTTATTACCTTCTCTATCTCCAATGTGTGTTTCCTTGCTGTAATTTGAACCACAGGCTAATTTTACGTATGTTTGCCAGGTCACTCTCTTTCTGTAAGTGCTAAACTAGTTCAGGGCCATTGAGCCTATGGTAGCAGTCCTTAATCAGATATAATCAGACGTGCCCTGCACTCACACTGCGCCCCCCCCGTACTCATTCATTCATTCACTCACTCACCCAAGTTGGTGCTGCCAGTCCACCAACATGGGCGCATCTCTGGCACATTTGCCACTTTCGCTTCTAAACTGGCCACTGCTTTACTCGCCTACATCTTTTGGGAGGACACTGAAGTCATGTCTGCCGTCCGCTGCAGTCACATCACTGACTCGTAGTCTGTCATTTTCACAGCCCTCCAGTGGCACAGCAGCTCTGCTTTTCCAGATTTGCGCCTCTGAGATCCACGTTGGCTTTCATCACTTCACTAAAGTGCTCTTCTAGTTTATTTCTGACAACAGTTTCTGTCACTTCACAAGGAGTGGACGTAAGGCTTAAAGTTACGAAGCGCCATTCACTGAGTGCAGAATTAAACATTACCCTTGGGTATCAGATGGGGACTCTTCTGTTTGAGCAGCAGCCCCTTCTTCATCTTTAATTGGCACATTTGACTCAAGATATTGAAGTAGTTACTTAAAAATCCAACACCGAAGAGTGAACGTTAGGCGAGTGCACGTTAGCCGCGGCAGAGAGAGGCGCTCAGGCCCAGCACCAGCAAGGACGGGCAGACCTTGTTTCAGGCAATTCATAAAGAAACTGCTGAGGCCTGTGGTGGACCTTCTAAAAACAGCTCGGGTCATTTATCTTCTGAAAACTGTCAGCTGTAGCCCAATTAGGTTTAAGAATCCAAGAAAAGGCCCATTTTAAAAAAATTCAAATGCCATCCAAAAGCAGACAGTGCAGCAAAACAGAAAGATTAAAAAGGGGTGGACAAGCGCATTTGGGGGTCCAGCAGCTGACAAGCCTGACCTGCCAGTTGGGCCGAGCAAATGAGGACCAACAAAAACAAGACAAGGACTTGGCCATCAGCAGCTCACGGCTCTTGGAGAGCACCTGGGGGGCCATCGGCTGACCTGTAGGAGCCCCCCTCTTAAATGGAACCTGAACTGTCACCGCTGGACATGTGCAGACTAAGGGCTCAGAAACAGCTGCCAACTGGCATGTGCCTCAGTCTGCCAGCAGGGAGCTAAAGTCAAATCAGTCAGATTGGCTCGGCCGCTCAAGGGATGGTCCATTCCGGTGTTTACTGGGCAGCCTTTAAGGTTTTTATACCCATAAACACCCGGTGCAGAACAAAGCATCACTCCGATTCTGTGGATGTGCCTGATGGCGCAGGGATCTGCAGTTAGGGTGGGCAGTGGCTCAGCGCCAAGGCGAGGACAGCGTCTCACAACGTTATGAAAACTCATAAGTGGCTTCGAGACACGTGGTACGCCAGGCTGGGCAAACCAAATCATCAGGAAAGTCGTAACAGGCCAAAGGGCTGGCATGGCAAACGTTAACAAATCGGTCCTGTATGCACCGGGTATCTGTAGCTGTTTCATGCCATTGACACTGTGTGGGTGTCTTTGCTGGTGCTGTGTTATTGTCACCTGCAAGTAAGACTTGCACTACAGCGTGGACACAGGACAATACACGTGAAGGATGTGGAGACGCCAGGGCTGGCAGACTTGGCCCTTGGAGGTTTCCAGTCAGCCATCTTCTTCATAAGTTGCCAATTCCTGTGCCTGTCGAGTCCCTCCAGTTCCTGACATTAAAGAAGACATGAAACAAGCCAAGAGATGACCGTCTCACTGGGGGTCTCAAACTAGTAAGGAGGACCACTGACTTCAGTCTAACCAGTCCCGGCTGTTAACCAAACCTGCTTATTTAATTCTACAGCTCCATGGTATTCTATCTATCTATCTATCTATCTATCTATCTATCTATCTATCTATCTATCTATCTATCTATCTATCTATCTATCTATCTATCTATCTATCTATCTATCTATCTATCTATCTATCTATCTATCTATCTATCTATCTATCTATCTATTCACAGGCTGCCATGCTGGACTCTTCTAAGCTGTTGATTTTCTTTTCCTCTGAGGGTCCCATCCAAATGTTTTGTGGTCTGGAGCAGCTTGATTTTCTTTTAATTTTTTGGGTGGTCACTTGTTTTCTTTAATTAAAGCAGATATCAGATGATGGACATGGGAACAAACAGGATCAGGGTAGCTGGCAGCTTCTTTATTGTTTGCCCATCGATTATGGAAATAAGAAACAATGAAGGGGGTCTGAATGTCAAAATGCAGTCAGCAGAAATGAAGGCAAAAGGCATCTGTCTCAGTAGTAGCAGGCAGGGGTCACCGAGCAAGAAAATACCCGGTCTGAAAACCCACCACCACAGCGGCCCTCCTGCGTCTGAGGTCCAGATAAGCCTCAGGGCTGAGGGGGCACTTCAAGAGCCTGGCACCCTGCTTTGGATTAAAGACATTTGAGAATGTCACGTTACAGAAGTCTTACTGCTGAATTTTCATTCAGTCTTTGGCATTCTCTTCAACTTTGAAATGTAAGCTCAACGCTCAGGTGCACAAAGTCCTCTACGAGGCTCTGGAGTGTGGCATGTTGGTTGGCACATGCCAGTAAGAATTTCACAGGACAATCACAACCCTATAACAGAGATTGGACACTAGAGGACGATGCAGTCAGGTATGCCATCAGTGGCGTTGGACAGTGGTGACGTGTGGCATGTCGATTAGCACATCAAGTGACAGTCTCAACAAAGGTTGGAGCTTAGTGACAAGAAGCCGGGAGTAGAAAGACAACTTGAACTGCAAAGACACCAACTTGTGTTTTAATTTGAAGACAATCAGATTTATTGAAAGGATTACTTATGAGTACCACTTGTGGGCAAAGACCTGCTCAATGGGCACCGAGTCTGTGAGGACATTCAGATGTGTGAGGGCGAGGAGCAGAGAAGGCACCCAAAAGAGCAAAGACTCGACACTTTATCAGACACATACATCTGAAGGTGCCAAAACAGAAGAGATACAATAGATAGGAAAGGCGCTAGATAATCGACGTTCACTACACAATCATCCACATTTTTATTTACCACATTGTCATATAAAATGTGTAGAAGAAATAGTTCAAATATTATATTGAGAAAAGATAAAGACAAATATGAATAAATAAATCAGGAAAGCGCTTCAGGTGGGCCATGAGACCAGCAGACTGAGGAACTGCAAGAGCCGTGTTGTCCATGTCAGCTTGGCTGCCTCGAAGACGACCAGACACACCCTTCGGTCTCGCTATGGGCAGCTCACACACACACACACACACACACTTCAACTTCTTAAGTAAATTCTGTTTATTGATTTACTGATTTATTACTTCTGAGCATCACATCCGAATCGTTACACACTGTCTGTCACACATGTTGCTTTGTCTATATATATTGCATAAAAATAAGAACCTTTACATAATATCTATCTATCTATCTATCTATCTATCTATCTATCTATCTATCTATCTATCTATCTATCTATCTATCTATCTATCTAATGTTTCTTACACATTATGAATATTATTTATGCAACTCTTTTCAACAGCCATCTTCCTGTAATCTCCGTGCTGCTTGCTGTGTCTACTTTTTATATATGCTTGGCTATAAAGACGGAAATGGCAACTGGACTTCATTGTGCAGAAGTATAAAGACAATAAAGCAACTCTCCCTGTCTCTTCTAACAGTGTGTGAAAGGAACTGAATTACGAATAAGAAAGGCGCGATAGATAGATAGATAGATAGATAGATAGATAGATAGATAGATAGATAGATAGATAGATAGATAGATAGATAGATAGATAGATAGATAGATAGATAGATAGATAGATAGATAGATAGATAGATGTTAATCCCCATATAATTAGTGAAATGATAGTCCCTATCTGACTTTAACATTTCATTAAACGCTCTAAACGTGCCTTTTCTTTTCGCTCCATAACCGCACATGCACGGTCCAGTTCTTTTCGAATCAGCACACGGGTGGTCGGGACCCCGGGGTTTTGCCGGCCAGTAGCTCAGCCCCGATGCGATCCGCGTTGCTGCGAGGCTCTCAGCTCCCCTGCAGCGTCTGCTCGTTTTGTTTCTTTTTTTTTACTGACGCCCCGGCGGTGGTCGTGCGTGTTCCTCGTGTCTGAACCCCCGTGAGAACCGCGAGGTCGCCGGGCTTGCTGGATCTTAGCCTGGGACGCGATTCCTTTCTTTTCTGTTACCGGTCGCCGGATTTCACCTCCAACCTTAGCTCCACCCAAAACCCACCCTCCGCGGTCCCGCCTCCGCTTTTGCCGGCCCACATGGACGCGTCTCCATGGTTACGCCATCACACACTCCGAAACATGGCCACGCTAGAGAAACTACTGAAGCGGGTGGAGGACATCCAAGAAGAGTATTTTAAGAGAAACAGGTACCGTGCAGCGTTGTTCCTGAAAACGTGTGCGATCGAGATTGGGGCTGTGACCACTAACATCGAGCGGCCGCCACTTGGTTTGTTCCTTGGCGATAAGGTGACCGACCTGAGTGACTGAAACCCAGATGTAGTAGTCGACCGGACACCGGCGCGGTTACTCGGGGCTCCGGTTTGTTGTCTTCATTTGGAGCCGCCGCTGCTGGATGTCACGTTTGTAAATTCTGCCCACGCGATGGCAGCCCGTGTCAACACGGACGACGCTTAAGGTGACACTCGTGACTCACGCGGCATGGACAATCGGCCAGGGTCCCCTTCTTGTCGTTTAAAAAGCCCCTTAACTTCTAGACGTTAATTTCGTTATTTGCCGCATTAACTCTTCCGCTTTTACCGCCTGTCCCCATGAGTTCCTCACATCTCCTTTCGTTTTCTGTTTGACGTCTGAGCCCTGCGAACTGCACCGGCGCGTCGGTCTCTTAAATCAATAAAACGCCAAGATGTGTGCCTGAAACACCCTGACGAGTCGAAAAGTCCAAGTAGCCAAGAAAGTTGAAGAATGAAGAAAAAAAACGAACGAGAAGAGTTGTCCCCCGACGGTGGGGCGCCCTGTTGAACATTACGGTGGGGTGCGACAGGTGCAGTGCGCGTCCAAATAGAGCAGCTGGAAAGCCGCCTGGTCCTTGGAGCTCAAGGAGCCAATGCTGACAGCACTGCGCACGAGGCAGGAAGTGGCACTGGACGGGGCGACATGTCATCGGGACTGAATGTGACATGTGCAGTTTAATGGGAAGAAAACCTACACAGACACGGAGAGAACATGCTACCCGCTAATGCTGTGCGCCACTCAGTTCAAATTAGGAATTATGAAACTGGTGGCACTCAATTTGTTTCTTTGTAATTCAGAAAAGTGAAAGAGTTTAGCTTTTAAAACATTTTAATTACAGTTTTGGGCAGACCAATGCACTACAAAGGACCATCAGTGCCAGCGGAAGAGGGCAGAGCCAAGACTAAAGGTGAACCCATGGGCTCTGCTAGTTGAGAGCGGGCACATTCTGTTCAAGATAAAATATTGGATTTGTTGCAGATCTAATTGGATCGATTCCATCACAAAGGTTTTTGTTTTCTAATTGTATTTCTGATTATTCCTTCCATCCATGAATCGAGCTGGCAGTCTCCATGTTTACGGTCACAGGCAGCTCGGGCCTCTCTGGGCAGCATCCGGCACAGGCAGCGCTGACCCCGGATTGCCTGACTGTGGAATGAGGGAAGAAGCCAGAGATGGTCCATGTGGACACAGGTACAGCACGCAAACTCCACACGTTTAACCGCAACCTGCACAAGTTAGGATTTTGAGTGTTTGACAAGAAGGCACAAAGATACATTGAAAGCAGTGGTCCATCCCAGCCACCGCATACAGTGCCACACTAAACGTACTTGTCCAACACCCCAAAGATGCCAAGGTTACAATCTGACGTTTATTCCACCATAGCCTGGCATTGCTTTGAGCTGCCTGTGTGCCTGAAGCAATTAGCTGGCTCAATGTTTTGGTTAAGGAAATAAATATTCAAGTGAAATGTAGAGTGGCACAGAGGTTAATGCTGCCACCCCACCCAAACTCCATGTAGCACCTGGCTGTGGTCTGTGGCGAGGCTGCATGTCCTTCCCATCTCTCTTTCGAGTTTTTCCTGCTGGTTCTTTGGGCTTGCTGGTTTTGTTACCTGGTGAGCCTTACCTGCCTCAGGGTCTCAGTGGGCTTTCAGGAGGATCAGCCCTTACCTTAAACCCGATGCTGCCTGGATACACCCTGGCCTCCTCAAACTGCAACTGGATTACGCAGGTTTGAGAATGAATGGAGAATTTAACTGTAGGATAATAATAAACCAGCCGCTTACAGTATATACAAAGAAAAGATAATGAAGTGTTTAATTTCATTACAGGATTGCTGAAGAGGACAGAGCAAAGGAGGTGAAGGCAGCCATCATGATCCAGGCCTGGTACCGAGGATGCAGAGTGCATGGATACCTTAGGTACCCTTCCTGAAATTCATTCAGACCTTCTTAGCCTTTAAGGTGTAAAAAGTACAGAAATGATATCAGTGCCTTCAGCACGGAGGACTGAAATGTGTCAGAACTAAGAATGGAAATCTGTGGATGTGATCATGTTGAAGGAGCGCCTCCTGGTGGTCGGGGGAGGAAAAAAAATAAAATGACAAAAGCCAAAGCCGAGAGCCTCACTGAGCTTCGGCCTTAACGGCTTCTCTCCAAGGCTTACAGACTTTGTTTCAACTCTCGCTTTTTCTCTCAATTCAGTTCAACTTGAATTTTGATTATAAAGTTCATTTCTATTTATAAGACCACTACAATTCCAGGAGGCTTTAACACAAACACTTCAATGCTCTGTACAGAAATAGATAGATAGATAGATAGATAGATAGATAGATAGATAGATAGATAGATAGATAGATAGATAGATAGATAGATAGATAGATAGATAGATAGATAGATAGATAGATGAAAGGCACTATATTGTTGATATACAAATAGACAGATAGTACTTTAAATATGAAAACTCCAAAAGCAGGACAAATTAGGCTTGGCCAGGAGACTGCCGTAGGTTGTCAGCTTGCGGCCCCAAAAGGGAGAGGATATCCGTAAAGCATAAGGCTGAGGCATCTCGGGCCTCATAAAGGCCAAAGACAGTCAACAGCTGAACAATCAGGGTCCCACCCCTTTGGCTCAACACATAAGAAATAAGGAATATAATTAAGAGAATTAACATAAGAAGACAAAGTAAAATGAATAATAAAACACCAGTCAGGTACAATACAATAGAAGAGAAAAGAGAAAAGTGTCATATAACAGAAAAAAAAGTATTAAAAAAAACTACAACAAGATAAACAGAAAAGAAAGTAAAGCCACGAATGGAGCCCTGGTCAAACTATGACCATAGCACACCCTGCCATGGCAGCTATGCTGATCAACAGTTTACAGCACTCAGTAGGAGGCGCCAGGCGCCTCTGCCCCCTTCTCTACAGCCTCATTGATGCTTTAACCTGAGGAGGAGTGAGCTGTGGCACCTGTTAATGGTGACCCCATGCCAAGTGCCCATGGGGTAAGGCTAGTGTAATTTACTTACAAATCACTTCTTAACATTGAAAATATCCAATTTAAAACTGGTAGCAATCAATTAGCATGGTCATCCACCGCTAGATTTCTGGGACACAAGAACAATGACATTAACATTTATTTCTCTAGCACAAAGGTAGTTCTACTGATGAGTAATGATGCCAGAGTATTACATGTTGATTAAGACATGCAATTAAAAATGTCACTGGTCTCTGTACACATGATAAGAAGTGCACTTCAAGCAAATGACCGCAGTGTTTACACATTTTTTTGTGAGAATTCCAGTATGGATTTCAGTGATCTATAACATCTAATTAAAGGTTTTGGAACCCAAGGATTTAAAATTTTACATTAGCATTTAAAGCACATTGACCAAGTTGTAATTTTGTAGCGATTTGCCGCAATGTCATCTTTGTTTACTTATGGATGCCACCATTTCAAAATATTTGCATCTGTTGTCTCCATTGTAACATTATTTCTAAATATTTGCATCTGTTGTCTCCATTGTAACATTACCCAGCATTCTCTGGTTTGCACACTATTTTGTCATCAATAGCAACGGTCTAAATGTTGTCCATTGCAATCCCAGGGTATCTGAATTTGCGGATAAACCTAACTCTCATGCTTTGCAAATACCTTTTTTGCTTTTGACTTTTTGCTTTGCTGTGTTTTTGATTTTCGATGTTTGGTTGGCATTTCTATTTTGGAAGAAAGATCAGTTTGACTTACAGCTCTGACTTTGGCTTCTGTTTGAATCTCCTGGTCATTATCAACTCACATACTGCCTCTGTCAATACAACAAGAAGTGAAAGAAAAATTAAAATTGCAAAAGTAATAAACACATAAATATAAATTAAACATGAATTAAAACTGCTCTTGATTTTAGACAGCTGATAAGTCTCAAATAGTTAGGATGGCTAATAACCAACGCTGCAGTCAAACAGCCACAGAGGAGAGAACTACAAAAACCTCGAGAGGCTGGAGAATACAATGATGATTGAATAAAACCAACAGGCAGCAGATTCAGTGGCTTTTGTTGTGGACTAAAGGCCAATTTCTCTTCTAAAGACTGTGCAGAACAGAACAAAGATGGAAGTGAAAGAATATCAAGTGCCACTTGACACTTTTTTGTAATGCTCAAAATGAATGTGGATGCCTGCTGTGTTTAGACTGTGATTTAAACACACTCTTTTGTTTTTTTCGTTTTCATTATTAAATCGGTTATAATTTAATTGTGTCTCTTCTGAAGGTATCTAAACAGAATGGCTATAATCATTCAGAAGAATTGGCGAGGATATCTGGGAAGAAAGTATTTCAGGAAAATGATGAAGGTATGAATCTGTACTGGGCTACTGCAGGAATGTGTGAGGGAGAGTGTGCCTGTGTGCGCACGCGTGCCCTGCCATGTACCTGCTTGTGTACTTGCAGTCCTTCTTAGGGATTGCATCCCAAACTCACAAATACGTAAATCCAAATAAATAGATGAAGGTAAAAACTGAGGTCAGGCATCCATTGTCCTGTCGGTGTTAAATGACCACTTTAAGTCTTTATATGGCACCATTCTTTCCGTGTGCACACTTCAGTGTTCTTTGACAGTGTCAGAGTTTATTTAACACTGGTCATTCTGAAGCCATGTTTAGGCCATCAGCCGTCCTTCATGCAGTCCTCAGATGTCACAGTCGGCCTTTGTTAACAGAAATCTATTTAACTGAAATCAGCTGAAAGAAACAAAGCAGCCTGTGCTCTTTCACTGGAGAGGTGTTCCTCAGCATTGACCAGGCACAACTTTATAGTAAAGTTTAGATAAATGTTCCTCCCCTTTGTAGTTTGCTTTTTCAGTCACTACATCACACTGAGATCGGGCACACTAAGGCCCTGGATGGTGTACCAGTTCATCACATTGCCACCATGAGGAGTTAGGAGACACCAACTTAGTAAACGTGCATAAGAGGACACCATAGCACTCAACAAAACCCACACGGGGACTTCAGAGTGGAATCGGAACCCAGGGCTCTGACCCGGGGGCAGCAGCACTAACACCTGCACCGCTGTGCTGCCTTACATTAAACCAAATAATGAAGGCAATTTGTAGTCACAGGCGTTTCATGCAAACGTTTACATCATTTAGAGGCTTTTCTCTTGTAATCTCAAGAGGCTAAGCGAGGTGCCATGTGGAAAGATGCTTGGTGATCGTTCAAAGCCATTTGAGGATTTCTGTTTTTTTAATTTCATTCTTCCAGCCCAGCCATTCCTCCACCCATCTGTTTTGTGATCCCCCATGCACTGTCACAGCACACACATGACTCCAGGGGTCCAAAGTCATGTCGTAATATGAAGAGTTCAAAGACACGGTGGTGACCAATATCTTTAAGGCGTCTTTACGTTGATTTTTTTTCTTGATTTAAATTCCAAACAGAGTACACGGTACATGTCCCTTGAACACATAAAGGTGCTGTAGGACCGCCATTTATGGGGCTCGTCCCATAGTTGCTCTTGGCTGTCATCAAAGGTCACTTTGATCCTGCCAGTCACTCTCAGGGAGACTTCCTTACTCCTTAAATTTGCTTTTATCACAATTGCCTGACATTTTGTACATGTAGGCCCTGATCCTGGCAAGACTGAGTTATGTGGCCTCGAGCTGTCATCAAATATTTCCTAAAGTTGCTGATGCTAATTTAAAACATTCAAACGTTTGTTCAGGGACAGAATATTCATCTCAAATGTCACCCTAACATTTGTTTTTCTCCTCTTTCTTTTCCAGACCGAATATTTTGTTGTGAAGATGAATTTCTACAATGAAATGGCAGTTAGGGTAAATATTTCTGAATTCCAGTGGGTGAATGTTAAGATGGCACAGCTATAAGTGGGTAATGTGGACATTCACTTTGTGACAGAATGGACAAAATATCTTCAAGCACTTAGTTTTTAATTTATACTTGAATGTGACTTATAAACTCGGCATTGAAGGTGCAATTCCCAATCACAATACAAAGGGTGCTGCGGCTGGCCATCACAATGCCAGTCAGGCTTCATCACTGATGGAGCTGCTCCTTCAAACATGAAAAAATTGTTCAAATCTGCCTGACTTGGAGTCTTGGTCTCATGACTGCTTTCATTATTTAATTGTGAAGTGACTGGAACAATCGACATGTCTTTTGAGGGCTTTTGACACTCAAGGAACTCAATTTGATGTTTAGTTTGTAATTCAAGATGTCCAAAGAAAGTTTATTATTTTTAACATCACGCAGTGATGCCAATTTGGTTTTACTTGTGGGTGCCACCATTTTCTGGTAACAGCATTGACGATTGTCTAGATGATGTGTCCCAGAATTCAGAGCAGTGTGGACATTTGGATTGCATGTCTGTCAAAAAATGTTTTATACTGCATTGTGATAACGTGTACCATCATGAACTACAGGGGTAAAGAATGTGATTTGTTAACCATAAAACTGAAATTGATTTTATACAAAAGATTTCATCATCCATTATAAGAAGACATGGACATCGAGGTGAACAGATGTTGTTTTGAATTTTTGACAAGGAGGCAGGCAAACTCAATGAACAAGCGGAGAAATGCTGCATATTGTTTTCTACCAGGAAAATGTTTAGTTTAATGTAAATGTTGTTCTTCACTTTAGTATCTGCAAAGGAAGTTTACAATTGTGCTGTCTTTCTTATTCAATTTTTAGATTCAAAAACGATGGAGATCATACTATGTACGAAAATACATTCATAATTATTATGCAATTAAGAGTTACTTGAAGGGCCTGACTGTAAAGAATGCAATTATCAGGTAAGAAGACTAAACAAGAAAAATAAAATTGTAATATATGAATATGTACTAGCCATGTGATCTTTTGAAGACAGGTAATAAAATGAATGTAAAAATATTAGATGTCTCTTGCCCTAAGTTTACCATCAGTGCCTTTCCTCAGTATTCCTCTAGCTCTCTTGACTGGCACTTCCTCTGGTCCGCTTTTACACTCTCCATCCATGAAGGAGTCTCTCAGTGTGCCTCCTACGTTTTGAGTCCTCCTCATGCGTCTCACACTCACCCTTCCTGCTTCATTTGTGACACCAAAGGCAATAGGAGCAATCAGATTATTTGTAGGAATGGGACACACACACACACACACAACAGAATGACAAGCTTATTGGGCAGAATGGCCTGTTCTCCTGAAAATGGTTCAGATGTTGTAGCTAAGAATTTACATTTAACATGAAATGTAGAGTTCAACCATAGCAGCTCTGTGCACTTTTGCTTGAGACCCCCAAACCCTTCAAACAGTCAGTTTGTAGTCCCAGAGCTTTATGTCCAGCGGACACTTTTACACAAGGCCTCATGATGGATCACGGTGTATGGTGCGCATCCGAGCCCCTCATCTATAAGAACTTTGAGCAAATATCCAAACCAAGAATGAAATCCCTTCCCTTTCCAGCTCTGCGTTAGATTTTGCATTTAGACTAAAAATGCTTTGGAATCGCCTTTTCATCATTAAAAAGGCACAGGCTTCTTCTTGTTGTAATTCTAAATTACTTTCATTTTCATTACATGGAATGGTTCACTTAGTGCCAAGATGTGTCTGAGGGGAACTGGATAATGTGTGTGTGAAAACATTCAAAGCAAGTACAAATGTAAGATTTGGTGAACCCCAGAACTTGAACGTTTCAAGTTTATACTGTATTTGGCCTTAAGTAAAATATGGCGCCCCTGCTACACATTACTAGAAAGTGGCACAGCAGAAATAGTTCATATGGAGCGAGTGTAAAGACAGAATTGTTGTTGTAGCTGCTATGTTGCCATGTGCCAAGATGAGGTCCTCATGCAGTGTTGCTGGGCTCACATTGCATGACAGGATGAAGAGCTTAGTAGTGCGGTAGGACTTTGGAGAAGCCAGCTGAGGTGGTTTGGGCATGTAGCTCTGATGTCCCCAAGGTGCCTCCTTCAATAGGTATACAAAGCACAGCCCACTGGGAGATGACCAAGGAACAGGCCCAGGACACACTGGAGTGATCACCTCTTTCAGCTGGCCTAGGAGTGTCTGGGAATTCTCCAGGAGAAGGAAGAAGAAGTTCCTGAGGAGCGTGTTGTCACTGTCACCTTCATCAGGATCATCAGAATGAAAGGAGACCCACAGATCTGTTTGTAGTGCCGCTTGTCACCCATGGTCACACATAAAATTACCACTAACTACTGATAACAGGAATTTGAACGCCTTTTCTGAAACCTTGTTAGTTCCTGAAACTGTGAAGGTGAATCCAGCGGCCTCTCCAAATGTAGGCTTGTGTCCCTAGCGCCTGAGCTGTGTGTGCACATTGGGACGATCAAACCCAGTGGTTACAAGCCAGTAGTGTGTGTGAGTGGGTGTGGGTGGAGTCTGTGTTGAGTCATGTGTGGGTGGAGTCTGTGTTGAGTCATGTGTGGGTGGAGTCTGTGTTGAGTCATGTGTGGGTGGAGTCTGTGTTGAGTCGTGTGTAAGGTACCTTCTGGAACCATCAGAGCAACACCTACCTCTGAGGTGCAATGCACTGTATGGAAGTGCCGGGAGTCTTTTTTGGAACAGTGTTGCCTTGCTGTTTAACATCAGTCCACTGAGTTTGACAAAAAGGAACTTAAATACACAAAATAACAGCAAAGTCATTTGATGTCAAAGTCGCTCGTCCATCGCCTCTCCAGCTCTACCTGCTCCTGCATCCAAATGGAAGCAAAGGGCTGCCAGGGTTTATTTTTTCTCGATGAATTTTGAGATCCCAGTTGTTTTCTTATGCTTTGTGAC
Organism: Erpetoichthys calabaricus; assembly: GCF_900747795.2. NCBI lineage: Eukaryota > Metazoa > Chordata > Cladistia > Polypteriformes > Polypteridae > Erpetoichthys > Erpetoichthys calabaricus. The sequence goes on along the minus strand of NC_041408.2, from coordinate 210,169 downwards.
ATTTACAAATGTTTAATAGACTCAGTGAGACTTTGGAAAGTAAACAAGGTAGTGGGCTTTGGTACAGCAAGTCATAGCTCAGTGAGTCCTTGTTGGATGTTGTCCTCACAGGTGGCGCAGTGGTAGTGCTGCTGCTTTGCAGTAAGGAGATTGTGGAAGATTGTGGGTTCAGTTGCCGGTTCCTCCCTGTGTGGATAGCGCTTTGAGTACTGAAAAAAGCGCTATATAAATGTAATGAATTATTATTATTATTATTATTATTATTATTATTATTATTATTATTATTATTATATTGGATCACTGCAATACTGGGAGAAAGCATGGATGGCTGTCAAAGGCAGAATGGATGCCAAATAACTTGTCGAGGTATTTTTTAAATGAATAAGTGGGTTAGGTGGGTTTGCTACTAGATGGAGAAATACATGACAGGAAAACATGAACAAAAAGTAGACAAAATATCAGAGAAGAATACAGAACATATAATTTGAAACCCAGCACAAATATGAATATTAAAAAACACCTTTCTTACAGAGAGAAGCTGGATGAGTATGTAGAGACAACACTGAAGAGGCAGGAAGAAATGGCCCTTGAAAATGAAGAGAGGAGAAAAGACTACCAGGCACAGAGAATGCATTACCTTATCAGCACCGAGCTCGTGAGTACACAAAAGTCGCAGGCCTGCTTTGTGAAAGGTTTTCTTATGAGAGTGACGTTCAGGTTTGAGGGCCTCAGAGTGTTGTAGTTCTTTAGGTTTGTAGTGTACTCTTTTAAAAGAAATAACTTTGTGCTCTGATGAAGCCATCACTGAGGCACAGCATGTTCTCTGTGGATGACCAAGACACACAAGAAAGACTAAAAAGGATTGAATAATGAATGAAAAGGTGAAGCCTCACCAAGCACAAATATCACATGTGAATTAAAGCACAATCTGCACATTCAAATTTCTGTTTCCTGCTTCCCATAAACTCCTTTTTGTTCATTCTTTCAAACTTTAAGTCGTAGGCCTAATTTTTCCGGTTTCAAACTGCACACTCCACTTCTACCAGCTGACTAGAATCAAACTTTATAACTTGGATGTCCAGGTGTCCTTGCCCCAGAAGTGACTGACCACTAAAATCACAGACTTTAACGATACCTCTGTAACATCTTATTAGAAACTCCTTGCCTATCATGTAGCTAAATCCATGCATCATGGGCTTCCACGGGTACATTACAGAAAACATCACACAAAATGCAATTAATTGGGTCACACCTTGGCACCCAGTGACATTTTGTGCAGAATGTGACTCTCATCCCCTCAACCTACAGTTTTAAGTAGAAACTACGCAAGCGGACTTGACCTTTGAGGGGATGGCTCAGAACTGGAGGCACCAGTACTGCTAGTGTCCTTGATGTGTTGTGCCAGACTCCGATTTGTGTTGTTCACTGGTGTTACTTTAATGAAGGACTGGGGAGGCCGCCTCCTGTAGGGTGTGTTGTAGCCCAGCCTTGGTGTCCGAGTGGAGCCAAATCAATTTGTTTTTTGTGTAACTCTTTTCACGGAATGCAGACTCAATCCGTTGTCTCATCTCCATCAATATGGAGTTTAAACGGGAGAGTGTGAGTAGAGGAGAGCATTTTGACTTGAATTTTGTTCAGAGCTCATTTTATGCTTATCTTACACCGTAGTCCTCATTAGTGAATATTCCGGTCCTCCCCCATTTTCAGCTTATGAGTGTGTGTTCCAGCTCATCTTGAAGTGACCTTTCTGTTCTTTGTTCCTGAAACAACTCTGAAAACTTGAAGTAGCTACCCCGAGTGTTTTTTGATGCATTGTGGTGGCAGCCTAAGCTGCCTGTCACCTTTGAAGCTGAAGTTGATCCATTGATTAGGATGTTGGGGCTTCAAGCTTTATTATCATAGCATCTTATCATTAAAGTTTATAATCTACAAAGGCTGATGTTACAGTAATGTACAACATTTTACATTTACAGTATATTACTGCTATCAGAATCTGTAAAAACTTAACCTAAAAATGCATACTGCATCTATCTAGACCAGTATTTGTACTTGTATACGCATATTGTGTGGTCTTTTATTGTGTGATGCTTTGTTTGTCAATAAATAAGACATTTATATTTATTATAGCTGCAAATGTGTACAATGGTCTCTGTTTGCCAGGGAAACATGAGCAGTATTACAGTAAATTGAATTGATTGAGAATTGCTGGATATTGAATTCACTTTAGATGTTCACTTTAATAGTTCAGATGCCTGTGTTTTAACTCATAATAATTCGCAGGACCTTCGAGCACCAGGCCTAACTCCGTATTTTTGTTCCACCCTCAGCGCCCAGGTGTCTTTAACTCTCCATTCAGACTTTTCCCTGATGAAATGGAATTCCGGTTGCAGCGTTGCCGACCTCAGATCCACTCTGCACTTCCGGTCTGTGCGACAGATCACGAGACAAGAGCATCTGGATCAGCAGCTTCCTTTACATCGACTCCAATGCAGCGTTTACCTCCAATCTCGAAAAAGAAACTACAAGTAAGTGATGTCCTCGTGCTTTAAGTACATTTTGTGAACAATTATGCAAATGAGGATAATCCTTCTGAATAAGAGCCGTAGCCTCCAGTATAGAGGACACAAGTACAGGATGACTTCTAGAGTTTATACTATGGTAAGGTAAGACAGATACTGGGAGCTAAAGATGGCGTATCTATGCTTCAAGTATGTTAGCCTTTCCTGCACTCTTACAATGTTAAATGCATTTGGGCTTTCCTTGGGGTCTTCAAAAATATATCAACACTCTGGACAGTTACGGGCAGTGTGGGATTTACTTTGTCCTCTGTTGTCCAGTTTCCGTACCACATGCCAAGCAAGTGTGTGGCAACTGGTGACCTTAAACTGGCCCAGTATGAGTGAGTGGCAGGGCAGGCAGGACTAAGCTGGGCAACAAAGGGGCTTCCCATTCCTGCCCGGGGCTGCAAGTTAAGTGGGTTTGATAACAAATGGGAAACGTGAGTATAGATAGATAGATAGATAGATAGATAGATAGATAGATAGATAGATAGATAGATAGATAGATAGATAGATAGATAGATAGATAGATAGATAGATAGATAGATAGATAGATAGATAGATAGATAGATAGATAGATAGATAGATAGATAGATAGATAGATAGATAGATAGATAGATACTTTATTAATCCCAGGGGGAAATTCACATACTCCAGCAGCAAAAAATATTAAATTAAAGAGTAATAAAAAAATGCAGGTAAAAAACAGACAATAACTTGAATAATGTTCAACGTTTACCCCCTCTGGTGGAATTGAAGAGTCGCATAGTTTGGGGGAGGAATGATCTTCTCAGTCTGTCAGTGGAGCAGGACAGTGACAGCAGTCTGTCGCTGAAACTGCTCCTCTGTCTGGAGATGACACTGTTTAATGGATGTAGTGGATTCTCCATAATTGATAGTATAACCAGTAAGATGTTTCTCTGCTTTATAGTGACAGACAGTCATGGTAACAGCCGTTTACATCTCGTCGTGTACAGCATGCGTAACCAGCAGTCGACCAAGGAACAAATCTTTAATAAGTTTGAAAGTCACGTTAAACATCAGCGCATTTCAATGTGTCGATGCTCCGATTGCACTGCTTTTCTTGCTGCGCTTGAGTGGTAGTTTGGATTTTTCGACAATTTTTCCAGACTGGCCTCTCATGAGCATTTTCATGTCTTGTGAGTTTGTGTCAGGCTTAAGCGTAACACGAGAGTTTCATGAACCCATAAGCAGAATTGAGGAACATGGCCACGCTGAATTGATGTGCATAGCTTCTTTCTGATAATGCCCCTTACTCACTAGGTGGCTCAAAGATGCCAGCGTAGAAAGCCCCTCAGTGGTCCCATTCCTGTCTCTGAGCAAGTGGAGATGTCTGTAAGACAACCTTTAGGCTGCCCCAGATACTGTATGGCCTCTTCTTGATGTGTGTTACCTCATATTTGTGGAGTGACAGAAGGGTCTTAGCTGGGCTGTGAGAAAATAATCAGCTGCAGGTGACTCCTGTTTACCTGCAGGAATTTCTGAGGACCCTTCTTTGCCACAGATTTTGCAGAACTTTCCTGTGCCAGGGTTGTGCCCCTCTGCCTCAGCAGCCCCACTGCCAGGTAAATAATCCTCCACAGTCTTTATCATCTTTCTGAGTGGAAGATCAATTTAAAGTCCACGTTGATTCCCCTGTGATGTAAATGATACTGATGCCAAGAAGGTCTCCGAAGTCCAGACCAAAATCACCAAAACAAAGCGTTCTTTTGTAAGAAGCCATTGGAGCAGAGCCCAGCTTTTTAATTTTGATCAGGCTTTTTGAGCTACGACCTTCAAACTCTCTAGTGCTGCTGCCTCAGCTGCTAGGATTGTTAAAAAGTGTTTGCACACAAAATGCTGTGGGCACCACTTGTTGGCATCTCTTTAATGTTCGCACATCACAGGATAATGTGAAGTCAGAGACTCAGAGACATTTTTTAAGACTAATTGACCATTTATCTCACTTTGCTATCTTCATCTCATTTTGCACAATTATTGTCCCAGACAGAGAATGACAGCCAACAATCAGCTCACAAATGCCACCAGTGCTGTCACCTAAATACAAAGTGGACACATTAAAGGTATGAACAAAGTCTACTGAGGAAAATCGGATACACAAAGACGTGAACGTCTGTTTAACAAAATTATCCAGAATTATATAAGGGCGTTGGAACAGATCTCTTGATATTTGGGTGTTCCATTTTTAAGTGGCATCTGCCTTTGATGAGCGCCACTGCAAAAGGGATTTCATTTCTGTCTTTTTTTGGTGCTTGAGTACCACACTTGATTTTACTAATGCTATCACAAAGATCCCTAAAAGCAGACCTCGTCTGTTCAGGTCAGATATTCACGAGGTTCAGTGTGGGCCGAGATTGAAATGCGACTCGACACTCCACATCGGCTGACAGCTCTGTGCTCCGGAGTCTGCACTCCCTCGTTCCGTAGGCCTTGGAAATGATTTTTCTTCCTGACAATCAGCAGATTGAGTTTGTTTGTGCTGAGCAATGCAGGAGACCTGGGGAGACACTAAAGGAGTGAGATGGCTGAGAATATTGAAGATGACTGCATCTTCTGCAAACAAAGATGAGGAAAGGAGTCAGTCGGGGTGACAAATACCTTTCTTTCCTGCCAGGATATTATATTTATAAAAAGCAATGTGAAGGAGTCTCCCATTAAACAAACCCAGCTTTAAACGTACTTTATGCCAGGCCGATAATTTTCAGTGAATAGGCGGTACTTCAGCGTTCCAAGGCCTATCCAAGATGGAGGACTGTCTGTATTATGGTCAGGTCTTGAATGCATCTTCTTCTTCCATTTGTTGTGTTCCCCTTTTTTTTTCTTTGGTTTATTTTTGGTTGTCAATACACCACACGTTGAGAAGGTCTTTTTAATATCAGTATCATTATAAAATAATATCATGATTCAGCCATACAGGACCATAGAAATAAAAGTAAAATCATTTTTCAGTGGCCTGACAATATGCCGTTGAGTTGCTTTGGTTTACACAGCAACTGGAAGATGGAGACAAATGTCCTGAAACTCTCCGAGTGATGCGAAACTTTGACCTGCCTCACTGTGGGGTGCTTAACTTTCAAAATGCTTACAGCAATTAAAACTTATAAAAACAGCTTCAACAGTGTCAACCTACATAATTAAGACCCCAAAAAAGACCCCAGTGTGCCAAAACAATAAATGATTCAGCAAAAAAAGAAAAAATCACACAAAGTTAATGAAGCAAACGTGAAAAGTGAAGCCAAAAATATCAAACTGACAAGAGTATGGTCAGGAGAGCTGACAATGGCAGCAGCCCTGCTTTTATAGTGGAGAAAATGGCTGCCGTGACATGACATGCCAACTCCCCGACCACGCCCCCTGTGACATCACCTTGTAGCAGCCATCTTACATCCTTAGGAAAAAATGACAGCCCACCAGCTGACAAAAAAGGTAAAAACAGCACAGGTCACTCAGTGGAAGCTTCATGTCTTCGTGATTATGCGTGAAGGTTGGTTTTGGTTAACCTAGAAGGCTGATTCTACTGGAGGTTTGTAGGGTCCTTATTGTGGCGTGTCCTATATGAATGTGCAAACCAACCTGGCACACGTCATCTCTCTCTGGCACCAACCTCAATGAATAGAGCAAGTGAGATGATAGATGTGTAAGGCACTATGGAAAAGAAGGATTAAATGTACTATTATGAATGACAGATGGATACAAAGGACACAGATAGATAGATAGATAGATAGATAGATAGATAGATAGATAGATAGATAGATAGATAGATAGATAGATAGATAGATAGATAGATAGATAGATAGATAGATAGATAGATAGATAGATAGATAGATAGATACTTTATTAATCTCCAAGGGGATATGGCACTATATGATAGATCAGTAGATGTGAAAGGTGCTATATAATAGTTTTACAGGACCCTTATTGTCTCGTGTACAGAAATTCTTACTTGATATACCAATCAGCACAAAATGTGCATGTGATTAGAGACTAGTAAAGAGTAGCGTGGGCTCTGAAATCAGCAAACATTATGATGTGTTGGGGACAACCGCAAAAGACGCGTAAATTAGAAAAATAAAACGTGAAGAGCATTGGATTCTCAAAAGAGAAAACAAAGTGTAGTTGGGAAAAGGAGCATCCGGGGAGTCGTAGGATTGAGTGCGAGTAATGACAGAAGAAAGATCACGAATGGAGTCCGTAAGCAACATGGGTTTGCATTGTTTCATCTCTGTATTTTAACTGCCATGACTTTGCATTATGGTACAACTGATATATTAATTTTAAACTTGCTATTTAAATAAAGTTATTGGCAGCCTATTAAGATCTTAAATTGTGTTGTCCAATTTTTCAGTCTGTATTACTTATAATCTAAAAAGCCCTTAAATTCAATAATTCATGTGCAGTTCTGTTGAATCCCAGTAGATGTTGCTGTATATCTCCCTTCATGTGTGTGTTCTCTTATTTTTATTTTAGTACAAACTTCCAAACCCTCTAAAGAGTGGGAAATGACCTCTATTGCCAAACAGAAGAGACTGTAACAATTATCTTTGTAAGATCAGACAATTAAGGTAGCGCTAGAGCAAAGTAGGATACTTTGGTGGACTTCTAAGTGGTCTGTGCTGTTAATTGTCTGCCTCTGCACTTTTTATTGACACATACTGTACTGTATCGTCCACATGTTTTTCTTTTGTATTTTGGCAGCTGGAAATATATCTCTATACAGTGATGGCTCCATGTGAAAGTTTTAAAACAGGATACTAAGCATTTTTTGACCGTATATATTGTGCACCTCTGCCGTTGTTCATCCTTTTCTGACAGCTCTTATGCTTTCTTTCTTTTTTCTTTCTTTCTTTCTTTCTTTCTTTCTTTCTTTCTTTCTTTCTTTCTTTCTTTCTTTCTTTCTTTCTTTCTTTCTTTCTTTCTGTCATATTATCAAGTGTTTCAAATATGCAGGTTATATTGACTAACAATTGCACTTTACACAGAAAAAAGGCAGTCAGTTAAAAAGATTATGAGCAGTGACCAGGAGAAAGGGACGTGGTCAAAAATCTAAGCAAGGGTCAAAAATAGAAGTCAAAAATGCTAACCAGAAATCAAAGTGCAACTCAGATAACCCCCCAGAAATACAAGCAGTGACCTTTATAGAGTTGCACCAATGACGCCACTCCTGTCATCACAGGATTCATCACCTCAGCGATGACCAAGCAAATGATCCTAAAATGGCCGTGAAAACGGTATAAAGAAATGACCAGGTCTTTGATCACAAAAGAAATTGCAGCATTGAATTCCTTGGGTCTGAAACTTCCAGAGGGATGGCAGAAGGAATTTTGTCCCTACTATAGATCACACAAAAAATGAAAAAGAAATATCCTTTATAATTGAAACAAATTCAGCTCATTAGTGCATCGAGAGCCACCAGCAGTGGACCAGCGCCTTTTTTTAAACATCAGGAGACTGACTTTATTAACATGAAATTCAGACAATATGAATAATATTCTGGTGTATCAAGCTCCTTACTCAGAACAGTGCAGAGTAACCGCTATGGCAGCCCACAAGTTTCTGCATCTGCTGTCCTAAACTCAATGCTGAAATGCTGCCTCATTTAATGACGGTCACTGTCATCAGCCTTAAACACAAGGTAACGTCAGCATTTGAGGAGTGAGCCTAACACTCTTGAGTCTGTAAATATTTTAAATAAAGAAACAGCCCAAGAGGAAGCATAATGGTCATTTGTCTGCAGTCCTCTCATATGATTAGGAGCTTTTGGGCCCAAAGAGTAATCTGTCACTACCATCTAAATGTCCAGCGATATGGACGGCCTTTCACAGGTCGCTGAGGTTTTGCCGAGACTGCTGGCGTGTGGTGTGGGACTAATAGAAGGCGCCATGTCTTCTGCTCGTACGTGCAGTTTAAGGCCCCGTCCAGTTTTCTGATGATTTTGTCCATTTTGCTCAAGCTGGTGAAGCTGCCATTGAGACAGATATGCGGTTGATCGTACGGCCGTGTGATTGACTTTCTCGGCCTTAAAGTTAATACTTTTTTGGGGGGGGGGGGGGGGGGGGGGGGGTGTGAAATGTCTCGTATCTGTAGCATTTTCTTTTCTGTATTTAATAATTAGTGTATAGGTATGCAGTAGGGCTATGCACATTATTATTATGTTTAAATGTTGTTAAGTCTTAATAAATATAATTAAACTGGAATGTAGCTCGCTCCTATGATGGTGTGCTAAAGTCCAGTATAGAATGTTAACTTCATGGAGGTGGGCAAACATTGTAAATAAACTTCTACAAAGTGTTCATTAAGTTTGGTTTATGGAACAAATTGATTTTATGAATAATTTAAGGCCAGGAGAACTGGTGGAGATTTCCAAGGCCTCACTGTTTTCCATGTCATCAATAAGGTGTCAGAAGGCTCCACAATAAAACATTCCCCTTATCCTATATCTGTCAGGGACCATTCCGAGATCCTGCTGAAGTATTGCAGCAGCGCCTCAAACCTCTGGAGCCAACCCTGAGAGTCACAACATCAATCACGTCCGTGGAAGAATCGAGAAAGGAGCTGAAAAGAGAGGAAGAGAGAGGCCGGGTGAATAACAAGTTGTAAGTTCATGTCTTTGAGGTGCACTTTAACATTCTGCAAGGTGGTCGACTGAAAATAGATCTTTGATTTTTTTTTGTCCTCACACATATTGGTATGCACATATACAGAACTGACTTTCCTCGTAATGGCAAATGAGTAAAAGTCTTAAGCCTGGCCATTTGTCTTATGGCAGCTCTGCTGACTCTTGTATAGCCAGATGACCACAAATGAGTCATCGAAATGCAACACTTTCTCTTTATGTTTGATTCAGTCATCCAGTCTATGAAATTACCTAAGAAAAATAAAGCAGAACAAGAAACCTGAAAGATGGAAGTGTTTTGTGATTGCTGATAAATCACTGACTTTAGGGAACAAAGGCCGATGTCGTCCTCTTTGTCAACGCTGAAGGTAATTTAGAGCACTTTCATGAGCAGAACCACAAGTTCTACACCTGTTGCTTTCCTGAATGTTCATGCCACCCTTCCTTCTGCTCTCGATGTAAGCTGTGCTCTTCTGTGTGCCTGCTTCGGCCCTCCTGCGCCAGCTCACTCATACACCTGCACTGGCAAAGTCACAGTATGTGCCATATTGTTACACAGACAGCACATCTGGAAATCACAGTCTGCACTGTAAAGTTAAACCAAATGCACCTGACTTATCATTTATAAATATCTAAAATGAGCTTTGATTTCATGCGTTAGGTTTTAGCCCTAAATCTCTGTAACCCTAAGCCTAACGCTTTCATTTCCAGATCTTGTTCTGTCTCCGAGCTCGGGAGTGGACGCACCTCCACACTCACATGGCGCCGGCTTACCAAACTCACACAGGAGACCAGAATCCTCAGAAAACACGGGTGCTCTCCGGGAGGCACCATTTTTATATGAGCTCTGATTGGCTGGCTTGCTTCGGTGTTAGTGTAACTGTCTAACGTGTGTAGCTTTTTGTCTTTGAGGTTGGATTTTCGGTAGATTCAGCCTGGGGCTTGTTTACCACAGACCTTCTTTAAGATCTCTCTGTTCTGTGGAGCCGACGGGATGAAGAGGGACCAGAAGAATAAACGCATGTCAAAAACAAAAGGGAGTTCGTTACTGAGAAGACTAACTGATTGTTTGCCAAATCACAAGGCAAAATCCTAAGTCATAGTTGAAGTTCACACCTAAAAGCCAGAAATCAGACAAAAAGCAAAAGCATACATAACTTTCACAGTTGTTATTCAAATTTCAAATGACCCAGAACATTTGGGGTGACCTTTTATGCTGACATGCCAACCGGCGCACTAATTATATACCAACAACCAGCAACTACACCACATGAAGGTGGCACCAGAAAAAAAAACAAGATAGCATTGAAAAAAGAAGGAAATAATGTAAAGTCACTAGAAAATGACTTCATATCAAAACATCGGGAGTGGTCTCCCTGTGACTTTCTCGTTTATTCAGATATGGGTATGGATATTTGAGGAGCAAACCGCAAGACAATGTTATATTTGTATATTATGTACATTAAAGAACCATCAACAACAAATCAAATCAAATTTATAATATATGGAACAATTATTATAAAGCAGCTGCATGAATAAAAGGTAAAGCCCCACTTCCAGTTAACATAAATAGCCCAAAAATTGATAGAATTCCATGTTTCGTACCTAATACAGTGGAACCTCGGTTTGCGAGTAACTTGGTTTACGAGTGTTTTGCAAGACGAACTAAAATTTTTAATAAATTTTGACTTGATAAACGAGCGAGGTCTTGCAATACGAGTAGAATGTGTACGCTTTGTCTGCTGAGTGTCACGTGATCACAACTGAGCTGATGGTTCTTCTCTCTCTCTCTCGCTGCGGGATTGTGGGCAATCGTCTCCTATTCTCCGTCTTAGTCGGCGTGCCTCATTCATATAGTCAACATCCGTACGAGTGTGTACTGTTTACTACAGCATTGTGACTGTGTGTGTGTGCGCTGTGACGTGCGAGACCCCATCTTGCACCCTAAAACACGAAGCTGAGTCTCAGTACTTTAGCAACACCAGCTTTATTCAGCTTGAAACAGCAACAGCGCGATTATTTATCTGAGATCTGCAGCTCTCCTATACACAGACACAGCAGTCAGGCAGGACCGTGTGCCAAGTAATACTGTGCCCTGCACATTTATAATGTTCCTTGTTCCTTGTATCACCCATCGACGGCAGGCACTTATAGCATGTCCGCGATCTTTTCGAATTCACTTTTACGGCGAACTGCTACAGCGCTGGGAGACTGCGATTGCTTTGGGACGCTCTTCCGCGTGTCGTCCCGTTGGGTGGAATCCCACAAGAGTTTAGAAACTCACTCACACCAGCCATGATTCTTTTTAAAGGTAAAGTGCAGGTTAATTTGTTTTATGTATTTTTACTTTATATTTTGTATTAATCATTTTTTATATAAATAGTTTTGGGTTGTGGAACGAATCATCTGAGTTTCCATTATTTCTTATGGGGAAATTCGCTTTGATATACAAGTGCTTTGGACTGCGAGCACGTTTCCAGAACGAATTATGCTCGCAAACTGAGGTTCCACTGTGTATACTTGTTTGCAAAATTTGGTTGACCTAAGTGAAAGCGAACTCAAGTTATCATGTTTACACACACAGACACTCAGACACACACAGACACATGGACATAATTCCAAAAATAGTATTTTCTGACTCAGGGAGGTCTAAAACATCAAGATTCATTAAAATCTCGACATCAAGTCTTTGGACGATTACAATACTTTCCCTATACTTCATTTAAGAGAAAGTAAAAATGAATATCACAATTGAATTCAGTGCTTCTAACCCCGATGTTTATTGACTTCTATTACACAAAATTCCTCCAGGAAAAGAAAATAAAAATTAGAAACAAAAGAAGGCTCTCACAGCAACGTTATTTCTCCTTTGCATGAACATGACAAACATCATCTTGGCAGGTAACCACACCCCTCAGATGACATCAGAACCTTCATCCCCTTTTCTAACTCTACCCATGTCTACTGTGACCCCATTTGGTGTCATGGACTGATGGGGCAGGATTCACCGGTTTGATCTCCTGTCATTTGGTTTTGAAGTTGTTCATTCTTTGTTCTCTTTTTCAGATTCTATCCTTTCTCTAAAGCAGACAAGAATCCAAAATATGAGCCATCTATTCATTCTTCAGTGTCGCCTGAGCCGATTGCCTATGGCAGTAAACATTTTAGAGATGAAAACCTGGAGTTGTTACAAAGCAAAAAGGTGAGCTTATCAAGATAGTCCATGATTGGACGAAAGATCATGAAGTTTCTGTCAATATTCAGTTTGGTTTTCCTTTGTATTCAGTCACATTTTTCCTTCATTTTAGATAGTAAAGTGTACATTTAAATCCAATGTAAATCAACACTGAATAACATAGAAGTCATAAAATGGGAAGCTCTAACATAACTGGTGATGGGTCATACTCAGCATGAATAAAGCCATGTGGGCGTCAGTGAGAAGAAAAGGAAAGAAAACTGCAAAGTGACAGAAGTGAATCCTGAAAACTTGCCTCTCGTGAAGTGTAATGGAGGGCCGGTGAATGTGATCACTGGAATTAAATCTTACACCCGCTTCAAGTGTCCAGAAATAAAGAAATACAATTACAGTGCCATTCCAAATGCGAGGTCCCAACAGAATGACAGGCACCTCTGCATGCCATTCTGTCCGTACGCAGAGTCCTAGGAGGTGTTCTTCATTATTATTTAATTGGCAAGTCCAACTTGGCTATACTTCAAACAGGAAGGTCGTTCAAAGATGGACTGCCATAATCCAGGTGAGGGGTAACAGAGAACTGACAGAAGATATCATGATGACTGTAGAGATGGGAACCGTCCAGAATAACACCAATGCGGATGGCAGAGTGTGAAGATAGAAGTTCACAGGAACCCTGGTCAAGTGTTGTGGCAACAGGCTGCTGAGTTCAGCTGGGAATCCTACAAGAAGCAGCTTGACATGTAGAACATTAGTGGACATTCAGGTCATTTGGATAGACAGGCAGTCTGTCATGTAGTGCTGGGTATTGTTGGCATAGCAATAAAACATGTGGACTTGTGGTCAAATTATTGAAAAGAAATGGACCAACCCAGGACAGAGAGAGGCCCTGGAGATCATGACTCATACCTGAACACAAAGAGGTAGGAACACATGGAGAGCAGCATGGTCCAGTGAGGACAATGGAGTCCGGTGACTGCCTTAGTAGGGCGTAGTGGTCAACGATGTCAAAGGCAGTGGTGGGATCAAGAAGATCAATGCAGAGGGAGTTGAGCCTCATGATTCGAACGCAAAACTTTGATATTTCAGGTCGCACTCCAAACACTTTAACTCCCCCCATATGTCTACGTTCTGGCAGGTGAAGTGACTGACATGGGGGTCACTGGCTTGATGATTCACAATCCATGCCATCACACAATAGCCTATAGTTTGTGAGCAGCTGACTAAATTCTGGAGAAGAGGAGAATGAAGGCAGTGGAGATCTGACCTAACTGTCTCAGTACGACGTTGAGTGATCTGGCTGAAGAGAATGGCACTTTGATTGAGGATCTGCAAGGCGAGCCATCGCAGGAGCAACACGTGTAAAAAGACAACCAGCTGGTCATTTTGGTTTTGCTCAGTGTTGAGGTCAACTGCCATGTCGTAGACGCTTAAAGTACAAATGAGAGTCTGAGAGGCTTGGGTCAGCTTTAGCAGTCACTGGCGACATGTGCTGCCCCTCTCTGAAATATTTGTAATGTTCTAAAGTTGACCTAATCACGTTTGAACCCTTAGTGCCTGAAGCAAACTCAGCCAGTTAATTGTTTATCAAAATGTTTTATTGTGTAATTCTTTGTCGAAGATGCTAGATGAGTCTTTCTTGTTACTCACAGTGGGAGTGAACGGTTTGTTATTGTGCTGCTGTGCTTTAAAATGAAAGTGTCGACATTGAAACAATCACCATACCATCATGTGACTGATGCGAGACTAAAACTGCTTGTTGTTGTTTTTCTACTCTAGGCCTTTAAAACAGTGTTTACACCAATACAGCTCTTTGAAAAATATGGAAAAACGTATTCAAGCAATGGAAATGTTGTGTGACGACCCCCAAATGGAATTATTAGGCAGAAGAAACACAAGTGAAGCAAAAGCAAGTGGCTGCCGAAGTGTTCTTCCTCAAATCCCGACTGTGTATTACAAGATAATGTTACAAGTGCATCCTCGCTGATTAAGGTTTACGAATCGATTAACGAATTGACCCAACTTGAACAAATGAAGAGGCCAAAGAGATGGCAAGTCAAGTGGATCATGAAGGTTTACGTGCTGCATATGGCAGATGATGAGCCCGTCCAAAGCACAGCACTGAAAATGTTTGGCATGCAGACACCCACAGATACTGGAACTGAACTCGGACAGCAAATTCAAATCCAAATGTGTGAAGTTCAAGGTCAGCTGTACAGTCAGTAGCCGGACACAGGCCTGCATTTGTGCATGAAGTAATGGTGAATCAAGCACTTTGTACAATACATTGGCAATTTGTGCCTTCTGGATTATCCGGAATTCTTTCTTCCATGTCATTTAGTGAGACTCATAAAGAAAGCCATAAACTGTTTATTATCACAATGCATTCACATATTCCTGTATTCTTGGGGCCAGGGTAGCAGTTGGGTATCCAGGGTCTCCCTGCAGGTGTCTGATAGATGCCCCCCAACTCTTTGAGCTCTGCTCTGCTATCCAGCCTTCACTTCCTCGGATGTTTCAAGCATGTCTGGATGTCTTCAGCGAGTCTTACCAAATGACACAGGCTCACAGAGGGGTCCATCCTTACTGGCTATATAACGTCCTGTTTTGGTACCTGCTCAGTCCGGGGCTGCAGGACACTAGCAAGGGAGGTGATGTTGGCACCGAATACCATTAGCTCACAGTTCCCATCTGTCCAGGACACAGATAGTGCACATTTACTTATAAACAAGAATAAATGGTTTTATACTGTCGGTGGTCTCCCTCCTCGTTCAGGACCAGTAGCTCTTGGCCTATCAGATTCCAGGACAGTTTATATCCACCGGTCACAGGGCTACTGAAGAGCCTCTCATACTGACTTGATTCAGTCTCTTGTCTGATGTTTCATTTAATGTCTGACGTTGTATTTATTGTCTTTTTCCTTCTGTCGTCACTGGTCTGTGGGGCCA
Organism: Erpetoichthys calabaricus; assembly: GCF_900747795.2. Lineage (NCBI taxonomy): Eukaryota > Metazoa > Chordata > Cladistia > Polypteriformes > Polypteridae > Erpetoichthys > Erpetoichthys calabaricus. Next base: position 194,836 of record NC_041408.2, on the reverse strand, counting down.
TGCAGGGAAGAACGTCATGTGCATACTCATAGCAGTAAACCTGAACTTACTCAGCTTGTCTTCATTTTTTATTTGACCTTCCAGTGGTGACAGCAGCAGGCCACATGGGCAGAATAAACACAGTAAGAGAAGGAAGTGTGAATCCGTAACAGGCAGGGTCAAAACCAGGGGATCATTTAAAGCCAGAAATTCCAAAATCCACATACAAAGCCAAGTCCTAAGTAGGCACAAATCTGAACCAAATGTCGCCTGTAAGTCAACAGCTCACACCAAATTTGGTTTTAGCTCGGAGTCGCACGCTCACAGTATAAATACCTTCACCACAATGGCGTTGATGATCTCTGAGGAACACCCCTAACGAACAGTTGTATCACACACACAAACACACACTAAGGCCAGTTTAACATCACCAGTCCACCTAAACTGCTTGATGACTCGTCGTGTCCTAACAGACATCTGCTGAACATGGAGGAATGAAGCGATGAGCATCAACGAGCTTCTTGTCCACATTGTTCAAACATTGTTAATCAGTTCACTTCTGCTTGGGCTCAGCTCACTCGTTCCCATTTTGCTTCACTCTGCCCAGTGGTGCTCGCCGTCTTTTGTTGTTACAATTCTTTATTCGGTATCTTTAGTGGTTTGTGACACACCACACACACACACGCGCAGATGTCCTTTTTTTTTTTTACTATTTCTGCCACCTTTGTGGTTGTTATTCTCATCTTTTATGAATTCAGTGCTAAACCGTATATGTACTACAACACTGGTGCCGCAAAGACGTGTACACAGCCAGTGAGTTACGGGTGCGTTCTGTGCAGTAGGTGCCATTAGTTTGAATTCCTCTTCATTCTTGTGATTAGCAGTTTCCAGTTGCTTCTGTGACCTTTCCTGCTCCCTCCTGTAGACTCCAATACATCCAGCCTGAATTTGTGTATTGCATCACCTCAGGAAATGTGTGACTAATTTTATTATTTCAGAGATGAAATGCAAATGAAGCCAGACAGCTGGTATGTTCCTTGTGGCTAAGAGTGATGGAGGGCCTCAGGCCTTCCTCATCAATGGCTCTTAGACCTTTCTGCTTAGACGAGTCCCGCGGGGCCAAGGGAAGGAAGACTGCTCAAGCAGCAGGAACAGATGGTAAGAAAGGTAAAAGACAAAAAGCCTTTCTCTTTATGATAGTCATGAGGTGTCTGTGACATAACTTGGATATCAGCGAGCTTGACGTACAGCCGGATTTGCTTTGCACATCTAGTGTGGGCACCTTGCCCTGTGATACGCTTCACAAAAACACCAAATGGCCAGCCAGGTGATTTGCTGGTACAGCATGCACTGCAAACGCGTGCACGGTCGAAATCCAAAGGCTGTTGATAAACATCTCCGACTTTAAGTGGCTTGTTTTGAGACGCAGTGTCTTTTGCATGGTGAGGAACCCTTTAAGGATTAAACGAGCTCAACAATGGGGGTGTGAGAGACTGAGCTGTGAGATAAACTTGCAGGTAACTCTAAAGCATGTGGATAAGAAGGTAGCACAGAGTCAGCTGAAAGGACTGGAGCAGAATTCACTCACAAGCAAGAAGATGCTAATTTAGTGGCAAATCAAAACACATAAGAAATACAAAGACAGTGGAACACGACAGGCCCGATTTGTTGTGTTTGAGTAAATGTGGGGCCGAGACTGAGCCAGAAACGACCCTGGGCTGGATATTTGAGCCAGAGGCTAACTGAGCATGGAACTGGGAGGCTGAGAGGCCTACATAAAGAGACTGAGGATGAGGAAGAGGATCCTCCAGATGATAGGGGTTCAAGAGTCCAGAGGGCCTGGCATTTAACTCTGCATTTTGGACTTGCTTTTCTCTTTATTTGTCCATCCTTTGAGTGTTTTTTCTTAACAGAGGCATACGTTATTTTTCATTTGTGGCTCTTTGGTAGTTTTTAGGGTACACAGAGCTGCCCGCAGAATTCCCTTTATGAAAACATGTGAAATGTTTTTAGCCAGAGGGTTATTTGTATAAAAATTGCTTCATATTAGTCACTTAAAATTTGTAAAGTTGATATCCCGTGTCTTATTGTAATTAAAACAACAGCAGTGATCAGCTAGGCTGGAAGGGAACCTGAAGGAAGAGAAGAATGCACCACGATGATAAACTCGCTCAACTAGAATGGCTGCCTCAAGACTCTGCAACGCTTGTCGATGTGATTGAATTTCTAAAACACAAAGACTTTTGAAACAGCAAATCATTTCTAAGCCAAATTGATTATCTAAATAATGAACAGTACACAGCACGGTCAGCAGCTGAGTGAAAAGAAAAGTGGAAGAAGTTGGTTCAGGACCGGAGTTTGCCGTCGTGTCCGCTGGGGCCGGGTGTCAGGCAAGCGCAGGTGTCAGCAGTCGTCGGTGAGTAATTGCGCCATCAGCCACCCACCGTGATACATCATGCGATCCTGGCTGGTGAAGAATCACAGCTCGAGCGAGGTGCTGAGACCAGCGACACACGCCAGCATCGCACAAGGTTACTGCCGGGCTCCATAGCCACCGAGGAGAAAAATGCAAAATAACAATCCTTCAATTCACTTCCCATTTACATTGGCAGAGTGCTGTGTGCATTTAAAAGAAATGGCTGCCGTTCATCACTGCTGAGCTAAAGCCTCTTTCTAGTAAACGTTCAACACTAAGCACAAGTCGTGAGCCGAGGAGAGTCGTGTAATTCTTAAAGAGTCAACGAATTGTGCTTTGTATTGTTCAGCCACTATAAGACCCCCAGGCCAAAACCAGACTCACCAGACAAGGACCTTGGAGTCGCTGTGGACTGGTCACTGTTTATATCCAGACATTGGGCAGAAGCCATTAAGAAGGAAAATAGGATGTGCGGAGTCAAGGGAGCTTATCCTAGAGCTTTATAACCTCAGTGCTGTGTGCCATTTTGGTCTCCATAATTTAGAAAAGACAAAGCAGCACTAGAGTAAGTCCAGAGAAGAGCGTCTAGGCCTATTTATGGGAGGTTTAAGCTACGAGGAGAAGGACCAAAGGAAAGGAACCTTTGGAGTTTAAGCAAAAGGAGACAAAGAGGTGACTTGATTATGAAGGAAATGAGGACTGGGGATCTCAGCTTTAGGACACAGATGGACACTTAGAAAGGTTCAGTTTTGTACAAATAGTAGAAAGTGTTTCTTCACACAGAGCAACTCAGCAACTTGGAGTAAGCAAACACTTGAGTTTAGGAGCCTTAAAAAGTCACTTTGTTATATTGGACCATTTAGGTTTGGCAGGCTTGTTGGGCTGAATGTCCTCTTCCTGTTTCAGTTGTTCTAATCCTCCAATGTTCTAAAAAGAAATCACTTGTAAGTATTTTTAAGTTGTTGTGATCATGGCGTTTGGCACTTTGGCTCACTCCACATCAACATATGGATGGCCTGATGTACATTTTCTTAGTGAACTGCAGCCAGCACTTCATTCCACAGGTGCATTTCCTCTTCATTCCTGTTAACTGGTTCCACAGGCCCCCATGAGGTGGTGTTCTTACCCCTGTATTCAACAATTTATATACAAATCCCCACCTTCAGCTCCAACCCACACTTTGTATTAATAATATGCTGATGATAGTTGTGGGGATGTTGGTAAAATTTCAAGCTTCACAGGAACATTTTTAAGGGTGAAATATTTAAGTAATATATGCTCAGATAATTTGTAGGATTACTCTGACTAAGCATCTAAGTTCTGAGTCAAGGGAAAGCAAAGAAAGCTCAAAAATAACAAGTTAGGAAGTTAAAAATGTCACAATGTTTTATAAAAAAAAATAAAGAAAAATGAAAGTAGTGGAGTTCTGCATTCCAAAATGAACCCAGAGAGGTGACAGCTGAAAAGGCTTCATGCCTGGCTTGATGTCAGCTACTGACACATCATGGCCACGCCCTCAACAATACATGTCCATGCCCACAATACTCACTAGCCACGCCCACCCTGGTGTATACCCACACCTATTTGACGTCACAGAGTCGCAGCTGTTCTGGATTTATTAGGAGATGGAGAGATCACCAGTCTGACTACAGAGAGCAGCCAACAAAGGCAAGAAATTACACTAAAAGACCCCGCAGTGTGTTCAATGGGCACTCGAACATGACGGCAGGTGTTGTTTAGGTGTGCGACACAAGTTCTTGTCCATTCATTGCTCTTTTTTTAGGTATAAATTCAGCTTTCTTTGAGTGCTCACCTGTGTAGAGGGCGAGTCTGGCTCTTTGCTGTATTTTTGAGGCCTGCACTCATTTTCTGAGTGCTTTAGAAAATTGGTTAAGGGAAAATTAACAACAACAGTTAGAGAAATAGGGAGGAATTTGACTTTTTTTTCTTGCGATTGTAATGAATTTTCTGCAGCTTACCCTTTGAGATGCTATTACTTGTAATTTTGTCATCATTTTATGTTTTGCTTTACTCGGCTGTTCCTTCCATCCAGTTTCTATCTTGCATATTCAAATCAAAGTCACCTGACCCCTTGAATAGTCCCCTGACAAAAAGAGCAAGCAACTGTTAGATGTTACTGGCAAAAGACTAAGAGATGCACATCTTTTAAAAAAGAAACTCGCACCAAAATATTTAATTTGAGTCTGTCATGTGCTTTGAAAACCTGAGGGCTGAACTGTTATTGTAGTCAGATGAGAATTGCAAAGTATCATTCACCAGAGTACTGCAATTCCACCACAATCAAAATATTGAGATAGAGAATCAAGAAAGAAAAGAAAGCTAGGAATTGTAAACCACAACTCCAGAACGTTCATAACATTCCACAGTTCAAATCCGTAATCTCGGACAAAGGCCTACAGTTGTTGTGCTGGAATTTATGATACAAATCACGGTGCCTCTTGGTCCTTAACAACCAAGCAAAGTCTCTTAGCAACTCACTGTCTGCCTGTGGAGAATTCTAAAATGTTCGTGTGACACACTTCAAAGCAAAATGGAAAAAAGTCAATCTTTTTCAGGAAAAGAAATAAAATTAAAATAAAAATGAAGGAAATGTTTTAAAATTCAAATTTCAGTTTCAAAAAAATTATCTAAAGCAAAAAAAAAAATTCTAGAGTGGCAAAATATGAATACCAGTTCTTAACAAAAGCCAATGGAGGGTAGGGCTAACCTTGGTAGCTCTGGGCTCAAGGCAAAATTTGCCAGGGCATCTATTGTGCCAATTTACTCTGTGAGTAGTCCTTCTTGTTTAAGGTCTTCACCTTGACATGGGCATGGTGGCCTGGGCATGGGACTCATAAAGACATGGGACATATGAGTCAGTTGTTCAGTTGCAGGCGAGAATGACCAGTGATTAGCAGAATGATGGCTGGAATGAAGGTAGGCAGCCAACAAGTGTTCCTGGGGTCAGGCTTTCCCAGAATTACAACTCTGAGGAAGTCCTCCTGGTTCTTATGGTGGTCTGCAAAGGTAACGATTCCCAAAAAGTGTGAAAAAGGTAAACTCTTAGTCTTGAAAAACACAAAAGCAAACTTATTTTCAGTGTAACAGTGGTTGTCACCTCAGATGGCACAGGGCAGGCATATCACATCACAGTCAGGGTAAATGCTCACCTTCTAAATGATTCTGTGGACACTGACTTGAGATGGCCCGTGGGGTATAACACAAGTAAGGGACAGCAGAGGTCTCCTCCTGGACACATAAGAGGACCTGCTGCATGGTAAGGAGGACAGGCGTCCTGGAAGCTACCAAGGGCCACCTCTGCCTTTAAGTACAGACAGGGAGGAGAGAAGAGCTCAGGAGGGAAGACGTCATTTTAGGGATTGCCCTGGAGGTCCCCTGGGTGGTTTTAAAGGATGCTTCTTGGAAATGGGTCACTTTGCGTAGAGACATGAGTTCAATTGGGGCTCATCTGTCAGAGACAGAGAGACAATTGCGGTGCTTGACAAAAGTGTGGGGAAGTGGGCAGGCCAGCAGTCCTGGTGGTAGGGGTCTGTTCTGCCATCTCTTTAATTTGACACTTTACATTCTGTGCTGTGTATTTCATTAATAAAGAGTTGGACTTTGGTACTCATTACGAGTTAGGGTGTTTCCCATCCCAACAGTGTATTCAATACGAAGGATCTGGCATCACATATTCCAAATTAAATCTTCTGAAAGATAACATAAGGACTGAATTAGGAATTGTTGCCATTTTACATAGTGGGCACAATAAACGGGGTACAATGCCACCTTGCACATTTTACCTTCAAATCTGATGATGTGTCAAAGTCATTTACCATTAATGAGTTCTGCAGCAAATTTTATTTTACTTGGAATTTAATTAATGTTCCAAAGACATTCCATTGTGATTTGAGTAAATGAATAATAAATCACAGGAGAAGATTTGTCAGGGAAGGAACATCTGTTTCTTACAAGCATTGCAACATGACTCCAGCTTGGCCATATATTACCAGTGCCGAGACAGTAGGAGTCCTCTACTCTGCCACTCACTTCATTTATTGCTCCAATGAAGTCGAACAGAAATATTCTAATGGGTCTCTAATGTTAATAAAAGCTTTTCACTTGTCTACTTCCACTGTTGCATCTTCCTTTTGGGTGCCGCCGTCCTTAATCCACGCTTTAGCGGGCAGAGCCCACATTCTGCTGTGTCAGGCATTTAACAGAATCATTAAGTGACTATTGATCAATCCAGAAAAAGGCGCAGAGTTTCAAAAAGTAAACATAAACGCTTAGATAATTACAAAATGTGCAAACTAATAATTCATCTGATCGCACAAAGACCCCAACGAAAACGGTACTACAAGTGACTGTGGCGTAGATCATTAATTACCAGACTCTAAATTATTCACAGTAATTACGATATAAATCACTGAGCTGCCTACACAAACGGCTTTATGAAACGGCATTAAATGCAAGGCTCGAATGTAGCCATCGACTATCAATGGTCTGACCAGCCTTGGATGGCACAGAGAAGCTCTCCGGCTCCAACGTGTCTCTGCTGGTTTAACGGTCATTTTCCTGCCTCCCAACAGTCATAAAAGTGCGTCACAAAGCAAGCCCAGCCCAGTGGGACTCAGAGTGACGCAGAGTCCAGGTGAGTCCCTGGGTGATGGCGGTCACAGAAGACATCGGGAGAGCATCGTTCAGGGGCCCCACGTAGTTACAATAAAGAATGTGAATGTCTGTCCTCAGGATCAAAGTACAACTACTGAAATGGTTTTGGATTCTCTGGTGGGCTTCTTGTCTTTTCGTCTTCTGCCCCAGATTTTGGGCTGGTGTCACAGTGCCCGTGTGTGACTTACCATTGCATTGTGTGATGGCTCTGCAGGTCCACTGAAGTGATCTTTTTTTTTTCACACCATCTTTGCCCCATTTTGTTTATTTGTTTGTCACTCCTCTCTCCCTGGCTATGTTTTTGTGAATGGCAGTTATCTTGTTGCTGCTTGGATGGCCGTGAGATTAGATGCTTTCATTTCTGTTCAGTTTTTCTGGTCTGAATGGCAGGGGTCCGGCTCTGTTATGCCAGCTAAGGCACCTTCTGATGGCTCTTTTATTTTGGTGTGTGACTCTGAGACGCAGACCACGTGTCACCTGTAAGTTGTCACCTACCTTTACACTGACACAGGTGATGAGCACAGGTAGAAAAGGCTTGAGGTTATTAATCGTCTGTAAATAAGCTAAATTTAAATCCTGGAAGAAATGCTAACAGTGGGCATTCTAAGGCACCTACCACAGCTTGCATCTCCTTCATAGAACCATAGAACACAATCTAGAAATCAATTTAATGAAGGGTGGGTGATAAAGTCGCCTCTAAGCTGATTGGTGATAATAACAACTGAATGTCGATGTGTGCGTGTGCCCTGCTCCCTGCCCAAGCCTGGTCCCTGGAGAGATGGTGACACCTGTGCTGATGGACATCTCATTGACCACAAATTTTCAACAATGGCTCATAGTCGTACAAAATAACAAGTTTTGATTTTATATAGCGTCTTTCTCTTTTGAACCCCATTTACCATCACAGGCCCCGCTTTAGAGTTGAACGCATAGACAGGCTTGGTGTGTCATTCAAGGTCTCAAAGATGGCATAAAGGTGAGGACTCAACCAGTCTCCCTGTGGTTTAACATCCAGACCTTCATCTGCTACTCCACAACTGCCTGCCTGTAAAGGAATTTCAAGTCCCAGCGGCCGTCAAGCAACCAGAATTCCACAGCAGCAAAGTCTCCCAGGGCTGGCATGGACAACTGAAGTGGACTTGGATGAGGGACGTGGAGACCAGGAAGCATAGGGGCATCTGTGTGTGGGAATGGGGTCTGCCAAGGAAATAATAACTCCAAGCCGTATATGCGGTATATGTGCCCCGTGCAGTGACTCGTCTGCCGGCTTGATATTTCAAGACTGGGAGAAGATGGACAGGAGATTGTTTAGGAAGCCCAGGACAGCACCCCTCTCATCTCCTCCTGTTCCTCCTTGTAGCTGCTCCAGACATTTCCACTCACCGGCCTTGCTACGGTCATCAATCAATTTTGTGAGGGAGGAGAAATTGGTTCCAGGGTCTGGTTTAATTGTTAATGCTAATTACTATTTATTGGCTCAGATGCAAATTACAGGCTGGCCAAAGTGAATTTTATGAGGAATGAACTCCTCTTTTTTTAGAAAATTAAAAAAGTGAAACAAGAAGAGGATGAAGTGAGGTGAACTTAGTCTTAATGGATGCTTCTTAATGGGGAAGGCAAAATGAAGACTGATTTATGTGGTTGACTCCCCTGTTTTGCTCTCCTCAGCTCATTTGGCAGAGGAATGGCCAAGGAGCTCTTAATGTCTGTTACTCACAGGCCCAGTCCTGTTTCTGGTAATGTGCACGTGTGTAGCCCACCAATGGACAGTCTTAATGACATGGCCGTCCGTTTGTGTGACATCGAGGCCTCGCTGACAGCTTGTCACTAACAACAGCCTAAAGGGCTTACTGCATAAAACACAACACTGGCTTTTTAATTGTGTTTTAGAATAAAATCTCATAAACAGCATGTTAGAAAACTGAGGGACAATGATTGAGGATCCTACTGTTCGAGTGCGAATGACACTTTCACCGTGAAGTCATTTTTTTTACATTTCTTTATTCATTAAAATTAATTAATGACTGCCATCTTTTCAGTCTAACTCTGCTTCTGTTCATATTACCTAAATTGTAAAAAAGACCTGGGCACCCTGATTTTATTCCATTAGTGTGATTTCGAATAAAAAGCTGTCTTGGACAGGTACATCTGGTCATCGGCCAATCCTACCATATCGCCCACAGGAATGATGGGATACGGAGATTTGACGATCCCCAAGATTCAACTCCATCAGCTCGGCCACACAAACAAGTTAACAAATGCCTGGCACAAATCTAAGAAATTTGCCAATAAGGTCACATCAAGACACATGAAAGTCACAGAATGCCAGCAGTGCCCAAGAGACAATCAGTGGCTCTCTTGCAAGATACAAAATGCCAAGATGAGTGAGCCACTGCTCAGGGGGCCGCACCCCTCGTCAGTTCTTGTGAAGGTTTCAGTACGGTTGAGCACCTCCATTCGTTTACTCTTCACTATACTTTACAATGCGGCTGATGTTCTGTATCACGCTACCTTGCCAGGCCTCTTTGGCGAGCCCCTTTACTTTTTCTTTTCTGCCTGTTTCACTGTTTTGTTTCCTGGTTCCAGCTGCAATGGGCAGCAGTCACACGGGTTTGCCAAGACCAGGATGATAACTTACCATGTGGCGTGTACCACTGCACATTCACAGCTGGGTGACCTCATGGGGGCCAGGTTTATCAATTCAGATCTGAAGCATGCTGACCTTTCTGATGCTTTGGATGAAATCCTACAAAGAGTAGTAAAGAGAAATAAAGTTTTTGTTCTTCTGTTTTCATAGGTGTAACTGCCTTTTAACATAAGAAAGAGTATCTAGGAAGGATCTGCACCTGGCCGTTGCATGTGTGGCGATTGCATGTTCTGCCCAAGTCTACGTCTAGTTTTCCTCCCACGTCCCTAAAGACTTGCATTTCGGGCTAACTGGCAACTCCAGACTGGCTCCATGCGAGTGTGTGGGTGAGCAGGCCCTGTGATGACCGCTGCACTGGATTAAGCAGATTGGAGAATGTGATGTTACGTGATGATCTTACGATTTGTTTTCTTGTAATTTGTTTAGAAATTCACACAATTTTCTAAATCATTTATGCTCAATACAAATGTACAAATGTATTTTGTCTGCAAACTGCACCATCAGAAATCACTTTGATTTAGAGAAGGCCACAGGCATGTGAGTGCCAGCCTTAATTGTTATGGGAGGCATTTGTGTTCTGATGCATGAGGACTGCCGACATCGTTGAACACTTTAGTTTCGAGCACGTCAATGTCTGTACTGTGATGGCCGTCGTTTTTAATTCAAGCAGGTGAGAATCTCAGGATGCCATCAAATGTTTGCACTTGTGGTACATTTTTAGAGAAAAGAATTCATAAACAGAAGGAGAAAGAGAAACAACTATCACAAGATCAGCAGAACCTGAACTTTCCAGTGCTCCCGAGTCTAACCTCACCTTGCAATCACTGATCATGGCCATTATTGGCCAGATGTGGGATTTGATATTTTCGTTTGCAATAGGCTCATTCAGACATCTCCATAGTTCAGTTCATGTTCTTGATATCTGCTTTTCCCATGCTGATATATCCTGTTCTTGGGCAAGGAGTGCTACCTGAATCTTTCAGTTGTCACGGCTCCTCTGTGCCATCCCATACTGTGAGGTGAAACTCGGCCCAGCAAGGCTCACACATCATTCCACTTCAGGTCTAAGTCATGTCACGTGCTATAAGGCCTGCTTCCAAATTGTCTCAAATACTTTGGTTTTAACTCGTCCATTATTTGCTAATCTTTTTCATTCTGCTCTCGCATTCAAGAAAAGGAGCCGTGAGCAAAAGGTGGACATTCTGATGGCCATTTAAAAACACAGAGAAGTGTCTGGCCTTCACTCCTGTCCTCACAAGTCCTCTGCTCAAGCCAATACTGGTGGGCCTTGGATCAAGATGGTGTGGCTCATGTGAAGACGGGCTGCCACACCCAGTGACTCAAAGAGAAAAAGGAGATAAAGAAATCCTATTGAAAGGTCACCCCGTGGGCTTCCCTCGACCTGCACTTAACTGTCAGCCCTTGGGGACGTGAAGACAAATTTATGACTCACAATGAGTTTTGATTTCCTTTTTATTAAACTGCACTTATGGCTTACACTCACACAGCTCCCAAATTTTTGATGCTTGACTCAAATTTCTTTGGAATATTTTCTCATCGTTGTTCCTCCTGCTGTGGAGCATATTTTTCTCGCTTAATGTCATGGCAGCCATGTTTGGATTACAAGCTTGTTTGTTCTTAAAATACTCTGAGGTACGGTGAGTATTGTACTCGTATGGAGGACGACACGTAACCTGGCTGTAGTGAGCACTGGTGTGATTTGGAGGTTCGTTCGGACGGCTGTTTGTACCGCCAGTAGTCATTTTTGTTCACAAGCGCATTTTTTTCTTAAGATTAAGTGCCAAGGTGGCCCTCTTTGTTACCTGATTCTTTTTGCGACTGCACCTTGTAGGGGCTCAGAGTGGTCCGCTTTCAGTCAAATGAGCCTTCATTTGTAGCCCACTGCGTTGTGACTTTCTGCCTTACTGCCTAATGAATCACCATCCTCAAAGGACAATCCACTCATCCCAGAGCCCACAAGCTCCTCGGCCTCTTTAATCATTCCTCTTCTCTTTTGTTCTTTTCAGACACACCAATTCAAATAAAACACAAGCGTGCGGCATGAATGGAGAAGGGCTAAAACGGAAATCCAAAGTTATAATACCGCCGTCTAAAAGAATTAAAAGCAGGAATAAAATGGGCCAAAGAGAATGGCTGAAATGAACCCACACAACTATGACATCACAGTGAGGACAGAAAAAGGACGAAATTTAAGAGTACGACAGGCAAGATGGAGTGGAGGGCACTATATATATATATACGAGAGACAGCTGCTGTGATGTAGGAAAAGATTGTGGCATTACAAAGGCAAGTCTGGATGGAGGATGAAATAAATACCAGTACAGCAGGCAGCAGGCATCCAAAGATCAGTCTGTCCTGGCATGACATTTCATAAGAAAGCAGCCACCAGCATCTAATTAAAGGGACACTTGTGTCACTAGTTTGGAGGCCAAAGTCCCAAGGAAGGTGGATCTCGAATTTCCGCTCTGTGACATCCATGAGCTCCATCACTGGTGCCACACATCGTGTGCCCTGCCGTCTATAAAATGCCTTCTCATACTTTCAGACTTTCCACACTGAACCATTTTCTAGAATTAATCTTTGCAGAACATCAAATAATTTTGCGTGCTGTTTGATTTGGGTGTCTGTGAAATTTATGTAGTTAATATTTTTACATCATTGGCTTCTCATTGCCTGTTTTGTAAATGGTAAGCCATAATGTGATCCATAACCGTTTTTATGATCCGCATCAATCTGATCCGTCTTTTTCACAGACTACGCTTGGCATTACAATGGTAAATGAGTGGCAGCATCAACTCCCAGGATTCTCCTCGACTGCCTGCATCTTAAACTACAAGCTGAAAATGTGCTTAATGGTGGGGGGTGCCCATCAGAGCAGTTCCCATCATTGAAAATGTAATCTGTTTCAGTCCCTAGCCCTTTAATATAGCACCTTTTAAAACAGCACAGTCCTGGAGAGACTGAAGAATGAAGTGACTACAAAAGAGTAAACAGGAACAAAACTGTTAAGAAGAAATAAATGACATGCACACAATAATACAAGATGACATGGTGGCCCGGTGGAGCCAGTGTCCTCGGCTCAAGTCCCTTCTCTACACTGCTGTTGTCTCTGTTTGTTTTGCGTATCCTCACCATGTCTGTGTGGGTTTTCCTTGCTCCAAATCGGATCTGGAATGAGTGCTGCTGTGATGGACTGGCACCCTGCCTTTGCACCCAGTGCTACCAGGGAACGCTCCAGGCTCACATGACCCTGATTTGGGGTAGGCAGGTTTGACAACAGTAAGTTTGTGTTATAATAGTAGAGAAGAACAAAATATAGTTTGGACTATTAAATTCAAAATCTCTCCTGCCTGTCCTGGGTACCTCTAACTGGGCCGTACCTGGTACACAGACAAGGGGGAATCCTTAGAAAATGTCCTAGCTGGTTCCTCTTAGTCCACTTTGAGGTCCTCCCATATTGGGAAACTTATTTCAGCTGCTTGAACCCACAGCCCCCTTCTCCAGCGTTCTTGACCATAGATGAGCATAGGTGGGCATGTGGACTGACCAGAGGTTATGTGCCATCCAACAAATGTCTGATGATTTTCTGCATTCACAGCTTAAGGCCCCAGGCCTGCCACTTTCTGTCCTCCCCATGTCATGTGGTCTTTTTCAGGGGGTCCCTGCTGTTTCCAGAAGACATTCAGGTTAGGCTGATGATTGACTCTGAACTGAACTGGTCCAGTATGTGTGAGTATGGGTAGGCATGTGGCCAGCAATGGACTATTGTACCATCCAAGGCTGACCCCCCTTGTGTCTAATCCCACTCTGGCTCTCAGCAGCTATGCTATGGAAAACAGGTGGATGTTCATTTATATTAATCTCACAAATTAACCCTGGCACTGTCACTTAACCTGAGCTAATTCAGAAAGGACACTCGCACCAGCACCCAAGAGGGCAGCCTTTAACATGGACTATGGGCCTACAGAGGTTTGTTCTGTCCTAATTAAAGGACAATGGAGCCTTCTTTGGTTCCACTGCTTTGAGCCTGTAAGCCGTGAGAAACAAATTAACCAGGAAAATGAGAACAGCAGGGCTGGTCGGACATGAAGAGGTCAGTGGTGTCACTAACTGCAAGTTCTGCTTGGTGAATTAGGGTAACATCCTATAAAAGCTTTAAATGAATAAACCATACGGTTTAGGTAACATCAGGTGACAGCGTATTCAAACTTCTGAAATGTCGCTTTATCTATAAAACTAGTAAACTTCATAAGGACTACAGATGAACTAGAGGTAAAAATGGATAGTTATATAAAAAGTATATAAAAATAGAGACTGTAATGGGCTTTTGTGCATACAAATTAAAAAGTAACAGAAGAAGATATAAAAGCTGGAAGAAAAAAGCAGCCTTTGGTTAAGAGGAGACATTCAGACATCTCATGACCTAAGAAACGCATTCAAAGCCCACCTCAGTAGCCAGGCGCCAGCCCACTAGAAGGAGCTGACCCCTCACATGCACATACTTGAGAAATTGATGTCACCATTCAAGAAAGCTTTGGTGAGAAGGCGAGGACAAAGTGGCTTGAAAGAACATCAGAAAGACAAGCCGCTTAATGCTATGCTTTTTTAAAGATTCAGGCTTGAGCTCGAGAAACTGCATGCAAAGATTAGCCTCAATGAAGTAAAGACACACTTTGGAGCAGCAATTAGTCAACTTGTGATTCTATTGTCCCATCATGCATTGCGTTTCACAGAAAATGCTGCAGCCACCACTGTCCCCACTGGCACTGCCACCACCATCCTGCCATTTGTAATCTTTTCAGATAATCCCGAACTGCCTGCCTTCCCGGGATTCAAGTCAATCTGATCTAAGGTGGCTGCAGAACAGTGAAACAAAAGTCAGCCCAGACAAAGTGATCCGTCCGCCTCTCACGTTTGGTCTACTAGCGGCTAATTAATTTTTCAATATGTCTCAAACATCTGTCACGGTGACCTGCTATTCTTATCTTTGAGACGGCCACTGTGCGGCTTCTCCTCGAGTCATTAGCAGCACGACGCCCGTTCTTTTCCCTTCTTTTCTGAGTTTTTGAACTTTGTTTCGTCTGAGTTGGCCGCATCACTCTTTTCACTTTCCATTTTATTTCTTGCAAGCTGATGTTTATGTTGATAACTTCGAGCTCACAAAGCCTGGGACAATCAGGTGTAAAATTTAAATTAACTGTGACTGAAGATATTTCTTTTGACAAATGTGATGATATTATTTGCTTTACTTGGTTATGTTATCAATTAATCCATTGTGGCAGAGAACATTGCTGAGCTACTGCAGCCAATGGGCACTGGCAAGATGACATCACTCTTTGTGTGTTCTTGTTCTTGTGTTGTGCATCTTCTGCTAAACAACAAAATGTGCCTACAGCTCAGCGGGCTCTGATGTGACCATCTAGCCTTAGGTTTGGTCGGATTGTGGTTTCACCTATAAAACAGAAGGAGGGTGTATCAGGTCAGTATATCCTGAGGGCAGTGAGACTCCTGCTTCCCAATTCTCAACAAAGGGGACGTGTAAAAAAGTGTTAACAATATCCAGTTTGACTGGCTGGTCCAAAACGTACAGAGGAGCATTCCAAGGCTTTCATTGCCTGGCCCTGATACTTGCACATCACCATAGACACTCACACATACACTTCATGTTATGCCACTCATCACTCCATTAACACTAATTTAAGGACCTTGGCAGGAGACAGCAACCCAACAGCCCAAAACGTGTCAGTGGTGGAACATCTGACAGGCTTTGTCTTTAAGCTTCATTGTTTGCTTTGCTTTGCTTCTCTGGCATGCTGCTCCCTACCTGCTCTTCAGCCATGCATTTGGTAATTTAGTTATGAGGCCTATGGGCTGTTGTCTCCTGCCAAGATCCATACAGAAAACTAGGAACTGACGTCACCATGTCATATCATCACATCACATGTCCAGCAACGGCCATAGCCGTAACTATAACAATATGCCTACATCTGTGAACAAAATAAAAAGCAAAATAAAAGAATAACAAAAGCAGACTTGGACAGAATTGAACAAATAAAAACAGATATATGCAGAACAAAAAGTCTCCAAATTGTGACTGCTAATGGAAGAAGAATCATTGCTACCCAAATTCATATTTTTCCTGAGGCCAGTCCTTTCCGTTAAATATCTGAAGGAATACTTTGTGAAACACTTGAGTCATTTTACTAAGGAGTAAAGTGGTATGCAACAGCTTGGGCCCCCTTGCTTAACAGGTCAGTTAGAGTGAATAGTTAAGTGAGTATAATGTGAAATGATCACCAAAAGGCATAAAGCTAAAGATGACACATTTCTTTCACATTTTATTCAAGATTACATTCACAGGTACATAAATACCCAAAAAATGAAAAGAGCTTGAAGGAAAAGTTTGGGCCCCTGACATGACCAGTGCTTAGTAAGACCCCCGTTGTCAAGTATCACCGCTTGTAAACACTTTTTAGAGCCTGCTAAGAGTCTTTCCATTCTTATTTGGGACATTTTCACCCATTTATCCTTACAAAAGGCTTCTAATTCTGCAGGATTCTTGGGCCTTCTTGCATGCACTGCTCTTTTGAGATCTCCACAGACTTTCAACAATGTTTAGGTGGGGGGGCTATGCCGGCCATGGCAAAACTGCCATCTTGCTCCACTTGAGGTATTTCATTGTAGGTTTCAGATCAGTATCTTGTTGTAGGCTCCATCCTCTATAAAATTTCAACTTTGTTTACAAATGGACTGATTTTTGCTTCCACAATTTGCTGGTATGTACCTAAAGC
The DNA here is from genome assembly GCF_900747795.2 of Erpetoichthys calabaricus. Classification (NCBI taxonomy): domain Eukaryota; kingdom Metazoa; phylum Chordata; class Cladistia; order Polypteriformes; family Polypteridae; genus Erpetoichthys; species Erpetoichthys calabaricus. Next base: position 178,308 of record NC_041408.2, on the reverse strand, counting down.
CATTCTTCCCTCTTCCAATGACATGTTCCATGTACCACTGGCTGCAACACAAGCCCAAAGCCTCCACCGCCATGCTTAATAGTTGTAGACATGTTCTTTTCCAGGAATCTGGTCCCTTTTTTTACCAAACATACCTTTGCATACAGTGGCCAGAAAGTTGTGTTTTGACTTCATCAGTCCACAGGACTTGTTTCCAAAATGTATCAGGCTTGTTTAGTTGTTCAATGACAAACTTCAGGTGCTGAATGTGTGTGGCTAGGATGCAGGAAAGGTTTCCTTCTGCTGACTCTACCATGAAGGTCACTACACAGTAGAACAGTGCACCACAACTCAAGATCTGATAAATCTTCCTGAAAGTTTTTTGCAGTCAATGGGGTTTTTATTTGCATTTCTAGAAATCTAAAGAGCAGCTCTTTCAGAACGTTTTCTTGGAATTCCAGACCTCAGCTTGACTTCCACCGTTCCTGTTAACTGCAATTTTTTAATAACATTACAAACTGAGGAAACAGCAACCTGAAAATGCTTTGCTATCTTCTTGTAGCCTTCACCTGCTTTGTGACCTTCAGTTATAAATTGTGAGGGACCAAAGAGTCCATCAAAAGAGTGGAACCAACATATAGAGGCACTCATTTCAATATGTACTGTATATAACAAAAACATAAGCCTGGATAATATTTTCTTTTCTTCAGAACAAGTAAGGCTCTTCAAATTCTAGTAGTTTGTCATACAACTTACAGTATGAGAATGACCCTGAAGTTGATTTTCAAATGACATGGAGGGCCTAAACAACATCTAAGTAAAAGGAAGCCCAGTCCACTATTTTCCTGCTGACTTGCTCTTATCGCATTTCTTCCATGTGTGTTGCCTCATTCACTGAAGTCACTGAAATGTAAGATTTTGTTATGAGGTGTCACTGATTTATTCCCTTTAAGATCTCCAACAAAACCTATGAAACCAAAATGAATACTCCGGCATTTCTAATGCTTTTGCTGAAGGTGAAAGGGGCTTGTTAAAGACAACTCTGTGAGCAGATGGACCCCAGAAAGCATCTGCTTGGAAAGCAGCAAAGCGCTCAATGATGCATCACAAAGTGATTTAGCTTTCAAGGAACGTGAACGTCCTTAGAAGTGACGACAGGAGCAGCCAGCACTTGCCTACAGTTCATATTTTTTTTCTTCCAAGTTTCATGTTTGTTTTGTTTAAACTAAATCCTTTTCTGTATTTCTTTGGTTGTTTTTGATGTTTACAAAATATTGAAAATATTTAGTAAATACCACTTTAACATTATACATAGTTATTGTCTGTTTTTTTCACCTGTATTATTATCATTCTTTAATTTAATATTATTTATTGTATCAGTATGCTGCTGCTGAAGAATGTGAATTTCCCATTGGGATTAATAAAGTATCTATCTATCTATCTATCTATCTAAAGGAATGTGAAAAATGCTAGATTTCCCTTTTACGTTAAGTAATAGAAAACGGTCTGTGGAGTCAATCTTCTCTCGGAACTTTAGAGATCCTGAACCCATTTCTGCACTATGTCGGATATGTTGGTCATTTCTATGATTTGCATTCAATCTTTGTTCTGTTTTCCCATCGATTGATGTTCATTGGGCTCACAGGAGCTGATCTCTCTACTTACGGAGCCTATTAATACAAATGGGTCGTTCATGCAATGACATGTGGGGATCTTTGGAAAACCAGGATGAAAGCATCTTGATGGACTGTCCAGACTGTACCTGCCCACCAATTGATGAAGGTCACCAGAACTGCTTTCTATTATAGCGGACCTCAGACCCCCAGCAATGCTGTCGACTACAGTTTTTGTTTTCCTCATTTCAGATGGACAAATCTCAATTATTATTTCCATATACTTGTATTGCTGTAATTTCATGTTAATTATTGTTGATCAAAACAGTTCACATCAAACTGAATTTGCAGTAAGAAAAAAGTGAAAACCCAAATAGCCCCATAAAGACGCCAAGAAGAGCAATGTGTCAGGACCTGCAGCCATTTTATGATGTTTTGGTACCGCTTTGCTTTCCATTTGTTGATGATTTATCATTGTTTCCAGGGGTCCAAAATGGCTGCCACATCTTGACATCATGGACTGTGGTTATGACTGAGTTATACAGTCTGTGACATCAGGGGGCCCTGGTCATGTGGTCTTTGTTAGGATTTGTACTAAAAAATACAAAAATTGAAGGGCAAACCACTGCCGCAAGAGCAAAGTGTTTAATTACACAATTTAATTTAAAATTAAAATAAAACACAAAAGCAAATACATTTTTAAGAAATCATTTCCAAAAGAAAAGCAAAATATAATTTCAAAAAACTCAAAATTCCCCACCAAAAATCAAGAAGAAAATTAATTAGCAAAAATCCTAAGTCAAAAATAGAGAAATAAAGAACTGGGAACATCAGGAACTAAAGGTCAAAGTTCAGAATACAAAAATATGCAAAAATATCACATTGCTAACTAAGAAGACTAAATACACACATTAAATAAAAAAGAAAAGAACAAAGAAAGAACCAAAACAGTGCAGAAGTTAATAAAGTTAACAAAGCTGACATCTTTCCTAAAATCAAAACTCAGAAGACCAAAAAAAAAAACACAAACAGAAGGCACCCAGAGCTCGTAATCCGATTTGGGATCTTGTGCCTCCACCTTCAAAACACTCAATGGTATAATTAGCAGAAAAGAGAAATCATTTATTTACACTCCCAATACAATGTAACAGAAAAAATGCAATAATAGAACAATTAACAATCTAACAGAGAGTGATTCTAAAACAAAAAAAATAATAAGCAAGAAACAAAAAAATAATTAACTGTAGGGCACGACCCACAACACAGCATGCCACGTGTGCCTTTTGAGCACATGATGTTTGCATGCCACTCTGCCTTTTTCATTGGTTTTGTTGTTTGCTGTTTTTTCAGTTCTGCATGTGTGTGCTCTTCATGAGCTACTTTTGTGTAGGCTGGCACTTCCACCTAAATTCATAGAGGTAGCTGATCCAAGTAAGTCTGGTCAGGTTTTTCTCTACTACTTCCAATTTAGGTTTGAATTTTAAGGTTCCTTGAAGAACTTTTTAATAAAGTTCACCCTATGCTGTAGCAACTTAACACCTCCTTTCTTATGTGTTGGCTGACTGTGACAACAGAGTTGACCAAACTTGAGCGACCTGGAGGGTGAATCACATGCAGCTGGAGATTTTTATCCTCCCCTCATGCAGTCAGTAAAGACCCTCATCAACGTTTAAGCCAGTTGTCAGCACTGGGCCGAATCTCTTTATGCCTATTGTTGGGCTTGGATATCCCTTGAGGCAGAGTAGTTCTGCCCACATAACCATTTTGAAAACTTGGTAGGTAAAGATGTGATTGAAGCTTCTCTTATTTCCGCAGTGTTAGAGTTTGGGTCTATTGACAACTTTCTGTGTGTGTAACATACAAAGCACAATGTCTAGCCGGACAAACGGCTGAGTGGTGCTTTTAGAAACACTGATGCTGGCTTTCCAGTGCCTGTGAGTTTCTGTGGTCTTTTAACTTTTTCCATTGCATCTTTTTGGCTTTGGCCTTTCCTTTCTTTTTGGTTTACTCTCTTGGTTTTATGGGTTTGCTTTGGTTAGTGTTGGCTTTGCTTTTTGGGGTTTCTTTAGCACTTAGTATTTGGCTTTGTTATTATTATTTTTTTAATTGATATTTTGGAATTTTTGAAATGTGGGTTTGTTTTGAATTTTAATTTAATTTACTAACTTAAATGCTTAATACACCTATGTTATCCTATGGTTCCAAAGATCCTACAAATACTAGAAAGATATGAGCATTAAGTGTGATGTAAACACAACAAATTCCACAGTCAAAGTGTCTTTGTATTAAAAGATTTAGTGAAATTCAAGGTAAGAACAGTTCACAAAAATGAGAAAAATTCTTTATGCACACCAAAAAATATTATTTTTTGCTTATAATGTTTCTATTTAAGACTTAAATCTTAGTTATGTTAAGTTTTCTGTATAAGTTTCTATATTAGCATGGCATACATTAAGATCTACATATGCAATAGGACTCACAGTCAGACAGCTCCTTGCCTCTTTATCTTTCCATTTACAAGCTCTTTCTCATCTAATCAATCTAAAATGTTTAATCAATAATAAAACAGAATATAAAGAATATTCCATTAATATGTGAGCTTCAATTTGATAAAACATAATCTACCGGAATCTGTGTAGCTATCCAAAACTTCCATCCATCCATCATCCAACCCGCTATATCTTAACTTCAGGGTCATGGGGGTCTGCTGGAGCCAATCCCAGCCAACACAGGGTGCAAGCCTGCGCAAACCCCAGGCAGGGTGCCAGCCCACCGCAAGCAAAACTTCCATCCATTATAATTAAGCAGACCCTTAGGTGAATTTAACATTAATTTCAACTTACTTGGTCTGCTCTTACACTAAAGAGTCTACTTCATTTTGGCCAGGGGTTTTTGGCACTTCCTCTCTCCCTTTTGCTGATTTTTCCAGGTCTGTAGCCTTTTATAGTAGACGTGTTTAGTCCGACTGTAAATCATAGCAATCTACTAAACCAAATGTACATCCTAAAATGTTTGGTGTTCTCAACTCATTTTGATTAAAATAACAGAAATCTACGCAGACTCATTTTGTTACCCTGCCGTTGTGGGTGTGGAGGCTGATATCAGATCTGAGTGTATTGCCCAGGCACTTAAAAAGTCAGACATGTTTGACATAATTGAATACGATTGGGTTATGCAGAAATGTGGCTGTTCATTTGATTCTTATCTATTTAAAGTGTGAATTTCCCATCGGGATTAATAAAGTATCTATCTATCTATCTATCTATCTATCTATCTATCTATCTATCTATCTATCTATCTATCTATCTATCTATCTATCTATCTATCTAAAGATATGTCCATATGCATGCTTCATACATGGCATTTTTGTTTAATTTTGTCTTGTGTTTTAAATGATGAGATTAGTAAATGTGTACAGCACTCTGAGCTTATCAGCACAATAGACGGTTGTTTGTGTTTTTTTATCTCGCTCATTGTAATGTTCAAATGATTATTGTGAAAGTGAAAGGACAGCTTTGGTATGTTTCAAGTCAAATTATTTTTTTTACAAACATGGTGTGAGGAGACCTGCAAGTAAAAAGCTCATTGTGCTCTGTACGCAGGACAATAAACTTGGACTTGAAGGAAAATCTCGCCCTGAATTCCAGAAACATTCACAGTAAGAATCAAAGCATCGAGCCGCAGGAAACCACGACAGGAATAAGCAATGGTGTGAAGAGTGCTACCAGACTTTGTTTAAAATGGCAGAGTCCCACAAACATACATATTTTCTTTCTGAAAATTACAGTTAATAGATTGCTTTTCAGCACTTGTGCAAACTCAAGATCGATACTCCAAAATATTCTCTGCTTGAAAAATGGATATAATCGGTAAGTTTTAAGGTATTTGTTTTGCATTTGGACGTGTGCCTTTTGGACCCCATTTTAAGTTGCAAATAAAGTCACTTTATGTTTTATAAAAAATGCTTCACCATAGAACAAAGAAAAAGTAACTTAGACTTGAATAATACCAAATGTATCTTTTAAAATATGTCAAATCTATGGAGCAAGCGTGCTTCATTCAGAGGACACCATTTTCAAAACCAAAACTTTATAGTCGTTGTGTTACAAGCGCTTGACTTAATGACAAGAACGTTTTGGACAAATTACAACCAAACAACTCGATCAGAGAAAGCCGTGCAGTGTGACATAGGACCCCGATGGGGCTTTTGTAAGGCCTGTCGATCAGGCGGCTCGAGCTCACTGGCTTTCTTCAATCAAGGCTGACTGTTGGACTCTTGTGTTCCAAATAATGAGATGGACGCCAATACACATTGAAAGCCACTGGTTTAAGTGACGGTGAAATCCCTTCACTCTCCAGTTCAGCTTGGCCTATGAATGCTAATGAATTCTACTTTTTTCATAGAAAGGCACAAGTTTATTTTTATAGCATTTATAAATTACTTTCATTTTCATTACCACAAAACATACAAAGTGCAGTCTCAGCATTGCACAGACTCAATGCTTACATCTGAGAATTCCTCCCCTCTGACTCGTACTTTCTTATTAGCTTGGATTCAGCCTTCATGTTTAGATTTGGCACTGCATAAAAAGATTCTCTAACCCAAAGCTTTAGTTCATGCATTTTGTCCCGAGTTTCATCAGGAAATTAAGGAAGTGTCTTTTTTAATTATCTTTATTTTTTCTTCTTTCCAAATCAATGATGTATGGAGCCCCAGCCTATTCCAGCCACAGTGGGCTCAAGATGAGAGTCGTCCAGCACAAGCGTACCTTGCCTTAAGCAGCATTTCAGGTAGGAAACCAGAGAAATGCAAAGAGACTCCACAAAGAGGACATTCCATGAGAGACGTGAACTGGGGGTCCAAGGACTGGCAGCAGGGAAGGTCCCCACCACAACTCAAACAGCTAATTGCTGGACCCCATCCTTCTATTTCTGGCAGGATTATCCCTGGATGGGACGGAGGTTCACAGACAGACCCCCCGCTCATTCACAGATAAGAGTCACCAAGAGTAACATGTTGCTCATAACCTTTGTATTTAAACAAATAGAAACTGAACTTGATTCCTTTACTTTAAAAGTATTTGGTGGTGAAAATCCTAACAAAACAAATAAAGAAATGAAGAAAGTGGAATGAAAGGAAGCTGCTGCTGCGTTCAATGGAGATGTCTGTCAGTTGCACATGGCTGACTCTCCTTCACTTGGCCATTAAAGGTCCATGGAGCACATCATCCCAAGTCCACCTCTTAACTTCCTCATAAGACTGCAGGCCTGTGCAGCTCTCTTACTTATAACCTCCAAGGCGGTTTTTTTACACTCCATGTATTTATTTGCAACTTTACCAACTTTGAGGGGAAGAAGAAAAAAATTCCTGGCTGTGCCTGTTCTGGGCGAGACAGTAGCGCGTTCCCTGAAGCAATCTTTCCCATTCCAGTTTAATGAAGTTGTTAAAGTGCTGAGAGTGACAGGTTAATTATCTTTTATGAAAGTGGGACAAATTGAACTGTGTCTTTCCATCATTTTTTAGATATCAAGACGCTCCTGTGGTACTCAGATGCCACTCTGGTGAATAGATGAACTAATCCAGTCCGCTATACTTTTGTGACCCTGCTCCCATGGGACCCACATACTATATTCCATTTGTTTTCATTTTTCATGTTTTACAGATTCTGTCTTTATTAGAAATTCGGAGAGATCTGTCCCCAGCTGACAGATCCACACACACACACACACACACATCGACGTCTGATGAACTGCACATATGTGGACTGACAGCGCCTGAACAACTGACTGCTAAATTTGAAGCATGAGGAACACTCATATAAATATGGGAAATGTAAACAGAGGTTATCTCAGAAAGTCTGCACCAATAGAGGATGGGAATAGAGACGAAGCTTGGCAGATGCCAAATAAATGAAATGTTGGGTCTAAATTAATGAGATCTTCGCTGATGACAAGCTGTCAGCGATGCTGATAGCTCGCGTTCATGTTTTGGTCCCACTGATGTTGACAAGGGGGCAGTGAAGACGGGCCCGGTGTTTCGCAGAGGGTGGGATACTTGACAGTAGTGTTAACGAGTTCGCCTCAAGTTCACGGTCAGCTCATTCTGGGGGATCCTTCAGCTGTAACAACAAGTATTGTCTGAGCATTTTGAATTCCTCTTTGATGAAGAAGAGGAAGAGCAAAACACATGCATTCATGCAAAGTACTGACAGCAGCGGGCATCTTTTTCCATGTGATCTCTTCGAGATTCTTCTTTTAAATCTTTTATTTGAAAACTTGGCATTAAAATGGAAAACAAATCAATCAAACAAATAATGTATCAAGGACAATAGTACGATCTGAAAATAGATCATTTAATGAGCCACTCTGGTGTAGTTAGAGGCCTAAGAAGTCTGGCCAGTGAGAAGAGGCCATTCAAGTCCATGTGCTGCCCTGAGCTCAGCTATCACATTTGCTTGAGCAGACCCTCTTGAACCCGAGTCATTGTCATTTTCTCCTCACTCCAAATGTTCCCATAACACTTAACTGGGCTTTTAAAAGCTGGCATTCCCTGTGCTGAACAAGTCCTTAACTGTTTCAGCCATGTCCACACCTCAAGAAACATGTTTGCAAACTCTGATCTCAGAGCTGCTTTTTTACCAGCTCCTCCGGTAGTCCCATCCCTTTGGACAGTTGAGCATGTCTATGAGATGTAATGTGTTTGTGGTTAGTGGAACAGTGGTGTGCCTTGGGATGTTTTAGGTTTCAAAACGTGTGGCACCACAGAAAAGGGGTTGGGAAACACTGCTATAGAGCTGTGGGTGATTGCTAGTATCACAGTGAATAACAAGGCAGTTTCAATGAGATGAAACCAAATTATTTTTGAGCTGTTAAATCCTGAGCCCCATTTTAGGCCTGTGCGGGCCTTGAAACCTGCCTTATGAGTTTAGGGCCTGGCTGCCTCAGGTGAGTCCTGGTCTTATTTTTCTTTTGGTCATTCAGAGTCACCTGTGTTTGACATTTTTGGGTTGTGGTATAACAATTATACAGAGGAAAAGGTTTAATGGGACACCACAGTCTGATGGTCATCTCTTTCTATCAGCAGCAGACATGACCTTGATGGAGCAGAAGCCTGTAAGCCACACCCCCCATGAGCCTTAACATGACTTACATGACAGCTTGATGACCAAAGTCTATTATCCCAGACCAACAACCAAATGGACATATCAAGTGTCAGCAATTTAAACAGGTGAGCTTAAAAACTTTGGAGAATATTTATTTGATTATTTATTGCAACGATTAAATGAGGCATTCTGTGGCACCCACTCCTTTGTGATCTTTTTGTGATCCTCTTGTGTTTTATTTTCCAGGTCAGGATGACATTGTGACAACTGACTTTGTATTTGTAGCGACTTTAGTTCTTAACATTTTATTTGATCTGTTCTCTGGTATGGAGGAGCCAGAGTTTGATCTTTATCTCCTATTTCTTTTCTTTTTATTTATTTGTTTTATTGTCTTGGGTATATTCTGTTGTAATTTATGTTATTGTATATGACTTTGTTTTCTTTTTTTTTGTTTTTTGTTATTCCATGTTTAGAATTGCTGTGTTTATTTCCAATTTTCTGTAATGTTCATTCTTGGGACTTTTGCCCCTATTTCTTGCATTTTTAGCACAATGGTGGGACCCCCTTGACCTGCAGCTCTGAGAACTAACATGTTGTAAGATGGCTCCAGAGGGACTGACATATGCACAAATTCAACTGGCTCCCCGTTTGAATTTGATTTTGATTTTGGATTTGGATTCTGATCCAGAGATGTTTAAGATGAATAAGAGATGTTTAGGATTTTTCTGATTTTGAACTCTGCTCTGTTTGTTCTTATTTTAGTTTTGATTTTCTTTAATGAAAACCTTTAACTATTACAGAAATTTTGTTTTTGTCATTTAGGCCAGGGATTTTATGGTTCCCCTCTCCCTTTTTTGGCTATAGAAGCCTTTTGTGTTGTGGGACCAAGCTAACTAGAGGAAATACTTTGCATTATCGATGAACTTGTGCATGCTGTGGTAATCAAGTTAAGTGTCTGCTGTTGGTAATTAGGGAATCTCATTCACAGAATTATTAATCAAGGGTTAACATGAAGCATTAAAAAGAATAAAAAAGTAAAAATAAATGAACACATAGGTACAAATATGACACAATTAGCAGAAAAAACTCACACAAGTACCAGTCAATCAGAGCAAGTGTAGTATTTGACTCAGGCTGACAGCCTCTCGCACATGATTGGACAGTCGCTGAATAACAAACAGGGGGCGGGGGTCAATTCACTTGTCAATCAAAACACATACAGAGCTGTGGAGAAATGAACAGCAGTGCCCTGTGACAACGATGATCAAACCCCGAATCTTACGCAATGAAAATGGGACATCCACTCAATGAAACTGCTTTTTAGGTGCAATGCGGATATGGAGTGGCACTAATTTTAAGGCATGTAGTAAATGTTAATCAGACATTCCAGAATGAACATTATTAACAAATATATAGTAGAGTTAAGACAGTAGACATGTGTTTTGAGATAAACTAAATTGAGATTACCTTCATATGGTGGTATCTGGAGAGTAAATATGTGATATCATACAGTGAAATGAAACTCACTCAGTCCGGCTACTCGGTGTGTGCCCTCAGCAGAACGTGCCTTCTTTTTGCCAAGCTAATGCAGTGGAGCACTTTAAGAAACTGCTGACAACTCATTACTTTAACATGGCTTAGTCAGAGCTTCATTTTAGTGTAACCCTGATATTCTGTATATGCACTGAAGTATCATTATCATTCATGGTGGCTCTGACATCCGTACTAACCCCTGCTTTCTCTGCTGTTCATTTTCTGTGCCACCACCACCTGATCAAAGCACCGTGATGTCCCTACATTGATGGATAGAAGGCCAGATGTCCACATGACCGTCATCATCTAATTCTTCCATGTGAAGCCTAAAAGCCATGAGGACTGATTGAGATCATTGATGTTAGGTAGAATGCCTAGTGGGGGCTGGGTGGTCTCGTGGCCTCGGGACCCCCACAGATTTTCTTTTTTCTCCTGCTCTCTGTAGTTTTTTTTGTTGTTGTTTTTAATGTTCTCCCTGGCCATCGGACCCTACTTTATTTTTTATTAATTAATATTGCCTAATTTTTATATTTTTTCTTTCTCATCTTGTAAAGCACTTTGCGTTCCATCATTTGTATGAAAATGTGTGATAGAAATACATGTTGTTGTTGTTGTTGTTTTACACATTTGCCTTTTCAGACGCCTTTTTTGTACCACGCATAGCGACGTATAACTTTCATGTAGTCTTCCAGTTGTTCGACAACAAACATTTGGCTCAGAAAGCAACCGTGCTTGGCAACTTAACCAAATAATTACGTAAAATGTGGCGGTGCACAAACACAGCTGCTGTCAGCCCTCCATTATGTTTATTTTCCTGGGAATGAAAATCTTTCTGCCCAATGAAAGAAGTCCACAAGGTGCACACGGGGTTGTTTATTGATACATTTAGTTTGGTTGGGAACTGGGAACTGAGACAAAGTAATGTCATCCACTGATTTGGAACAAAGCAAACCAACTACGAGTGTGAAAATGCATGAAAACTATGGGAGAAGAGCCCACATGGAGATGTATGATGTTAGCAACATCTCCTCCTGGGAGATGATGGATGTGGATTCTGGAAGATGGAGACACAGCCTGTAGGGAGAATTTATATATTAGAAAGTACAGATCATGAAAGCTGTGAGCTTCAGTCTTTATAAACAATCACACAGATGCTGACCGTCGTATTCATCTCAGCAGCCATCTTTGGACTTCTACGTGTGAAGATCCATCCATGCATTATCACAGCCACATAATCCAATTGTAAAGTTTTGGGTGGTCCACACCTATCCTAGATACAAGGTAGGAACTAATTCAGGATATATGCCAGTCCATCACAAGGAGAACATTTCTGATATGTGAAAGCAAAGTTCAGATACAAATTTCATGATAGTGTCCAGTGTCCAGTGTGGACTGTGCTTGTTTGTCTTTGATTCTCAGTTCCATTTGAGGGGTTTTGTTGGCAGGTATAAGTCCCTAACCCTAACCCTAATACCTTCATAATACACAGAAAACAATGAAGTGCACAGTTGGCTCTAAGAAGGCCTCTGGTGAGCTTTCTTTTAGAATTATGCTGAAATGAGGGCCAAATCAGACTTGATTGTTCAATCTGAAGATCTCAGAGGCTTTTATAAAATGACTCAAAAGACTCGCCCATGGACTCAAATCAGCCCTTCCAGTTTGTACATGGAACTCTGACAAGGAGCCAACGACCAGGAGCAGCAGACAGGCAAGTCTCATCACATTAGCCGGACGGCGAGACCAGCCATTAAATGAGTAGGCTGCTGAAAATCACAGGCTTCCCAAACTGGTTCTCTTAAAAGGAACATCTAGGGGATTGTGCCATATGCCGCAGCTCTCCTCTATCCTTCCAAGTGCGTCTGCCCTTGAAGCGATTTGTCAAAAGTTTCTAGTGGTGACAAAACGAATCTGCGCCGCTGCCGCCCAGGTGGGGGGGAAAGAGAAAAGTGCTGCTGGCTTTTTGAGCAGCCAAACCTGAGCAGATTACGGCGTAATTAAGGCCACAAAGCCCTCAGATTATCCAGCTAGTCGTTAGCTAATCAGACAAATTAGCCGCTCCATCCTGCATGCTCAGGCCAAGAGCTCACCTGATTAATGAAGTTTGCTGGGAACTGCTAAAAGCATTAAGAGAAAAGCAACTAAGCAATCCGTCATGTTTAAGGACTGGGAAATGAAATCTCCGCACGCAGTATTGAAATGAAAAAAAAGAAAATGAAAAAACAAAACACGCTGGGGGAAATTATGGATTTAGAAAATGTCTCAGGTCCTTCGGAGGAGCGCTGGTGCCATCATCACCATCTTTTAGAAGCACACGGGAATGAAGCTACAAGTTTACTGAAACTGAAACTGGAATTTGCTCTTGAACTGAATTCAGGTTCAATCTAAAATGAAATTATCAAGTAATGCAGATTAGTGGCTGGCACTTTCTCCAGGGTTTGCTCCTGGCACATTCCAAATCTTTGCAGGTTTTCAGGGCATCCAGGATTTTCATTTATTTAAAGCTTAACCTTTTTCCATATTGATTACTAAGTGAACAGTTTTGTTGATTAGTTCTAAATGTGTGTCAATGCAGTTCTCTTCCTCGCAATCATATCAATACTTTTATTACATCGAAGTAAACGTGGCATTGACTTGAACAAGTAAGGCAGGACATGACCTTAAAAATTAAACTTTATGGGTCTGGAACTGAAGTGCACTGACACGCCGCCCTCCTGCTTGTTATGTTCAAATCCGTCTTTCGTGTCTTTTTGTTCATTTTTGAGTTATTTATTTATGTTAGTGTAATTTTTGTTAAACTTCTTTTTCTCTAAGCCTTTGTGATGTGCCTTGTGTTTTGTGGGTGGTTCCCCAAGAGGCGGGGCTACCTGCCCATCACGTCCCTTTGAAGGCGGGCTTTTCCCACAATTCCAGTGGACTCATTTGAATGTGCTTGGGAGTTGGTGAGTATACGTTTGGTGTTTCTGCTTATGCTTATTGTGTTTACTTGCTTTTTGGCCTTATGCTATATTACTATATTGGAGCTTTTGTTCTCCTTGGATTGTCTCTTTTCCTTTTTGTGCTCCACAGAGCTTCATGTTATTTCACAGCATTTTCATTAAGAATAAATCATTTATTTTAAAAAGATTCTATGTGGTCCTCTGTGTTACTACCCAGGGTTTTTTGTTAGGATTTCCCCCTCTAGTGGGTATTTTTGAAATTGTTAGGGACTTAGGTGCTTTGGGTCTCTCAAGCAGTAAAACGCTGATAAAGGCAGCATATCAAGCAGAATAAGTGATGGTTCAAGGCCAGAAGACCCCTTAATGACGGACCACCATCAGCACACTTCAGTAGAGACTGAAATCAATTTGATAGAAATGAGCAAAATCAAGCAAGGATTGTGCCTGAGAGGCCAACATGGTTTGTGAACCGATGTAACAGAGCAGCGAGGTCAGTGGTGCTTAAATCAAACGACAGGACGACAGCTGCACTTCCTTCACTAGAAGACATTAAAATGACTTCTACCACACAGTTTGGGCTCTTTCTGTGGCCGGTGCAACAGCAAAACTGGAACTCTGAGCTGCAGCTAAAGCTGAGGGGCATTTCCTTTTTCCAATACATTTGATTTCAAAACTGATCTTTACTTATTAAGCATATTTGGGTCTAGGCCTTTCAATAACAGTATGACCGTGAACATTTAGAGGCAGATTTTTTTAATATTCACATTTAAATCCTACAGACTGACATCAGTTTTAAGGAATAACAATATAAAAAAGCACAGACATGTTTAAACATTTTTACGTATATAAAATTGTAATATCCTGTAAGTCTGTTGAACTATTGGGGGTTCCGTAGTTGCAATGAACTATGGGTATTGTGGAGCTAATAGGATGTAGACTGTAATACTTGGCTGGTGTAAACGCGGACTCGGCAGCAACCTCCGTAAAAGAGCCTGTTCACCTTCAAGCTTCATTTTGTAACTGTGGCCAGATAAGTACAACTGGCGACAAAGGTGGGATGCTGCGGATTTCCAGTGCACTATTATTAATAAGACTCAGGATGTGAAACTACTTTTTTATTATTTTTTTCCCAACGAAACGGGAAACTAAAAAAGCTGCAACTCGTTTTGGTAAAGTGACTTTGCTGTTCACTGAAGTGACAATGGCAGTGATAATGGGACAATTTTGGACTTTGATGATACAATTGAGAAGCCAGGTCCTTATATTGCATGATTTGAGTATTTGTGAAAGCAAACGCCATTGAGGATGACCCTACAAGTGCCAACATTTCTTACTGATTTAGGGGCAAAACACATTTAGTTTCCCGAGGAGTTTGGAACGGCCAGAAACACGCAGTGACGAGTCATTTTATGATATTGTAAGAATTTCTCACCTAAACCTCTATTAACAGCCAAAAGATTTAAGTTTCACAAATGGAACTGGAACAAGGGTGAGCCTATTGCTTGATATGTAAATATTCTCAGGAACATTTGGTGCTAATTTGGATGATGCCTTCAGGCTGACATGTGGATCAAGAAGTGAGGGCATTCAGAAGGAGTTACTAACAGAGGCCAACCTCACATTTCAGTGTGCAGGCCGACCCAAGCAAAGAAATATATATATGGAAAACATATATGTGGAAAAGAGCAATTATCCAGCTATGATGGGAAGGTCATGGCTTGAAAAAGTATGCATGGACTGGACTAAGGTCAAGGTTGTCTCTGTCAGAGTTGTCCTGGCCAAGTCCTGGGAAAGTATCAGACTGTCTTTCAAGATGAGCTGGGAAGTGTGAGGGGGTTAAAGTAACATTCAGAGTATTAAAAAGTGCAAAAGACTTTCTGCTTTCAGATTGTGGAACCACTCGCCAGATCAAGCAAGAGACCAAGGACCATCCAACACATTTCATGGCTACTTCGCATTGTGAGAGGGCAGGATCTTAGCACCCTTCATGATCTTCGTCCTTACCTTTCACAGGGGAAGGAGCTCTCAGTGACAGCCAGAGGGAGCGTGTGAGTCTTTATACCTCCTTGGTAGATGAGTTACACCTCAGGCAGGCTTTGTGGCCTAATCTGAATAAAAGAGCTGGCTTGAAGTTACATTTCGTGGCCCAGACCTGATTATGATGTTGAGGAAAAGGCAAATTCATGGTCGTTATGCCAGGACCTCAGAAATATGTCAAGTCCAGTGCCATTGCATCCGTGGGAGAGGCCTGCCAGTCCATGTTAACATATTCATTGAAACTTTGCAAGACCCACAGAGGGTGTTATGCTTCTGCTCACAGTAGATGTGCATTCTGAGTGGCCTGAGCTCACTATCATGCCCACTATGACATCAGAATAAAAACTATCCAAACCTTAAGAGAGATGTTTGCACTCTTTTGACTGCCAGAGCAGATTCTTAAGGATAATGGGCCGTGTCCAAAGAAATGGAAGGATTCCTATAAGGTAATGGTATAAACATCGCCTATCTAGCTCTTATCATCCCTCTACTAATGGCCTAGATCAGGGGTCTCCAACCTTTTTCCCCCTGAGAGCTACTTTTACAAAATGAAAATGGCTGAGAGCTACTCCTGTTTTCTAACGTTTATTCTCATTGCTTATTTCAACCCAAACCAACTGAATAAGCTTGTTTTGCCTGAACATTTACAAAATGTTGGTGTCCTCATATTTGCATTAAAACATCACAAAAAATATTTCATTCATCCGCAAGTGCATTTTGTATGTCTGTATGCATTTTCTAGTGTATCTCTCACTATTGAATTAAAACATGAATGCTGTCAAAACCAAACAATGAATTTCCAAATACACAGATATTCCTTACTCATTTGTCATTTTGTCACATGTCACTGTGTCACTTTATTCACAGGTCCAGTCGCATGTGTGATGTGTTGTTGAGTTAGTCAGATGACTGGCACTGAGGTGTATGGCGGAGTGGAGCCACTCAGGTTCCCTCTGATGGAGTCATTTAAATGTCCGTCTGTCAGTCTTGTTCTGAACTTTGATTTCATGACATTCATGTCAGACTCACAGAGGTATGGAGACCCAAACAAAGCAGACATTTTCAGAGCTGCTTGGTGAAGATTCTTCTAGTTATCTGGCTATGCTAAGCTCCAGAAATGCTGAGAATGCTGCTGAGACTTGAACTGCACATTATGTTGAAGGTTTACTGAAATATCATACAGTATATAAAATCCATTGCCTGTCTGTATGTCCGTTTTCACGAGAGAGTTATTTAACGGATTTAGATCAGCTTGTTTTTTTTCCGGTTGATTTTGCGACTTCTCTTATTTCACTATGTATCAGAGTTCGCTTGCGGCACCGATTTATTTGAGCGAATCTGAGAAAAAGGCAGGGGGCGGGCCGAAGAGAAGGGGTGGGGCCTTCCTCACTCACATGTCAGCTTGGGGGCGTGTGCCTTAACTCCGCTTAGCTAGCGTACGAGAGAACAACTGAATTCAACTTTGTTTGATATTTAAAATAAAGTGTTACTTAGGTCGTGGGCGGCACGGTGACGCAGTGGGTAGTGCTGCTGCCTCGCAGTTAGGAGACCTATGGTTCGCTTCCTGGGTCCTCCCTGGGTGGAGTTTGCATGTTCTCCTCGTGTCTGCGTGGGTTTCCTCCGGGCGCTCCGGTTTCCTCCCACAGTCTAAAGACATGCTGGTTAGGTGGATTGGCGATTCTAAATTGGCCCTAGTGTGTGCTTGGTGTGTTGGTGTATTTGTGTGTGTCCTTTGGTGGGTTGGTACCCTGCCCGGGATTGGTTCCTGCCTTGTGCCCTGTGTTGGCTGGGATTGGCTCTAGCAGACCCCCGTGACCCTGTGTTCGGATTCAGCGGGTTGGAAAATGGATGTTACTTAGGTCTTGATGAGTTTGAGTCCGGATATTCTCTTAAGTATATGCCACATTGAAAAGATAGATTGTTTTTTGTAAAAATTGATATATTTGTAGTGAATGATTACAATAAAATCAATAACATTAAAAAAAAAAAAAAAAGAAACGATAGATTGCAATTCTGATTGTGGATCGTGATTTTCTGTTAAAAGGATTGTGATGTGATTTTTTTGGAAAGATCACCCACCCCTAAATTTGACTAATCAAGTTTTCAAATTTATGTAGGATTCATTAACCCTTTGGTGAGATACTTGGAAAGGGGCTGCGAGTGACGTGTTGGAGACCTCTGGCCTAGATGAAAGAACGGTGCAAACCCTTAACTGTGCTCTTCAATCATCCAAAAATGAAGTACCTCTCAAGTAACGAGACCTGCCTCTTACAAGGTGTGCACATGAGACAGCCAGACATGGAGAGGACATGTTGAATGTGTGCTGCCACATGTATCTGATGAAAGAGCCAGTAGCAAGTTCTAGTGAGCTGACCCCAAGCCGGCTGTCTCTCTTGGCTCAACTTCTTCTGAGGCTGTTAAACCAAAGTTACCTGAGGCCTTTTTAGTGGATGAGCACGCAGCGCTTTTATGACGTAACCCACTCCAACGACAGAGGCGTCCTGACTTATTGTAGCTAACTCTCTCTCATAATCATAAAGGGGCAGACAGAATGAACCCCTAGGGTGTAGAGGTCGTCCATGTTTACTCCCGTGAGTATTTCCAAGAATGTGTGCTTTGTTTCATTTTGATGTTCTTGTTCTTAAATAGCCATATACTGTTTGTAACTTGTTATAACATTAAGGGAGGAGGAATATGTAGTGTGACCACAAGGCAGCGCCACTGAGCCCCAAACCCCAGACACCATCAGGCCAGACACTGTTCCTAGTTCAAATAAACTTCTTTTATTACTCCCAATACCTTCTTCCATTGTGCAAAGTCCAAACACCCCAATCACAATTAATAAACAGCCCTTTCCCTTCTCTTTCTGCTCCTCCAGAAGTGTGTTGCCACCTGCCTTCTGACTCTGGCCTACCAGTGAAGACAAGGTGGGTTTGTTTTAAGGTGGACCCAGGAGTACTTCTGGTGCCACAACACTTCCTACTGGATGCACTTTCAGGTCCATTGGAAGCCCCCCAACGTTGCAGTATTGCTCTCCTACAGTGGCACCAAAGTATTCCAAGAGGGCTGACCACTCAGACTATAACTCCACCCATGCCCAGTGAGTGTGCAAATGGGAGCTCTGCCAGGTGAATGCTGCCACTCAGCGTATCAGGGGAATACATAACCCTGGCAAGCAGACCTCATCTGTCCTTCCGACTGGGAAAGATACCAACATCCAACCATGCTAGAATGCCCATCTGTCCCTTTTCTTTCATTATGGCATCCCAGTGGGGAAAAGAATTTCCCTTCATCCTAGTTAGGACACCAGTCCATCCGCTATGGCACTCACAGTAGTCTGTTGTATGTCTGTTGAACCATTTGGGGGTTCTGTAGTAATAAAGAATTAAGGGTACTGGAGAGATAATAGGAAGTAGGCTGTGAATGCGGACTCAGCAACGACCCCAGTAAAGGACCTGTCCAAGTTTACTATTTTCACCCGCCTACGTGCCTCTTCTCTTTGCGGGTCGGTGTTTTCTGCTTACAGCTAAAAACAAAAATCATCGCTCGAAAGACGGGAGACAAAAGGCAATCGGACAGAACGGCGCTTTCGCCACGGATTTAAAATCGCCTGCCAGAACGAGTGCTTACCGGCGTTAAATCGGCTCGGGCGCGGCACCGCCATGCCAGTCTGGCCGCCTACTTGAAGCCAGTGGGGTCACAAACGGCGAATCCCTCTGAAATGCTCGCAGCGCCCTGATTTCGTTTTTGTCAGATTCTTGTTGCTTGTGTCGCGCCTCCTCATTAAGTCCGAGGTTCACTTTTTTTGTCTCCATTTTTTGACATTTTGCAGTCAAGTTCTCCACCCAGTGGTCAGCGGGGAAATCGGCGACGGCGGCTGATGGCGTCAACTCGACTTCATCAGTCAAATATCATAAACGACGGCAGCGCGAAGTGCAGGAGGAAGCCCCGGCTGTGTGCGGTTTCTCCCGATCCAGCGATCAGAGACTTGGGTTCAACGTTACGTGCACACGTCCTAACCAGATCGCCATGGTTCTCCCTTTCGCCTTCCTTCCTTTAGCGCCTTAGGAAGTCCTGACAAAGCTTAATCACTGACTGTAGGGGGCCGAAGACTATCCTATCTCACCAAGTACAATGTGCCAGTCTATATCATGGCACACTCGCTCTTACTTGGTGAGTTTACAGCCCTCTCGAACAGTGACCCACGTCACGTGCCTGTAGAAGAGCCCAGACAGACATGAGGAAAGCAAGCAGTGGCCGGACTGGGATTGGAATCCAGCCTCCCAAGGGGCAGCAGTGCCAACCATTGTGCTGCCCATATTAAATCCTACTGAGACAGAAGTGTTACTAAGATGCCAGGCATCCTGCCTGGTTTGGTTCATCCAGCCTCATGCTCTCTATGACCAGCTAAGTCAAATAATGGGGTCACATAACTGATGAGTTAACAAAAGTTGTTAGCACATGGGGACCTGAAAGTGCTGGTTGGACATCTTTTGTTGATTTTCATCCCATCAGATATTTCTAAATATCTCTCCATATGCAAACAGCCCCTTCAGGTGAGTAGTGGGGGCTTTGTGGGTTTGTTTTACCAAAATGTGACTTCTGATTGTGTAAGCCTTCCTTCATGTAATGCCCCCTGCTGTCTTCTTCACATCTGGCACCACAGCCAG
Source organism: Erpetoichthys calabaricus (assembly GCF_900747795.2). NCBI lineage: Eukaryota > Metazoa > Chordata > Cladistia > Polypteriformes > Polypteridae > Erpetoichthys > Erpetoichthys calabaricus. The sequence goes on along the minus strand of NC_041408.2, from coordinate 158,437 downwards.
AGACCCCAGACAGGTGGTGTGCATCTCCTGCCCCTTGGTCTTCAGCCCCAGCATGGTCACCATCTGTGTGGAGTTTCCGTGTTCTCCTTGGGTCCTGACACCGAGACTGACTGAGTGAGTGATTGAGCCCTGCAATGGACTGGCACCCCTGCCTAGGGAAGGTGAAAGCCGGATGCAGCTACGTCAGTAATGCCAGGTTTATTCAGACTTCATAGTAAAGCTGCAGGACTTCTGGAAGAAAAAAATGTGGACCTCTAGTCGGTCCCTTTCATTAGAATGTTTCCCATTGGCAGTTTGCAGTGTCCATTCCTGATTTAAATCGACTTAATGTATTACACAGGCAGACTGAGCTGGAACCAATATGGTCAGCTTCTTCAGGAGCAGGCTGGCAAGTCTATCACTGGGCAGACTGTAATCAGATATTAGTGTCACATCTGCCCTTGAGTGTGCCTGCTTAAAACTTAAAACGGTGAAGACAAACGGCAGAGCTGAGCCTCCTGTCTTGGCTCAAGATCTCACCAGAGCTGCTCTCAAGGCTTTAATGGACCACTCAAGTGCCAAGAGTGGACACTGCACCCAGAGTGTTATCAAGAAGATATAAAGAAGAAGAAGAAGAGTCCACATCTTATGATTATGATTATTGGTAGACAAGCTAAGAAAGTCCACCTACTGAAAAGAACAAGGCAGGGCACAAACAGCCCCACTGCTTCTGCTTTCCAAACCATTGAATCTCTAAGTGCTCACCCACTTGCCCACCTTTTATGTTTCACCTTGGCACTCTCACCTCTCTTTCTATCCTGGGTTTTCCTTTTTGCTTGTGTCTTCTTGGACCCTCTTTGCCAGGATCCTTTCTGACCGAACCCTGGAGTCACTTCTGGAGTCAGCTGACCAATGCCAGCAAGTTGACATGGAACGCACACATTTAAAGACAGGTGGCACTAGGTATGGAGGGCATTCAGCTGAACCTTTGTAGTTTAAATTTAAATGCGGAGGGAGAAGTGTCATGGCTGAAGTGAAGTGAATTAGTATGGTGGGTACCAGCTGTTACTTTAAGATGAGAACACGAGATACGTGGAGACTTGTTCAGAGCAGGCAGATGTTTTTCTTCACACAGCCAGCCATCACCCCAGCCATGGGTACAGTCAGTGAGGGGTGTTGGACCCCCATGATTCAAATGCTTTCTCACCCTGAACCCCATGCCTGAGCCTAATACAAACAGAATCCCAGTAGAATGCCCACTTTTATGGCATGGGGTCTTGCAACAGACTGGATCAAAAACTTCATAAAGCTAGAGACTATTCCCAGATTCATTCATAAAAAGCACCCGATTGTGAAATAAAGTCACAGCCACAGCAGTTCCCAAACAAGACTCCAACAACACTTTGGCAAACAATGTAATCGAACTACAAAGTGTACTGAGGCCGGCCGGGTGAACACTCAAGGCACACAAATGACAAGCAGCCCCCAAAATTCACATCCGGCTTTGCCACTCATCTGAAAAGGTCAACAAGAACAAAAGCCAGGATTTGCGTGACTTAGAATGGCCCACATGCTCAAATATTGAAGAGGTGAAACTGGCCAACCTAAAGAAGAATGACTAGCAGACGCCATGATGTTCAAATTAGTATTCCTACAATAAAGAGGATCTACTCGTGGTGAAATTAATACCGAGGTCAAAAGCTAGTGCCTTCATATTTCATGTCCTTTGTTTTATCCTTTTAATTCACTTTGTTCTTCGTCTTTCATCTGTTCACCGTGGCATTCACATGGCATCAGCTGCGTCTTTGCACAGTGGCAGGACAACATGCTGACTCCCTGTACAGTGAAGCCATGCCATGCTACTCCACCTCTGATAGAAGAGGGCTGAGATGGAAAGACAACCCCATTTTAGTCCTTAAACTATTTCTACAAATAAACACAATAAGGTCCTTTAGTCTTCAGACGTGAACCCAACGGCCACTTTTACATTGCCACATTTGCTCCAAAGTCATTGCCAGCTGGCTTATGAAAACGAGAGCCTAAAACATCAGCCAAGTTGAAACTTAAGTAATCCTTTCCAAAGTGCACCAGGACGAGAGAAAAAAATGAGATGTGGCCGCCTCGGATTCCCCAAAAGGAAAGCGCCTGCAGGTAAGAGTGGACCGCGTTTTCACCTTCACATCTGAACCCGGCTTTTCCCCTGAAGATCAAACTCTGGAGCGAGAAAATAGGAGTCAGTCGGAGTGCACCGGTGCGTGGCTCACTCAGCTGATTAAAAGAGGAGCGCAAGGCGATGTTTCAGCCCCTAGAAATATCACAAGATAGACAAGTGAGGGAGGCTAATCCATCTGATAAAATTAAGAGGTGCACGACTGGATGTAGCTGTTTGAAATGATGAACGAGGTTGAAATAGCTACACAAGCTAACATCCACTGGGATAATTACTGTAGACTCTCAGGCTAAAATCTGTCGTGAGGCAACCAGGAGGCTTTGATGGCTCAATTTCAGTGGCTCTGCTGATGAAATACATAGTAAAAGCTATTAAACTTGAAATTGTTCTAGGGGGCCGCTTGGAGACAAGTCTGCTGACCCAATCAGACACCGCTTAATAAGGTGCCGGCTATTAGGCTCCTCATGGGTGCCACTGTCTTTCACAACTTTTAACCGTTTGCTTCCTTTGCAAATGTCCCTTCAGCACAAACACTGAATTTCTCAAGTTGACTCTGTGTTATCTTCCTTAATATGGCTGGATATGGAAGTAACGTGCAGCCATTTCTTTATTTCGATCTAGATAACAATGCTTCAGAGCTGTGCTGAATACACAGGCCACTCTGTGAAATGTCAAAAGCCAAGGAGAGCAAACTTGTCTGGGATGGCACAAAATCCCCCTTGCCAAAATGCAGTTGCCAACAGCTTGTGGAGGCCCCATGTGTTTAGATACAGTATACTGGTAGCTTCATATAAATGTCATAAGACACTTTGCCAACAAGACAAGGCCATTCGGTCCACAGACTGCTCAGTTGTTTAGCTAACACGGGACTTGACCTTATCAGTTTGTAAGAAAATGGCAGACTGGGACAACACTTCAAGTCCGTGATTCCCACAGCTCTTAGCGTGAAGATGGGTGTCCTCAACGCTACCTGAAATGCACTTCCATCATCCTCAGGCTCTATGAAGTCTCTATGAAGGCTTTTGCGGCCTTTTCAGGCTGGATGAGCTCCCTTTGTCCGAGTCTACGCACAAGCTATGTTATCGATATATCATAAAATGTAATATTTACCAACATGTTTCTCAGCATACCTTGAACCCACAAACCATCCATGGAAGAGCAACATTTTGGATTTGGCTGATTTGTTACTGGCTGCCCTTGCTTGTATTTTTCCACACAATTTACTTGTTGACTGATAACGAAGTTAGCGGTACCATATGCTCCCTTTGCCTGCCATTCTTTGGTGGTCTCTGACGGTTTCTTGAAATTCCACATTCTCACCCAATGGACTTTTTTTTTTCAAGTTCTCTGTCCTATTAGAAACTTTTATAAAGTGGGAAGTTTAAAGTTTTAAAGTTTAAAATTGAAGAGAAGAATCTCACAATAGCATAATCACGTCTCTTCTCCAGCAAAATATTGTGAAATAATCCAGTTGTTTGGCTCACCATGCCATCGCTTTTCTTTTATGGCCACAGCATGGAATTGTAGTTTCTTAGATTAGCATGCAAATGAAATGTTCTACAAAAACTAGTCTTTTGTCATTAAATCTTTATTGATACACAAAAATTGGTTAATTGTCACCAAACAACAAAGCAAACTCACCCTGACTGCTCCTCAGGTGATGTTGGCTCCCCTCGTACTTCGGCTCGTTCTCCTTTTAACTTTAACACCCACCATTTTTCATACAATTGAGTGCACAACAATAACGTGAGCGTCTTTATTCAAAAGCCAAGTCCTTAGCTGATGTTGACTGAGCAGTAAATTACGAGTCTCGGTCATTTTCATATTAAAGTACATGTGGTCTCAAGCTTTTGTTTTGACACAGGACAGTTCATGGCCATCATGAAGCGACAGGCCTGAGATACGAATCTTGAAGCGGTCCGGTCACATCAGTTCAGGATTTTGCTGCTGTTGATGAACGTTACTCTTCACAATGGAGTCCTGTGTGCCGTCTCCTTGTTCCTCTGGAGTATCTGACTGATGAAGTATTCGCTCTCCTGGCCAACTTCAGTCAGACGCAGATCAAACTCGACTAGTGAGCTGTTGTGGGCCATGCCTTCCTGAAGCTGTTTCCCACCATCCTTAAAGGAAAAGAAGAAATAAGCGTGATCAGTCTTTTAGACGCCAAACCTGAACTGAGCGACTGTTCACAGCAGAGCTCACTCCAGGTGACACCCACCCTCACTCACATGGGCCCAAATTAAAAATGTCCATTAATGTAACAGGTACATCTTCGGAAGAAAGGAGGAAAAACAGAGTACCCTTGAATAAAAGGAGACCTTTCAAACTCGGCCTGAAAAGTGACTGGGCCAGGAACTTAACTCCAGGACTCTGGAGTAGTGAGGCCGCAGCGCTAAACACTGCACCACCATCAGTATTCGGTGTACTTGGGTCTAGCGCTGCTGCCTCACAACTTTAGGAACCTGGGTTTGACCTTCAAGAGAGCCATGTGCAGTCTGCATGTGTTCCCTGGGCCCACATGCGTCCTGTCTGAGGTCTTGTGACATGCCCCAAACATGTCTCTGTCACCTTGACTGCGAACATCATTGGCCCTGCCACAGGTCTTTCTTGGTGACAGTCACTGGTAACAGAATAATGAACGAAGGCCTTGTAAATAAAAGATAAGCCATGGTGTGGCCTGCCTGTGCAGCAGAGCTTCTGAAGCCTCACCCTACTTGATGCAATGCATGCGAGTTTGAAAATTAAAAACCATTTTCAATATTCTACACATATGGAGAAGAGAAAAGGTGTGAAGGCCTTCAGCAGTTACTCACGGGTCCTAGTCGGTTGCAGGAAATGTTGATGCTCTTTAAGGATTTATTTTGCATAAGAACTCTAGACAAGAAGTTGGCGGTGGGCTCAGTCAGCTCATTACTTCCAAGGTGCAGGTTTATAAGGGTCGAATTTTTTAGAAGAGCGTTAGCGACACACTGTCCACCTTCATCTCCAATGCGGTTCAGTCGAAGGTTCAACGTTGTTAGATTTTCATTCCTGGACAGGGCATATGCAATGGCTTGAGCCCCATGTCCTTTAATCTTGTTATCATACAAACTGAGGACCTCTAGCTTGCTGTTGCTCATCAGTTTTCCTATTGCTCGTGCCCCTCGGTCACCAATGATGTTGTGGGAAAAATCAAGCTCTCTTAATGAAGGATGTTCCAAGAAGATGCTGCACAGCGTCTGCACATTTTCATCATTTACTTTGCTCTGATGTAACCTGAAGACCTGTGATAATAAAAGATGACACTTAGTGACACATACACATGCACCCTTGTACAATTTATATGACATGCAAACATCCTCTGCTGTCAATGGCGTTGGGTGGGCTGTGGGGTTGGTAAGTGTCACACCAGAAATCCTGACTCATTCAGCAAAGACAAGTTTCCTATCAGGACCCCAAAAGCAAGTTGGGGAGGGGTGGTTGACATTTGGCCTGCCACATCATCAGCATAAGGGTTTTTGGACATTTACGTCAGAATTTGACAGCATAACACTTCATCAACATCCTCCTAAGATGATACCTGGCAAAGAATGAAAGCAAATCGCACATTAAGTGCACTTAAGTGGGAGATATCGGAATTAGGGTTAACAAATATTTCAATGAACACCCATGTTGTGAAAACATTTTTAAATACAGTAGCCAACAGGCTAACACTGCTCTGCCAGCAGTGGTGCCATCTAAACAGAGGCCATATGTTCCAGGCACCTGGGTAAAGAAAAGCACTGAGCTCTCAACTGCCCTCCAGTGGCTCAGATGAACAGCACACCTACTGGACACACCTGGAGGACTCAAACTGGTAGTAAGAAAGTGCTGAGAACAGCTAGCTTCTCATGCGTCACAGAGAGGTCAGGGAAAATGGAGTCTGGATGGACGCGTTCAAGGCCTCAGAAGTGGGTCCATCGGGAATGAGCTGTGAACAAAAGGCAGCTGGTTGTTTGCCATGAAGGTTGAACCACTGACCTGCTGGTCAAATTGAAGAAAGAGGCCTGCAATGTGTGCAGTGTTAGCTGGAGGGTGATCTCGTGACCCTTCACACGATACTTCACCCATCTTGGCTTAAACTATAAAAGTATTGAGTACATCCTGGTGTACCCATAAAAGTCCACTAATACATACAGTACATGTAACGCCTTAATGACTTTAACTTTTCTGTTGTCTATGCAAGATGAGGAAGAATTCACACTAGAAGACCACACTTGAGTCATGGGTGGGGCAGAGTCCATCCTGGCAACTTCAGCCACAAAGCTGGACCCAACACTGACCGAGGTGCCAGTCATCAGCAGGCCCCATTCACACACAGACACACACACTCTGCAACTCCCATGAAGCCAAACTGGAGATTATTGATGTGAAGTAAGCCCCTTCTTTATTAAACTGGCCATTTATTCAGATTGGCATGTGAAAGCGGTGATGCCATTTAAAGGAGCACACAATGATCATGTCACACGACCCTTACCTTTAAATGTTTGCAGGACTTCAGCGCTTTGGCTAAGGAGTGACAGTCCTGATCAGTGAACTCAAAAAGACTCCACTCGAAGTTCATGCGACATCCCCTGACACCATACACCAAGTGCAGCTCTTCAAGTTCGGTCATCTTGTCTAACAACATCCCAAAGTCAAAATGGCCGACTGAGAGTTCCTCAGAGGCTCCGTCACCCACTGCTAATAGAGTATCTTCCTTCTGTCTGTTTTCCGAACTCTTGACAGGAGGCAGCAGCTGAGACACGCTGATTTTCTTCACATAATTCTTGTAGAAAGGAACCATGTCCAGGATTACATTGGGGTCTGTTGTGTTCGGAATAAAAAGCTCAATGGCACTTTCCAAGTGGCATTCAAGGAACATTCTTCTCCAGCTGTTTCCATAGTAAGAAACGTCTCGCCTCCCCCAGCGCTCCACTGAACACCTCCTCCAGTAGCCTTCATCGCTGATGAGGTTAGCTGTCACACTTATTGGGAGCTTGGTGGAAAGCTTTTCAAGTACTTTAACTTTATCAGTGGGAGGCAGCTCATCCACAATAGGATTTCCTACAATTAAAAGTTGCAGTTAAATATGATGATAAAGGCAAAATCTAATAACAGAGATGAGTCCTCACCCCACCTCACATGTGGTGGACCGTGTGACGCATGGCAGGAATTTTTTCTTTTCAAATTTAAATGTTCCTTGTGATTGGAGCCTCAGAGTCCCACTGGTCAAAGTCTCACTGGATTTTGTAGACAACATCACAGCCCAACAGATTTCAGATTCATCTGACCCATCACAGTTCAGGCCCGATGACAAATGTGTTTCAGTAAAATGTAATAAGGTTAACATACACACCGCACAGAAGAGGGTGCTAATCCCCCTGCCATGACAGTGTGGCCATAAACAAGACCAGCCCCATTGAATTTGCCAATGATGCCACCATCTTAGGCTTGATCAGTCACAATGACAAGACCGCTTATAGGCAGACATTTGTCTTTGGACACAGAATTGCCAAGATGACAATCTGACCATTTGTGTCAGCAAACCCAAGGTGCTGATCAGAGGCTTGAGGACAGGGTCAGCAGCTTTAAATGTTTTGTAGTTGCCATCAATGATGACCCTTGGTAGACAAAAACTGAACTAGACCTACCAGTGTCCTTACTTCCTCAGATGTCTGATCTTGGATGCCTCCATTCCTGTTCTGTGGAGTCCATCCTCATTACACGTTAGAGATGCATCTGCTGAACCCTGGGCTGCAAGGCCACTACAGAGATGAGCAAAGATGGCAGAACAATGCCAGAATATTGGAAGAGCTATCAGATCGATGTGTTCTCCCAGGTCGCTGGATGGCAGAACATCTCTGGGGATGCTCCACTTTGGAATTTGGCATGGCTGCATGGGAAATGTAGTGTGAACAGTCGCCTCTGTCAGAGATCTCTGAAGTTGCTAGGGGTACCTCCTAGAAAGCCCCAGCTGACCTGGATGTGCTTTGGGGCTATACTACTGATGTGCCAGGGGAGTAGAGTCTCCTGTTGGGCTGGGAAGTGTGTCAGAGAAGAAGGGGTGAGAACTAACCAGCAGCAGAGGAGAAGCAAACAGTCCCATGCAGAATATACATGGTGGCACTGAGGGCAGTAAAGGCCTTTCCATGCCCAAGTGTGGGGCTGTCCAGATGTATTGTGGCTGTACATGGCAGCCCCAATTCTGTCCATTTTGGTCTTTATTCTGTTGTGTTAAGGCTGGATGGGCAGAGAGACTGTCGCTTTCTACACGTGCCAGTAACTCCATTCTTCTTTAGGCATTTCAAAGAGACCCTTTCAATTTGTAAATGAAGATATAGTTTAGAAAACACCAAAATAAAAGTGGAACTTACTTTCAAAGTTATCGATTATATGTTGCAAACAAATGATTCTCAGATATGGCACAATAGCCAGTGACCAATCGGGATCTTCTGCGATAATCCTTCTCATTTTCCTTTTGTCTGCGTCCGCCATAGCTCTATTCATTGAAAAGCTTGTGTGTTGGTCACTGGCGGACAAATCCTCTAACACGCTGTCCCCGAACTCAGCCATTTCACAGGTAATCGTGACACTCAACAGTAAAGTCTGGGCGGCCCTGTGCTCAGGTGAAGTCCTACAATGACAAAGGAACAGCATCAGTTAAAACGTGCAGGTCTTGACACGGCAAATTAAAAAGTCACACAGACTTTCTGAATGATGATGAGCAAATTCTATTTCATTTTATTGACAACACAACGTCACTTGAGACAGAATGGAAGAGCGCGAGGAGGACTGCAGCCTTCATTGCATGTGAGCGCCATTCCAGCCTCTGACCGGCAGACCACCACTTGTATGATGCGTTATGCTTGATAAAATGTTGTGCTTATTCCTGCACGGTGCCTTGTTATCTAAATGTCTATTTAGGGGTTTTGAAACTCTGAGAAAAGTTGACAGTTTTTTGTAGTGTGCCCACCCAAACCACCTCCCCCCCCCCCCCCCTCCCATTAACAAAGAATTTTAGTTAGTCTAACTTCCAATACAAAAGTTTCAATTCACATTTTTTTTGAGGTTGATATGACTTGACAATCACAAACTAAACTGAAGCAGAAGCCAATTTCAGGTAATCCTCACCACAGGTTTCTTTTTGAGAATTCACCAGTAAGAAGGAAGGCGACATTTTGAAGTAGAAAGAGGAAGACATAAAATAAAGGGATAAAAGGGAAGCAGTAGATGCTCCCATTGTTCCAGTTGTCTCAGGCTTCTCGGGGTAAAGCAGTAAGGGGAGGAAATACAAACGAGATGGTGGTGAGGGGAGTGTGGCCAGCATTAAACACCTAATGTCACGTAAACTGGGAGGGCAGCAAGACGGCACATCAATACATCCATACTGAGCCGTGGGTGGCGTAAAAAACTCTTGAGGTGTCACTTCAAGAAGCCATTGTTAACAACAAGCCTGAGCTCCCGGTAAAGGTGGGCAGTCAACATGGGACAACTGTGGGACACCATCTTCACCTAACATAAGAAATCAACAAAAGCTCTTGACTGGTTGTGCAGGGCACACAACATGATCTGTTATTATAACATTAGAAAAGCCTTGATGTGGCAGCACACACGAGGCTACAAGAAGTTGGAGTTCAAGGTGCCCTCAATAAAAAGCTGACAGAGCAATGGTGGACAATCAAAATACAACTAACAAACTGTTAGGCTTGAGATGACACAGATTAGGGGACGAGCAGAAACCCTGGAGCCAGCAGAATCATTAAGGTGGACCAGGACAGAAGTCACATTTAGGTGTCTTAAAGAAATGCAATGTAGGACATGTAGGAAGTAAAAACGGGAAATACACCTCATGAGAAGGACTTGGGTGTCCATCTACATCCAGCCTGTGTACTGAAGCCACGAGGAAGGCTAATAAGATGTTAGCGTATACAGCACCTCGGCGTGTGGAGTACAAGTCAATGGAGGCTATGCTTAAGCTACGTAAAGCACTGGTCTACTGTGTGAAGTTTGGGTCTCCACATTGCAAACAACACAAAGCAGTGCTAGAGGGAGTCCAGAGGAGAGGAACCGGCCGATCAGAAGACTGTGGGGTCTGAGCGATGACTAAAGGACAGACATCAAGGGGCGACATGACTGAAATAATCTGAATGATGAGGCGATGAGTGGCGTGGACTCCAGCCATGAAAACAAGAACAAGGGGGCCTCAATTGGAAACTGGTTAAGGGCCATTTAAAAAAAAAAAAAAAAACATAATAAAATAATTAACTCACACAACCAACTCTAAGGGCCTGGACAAGGTGAGGAGCCGAGAAGAATATTTTAGAAACCAGCAAGTCTGAATCTGACCATCTTGTAGCCACTTTGGGAGAATAGGAAATGGAAAACTGAGCAGGATTGCATGGCCTGCTCTCATCCAAACTTTTATTATATTTTTGTGTTTAGTGTAAGGCACTATAAAAATGAATGGTTGGCTGCAGCACTGTTTTTAATTCTTTTGTGCAGTGGTCTTGATAAAGCTCGTGTCTGATTTTAGTTTCTTTGTATTTTGAGGGTGCTTTCTTTAAAAAGACATTGTATAAAGCCTAACAGAAAGGCACTGAATAACATTATGTTTGACTGCTCTGTTATTCATGATTACTTTTACATTTTGGTTTCTTCATCTAACCTGACAGACAGACAGACAGACAGACAGACAGACAGACAGACAGACAGATAGATAGATAGATAGATAGATAGATAGATAGATAGATAGATAGATAGATAGATAGATAGATAGATCTGCGGTGGGTTGGCACCCTGCCCGGGATTGGTTCCCTGCCTTGTGCCCTGTGTTGGCTGGGATTGGCTCCAGCAGACCCCCGTGACCCTGTGTTCGGATTCAGCGGGTTGGAAAATGGATGGATGGATAGATAGATAGATAGATAGATAGATAGATAGATAGATAGATAGATAGATAGATAGATAGATAGATAGATAGATAGATAGATAGATAGATAGATAGATAGATAGATAGATAGATAGATAGATAGAACATTTATTTGTCCCCAAGGAGAAACTTGGCTTTGTACAGAAGCTCTTTACATATATAAATACATAAATAGGTAGACACACAAATGAATAAATGAATAAATAAATACTTACATACATAAACATACACACACTTTGGCTTGAATTTATGCTGGAATTACTATAAAGCAGGACAATTCAAAAGAAAGAAAAGTTCTGATTTTGGCTGTCACAGCCCCAGTGAGGCTTTATGCAGACATACTGTTGTTGGTACAGAGGACCCCAGTCGTGTTTTTTGACACACTTCTGTTGAATAATCCGTTGTCTGAAAGTCCTCAGTGTTAGTGTGTCAGAGAGAGGATGTGCAGCATTGTTCATAATGACTGTTTGGTTTAATACTCTCCTTCACTACGACCTCCAGGGGGTCCAGAGTGTGTCCTGTAACTGAGATCGCCCTTTCAATTATCATACGCGTGTCTCTGACATGAAGAAATCATTCTTAACTATCATAATCTTACATAGGATTGCCCAAATATTCTGTTTCTGGGTTGTGGGGCACTGGAGTCTTACCTGACATCACTGGATGCCAAGAAGGAAACAGCCCTGGACACGGTGTCAGTCCATTTCAGGGCAGATTCACCAACTGGACAATTTAGTGTTGCCAGTTCACCTAATCTATACATTTTTAGGAATATGGGAGAGCACATGGAGAACACTCACACAGACGCATGATTTAAACCCAGGTCCCTGGATCTGTGAAGCTGCCTGCTGTGCCATCTGCCAAATTGTCATATAATCCTAAATTAAAAGGTCCCTGCTAGATAATTTTGTGAGTGGTTAGAATGGCGCTATATACCACTATGCTTTACTGTAAAATGGTTTGATTCCTTGCACTGTGCCTTATGTTACGTGCAGGTGATGGCTGATGTTCTCTTAAACTGCACACCCCGGACCCCTGGCCACAGTGTTCCTACTGCGTGCATAATCAGCTGCGTTAGTCTTCAGCGAATTTTGGTACTGACACGGCAAACTGATTAACGTCAATCCACGTCAAATGCGTTGTCTTTCAATAAATACAAATTCAAAAGCAACTTGACCGCTGCTCGGCTTAATTTGTACCCAGCTGTAGTTCATCTGAAGTGGCACTCTACTCGCGTGCCCACTCAGGAAGGCCAAGCTAAGCACTGCGGCACCGCGCCGTGAAAACCCTGAACTGATCAGCGCAGTTGTATCGAATTAAAGCGCAGAGCTCAGAAAGTCCTGAATAAAAAGAGAAATTACCTGATCCAGCTTAGTAAGGGGGTTTGGCAGGTATGAATGGCCAAATGCGACCCACTCTGCAGTGGCCGCTCGCAGTCCTTCTGTTTAGAGGAGTCGCTGTCGCTATGGCTACCGTGTTGTAATAGCTGATTGGCTGCCGCTGTCTCATGTCACATGGTGGACTGGCGCCTGAGAGGCTCGAGAACTGAAAGTTAAGGCTGAACACCCGAGCACCGCAGGCGAGTTGATGAGTAGATGACAGAGGGCAGCATAGAGCAGCCTGGCCATGGGGGGACAAGAAGAGTGCGCTGATGAGACTGATAGTCCGCTTATGTACTGCGTGAGAAAACGGTGTTGACATCTGCGACCCGACTGCGGACAACACCAACAATGTTTGAAATGAGTGCCAGAGCCATGGAGAAATAGAAAGAGTGAGAATGAGACTGCGCTACTCTGTTCGCACGTGTACTAGTGGTCCCCTTTAAAAGACGAATGAACGTCCATCCCAGTCCTAACCCATCATCCATAGGCGTAGGAAGAGAATCCTCTGTGTCACTCTCAGCTCCAGCCTTGTGGTATGCTGTTCCTCTGAGGTTTCGACAAGTCAGGTGACTACCAGGGTTTGAAAAATTTATTTCAGACTTATCAGTTTGTACATTTTTGCGTAATCTGTTTTGCTTATGCTTGTCTGCGTTTTTAACTATTTTTGTACTGCCTTTTGAGCTGTGAAAGGTGCATTATAAATAAAATGTATTATTATTAGTAGAATTATTAGTATTATTATTACTATTATTATAAATAACATCCGGACCAGGCCGACGACTACACGGTAACGGACTGCAAGGGAGGGGCGGAGCCAAGGAAGCACAGAATATGAATTGGACGGTTGGACATTGAGACAGGAGGACGAGTGTGGAGCACGTGAAGTGAAGTGGTTGAGAATTCCTGTCGGGCATCTTCCAAGGCAGTAATAGCGAGAGATAAGTACAGTGCAAAGATTCAAGACCCTACAAGACACTTTTAAACACTATTCATGTTTGCATCACAGTCTTTCTTGTTACAAATATGTCACTAAAACTGAAGTGTATAAGGAGTTTAAATAGAGTTTTACTCTATGAAAAGTCTTACATAAATTAAAAATAGTGTAAAACCTTCTTCTTTAAGACTAAGAGGCCCCAAATGTAATATTATCACTAAAGGTGAGACTTAGAAACCAGTCATAGACATGAGACTGTGGGACTCACCTTCATGTGTCACCTTCTGTGGCTTTTCATGTCAGTCACTTTAGGTCGTCTTTACTGAACCGATGAGGCAGACTCCTGAAGTGCACACTTTGAAAGTGAAAAGCACCCCATGAAGTAGGCAGACATTTGCAGCTAACTTTGCTGTGCCTGAAGTTTCATCCAAATCTGCAAAGTGTCATCTGCTTAAGTTACGATTGTGGAAACATTTGAGGCATGTGATACCATTGGAGCAGGTCCATGTCACAGTACCCCGGCACCATGCGGTACGAGGGTGGCTATTGATTTTGGACTGGCTGTCATTACAATTCACTATCTCTCATAACTATGGCTGAACTTTGCCCCGAGTTCCTTTCCTAACCGGTTGTGTTCTTGCCTGACAGTTGATTAAGGTGGAGCAGTCCTTACATTCCTTCATGAGACACCACCCTGGCCCTAAAGTAATATTCTATTGTCTGTTTGGTCTCAATGGTTGAACAAGACTGTTCAAATTTTCCAAGACAGGTGAAATTAGTATTAACATCCAGGCTATCTTGGGCTGTCGTCTGGGGACCCCCACTATCATCAGATCCTCACCTCAGGGGAAGCATTTGTTCATTTCTTTAATGGCAGTTCAAGGAAAAGGAAACTACAGTCGGTTTTGCATATCTTACATTACCTGGAGGGATGAACCGGCATTCAGGATTACTGGTCCACACATTACAAATGCAAGCTTTTGAGGCAGCTAAGGCCCCTTCATCAGGCAAGAAGCTTGTATTTGTAATCTATTTAGTTAGTCGATAAAAGGTGTCATTTCTCCCTACTTTCTCCCATATCAATCTATGGCTAACACAGTACAACACTCTACTGCTATGGTCCACACATTGTGAGACTGAGTGACCATGTGAGCGATAGAAAGAGAGAGAGAGCCTGAGATATGACGTAACGGACCCTCAGTGCACCTGTCTGATCACTTGACCGAAACAAAGAAGTGAGAAATGCAAAAAAATTCAAAGGGCCAGAGCTGAAAACAATGTCAATCACTATAAATAAAATCGGTGACTTATGAGCGAGGAGTACAAGTGGTCACCTCTGAACAAGCAGAACTCATCACATGCCACCGTATTGATTTGCTCAGCCATTTCAAAGCCATTTAGACACTGCAGAGGTGCCAGAGAGACTGAATTCATGTTTGTGAACTACAGCTGGCGGCTCGGACCCAGCCAGAGGTGATGTGATGTCCCCCATGTTAGACGTGAAAATCAAATCACTTGTATTTATCTTATTCATTTACCCAGATACCCATCCATATTGGTGATATCCCGTGTACTGGGAAGTGGCCCCAGCCTACACTCTGGACATCTGATAGTTTATGAAGCGAACAGGATCAGTGGAGAGGTGAGACCTTTAAGTATTTGCGACCCGAGTTTTCATAACAGTTTTAATCGCCCCCCTAATGTTTTTTGAAAGGAGCCAACTAATACCAATTTGTTCTTTTTAAATTAATGATATATCATAGATGCATATTTTATTATACCTACTTAACTTTTATCGACATTTATCTAACTCTATTTTTCTAGATAGATAGATAGATAGATAGATAGATAGATAGATAGATAGATAGATAGATAGATAGATAGATAGATAGATAGATAGATAGATAGATAGATAGATAGATACTTTATTAATCCCAAGGGGAAATTCACATACTCCAGCAGCAGCATACTGATACAAAAACAATATTAAATTAAAGAGTAATGAAAATGCAGGTAAAAACAGACAATAACTTTGAATAATGTTAATGTTTACCCCCCAGGGTGGAATTGAAGAGTCGCATAGTTTGGGGGAGGAACGATCTCCTCAGTCTGTCAGTGGAGCAGGATGGTGACAGCAGTCTGTCGCTGAAGCTGCTCCTCTGTCTGGAGATAGTATCTGGTATCAGAATGTAGTTTAAGTTAATTTGTTTTGGTTTCAATAGATGTATTTTTCAAATTTTTGATTCTTGTTTTCTTTTTTTCACATCTTCGTGCCCCCCTTTTTGTTACTCCGCGCCCCCCTAGGGGGGCCGCCCCACAGATTGAGAACCACTGATGAAGGTTGTCTTCTTTTTTTCTCTGGCTCAAGAAGCTCCTCCAACAGGAAAGAAAAATGCACAAAAACAAGTGTGTGTATGTACAAAAAAAATTGCACCAAACCCCCAATTCAAAATGATCCCAGCACCAATACCTCCACCAAAAAGGATCACTAGGAGATATATAACTCTATATAAAAAAAGAATATACCCAAAGCCACCTAAATCACAACTGCTCCTCCAAATGGCTCAGCAGTGCTTATTCCTCCCTTGCCTTTAGGTCCACTGACGACCCCTGTTGGTTGGTGACTCCTTAAATATAACCGGCAAGATTGTCCAGCCAATGTGTCACCCCGTCTACCTCACGCACCTATCCAGGGGACACGCCCCGAGCAACTATGCATTTAAACTAGAACCCCCATCGGTCGCGTGCGTATAAACCCCCCAGGACGGCCAACGGCTCTGCTGAGCTCAAGCACACCCGCACCTCAAACCGGGCAGGGCAGGCTGCGAGGACACCGGCGTGTAAAAATGAACGTATATACTGGCCATTAGAGCGGCTCGACATGTGTCCAGACAGCGCTCACCAGCTAGATGGCCCCACGTTCCCGGGGCAGCGCCCTCAAAACACAAACGGTAAGCGCACTTTCTTATAACCATATAAATGCCGCTGCTTCGATTTCAAGGCTGCTTCAACTTAAATACAATATTCCACTTCAGTCATTTTAACAGCCTTCCATCTGAAGTAGCAATACATGATTTTAAACACAGACATGCTGGACGACCTGTTGGACAAATCCACATTGAAACAGACTTCCTCTGTGAAAGTTTCCATTCTTGATTGATTCAGCCACATTTTCACAAATTGTAAACGTTCTGAGACACTTTGTTAATCTTATAATGAAACCATTTCTCAATTTTCTAAACCCATTTACTCCAATTTCTGGTCAAGGGAAGCATTGGGTGCAAGGCAGGAACCAACTTTGACATGGGTAGCAGACAACCACAGGGCCAAGGCAGAGTCACTCATCGACCTAAGAGGATGTGGGAGGAGAGCCAAAGCAGCTGTAGGACAGAACATTGGGAGAACATGCAGACGCCAACCAGCCAAACGGTTACTACACCTTAATGCTACACCACAGTCAACAACAACAACAATTATTTCTATAGCACAATTTCATACAAATGATAAACTTAAAGTGCTTTACATGATGAAGAAAGAGAAAAAAGACAAAATAAATAAGAATTAAAATTAGGGAACACTAATTAACATAAAATAAAAGTAAGACCCGATGGCCAGGGAGGACAGAAAAAACAAAAAAACTCCAGACAGCTGTAGAAAAAAATAATCTGCAGGGGGCCATGAGACCACCTGACCAGCCCGCTCTGGGCATTCTAATGACCTCAATCAGTCCTCATGGTATTCAGGGTTCACATGGAAGAACTTGATGATGACAGTCATGTGGACTTCTGGCCTTCAATCCATCAATGTAAGGACATCACGGTGCTTTGACTGGGTGGTGGTGGCGCAGATCGGCACCAGAGAAAACCGGAAAAGGAACAGAAGAGAAAGTAGGAGTTAGTACGGATTTCAGAGCCACCATGAATGATAATGATAATTAATTGAATATACAGAGCATCAGGATTAAACTAAAATGAAGCTCAGAGAAAGCCATGTTAAAGTAATGTGTTTTTAAAGTGCTCCACTGTATTAGCCTGGCAAATTCCTATTGGCAAGCTATTCCAGATTTGAGGTGCATAGCAGCAGATGGCCGCCCACCTCACTAATTCTTTTAAGTTTAGCTCTCAGAATAATAAGCAGACACTCATTTGAGGATCTAAGGTTACGATTTGGAGTGTAAGGTGAAAGACATTCTAAGATATAAGATGGAGCGAGATTATTTAAGGCTTTGTAAACTATAAGCAGTATTTTAATGTCAATTCTAAATGGCACAGGTAACCAGTGTAGTGACACTCAAACTTGGGGGATGAGCTCAGATTTTCATTTCCTAGTTAAGATTCTAGCAATTCCATTCTGCACTCGTTGTAATTAATTCATGTCTTTTTTGGGTGGTCCTGAGAGGAGTGCATTACAGTAATCTAGTCGACTGAAAACAAAAGCGTGAACTCATTTCTCAGCATCTTGCAATGTTATAAGAGGTCTAACTTTTTCTATATTTCTTAAGTGAAAAAATGCTGTCCTAGTAATCTGATTAATATGCGATTTAAAATTCAGGTCACAGTCAACAGTTCCCCTTAAATTCTTTACCTCCATCTTGACTTTTAATCCTAAGGCATCAAGTTTATTTCTAATAACGTCATTATATCCATTATTGCCAAACACTAAAATTTCTGATTTCTCTTTATTTAGTTTGAGAAGTTTACTCCTCATCCATTCAGAAACTCAAGTGAGACATTGGGGTCAGTGAATCAAGAGAGTCGGGGTCATCAGGTGCTGCTGATAAATACAGCTGTGTGTCATCAGCATAGCTGTGGTAGCTCACGTTATGCCCCGAGATAATCTGACCTAACAGAAGCATGTAAATCGAAAAGAGCAGCGGACCCAGGATGGAGGCTTGTGGAACACCATATAGAATATCAGGGGTCATTGAAGTATAATTGCCACAACTAACAAAGGATTTTCTACCTACCAGGAAGAACTCAAACCAATTTAAGATCCTGCCAGAGAGGCCCACCCAATGACTAAGGCGATTAATAAGAATAGTCAGGTAATAAGAACACTGAAGAAAAGAGTGAAACTGGAAAAGAACAAGTCCACTGTCATGCACGGGTCATTCTGACCAAAAATGGATGAAAACAACAACAGTCCTTGAGCTTCCTTTATACCAATAGCTAACCTCAAGCAAGAAATCCAAACTTACCTGATATTAGCAGAAAGAATGTGATGGTTTCTTCAACAGTTAACTAGATAATACAAGGTCAGGCTTCTCAATCTAGCAATGTTAAGGTCATGTCACAGTCCAGGACATTTCCAGCAATTTTCAGTTGCCAAGTACATTTGCATAATCTTAACGAATCGGGGGCACTCCCAGGACCTCCAGTCATGTAATGTGACACACTCAACAACTCAGTCCAGTGAGCAGGTGACACACCCCCAAACAGGTCTGATATTGCCTTGCGTTGCAGGGGTGGACTCTTTCTACATGAGAGTTGAAAGTACTGTGCATACAACTATGACGAATAAGGACTGCCACAGTTTTGGACCTCACAAACAGAAGAGAGGCTCATCTGTCTGATGTTTTGTGTTTTACATGTCATTACAGAATAGAAATAAAAGAAGAAAAACAAAAGCCAGGGACTGCGGCTGAGCTCACAATACCCGTAAACCTTCATGGGGGTACCAGCTCTGGAAAGCAGCGTGTTATTGGCGGTCACCAAAAAGGGGCACACTCACTGTAACTTGGAAATGTGAAACTGTGCTGGAAAGTCGCTGCGCAGTTATGTAACTTGACATGTCCACCAATTTATAATCATGTAATGTGACAGGCTCCCGTGACAAACTCAGCAATTGCAGTTGTCAAGGCTAACATCCGCTCTGACAAGAACTTGTGTAATGTGACATCAGCTTCCCATATCACAAAACTCACTTAACACATCATTTCAAGGCTATGTCACATTACCCAATTTTTCCAGTCACTTCCAATTTGTACACTTATTTAACATAATCTTAAAGAGTCAGGAACAGTCGCAGCGCACTCCTATAAACCACCGGTCGTGTAGTCTGACATACCCAGCCTCTCAGTCCTGCTAGTCCACAAGTTGCCCCAAAAAAACCTAACAGATTTGATTTTGCCTTTAGTCGTTGGGGTGACTCTGTGTGCATGAGAGCTGGCATTCAATGAATACTCACCCAGAAGAACAATTCATATCATGCAACGACTTAAATTAAGGAAAGCAGGTGTTTTTGACCTCACAATCAGAAGACAAGCTTGTCTGTCTGATGTTTAGAGTTTTAAGTACCAAACAAGAAGAGGGCAGAGATTGCGGCTAAACTTGCCACAGCTGTTAACCTTTAGTACAGCACCAAGTATGTCAGGCAGTACGCTACTGTCGGTCAGAAAAAGGGGTCCGCACAACTGTGCTAGAAGGTTAGTAGTAATTTCCATTTGTGTAAATTGACATGGTCTGGTGATGAGATCAACAACTCAGTCGGCAAATCTGATAAACCTTGTGACTAGAATTTGCGTAGTGTGACATTCATTGTATGCTACAAACTCAGCTGTCCTTCAGGTCCAATTTCAAATGGCAGACCTAATTTCGGTTATTTGCTAGGCCCTTAGTGGATGCGATTACTTTATTTATTGACAGGCACCATTACCCTGTTCCTTCCGACTCAAGAAAAAATCAACAGCACATTTTTGTGGCTTTTAAAAATGTAGTCTTAATTGTTCATTTTAAATTAAAAACAATAAGTTTCACTCTGACTTTCACCAACAACACCCAAGAAAAAAATGCAGATTTCACATATTTCACATATTGAGACTCCTCGCTTTATGTAAAGTAGCCTCATTAACACAAAGTAACGCCTTTTTTGGAGGCCCAACGCCCCCTCCTGTCACTTGGCGATAACTGACACACACCCATATGTGATCGACCACGCCCTCCTCCTGACTTCGACCACGCCCCGAGGGAAGGAGGTTTTGCTGCACGACAATTCTCTCAGCGCAACTGACACAGTCATGAAAAGGTGGTCGTCGGTCCCCTAGCTAACTGTGTTACAGGCAGTCAGAAATAATCGAAAAGCCGCGCTACGAGGGGGACATCTCGCAAGCACAGTCACCCATGGGCGTCCACTCACCCTCTGACATGCATGGAGGACACGTTGTTAAAAACCCCGAAGCCCCTTTACGAGGCCCGCCGGTGTCGCCCTGAATCAAGGCGGAATGTCAGCTGCAAAGAGCGGCTGCTTCGGTAGGTGACGTTCACTTGAGGGCGGCCCATGGGCTCACCAGCAGAGGGCGCAGCGCTGGTGCGCGCTCGCCGGCTCCCCACAATGCACCGCGACAGTGGCCTTTTTATTCAGTCGCTCCCTAACACAGCCATGGAGAGAACAGGCAGCTCTTCGTCTCACTTAAACAGTTGCCGAGGTTGAGCGTGAGGTGATGAGTAAGCGAAGTGGGGAATTTATAGCAAGCAACGACCTGCCGCTGACTGGTAAGTGTGCGTGCGGTGGGCGCGTCGCTCATCCGAGGCTTCGCTGCATAAACGTTCAGCAAGGGAAAGGCAGCTCATCGTTCTGTGACGAGTGGGGCAGACGCTGTAAATAACAGAGAAACGTCCTCGAGAGCGGCGCTGCTTGCGACTTCGAGGGGACTTTGCGCGTCGACGCCGCATCTCCTTCGCGATTTGTGCCCGTGCGTGTCATTAGAGGAGGTTTGGACGCGGGCCTGTCAGCACGGGAGGCTCCGCCGTGATTTATTCGTTCGCGCCCGCATCAGTCCCGCCTGTGCCGCTGCACTGTGCGTGTCCATAGGCGACACTGGCGAGTCAGGGGGGCTGCAAGGCTCGTGTGGCCCATTTTAAGACGGGCCGCGGGCGTGCCGTGTGGGCGCTGGGCGGGGGTGGTGGGCTTTATGCCTGTCACCTTCACACCGAGACGGCGGATCCAGCGCTGCGATATGCGCTAGGCTGTTTGCTTGTTCTTGCAGCTGGCAATGGAGGTTCAGATGTTATGTTGTCATCTCTTTCCAGGCTTTATTTAACGTGGACACGAAGTGGGTGGTAAACTGAGGTGGCGTTTTTAACTCGAGGCTTTTATTTCAAATCCTGACAGTAATGGCAGCGCAAACTCTTGCTGGGAATTCTCGCCCCCTACCCAACCTCCGCCCCCCCAATAATTTTTCCCTCAAACCTGTCGAAATGCCAAGAGTGTTTTTCTGGTAATTAGAGGGATGGCTGGAATTCTAATGTAGTGCTTGCTGGTTTCAAGCAAGAAAAACTAGTCTGAGTCTTAAGACTGTGACATATTGGGGCCTCCCTGTGGCACACAATTCAGGTGGCCTCTGATAACTGCAACATTGTTCTGGTTTCGGCAGGTCTCCCCTTGTTTCTTAATCATTTTATGCATCTGTTTGTGAATTTCTGTTGTCTTGTCAGTAATCTGAGTAGTATACTGCACATATTTGATGTTACTTCTGTCTTGCATTGACATTGCTGTGATACAGTTCAGCTAGACTTGACATTTCTGCTGAGTTTGCTTTTATTTTTTCTCCAACTTAAACTGTTTCATCCTGAAGTTTTGGTTGTTTCCCCTCTTCCATTTTCTAGATGTTTTTGACTGTGATGTGTGCTGTGCTCCTTTGCTCAATTCTCTTTGATGCAAGTAGTCTGAAGTGGCCTAGCTGGTCAAGCAAGATGCTTCTTTCTTAGGCAACATAGAGCAGCCTCCACTTCTGAAATGTGAACTGCTATTATGTGCAGAAGGTGAAAGCCATGCATTTACCCTGAAGGAGAAATGGAACTGCTGCAGTACACTTTATTTAAAAAAGAAAGGGGGTGGGGGGGTGTGACAAATGCACATTCATTCTGTCCCAGGTCAGTGTCATTAAACAGTTAGAGCAGATAGCCCAAATGAGATACCTTCGCTCATGTCCTCTTGTGTTTCTGATAACCTAATAGCAGCTTCACCTGAATATGTTGTAGTTTTTTAAAAAGTTTGGGATCCTGCCTCCCCACCAGACCAGTAGGCATCATTGATAGAATTCACTTTGAGATTTGCTTCTCTTCTCTCTCTCTTTGGGTGTATTTATGCTAGGCGTGTTTTGTTTAGTACCATGCCTGAGTGCATGGTCACCTTACTCCTCTTCTGGGCCTGGGCACGCTTTCGTCATCAGCGTGTGACTTTGTGTAAAGCTGAAACAAAATCTGAACACTGAGTGACAGCTTGCAGGTGAAAATGATTTTCCTTATTCATGTAGGATAGGGTAACATTCTGTCCCCTTACAGAGTTATTGAGTGTGCGGCACAGCGTTTAAATTTTAATCATACTATATGTACACAAAGGATTTTACAGATACAAATCAATCTGCAGCTTTTCTTGCCAACGAAAATTCACATTTGTCTGTGAGGTGGGAATAAAAACCTGTTTTCAACTCAAGTGGTATCAAATGAAATGAGAGATGTTTGTTAATTAACTTGTCACATCATTGATGTCATGTCTGTATTCCGTGCCTGTTGTCACCTTCTGCCCTTGAATTTGTGGCTGACCGACTGTGGGTTTTTTGCTCATAAAGCAGGACCTGGTGTCATTGTCACTGCCCTAAGATGTTTGCATGCCTAAGGAAAAGTTCTCTCTGACAGACGAGCACTGGAATCATTGGGTAGAAGGGTCCTTTCATCAGATTGGCTGGCCCAGCACCATCTCAGCCGTGGAATGGCCAGTAGGAGAGAGGCAACTTGATGGCTGAGGTCTCCAGGACTCTGAAGAAACAGGAATCCTGTTAGGTGATAAATCTACTTGTGCGTTTTGCTCTGTTCTTGCACTAATGTACAATTGTATTGTGTCGAAGATTGTTTGTGTGGTGGGGTGTTTTTAAGTTTTCTCTGGTCTTCTTGGAGTATCAAGGCTGGGATGATCTGTCAAAAAACAGCCCATTGCAGCACTGTCTTTTTTTGGGCTATACAAAAATAAATTGTATTTGTTAGGGTGGTCTGACCCACTCAAGGTGCATTTCTGTGTGGTTTGTTTCACAACCTTTAGGACCCAAGCCAACTTTTAGGCACAAAGTTTGAAATGTGGCAGGAATTCATTTAAAGGGCCAAGAGCTTTGTATAATCTCCAGACGGCCTGTCTTCCATAATGTGCAGAGGGAACTGTTGCAAGACTTAAGTCCATTTCCACCATTGGAAAAAGATTTAAGTGGAATGAATTGGCAATTTTAATAAACTGGATAAGCTCCCCCCAGCTTTGGTGAAAATAAAAAAAATAAAAAAAAAAATTTACATTATATGCAGATTTAAATTGCAGTGTACCTTAATATACTGTATTGCAAAGAATGTTCTCGTATGTCGGGGTACCCTGGAATTCCCACCCTAAGTGCTTACACACAGCACCCCCTAAATAAAATGAATGAATTCCACTCCCCTTATCCAGTTATGGACGAGCTTTACCAGCTGTGGTCCAGGCAGAGCTCTTTGGTGACCGACTCAGTAGTCGGACTGGTGGGCTTCTGGTTTATTTTTGCAGACCAGTAAGGTGACCTTTCACATGAGCTCATAATTGTCAACTGTGAAAGGATTGTATTGGGTGTGAATTCACATGCCTCCAAGTGACATTCCTTCTTGATTTTAGTTGTAAATTGCTGTCATTCCTTCTCTTTTTAAAGTGTTTAATCCTGTGCACACCCTTATCCTTTGTGTGCCCGCCCCTATGGCTGTGTCAGTGAGTGCTGGCTTGACAGTGATCATGGCTGACTTCTGCTTCCGTATCCATATGCATTGGACTGGTCAGGTGATCCACTGACGCGACAGTGGGGTTCAGTTCACTGTCTGAAATATCATGGCTCACAGATGGAAGTTTAGATGGAGGAGTAATTCCTTTACTCAGGAATTGTGGGCTTGTAGATAAAGAAATGGATGCCTGGTGCGGAATTGCTATTTTCATACATTGCAACCAGTGCTGCCAGAATTGGGTCAGAGATTGTTAGGTTATTTCTTAAATAAAAGATTATCTTTGCCTTCCTCCACTCCAGTTGATAATTTATGCAGAGAGGAGATTTGCTACATTCAAAGAAGTGAACTTTAGTGCTTCTAGTAATTTGAATGATATACATAAGAACCTTATGCCTGTACCCATTAATATGCGCCATATGCATATACATGAGTAAACTTCAAAAACCTTGCCATGTTATTGGGCCTGAACTCTGCAAAAGCAGCTGCAGAACCACATCTGAGCCAAGTCAAAGGTGCCAACTAGGGTCACTCCGATCAAACAGCTGATTTTTCACAAAAAAAACTGTATTGGTGGTTGGTAAAAAGGCTGATCAGCAAAACCAATATTTTCAGCTGCTGCTGTTCTAAGCGTTATCTCATGTAAAGGTGAATGAAAATAAATGACTATTATGGTAGGTTTTTTTTTTTTTTTTGCAGCAAACTTCCAGAAGTGTAAACCAGTGGCGGCGGGTGGACAGTTTTTTTTCACAGTGAATGAGAGGCTATTGGTATATTAGCCCTTATGTTAATGAAAGTGGAGTAATAAACTGGAAAAAAAAAAGTAACCTGAGAAGTTGTCCTGTGCAAATAGACAAGTGGCAAGAAAAGCTTCTGTAAGGAATTCAGAAATTTATTTTATACTTTAAATTAAAACAGGCACCAATTGAGCTTGGATAGCAAGCTTACTTAAAATGCAGAAGCTTACACAATTTAAATGGAATAAGAAACAATAAAGACGAATTTGAAATTGCTGCTTTGTAAACGATAGGCTTTTTCTAAAGATATGTTCTGTGTTTAATTTGTTGCTGTGTGTGATGCGGCATAATTCCTTGGTAAGAAACAAGTATTGCGGAGATTTTGGAAGAAACACACCTGTATAAATATAGTAAAATGTATTTAACAGCAAAAAGCTGTAGTACAGTGTATGTGCATTTACTTTTAAGCAGTAGCATTTCATTGCCAATATCAATTGATTGTATATGTGTGTGTGTGTGTGTGTGTGTGTGTGTGTGTATATATATATAATAAATATATATTAGTTGCTAAAGATATGAAGACTACTACATTTATAGTAAAAAGATAAAACAGTGACATTATGTAACTATGAAAAATATTCTATGCCATTTTGTTTTAAGGATAAATAAGTAATAAGATATGTGCAAAAATAAAGTATGTATTTTATGTAAGTTTTATTTTGGCATTTTATGGTCACCGAACAATAAGCCTACAGAATTCCATTTTGTTAACTCTTCATTTTTATTTTATTTAAACACTTGGTGGTCTATAATTATAGAAATACGCTTTAACATAGGACATAAGGTTTCTGTGTGTCTGGTTGTGCAGGGGCTTAGTCTTTAAGGGGGAAAAAAATAGCAAAATGGGAAGCACCAGGACTTTAAAGACTTGGACCTTCATCCTTTTGCAAAGACGTTGGGAGAGCCACATACCCCTTTCCAGTGACCTCGTGACCAACACCCCCACCACTCTCTCGCGATCCATCTACTCACTTTGTAGAAAGAATCACCAGAGACGTTAATGTTGTTCTTGTGGTAAGTAAACCTCTCAACAGGGTTGACATTCTGTCTGCTGACAGACACACTGATGGCTGTGCCCAAGATGTCATTAAAGGCCAGGATCTTTGGTTTTATTAGGACACTTACAAGCCCATAAACTTGGAACCCTTGCTCGGTCTCTAGAGAGCCCCTATCAGAGCCTTCATTGACTCTGCGAAGATCACAGCATTGTTGGCAAAGTCAAGATCAGTGAATCTTTCTTCACTGTCCGATGCCCCACAGCCACTGGACCCTATGACCGTACAACACCTAGTCCATACAAGTATCGAACAGAGTAGCAGCCAGAACACACCCTGACGAACCCCTGAATCAACTGGGAGGAACGTAGTGGTTCTGCCTTCATTCTGCATAGCATTCACAGTACCAGTGTACAGGCTACAAAGTCTCAACTGAGTGAAACGCTTTAAAACCAGATTGCTTCAGTTGCTTGCAGGTGAGCAAGTGAACATGGATCCTATTGAGCATGACCCTAGCGAGGAGCTTGCCTGACACTAAGAGCAGTGTTCTCCCCCTGTAGCTGCCGCAATCCAAGTGATCACCCTTCCCTTTACAGATAAGAGTGACCAGTCCCATTTCCCAGTCAGTTGGGATGAAGTCCTGTCTCCCAAATGGAAGCCAAGATTGCTTGTAATGCCAGGAGGACCGCTTTACCACTAGCCTGGAGAAGTTCATCCAGGGTACTACAGATCCCTGCAGCCTTCCTTGTCCTCGGCTGGTCCACCACCTGTGCCATCTCGGTGAGATTGGGAAGTTCACTGCTAATTGGAGGATCAGCCTTGGCCTAGTGAGTCACAATTGCAACATCATCCATAAGGACTGTTCTGTCATTCACCCTGATTGTGACTCTCCAAGGAGCAGATTTGGATGTACGTAATATTTCAGTTCCTCTGTAAGCAGGACATGGGTCACTAGACCGACCATAGATGGTGTGTCACTTGTTCACAGATTCCTCCAGCAAATGCCTACTTATCTTCACTCAGAGCCCTCGCAGACATCTCTTGTCAGTTCCCAGTACGGACCAGAGTTGCCATGTGCTGTGACTCCTCTCAATGTTATCCCGGGTGTCCTGCAAGATGAAATACCTCCTTCCGGCAACATCAACACAATTCTCGGCAACATTCAAGGTCTTGTTACATAAAGGTATCCCATGTCGCATTAGGATCAGCAGTCACACCCAAGTCTGCAAGTTCCTTAAATAAACTGTGTTCCGACTCCTTAGAAATGGCCTTATCTTAGAGTCTGGCCAAGTCCAGCCTCATTCTCCTTGTAGGTGGTAATCTACTGGATCTAAACTGGATTTTCAGAGCACTGCAACTAAATTACTGTAAAGCTTAGAAAACCAGAAGCTGAAAATATATATATTTTTTTGTGATTGTCCCTTTTACTGATCACAGTTTGAGGTGTGTGTTTTAAAGTGAAAAATCCTCTGATTTCGATCAGTGGCCGATCAATTGATGCATCCATAATCTCTTGCCATACATGTACTCTGTGTTCTTCCTTAACCTTTCCTTGTGTGTCCGCCTCTCTCGTCTGGTGCTTCTTCTGTCGATTTGTTTTGTTTCCCTGTAAAGCTCTTTCTGTCATTTTGAGGTGTTTTACCTCCTCCCTTCTTTTTGACATCCACCAATGATCCCAGTTACAAACTGTGAAAGCATCATGCATATTCTTCTAAATCCTTCCCCTTTTTGAAGGTGACTGTTGTGCCTTGTTAGTATTTAGTGACCTAGCGTCACTTGGTAAGTTGTTTGCTTTGATGTTGAAATGCCCAATTTTAACTTTGACCCTTTTTTATTTAAAAAAAAAAAAAAAAAGTCTGGAATTACGTTTTGCATTCCTAAGGTATTGTCGTCCATAACACTGATCCACTGAAGCCAAACAGCCTGATCCAATTGCCCAAAGGGACCGGAGACGAACACAAACACAGACCATAGCGTTTTATTATGTAGTAGATGAAGCTGTCTGTCCTTTTCAGAGATGTCCTATTGCCATCATTGGTGGTGGTGGTGGTGGCGCAGTGGTGAAATTGTGGCTTATATTTTGTACTCAATAAAGTACATAGAATGCTACTTTGAAGGCTAATTGGTGAGCCAGAGTAATACAATCCATCATGATGCATTATTACCAGCAAATTATGAAGGAGATTTTATCAAGAGTGTGCAAGTGCTGCAAGTAATAGTGTATTCACCTTTGTGGGAAGTTTGAGTTGTAGTTCACCTTCACTAAGGTCATGTGAATTTCTTGTGTGCATTTTGGGAGATTGCCTCAGTTAACTCAAAAAACCAAATGAAGTCACTTGGCCTCTATGTATTGTTTTAGTCAATAAATCCTATAAAATAGTAGAATTGCTCATTGACTGAGTGATTCAGAAAGATGTGTGTGTCAGAATTGTGAAACAGAAAAACATCTCAACAGTTGTGGTGTCCTTCATCAGTTTTGGGTAGAGTGCCAGTGCCTGTTATAAACACTTATATAACCATGTAGGATGCCTTCCAGAAGGACGCCGAGCAGTGCTAAGATGCTTTGGGAATGTGTGTTTTCTTTAGTTGTACTCCTTTGTCCAACGATTGCAGTTTTTACATGTATCCCTGAAGCGACAGGGCAGAACCCTTGACTGCTATATGCTTGGAATACTTTGTTTTCACTCCTTTTCTCGCCATGCAAAGGCGATCTCTGTGTGAAGTATTAATATGACCCAAGGTGCTACAAAACCTTGTGACGTGAATAAGAGATAATAAATGTAGAAAATGCGAGCAGTTAGCGTAGCGAGAGCAGAGATTTTTTGCTTTGCCAATTTTTGTTCCTTTCATTGATACGTTAACTAGAGTCCTGTTACTTAAAATTCAAAAAGCTCATCTTCTTTTGATCCAAAATTTTGTAAGCTTGTTCAGTGGCATCTTCATTATTGTGGGTCCATTATGCTAATTCGGTTCTTACTTTCTCTTTCAGATGTCCCGACTTTGAAAACTCCAAAAAAGAGCACCTCTGCCTATCTCCGTTCCAGCAGCACTTTTCTGGAAACATGCATCCAGAAAATAAATTCCAAATGTGGACATTTCATTGATATTATTGTGATGGAAAATCTAATCTTTGGCTACTGTTATTTAATTTTGTTAAAAGAAATGAAGTTTTTTTTTAAGAATTTTCAAAACTGAGTAATGAAGCTGTAAGAATGATAAACCATTTGGTTTGAACCACTGGAGCACCTCTGATTGTATACAAAAACCCTGAAGTACGTTGAAGTCTGACTTTAAGTAGTAAAGTTGTGCTTTGTGTTCCATTTTTTTTAAATTCCAAAGAAGAGTTTTCCACCATGGCAACTTACCCTACTTAATTCTGTTTATGCATGTCTTTGCATATGGCTGCGTGTATGTATATGTTTGCACGTATACACACACAAATAGTAAATGACTAAGAATACCATGCTTCGTGCTGGGAATGGCTCTGGGAGTAGCGGGCAGCAATGGGTGCTACGCTGGTCTAACCGTATCCGCTTGACTTGGTTGAGTTTTACTTTGTTTATTATTCTTGTCTTCTTCCCGTTGATTGCCCACTATTATCTTACTACAATTGATGAAACGGAGGACGTTGGAAAGCGAATATTTGGCCCCCGGCCTGGCAGTGAACTTTGTGAAGTGAAGCATGTGCAGGATCTTTGCAGAATCCGTGAGTCTGTAAGTGAAGAACTTCTTCAGTTGGAGGCAAAACGCCAAGAACTCAATGGGGAGATTGCTCGGCTTAACCTTAAGATTGAAGCTTGCAAAAAGAGTATTGACAGTGCCAAACAAGACCTGCTGCAGCTCAAAAATGTCATTAGCCAGACAGAGCACTCTTACAAGGAGCTCATTGCACAAAACCAGCCAAAACTCTCTTTGCCTGTACGTTTGCTTCCTGATAAAGATGATGTGGGACTTCCTATGCCAAAGTCACCTCACTCGTGCAAATTGCATTCTTGCTTTGACTACTCCCGTTGCTCATTGACTTCAGGGTTCCCAGTCTATGTTTATGACCCGGATAGCTATTCTTGGGGTGCTGCTATTGATACACTAGTCAAACAGTCTTTTTTGGCATCTGCAAAAAGTAGCATCTATGTCACCGATGATCCAGCCATTGCTTGCATTTACATTGTTCTAGTTGGAGAAGTACAGGAGAATTCCTTAAGCAGATCTCCTGAAGACTTAGAGAAGCAGCTTCACTCTCTACCTTATTGGAGATCTGATGGACACAATCATTTGTTGGTTCACTTGTCCCGTAAATCTATGACACAGAATTACCTCTATAATGTTAGCACAGGGAGAGCAGTTATGGCACAGTCCACGTTTTTTGAGAAACAATATCGACTTGGGTTTGATCTTGTCATCTCGCCATTGGTCCATGCACTGTCTGAACCCAACTTTCTTGAGTTGCCATCACAGGTGCCAGTGAAAAGGAAATACCTGTTCACCTTCCAAGGAGAGAAGGTAGAATCACTCAAGAACAGTTTACAGGAAGCTCCGCCACGGTCTTTTGAAGAGGAAATGGAAGGAGACCCCCCAGCTGATTATGATGATCGAATCATTGGAACTCTAAAATCTGTTCAAGACAGTCATCTTGATCAAGTTCTTGTGGAATTCACATGTAAAAACCATCCAAGGCAAAGCATTTCTACAGAATGGGCTTTATGTGGGGAGCGTGAAGAACGGCTTGAACTTTTAAAGGCTTCCACTTTTGCTTTAGTGATAGGTCCTGGTGACAGTCGCTTGGTGGCCTCCACAAGCAGTAGCATGAGACTTTTTGAATCTCTAGAGGCAGGAGCCATTCCTGTGATTCTTGGCGACCAGGTTCGTCTACCATATCATGACTTCATTAGTTGGAGTGAGGCGGCCATTATTATCCCAAAGCCACGTATCACAGAAGTACATTTTCTTTTACGTAGCATTTCTGACAACGATGTGTTAGCTATGCGGCGTCAGGGACGTTTTCTTTGGGAAACCTACTTCTCAACAGCAGAGTCTGTTTTCGGGACTATTTTGGCTGCTTTTCGAACACGTATCCAGATTCCTGCTGCACCCATTTCTGAAGAGTCAGCCCAAGAAATCCCCCATAAATCTGGTAAGGCTGCTGGAACAGATCCTAACATTGCAGATAACGGAGACTTGGACCTTGGTCCAGTAGAGACAGAGCCACCTTATTCTTCCCCTCGTTATCTTCGCAATTTCACCTTTACAGCGGCAGATATTTACCGTGCTTGGAATCACCCTCCAGGTCCTTTTCATCTTTTTCCATATACTCCATTGGACCCCGTACTGCCCTCTGAAGCCAAGTTTCTTGGATCAGGAACAGGATTTCGGCCCATTGGAGGAGGTGCAGGTGGTTCTGGGAAAGAGTTTCAGGCTGCTCTTGGGGGTAACGTGCCACGGGAGCAATTTACGGTGGTGATACTGACTTATGAAAGGGAAGAAGTGCTGATGAATTCGCTGGAGCGTCTTAATGGACTTCCATATCTCAATAAGGTGGTAGTTGTGTGGAATTCCCCAAAACCACCATCCGAAGACTTGTTGTGGCCTGATATTGGAGTTCCTGTCGTGGTAAGTGGTTGGAAATGGGAGAGAAAAGTCTGAGACTTGCTTGAGTGGCGAACAAACCACTTCTCTTGATAGTTTAAAAAAAGTAAATTGTCCTTTACATGCTAAGTAGGGTTGATTGATAGTGTTTTACTTGTCATGGCCGCCTCTTTCACTGATATCCATTTTTTTTTCCCCAAGGAGTTTAAAGTTTGACATCCTAAAATCTCAAAAGAACTAGGAATACTTCATTAAAATGTGTGCTGCACTCTAACTCATATCAAAAATTCCACTTTTGTTGGGCTCCTGCCTTAAGGACAGATATAATTATTTATTAGCAGAGGCTCAATTTGAAATGTTCTACATGACTGCCTGTTGCTAATTATTACAGAAGGATGTTGTCTTTTTGAGTACAAGCTACAACATAGAAACACGCAGAGCCTTTTTGGTTTCTAGGATCTTCTTTCAGAGGGTGAATTGCATTGTTGGACTGTGTCTGTACTGGAACCTACAACCTAACTTTAGAAAAGTAACATTTAAAGTATTGAGATTCATTTTATATCAAGAAGTTTTCTGCCTCACACAGAGTTACAGGTCACCACACTTTTGTTACTCCACTAAAGAAGTACCCTAATCTTGGGGGCCAAGATGGACTACCTTAAGTGTGAGGATATGAGTGTCTCCATGTCTCCTGTCACTTACATCAGTGGGAACGCAGAGTCTGTAAAGAGACAATTGCTAGGAGTCGACTTGTGCCACCTTTTTTAAAATTTGAGCTTGATCGCTCTTGTATTCCTTGTTTGCTCCCTTGTTTCACAATCTGTTCATTTCCCCTTTTTATACTCCAGACTAGATAACCTCAGAAGTCATTTGTGACTAAGCTGGCGGGTCGTTTGTCTTTGCTTGAACCCCTTGTGATCAGTTTACTGTGCCCTGGCTAAGGCCGTCCTATTGTTTTGCCCACTTCATCTGCCAGTTTTATGTCTTTTCCTTGCTTCAGCCTTTTTCACACAGCTATTCCAACCAAGATTTGCTTGTTCAAAATGGCCTGGTGATTTCCCAGGATTAGTCGTTCATACACAGCAGACTGGGAGGGTATACAATGAGGCAGGCATGTAAAATGGAGGCTGAGTTGAGTAACTCTCGCTTCAATTGAAGGTCCTTCGGTTACACTAAGAGTGTTTCTTGTTAACTCATGGAGGACTTGGGCAGGCTTTGGTTACGCACACACTCTTGATATGTATGCATCTGCAAGGAAACAATCCTGTAGAACATCCGTCTAATGAGAGGAGAGTGAAACGTGTAAGGAGTGTGTAGTGTATTATGGGATAGCTTGTAAAAGACACCAATTAGACCATTTCAGACGTGTGTTGTAAAATGTATGAGAAAGTGCAGACAGTCTCTTCAGCAACTGTGCAAGAAGGAACACTCAAGTTTGTAAAAACATGGAAAGCAAATGTGTCCACTGTTAATGTGAGAGAAGGTTCCTGGCAATCTCTGGCCACGTCATTAAAGAACATAGGAAATCTGACAAATGAGAGCAGGCCTTTTCAGTGCGTCAAGCTCGTTTGTGGGTGGGATTTCCTTCTTAAAGAGGTGGTACCAATAAATACTTTTAAGTGATGATTAATTATGCACAGAACATTTTCTTTAATTTTAAAAAAAACAACAGAAGACACACACAGCAGTTTTAAATCCTATACACAAAAGGCATGCCCGCCAGTATGGCCCAAAGAGTGGTACCTGAAAGTGAAATGTATACAGAGAGAGCTTGCAAGAACACCAATTGCGGTGCACTCTCCCAGGGACTGTGCTCTTTGAGGATTGCAGCCATGTTACCACCTGTGCACTCCACCCTTGTAACTGTGGTGGATTTAATATGCCGCTAAAGAAAGGATACAGTTAGTTTGAATATGGGAGTGAAAGTTGCATAAAAAGCAAAGAGCTGGAAGAAGCCCATGGGACAGTGCAATTGTTTTATAATGCTTCAGTGATGTCCTTGGCCATTATATGTCCATCTTAAGGAGAATTAGAGGTGATCGAGTAGGCACAGTAGTGGGATGTCTTCAAGTTCTATAGAAGTTGTGCCAGTTAATTTATAATCTTATGACCATCCTTTTATACCAGAAGTAACTAGTGAGCTAAGCAATTTTCTGCTGATTATTCCATGATTTTTTATTAGCCTTCCTTCGCACCTGCTGACTTGTCACTGCAGCAAATCGCATGAACCTTCCTCAGACACCTTAAGCTCCCTTTTTTAATTTGCGCACAAGACTCGATGCTCCTTCAACTGCTCCAATCTGATGTTCTCATCAGTTACCTAGAAAGATTCTTGTGCTTGTGGCTTTAGTTATCAAGTCATTATTTATGTAGAAAGCTTTATTGCTAAAATATAATCACACAATTACTTTTGGTTTAATTGCCTGTGTGAACAACCACAAATCACATTTACCCATCGATTCAAGTGGTTGTTGAAATGAAAGCAGCTGGCAGGCCCATTGTGGCTACAGAGGATTATCCTGCCGGCTCTTGAGATGCTGTGTGGTGTGAGCTTGTCTCTCTCTGCAGTCCATTGCTTTTTTCATTTTACTTTCTTTTTTTGAGCTAAAATGTATTAATTTTTTAAAACTGTAAATTGGTGTTCCTGCAAGTTGTCCATCGCTGATCTAGTAGCATTTTGATGAAATGCTTTTCTGTTGCCATTTTGTCTCACTTTGAAAGTCTTTGTTGTTTGCAGTACTTGCTGTCCTATCAAAGATCGTTTTAAAATAATGCCCATCTTTTGACACACACACCCACCATGTTATGATATATATATTTTTATATTTGTGTAGGTAGTACAAACTGAAAAAAACAGTTTGAACAATCGATTCCTTCCTTGGGATGCTATTGAGACTGAAGCAATCTTGTCAATTGACGATGATGCACATCTCCGCCATGATGAAATCATGTTTGGATTTCGGTAAGGTTTATCTCTTCTGTTATCCTCGTTATTTTGGGCTGCCTTCCTGTTACTTTTATCACCCTTCAGACTTGTACCATTAATAATTCAAGGCTTTAAATAATGGCTGCTGAGCCAGGGTGCCCCTCCAATTTAAGGAGATGTAGCTTTAGTGCCAGCCTTGTTTTAGCACCAGCACCCGTTCTGTGCCTTGAAAAATCTGCAAGTGCTTATGGACTACAGATGTAGATCCCTGCATCCCATCCTCTGTCTGCCTTGTGCCTTCTGGAAACACAACCATTATATAATACAGTGCTGTCTCTCCACACAACGATGAATGAATCCAAGGGTCATGAATTAGCTGGCTCAGTTGTTGAGCTCTTGATGCCACAAACTTGATTTTGCCACCTACAGGTGTCGCAGCCAGTTCCATGGATTCTTCTAAATTCCCTGAGGCCACTTACTAAATGAGGATGAAAATATGGGGGCTCAACAGTGCAATCTTGCTCATTCTGTTTAATGGGGAGGGCATTAGAATTCTCCTTAATTCCTCCAAACCTGTTGGCTTTGCTGTTGAGTGGACAGCAGAAAGGTCTGTAGGCTAGGAACTGGTCTGTGTTCAGGGGTGATGCACACCTAGAATCAGGAAATGAGCAGGACACAGAATTGAAGACGAGAATGACCCATGTAATCCCCTCCACCATTGGCTCGCTGCAAACGAGAACCACGTGACAGTTTTGTTAAATGTAGATGCTAGTAATTTGTATATTTAATATTCGTAAAGTAGAGTGACTACATGAGGCAGATATCTTCCTTAAGATGCTAGTGGTGCAGCAGGATCATGCTTGTTCTCATTTTCGCAGTAAACGCCATGGTGTTTTCTGCTGTGGGCTGGCGCCCTGCCTGGGATTTGTTGCTGCCTTGCACCCTGTGTTGGCTGGGATTGTCTCCAGCAGACCCCCATGACCCTGTGTTATAGGATATAGCGGGTTGGATGATGACTAACTGACATGGCGTTTGCCTTTGTGTTTTCATAGAGTTTGGCGGGAAGCCAGAGACCGAATAGTTGGATTTCCTGGAAGGTATCACGCATGGGATGCAAGCCACCAGTCTTGGCTATACAACTCAAACTATTCATGTGAGCTGTCAATGGTGCTCACGGGGGCGGCCTTTTTCCACAAGGTAAGATACAGCCTGATGGAGAATTTATATAAAGTGGAGAGGGATAATCGAGACAAATGCACAACACCCATTCCATCACAGGACACATTCACACAGTTAAGTACAACCAAACATGAAAAGAACTTGGAGTGCTTCAGTGGGCGAGGGTGGGGGGCCAATTTTAACAAAGGACAGAAGAGTGTAAAATCTTGCATGAGTTCAGAGCCAGTCCTTCACTGGGTGGCCCATTAGGTTTTCATTTGTCAATAACAGACTGGCGCTGGCACATGTTCAGGTTGATCATCTCCACCGCAGTCCGAGCCTCCCGAGTGACCTTGTTGCTGTTTTGCTTGCTCCTCTTTAGTACTATGCATACTTGTATTCTTACGTGATGCCTCAAGCTATACGTGACATGGTCGACGAATACATCAATTGTGAAGACATCGCTATGAACTTTTTGGTTTCTCACATAACCAGGAAACCGCCAATCAAGGTGAGTCTTCTGTGCACATGCATTTTTGCAAGGTGTTTGGAAATAATTTACAAGATTATTTGGATGGCTTTACTGCCATTTTAAGCTTCATTTGATTGTTATTTCTGACATTGAGACGGCCAGTGGCAGGGATTTATGGTGTGCTATAAAAACGAAGAGCACACCCACAAAGGTTACTTGACTTGTGTTCTAGCATCCAACTCTACCAGTGTACTGCAGAGCATCTTGACCCTTTGCCATCTTGAGTGTGAAAGCTTTGCATAAAATTGCATCACCTGTGCATGCATGAGTATCCACAAGACCATTTTTAGAAATCTGCTTACCCTGCTCAGGGCTTCAGCACCAGGCATAAGATACTGTAGATGGCAGCCTATGGCAGGGTGCACACAACTTGCATGAGACCATTGTACAGTCATAACATGGTATTATTGCTTATTTAAAAAAATGAAGCACTGTTGGTCCCCGTGTGGCATTGTAACCTCTGATGTAGCTGATGAAGGGCTTTATGTTTATTCCCGACTTGAGTTCTTTCTTGTCCATTTTACCACTCGCTGAAAGTCTTTTCGCCTTGCGTCCTAATAATTTCACCAGAGTTGGGTGTTCCTTCCACATGTCCTTGTTTTAGTCTTTTTGAATGCAGGTGTGTTTCACTGCAGCCTTTCTATTGGCTTCGTAGGCACGTGGTGTAGTTGAGCTTTCTTACCTTTACCTGTCGCCTGAGGGTCTTTTTTTTTCTCTCCACAGCTGTGCGCTAACTAAATTCATTAAAGTCCAGTTTTAAGGCCAGTGCTGCTGTTTTTTTTTCTTGTACTGGTCACGCTTTTTACAATTTCCAGTAGGCAATGAAAAGTTCTCCCACAAAGCTTATGACTTTTCAGACAACTGAAATAACAAGAAGTGCTGTGCCAGAGCAATTGGCTGAGTTTCTGCTTGAATAAGCACAATGATGTGTGTCTAAGATCCACAGTCGCTGCTAACCAAACTAATAAATGCACTGTGCCAAATCACGAGTCTATTACATTTGAATAAACTGGGCCAGATTTAGGACCCAAGCTCTTGTCAATGGTGGGTTAGTGTCATTAATCTGCATGACGTTGTCTGGATGTTATCATCTTGAAACTTGCTTATTCTTTAGGTGCCTCATTTCTGTTTCTCATTTGTGGGTAAGGGAAGGTAAAGGTCAAAGTTCATCAAGTCTGAATGTGTTTAAAAGGAGTTTTGCCACGTAAGAACATAAGGGATCTGACCATTCAGTCCATCAGACTCAAACTAGCTAAGCTGTCTCAATACTTCATCCAGACCCTTCTTGACGCTTCTCAAGATTTCTTCTTCCACTCCATGTCTTGGTCTTTCGAAGCCAGGAAGCACTACTGGAGCAGTCGTCAATGCATTTCCAATGCAGTCCTAAAGTATGTAAGCTGAACAAATTCTGATGCAGCTAACTTGTCAATTTCTGTGAGGATTTTGGAGGAGGCCCCTGCTCCATCTCCTGTGCTGAAGACATTTTGTTGGAGGCGCAGCTGGTGAGCAGAACCACTGGCGATACACCAGATGCAGTGTCACTAGTGCATTATAAAGTTTGAGCATAACATCCCTTGATTTATGTTCATTTTGATGACACCACCTCACATTTTATTTGCCTTTCTGAATTGCTTCTGCACCTCTTTTAGACAATGAAAACACTGTGCCAACATAAACCCAAAGTCCTTTTCAGAGGTTGCTTCCTGTAGCTCAGTCTCCCGTCTTGCGTTCCCAGTTGACGTTCCTTTTACCGACATGTAACACTTTGCACTTTTCTATCACACTCCACTTTCCAAGTGTTTACGCAGTTCTCAAGCTTCTCCCAGTCTTTCTAAATAGTTTTTTTTTTGCTGCCTCATTGGTGTCTGCCATTCTTCCAGTTTTTCATTTGTTAACTATACCAGCATCAATGTATTTAATATGAATTAGATAAACTGAGGCCAGACCCCTGAGGGACCACCGACTGCTGATGCAAGCAGAGAATGAAAACCTCGGACCGTCCGTTTCTTTATCTGCTATGTCAGCGATTAATTGTTTCTTTTCTTCCCCAAAGGTGACCTCTCGTTGGACCTTTCGCTGCCCGGGATGTCCACAGGCACTCTCTCATGATGATTCACACTTCCACGAACGGCACAAGTGCATTAATTTTTTTGTTAAGGTATACGGTTACATGCCACTGCTGTACACTCAGTTTCGAGTGGACTCTGTTCTGTTTAAAACACGGTTACCACACGACAAGACAAAATGCTTTAAGTTCATATAGGGAGGCCCACCAAGGGAAAGGCCCGGCCCAGCCTGATGACAGAGGAGGGGGCTTTGATTTGCCAGCAGTCTAAAACTTTGGGACCACTCGGTAATTTAGCCTGATGGAGGTTTAGCAGGCTTTGGCAACAAGAACACATTCCTCCTCTGGACAAAGTGGGAAAACCAAGGAATCTACTGGAGTTAATTCTGTTAATTTATTTGTTTTATCTGCTTTTATAATAAATACGGTTACCTAATAGGAAACTAAAATGTACTGAAACTTAAGCGTGGGCTTTCTTTTGTTGTGGCTTTGTCTCCAGTGGCTGTTCCAGAAAGCGAGATTAGACAATCCTGGATCTCACAAGAAATTCTGGCTTGCTGGAGTGCTTTCTTTGTTTTTCCCCCCTGCAGCAGTGGCAAAATTTGGAAGGCTGAGACACCGCAGGAACAACAGCTTCACGCCAACAGGTGTGGTGTTGGTGCCACTGCATGGAGATTATTGCCATATCTGAGTAAAGAAGAGCACCAGCTTCTGAAGAAAGAAATGGTGTGGAGTGACTGACTGAAGGCATAAAACGATCAATCCATGTAAACTTTGAATTATGCAAAATGTACCGCTGCCATTACTGCAGCACTTGAAACATAGTATGTCCTCACGTAAGCATTGTATTCTGTTCAATGAGGCAAAGACATCCAAGAACCATGAGATTAAGTGTTCAGCATCCATCCATCCATTATCCAACCCACTATATCCTAACTACAGGGTCATGGGGGTCTGCTGGAGCCAATCCCAGCCAACACTGGGTGCAAGGCAGGAAACAAACCCCAGGCAGGGCACCAGCCCACCACAGGGTGTGCACACACACACAAGGGACAATTTAGGATCCCCAATCCACCTAACCTGCACGTCCATCGTGTTCAGCATACGTGGAGTTATTGTAGGTGTTACTATAAGAGACGTCCCCTGTATTGTCTGGTAATTATATGCCAAAGAAAACAAGAAGTGAAACCCACACATGCAGGTAGTTGTAGGAGCAGACCTTGCTTCAAGGATAGGCACGCTTCTGCAATCATTTTGCCAATTATGTACAACATCTCCCTCCAATGTGGTGAAGAAAACTGCCCCTTACAAAAAAAGAGAAGAAATGACCCTGACTTACAAAGCCACGCTGGGCGACTCTGAACATGTCAGGTTTCAAAAGCTTACTCAGAAAGTCTCCAATGTAAAACGGTAACAGTCATGAAGGCACCGCTCTGGATAAGCTGGAGTGCCTCAGTGCTGTCTGATCAAGCTTTTCTGGGCAGAATATGAAGGACTTGTGCTTCCGTGTCGATTGTTAGTCTAGGAATGGCACAATATTGTCAACATTTCATCGTCTTTTCTACTTTTTAAATAGTGCAGATGGGCTTAACATTTCTGACGGGATATTTATGGATTTTTATATTAGGATTAGACGCTCAGCTCCTTAATTACCAAAACCTCTGTGTTATTCCCGCTAATCGGCAGATTTGTTTCAGAGCATTGGTTGCCCTAATAACCGAGATGAATTTTGTCAAATATTTTTTAGGGAACAGGCACATCTAAATCTTCCCCAAAAAGCAGGAGTAGTGAGTTATCTGAATCTTTGGCCTCACGAATCACATAATTCAGGCCTAAACTGTTCTAGAAATGCAGAGCTGGTTAAATCCACAAATCGTGACTGGACATATTTGAGACAGTGAGCTTTTGGTCCTTTGCACCTTACGTTAGTTTAGCCTTGACAGAATGAGGTGGCTTCGCTTCAGATATCTCATTTTACATCACAAAATACCAAGCAGTAAAAAAAGAGCCCCACAAACCATGAGAGTCTGGTACACGTAGAGCACTTACCTCCCACTGCATAAGGAGCGCAGAACATCAAACTGCAGCATCGGGCGTATGTGGAACACTCAAATGGAGATTAAGGGGACAGAGAAAAGTAAAAACCTACATAACGTTTAAAAGGCAAGTAAATGTATTAGAGAACATTATAAAATGAAAGTAAACTTATTAGTGCTCGCACAATTTCAATGTCTTAATTAGCGTCTTGAACCAGCAGCACAGGCGTCATGGCATGGCTATCTGGTGTAGTAACACAAACGCCAAAACCTAGTAGAGTGTGTGATCAGTCTGTCTGTCTGTCAGGCCCATGTTAGCTTTGAGCTTTCTTACTTTCAGGACATCCTCCACAACCCCCAGGTGCTGCCTTCTGTTTTCACGAGGGCACAGTGAACACATCAAAGATGCACTCACTGCCCGATGCCATTATATCCTGCTCTATTCTTATGTTGTTCTGGGGGTGTAAGCACCCAGCTGGTATTGCTGAAGACTAAAAAAGAAACAGTGAAGTGCTGTTCTTGAAGAGTACTGGCCTGACTAGAACCCCAACACAGCACCAAGATGACCAAGGGATTATTCGGAAATGTCCTTCTATACAACTGTATTTTGGGCAGGCCCAGGAAATGCATTGATGGATGGTTCACAATGACCTCCTTCAATTAAATACACGGAAAGAGCATTTCATCACATAGCAGCTGATATGTCAAGGGTGATCTTACCAAAAGAGCCAATTGTAAAGATCAGGTTTGTGTCACAACAGCTGAGCACATTTGCCGTTGAAGTTCCACAATTTCCTCACGCAGAATTAACAGGATGGCTAGCAATTATGAAAACTTCTTTTGATGCCAGCTTCAATATCTTCTTGTCCTCCCTCCTTCAAATGATTCCTTGACATTTCAGAGGTCAGACTGGATTCCTGTTTCTTGCTCTGAACAAGTGCCCTCAAAAGGAGACTGCAGTTGGTCACCTGTAACAAACGTCTTTCTAAAAGCCCTTCATCGGTTACAGCTAGCAAACCTTTAAATTATAACCACTTAAAAGTGAGAGTTCAATACACAAGAGTAGAATTTTTGCTTCCACTGTGTGCAACATGCCTTCTGTAAGCAATTTTAATTTCAACTTGGACGTCAGCCACTCCCCATCCGACTGTTTTCATTAAACTGAGTTCCTTAAACTATGTATAGACTGTTTCACCCCTTTATTAGTTTAATTACTCACATTCACAATTTATTTCCAAAGTCACTGTCAACTAAAACTCAGCCATCCAATGATGCCATCCCAAGCAGAGCTCTTCATTTAGTGCATAACAAAACCGGCAGGTTTGCTTCCAGGTCACGTTTGCCTGAAAAACAAAAACACAATAATACAAATTAGCTTGACCAGGGTCATCTTCAAAGAAGCAAGCAATCCTACTTGTCCACAAGTCAGTCGTTCCACTTGACCACTAGAAAGAGAACCCGCCACTAACCAGCTTCACATTCATTCACAGTGCCATCTAAACCTTACTGGAACAATCCGATTGGACCTGTCCCAAATTCCCTCCCCAGCCTATTAAGTGTCACTAGCCAGCCTAACACACAACTTTGGGATTGGTGGATTGTAGTGGACGTGAGCCAAACACAGAGACATGGGAAAACATATCAATTCTATTCAGTTTATTCTTCCATTGCTCTCTTCACTAAATCCAAGCTCAGAGGCCTTACACGTATACTGCACATGGCTACAGCATTTCAGGTCTGGATTACTTGGACTCTACCGAGTCAACCTGTTAGTTTATATAAAATCAAGGTTGTTAAAATCTTTGTCATGACAAATGTACCTTTCAGCTTTCCGTTCACTGATCAAGCTTTCCCGTCTCTTCTTCATCTCTGGACTTAAATTTTCAATAATTCGATCAATGTAGTTATCAAGCACAAGGGAGTTTGTCTGGGACACTATTGCTTGACGACATATTGGACACTCATCTTTCCGTTTTCTCCAGTCACTTATACACTTGAAGCAGAAGCTGTGCGCACAATTCAGCGTTACAGCCTGGAGAGAAAGCACAGATCACAGTGAGCCTCGTGCAGCACTGGCAAACCATTCAAAAGAGGTGGTCCGCTGTAGATCAGTGCCAGACCTACAACCAAACCTCCGGCCACAGCAGGTAGGGCCTACTCACGCTCGAGTATTGTACATTTCCAGTTTGCCATTTTTCAAACTTTTTTGATGCCGTTCTGAAAGAATATTTGGGGGATTGTATTTTGCAAGCATTTAGCAGGGGATATGACACCATTTGGTGGGTCATGAGGCAATTGTTAAAATTCAGAATATCTTTTATGATTAAGTGCTTTTAATCCTGGAGATCACAGTACTGAAGAGGTGACGCTGCTCTTTGGCAAAAGGAATCTAGAGGGCAATTTTGGATTCACTATAAAGAACTCCGGCAGCATGCTGAAAAATTCCAGGACTTCACACAGAGGTCAATAAGCGCACAAGTACAGCGATGTGTGATTGTGTCTTAGTGATATTTACAGAAGCTTGTTCCCACCACTCAAAAAAAATCACGTTATGTTGCAGAGTAAAGTTGCCTGCCGTGGTCAGCGCTATTGTGTAAGAGTGTGATCCGTTTGTCTGACAGCCA
Organism: Erpetoichthys calabaricus; assembly: GCF_900747795.2. NCBI lineage: Eukaryota > Metazoa > Chordata > Cladistia > Polypteriformes > Polypteridae > Erpetoichthys > Erpetoichthys calabaricus. Next base: position 115,606 of record NC_041408.2, on the reverse strand, counting down.
GTAAGCAAGAGATTAGAGCGGAGTGGATATTGGGTAATCAAGTGAACAGACGTTCTACTCGGATACATTCAGCCTGCACATGCTGAGGGGCACATTTAATGTCTCAATTTACGGTCACAGAGCCAGTGATTAATCGCAGGAAGCAAATTTGGTGGACGATACGCCAGCCTTTCTAAGACTCAGCTGTACAACCAAATCACAAAAGAGTGTTCTGCATGTAATCCAGTAACAGGAACTTTTTTAACCCAGCTGTTTTATATAGACGTGTTTCTATTTTTGATGAGCTGCTTCATTCCTTACTTCATGACTTCCTGTAAAAATGCTTTTTTGAATACGTAAATGAGCTTTTTAAGCAAGTTACCATTTACTTCAATTGGATATGCATTTGGCTATAAATACTCAAAACTGCCGCATGCAGGGGTTATCTGCACGGTTTGCTGCTAACATGTTTGGATGTGAATAATGTCATTGAAAATGATGGCACACAGATTTACAAGTGATTTAGAGCACTCAAGTCTGGCACTAAAACACTAAAAAACTGCTTAGGTGTGAGTGGGCACTTCACCTTCAGAAGCGGCCATCACAGATGTCCAAGCTGGAAGAACCTCTTTGAAAATACGGAAATAATCAATAATTTAGGTCAAAATGAATGTTTCTCTGTTTCAACAAAGAATGTAAAAACACTTTTGTGTTTTGTTTTTTAAAACTGGACTTTTTGAAATGTTTAATACTTGTATAGCATTCTCTGTTGAAGATGTTTCAACATAAACTGAACTTTCCAAACAAATTTATTTGAAGTGTACAACATTTCAATAAAATTGGTTCCCCAGGAGCCAAATTCACCTGAAAATGACAGCAGTCGGTATTTGGCCTTTTGTGTGAATTCACTTAACCAGAGGCAACTTCGTTCACCTCTACTAGTGATGAAATGATGAATGATCGATCCCACAGAGTCTAACCGCACTATGGCCAGTTTCACTAAGGCATTAGAACGTGCAAACAAATCAGCAGGAGTTGGCGTGATTGTGATTCTAACCAACTACAAGTGAAATGACACAGAAATCATCAAAAGGAAATCAACTAAAAATCAAAAACTGTTTAGCATTAAAACAACTTCAGAGTAAAAACTAAAATGTCAGCTCAAAACACACTTACACAGCAGAATGTGAAAAACACAGCAATGTGTGAAGACCTCGACAGTTCTGCTCAGTTTCAAGTCTGCCTTCACCGTTACTGGAGAATGAATTTGCACCTTTGTCTCATTTTCAGCAAAGCAGAACTCTTTTGCTTTACTCTTCTTGGTAGAATTATACTTTTTGCTCAGTGCTGAGACAAAAGTCATTGATTTTTACTGGAGCAAACCAAACCCATTTTCACTGTTAAGAACATATACAGATTTCATTTTTCTTCCCCGTGTAATTGCACAAAGAGACAAAGGGGGGATAAAAAGTCCCTGGATGACCTCAGTCTGGCTTCCCTTTTTCCGATATCCACGTACCTCAGCATGTGCGTAGGGTGTTACACGAGTACCCTCCAGTAAACAGAGGTACTCAAACAATGTCCCACTGAGATGCAGTAAATACTGCAAAACAATCAAGTTCCCGTAAGATAAAAAGGAGGCACAGACAAATGATTTAGTGCAGGGTCTGGCGAGTTAACTGAGCACAATTCACCTGCCCACAGGTTAGTCAGACCTGCGCTCCGATATGTTAGCCAAGTTACTGTCATCTCTCCACTTTTAAACTCACCACATGCTTCTTGTCTACAGTTCTTAAAATGGAGACACAGAGCACATGCCATTTACAGAAGTATAAGCAGGAAGGCTCACATGCTGTGATGTCTTCCTACCAAATAACACAAAATGGCAGGCCAAGCCTCAAGGGTGCTGGGGTTAAACCCGCCTCTGACACGTGGATTATTCTAGAAAAGTGCTATATAAAAGACACTGGTACATTGGCCCAAAAAGAGAGAACACTGCACAGGTGGAAATGCAAAAAAGGTGGTCAAACTGAAACAAAGGCCATAAAACTCACAAATCCATGCACTTCAAACTTAAGAATGTTCCAGCGCATTAATTCAGATGTTTAGATTGCAGAAATATCAGAAAAGTGCATGTCGTCCAATAGTGTTAACGCTCCTAGCGATGGTGTGACACTTGCATGTCTTAACTGTCTTCCCCAGGTTCTGCTTTCACTCCCACACCCCAATGACGCAATGCTTGGTTAATGGGTGACTTGAAATTGGCCACACAAGAGCGAGTGTGCGACCGACCGTTCAGTTTGTCCTTGTCTGACTTTGACAAGATGGGCTCTGCAAGGCAGGACCCCAAATTAGCTTTAGGGCATTTGATGATTTATGATGATATCTGCTTAATTGTCCAATAAATTGAACAGCTGAAGACCACAACTTGCAAAACAACAAAAGTCACACATTGAACTTCTTGATAGGCAAGAAACAATTTTGCAATACAAAATACTAGTAATATGACATATGGCATTGTATCGTATACATACAGTGCATCCGGAAAGTATTCACAGCGCATCACTTTTTCCACATTTTGTTATGTTACAGCCTTATTCCAAAATGGATTAAATTCAATTTTTTCCTCAAAATTCTACACAACACCCCATAATGACAACGTGAAAAAAGTTTACTTGAGACTTTTGCAAATTTATTAAAAATAAAAAAAACTGAGAAAGCACATGTACATAAGTATTCACAGCCTTTGCCATGAAGCTCCAAATTGAGCTCAGGTGCATCCTGTTTCCCCTGATCATCCTTGAGATGTTTCTGCAGCTTCATTGGAGTCCACCTGTGGTAAATTCAGTTGATTGGACCCGATTTGGAAAGGCACACACCTGTCTATAGAAGGTCCCACAGTTGACAGTTCATGTCAGAGCACAAGCCAAGCATGAAGTCAAAGGAATTGTCTGTAGACCTCCGAGACAGGATTGTCTCCAGGCACAAATCTGGGGAAGGTTACAGAAAAATTTCTGCTGCTTTGAAGGTCCCAATGAACACAGTGGCCTCCATCATCCATAAGTGGAAGAAGTTCGAAACCACCAGGACTCTTCCTAGAGCTGGCCGGCCATCTAAACTGAGTGATCGGGGGAGAAGGGCCTTAGGGAGGTGACCAAGAACCCGATGGTCACTCTGTCAGAGCTCCAGAGGTCCTCTGTGGAGAGAGAACCACCTTCCAGAAGGACAACCATCTCTGCAGCAATGCACCAATCAGGCTTGTATGGTAGAGTGGCCAGACGGAAGCCACTCCTTAGTAAAAGGCACATGGCAGCCCGCCTGGAGTTTGCCAAAAGGCACCTGAAGGACTCTCAGACCATGAGAAAGAAAATTCTCTGGTCTGATGAGACAAAGATTGAACTCTTTGGTGTGAATGCCAGGTGTCACATTTGGAGGAAACCAGGCACCGCTCATCACCAGGCCAATACCATCCCTACAGTGAAGCATGGTGGTGGCAGCATTATGCTGTGGGGATGTTTTTCAGCGGCAGGGACTGGGAGACTAGTCAGGATAAAGGGAAAGATGACTGCAGCAATGTACAGAGACATCCTGGATGAAAACCTGCTCCAGAGCGCTCTTGACCTCAGACTGGGGCGACGGTTCATCTTTCAGCAGGACAACGACCCTAAGCACACAGCCAAGATATCAAAGGAGTGGCTTCAGGACAACTCTGTGAATGTCCTTGAGTGGCCCAGCTAGAGCCCAGACTTGAATCCGATTGAACATCTCTGGAGAGATCTTAAAATGGCTGTGCACCGACGCTTCCCATCCAACCTGATGGAGCTTGAGAGGTGCTGCAAAGAGGAATGGGCGAAACTGGCCAAGGATAGGTGTGCCAAGCTTGTGGCATCATATTCAAAAAGACTTGAGGCTGGAATTGCTGCCAAAGGTGTATCTACAAAGTATTGAGCAAAGGCTGTGAATACTTATGGACATGGGATTTCTCAGTTTTTTTTATTTTTAATAAATTTGCAAAAACCTCAAGTAAACTTTTTTCACGTTGTCATTATGGGGTGTTGTGTGTAGAATTCTGAGGAAAAAAATGAATTTAATCCATTTTGGAATAAGGCTGTAACATAACAAAATGTGGAACAAGTGATGCGCTGTGAATACTTTCCAGATGCACTGTACCAAGTCAATGCCCTCAACACGTCTTATATTACTGACATGCAAATATATTAATATTTAAAGTGAGTTTTTTTTTTTTTTTTTTTTTTTGTAAAGAAGAAATCTACAAAAACCTAAAGTCAAATCAGTGTACAAATGCACAGGTTTATACATTTTGCTGTGTTTTAATTTAATAGTGCGCCACACTAGACTTGCTGCACATTCCTTTTGTGAAAATGTCATATTGTGAAGCCTGAACTGCAATAGGAATCGTATGCGGGTCGTCTCATGCCTGCTTCTTGACGTTCTCTACCCACTGGTTCTAAAGCCTCCTTCACGCTCGCTGCAGTTCACCTAAAGATTTCATCAATGCCAGGCAGTTTGAACAGAGAATAACCTTAAAACGAAAAGAAAAAAAACAAAACAAAACTGATAAATAGCTGGGGGCAAAATGAGTTACCTCCAGTCTTTTGTTATCTCTATGCTTTCTACAATCAGGGCAATTAATACTCTGAAGTGGACATATTTGAATATTCAGAAAAGTTTAGGTTTTTGTTGGCTTTTTTTTTTTTTTTTTTAATTTACCAAACAATTGAAGTTTCTGGAGCAGATTAATGTATTGCACAAAACTGACTTCAAAAATAAATGTATACTTACATACTCCATAGATTGCAAACAAAAATGTGTAAAAGTAATTTACATAACAAAAGAAGTAGGAAAGCACAAACAAAAAGAAGTTCAATCAGTAGCGGAAAACTGCAGCAAAGCCACTATGGCAGTCTGTGACTTGACTTCACAACCACTCTTTTCTGGATTGTCAGTTCCCAGTATGCACTTGTAATTCAACTGTTTACTTAGCCACATGTCAGTTGGACCAAACCACTGCTACATGTTCAGAAATGGGATCTTCTGGTAGCAAAAGACATTACCCCTTAGACTCTCCACAAAGATGTTTAGCCAGGTCTCTTTTTGGCCACTGACATCCTATAAGATTTTCTTCCTTTATTACTGACAAGGGAGGACTCTTCAGACTCATGGACAGTTTTGTTACTGTGGTGGGGACAATATATCATTTAGAAAAAAAAAAAAGAAAAAAAAAAAACAAACCTTTTTCCCTACCTTGTTTTGAACAAATGTCTTCCACAAAAAAAAAAAAAACGTACCTCAATAAACAGCTCAGAGCAGACGGCACACTGTAGTTCACTCTCCAATACATCGGTCATTAAAGTGAAAAACTGTTCTTTCTGTGCTATTGCCTTCTCTGTCTCTACCTGTTACCAAGAAAAAGACACATTTTAAATGTTTGTACTAATGACACCCATCTCACCATTCAATTACCACTCATACATTGGAAAAAAATGAGTTTCTTCTAAGGCCACGTTTCTTAACCTTTAGATTCCCAACACCCAGATTTTCGTTTTTAAAATGGCGGATGACTCACTTGAAGTTGTAGGCCAGGTCCCCCTTGGTGGAATGAATGCAAATAGAAGAGCTTCTCCCTTCTTGAAATGCGGACAGATACAAACAGATACAATCCAGCTCACCTTCCCAAGGTGGCAAACTGCAATCCCCAAAAGAGGGTCAGACCTACTGGTTGAGAAGCACAGTTCTAAGGTACACCTTGGATTACACACACATACACACATTTGCGATGGCTAATTTGTTTCACAGTTAAGTGACATTACAGGAAAACTCCACAAAAAAATGTTATTTTTTAAATGTCACTTAGCCCTCCTGTAGTTTGTAGTGGAGGCCAAGAAAAAATTTCAATCTGATGTTTTCATGCAAAATGGAGAGAAAAACTGATAATAGAAGCCAGAAGTAATCGAATACCAATGCTGTACAAAGGCAAACAATGTGGCAAATTATCTGGAGGATGGGAATTCACATTACTCGTGTCACATAATAAACTTGTCAGTCATATCTCAAATATGCAAAATATTTTATTTATTTTTTTGCTGAAATATAATTAAAGTGATAGTTCGATAAATATCAGCGCACATCATAAACAGGAATGCCAAGCTCATGTGGGACTGTGGTTTTTAATTGAAGATACTGTAATCTCTCCCTTTCATTTATCGCTCAAGAGTTTTGTATTCGGTTCAAAATGGGAGATTTTAAGATTTTTTTTTTACCCTCTCTGTGGATGTTTTTCGCATCATTTGTCATTGTACAGTATTGGTCAATATTGGCTTCTGTTATACCATAAACATTTTTCTCTCAAATCTGCATGACAATATGAGATTCCCCATTTTTCTCATCCTCCACTACAATTATATAGGGTATGTATTCTTTTAAACCTCCTGTTTGTTTCCTGCACTTTTCTGCCAAACATGTAAACAGTCATCCTGCTGGTTTTCATCATATTTTATTTTCGTCTGCAAATAAGACTTAGCTGAACTCTAAATTATCAGTTTCATCTTTATAGGCAGGATATCCTTTAGTGTAGCTGTCAGGAGACATAAGGAGTGACACAAATGCTTAACAATGACAAATGTGGAGAACTCTTATTAATTAAAAATAATTTCTGCATTCTATTAAAAAAATGATCACTTTTGTGTTTGTGACTTACTCCCTGTTGTGTGTAGAGATGGACAGGAATCATGTTTAATGTCATATACTCATGCAAAATAGAAATAGCTAATATTTTGATGTAATAGGCTTGAATGTGAACCCGACTTGAACAGAAGCAAGCAATATCAACACATCATTAAACAAAAAGAAAACTTCCTACAGTCCTTGTTCCAAAACAAAACTATTTTGGTTAAAACCCTATCAAAATTATATACAGTAGATCCCCGCAAAGTCACGGTTCAGGGTTTGTGGACTCAGTCATTCACGGATTTTTCCTTAGAACCTAACTATTAATTGTTAGCAGAAAGCGCAAAAATACTCTGCAATTTTTTATGGCTTTTTCGTGGCAATACTGTGCTGTGCATCCCGGTTTGGGATGGTGAAAGTAGCCAATCCAAGAGCGCTATTCATTTCTCCTTGCTGCTGATTGACTGCTGCCCTGTGACACGTCTCCAGCTGAGTGTCCTCGTGTTTTCCATTTTGTTATTGTATTCATTTTCTTATTCTCAGACGCACAAGATGTCACCAAAACGCCCTGTATCTTCTAAGGCTTCTGGCACTGAACCTAAGTGCCAGAAGAAGCTTAAAAAACTCCAGGAGAAGGTTGAACTACTGGATTTGCTCCGGGAACTAAAAAGTCATGCTGCAGTAGTGCACCACTATGGCATTAATGAAAGCACCGCACGCTACATAAAGAAGAACGAAGCAGCGATCTGGAGTACCGTATCTGTAACTTTCTGTGATAGTGCCAAAAAGGTAACGACCCGTAAGGAATAAAAATATCGTCAGGATGGAATCTGCTTGGCATTGTGGATCACCGACTGCAGGAAGAAGAACATCCCCTTGGATGGTAACATCATCCGTGAGAAAGCACGGAAATTGTACCAGCAGTTCGCTACAGGAGACAATGTAGCAACTTCCCATCACAATGTTCCTAAAACCTATAAAGAAACGACAACACGAAACCCCACCAGAAGAAGACCCATACAAAGATACGACTCCTCCTGAAGCACCTGAAGAAGAGGCGCCACCAGGAGTTTTAAATCCTCTGCATCGTACTGCACAGCTACTTCATCATCATTCATCATTGGTTAGTACCCGTACATTTTACTGTATTTTAATTAAATGAAATTATTATGTATTTACTCTACTTATAACAAAGAAAATGACAGCGCATACCAAAGAAAACGCGCTTGCATGAATTACAGTACATATAGCAGTAACATCGGTAGGGCGGCGGAGTGGTGGCTCTGAGGCTAAGGATCTGTGCTGGTATCCTGAATGTTGCCAGTTCGAATCCCCGTCACTGCCAAAGGAGATCCTACTCTGCTGGGCCCTTGAGCAAAGCCCTTAACCTATAATTGCTCCAGGGGCGCTGTACAATGGCTGACCCTGCACTCTGACCCCAAGGGGTACGCGAAAACTAACAAATTCCTAATACAAGAAATTGTATAAGGTGAAATAAAAGAACAAAAAAAAAAAAATTTTTACATTCTAGCACCGCGGGAGACATAGCAGTACAGTACTGTACAGCATACGGGTTTACCTTTACATTCTGTTTTTAGGTAATGTATTAAGCTGAGTTTGCAACAAAATTAAAGTGCTTAGGGGGCATACTGTATTTAGGGTTTAAACTATAAAAATAGGCATTTAAAAGGCATTTTTTAACCACAACCAAAAGTCGCGGTTTTTCACAATTCGTGAGTGCTCTAGGAACATAACCCCCGCGAATTCTGGGGGTGTACTGCATATTATATATATATATATATATATATATATATATATATATATATATATATATATATATATATATATATATATATATATATATATACACACACACACACACACCCAATATACATGTATATGTATGTAATACATACACTAGCCGTTCCCCACAGCTCCGCCCGTGTGGTAGTGAAACAGGACAGACTTTAAAAATCAATAAACAGATATCACTCGCTAAGCAGAGGTAAGGTCCACTCCAAAACGTGGCCCGGGTGCCTACTGACATCACGCTTCCCCCTCCCCTTGGCCCACAGCCTCTTGTCTCGGATTACCGAGAATAAATTGCTCCTGCAAGCAAAGTATGATTCTTAGCACAATGAGAGAAGTCACAAAATCAACCGCAATGTTAAAGCATATTATAGAAAAAAACCCGATCTAAATCCGTTAAGTACTTCTCTCGTGAAAAGCGGACAGACATACAGACATATATATATATATATATATATATATATATATATATATATATATATATATATATATATATAAATAAATAAAAGTAGGACTTCCAGAAAATGCTTTTGTGCACAAAAAAGGACATTTAATTCAAAAGCACCATCTAGAAGAGCCACATTTCTCCTCATTTGTTGGTTGTTAAACCAGATCTTCATTCTCCCCACCATCCCATGTTTTGTGAAACTCCTTTCTGTTCGTTATCTGCACAATTTGCACAAACACAAAGCTGACTGCCCACCTGATCTCACTGTCACTTGGTATTCTTCACCTTCTAATTGCTAACTGTCCACATCTCTCTACAATGTTGAAATGGCATTAGGTCCCACGATCTCCAGTGAGCAGGTCTCCTGATCAATGACATAATAGGTAATCACCAAAATCTCATTCAGTTTTCTAAAACAAAGCAGCTCATATGAATATTTTCTGGAAATTGATTACTTAACAATATTTTAGCGAAAATACATGTTTGGGACATTGTGAGCATACAACTGGATATCTCAATGATGCCACACGAGTAATTTGAGATTTTTCATGAATGTTTTGATTGTGTTCAGCTACAATTTTCTTGAAAACATGACAATAAAAGTCATCCTCAGCCATCACTACAAACATCGCATGGGGAAGAAGAAGGAAAAAAAAAAAAAAAAAAACATTTCATATGGAGCATCTCTTTCATTTTCCAAATCAATTCTCAGCAGAAACTGACCCACTTGCAGTTCCCTCCTCACTGAATATGTCACAGATTGGCTTATGATGCAATATAAAATGAACACAAGATACATGACCGGCCTCAGAGCAGACTTCAGAAAACAGGGAAATGTCTCACACTTGGCTGGCCAAAGGGGCCTGAAAGAACGTCCGCCTTCAGTAACATCAGATGAGCAAGATCAGCCAGCCTATCGTATATTTTGATACATACCTTTGTTTTTTGAAGTTCTTTTTCCTTGGCCTGAATAATCTCATCAACATCTCTGTAGCAGTGCTTACTTTCATTTCTCATTCCACAATGTTGCTAAAAATAAAAAATAATAATTCCAATATAATCTTTAAAAGTTATTCAAAAATATCTGTCACCTCTCCTTACAACTGAGGGAGTTATGATTTAAACGAATGTCAAAACCTTGGTTGTTAAAGCAGTGACTTAACAGGGCAAGATGTCTAATTTGAGATTTTTCATGGATGTTTTGATTTTGTGAAGAGAAAAAAGGGAAAAATGCAGAAGAATACAACAAACAAACAAACAAATTGAGTGCTCATCCTTTTACTTTCTAACCCACATATCCAGAGTCAATGGTGACACTAGTAGCTTCATTAATCAAAATCCACAAAAATCGTTTACACAGTGAAAGGGGACACCGAGAGAACATGTGGAATCCTTACACCGAGACAGATTAGAGCGGAGCAGCATTAGCCCTAAACGGTGTGCCACTTTTATCAAACTGAACACTCCAGCCAGTACAAATGGGGCATCCTTACAATAAAATAAACTTGAACTGTAAGAAATACTAACTTTTACGTTCTGCCAACCTAAACTTACCTTTTGCTCTTCTACATCCCTTGGAGTCTTCAGTTTTTCAGATTGTTGCTGCTCCGTAACCAGCCTTTCCTCCACACTTTGCTCTGTGCACTGGGGCTCTTTTGCAAAGTTTATGTGACACTGAGTGCTTAACTCAGTACTTTGTTCATCTGAAAGAACAGCAACTCCGTCACAACATCCACTTGGCCCAGCGGCTACCTCAGAGTCACATGTATGACTAGATGTTGCTAAAAATGTACAGAAACTGTGCCGCTTTTTATACATGCCATCAGTAGAGGATTTTGATATCTTGGCTTTTGAATAAACTGATCGGACTTGTTCCTCATCTAACGAGTGGAACTTTCTCTTTCTGCTCTGAATCCTCTGGTCCACCACATCTTCTTTTGAAGCTTTCAACAAAAATGGCAAAACATTCTGAAGTTTGTCCCTTGTGAAAATGTATTCAAATTCAGCTCCCATGTTGTCAATGGGGACTCCAAGTTGAACAATGTCTCCTTCATTAAGCATACATGCAGCGTCAGACTCAATTCGCTTTCTGTTCAGCCAGACACCATTAAGACTCTGCAAGTTAAAATAAGAGTGAGATGATCTGACAACCAAGCAAAAACCAAAAGATACCACAGCCATCCTAAGGGGCCCTTAGATTTAGGCAGCTAACCAGAATAAAAGATCTAACAAAATGACTACATATGTTAAATTAAACTGAGGGACCAAACGGTAGAAAAGTGGAGTGCCCAGTGAAAAATCTCACACAGACGTGTGCAGAATGGGCCACCTCTGCAAAGACTAAGACTGGACAGAGAGTTGATTCTGGATCTGTGAGGCAGCAGTGCTAACTAACCACTGCAACACCAGACTGCCATGCTTTCATTTAGTGGATTTGAAATTGTAATAATGACATTTTACTGTCTCATTAGGCGGAGTGGTGGCTCGGAGGCTAGGGATCTGCACTGGCAATCGTAAGATTGCCAGTTCGAATCCTGTAAATGCCAGTAGGGACTCTGCTCTGTTGGGCCCTTGAGCAAGAAGGCCCTTAACCTGCAATTGCTGAGCGCTTTGAATAGTGAGAAAAGCGCTATATAAATGCAAGAATTATTATTATTACTTTACATTTTCTAATATATCCTACAAAATATGGAGTCAGGTGACATCAGGTGTTCCCCCAGGTGCAAATCAATCATTAAATAAAACTTTAGAGATGTGAATTAACTGCGTTTGGGAAAGTACACTTAAGGACTACTCCCTAACAAGAAATGTACATTAACAAATGAGGATGAGCATGTTAAAAATATTTTATGAATGAACGCCAAATGCTAATTTCAGATAATGAGAAAGCCCTTGGAAAACCTAAGGACACTAAACTGGCCCTTTTTTCTGTCATATACTACTGAAATTCTTGATTACACTTCTGCCCTGTTTTCAGGTCCACCAATGGTGCCACCCTTTACCAGGCGCAGTTATAAGATCACCACCATGTAATGTTTGCCAGTGGCTCCTGCTAGGGCAAAAGTGTCAAAATCAATATAAAAAGCCTCTGTTTGGAGAGTTTTGCTTACCTTTTTGTCGGTGACAGTCCACTGGCCTTCTTCATTCTGCTTGAGAAGGCAGTGGTTTCTTGAAATCATGAATGGACAGGTGAGGGATACTAGCCGGTGTGTGACATCAAGTCCTCGACCAAGTGACACCTACAGAACACAAATAGAAAAAACAATCAATATGCCTACAAATTAAGAAACTCCCTGGGATAAAGTGGGCACTGGACACGTAGGCACTGCCTCAAATGAGCTGGTCACTCATACCAAACTAAAGTCCTTGAATTACATAACACTACCTTTGTTTTTTTTAATAATTTCTACCATGACAAAATTTACTTTAGTGATTTGGAAGAACTACTGATGTCAGTCATTAGCCTTAACAGCTCTTCAGATGGACCACAGTTAGAATTCTCAGGTGTCTTGAACAAAGGTGAAGTGCAGCGAAGCAGAGCACTTTATGCATCCCACCACAACTCCATATCCATTTGACCACACTGGAGTACAAACACAGCCAATTCCTGCCATGACCAAATGATTTAACAGCCTGTTGGCATTTGGTAGAATACCTTGAAGTACCCAGAACTTGGACAGTCGGCAGTATGGTTGTCGTTGTTGTCATTGATCTTCACAGAACATTTTCAAAATCACTTGATCCAATCTATGGATGCACAGGGCTGGAGCCTACCCTGGAAATTGGGTGCAAGACAGGAACCATTATTAGGCACCCTTTAATACAGAAATCAGAAATCTTTCATTTAAACTGGGAGATTTCAAGCCAAAACAGATTTTAATATTTCAATGCACCTAAAAAGGTTTCCTTAGTTTGACTTCCAAAATAATGCATTTCCAAAAGCAAGCCTCGCTCCATCTTAAAAATGAAAAATACTGTGACGTGTTAATTTGAAATGTGACCAGCCTGGACTGTGACAGATTTGAATGAAGCACTAATACAGAACATTTTCTCATGTGAAGCAGAAGCAGTTGGTTGTGTCAGATCACCATGCCCACTTTTTTATGCCATGGAGATGTTTTCCAGGTCAGTTCACTCACTATTAGGATCCAAGTAAAATGTATTGATGAAACAATGCCATTGCTCCTGTCCTGTATGCTCTATGTGAGAGTTTATGTCCAACACCACACTCTTAAAATCATCTAATCTGAACTTCAAGTGCTTGCCTCTGGATCTAAAAAAAAAAAAAAAATCAGGGCACAAGTAGAGCCCTCCTTTGATCTGCGGAGATGCAGATGGGCAGCAGAGGGATGCCACCGAAATGCCTGTCACTTGCTGCAGAAAACGCTGCCCTTAATTCCAAGCCACCCCCCCCCCCAAAAAAAACCCATATCCAATCAGTGAGGGAGAGAATGGAGACATCCCAAAGTTTTTTAAAGGTTTTTCAAAAGAGCTGTGGGGTCGAAAAAACGAACTGTGCATTGGTACGGAGTGTGGCAGGTCACAAGGGAGAATATGTCTTCATGATGAATGCGTGGATCACCACCGTTATTAATCATACCTGTGCCATGGACCATCAACACCCCCCGGAATTTTGCTGGACAGTAGTGCCAATCTACAGAAGACCGCCTGCGACACCGACTGTTTATCTGAAGAGCATGCGCAGCTTCAAATGTCCAATAAGGAGGACTTTAGATCGCAGGGATGTTTTATTTATGTTCTTAGTGTCACCGTGACACAGTCAACATAAAAGTAAAAGGTTCAACAGTTAAAAAAAAAACAACTCGCTTAGTCGCCAAGGTAACAATATAATCAACGTCTAGATTTTGACAAAGTGACCGACAGCGACGAACAAAACCATGCGCTGTCACTGTAGGCGGATCAGCGTACGATTCTAATGAAAGAGGCCACGATGACAGCGGGCAGCGCGAGTCGCCAGGAGCTCCGCGTTTTAAAAGAAGGAGGGCCGGGAGTCCGCGGCACGGTCGCTGCCTGAAAGTTTATTTGTACACTTGCTCTACAAACCACGGCACACTGACAAGGCGGCGCGTTGTTTACGAACTCTCCAATACGCTTTGTTGTCCAAAACCGGCAGTCCCTGTCTCACGTTTATCATGTCCCCGAGTGCGTGAACGTGGCTACGGCCACACAGGCGGCGCATTTCATTCGAGGTACTCTGGTTAAGTGACAGCGGTGGCCGATCTCAAATCAGCGGCACGGTTTGCTGCCCTTAAAGACACCTGCTCAAGACGTCCAGTTAGCGCTCACTTCACGACGAAGGTTTACCACCGTTTACCTCCGCGTTGTCCTGCAAGAGCAGCCATCCCGTTTTTTGCCCTGTCCTCTTCAGACACCAAATCTCATCTCTCTGCTGGCTGCTCTCCTCCTTCAAACTGTCGTCCATTGAACCATGGAGTTAAGCCACTACCCTGTTTTCTTCTGAGATTTCACCGTATAAAATCAACGCCAATGCGTCCAAATTACAAAGGAGGTGGCTTCGAACTACAGACATACTCGTCTCCGGAAAAAAATATCAGTGCGCGCAGTTAAAAGGTAGTGCATCCGGGGGCTTGGCGCGGGCATTCGCGACCTTTAAAAGAACACTTCCGGGTCACTGATGCGACTGACGTGTTTGATGGGTCAGCGCGAACGGCGGTGACGAGTTGCGACATTTCTTCGTTGTTAAGTTTCTTGGCACTCTTCTTTGAAAGCGTGTTTAGAATCTTTTCTTTGATACATCTTTCTACATTGTCATAACAGATGCCTCTCGATTCACCCATTAGGTGTCCCCTTCTTATTCCAGTTCGCGGAGCTACAGCGGACACCGGATAAGATGCCGGTTCATAGTCGCCAGTTTCCCCTCCCATGCTTGTTTTCTGAATGTTGCAATACACTCCTGGAATGAGCACAGCGGTGGTCTGCAACTCACTCACCGGGGCTCCGTGGCAGTAGGTTTTTGTTGCAAACTAATTTCGCTTAACATTCTGCTCTCAGTTTTTAAGTTCATCTGTGTGTTCCAAGTGTCCCGAAAGCTTATAAATCACTTCAGCTTTTTATGTCCAGTGCCTCTTGCCAGCTTACAGGGGCTTTCAGGGACAGTAAAACGACAATGATCACAGCAACGTCTGAGTATAGTGCCGTTTAGGTCTCCTATGCATCTTTGTCATTTTCATATAATATACAGCAGCTAAGTAGGTACAGAGAGCTGACTCTGCACTCAGTCTTTGCTACTAATCTCTATTTATTTGAAAGGGTTTGCAGTTGCTGGTTGTCGAACTTCTGGACCCCTTTAAGGCTCTCGGGCCCCAAACGTGTAATGTAAATCTGATTTAACTACAAGGGGCACCATTGAGCCCCAAACCTCACACACAATGTCACCCAGCACGTCTCTGGGTTCAAATAAAAGGATTTTTATGGTGTCTAACATCTCCACAAGTGAAGTGTTCTCTCTCTTTCTGCTGCCGCCTGACTCTAATTTCCCTTTCGTCTTGTTACTATGTTCATTTACATAAATGAATTCAACAGCAGTTTAGTAGACATGGTGCTGTTGACACGATGATGTCAATAAAACAAGCTCCTGGCTCAGCTATGTTTTCATGAATCTAATTCTCTGCATTACCTTTTTCTTGCTTAAATAACATACCAGTTTATTGGCTGCTTCTCCTGCTTGTACAATAACTCTGCACCTACAATGCTGGTCCTGGCTAAGGTCTGCTATGCTGTCCAGACTCCGCTCTCCTGTCTAAAGTCAATTCTGCCAGAAGTCACTTGAGAAAAGAGCAACACCTGGCAAAGAGATTAGCAAAGGGACTTGCATGCAGCTGAACCAGAGGGCAGTAACATTTGAATTCTGCCACAAGGCAAACTATGCTGTTCATGTAAACTATTGTCAGTTTTGGAAAAAAAACAAAAAAGGGACAAAATGTGTGTTCCATGGTGTGGCACAATGACCTGCCTCACCAGGTCTCCATTACAGTGATGCGGTTCGGAGTGTCCGAGTTCAGTTGAGGTGACGGCTGCCATTCGAAACATGAACAGACAGATGGGATAGCTGTGCCTTGTTGGCTTTGACTTGAATCATAGGCCAGAATTATTTCACATTGAAATTTATTGGAATAAGAACACCAGATCCTAAATTGCAAGGTCGAACACATACTAGTAAATTAAGTAACACTAAATGAAATACAATACACTTAGTGGTTTTTACATTAAAAGCAGGTCTTCATGAGTAAAATTAATAAAATCAAAAGTACAATTGTGGCAGTTGGTAGAAAAAGAGAAAGAGTTAATTTAATTACAAAATGGCAGATGCAAAACATCTGAATACTATTAATGAAAGTATGAAAAAAGTAAAAAAAAAAAATGAGCAATGAACACACAAATACAAGAAATTGTTTTTTTATTGTTCTACCAGACAAGAGGTTCATGGGAGGTTTCTATAATTGTACCAAAAACAAACATTTTGTCCATAAAAATAAAAAAGGAACAATTTGTTCTCCTTGATTCAAACTGAGCGGCAGGGATAATTCAAAAGTTCTAACCTTATTCTGTTTTTAATTTCTTACTGTCCACATTGCCATTCTCCTCTTCAACTGTCCATTTTCTCTTACTGTCAATTTGGCTACAGTTCGACTTTTTCAAGAACCTAACAATAATGCAGGTCATATTATCACAGCCCGTCCCATCACCCGACGTGTCTGGAGCCAAGCACTGATCTAGCAGCTGTGGAAAGAGAATACAATGATTTTCAAATACAGTTGTTAATGGTCCTTACAAGTAAGGAGACACTCTGCAAAAATAATAAAAGTGTGGAGCTCGAAGATCAAAGTAATGTTGCACTTGAAAACACTCCAAGATGATGCCAAGGGTAATGTTTTTCAAACTCAGCTGTTGCAGTCGAGGGATGGCAAGGGTGAGCTTGACCCTGCAGCATCGGCCTGCCCTTCTCAGACAACTAGCCGCTTTGGCAGGCTGTCACTGACATCACACAAGTTGCCATGACCAGAATGCATCTGTGCGAGTTCTATGTGGACCAAGGAGCTGCTGCGCTGGGCTTTCTGTCAACAGCCAAGTCGTGCAAATAAAAACAATCTTTACCCGTCACTCAGAGCAATAAGAAGTAACCCTGGCCAGACATATTTCATCCTAGCATTAGTATCAGTTTTCTAGATTCCATTCAATTAAAAAATAAAAATAAAAGCAAAGTACAATGTAGCCTATGCAGTCAGCCTTCATCTCCAGTACCAAAGGACAACATGTCTGCTCCCTTTGTCTGCCTGCTCAGTAACTTCAATTACTAGTAGAACAGAAAGTCTGCAGTCCCTAAAGAAATGCCCACCACCTGTCCTGATGAGACAATTCCTAGTAGACTTTCCAAAAACTCACACGATACACCGTAATTAGGGGCCATGGAGCAGACAGCCTTCATGATTGTGCATTAATTAATTAATGGGTTATTCGTTGCACACACAGGGAAAAAAGTAGAAGTATGAAAGACGTAAGGATCAGCATGGAGCGCTGCATTCTAATGTGTTCAGAAAAAACACAACAAGCCTTCAACAATCACAAGTTAGCAGGATCTTTCACAAATCACGTTCTGCAGCACATAACTGTGAGAACAGGGGGACCCAAACAAGATGTCCTGACTCAAATCCCCAGTTCACTGGAGTGTTTGGTGAAAGTAGCAGAGCAGCCCCCCCAGCACAGCTGCTGCCACTTATTCTATTAAAATGAGTACATGCTGAGCACACATGAAACATATTCAAATAACCAAAGAGCAGTCTTGTTTAGGTTTCCAGGGTGCAATAATGGATCATTCGAGTATGTAAGCATTCAAAATATTAAATATATTTTTAAAAAAAAATATACGCCCCACTTATTTCTCAAGTGCTTATTCTGGCCACTTTAGAACACTTGAAAGTTTTGTCTCGTTTGTCTTTCCTCCATCAACAAATGAAAACTTTTACAATCCTGCTCAGCTTAGCCTTTAATTGTTGTGTCTTCTGCAAATTAAATTACCACAGTGTCTCTGATTTACTCATTTTTGCTCAAATAAGGCCTCTGTCAATAGAAGTTTGGTTTTCACTGGAAAAAAGATTCTTTGGGTAGCTGGAGTTGTCAGGTGAGCATCAGAGTCAGACAAAGGTCCATAATTGCCTTTGTGGACAATCATAAATCAAGATGATGAAAGAATACGCTGGAATAACAGCAGACACGCAAGGATTTTCAGCATCTTCTCCTACCAGGTGAGCAGCATGTCATTAATGCATCCCAACTAAGCAAGTGCTGTCATTACAGTTAAACACGAAGGACCAGTACAGGGTACTATAAGCTGCAATGCCTTTTACCACATTTATTTTTTAGCCAATGAGAAGACCACTGTAATGTTTCTATTTTACATGCTATTGTTTACCAAGTATAAGTGAATGTCATATGTATAGACTAGCAAAACTTAACGGCTTAGCAGAACAACTTAAATATTGAAAATAGCAAGGATGCTTTACACATTATTGGTACCAAGACTTAAAAAGTAGCAAAAAAGGTTTATTTATTTCATTGATAATTATAGTAAGTGGGTCACCTCCAAGGTATCAAACTCCTATCTCAATTTCTTACTCCAAAACAGTGGGTAGCAGAAGTGGTCTTTGGACAGTGTGCATGTCCTCCTCATTTCTGTGTGGGTTTCCTCACACATGTCCAAAGACATGCAGGCTTGATGAATCACGTCTGCATGACTGTACATGTGCATTATTTGATTGGACCTTCTGATGAACGGTCCTCCAGTCCCAAATCAGTTTCTGCCTTATGCCATCGTGAGAATCCCCAACCCCATGAATTAGATTTACAGCATTTGAGAATGTTGTGTTGCGATGCAGCAGCTCTGGCCAGAGGTTTAAAAAACAAGCAGTACCAAGAATAGAATGGAAGCGCTGTTGTCAGATATTCAGTGGATTTTTCCTAATATGAATTGCATGAAAAATCCACTAAAACAAAAAATGAATATCAATAAAATTGAAAAGGAACCAAACTGTTATGAACAAAATAGACAAGTCATGAGTAAATAAGTGTCAAACTGGCATCTTAGCACTGTTGAACCAAATACCAGTTTTGTGGAGAGTGGATTTCAATGTGTTAGGGGGAGTGCAAACCAAATAGGACATCAAATTATTATGGGGTATGGCAAGTGCTTAGAGGAAAAATATTTTCATTTGTTCATATAAAGAAAAAAAAATTAACTTTGGAAATATGACCATAAAGCAACTCAAGAATGCATAACAAAAGGATAAGAAAGTCCCCTTGCAGAATATGTTGGAGTTCGTTTATTATCATCATCTGTAGAGCACAGTCAAATTATGAAAAGCAATGAAAACTGCGGCACAAGAAAAATTCGTTTTCAAAACAAACTATTCTGAAATTGTAGTCAATAAAATATTGGCAACACAACTTTAAAAATAGCAAACCAAGAACAAAGTGTAATGAATTATAATCTGACAACTAATCAAATTTAGTCTGAACAGTAATAAATGAAACCTTCAACGAGCTCTATAAAATCACTTCAGTTTTTAGGTTTTCAATTTATGTGGTGTTAATGCAAGTCTCATATTTACTTATTTTACAACTGTGGGCTGACAAAAAAATGAAACAAAGAAATGTCAGATATTCTGAATTTTAAATAAAGCCAGAGGAGACATTGCATTCAGTAATGCTGCCTGTAATTGGCAGAGAGACAGATAAAGAGGAAACAGAAAATTGACCATCTTCAAGGAAGGAAGTTATCATGTCTGCTATTATAATGGCTGAGCGATTGGGAAAAATGCAAACAGGATTTACTGAACACAGGGACAATCCTGAACAGTGACGAACAGATTGCATGGGTGCACAAAAAGGTTTTGGGAATTTCTATAATGTAGAGAGGTATTTACATTTGATAAAAAGCATAGACAAGGGAAATCATTTAACTCCGCAGCAGATTAAAAACAATGGGGGCATTTGCAAGAGTCTGATTTGAGGAAGACTGAAATCAAAGCCTGATATGAAATGCCAATGACGCCCTGCTGATTTACATTCTTTCAGGCAATGCAGGTCATAGAACAATCTGAATGCATATCAAGGTATGAAATAAATATAAGTGGGGAAAAAAATGAAATTTTATTCTGTAATTGCAATCTAAAATACAAAATAAAAGAAATTGGAAATCAGCACCTAAATTTGAATTTTAACCTCTTATGCTATAAAACAAAAAGGCTAGCAAAATGAAGATG
Source organism: Erpetoichthys calabaricus (assembly GCF_900747795.2). Classification (NCBI taxonomy): domain Eukaryota; kingdom Metazoa; phylum Chordata; class Cladistia; order Polypteriformes; family Polypteridae; genus Erpetoichthys; species Erpetoichthys calabaricus. Next base: position 95,383 of record NC_041408.2, on the reverse strand, counting down.
CAGTATTAGTCAAACTATTTGACTTCTCCATTCCTCTCACACTTCAGATTGCTACAAATACACATCAGCTTACTGAAGTGGGAAAAAATAAATTTCAGGAGTTCAGGAGTCAGGTTTCAAAGGAAGTGAGAGGTAGTTTTGCTGTAAGCTTTTTAAAATCACAGCAGATCAGCCTACACTAACATACCGTATGTTTTTGTGATGAAAAAAATCAAATGCAAATGGATGTTTAGTCAGTAAATTTTTCAATACATACAGCTCTGAGAGAAAGATCAATAGCAGAAAATATCCACAACTATACCATGGATAACAGTAGTTATTACATGTTTAAAATTAAACAAACCTATCAATTCAAACATAAGACAAGTCCTTCTATGAACCACCTAAAACAAGAGCAGTGTGTACAATAGTGAAACAAGCCTAATGAGTAAAATATCAACTTAAAGAAAAGCAAACTAATCTGTAAAATGACAACTTTTGAGAAGCAAAATGAAAACAGGGGCTCACCTCTTCCACTATGGAAGACAAACTTGTCTCTTTTTTTTTTTCTTTAAGAAGCCGTTCACTTATAAAATCCACCACTTCTTGACTGCTCATAACATTCCTAGAAAAGATCACAACATGGGCTTGTTCATTGAAAATCTGGTTCATTAAATGTGTGCACAATTATTATTATTATCATTTTTATTGTGTTGTACAAGACTATCATTTACAACAGGCCATCACTTTACACACATTCATGGACAACTTGCAGAAGGTTGGGCCTCTGAAACACTCCATGCTCACAGAGCAGGCCTGGTTCCTGTAAGTCACCCCATTCTATCATTGCCTAATTCCTCCAGTACATAAAATTATTTTAAACCAATTATATGGACTAAGATACTCCAATTAACACAACACAACCAACCATCTTGGTGCACAGTGGAAAAATGCCTAATCATGTATTTAATTATTTTATATGCATGCAATTACATTCAACTTTCTGGTTCCAGGAATAATTTTACATAAATAGAATTTCTGCCCTGTCAGATAACTCAGTGTGTTCCAGTTGTGAAAATGTGCGTGTAATGTGCCTTAAATGGTGCAGACCTATAAATACCTGGGAGTGCAGCTGGATGATAAATTAGACTGGACTGCCAATACTGATGCTCTGTGTAAGAAAGGACAGAGCCGGTTATACTTCCTTAGAAGGCTGGCGTCCTTCAACATCTGCAATAAGATGCTGCAGATGTTCTATCAGACGGTTGTGGCGCGCACCCTCTTCTACGCGGCGGTGTGCTGGGGAGGCAGCATTAAGAAGAAAGACGGTTCACGCCTGGACAAACTGGTGAGGAAGGCAGGCTCTATTGTAGGCACAGAGCTGGACAGTTTGACATCTGTGGCAGAGCGACAGGCGCTCAGCAGGCTCCTGTCAATCATGGAGAATCCACTGCATCCACTAAACAGTGTCATCTCCAGACAGAAGAGCAACTTCAGCGACAGACTGCTGTCACCGTCCTGCTCCACTGACAGACTGAGAAGATCATTCCTCCCACAAACTATGCGACTCTTCAATTCCACCCGGGGGTGTAAACATTAACATTATACAAAGTTATTGTCTGTCTGTATACCTGCATTGTTATCACTCTTTAATTTAATATTGTTTTTGTTTTTTTTGTATCAGTAAGGTGCTGCTGCAGTATGTGAATTTCCCCTTGGGATTAATAAAGTATCTATCTATCTAAATAGTATTCATCTGAAAAGTGGTATATAAACAGCTTTTAATTTTTCAGAAAGAGCCAGTATTAACATACTTTTCTGGAAATATTGTTCTGAATTCCTAATCTGAACTTACATTTAAAGCATATGTGATTTATCATGCCAGCTTCAGTAGCCGAGGATCGGACTGCCAAGGTCCCCGCCTTCGGCCACCACCCAACTCACACTGCACCCGACCTCCTTGGCCCCTCCCATAGGTGGTGAGCCCATGGGAAGGGGGACCCACGTTGCCTCTTCGGGCTGTGCCCGGCCGAGCCCCATGGGTGCAGGCCCGACCACCAGGCGCTCGCCATCGAGCCCCACCTCCAGGCCTGGCTCCAGAGTGGGGCCCCGGTGACCCGCGTCTGGGCAAGGGAAAACGGCGTCCAAAGTTTTCATTCATCATAGAAGGTTTGAACCGCTCTTTGTCTCATCCCTCACCTAGGACCACATGTCTTGGACACTCGGGTGAAGAGAGGGGCGGAGCTGTCAACTGATCACCACCTGGTGGTGAGTTGGCTTCGATGGTGGGGGAGGATGCCGGTCAGGCGTGGTAGGCCCAAACGTGTTGTGAGGGTCTGCTGGGAACGTCTGGCAGAGCCCCCTGTCAGAAGTAGCTTCAACTCCCACCTCCGGCAGAACTTCGACCATGTCCCGAGGGAGGTGGGGGACATTGAGTCCAAATGGGCCATGTTCCGTGCCTCTATTGTTGAGGCGGCTGACCGGAGCTGTGGCCGTAAGGTGGTCGGTGCCTGTCGTGGCGGCAATCCCCGAACCCGTTGGTGGACACCGGTGGTGAAGGATGCCGTCAAGCTGAAGAAGGAGTCCTACAGGACCCTTTTGTCCTGTGGGACCCTGGAGGCAGCTGATAGGTACCGGCAGGCCAAGCGGAATGCGGCTTTGGTGGTTGCTGAGGCAAAAACTCGGGCGTGGGAAGAGTTTGGGGGAGGCCATGGAGAACGACTTTCGGACGGCTTCGAGGAGATTCTGGTCCACCATCCGGCGTCTCAGGAAGGGGAAGCAGTGCAGTGTCAACACTGTATGTGGTGGGGATGGTGCGCTGCTGACCTTGACTCGGGACGTTGTGGGTCGGTGGGGGGAGTACTTCGAAGACCTCCTCAATCCCATTAACATGCCATCCAATGAGGAAGCAGAGCCTGGGGACTCAGAGGTGGGCTCCCCCATCTCTAGGACTGAGGTCACCGAGGTGGTCAAAAAACTCCTTGGTGGCAGGGCCCCGGGGGTGGATGAGATATGCCCGGAGTTCCTCAAGGCTCTGGATGTTGTAGGACTGTCTTGGTTGACACGCCTCTGCAACATCGCATGGACATCAGGGACAGTGCCTCTGGATTGGCAGACCGGGGTGGTGATCCCCCTCTTTAAGAAGGGGGATCGGAGGGTGTGTTCCAACTACAGAGGGATCACACTCCTCAGCCTCCCTGGAAAAGTCTATTCAGGGGTCATGGAGAGGAGGGTCCGTCGGATAGTCGAGCCTCGGATTCAGGAGGAACAGTGTGGTTTTCGTCCTGGCTGCGGAACAGTGGACCAGCTCTATACCCTTAGCAGGGTCCTGGAGGGTGCATGGGAGTTTGCCCAACCAGTCTACATGTGTTTTGTGGACTTGGAAAAGGCATTCGACCGTGTTCCTCGGGGAATCCTGTGGGGGGTACTCCGAGAGTATGGGGTACCGGCCCCCCTGATAAGGGCTGTTCGGTCCCTGTACGATCGGTGCCAGAGCTTGGTCCGCATTGCTGGCAGTAAGTCGAACCCGTTTCCAGTGAGAGTTGGACTCCGCCAGGGCTGCCCTTTGTCACCGATTCTGTTCATAACTTTTATGGACAGAATTTCTAGGCGCAGCCAGGGCGTTGAAGGGGTCCGGTTTGGTGGGCTCAGGATTGGGTCACTGCTTTTTGCAGATGATGTTGTCCTGTTTGCTTCATCAGGCCGTGATCTTCAGCTCTCTCTGGATCGGTTCGCAGCCGAGTGTGAAGCGGCTGGGATGAGAATCAGCACCTTCAAATCCAAGACCATGGTCCTCAGCCGGAAAAGGGTGGAGTGCCCTCTCAGGGTTGGTAGCGAGATCCTGCCTCAAGTGGAGGAGTTCAAGTATCTCGGGATCTTGTTCACGAGTGAGGGAAGAATGGAGCGTGAGATCGACAGGCGGATCGGTGCGGCATCCGCAGTAATGCGGGCACTGCATCGGTCTGTCGTGGTGAAAAAGGAGCTGAGCCGCAAGGCAAGGCTCTCAATTTACCAGTCGATCTATGTTCCTACCCTCACCTATGGTCATGAACTATGGGTAGTGACCGAAAGAACGAGATCGCAAATACAAGCGGCTGAAATGAGTTTCCTCCGCAGGGTGTCTGGGCTTTCCCTTAAAGATAGGGTGAGAAGCTCAGTCATCCGGGAGGGGCTCAGAGTAGAGCCGCTGCTCCTCCGCATCGAGAGGAGTCAGATGAGGTGGCTTGGGCATCTGATCAGGATGCCTCCTGGACGCCTCCCTGGTGAGGTGTTCCGGGCACGTCCAACCGGGAGGAGGCCCCAGGGAAGACCCAGGACACGTTGGAGGGACTATGTCTCTCGACTGGCCTGGGAACGCCTTGGGATTCTCCCGGAAGAGCTAGAAGAAGTGGCCGGGGAGAGGGAAGTCTGGGCATCTCTGCTCAAGCTGCTGTCCCCGCGACTCGACCTCGGATAAGCGGGAGACAATGGATGGATGGATGATTTATTATGTAGCTGACACATGTCAATAATTATTGAGCAAGTCTGTTTTGCCTTAATTTAGGAAAAAAAAAATCAATAAAACGCAAAGCAAGGTTCAATTAAAAATTTGCCCTGCAAACACTTGAATAACAAGACCAACAATTGAACAGTGAACTTGGACTCAGTATAGCAGAAACCAGCTTGCCCATTCTTTTATAAAATAAAATTTTAATTGAAAAAATATGCATCCATTATCCAAACAAAACAGTGTGTCTTAATACAAACTTTTGAAGACACTTTACTGTTTGTCTATTGTGAACAGTAGAAGACAAACTTCAAATTGTAAAACAATTACTTACCAGATTCCATCACAAGCAATGACCATAAAGTCATGTGTGTCAGTTAATGTTAATACTTTCAAATCTGGCAAAGCTGAAATCATTTGCTCATCTGGAGGAAGATTCTTGTTTCGTTTATAAAAATGATCTCCTACATAAAGACAGAAAGTACAAACCTAAGGACTAAAGCAAAGGACCTCAAATAACAATGTGAACTGAGGAAGGCAGTCTTAAAGTGAACACATTTTCATATTTACAAAGGAGCAAATTAAAATTGTCATTTGAAGGATAGAGATTTACGCTGGGTGACAGTCTTGAGAGTACAAGGCGCTGATGTAGAAAGCACACTCATGAAAGGCACGTTGGATTCACAAATGCCATAAGCTTCAAATGGACTAAATAAGCAGACCATGAAAACAGACTGCTACTGCATCTGCTTGGATCCAACACTGCTCTAGTCCTGAATAGCCTGCATATCAAGTATGTAATTGTAACTAATTCTATGCTTCACTGTCTGCTTATAAACTTATTTATGTATGCAGAGTCACAGCCTGGACAATTCAACATTCATTTTTGCTGCCCTGCCAGTGTGTTAAAAGTAGTTTGGTTCTCAATTCACATAAAACTTCCATGTAAATTAACCACTGACAAAACAAACACGTCTGTGATGGTCTATCCCATCTTTCAACTCCTTTTGCTCAAGGAGCCTCACTGCAGCTCCAGTTAAATTTGTACTTCAGGCAGCAGCTTACCTTAATACCTCAGCTCCACATATGACATGCTTACAATTCATATGCTTGAAGAGAGTATAAATAATGCAATTTTGTGGATGACACTATATAGCAGTAAGAAGTGCAGCTCTTGGACATCATGCCTCTGATAAAAAATAGTTCATTATTTCGTATATTAAGCGTTCTTTTGCTAGAATCCTCCTTAGGCTCAGAAGTGCACTTTAGCAATCTGCCAGTCATTGAATTTTAGATGTGGTCACCTTACTTGAAACTGATGGTTTACCACCCTTATCACAATCTGCTGAACTGGGAGTTCATTCCCTCACAGCCAACATCTGGGATTTGCGCCACATATTTATTTTACTTATAAATTTCTTAACATTGTTACATTATACTTTCACCAACGTTTTCAAAAATATTACACTCATGTGCAACAACACTGTAGTTAGAGCTGTTAGTGATTCTTCTTACATCAAATCTGATTTGATAATTACTGACAACTTACCTGTCTACAATACAGTGGGAAGTACACTACTAACAGATACAGGAGGACCCTTACTTTTAAGTGTCTGGAACAGAAGTGGACCCTACAAGCTGGACATTTTGTATCCCTTAATTACTTCATCGACCAAAGTTCCAATCAAATTCCAAGTAAACTCTCAGATCTCAAGAAATGCCAAGAGAAGGTGGGAGAAGGAAGATGCCATCATCTATATGCTACACCGATCCCTCTCTCACTTGGACAGAGGCAGTGGTGCTGTAAGAATTATGTTTCTAGACTTCTCGAGCGCCTTCAACACAATCCAACCTCTGCTCCTTAGGGACAAGCTGACAGAGATGGGATTAGATTCATACCTAGTGGCATGGATCGTGGACTATCTTAAAGACAGACCTCAGTATGTGCGTCTTGGGAACTGCACGTCTGACATTGTGGTCAGCAACACAGGAGCGCCACAAGGGACTGTACTTTCTCCGGTCCTGTTCAGCCTATATACATCGGACTTCCAATACAACTCGGAGTCCTGCCATGTGCAAAAGTTCGCTGATGACACTGCTATCGTGGGCTGTATCAGGAATGGGCTTGAGGAGGAGTATAGGGACCTAATCAATGACTTTGTTAAATGGTCCGACTCAAACCACCTACACCTGAACACCAGCAAAACCAAGGAGCTGGTGGTGGATTTTAGGAGGCCCAGACCCCTCATAGACCCAGTGATCATCAAAGGTAACTGTGTGCAGATGGTGCAGACCTATAAATATCTGGGAGTGCAGCTGGATGATAAATTAGACTGGACTGCCAATACTGATGCGCTGTGCAAGAAAGGACAAAGCCGGTTATACTTCCTTAGAAGGCTGGCTTCCTTCAACATCTGCAATAAGATGCTGCAGATGTTCTATCAAACAGTTGTGGTGAGCGCCCTCTTCTACGCAGTGGTGTGCTGGGGAGGCAGCATTAAGAGGAAAGACGCCTCACGCCTGGACAAACTGGTGAGGAAGGCAGGCTCTATTGTAGGCATGGAGCTGGACAGTTTAACATCTGTGGCAGAGCGAAGGGCGCTCAGCAGGCTCCTATCAATTATGGAGAATCCACTGCATCCACTAAATAATGTCATCTCCAGACAGAAGAGCAGCTTCAGCGACAGACTGCTGTCACTGTCCTGCTCCACAGACAGATTGAGGAGATCGTTCCTCCCCCAAACTATACGACTCTTTAATTCCACCAGGGGGGGTAAACGTTAATATTTAACATTATACATAGTTATTGTCTGTTTTTTTCACCTGTATTATTATCATTCTTTAATTTAATATTATTTATTGTATCAGTATGCTGCTGCTGAAGAATGTGAATTTCCCATCGGGATTAATAAAGTATCTATCTATCTATCTATCTATCTAAATGTAAACCGATGACCTTGAACTGATAGACAAAGATGATGTGATGGTGTCCTAATGCCTCATTGTTGAAAAGCCACAAATATATCAATTCTTTGTCCAAAATCCACAAAGCAGACAACCCTTGTTGGTGTTTTATTTCTGTAACTGTCCTTCAACTCTTATTTCAGCTTTGGTCAACCTAATGAGAGCACAAGTTGATCTTCTAAACACAAAAAGGAAGCAAAGCAAAGGGCAAGAATTTCTGTGATAAAAGTGACAAATAAGAACTCTGAAACAGTAATAAATGAAAATGTATACTTCATGTTGCTTTTTGTTTTCCAAAAAGCTGAAATATTTTGAGGCACTTTAGACATTTTCCCATTCATTGAAATTTAAATATAAAAAAATTAATGAGTAGTGCTCTAGGCACAATGCTCATTTAAGTATGAGTTGTTTGTGATCACAGCATACAATGCAGAGATAAATGGCAGCTCTGTACTTATGTCTGAGTGCATGTAATGATTAATGAAGCTGGATGGGCGACATTAAAATTCCAGATGTAGTGCTGATTAATTACATTGAGCCAAATGCTTACTTGTACAGGGCACAGTTCCTACAGAACATTGCAGAGACAAAAACATTCTTCAATCTTGACTTCAACATTGAAGAATATGTTTAAAACTGTGACTATACATCAACATAAAATTTCATGCCAAAATTGTAAAAAAAAAAAAAAAAATACAAAAAATACAGGAAACTTCAAACAAGACAATGGACCTCAAGAATCTGATAGAAAATAGACTTACCAATAGCTCTGGAAAGATTTAGACCCCCATTAACTCTTCCATCCAAAGTAACTTTGCCCCCTGCATTCTTGATCCTTGCCAGTTCGACTTCATCTTCTGGCTTGTGATCATAAGACATGTCTACTGCCTTCCCGTTTTCTGAAACCACACATCGCGAGTCTCCAGCATTAGCAACAATCAACTGATTTCCACGAATCAATGCAACAACAGCTGTTGTCCCACTATCAGAACCAGGCTGCAAGTAAAGGTGACAAAGAAGTGCAAATTTTAGTGTTGTACTGTACGGCATCAATCAGAAACAAGTGCAATTAAACAGTCATTTTATGTAGAGAATGCAGATAATCTATCCTAACATAATCTCATAATATAAACAATTGGGATGAAAGTACAATAACCTAAACGATGAGTGCATTTAATCACTGCAGAAGAGTTTGTCCCGTACTCGAACCGCCACCTAATCATTGTGGAGGGTTTTGCGTGTCCCAATGATCCTAGGAGCTCTATGCCCCTGATAGGGTCACCCAAGGCAAACTGGTCCTAGGTGAGGGATGAGACAAAGAGCGGTTCAGTAAACCTCCTATGAAGAACAAAAAATTTGGACAGCATTTTTCCCTCGCCCGGACGCAGGTCACCAGGGCCCCCCTCTGGAGCCAGGCCTGGAGGTGGGGCTTGATGGCGAGCGCCTGGTAGCCAGGCCTGCACCCATGGGGCTCGGCAGGGCACAGCCCGAAGAGGCAACGTGGGTCCCCCTTCCCATGGGCTCACCACCTGTAGGAGTTGGCCAAGGAGGTCGGGTGCAGTGTGAGTTGGGTGGTGGCTGAAGGCGAGGACCTTGGCGGTCTGATCTTCGGTTACAGAAGCTGGCTCTTGGAATGTGGAATATCACCTCTCTGATGGGGAAGGAGCCTGAGCTTGTGCGCGAGGTCAAGAGGTTCCGGCTAGATATAGTCAGGCTCACCTCAACGCATAGCTTGGACTCTGGAACCAATCTCCTTGAGAGGGGCTGGACTCTCTACCACTCTGGAGTTGCTTCCGGTGAGAGGCGCTGAGCAGGTATGGGCATACTTATTGCCCCCCGACTTGAACCCTCTGTTCATTGGGGTTTACCCCAGTGGACGAGATGGTAGCCTCCCTCCGCCTTCGGGTGGGGGGACGGGTCCTAACTGTTATTTGTGCGTATGCACCAAACAGCAGTTTGGAGTACCCACCCTTTTTGGAGTCCCTGGAGGAGGTGCTAGAGGGCATACCTTCTGGGGACTCTCTTGTTCTGCTGGGAGACTTCAATGCTCATGTGAGCAATGACAGCGAGACCTGGAAGGGCGTGATTGGGAGGAATTGCCCCCTGATCTGAACCCGAGCCATTTTTGGTTATTGGACTTCTGTGCTCGTCACGGATTGCTCATAACGAACGCCATGTTCAAGCACAGGGGTGTTCATATGTGCACTTGGCACCAGGACACCCTAGGCCTTAGTTCAATGATTGTCTTTGTGGTCGTGTCGTCAGACCTGCGGCCACATGTCTTGTACACTGGGGTGAAGAGAGGGGCGGAGCTGTCAACTGATCAGTAAGCTTCGATGGTGGGGGAGGATGCCGGTAAGGCCTGGTAGGCCCAAATGTGTTGTGAGGGTCTGCTGGGAACATCTGGCAGAGTCCCCTGTCAGAAGTAGCTTCAAACACCCACCTCTGGCAGAACTTCGACCATGTCCCGAGGGAGGTGGAGGACACTGAGTCCGAATGAGCCATGTTCCGTGCCTCTATCGGCTGGCCGGAGCTGTGACCGTAAGGTAGTTGGTGCCTGTCATGGCGGCAATCCCCGAACCCGTTGGTGGACACTAGCAGTGAGGGATGCTGTCAAGCTGAAGAAGGAGTCCTACAGAACCCTTTTGTCCTGTGGGACTCTGGAGGCAGCTAATAGGTACCGGCAGACCAAGCTGAATGTGGCTTTGGTGGTTGCGGAGGCAAAAACTCGGGCATTGGAGGAGTTTGGGAAGGCCATGGAGAACGACTTTTGGATGGCTCTGAAGGAATTCTGGTCCACCATCCAGCATCTCAAGAGGGGGAAGCAGTGCAGTGTCAACACTGTATATATAGTCGATGGTGCGCTGCTGACCTCGACTCGGGAAGTTGTGGGTCGGTGGGGGCAGTGGGGTGTGGGAGTACTTCGAAGACCTCCTCAATCCCACTAACATGCCTTCCAATGAGGAAGGAGAGCCTGGGGACTCAGAGGTGGGCTCCCCCATCTCTGGGACTGAGGTCACCGAGGTGGTCAAAAAACTCCTTGGTGGCAGGGCCCCGGGGGTGGATGAGATACGCCCAGAGTTCCTCAAGGCTCTGGATGTTATAGGACTATCTTGGTTGACACGCCTCTGCAACATCGCATGGACATTAGGGACAGTGCCTCTGGATTGGCAGATCGGGGTGGTGGTCCCCCTCTTTAAGAAGGGGGACCAGAGGGTGTGTTCCAACTACAGAGGGATCACACTCCTCAGCCTCCCTAGAAAAGTGTATTCGGAGGTCCTGGAGAGGAGGGTCCATCACACAGTCGAACCTCGGATTCAAGAGGAACAGTGTGGTTTTCGTCCTGGTCGCGGAACAGTGGACCAGGTCTACACCCTTGGCAGGGTCCTGGAGGGTGCATGGGAGTTTGCCCAACCAGTCTACATGTGTTTTGTGGACTTGGAAAAGACGTTCGACCGTATCCCTATGGGAATCCTGTGGGGGGGGTTCTCCGGGAGTATGGGGTACCGGACCCCTTGATAAGGGCTGTTCGGTCCCTGTACAACCGGTGTCAGACCTTGGTCCGCATTGCAGGCAGTAAGTCAAACCCATTTCCAGTGAGAGTTGGACTCAGCCAGGGCTACCTTTTGTCACCAATTCTGTTCATAAATTTTATGGACAGAATTTCTAGGCGCAGCCAGGGCGTTGAGGGGGCTCAGGATTGGGTCACTGCTTTTTGCAGATAATGTTGTCCTGTTTGCTTCATCAGGCTGTGATCTTCAGCTCTCTCTGGATCGGTTCGCAGCCGAGTGTGAAGCAGCTGGGATGGGAATCAGCACCTCCAAATCCGAGACCATGGTCCTCAGCCGGAAAAGAGTGGAGTGCCCTCTCAGGGTTGGGAGCGAGATCATGCCCCAAGTGGAGGAGTTCAAGTATCTTGGGGTCTTGTTCACAAGTGAGGGAAGAATGGAGCGGGAGATCGACAGGCGGATCGTTGCGGCGGCGCCCACATTGATGTGGGCTCTGCATCGGTCTGTTGTGGTGAAAAAGGAGCTGAGCCATAAGGCAAAGTGCTCAGTTTACCGGTTCATCTACATTCCTACCCTCACCTATGGTCATGAGCTATGGGTAGTGACCGAAAGAATGAGATCGTGAATACAAGCGGCTGAAATGAGTTTCCTCCACAGGGTGGCTGGGCTTTCCCTTAGTTAAAGATAGAATGAGAAGCTCAGTCATCCGGGAGGGGCTCAGAGTAGAGCCGCTGCTCCTCCGCATCGAGAGGAGTCAGATGAGGTGTCTCGGGCATCTGATTAGGATGCCTCCTGGACACCTCCCTGGTGAGGTGTTCCGGGCACGTCCAACCGGGACGAGGCCCCGTGGAAGACCCAGGACATGTTGGAGGGACTATGTCTCTAGGCTGGCCTGGGAACGTCTTGGGATTCTCCCGGAAGAGCTAGAAGAAGTGACCGGGGAGAGGGCAGTCTGGGCATCTCTGCTCAAGCTGCTGCCTCCGCGACCCGACCTCGGATAAGCGGAAGAGGATGGATGGATGGATGGATGGATAAGAGTTTGTTCAATACATCTGCTAATTTTACCATTTAATAATCAAGAAACTTGGAAGTATTGTGATCTGCCAGTCTTAGCAGCCAACAAAGCAAGATGAAGCTACAATCTAAGGTGCTTCATTTCATGCCACAGGACTACACAAATCACAACACTGAGCTGCCACCACCATCTAGTAAACATTTGCTAGCCTCTGCCATGCTGCCTACCATAAGTTGTATCATTTAGAGAGTTTGTGAAATTTGCTGTTTGACCAGGGGTCCCCGATGCTTGACCTACAGCTGTAAATTTACTTCTCTCTAGACATATACTGGTCTAATCTGTTCTTGGCATTAGTTTCTTTTAGCATGGGTTAAATAAAAATAACAGTTTAAACAAAAACGCTATACCAGGGATGGGGCTTTCTATGCACACCAGTACCATTTTCTTAATTTGATAATGTAAAAAAAACTGTTAAGTGGGTTTAAGAATGTAATGCTACATTACATTGAATTTAATGATGCCAGGAGAAGCACCAACTCATCATCACCATGTACTGGAAAAATAGTGTTCAGAAAAAGGCTGAATCAAAAAATTCAAATGTGCTTATGAATGTTTTTCCTTTTGTTAATCTAATTTTGTGCTGCAGGAGGACACAGCCTGTCCCAGCAGAATTGTATGTAAGGCAGGAAACAGCACTAGACAGTTGACCAGTCTATCACATGACCCCATCACTCGGTTTGAAATTGCCAGCCACTCTAATCTACGTGTCTCTGCAAATGTGGAAGGGAAAAGCAGTATGAGGGAAAAACCCCATGTATGTGTGCCAACTCCACATGCAAAACCATCAGGTTCTATCCAATGTCCCATTCTGCTGTCATATTTTCATAAGCTCTTTCCACATTCAGTTTAAAAGTATATGCAAGTTCTCTTAGACAGACTTACTTAGAAAACTGCACAATTAGGTTTGTTCATTGAAAGGGCAGTCAACAGTCTGTCATGAGAAATGTCTTAAAACAGCACTTTCTAGATATGAATATGTATCTGTGAAAAAGCAACCTACTTTATCTAAACAAGCTCACCTCTTCTTTTCCATCCATTCCCGGTAACAGGACTTCCTCTTCTGCATCATCACTGTCATCACCCTCATCAGCACTGCTGTACTGGTCATCATCTTCATCAGCACTGCACTCCTATAATATGAAAATTTGAGCTTATGTAACAATGCAAAATAAATTTTGCCACTCGTAATACTGTAGCAATTTCTAGGATGGGTTTTTTCTGTTTTCGAAGCTTAAGGATGGCTTCTTTCACCTGCATGGAGAGCTCCTTTGACCGTATGTTGACTGTTCACAACAAAATCTTCCACATTCAAGCACCACACCTCAAATCAACTCCAGGCCTTTTATCTGCTTAATTGATAATGACATAACGACAGATTTGCCCACACCTGCCCATGAAATAGCCTCTGAGTCAATTGTCCAATTACTTTTGTGCCCCTGAAATGAAGGGATTGTGTTAAAAAATGCTTTAGTTGCCTCACATTTTTATGCAATCGTTTTGTTCACCCCACTGAATTAAAGCTGAAAGTCTGCACTTCAACTGCATCTGAGTTGTTTCATTTCAAATTCATTGTGGTAATGTACAGAACCAAAATTAGAAAAAAGCTGTCTCTTTCCAAATATTTATGGACCTAACTGTATGTGTATATTATTTTACTTATATATTAATATATTAATATATATATTAATATATTAATATATATATTACTATATATATATATATATATATATATATATATATATATATATATATATATATATATATATATATATATATATATATATATATATATATATATATATATATATATATACCCTAAGTTCTTGTCTATAAGCCGGACTCATGTATTAGCCGGAGACCAAAAATCATACGAATTTTTAAAATAAAATCGTATCATAGATAAGCCGGACTCATGGATAAGCCGAACATACTATAACCTATAACTAATAGAAGGGAGGGAGGTCAGTGGTCTCACTCGCGCCCATTTAATTTCTTTAAGGGGGGAGAGAGTGTGAGATATTGCCGTCTCTCTCACTCCCCGCATGGCGCGGTTGGAGCGGCCGGAGCGCGTTTTTCTGCTCTGGGCGTCGCCGAGTCAACACGAGCGCGTAGCGGTCATTTAAATTGTGATTTTATATGTAAGCATATTTAAATATATATCGCGGATTTCTGCGGACAATGGGTCTTTTAATTTCTGGTACATGCTTCCTCAGTTGGTTTGCCCAGTTGATTTCATACAAGGGACGCTATTGGCAGATGGCTGAGAAGCTAGATTGCTTACTTTTCTGTCAATCTTGCGCTGACTATCTGTGATCCTGACGTATGGGGATTGAGCAGGGGGGCTGTTTGCACACCTAGACGATACAGACGCTCGTCTAAAAATGCTGAAAGATTATCTTCACGTTGCTATCTTTTGTAAAGCTGATTCCTGAAAAGACATGCTGCACAGTGCTTCGCATACTTAAAAGCTCGAAGGGCACGTATTGATTTTTGACTGAAAAACAAACTCTCCCTCTCCCTCTCTTTGTCTGCTCCTGACGGAGGGGGTGTGAGCTGCCGCCTTCAACAGCTTTGTGCCGCGGTGCTTCGCATACTTAAAAGCCAAACAGACATATTGATTTGTTTCTTCCTTTGAAGAGGAAGATATGTTTGCATTCTTTTAATTGTGAGACTGAACTGTCATCTGTCTTGTCATGGAGCACAGTTTAAACTTTTGAAAAAGAGACAAATGTTTGTTTGCAGTGTTTGAATAACGTTCCTGTCTCTCTACAACCTCCTGTGTTTCTGCGCAAATCTGTGACCCAAGCATGACAATATAAAAATAACCATATAAACATATGGTTTCTACTTCGCGGATATTCTTATTTCGCGGGTGGCTCTGGAACGCAACCCCCGCGATGGATGTATAAGCCGGACTTATGTATAAGCCGATATTCTATTTTTTCATTTTCACAACTTTTTTCCTTAGATAAGCCGCGGCTTATTGACAAGAACTTAGGGTATATATATATATATATATATATATATATATATATATATATATAGTACTAGGGTGTTGTAACGTGTTAGCCATTATGAGTGTTGAGAAAAGCCAAGCAAAATGACACTTTTTATTGGCTAACTAAAAAGATTGCAATAAGCAGGCTTTCGAGACAACTCAGGCCCCTTCTTCAGGCATCCTTGCCTGAAGAAGGGGCCTGAGTTGCCTCGAAAGCCTGCTTATTGCAATCTTTTTAGTTAGCCAATAAAAAGTGTCATTTTGCTTGGCTTTTCTCTCTCTCATATATATATATATATATATATATATATATATATACACACACAGTATATACACAAACAAACACAGTGGAACCTCGGGTCACGAACGTCTCGGAACATGTACAAATTGGGTTACAACCAAAAAGTTTGCCAAACTTTTGCATCTGTTCACGACCACACATGCGGGTGACGAACAAGCCAGTTTCCCTTCCGGTTCGTACGCGCCGATGATTTCTGCATGTGTTCAGTCTTTCCCTGTACATTGTTCTCGGACAGACGTGCATGCATTCACTGAACTCTTTGTGCTCTATTTCGTATGCTTTTGCAATAATTTTGCAATTAACCACGGCCTCTAAGCAAGTGAAGAGTGGTAGTGTTAGTTGGCAAGAAAATTGAAATCGAATTAAAGAAAGAAATTATTGAAAAGTATGAGCGTGGCGTTTGTGTTACTGATCTTGCCGCTGAGTACAAGAAGTCAAAATCTACGATTTCGACTATTCTAAAGCAGAAAGAAGCCATTAAAGCAGCGGATGTTGCAAAACGAGTTACAGTGTTAACCAAGCAGAGGCCTCAAGTGCTGGAAGAGGTGGAAAAACTGTTGCTAGTGTGGTTGAACAAGAAGCAACTTGCAGGGGATAGCGTTTTAATATCGTTCATTGCAACAACCTCATCAATAAAGCCTGGGAAGACGTCACATACTGGACCTTGAACTGGGCCTGGAAGAAACTTTGGCCTGAATGCGTTCCTGAACAGGATTTAGAAAGATACAAGCCTCCTGTTGTGGATGAGATTGTGTCCATGGGCAAGAGCATGGGTCTTGAAGTGGACAATGAGGACATCGAGGAGCTGGTCCTGGATCACAAGGAGGAGCTGATGACGGAGGAACTCGCTGAACTCCAGCAGGGGCTGCATAAGTTGCTCACCGAGGAGCAGTCCTCAGGAGAAGAAGAGGAAAGGGCGGTTATAAAAAGTGATGCAATAAAAGCCATCATGGAAAAATGGAACGAGTGCCAGGATTTTTTCGAGAAGAACCACCCTGACAAAGCGTTTGCGAACAGAGTGCTAAACACTGATGAACGACCATATCGTCTCACATTTCCGAAAAATTTTAATACGTAGGAAAAGGCAAGTCACATTAGACCGCTATTTCGCGAAGTCTGATCCCCCAGCTAAACAGCTAAAAACACCAGAAAACCAAGAAATCACAAGAGAGAAAACACCTGAAGGAGAACATCCCTCCATCACGCAGAGGGACTCTCCCTCAAAACTGTAACCTCCTTTCCACCCAGCTTCCTCCTTACTTCCTTCATGCCAGAACTCGACTCATGCAAGGTTAGTTTTCATGGATGTTTATGTATAAATTAATGATTTTTCAAATTTTCATTTTTTTCCCTGTGCTTAAAACTCATTAAAAAAAGGTGTTTACAGCGAGCGGTTCATAAGGCTGTAGCGTGAACTCTTGTAATGTTAGTTTTCTCTGTTCAAGGTTTTCTCAGTGTTATTCAATGTTTTTACATTTAGTTTACTATTACACTGTGCATTCTTTGGTATAATTAACTATTTTTGTGCTTAAAATCTTTAAAAATATATATATATATTTACATAGTTTGTACGGTCTGGAACGGATTAATTGTATTTACAGTGATCCCTCGCTATATCGCGCTTCGCCTTTCGCGGCTTCACTCTATCGCGGATTTTATATGTAAGCATATTTAAATATATATCACGGATTTTTTGCTGGTTCGCGGATTTCTGAGGACAATGGGTCTTTTAATTTCTGGTACATGCTTCCTCAGTTGGTTTGCCCAGTTGATTTCATACAAGGGACGCTATTGGCAGATGGCTGAGAAGCTACCCAACTTACTTTTCTTTCTCTCTCTCTCGCGCTGACTTTCTCTGATCCTTACGTAGGGGGTGTGAGCAGGGGGGCTGTTCGCACACCTAGACGATACGGACGCTCATCTAAAAATGCTGAAAGATTATCTTCACGTTGCTATCTTCTGTGCAGCTGCTTCTTGAAGCGACATGCTGCATGGTGTTTCGCATACTTAAAAACTCGAAGGGCACGTATTGATTTTTTACTGTTTGTTTTTCTCTGTCTGTCTGTCTCTCTCTCTCTATCCCTGCTCCTGACGGAGGGGGTGTGAGCTGCCGCCTTCAACAGCTTTGTACCGGCGGTGCTTCGCATACTTAAAAGCCAAACAGCCCTATTGATTTGTTTGCTTTCCTCTGTCTTTCTGACAGTCTGTGCTCCTGAGGCGCACTCCTTTGAAGAGGAAGATATGTTTGCATTCTTTTAATTGTGAGACAGAACTGTCATCTCTGTCTTGTCATGGAGCACAGTTTAAACTTTTGAAAAAGAGACAAATGTTTGTTTGCAGTGTTTGAATAACGTTCCTGTCTCTCTACAACCTCCTGTGTTTCTGCGCAAATCTGTGACCCAAGATTGACAATATAAAAATAACCATATAAACATATGGTTTCTACTTCGCGGATTTTCTTATTTCGCGGGTGGCTCTGGAATGCAACCCCCGCGATGGAGGAGGGATTACTGTACATAAAATCCTATGGGGAGGAAATTAGTTCAGGTCACAGCCAAATCGGGTTGCGACCAGAGTTTTTGGCACACCCGTCAAACCTGAACAGGGGGTTCAAGAATTACCATCTGTAAAGTTATATAGCATGTGATTAGGTATGTACTAACTTCCAGTAGCAAGAAAAAGCACGTGAACCTTTTAAAATTACCTCGTTTTCTGGATTAACTGGTCAAAAAGTGTGATCTGATCTTCAAGCATGTACACAAATACACACAAAACACAATATGCTTATGCTAATAACACACAAACAATTGTAATCTTGCATGTTTTTATTGTACAAATCCATCCAGCATTCGCAGTCTACTATGGAATAGGCAAACCCTTGAACTTATTAACTGGTCAAGTCTCCTTTGGCTTTAAGAACCTCTTGCATGTGCTTCCAGAAGCTGCAGATCGACATTCTGGAGGAAGTCTGGACAATCCTTCCCCCACAGAATTGTTTCAGCTGAGCCATATTCCTAGGATATCTGGTGAGAACAGCTCTCTTGAGGTCATTCCACATCATCTCTAAGGGGTTAAGGTCTGTGCTCTGACTGGGCCATCCCAAAAGGTGGATTTTATTTTTTGAAGCCATTCTTTAGCAAATTTATTTCTATGTTTAGGGTTATTGTTCTAGGGCATCACCCACCTTCAACTGAGATTCAGCTGACAGGCAGTTACCCCGAAATTCTCCTGTAGGATACCCTGGTAAACTTGGGAATTCATTTTTCCCTTAATGATGGCAAGCTGTCCAGGTCCAGAGACAGCAAAGCAGCCTCAAACCACACTGCCCCTTGCACTGTACTTCACTGTCAGGGTGTTTTCATGTTTACAATGCCATAAGAAGTGTTTTGTGGACTGATGAAAATAAGGAGAAATTGTCCAGGAACAATAAGCAACAGTATGGTGTAAAGTGCCAAAGTGGTCATTGGCAAGCTTTAGGTGGGCAGTGATAATTTTTGGGAAGAGCAGTAAGTTTCTCCTCGGTTTCCTGCCATGGATACCATACATGTTCAATGTATTGTGTATGATAGACTTATGAACATAAAATGTTCACCTATTCCATTGATTCCATTAAGCCTTCAGCCATTACTCTCGGATTCTTTTATTTTTTTTTTAACTCACTGAGCATTCTGTGTCGTGCCTCTCCAGTCATCTCGACTAGGTCCCCACATCTACAGAGAGCAGCAACAGTACTAAATCATCTATATTTAAACACAGCTTGTCTAACTTTAGACTGTTAATATCTAAACTCTTGAAAATGACTTTGTAACCCTTTCCAGCTCTACGCAAATCAACAATATTTGATCGTAGATCTTTTGAAATCTCTTTTCTAGGCATGCATCACGTCGGCAGATGCTTCTTGTGAGTAGCAAACTCAAAATGTTTGAGTCCTTTCTATTGGTCAAAGGATCACTAAATCACACCTCTAATCCCATTTCATTGGCTGGACTCCAGATTTGTCATGTCTTCACTCACTCCAATTAGCTTTTGTTGAAGTCATCAGTCTATGGGTTCAAATACGTTTTCCATGTTCAATGTATGGAAGAACAGCACAATGATTTGCACATTATTTAAAACACATTGTGTTTGTTCATTAGTATAACTTTGATGAAGATGTGACCCTATTTTAAGACATATGTATATATACACATGCAAGGGCTAAAATACTTTATATTGCCACTGTATGTAAAACACCATTCTGATTTGCTGAGCTTCAATATGACACAATACTCAGTTTTTTGTGTTTTAATTTAGCTCATGTTCCTTTGACATGTTTAATATTGAGTGTTTGGGATTAGCACTTAAAAAGGTTTATTTCAGGAAAATTGAACATTTACTCCAACACTTAAAAAATGTAAACAATTAGGAATTTTTGCACAGAAAATAGTCCAACAATGGCATATGAGTACCACTAATGTTTCCTTTATGGCACAAATGACTACTAGACAATAACTGGTACACACGTTGAGTCATACTTTGCCAACCTCTGTTCTATAGCAACTGGAAAATACAACACTCACAAATCAGAATGTGGCATTTGGTGTAGTTAAAAAAGCAGGTTGAAAATACTGTAGATCCTTCTTGCTCTTAATGAATAAGTGAAGACATTTAACCAACATGCAAATATCCATTCATTTTCTGAAGTTGCTCTTTCCTTGGTGTCTATTCCAGAAGCACTCATGCCTGGACATGGCAATCAAACCACCATAATGACACTGGAGTTAATGCGGCAGCAGGACCCCACGACTCCTCAAGTCCACTCACCCCAGTATTTAAAGTTTGGCTAGGAGCTTACTGCACATGCGAATATCACTGGGGATTACACCTTTTTAAACTTGCAAGAAAAGACTGCTGGTGTGACTGGCATCCAAAGAACAACAACAACTTTCCAAATGATCTCATTCACCTCAGTAAAAGAATATTGACAAGCAAAATCAAATGCAGGCTTAAATTATCTTTTGTTAAGTTTCATGTTTTCTATAACATAATATCTGTGCATTCCTAAAGAATATAATCACAAGGAGTCCAGGTTCTATGACAAATAATGACTGAATACTTACCTCCTTCACAACATAGCTCAATATTTTCTTTTGAAATTCTGATAATTTTTCTGATGTAATTTAAGACTGTTAAAGGTTTTATTGATTAAATGGCAAACTGAAACGGTAAATTGATAATACACATTTTTCAGAAAACAACCTGCATTTATGTAAAAATATGGTCTTCCTGATATAAAGCTCTAGCAAGGCTACATATTTCACCTTGTGCATATCTGTACTTGAACTTTCTTCAATATATGGTGTCTCAAAAGGAACTATACCCCTCAAAGAGAATATGCTTGTTGACAAGGTAACAGAGACAGGGAACATCTCTGGGTAGGTGAAGTGTTTAATGGTGCAAAATAATTTGAAGTAGTGCTATATGTACAGTTTAACTCACCCTCACCTTTTTACAAATGACAGTAGTTTGTGGAAGCAAGTTGTTTGGTTTGACCCATTCGGACGATCTTTTTAATACTTTCCACTTGCTTGAGTGCTACTTATCTTAGTGTCCTCTCTTTTCATTAATAATTCTGTTCATTATGAAGCATGACTTTATTGGGATCAAAGTATGGAAAGACATTTAACTCTTTCAGGGCGGATGTCGACTTTGTCAAAATTCAGGGGTAGAAGACGGGAATCAGCTGTAAACTATGACAAAACTCGCCATTATGTTTTAGTTTGAATCTCTTTAAAGTTAGCTTCGTTGATCTGACTCAGATTTCCTGCACGTGCATGAGTAGCGAAGAGAAAACCCCTCAAATGGCATCGACATCTGACAAAAGCCCAAAGCGAATGCGCAAAGCAAAATACTCTGGACGACGTTTTGTGTTTCATATTGCGAAGTCAGACTGACTTGTCGGATTTGGAGTAAATGATCTGCAGATTGAAAATGTCAGCATCAGCTGATCGTGGTGCTGAACATATCTGTGTAGCTAATGCACCTACGCACCTCACTTGCCTCTAACCGATGACAAGAGGTACAAACCAGACCATCACAATGCACACTGCTACTGCTGGGCGAAAACTGCCAGCCCATTGCGTATTCCTGCTGGTCCTTGAGCCACTACTGCCAGAATCGCCAAACGGGTGCTGACACATTTTATATTGATTTATGCGTGAAACCATTGCTTTGTGTGCTTTTCAGAAAACTGGAAAAAATATTCAGCCCTCAAAGAGTTAATAATTAGATTACTAATGCATTCAAAAGGAATCTACAATGTTCTACTGGCCGAACAATATGCTGCTGGGCATTTAAAAACATTGTTTTATAGAATTGTTTTTCAAGAAAATAGTATTTTATTATCACACAAAGGCTGGTCCTATATAAATATTTTAAGAAGTAAACAGCACAAACCCATAAATTTCATAACTTTGTTGGCGCTGCAATGATTCAATTAATTATTTTCATTAGTCGCTTTGAGCTTCGTAAACAGTTGCTATGTATCCTAAACTTTTTATGACATCACATTTATATATTCTAAACATTTTTTAACTTTTTGTTTTGTTCATAACTAACATTTCCACTATTTACCCAAGTTATTATACGCAGGTCTTCGACTTGCAACACAGGATATCAAAGTTATTAGTTTACTTAGTGTTTAAGTCGACTTTAATGCACAACTATGCTTTGCAATAGGCCACATTCAAGTCAATAAATGCTGCTCATTTTGTGAATTTGGTTTATATTTCAAATTACTCTGTAATACACTCAAGTTATATAAAACCATTTATCCCTCTTCTGAATCCATTATTTTATATACAATGCTACAGAGATACTGCCTATGAATAGGCCACCAGTCCACCACAGGGTACAAAAGCACACCAATTTAGAGCTACCAATTAACCTAACAAGCATATTTTAAGAACCAAGACACCCTCAAAAATCCCACACAGACACAGGAAGAATGTATAAGCACAGCAGGAACTGTGACTGAGCTATGATTAAAATCCAAGTTAAAAAATACACACCTCCTCTTCATCATCGTCGTCGTCATCCTCCTCCTCCTCCTCCTCCTCACTACATTCCTCTTCTTGATCTTCAGCCCCTTCTGATTCATCTTCACTGTCCTCAAAGAACTTTGATTTAGTTCCCCACTGAAGTCTGCCTGTATTTGAAGAACACGAAGGTCTAGAATCACCTGTAGAAGAGGACACCTCCTCTTCACTTTTCTCATGTTTCTCAGATGACAGACTGGTCCCCCTTTTAGCACCTTCACTTTCAAGGCTTGTAGAGCTTGATGATATCTGTTCAACATCATCTTTAGAACTGTCATGACTGGCAGACTGATCATTTAAAAGCTCTTCAGAGCTGTTTTGTCCATTGGCATTTTTTTGCAGTTCACGATTTTCCATATCTTCTTTGTCCACACATTTATTTACAGAAGATGCTTTGCTAACTGTATTCACGGTGTTCAGGTTTTGGCCATAACGAACTAGAAGTTCTTCAATTGTCATTGTTGCTTCTTCATGAAGAAGGGCTGTCTCCTCATTATCAACTAAACAAAAAGAAGATTTACAGATATTGATAAGGTGCCAAAAATATGCAAATTTATCATAAGATTCCAAACTAAAGTACTTTTATGCTGCTAATAAATATTTCTGATGCTTTCTACCTTATTTCCATAAAGCTAACAAAATATGGCTTCAAGCAACTTAACTTGCCAAATCAGGAACTTTGTGTAGACCCCAGACATTAATTCCGAATTCCTAATAATACACAAATGTGGAAATGGTCCAACACACACAAATATTTTATCGAAAATGTTTTCCTCTAAACAAGTTAGTTGGAAAAATGTACTTATTTTAAGTAACAGGCACTGGGTGTTTAAAAACAGGTTAAGCTAATTCAACAATCATCCCTCCTGAGGGCGATTTAAACATGACTAAGAAAAGATGTGTGCGTATGTAATGGATGGTAATGCAAAGGCCTGCATAAAGCTAAATATGCAGCAAGCACAGGAATTTTTTATTTCTGAAAGGCCAATTTTCCCTGAACTGGTCAATAACCAGGAAAGACACCAGTTCAGTACAATACTTCAATTCATCTTACAGCCTTCTGTCCCCCAGCCATTAAGGTTTGCAGCTGAATTAGTTACTTGGTTAGTCTGAACTACTAAGGTAGCTATGTTTTGAACACCTGGTTTCTGACAGCTTCTTGACTCTATGAGATGCATTTAAAGTTGTCACTTATGAAATCCTAAAACGAAAAAGTTTGTTTATTACCTTTGCACTGTATAAAACAAAAATATTAATGTTACTATCACGTCCACCTTAGCCTTGCTTCCCAGTTAACACAAACCAAATTACCATCATCTTCTTCAGCTACTTTACCCTTTTCTTCCTCATCATTACGTGGGCGCCCTGCAATCTCTGACAGTTCTTTTATTACATCTTCTTGTGTCATTCGGGCATCAATTGCCAAAAAAGCCTCTTCAAGTCCCTTTAATGAAAAAATAAATTGTCCATAATCCATGTAACCAAAAATTCAGGTAACATCAAAACATATGTGCATATTTGAACACCATGATACATGTAAAAATATATTAGCCAGCTGACAAAGTTTTAGGAAATACTATGAATTAATGGTAGGAACAAGTTGAAACATAGTTTCACATACTTTTAATTTACACTTGAATAAATTTCCAAAACATGCTGACAGTTACTATCTTTGGTATTACCATAGCATAAATGAGGCACTTGGAGAAACCTTGAAGCCTACGTTACAGTAGTCATTTACGAGGGCCGACATCAACTGCCACAAGTTTAACATAAGCCAACATTTATTTGGTTAGAAAAGTAAATCTGATATTATACATCATTTCATTATTGCACTATGTACACAGAAAGAAGAAGAAAATGAATAATTTTACTTATAAAAAAAAATTATTTTGAAAAAGGAAAATTTTAGAAAATAAATGAAGTGAAATAAAGAGCACGTTGTTTTTTTGACTCCAATATTAATCTAAAACATCAAGTTTCTCTCATCTCTATGCTCACCTAATGCTAATTCTCTCTGGTCAGTCTTTATGACTGTCAGTCATTCTTTAGCTTTTAACAAAGCTAACCACTACCTGCTTATCTCCTCTTTCTCCATAGGTCCTGAAGAGGTGAAGATTCCAGGTTCATCTTTTTCACATGTCCATCTTAACCTTTAGTCACGAGTTGCAGTCTCTCAACAATGACTGGTGCAGACTGCCTTCTTTCTCTACTTTCATTCGCTAGACAACCTTATAATATGCCCTGCCCTTCCCACTCTGTGCCAGTGATTCTCCTTCCATTTTACTCTCTCAAACCTCAAGTCCACAACTCCCACCTCTCCCTGCCATGTCAATGTGGATAAATGAACATCGGCTTAAGCATCACATCTCCAGGTTTGGCATCTTGTCATTTTTTTTTTCTAGTCTTTCATCCAAAGTCCTTTCTCTAAGATTCCTCCTTCACAACATGCTACTGTCAGGAGCCCCGTTCTGTCAGCCAGTACATTTTTTTTTTTGTTTAAAGGCCTACTGGTTGGCTCTTCATAAAACATACAAGGCCTGATGGTTCTTTAATGTAACACAATACTTGTTATTCAGGCTCTTGTACTCTCTCAGCTGGACTCCTTGCAGGAATCCCAGCAACTGCTAACTGCTCTCACAGAACTCTGCTGCTTCACTCACAACAATAAAATTCAAAAGGGACAGGAACAGGCAGTTTGACTGCAATCAATCAACCATTCATCAGCCTTGCTTCTGACAATGCTAAAAATGAATCTGACTTTACAGGAATGCCCCCACTTTATTTTACCTTTCTCTGCAGGCAGGGGTTCCTGGCTGTTACACATGCATCATGGTGACTCAAGCACATTCATTTTAAGAAACTGAACATTACAATTTAATGATGAACATAAGATTTATAGTAAGAAGATAAATGATTATATATTGACATAAAAGACAAGACACAGAAGAGACAAACATAACACAAGAGCCTGCATGCAGCTCACTACTAGATTTGCTGGAGTTTCTTGATTTCAAAACCTTTTTTCTTTTTTAGACACCAAAGACTGGTAATAAGATTTCAGTTCACATGCAAAACATCAGTTTTCTCTAATTTTATAGATAAAAACAATTTTTCAGTGAGGTAGAATTTTTGAGGACTACAAGGTCATGAAATCAACCCATTATCAAAAACTGTTTTTCCTTAGGCTGTCTGCAAATAGCCAAGAATTTTTCTGGCCATCAGTCAGTGTGTCAATCAGGTACTTTTAATAATTGATTTAAAATGCTATTTGTGTACACATTGCAAGAGGCACCTTTAATTAAGTTACAGCATTATGTTTTGTGCTTATATTTTTGTATTTGCCTATTATATTTGTAATTAATGTACACAAGTGGATTAGCGCTTAATAAGAATAAACTGAATTATCTATCTGAAGTCTAAAATCAAAGCATGCAGAGCTAAACACAAGAAACACTTCAACTAAAAATCTTGACAGTCTTGAACAGTGCAAGTAGCTGAGGTAGTAACATTAACAAGTTTTGTAAGTGAGTGAAAAACGGAGAAGCATAGCAATACGCTAACCAGAAGAGGACAATAGTCTAGATGATCTCTCATATCTCAAAGGTTTAATTTTCTTGAGTTGTAACAATTCAGTAAATGTGTAATGTGCTTTCTGGGAGCTCTAGACCCTAATACACTGACTTCTAAGTTAAGCACATCCCCAGCACCACCTGTCCTAACCCACAGCACTCTTCAATATTAGCACATTTTCAAAAATTCTTTAAACAATATAACTGAATGTTATTGTAAAAAAAGTATAGATATTAAACTATTTTATTTTTAGAGAAATCAAAAATATTCATAAAATTATATGATAAATTTACCTTCTGAAGCTTTCCTTCCTTGTAAGACTTCTGCTCCTTTAAGACTTCAGGAAAATATTTAGAACAGTATAATGCAACTTCTTCACCTTGTAATAAACAAATAAAAAATAGAGTTGTTGCTAAGAATGCATGTAATACTTACTAAAAAAAATGTAGAATATTACTTGGGTTTTAAGTATAAGGGCACTATCAAGGGCACATGGAAAGGTTAGGTCACAATCTGGTAGAAGTGTGTATAAACCTTTCGCAGTAGGCTGTACAACATCTTAAAAGTTCACGCCATCATTTCAAAACATTTATGATATCATCACCTTGGGGTTTGGCGAGATGATTATGGATTGTGGATAATGAGCTGCGTTACATATGTACCATGGAGTGTGTCTACAAAGGGCACTGGGAGAATGGCATGCAGGTGTTTTAGCTCGGGATGAAGGAGTTAGTTTTGCGATCTCTCAGACTGCTGCAACTCAGCACACGTAGTGGTATTTGGTAAAGTTAAGATGATGACTCAAGGGTGATTTACTCCAAGGTCATTTTAAATGCCTACAAATCAAAAATTTTAAAAGTAGATCTGCTTTATCATAAAATGGACATGAATAATAAATGAATAAACTAGAAGTTACTTTTACTCACTTAAACACCGAGTCCTAAGCTGTTCTCTTTCTACCATCTTCTGAACAAAACAAGTGACTTAGAATGTGTTATTAGAAAAAAAAAATTAGTTTGTTTTGTTTCATTGTGGCTTGGCTCTGGCACATATTTTGCCTTTTCTTATCATGTGTGCAAATGACATGGCCCAAAAAATGGAAAACACTGAATGTTGATTGGTATTGCATGCTTGCAAAGTACAAGGTGTACACAGGAGGACAATATCAGTGGCATTTAAAATAAACTGTACAATATATATCAAAGCAATTCCTTAATCAATTTATTTCAATGTATTATCTTGTGTGCACAATGCAAATCCATTCTAATTTATACACAAGCAGTGCTTGAAGTGTAACCAAATTACTGGCAGTACACTATTTAGTCAGTGTCTAGTTCCTTCTACCTTCTAATTTATTATTACTTTTACACGATGAGATGGGGGGGGGGGGGTGCCCCCTTTGGAGCATGTTAATTTGTATAGGGTATTGGGCGGTGGGGGGCCTTTTAAATCTACAATCACAGTGTTAAACTTTGCAGTCCCCTTGAAGCTCCAAGCTCCATTCATGTTGTCTCAGTTTAAGCACTCCTCACAAAACTAGATAAACACCACAATGCTGCCACTTTCCTTGCCCGGTGCCCAAATCTTATTGTACATGTTATGCAAAATACAACACCACAAGGACAGGCTTCAGTTACCCCGCATCCCTGCCCAGGATAAGCAGGTTGTGAAAACAGATGGTGAATGAAAAATACTGCAACACTGCTGACAAGATGCATTAGCTTGGGGATGAATCACCCACAGTATAAGATAATACTTCCATCCATCCATTTTCCAACCCGCTGAATCCGAACACAGGGTCACGGGGGTCTGCTGGAGCCAATCCCAGCCAACACAGGGCACAAGGCAGGAACCAATCCTGGGCAGGGTGCCAACCCACCGCAGGACACACACAAACACACCCACACACCAAGCACACACTAGGGCCAATTTAGAATCGCCAATCCACCTAACCTGCATGTCTATGGACTGTGGGAGGAAACCGGAGCACCCGGAGGAAACCCACGCAGACACGGGGAGAACATGCAAACTCCATGCAGGGAGGACCCGGGAAGCGAACCCAGGTCCCCAAGTCTCCCAACTGCGAGGCAGCAGCGCTACCCACTGCCGCCATGCCGCCCAGATAATACTTCATCACCCAAATAAGTACCTTCAAGGACCCTTTAGGAGGTACAAAACTGCCAAAATCACAAAAGAATTCCAAACTGTGTGGCCACATTGAGCAATTATTTTAAGGACAGTGGGCTGCCTAAAACAGCAATGTAAAGATTGCAAGCACCACAACATTACGATGCTACAAATACATCTGAGCTCTTCACATTCAAACTTTGCAAGTGACACACTGATCAGGCTGCATTCCCTAAGCTACCGTGCACTCCTGCTAAAAGAAACAGAGCACAGGAATCTTGTTCGCCTCCTACTGCGAATGCAAGTTCCTAACTGCTTTCTTGTGAGGCATGTAAGATTAAAACCAAAAAGTAACAGATGCAGTTTGGCACTGAGGAAACTTCTGCAAATGTTAGGAGCCAATCTGTGATGGGTGATGCCAGGCCTATTTCATAACCAATCAACTCACCTTCTAAATACATATAGAGAGGTTTTTCTTAACCCATCTGTCAGTCACTACAGGCCAAGTAGATCTATTGAGCTGGGGTTTAGAAAACATATACCATTTTCCTTATAAATCCCATGTATAATTTACAGTGACCTGATTTGCCAGAATAAAATTAGTGGCATATTTGTTTTGTGTGGAAAGGGTACATACGAATCTACATTACCAAACGAAGGTTGTATATATGCACGGATGCCAAAAGCAAGCCGTGCCGAAAGCGCACGCGCACAGCGGCCCAGAGTCAAACCCAGAACCAAAGGAGTCATGGCTCCAAAATGAAACAGCTTTAGTACAAATATATTTATTTAATTAAATGAAAACTTTCCCAGGACGCTCCCACCCTCCATGATTTTTCATCCCTCCAAAGAGGGAATACAAAGTGATTGTCATTCTTGGATTTGCGATTCTTTAGAGAATCAGGGGTTTAACTGGTGCAAAATAAACAAAGAATGTTCATCTGTTAAAAGAGGTGTTGATCACTACAAAAGTGGCTTGACATTAACAACAAAACATTTTAAACTAAAGTTACACTATTATATAAAACAGTGTTCAAAAGAAGTGAAGTATTGCAAGACAAGCACTTCCAACGAAAATCCCAAACAATTACTTCAGCAAAAGAAACTCTCTGGTTTGGCTGGCTACAGCTACTGTTGTTCAAGGAGGAAAGGACATAAAACTGGTATATGAGCAGGGTGTACTACTTGCTTTAGTAAATCGCAGTAAAAAGCAGAAATTGAAGCTGTCTAAAATACAGCACAGACTTTAATTTCAAAGATAAGCAGAAGTCAGAAGTTAAACATTTAAGGTGAGAAGATACTGGAGACCACATAAAAGCTAAATCATAGCCATTGTTAACTGTAGGCTTTTTGGGGCCAATTCTTGCAAATAAAGGTGATACTCTTCATTCTGTGGATGCATTTATAACCAAATAAGAATAAATTCCTCCAATGACTAAGTCCACTGAAACAAGATTTTCATTTAAATTGAGTTTGTAGTTGAAACTGTTTCATGCTTGAAGAAGTTATCAAAATACTCTTCATTAATTTTCTAGGACAGGTTATTCCAATAGGGACTGGCAGTAAAACCAAACGAACGTCAAGAAAAATCAATCCAAGACTGAAGGTACAATAAAAGCTAAACAAAAATACCTCCATGGCCATCATAAACTGCAAACAGGGCTGTGTCTTCATCTAACTTGGGAATACAATTGTGGGCATCCTGTAAATAAAGAGTATACAAAAATAATCAAAAATGTACAGAAGGATATGTCGTATCAGTTTGCGTCCAATTGTGCACAGCATTACATACCTGTACCTTCAAGCTTTTGAAACACCCTATAATTAAGGTATTGAGTAAACACAAAATCTGTGCCATAAAAGATCTCGACTTGTATGTATGACCAGGTTACATTGTGAATGCCACAAGGTTCAACAATAAAGTAAGAACGACATGCAGATAGGAAATGAAATAACTTTTAAGGACTGATGAACGCGAAGCTTCCCCACTATGGCTGACTCTTCTAGGTTTTAGAGTGTTTTATTTATTTACTTTTTTTTTTTTTACATTCTTTAATCTCACTCAGTTTAGCAGATATTTATTACAGTCTCGGTAATAACTATTTATTGTTTACAAACTTTTTTGCTTTACAGTTAACGCCTGCGTAGGCTAAGGGGATTGAAAGTTTGAGGCTGGCCTATTAAAAGACACAGCACTTAAACCAAAAAAATTTTAGTTTTAACATAACCGCTGTGAAAACTAACACTTCTTCCATAATCGTCCAAAACACAGCTAAAGAATTACGACAAGAGTATTTTGAAGTAAAATAAAAGGGACATTTTTCATGTCATAATAAGCTCTTACAGCGCATGTTACGAGGCATTAGAAGTTCAAAGCGCCTTTCTGTGACAGACAGTTTTCCCAATACCGGGTCGCTGGCCGATTTTTTACTGACAGAAAACTTATATTCACCCATAAAGAACAAATGTCAAATACAGACCTGTACAAGTTCTCGATCAACCTAAAGCACATTCTGTGGTTGCGGATTCGGTTCCGAGGGGTTCGGCCACACAAAGAGCTAATTTTCCAGACTCACCTCCATTGACACCCGCCAGCCCTGCATAGCGGAATATCCGAAGCTCAGATGTTCGTTTCCCCCATCGGCACTGGACTTCATTGTGTTTGGCTGAGACAAATAAGCTCCCATATTTTAAAATATACAATTACAGGACTCCGTCTTTTCCACAGTTCTTTAAAATGAAATGTATCAGTGCCTAAAGAAAATAAAAGCGCTAATTATACCTCACTGTAGGTATACGACACAAAATAATTCGTGAATTACACTTAAAAGTCAATCGTCAGAAAGTGCATTCACAGTCTGCCTCCTCACGTATCACCACGATACAAGGACTTTCTTTAACGTTTGCATTTAACAGTACTGGACTTGTGCAAAAGAGACACGTGCATCAGAAAAATAAAGCGCAGCCTTTGCAGGCGGAACCGAAATGCAGGAACAGGAAACGGAAGTGTGACGGAGTATCGGCGCGTCTTTCAATGAACTTTATTAACAAACGTCACGTAGTGTGTCTGTGCGGCCCAACTTGCTATAAAAGGGCCGGCGTCTGAGCGTAGTATAATAAAATACAAGATAACAAATGCGTCCAGTGGCAGTTTCCGTGAGATATAAAAACGAGAAGTTCGATGTGCCCTATATAGTGGTGAAGTGCTTCTCCATAAGCTTGAAGCCAGCCGAGCTAAGCCGTCTGTATGTCAGCCTGAGAAATTTTGCAGCGGTGTGAACAAATGTAAAAATGAGCTCGGAGGGTGAGGTCTGCCCAGTGAACTAGGAGAAGTTCCTTCAGAGTGATTTAGGTTGTTATAAGCAGTGTCACTGTGCCAAGGGTAGATTTTCATACCCTGAAATTATGAAATGGCCTTTAGTCTGTCTTGATAAAGGAGGCTCCCTGAATTGTTTCCCAGCAGCAAGCAGTCAAGAGCACTGAGGTAAAATACCAGCATATTATTGTATCAGGTTGATCATTCCTGTGTCTTTTCATCACAATGTAGCCTGTTTCAATTAAATGATATAGACAAGAACAAACTGAATATGATACACTTTACTAACAATATTTGTAAATTAACACACAAGCCGAAAATTTCTTGAATCTACAAAATATGTACGGATATGCGTGAGAATCCATCCATTGGTGATTCTGTTTATCCAGTTCAAGGTCAAAGGGTGCCAAAACCCACCATAACAACACTGGGTGAAACGCAGGAACAAATCCTGGATGGGATGGCACACCTTAATGGGGTCCAGTTTTGCACATAATCAATTTACCATCAGGCCTGGGGTATGTGCCATGTAGAAAGAAAAACAGAATATCCAAAGAACACAGAGAAGATGTGCAAACTCCACACAGATAGTGACCATACATGAGTTTCAATCCAAAGAAAACTGACCCATCAGGCAGAAGTGTTACACATTGCTTCAGCCTTGTGCTGTGCATTTTAATGATAGTCAATATTCTCTGAAGAAATTTCAACATCACCTTGTTTGGTACATAAATTATGCTTACAGGCATCCACAAATTATCCCCAGAAATCAATTTTACATTAATTACTTTGATCGAGAATCAGTCACCTGAGCCTTGATGTTAAGAACGTGTGTTCTATCTGTAGCTGCCATATTTTATAAAGCCTAAGGGCTGAAACTGTTAAAATGCCACATCCGTGGTTATTTTTTGTTTTCAACAATATTTTGAATTAAACTTTGGAATATAATTCTCAAAAATGATTTACAGGATACAATAAATGAGAAATGTAATTCTGTAAAGTTATTCATGAAAAATTTGATAATGTAATATCTTTTATACAACCAGCAGTTCCTCCTTGGCTCCTAAGAAAACCTGCTATAGATAATACTCTACTGGAATTGAAGGGGAAATGAATATTAACATTAAATATTTAGTGGAGAATTATTTACAAAGCAAGTGGATGATATACTATATATTCAAATATTTTCAGATGGATCGAAAGATCATATTTTAGGGAATGCAAGAACAGCTTTCTATGCAATGGAATTTAGAGAAGGAATGGGAAAAAAGACTATCCAATGATTTAATAAGCTTCACAGCAGAACTGATGGCAGTGTTTTTATTACTAGAATGGGTAGAAGAAGTAAAGCCACCACAGGTAATTATCTGCTCAGATTCACAGTCAGCATTAATGTTGATTAAAGCAGTTGAATGTTTGTCCAGACATACTATGCTTCTGGAAGTCTTGCATTTACTGTATATAATAGTATACGTCCATTGGGAATGTTTATAGAGTTGGTCTGTGTTCCACCAAATGATGGGGTGAAAGGAAATGAGGTTGGTAATGCATTAGCTAAAAATGTTGTGAAAAGGAAAGTGGGAATGTGTTATAATGAAATCAAAAATAGTATAAAATGTCAGGTTTTGCAATTATAGCAAAAAAATGGGAAATATGTAGTTAAAAACAGACTCTTGCATATGATTCATAATAATGTTACCCCTATTAAATATGTAAATAAAAACAGAAGAGAAGTACTATTAAGTAGGCTAAGGATAGGTCATTGTGCCTTAAATTGACGCCCTGTATTTAATAGATAGACACCGAGATGGAAGCAGTGCAAAATGTGGATCAGTGGAAACAACTGAACATGTTACTCCACTGTGTTCTGTATAGAAAAATAAGGCAAACACTAGTTAAAAGTCTCTTCAAAACTAAAGTGAATAGAATATCATTAAAGGATCTTCTGGGGGGAAAAGACAACACTACTGATAAAAATGCATTAAAATGAAATCCATTAAAAACACCGGATTTGAGAAAAGAATTTAACATATTAAATGGAATGAGGAATTTCCTCTCGTAATTTTCACTCCGTACAGTAGATGGCGATAATATACCAGGAGTAACCACACTGCCATAACATTTAATGAAGAAGACGTTTTGTCTTGTCGGAGAAAAGCCAAGCAAAATGACACCTTTTATTGGCTAACTAGAAAGATTACAATATGCAAGCTTTCGAGGCAACTCAGGCCCCTTCTTCAGGCAAGATGTAATACAGAAACTGAAGTTTCCTATGTTTATATACACACTCTAGGACAAGAAACAACATTGGTAGTTAAGAAGAAGATGTCGCTGTCCATGTGTGCCAGTTTCTTCCACCGGGTCTTCAGTTCCATGTAGTAGCGGTACATTTCGGTGTCTTGTATATCTGTAGTACTAGGGTGTTGTACCGTGTTAGCCATTATGAATGTAGAGAAAAGCCAAGCAAAATGACACCTTTTATTGGCTAACTAGAAAGATTACAATATGCAAGCTTTCGAGGCAACTCAGGCCCCTTCTTCAGGCAAGATGTAATACAGAAACTGAAGTTTCCTATGTTTATATACACACTCTAGGACAAGAAACAACATTGGTAGTTAAGAAGAAGATGTCGCTGTCCATGTGTGCCAGTTTCTTCCACCGGGTCTTCAGTTCCATGTAGTAGCGGTACATTTCGGTGTCTTGTATATCTGTAGTACTAGGGTGTTGTACCGTGTTAGCCATTATGAATGTAGAGAAAAGCCAAGCAAAATGACACCTTTTGTCTTGTCGGAGAAAGTGGGGCTGCATTCATGTAGCGGAACTCGATGCTTTGCGGCTCAGAGGGGGCGTGCGGACAACTTCGGGGTGACACAGCGTCCACTTCCGGAAGACGATGGCGGCGTCCTCAGACGATTCACATGCAGAAGGTTTGCGTCTCGCACGCATGTAAAATTAGTCCTCATTTCACGGTGTCGTTTTTCTTGCGTGTTTGGATACTTGTAGTGTTTTTATGCCGGCGTTTTGAATACAGCTGTTGCCATTGTGCTGATTTCTGTTCTGTGTAATTTTCAGTATACTTATGACAACGTTTATTCGCGGTAAAGTGCTAATTTTATAGCAAACAACGTTTGGTTGTTTGAACGTGGAGTTCTTGTAGCTTGGAATTTCTATGAAGTTTTAAACCTGCATTTTGTTGTTGATTCTGTGTGATTAGCTGTTGTGCAACATCTCATTAAACGGCAATTCGTGATTTTTTTTTTATATATAAACACAAGTGGCACTCCAAGCTGTAAGAGGAGACGAGAGCATTTCAAAGTTATTGAGTACTCGGCGTACCACAACCAAGCTTTCTTACATCCTGTTTGGCCTCTGTGAATGACGGTGTACCATTCGTTATACCTTTTTGGATTTTAGTTTGTCTTTGTGATTCAAGATACGGTGCGAAATTAACAGAAAGAACAAATGCAGTCCTCCGTTAATGCGGCCTACCCACATGTTTTCGAGCAAAACACCAAACTGGTCAGCGGCTCAGTGCGCTATTCGACCCCGCCGCCTTAGTAATGGGGGTTAGAATGCTGGACTCGTCGGCCTCGGAAATTCTTAAGTGGTAAAGGCAGTGAGACGATGCCCAAGCAATGACACAAAGTGTAAAGTTGAGAGTGGAGGACTTGGCTGTAAAGGAGTTAAGTTCAGGTGTGTGGAGGAAAACTTGGCGTCTTCCTTCTCTGAGGTGGTGTGAGGACCGAGTCAGAGGATGCTGGAAAAGAGTCCAGTCAAATTTGTTGAATTACAGGTTCCACTTTATCTGCCCAGGTCAGATTTTCCTTCGCCAGTGGTCCATCTGGATGCTTATGACCAGCAAATCTTATCGATTGTCTTTATTTGGTTGCACCTTGTTATTCATGTTCCTCCTCCATTAATTGTCATTGTAGTTTCTGATATTCTGGACATATTTTAAGCCCCACTCTATCTTTATAAAGGCCACCTTTTTGATGGTCAAGAGGTCTTTTGAAATAAGTGAGGGAAAAAAACAAATTCTTAAATCTTAATTCTTTCTTCAAATTCCTTATTCTTAAACTTAAAAACTTTAATCAGTCATTCTCTGTGTGTGCATGTTGTTGTGCAGTTGGGTACATAGCGAGTAAGAAAATTAACCTCCTCACCCCATGTGATCCACAGAATTTTCCACAGGGCCTTGTTAGCCTCCTTCTCACTGTCTTAGTATTCAGTGGTTCTTGTCACACACTGGGCTTATAAATGGATATGAGAAACACCGGACACTGAGCTGAAAGTGGACCTTTGTGCATCATCAGCCCACATCTCATTTAAAGGTTTACTTGGTGTAGCTGAGCCATACACACACACATTAAAGGAGAGGAAGGCATGATTAAAATCACCAGACATGGATATGAATGCAGAAGTTGAATGATTGACGTGTCTCACTGATGTTGTGTTTCAGAAAGAAAGAGAGAATCCTTGAGGCAAGCAGCATACATTTACTTAGTTCAGACTTACTTGTCTTTAATGGTAATAAGCCCATCAGTTCTCAAACTGTAAGGAATGATCTGAGTGTTCAGAAGTACAATACTTTTATAATTCTGATAAAACATTGCTGAAATTGTCATTTCCCAATGTATTTTTATCATTTAGGATTCCTCTGAAATTTGCAACAGACACCTTAAAAGAGAGAGTTTTGCTGTTTTAATTTAAATAAATGTTGTGTTTTCAGGCTGTAGCTCTTCATCTGAGGGGTGTGAATATGCAGATGATCATGACGAATCTCCAGACCAAAAAAGTGAAATTACACATGAAGGAGTGCACAATGAAAACATTGATGCCTCCTGGGCAGAAGCCATGGCAAAAATTTTAAATAAGAAAACCCAGCCAAGCAAGCCAACTATATTGTTGAAGAACAAGGAGCTGGAGAGACTTAAAGAAAAGGAGAAGCAGGAACAAGCAGAAAAGCAGAAAAAGGTGACTTTGGAATTTCATTTTCAGTTGTGTGTTGGTAAAGCAAAAGTTGTATTGAAGAGGGAATTTCTGCCTATTAGAATTTTTGCCAGTACTAAAATCAGACTGATGCTTGAATTTTCACAAAACTGATCAATTTGGCTAAATATATGTCAGATATATTTTTATTCAGTTTGCCTTTTAATACACTGTGTCATGTGTGTAACCAATTTAAAAAGGTGAACATTGTGATTTAATGTATTTCCAATAAATTTGTAACCAAAGTGACTTTAGCGTATGGTAAATTTTAATGTCTATAATATACTTCGCTGTTGTAATTTTCCAATCTTCTTTTTATGCCACAGATATGTGAAAGAAGGGACTGGGAACTGATCGGAAGAGTGAAACCAAACATTGTTCAGGACAGAGAGAGGGAAAAGAACCTTCAAAGAATTGCTACCAGGTATTATTAACACATCCTATTAAAGACTGAAAGAACATTCTTAAATTCTTCATTTGTACTTCAGTGGAGATGTTTGTGTGACCAGTGCTAACCTGCAAACAACACATGTAAATTGTCCAAGGTAAAAGTTCTTTTTCTGGACAGCAGGCCATCAAGTACATCAGGTTTCTGTTCCTTTAGTAATTCATCAATGCTATTGAAGTTCATCCATTTGAGTATTGTTGATATTATTTTGAAATCTATAATATCAATAAATTGGTTTAAGGTTTTCTAAAAACTTTATATAGCATGTAAAAGTATTTTTAAATGTATTGAATAATGACTTGAATGTGCCTTTATGATCAAGTTAGCCACTCTTTTTTTTTTTTTTTTTTTTTTTTTTTTAAATAAATGTTCAAACAGAGGACTAAAAGACAATGTCAGTTTGTTGCTAGAAAAGAAAAGATGGAAATTCTTCAATACCAAGCATCTTTTTGCTAGTTTTTAGCGTACATATGTATTTTTAGTGTATCCGTGTTAATTTGTGGTAAAATGGGAAGTGTTGTCAGTTTAAGCATTTAACCACCAGGTGGCGGCTGGGACACATGATTAAATGAGGCATTTTGTAATTGGACTAGAAATAGAAATCCCCAGATGTTCAGTTCATTTTTATTTTATTTTTTTTTAAGGTAAACTATAGATGGAACTTTTGTCCATGACTGGTTTTTTTAATTGAACAGCCACATTGGACTGGGCAATATCAAATTTTTCATTCTATATTTAATAAAAATTAGTATTCAAAAGTCTGTCATGATGTTCAGCACTTATTTTCCACAACTTCATCTGTACGTTAAATAAAACCCACACCGTCTTCATCACTGTTTCTAAGCATGTCTGCATTAATTCTGCCCATGTAGTCTAGCAAGGTTGTGTGAAAGTGATAAGAGTGGGAATTATTAGAGGAAGCATATGGTCAGCAATGTTGTTTGTACTTGGTTTGATTTTCCTAGGAAGACCGTTTAAGCAGTACAGCATCTAAAGATAAAACATGTCACCACATATGAAAAGGTTACTCTGGTGCCTTCAGTTTGCTGTGTTGTCTCCCTACTAAGCAAAGTTGCATGAAATGTTTGCTGTGCAGAGACGTAGCGTATGACCAGATGAGCAACAGTGGGTCGGGGGTTTAAGAACTGCAATGACTACCATATTTCATAACACGCTTTTGCCTGCTTGTACCAAGAATATACTCACACTTTGTTAATGTCAAATATCTACACTAGCCAATAATTCACATCACAGTGGAAGTGAGATGTCGGTGTATAAGCCCTCGTTCCTTTATTTCATGCGCTCTCCGCTACTGAAACATTACAAGCAGGAGTAAAACAGAATGGGGTACACTACATTACAGGTGATTTAATTTCCATATTGATTTTATATTTTTGTTTAGCAGGTGAATTGAGCTTCCTAATTACTGTGATAAAGCCTGTGTTGAATGATTAACTTCCTTAGCATTACGTTTTAATCTTGAAAAAACACATAAAATGTGTTAAATTTTATGGTTTGAAAAATTACATGTTTATTAAATCTCATCAATTCTACTGTAAAATGTGCAAAACCCTAAAAGAACAAAGTCAGAAGTGTAGAAAGTATAATAATGATACAAATACTAATAAAAATAATGCCAATACTGTTTATACTGTCAAAATGTGTTTGTGTGTGTGGAATATCTTGTAGCATGGTGAAATGCACAATCCAGTGTCTCACTCAGAGAATAGTAGTGTGGTTCCTTGCGGATTTTTTTTTTACCAGAATGATCAGCTTTTGAACAGCGCATTGCACATGTGTGGTTGACATGAGTATCATTTTCGGATTCATCAGAATCACTTTTGATATCACTCTCCAATTTCACTGCCTCAGACAAATTCATTTAGTCATCACTGCTCCGTATCACTGTGAAGAGCGTGCGACACTTGAGCTGCTGAAAAACATTTCTTTCGAGATGCCATTATGAATTTATTAGAACATGTACCTGCGCTATTGCCTGGATAACACTCAGATCTGTCATTAAGCAAGACAAGCCAATATAATTTCCCAAGCAATGCTCAGCACTAACGCTGTTGGCATTTTTACAGCCAGAGTAATCCTCTGGTCTAACACGTATTCAAGACGCATCAATACAGTTGCCCAAGTGACGCTAGGGACTAATCCTTTTAGCGCTATTTTTACAGTCTGAGTGGCACTTAGGTCTAACACTAAGAAGTCTAAGTTATGGTGTTTTGTTGTATCCTTCTGTTTAGTGTTCTGTTTCGTCTTTGTGTACTATCCGTTCTGTGTGTTTTGCCTCATTAAGAAACAGTTTGCAGTGCATTAAGTAAGAGTATATAGAATTAAAAATAACACAATTGTTCTAAAATGTTAGCTAGTGTGTATGTGATGTTTATCTCAAGTTATATATTACTTTTCAAGAAAGTGTTCATTGACTTGTTTAAACATAATATGTAGCAGTGTTTGGGGTGCAGTTTTCATGTGCCTTTAATTGTTTAATTATAAGATTTATTTTGTAATTCTGTTTCAAGAATTGGTTTATAACTTGGTTTTAACTTGAGCAGTCAAAAACTAAAAAAAAAAAAGATTTTTCTCATTTTGATGTAGCTTAAGTTCTGTTTCATTACTTTAGCCTACTCATACAAGTAAATGTTATCAGATTGAAGAACTGGATTCTTTATTTAGAAAAAAGATTAAATATACTGTTTGTCCTCTGTACTAAATTTTATGACTCTCTAAGGTGGAAAAAGAACATATGTGCAAATACATAATTTGGGACCATTAAAAATTATGTAAATCATAAAAAAATTGTACAATATATGTATTTACATGTTTTATGC
The DNA here is from genome assembly GCF_900747795.2 of Erpetoichthys calabaricus. Classification (NCBI taxonomy): domain Eukaryota; kingdom Metazoa; phylum Chordata; class Cladistia; order Polypteriformes; family Polypteridae; genus Erpetoichthys; species Erpetoichthys calabaricus. The sequence goes on along the minus strand of NC_041408.2, from coordinate 55,702 downwards.
CCTGTAATTTGTGAAGTGATGAATTAAGAGCTTTCTTTCATTACATTATAAACAGCCAAACAGAGTGAGAGAGAGCCTTATTTACCAATTGACACACTGATGTAAGCAAGGCAATCAAAGTATTTATTGAATGCAATAAGTACAGTGGAAACTCAAAAATTAAGTAAAGGAGTTAGAGTGGAATGAGAATCACTTATTAAGAATGGCTATCATTTGTATTTAAGAATGTATTAAAATTCTTATTGCTCACTGCAGTCACTGTTGCAGTTCAGATAATATACTGTGTTATTGTACATTGTTTTAATAATTCATTTGACTGTTTGCTATTAAAGGTTCTGTTAGAAATAGACTGGTTGCAAACATCTAACATTGCTTCTTCATTTAGAGGAGTAGTTCAGCTCTTCAATGCGGTTAGAAAACACCAGAAGAATGTGGATGAGAAGCTGATGGAGGCAGGTGGATCAGAAAGAAAGAAAGCAAAAATGTTGTCATCAGTAACCAAAAAGGACTTTATTAATGTTTTAAGAGGCAATATGAGCGACAACCCACATACAACAGAGAAAAATAAATCGGTAAGTTTTTTTTATATATATATAGTTTTTATTCAGATAGTTACCACGGTAAGGCCACAGCCTATATTAGTTAAGTGTTTTCAGTTGTCAAGTAATCAGACATTTGCTGCAAGTATTGAAAGTGTTTTGATAAGTGCTAAAAAAAAAAAAAAAAAATCTCCATTCTCTTCACTTGTAGCATTAAAGTTTTGGGCACCCTTTTTTCCTTCTCACTCCATCCCTCCTTAACTGACTTGCATGAAAGCTTTATTGTGTTTATTCTGGCAGAGCTGTGCGTAATATGTGGTGCCACACTGAGTACCGTATATTAACCAGTTTTCTGCTACTTTGGCTTAACTAACCTTAACTTCACTCCACCCAATATTCATGTTCCAACCCTGAAAATAAATGGCAGGAAATTTTCTTTCAGATTTTTTACATACCCATGTTAGAGGAGAAAAAATTGGAAAATTTAAGAGGAGTTTTTACCAAAAACTGTACTTTAAATGTTTTTATTTCCATAAGTGTTGGAATAAGCTTCCAAACACCATAGAAGTTTCAGGAACATCCAGGAAAAATTATGAAGTATCTACAAGAAATATTTCTTATTGTACCATTTTGAAGCAGTATAAAAAGCAGGTTTTTTTTTTTTTTTTCTTCACGATTTTACTTTTTTCAAAAAAGCAACCACACCATCAAGAAGCATGTCTGAAAGTGCATGTTCCATGTGTCATAATGACATTATTCTTTCAGAATATACAAGTCTGGTGAAGGAACCATGATGTAAGTGTAAATAATAGCACAATAAAGTTACAACATTGAGCAATGTTTTTACCCAAAAATACATTTTCAATATTGCTTTTACTATCATAAAGGTTGGAATATTCTTTCAAAGACCATAACAATAATACAGTGTGTCGAAATAGTTAGGATCACCATTAAAAAATTAAATGTCTGTAACCAGTATTTTTTTGTATCGTTTTGTTGATTTGTAATGACAGTCAATAAGATTTGAAATGAAACATGAAGAAAAAAAAGTTTTTTTTTTTCTTTATGAGCTTATTTTACATTTCCAAGTACAAAACCAATTATGAAAAGATAACATACAAGAACAATTATAAAAAATACATCTATTGACAATTAAAAAAAAATCACTTTAATGTATGCTTTGTGCCACAGACAGACAGTTTTTGTCCGTTTGAATGCAGAATGGAACCTTGCAGCTCTCACAATCCCTAACGCCCTAAGAGGAGACTTAATTTCAAGTGTTTAAAACTCATGAAGGCAATTAGTAAAGCTGATTGAGACTGTTGCATTAAAATGAGTTCAGCTAGAGCACCGTGATTAAAATTAGGCACATCGGTATCTTAATTTTTTTTTTTTTTTTGGTAAGAATTAAAGTGAAGTTTTTCAGCCCATTTGTCATTAAATATGCATTTTTCAATAGCAACTTTGTGCTGAACATTTTTAAACATCCTTTTTACTTTATTTCATGAGAGGTTTAACCATTGTTAATTTGCAGTGAATATTCTCACAGCAGCCTGCAGAAAGACATAATTAGATGTTTAAGGTGTAACGTATTAACGCTGTCTTGAGTGCTAGGATAAGGTCTAGTGCAGCAGTCATCAAGCTCACACACAGAGCAGAGCGTTGCAGCTTCTGTGACTGAACCAGATATGAGTACCAGTGATGAGCACTTTGAAGATAGACATTTTGCATAGTGCTATTTTTTTTTCTTGTGTGCTTGACAGCAAATAACCCAAATCGCAGAATTTTTGTGCGTTTTTTTTTTTTTCCCCTTCTCAGACCAGGCCAGAGTCCACCTATTGAGTACTGCTGCTTTAACCACTTCCACTTGGGGTGGACGTTTTTTTTTTTTTTTTCTTGATTTTCTGTTATAGTGAGTGGATAAGGATTTTTCTAATTGAATAGCGAGGTGAATGAATGCATTACAAGACATCACAATTGATTTTTCTGTATTCAGTATTATACCACCCCTCTGATTCTTTAGATAATGCTGTAAATGTTTGAGGAGTAATAATGCTTCCAATACTGTCTTAACAGGTAGGCAGAATTGTCCAAGAGTGGCCCAGTCCCTAACCGTATATCCATATATACCTAAACACTCTGTAGATAAAAATGAGACTTTGGAGGAAAAGGTTGCTGAGCAGCGTTTATGAGATACTAACATTAGCACTATCTGCAGAACTTGTGAGTACAGGCTAATTTGAAAAATGTATCTGGGGAAGGATATTGCAGATAACAGTCCATTTTCTCTCATCACAATGGCCTAAGAGGTAGTAGTATTTATTAATAATAATACGTTTTATTTATATAGCACCTTTATTAGGATCAATATGAGTAAAATTGACTGATAAAGAAATGGTGAATACCATGAATTTTACAGGTTGTTTCTGACGAGAGCTTAGCAATATGTCAATAGCAGCAGAGGTAATCTTACAGAAATACCAAACTGTTCAGATGTTGTGCTGATTAAAGGGCTATTAGTTTCCAAAAGTTAAAAAAGCACCTTAATCAACTGAATGAGAAATCCGTTATCCATGAGTTGATAAGTGATAATTTTAAACAGACACTTAACCTTAATGTTAACAAGATATGAATCCAAAGGGAATAAAATACTAATCATAATTGAACTACAGGGCATGACCATCATAGTCTGGATGAAAATAAACTGCTCTGCTGTAAGGTGAATTGTGCAGCAGTAGCTCTTGATCTCTTTTTCAGTGGCATTGTGCAGAAACTTGCCTTCTCTGAATTCCTGTTTTTTTAAATAACTGCTCCTTTCCTTCTGTCATCACAGGCAGGGCGAGGAGGCAGGAATCTGTGTAAGTGTTTTAGATAATGAAAGAAAAACAATGTTGTTTGGAATCAAGGACCACCCCCCAGAGGCGGCTTGTGAAATAAAATGTGTTTCTTATGGAAATGAAACTCCTCTGTTTGGATGAATTACATAATTTGTTCAAACTGATTTTTTTTTTACCTGACACAGGACTCTGTAGTATATCAATTTCACTTCACAGATGGTGAACAAATGTTGAGCTGTCTTTAACAGTAAACGATTTCTGACCTAGTTTGCAGATTACTGTCTTTTAACTCTTTTAAGGCTAATTTTTTTTTGTTTCTTTTCTCCCAGGGCTGAATATTTTTCCAAAAACTAACTTTTTTAAAAAAAAAAACACAAAGCAATTGAAATCAACAAAAAATATTTACTTTTGACAAATGTTACTGTCTTGCATGTTGTATGAGCCTGCATACTCTATGATTTCACATACATATCACATACATTTTACACAGCAAAGTCCTGCAAAGCCTGATCTCGCTCAAAGCAGCCAATTTCAGTCATTGCCACATTGCACTGCTTACAATATGTGTTGCTTTGGTGCCTACTTTTCAATTGTCTGTTGCTGTACTTTCTCACATATATTGTTAGTGTGTACTGTAGAGAGACAAGTCACCCGTTTGCCATCGTGCCATGCCACTGCCACCAAGTTTTCTGAATAAAACTTTGCAGCAGCATGTACCTATCATCACGCGGCATAACCTGTCCAAAGCCACCAGGGGACAAAGCACGTTTGGACCAATGCTCTCTGAAGTTATATCACCAGTTCTGTCCCATCTCTATTTGTAATGCCACAGCGCGCTTCATCTCGTCTTTTGTTGTGGGTTTCCACTTTGAAAAATGAGAATGCGATGCAAGCGCAGCCCGCGATTCAAAAAATTTCTCTGCCTACCTGTTTGTCTCATCTGACAGTAGCTGAAAAGCAGCATCAGGAGAGAGCAGCCTGAAGTAGTTCAGCAGCTGGTGATCTGTCGTGTCCAACAGCAAGCCATGCCGTCTTGTGAAGTCCGGTAGCCCACGGATCAATGTCTCTGTATTCCTCCCACGCGAACTTTGCCGTAGATGCATCGGCTGCACGAATTGTTCAGCTGGCAGCGGATCAGCTGGCGTGGCATCGGCTGGTGTCCGATCAGCTGATGCCGGCTTCTCACTCTCTTGTTCGATCTCCTGATCGCTGTCAATAAAATCCAATTCTGAAAAATCAGAGTCCGACTCCGCGATAATGCGCAAAACATGGTCTGCCGAGTGTTTTCTTTTCTGCACTCGCTTCGCTCCCTTGTGACATGTCGATGCCATCTTGCCTTTGTTTACATTTCGCAACTCACGCACACGCAAGGATTAGTTGCCGAGTCAACGAGTCTAGCATTCCTCCAAGCACAGAGGGAATGCCTGCGACGTGACAGTGAGTTTTGTCGCCATTAACAGCTGATTGTCGCCCTCTATGTCGACTTTTGTCGACATTCGCCCTCAACCCCTCCTGTCGACAAAAGTCGACATCCGCCCTAAAAGAGTTAAGCAACATCAGTGTTTTTCAAAACCAAACCATGAGTGAGGATGATCCACGTTTTCCAATTAAATTGAACAACTTAGATTGCAAGGCTGTTTATCTCCTGGCTCTATTTGCTCACTGAGTTTTAGGCAGCTATGCTAGCTTCATTTGGGGTGAGCTAACCGTGCACACCCGTGCAATAGTCTATCCTGTTAAGTTACATGAGGCAGTGAATGTGTGGAATACTCAATAATGACTAAAGGTGTTCTGTTCACTTGTTGAGAGTATTGTTGTTATCTAAAGGCTTTGTGTTATTGATCACAAAAGATGACATGTACAGAGATTTAACTACATTCCTCGCTTACCTTTAACATGGTGTAGGCCCAGAGATCCACGTCAACCATGAAAAATGAAAATCCACAAATTGACCACTCTTTCCAAAACAGCTCCACTCCCAGAACATGCAACATTTTAGCCTGTTATGTTGCCATACTAAAGATTCATCAGTCAGTGTTTAGCTGCCTTAACATCTGATGTATTTATTTTTCTGGCTGGCTGTTTGTCACACTTAATGATTTTTTATTATTTGATATTTGTTCTGGTGTGTACTCGGCTCCTTGGTTGTTTCAGCAGGCATTTCAAGATAAACTTCTGCCGCTTCTTGGTCAATGGAAGATGCCTGACCCAGCATCATTTCGTTTTGGGATACAGTAATCCCTCCTCCATCGCGGGGGTTGCGTTCCAGAGCCACCCGCGAAATAAGAAAATCCGCGAAGTAGAAACCATATGTTTATATGGTTATTTTTATATTGTCATGCTTGGGTTACAGATTTGAGCAGAAACCCAGGAGGTTGTAGAGAGACAGGAACGTTATTCAAACACTGCAAACAAACATTTATCTCTTTTTCAAAAGTTTAAACTGTGCTCCATGACAAGACAGAGATGACAGTTCCGTCTCACAATTAAAAGAATGCAAACATATCTTCCTCTTCAAAGGAGTGAAGCAAACAAATCAATATGTCTGTTTGGCTTTTAAGTATGCGAAGCACCGCGGCACAAAGCTGTTGAAGGCGGCAGCTCACACCCCCTCTGTCAGGAGCAGAGAGAGAGAGTTAGAGAGAGATAGAGAGAGACAGATAAAAAAATCAATACGTGCCCTTTGAGCTTTTAAGTATGCGAAGCACTGTGCAGCATACTTAAAAGCTGCACACAGAAGGTAGCAACGTGAAGATAATCTTTCAGCATTTTTAGACGAGCGTCCGTATCGTTTAGGTGTGTGAACAGCCCCCCTGCTCACACCCCCTACGTCAGGATCACAGATAGTCAGCGCAAGAGAGAGAGAAAGAAAAGTAAGCTGGGTAGCTTCTCAGCTATCTGCCAATAGCGTCCCTTGTATGAAATCAACTGGGCAAACTAACTGAGGAAGCATGTACCAGAAATTAAGACCCATTGTCCGCAGAAACCCGCGAAGCAGCGAAAAATCCGCGATATATATTTAAATATGCTTACATATAAAATCCGCGATGGAGTGAAGCCGCGAAAGGCGAAGCGCGATATAGCGAGGGATTACTGTAATCCTATCCTGTGAAATCTCTTAATTCTTAGCTGGCTGTCCCTACCTTGCTGCTCAGTGATAATAATTGTAAAGGAATTTTCCTTTTTTGTATATGAAAGCCAGTCCTGGGAAGGAAAGGTTAAGTGGTGCTTTTGGGTTTCTTTGAAATGCCAGTGTCTGGATGTTACGCCACTTATTAAACCAGACAGAATGTTTTGGCAATTGCAGGGAGAGGTGTAATGTTATCCATAATTGTCTTGAGGTGACCAGTGAATACACCATATCACAGAAAATGAGAAATGATTCCAGACTTCTAAAAAGTTAGAAGGGTCAGTAAAAGCCAACAGTGAAATAAAAGTGCAAAATTCTTACTTCTGAGTCACCTTTTAGGGGCGACTTTTAATGGTTTCCTGTGTGAAAAGCTCTTTGTATATAAAATAATTGTGGTGAGGAGTGTGTTTAAAGTGCTGTATGAGCAGAAGGTTACAGGCATAGTGTAGGAAGTAGAGCATAAGTTGTGCTTTATTGTCTGTGAGCTGCAGCTGTCTTTTCTAGTGCAGATTAACTTCATGTTTGTAATAATAGAATGCTGATTGTTATTCAGTGTTTTAATATTAACATGTCACGTTATCAATAGTTTACAATTGCATTGGCACATTACTGATGCTGATAGCATAATTAAAGTTCCAGTTTTTAAAATATTAATGTGTCAGCATATTCTGAGTCAAAGCAGATTCTGTTGGCAGTGACTGTCACCAGCTGTAGAAAAAAAAATCTTTCAGATGCAGCTGATAAATGGAGTTGAACAGACAGATCAGTTTTGTGCAGCCTTTTTAATAATGGATATTTGCATTATTTTTCCCAAATATTAATGGTTCCAGCACTGGAGATGCAAGTCAGTCAGGGCACATTTTCATAATTATAATTATACGGGAGAGGCTAAATATAATATAAAGCATACAATTAAATAATATCACACATATTTAGGTAACCCACCTTGTTTTTCAAAATTGCTGTTGTAACATTCACTGCTTTGTCACTTTCATATTATTTGATAATTTGTAATGTTGTGTAGGGACTTAACCTGTGAGAGAACAATCAAGTAAGTCTCCACAATAGCAGGTCAGACTTTGAATAAGGGAGCCATGTGTGCTGAAGCCAGTTAAAAATTGAGTTGATGTACAGTGCAGCGGACACCACCATAAGCAGCTGTTTAATTGTCATTGAAAGGAAAGAACATTTGTTTTCCCTTTAAGGAAGGACCCTGATCATCTCCCAGTGTTGGCCTTGACCAGACGCCGCTTATCATCTTCATTTTCAAGGGGGGATCCCTGTCCTCAAGTCTTCACACCTCACTGGCTTCCTTCTTTCCTTGGCCAGGTCCTAAATGGACCCTCTAACCTGCTATGCTGCTGTTCTTCACACATCTTTTTAAGCATGTGATGTTTGAGAGTCATGATGCACTTGATTTTACGGAAATATAGGAACTGCAAAATATGCACGCAGGAGCCACAAGTGAAGATTAGACAACAAGGAGCTGGTGCTTGATATGACAGTGGTAGTAAAATGTTAGAATACAGAGTCCTTTTTTGCTTAGTAATTATAGTACAACTTAACAAATTGTATAACAAAGAGTACATATATATATTTGTAATATTTGTGTTTGTCATAGCTGTTAAGTACATATGTGCATTATAAGGAAGATGTGTACAGTACCCTTCTATGGCTGGCAGTTTCTTTTTGTTTAGTGCGTACACGGTATTTACTTTGTGTCATGCATTACACATTTGGGTTAAAAACATTGTAGATGTTTTTAAACAATGTCTTGTTGATATCCACAATAATGAAAGGGTAAATTAAATAAATGAACAATGCTTCCCAATCATAATTAGGTTTGTGGACCCTACACTTTTTTGCGGGGTTCACAGCATATTTGTTCATTACAGCCCTACATAAAAGGCTTTGAATGTCCAGTAGAACAAGGAACACATCAAAATTGGCAAACAATAGAGTAAAACTAAATTGTCTTCATTGGATATAAAGTCAAGCTGCTTGTTGATTTGCTGAACTGACATATTCACTTTGTACCGTAAATACCCGCATATAGGATGATATCATGTATAGGACACAGTGGATTTTTGACTCTAAAAACTATGGAAAAACCTGTGTACCTGTTTATAGGACGCATCCTGATTTTGTGTTACCGGGGTACTAATTAAAAGCTGCTGCCGCCAGTGCCAGTGATTGTATCAATGTGTTTGTGTTAGGCTGGAGTATCTCTGAACAACAACAAAGAGCGAGAAACATACCGGTACTAGATGGCGAAAATGACGTATCGGTGACGTGAATTCAGTAGTCTCCCGCTTAAGTACGCAACTTGAACCTGCGAAGTTTGTGCGTACTTAGCTGGTAGGTGCGTACTTTAGTTTGGCCACTCCCAAACGCAACTTGAACCTGCGAAGGTTATGCATACTTAGCCGCCACTCCCAAATAGCTTGCATTTCGCTATGATGTCAAAGAAACCAAACGGCAATGAGTCTCAACGCTTGCAAAATCATCTCGAAGCTAAGCAAAACGTCTGTACCCAGTAAGAGGGCCATAGCGTGCTCTCGACATCGAGGATTAGCTGCTCTGCTCTGAAGTTCAAATTGAAGCTGATGATACATTCAATGATCTTAAGAAATCGTTTGAATCCTTTCAGAGCAAGATCCGGGCTGTCTCCCTCAAAGCCAAATGCAAGAAACTTCAAAACCTTCGCCAAATGACGATTCATGACATGTTTAACTAATAAATCTTGAACACAGAATTTTAGGGAAAAATATGCGTACTTAACTGGGATGCATACTTAAACGAGTGCGTACTTAAGCGGGAGGCTACTGTATTCAAAATAAAACAATTTCCAAATGTTACAATAAGGCATACAGGTGGATGTATAGTAAAATGAGCTTTCAAATGCCGTGTCATTCTCCAAAATCGATACAGTATTAGCAACGCTACATCTGAAAAATACTTTCATTTGAAATGGTGTGAAATGCCAGTGCGGGGGCAACGGCTAATTGCGCATGGACTGAGGCATACCCCGGTAGCTACAATTGCAGCACTGCTAACTGACTGTTGCTTGAAAACAAACCTTGAAATTCAAATTGGATTCAAACCACTCCTCTCTGTCCCCGTCACACAGCCATCGAAGGCGAAGGAGAGGCACTGACACATGCGCACACGATCATGAAGTCCAATATCCCATTACGTAGTTTTAAAGACGTAGCTGTTCATTATTACCCAGTCAACATGTCGAAGACAACATGACAGAGCTATACTGAAAAATTTAAACTGGAAGTGATCACGTATGCGAAAGAAAACGGGAACCGGGCAGCTGAGCAGCAGTTTGGTCCAACAGAATGCGTAATCAGAAAATGGAGAAAAGCCGAAAGTACCATCAAAGAAATGCGAAAAGTAGAGAGGGCGAACAGAGGCTCGTTTGGGTATCGCTGTGTGCAGCGTGTAAAATAGTTTGCATGTGTGGTAGCAGAAAGGTACCGTAATCACGTTTGGGAATCGCTGTGTGCAGTGTAGGGGTGGGCGGTATGACCAAAATTCTATATCACGGTATTTTTCTAAATTATCCCGGTTTCACAGTATTTGACGGTATTTTTTTCCCATGCATGAGTGGATGTTAAGCACATTTTCCACTGCAATTACTGGCTAAGTACATTGTACAAAAAAAAAACATTTTAATGTGCACACAAGTATTAATACAGGTTTGCATTGCCCCATAAAGTGATACTTTTCAAGGGGGTGGCACTAATGAAGAGAAGGAAATCACATTGCATGACAGATGCAGTCAAAATATAGAACCTTTTTATTTAACAAATTTTGCAAAAACTTAAATTATAATTTTGACAACATATTTTCAACCATCCAAAGAGGTATTTAGACTTAGGAAAATATCCAGAAGTGCTTGTCAAAAGTTGTATTGCACTGAACATGTTTTAGAAAAGGAATAAATAAATATTTTTTGTAAAACAACTACACTTTCCATTAATGTTAACAATCTCTGTCCACTGACAAGTTAAAGTGACTTTTAAAACAACTTTACCATCATTAAACTGCATAATATTTAAACTAATAAATAATAACAATAAAATAAATAATTGTATTATTACTGATAGTTGCACTATTACTTCAAGGCTTCAAAAGCCCAGGTGCATTACACAGTATTCACCAAATTAAAATAAAATAAAACAAGTGCAATCTTGGTGATGACATCTTTACCAACTGAACTATCATTTAGGCAAACTGCATTAATATGGACCTTGCTTCAAGCTAAGCTATATACATAAATAATACAACTGCAACTTGCATTTATAATTGTATTTGTGGTATAGCCCTACGGAATCGTATTAGGGCCACAGTGAAGAAAAAAAAAATACGGACACAGGGAAGAATAAAAAAACTATACGTCGAGAATAAAGTCAACATTTCCACTCTATTCTCATAGTTTACTTTATAATTAAAGTAGAATGTCGTAAACTAAACTTCATCCTAAAATCATCGTTTAATTTACTAGATTTTCTCAAACCCCGTCATAAGTTAATGTAGCACATTAAATGCTTTGTGTTGTGTTCCCTGACCCAGTTGTTAATCACTACGCTTCTTAAACTGACTTCCTCCGCACTAATAGGAGACAGCGATCATTATACAGAATCCATTCACTGTATGATATTCCTGCTCTCTGAAAATTTAGAATTTATATCATTTATTTATATCAAGTATTTATCTTGGCATTCTAAATGTTCAGAGAGCATAAATATCATGTGAATGGATTCTGTGCAGCGATCACTGCCGTTGCCTCCTCTTAGTGCAGAGGAAGTCAGTTTAAGAAGCTCGGGGAACACTTAACACAAAGCATTTAATGTGCTATATAACTTATGACGGGGTTTGGGAAAATCTAGTAAATTAAATATTCATTTTACGATGAAGTTTAGTTTACGATGTTCTACTTTAATTACAAAGTACGAGAATAAAGTGAACATGTCGTCACAATATTACACAGTACCCAGATACATTACACTGTATTGAAAACAAATAAAACAAGTACAACTTGGCTTGCAGTATTATCCAGTAATATAGAAACAGTTTTTATACACCTGACCTTTTAAAACTAAAGCATCTCCAGGCGACAGACGTGACTAATTTTTTTTCGGCTCTCTGTCCATTTTCACCGTGCGGCATACCTATGCTACCGCCCACTATTTGGTGGTGTAGCAGTGAAAAAGAGCCCTAGTGCAACAAATCTGTGTTTAGCGGTGTAGCAGTGAAAAATGTCCCCACTTGAACAGTTTCCCGCTGCGCCACGTTCCGAATGTCGTTTAGGCAATTTAAACCGGTGTTGCGGTATAAGAAAAATCCATATCATAAAAAAAATAAAAAACGGTTTTCGGTATGATCCGGTATACCGCCCAGCACTAGTGCAGTGTGTAAAATAGTTTGCATGTGTGGCAGCAGAAAGGTACCGTAATCACGTTTGGGAATCGCTGTGTGCAGCGTGTAAAATAGTTTGCATGTGTGGCAGCAGAAAGGTACCGTAATCACGTTTGGGAATCGCTGTGTGCAGCGTGTAAAATAGTTTGCATGTGTGGCAGCAGAAAGGTACCGTAATCACGTTTGGGAATCGCTGTGTGCAGCGTGTAAAATAGTTTGCATGTGTGGCAGCAGAAAGGTAATCGCTGTGTGCAGCGTGTAAAATAGTTTGCGTGTGTGGCAGCAGAAAGGTACCGTAATCACATTTGGGAATCGCTGTGTGCAGCGTGTAAAATAGTTTGCGTGTGTGGCAGCAGAAAGGTACCGTAATAATGTTTGGGAATCGCTGTGTGCAGCATGTAAAATAGTTTGTGTGTGTGTGGCAGGAGAAGGGTACCGTAATAATGTTTGGGAATCGCTGTGTGCAGCATGTAAAATAGTTTGCGTGTGTGGCAGGAGAAGGGTACCGTAATAATGTTTGGGAATCGCTGTGTGCAGCATGTAAAATAGTTTGCGTGTGTGGCAGGAGAAGGGTACTGTAATCAACGTTTGGGAATCGCTGTGTGCAGCATGTAAAATAGTTTGCGTGTGTGGCAGGAGAAGGGTACTGTAATCATGTTTGGGAATCGCTATGTGCAGCGTGTAAAATAGTTTGCGTGTGTGGCAGGAGGAGGGTAATCGCGTTTGGGAATTGCTGTATGCAGCGTGTAAAACAGTTTGCGAGTGTGGTAGGAGGAGGGTTAGATTTGGCGGGCGGGGCTCTGTTGTGTCGTGCGTAGTGAATTGTTGGTGGGCGGGGCTCGGTGAATTATATATATAGATGTATAATTTTTGTAATAAAAGTATCCATGTATAAGAGACAGCTGGGTTTTTAGGCCTACTTTTTAATAAAAAAAGTGCATCCTATCTGCGGGTATTTACGGTAATTCTTTTGTGAGACAGCCAATTGATTTACTGTACACTGAAAATTATAGGCAATGCCAGGTTAAGATGTCCACTGTATGGAATTTTTTTTTCATTAAATGCCAGCAACAGTTAAAAAAAAAAAAAAAAAATGCAAAGCAGTGCATTGGCCAACCTCCACATAACCCCAAAAGCCTCTTTTCATTCTGCTACTACGGCCTTGGCCTGTCTGTCTTCTGATAGTGAGCCCTTTGACCCAGCTGTGTTATTGCATTTGGACTCTGCATAACTCTGACTTGAATTGCTTGTTAAACCCCATCTTGGGGTCAATACCAATGGTAAATGTCAGAAGTGTGATGAGCTCTTTCCTAAAATCAATGCATTATTGTATGATATACATTTACGATTCAGGTGCATGTCATTACATGTCAGTGAGTATATAGAAGATGCCTATGGTTCTCTTTTTGAGGTCAAATGATATAATTCACTGAAAGTAACAGACCCTTGTCATTATGTACACATATACTGGACATTAAATAAGCAATATTGTGCCTGGATAGTGTTTCTGTCAAATTATCTAAAGAATGTTTCGCCTTACCCCATTTAACATAAGCTACCAGCACTTCCTTGTAAATGAGTCCCAGTGTCTTAACCTGTCTTCCTAACCTGTTTTTCTATTACAGTAAAGCTGCAATTTTACTCTATTACTAGCAAGATTTTTTCAAGCTTTTATTTCTGCTCTACAACAGTATTTAATAAGGTGAATAGTGGCATGCATGGTGTAAAGTATTTTCAATGCACACTTATTTGAAATTAGTGTGTTACCTGGGGTAATGCCTTATCCATTTCCAATATCTTATAGTGTAAAAGAATGTAACTAATTGAGATTATAGTTTAGAGAGAATAGTAATCAGACTCTAATTCTTTGCTGTTACTGTTTTAGGCTGAAATAAAGAATGAACAAGAGCCATCTTGGAACATTTTACGTGATGATTTTATGATGAAATCTTCAATGAAAGACTGGGATAAAGAAGATGACAAAGGTGAAGATTCAAATAACTAAATAAATATATCTGTAAAACTGCCAGATTTTGTATGTATTAGTATTTTTAACAAATGTAAAACACCAGCATAGAATTTTCTGTTTACATTCTCCTAAGCTGATATTTGAAGGGAAGCTGTATTTGTTCTTCTTAACTTTCTCAGATATTTAAATGCTCAGCAGTCCGTATTAAGCATGAAGTCTACTGTAATACTGAATGGCCATATGCTGACTGCAGGATTCTTAAATACCTTGTAGGTAAAATTGACTTATTTATTTTGAAAGATACCTCTTTTTTTTATATAATTTTTATGTTACAGAAAGTGCAGCTCAAAAATTCATTTCGAAGCATGCTGTCTTAAGGTGCTCTACACATTCTATTAAAATAACTTCTCTAAACTCATTTGTGTTTTTTATGCCCTTTGTGGGCATCTTGTCTTATCAGCTCTTCTTACTTCTTGTTACCTACATTTAAGTTAAGTCTAAGTTCTCCATTTATTAGAATTCAAGCAAACACATTTCACTAGGGGAATTGTTTGCTGTATTGATTTACGTATTGATCTTTTATTATTTGGTGCCATACATGATCCTTTGTTGTAACTGCACTATATTCTCTTCTTCTTCCTCCCCTTTTTATAGCTGTTTCCTTTTATTGTTGAAAGAGATTTGAAATTTTTAAATAATTTAATTTGAATCTTCGGCTCCAAAAGGTACTTGTATTTTGTATGAATCTGTAAATCGCGTTAGCTGCTTTTAGTTTCAATTTCCCATTGATGTTCAGACATTTTCACTTTAGTAGCACTTACACGTCTTTGTTTCAGCCTGATTGTTTTTTTTTTAATGCAGTAGTGCATCACTTGCTTCCATCTATCCATTTTATGAACTTGCTTTGATAGCTACATAGTTGTAGTTAGCTAGAAATGGTACCAGTAGCATTATGTAAGAACTCGTAAGATCTACAGAGTGTCACCCATACACTTTCACCTGTGGTGAGCTGGTTTTGTGTCCTATTAAATCTGCTGTCCCTGCTTTGTTCCTTTCTGATAAGAATGGTGCACTAATATGATACCCTATTCAGTTTTGATTCTTCAACTTGTTTTCTCTCCTTTTATTAATTAAATAATAGACAAATCAGATTGTTTACTCACTTTTTTATATTAAAAGTCTAGATAGATAGATACTTTATTAATCCCAAGGGGAAAGTCACAAATTTTGTCTATTTTGGTACCATTCCTTTGTGAGCAGCACATGAACCCAAACACTTTAGTATGTGCCTTTTTCTTCCAGTAATTTTAAGTCATGTCATTCCTGAGCAACAGTCCATGACCACGCTCAGGTCCCACCATGACCCAGTACAGCCCTTTCATCGCAGGATCCCTGACAAATCCATCCATCCATTTTCCAACCCGCTGAATCCGAACACAGGGTCACGGGGGTCTGCTGGAGCCAATCCCAGCCAACACAGGGCACAAGGCAGGGAACAATCCTGGGCAGGGTGCCAACCCACCGCAGGACACACACAAACACACCCACACACCAAGCACACACTAGGGCCAATTTAGAATCGCCAATCCACCTAACCTGCATGTCTTTGGACTGTGGGAGGAAACCGGAGCCCCCGGAGGAAACCCACGCAGACACGGGGAGAACATGCAAACTCCACGCAGGGAGGACCCGGGAATCGAACCCAGGTCCCCAGATCTCCCAACTGCGAGGCAGCAGCGCTACCCACTGCGCCACCGTGCCGCCCTCCCTGACAAATCAGAGTTAAAATATGAGGCAAGTGTGCCTCCATTGTACTTTGTGCCCATGTTCCTTTTTCTTAGTCTCATACACTTGCACACATGGGATATTTTTAACTTGTAACAACTTGTTCTCTTCAATCACATCAAATGTCTGAGCCAAATCAGAATCCTGTACCAACTCTTACAAGAAACAAGAACATAAGAAAGTGAAAAAACATATCGTACAAAGAGTACAGTTGATAAAGAATAATAGTAAGACAAGAAACTATATTCATAGGACCGCATAGTGAGATGAGTTACAATTCTTAACTTTAGCTGGGGTATTCAGCAACCCTTTAAGATGGCAACAGCCACAACCAGTGACAAGATTCAGCTAGATAAAGTGGGGACAGGCTCCCCAGTCCATGTCGTCCCATAGATTGATTCAGGCGAGTGATCTTTGTTTTTTCCCCCACTGATGATAGGCATACTGTATGTGGTGTTCTTCAGACTCTAACGTATAGCACACCACCAACCAAAATCTCATCCCATTGAGATTTGTGGATGTACTGGCCTTCAGATTCTGTGGCCTGGTCAGTTCAAAGTATGGAGGCACATATTCTCAATTACCCCAGCATTTCATTTACAGTAGGACATAATGAGCAACTCTGAAGCAGAGTGTCAGAAAGATTTATTTAAGTCATGAGGAAATCATTTTGTAAATACACATATTATGATAAACCCATTACTTAGTAATGCCATTTGTAGAGATAGATAGATAGATAGATACTTTATTAATCCCAATGGGAAATTCACATTCTTCAGCAGCAGCATACTGATACAATAAATAATATTAAATTAAAGAATGATAATAATACAGGTGAAAAAAAAAAACAGACAATAACTATGTATAATGTTAAATATTAATGTTTACCCCCCCTGGTGGAATTAAAGAGTCGCATAGTTTGGGGGAGGAACGATCTCCTCAATCTGTCTGTGGAACAGGACAGTGACAGCAGTCTGTCGCTGAAGCTGCTCTTCTATCTGGAGATGACATTATTTAGTGGATGCAGTGGATTCTCCATAATTGTTAGGAGCCTGCTGAGCGCCCTTCGCTCTGCCACAGATGTTAAACTGTCCAGCTCCATGCCAACAATAGAGCCTGCCTTCCTCACCAGTTTGTCCAGGCGTGAGGCGTCTTTCCTCTTAATGCTGCCTCCCCAGCACACCACTGCGTAGAAGAGGGCGCTCGCCACAACTGTTTGATAGAACATCTGCAGCATCTTATTGCAGATGTTGAAGGAAGCCAGCCTTCTAAGGAAGTATAACCGGCTTTGTCCTTTCTTGCACAGCGCATCAGTATTGGCAGTCCAGTCTAATTTATCATCCAGCTGCACTCCCAGATATTTATAGGTCTGCACCATCTGCACACAGTCACCTTTGATGATCACTGGGTCTATGAGGGGTCTGGGCCTCCTAAAATCCACCACCAGCTCCTTGGTTTTCCTGGTGTTCAGGTGTAGGTGGTTTGAGTCGGACCATTTAACAAAGTCATTGATTAGGTCCCTATACTCCTCCTCCAGCCCATTCCTGATACAGCCCACGATAGCAGTGTCATCAGCGAACTTTGGCACATGGCAGGACTCCGAGTGATGGATTTAGCACACAAAGGAGGAATAGTCAAAGGAAGGAATCAAACAGATTACCAAGATTGATTGGCTGTCCCTCTTTCTGAACCCTCGAATCCTACTACGTATTACTCCATGACACTGACTTCACTTACCATTGGTAAACCTACACCTTAATTGTAATCTAGACTTGATTTACTTCCTGCCTCAATTAACTCTAAACCCCACAATGGGTCACTTTCAGAAGCAGGCTAATGTACTCCATTGTACAGCTCTCTAGTAATCCTTCATTTCCTTGAGCCCGGTGTAGTTTCTGTTGAGCAGGCCATTATAATAGATCTCCTTTTCATTGAAGGAGCATCACAATCGCTATCATCCTGTTGAGGCTCCCCCCACAGCCTGGTTGAGATGATGCTAGCACGCTGACTACCCCTTTCCTTGGTAACTTGTCCTCAATTTTTATGCTTTCCATTTTGTCTCTTTGCAGAAGACCAGTCGTTTTAACACGTGACAAGTTGTTTTCCTTGTGGAATCTTGATGTAATACAAAGTGATTGCTTGGCATGCATGTCTTCAAGTATATATATATATATATATATAATGCATATGCATGCCCTAGAGTTGTTCCACTGCTAGGACAGATTTCACATTGCTTCTGCTGAATAAGAGGTTCAGCTCTCAGATTGAACCTGGGTTTCTGGTTCCGTGTTGCTTGTTTCACGCAGGAGCTCACATGTTTCTCTCTTTCAGGAGACTATAGAATATGAGGTCCACCTCCCCTTGACAGTATCCACCCGCAGCCCTGGCATATTGAAGATCTTTGCTGCTTTAGTATAGATTTCAAGTTTGTTTTCTTTGTTGTGGTATGGTAGTCTGCAAATAACCATCATAGTAGTCACCTCTTGCCAGGGCAAAGCATCTCTTAAGATGTGAATCTTTTTATATAATTAGGCAGTTCTTGTAGCTTTAAGGTAAGGATACTCATTTTCTTTGTATTCTGCAGTTTATGTTTAAGTTTATGTATGAATCTGCTCAAAAGAATCAGATTAAAATTTAACATGTCTGAAAGTGCATTTGTTGAATTTGATGGATGCGATGATTTTTAATAACAATTCCCTGGAGTAAATTACTTGATTTGCAGAAGACAATGCCCATTTCTAATGGACAGCTCAGCTCTTTGAGCCTAACTGAGCACATCATACACATTAGTGCATGGGAATGAAAAGGAGCTAATAAGGCATTCGTAAAACTGGCCACTACACCAATTGTGTGGTCATTCTCAAAAAATGAGACCCCAAGGATTCCCAGTTCTTCCACATGTGTGAGTAGTTGCCCCCTAAAGTTTTGAGGCCAGGACCTCAAATCTGGAAGTGCTAATTCACTTCACACATCGCTGCAAGTTGTTTCAGTGGGCTGGAGTTGTCAGACTGAGGCCAAGATAGCTTTGTCTGCCAATAGTGAGATGCTGTCTTTGACTTCATGAAGTGGATTCCAAATTCCTCAGCTACACCTTGACATTCTATCTTTGATAATCAGGAACAGGAGAGGAGATGACATATACTTGTTGGAGTTGACTTAACCGTAAGTATGCAAACACCACTGTTGTGTCTATAAATGCATTCACTGAATGGCATGGGACAGCAACCTCAAAGCATCTCTTCCCCAACTCTTGCATAACCTTGCCCAAGGTACTATTGGGTACACACAAGTTTCTCCTAAGCCACAAAGTTTTTGTTTAAAGGAATGGCAAACTCCTCGGGTAACTGCTAGAATGAAGAATGGCTTCATTGTTCATGGGTAGGACACGATCCACTTTGCTGCTTCTAAATACGAGGTTCATTTAGTGAGATGTAGTCTCCATTCAATACCCTGGCATAGATTTTCCCAGAAAAGCTGAGGAGTGGGGTCCCTCTCTAATCAGAGCATACTATTGTCTCTCTTTTTGTAAATGGGAAATTGCAGCCCTTTTGCCAGCTTTGATGTTCTCTCTGCAATCCATACAACACTGAAGAGGCATGTTAGAAAAATACACCAGCAGCATATCCAGTGCTTTCAGTGTTTCTCGTGTTATCCCATCAACCCTGTGGTCTTGCAATTAGAGACCTTTTCAAACACCGCAGTGGTGGACACAACACAAGTTATCCTGGCACTGAGATTAGGAAACTGTATTTTTGTCAACTCCAAACTTCCAATTTCCGAATAGTAAGAATCACTTTGATTGAGGAGAACACAGCAGCCAAATGGCTGCCTCCCACTGAACTAGCCAGTCACCTGGGGCCTCATGTATAAACGGTGTGTACGCACAAAAATGTTGCGTAAGAACGTTTCCACATTCAAATCGTGATGTATAAAATCTAAACTTGATGTAAAGCCACGCACATTTCCACAGTAGCTCATACCCTGGCGTACGGAAGTTCTGTGCTCGATTTTGCAGACTGGGGGCACCCAGCATCAAAGCAGTGCTGCTGTTCCTGTGTGGTTACCCTTTCTTTTTTAGATCCACATCCCTAATGCGGCTTTATAAATACACTGAAATTAACCGTATATTGGTTATTATTTTAATGCATCTGATTGTAATTAACCTGTAACAATATAATGGTCCACAGAATGGTCAAACTATTCTAAATACCATAACTGCTTTAGTGTTGGTACTCTCACTGCACCTTCTTCTTTCAGCTGCTCCTGTTAGTGGTTGCCACAGTGGATCATCTTTTTACATATTACTCTCACTGCACCACTCGGATTATTTATATCACTGTATCTGAGTGGGAAATCACAGATCTACAGCAGCTGATCGGAAAGAGAATTATCGGTATACAGCATCAAGCAGATGCTGCCTCTGCCATGCTGGCTATTGAACTGCACTCATATGGCAAACGCTTCAGAGCCTTTCCTGTACTGACCTCCCAGTTCAGAAACCGTTTCATCCCAAGAACTATAAACGCACTCAATCAGTCCAAGTGCTCCCTGTAGAACTGTTAGTACTTATAAGTACAATTACCTCACTGTAAACTTGCGATAGTTATATTGCACAACCTGAGACACTTTATAAAGTGCGTATTTACATATGACGACAATATCATTTTTAAGATGAAATGCAGTAAAATATGTTATTATACAGATAAAACTTTTACTTCATTTAAATAATCTGTATTGTTAATAATTAAACATATGAGGACACGGTGCTGCAGTGCTAGCGAGGCGCTGGCGCTCCATTCACGGATTGTTCCTGCCTCGCACTGTATTCTTGCTAGTTCTGATGTGACACTGGAAGGACAGAATAATTAAACATGTACTACGAAGATATTTCAATCTTCCTTAAAAGTTTTGAAGAATCGGCGTTCTAAGCTTACACATAGTTTGACGTCTATTACAGAGCTGATTGTATGGCGATTGGGTATTTGGAGAAAGGAAGGACAGGAATTGGAGGTTAGTACGTTTGAAAGAGACAGCACCGCTGCAATAAAGTATTTCATCGAAGGTCACGCATGGCGTAGCAAGCATCTTGCGTGAGACATGAACAATCACTGTGCCACCGTGTCTCCATGTTTAATAACATGCTTTAACTCCTGCAATCATGAAAATTATATCACGTATACATTTCAGTATTTTAATTATTCAGAGAGCTGTAATATCA
This sequence comes from Erpetoichthys calabaricus, assembly GCF_900747795.2. Classification (NCBI taxonomy): domain Eukaryota; kingdom Metazoa; phylum Chordata; class Cladistia; order Polypteriformes; family Polypteridae; genus Erpetoichthys; species Erpetoichthys calabaricus. The sequence goes on along the minus strand of NC_041408.2, from coordinate 34,794 downwards.
TGAATGTAATGGATTCTGTGTCCTGTTGGAGGAAGAGAAAGCCCGGAAGCATGTAGTGATTTGCACACGAAGAGCACATAGAAGATCAAATACAAAACATAGCATTTAATATGCTATTTTAGTTGTTATGGGATTTGAGAAACTAAACAAACGATTTTAAGATGACGTTTATGATGTTCTATTTTAATGACAAAATAAATTACGTGATTAAAGTGGAAATTTATAGATTAAACTTGACATTTCGTGCTTTTTTCCCCACTGTCTGCCTATTTTTTTTTTCTCTGTACCTTAATAAGCTTTCTTATGAGACTCAGATGATGGGCTACGACTCACCTTTTCACAGCGACTTTGATATGTGACAACTTCTTTTTTTATTTCGGGCACTGTGCGACTTTGTGAACTTCAGCTTTCGAGTTTCTCCGACACGCTATGTCACTCAATCAACTTCCTTTTGTTGATTATACCACTGTTTAAACCAACAAATAGTACGTTTTTCTTTGCCTCCACTTGGTATTCACTGAAATCCTTCTATTTTCCCTTGTGCTTTTGCCATTGTCTTTTCACAGAAGGCTGATTTTAAGGGCTATTTATATTGATTTGCATATTCAAAGAGGCGTAATTCTGGGAGGAGTTGGGGCGGGACAGCAGGCGCGTGCACGTGCGTTACTTTTCACGCTGATCGGGATTTATGGAGCAGAATAACGTGGAAGTTGGCGTTCGCACAGATTTATGCATCTGCATTTTTTTTTGTGCATAAGCACATTTCTGCTTTTGTGCTTACGTCATATTATAGTGTGAACTTAATAGAAATTCTAAAATTCGTTTCAATGACTTTTTATGTGTAATGTTTTCATAGATATGTTTGGTCTTAATGCTAAAATTATCATCAATCTTTTAGGGTTATTTTCAAAAAGGTACACCACCATTATAATATTCTCCTGAAGTCTTTCTATAAATGTGCCTATTGATGAAGAGGACCTCATATGTGTTCGTTCTCCTGGGTAAAGTTACATGTTCTTTTACAGTGCCTCCAGAAATTATTCACAGCACATCACTTTTTCCACATTTTATGTTACAGCCTTATTCCAAAATGGATTAAATTCATTTTTTTCCTCAGAATTCTACACACAACACCCCATAATGACAACGTGAAAAAAGTTTACTTGAGATTTTTGCAAATTTATTAAAAATAAAAAAACTGAGAAAGCACATGTACATAAGTTTTCACAGCCTTTGCCATGAAGCTCAAAATTGAGCTCAGGTGCATCCTGTTTCCCCTGATCATCCTTGAGATGTTTCTGCAGCTTAATTGGAGTCCACCTGTGGTAAATTCAGTTGACTGGACATGATTTGGAAAGGCACACACCTGTCTATATAAGGTCCCACCGTTGACAGTTCATGTCAGAGCACAAACCAAGCATGAAGTCAAAGGAATTGTCTGTAGACCTCCGAGACAGGATTGTCTCGAGGCACAAATCTGGGGAAGGTTACAGAAAAATTTCTGCTGCTTTGAAGGTCCCAATGAGCACAGTGGCCTCCATCATCCGTGTGTGGAAGAAATTCGAAACCACCAGGACTCTTACTAGAGCTGGCCGGCCATCTAAACTGAGCGATCGGGGGAGAAGGGCCTTAGTCAGGGAGGTGACCAAGAACCCGATGGTCAGTCTTTCAGAGCTCCAGAGGTCCTCTGTGGAGAGAGGAGAACCTTCCAGAAGGACAACCATCTCTGCAGCAATCCACCAATCAGGCCTGTATGGTGGAGTGGCCAGATGGAAGCCACTCCTTAGTAAAAGGCACATGGCAGCCCGCCTGGAGTTTGCCAAAAGGCACCTGAAGGACTCTCAGACCATGAGAAAGAAAATTCTCTGGTCTGATGAGACAAATGTTAAACTCTTTGGAGTGAATGCCAGGCATAACGTTTGGAGGAAACCTGGCACTATCTCTACAGTGAAGCATGGTGGTGGCAGCATCATGCTGTGGGGATGTTTTTCAGCGGCAGGGACTGGGAGATTAGTCAGGATAAAGGGAAAGATGACTGCAGCAATGTACAGAGACATCCTGGATGAAAACCTGCTCCGGAGCGCTCTTGACCTCAGACTGGGGCGATGGTTCATCTTTAAGCAGGACAACGACCCTAAGCACACAGCCAAGATATCAAAGGAGTGGCTTCAGGACAACTCTGTGAATGTCCTTGAGTGGCCCAGCCAGAGCCCAGACTTGAATCCGATTGAACATCTCTGGAGAGATCTTAAAATGGCTGTGCACCGACACTTCCCATCCAACCTGATGGAGCTTGAGAGATGCTGCAAAGAGGAATGGGCGAAACTGGCCAAGGATAGGTGTGCCAAGCTTGTGGCATCATATTCAACAAGACTTAAGGCTGTAATTGCTGCCAAAGGTGTATCGACAAAGTATTGAGCAAAGGCTGTGAATACTTAAGTACATGTGATTTCTCAGTTTTCTTATTTTTAATAAATTTGCAAAAACCTCAAGTAAACTCTTTTCACGTTGTCATTATGGGGTGTTGTGTGTAGAATTCTGAGGAAAAAAATGAATTTAATCCATTTTGGAATAAGGCTGTAACATAACAAAATGCGGAAAAAGTGATGCGTTGTGAATACTTTCCGGATGCACCGTACGTGAATATTGTTAGTCTGTTTTCTTTCTGTTTGTATTTCTCAGCAATAAGCAGAAGTGCTTTTGAAGTTTATCTGGCGACACCTTGGTCAGTTTGATGAGCTTTGATCTCTCATTTAAAGTGTTTCTTTTAGGTTCTCATAGTGTGTAGAAAGAATAAGTCTGCTTCTACAATGGAAAGCTAAGTAACTGTCTTTTTGAAATACATGTCTGCATTTCTAGTTTTCTTCATTTTGTCATTTTTGTATGTTTCACTCTATTCCAAGTTACTGTATGTAACTGAGTTTGCCATTGATAAATTGTCAGTTATTGCAAGATTTGACTCAGTATTTTTCTATTATTGTTATAATCAACTCTGGAAAAGTATACTCCCTTTCTGTACCTAGACATGCACTCTTAGGTTTCAAGATCTGAATATTCATGTTTAGTGATTATTAAGGTTTAATAAATTATATATAGCACATGTTAAGCTGCCTTCCTTCTGAGGTTTTACACTGAATTGCAGACTAAGGAAATGGTGCTTAGCCTTTAAGGTTGCATTTGAAAATCATAACATGCTGAATTAGCTATTGAGCCCCTAAGCTAGTTGAGCTAAAAAAAGAAAAGTAGCATTTGTCTGAACTCAAGCAGTTAAAACACATATGTGCTCCTTTGAGGTGTTTCATCTGTCCCCAGTTGAGGTCACCATTTCTCCAACCCTGCTGTGAACAGCCTGATCGGCGTTCTACTTGATATTCTTGACTCGCTGAATAGCTTGCCAGAAACTCTCTGATGCCATCAAGAAGTCTCCATAGCCTGACCAAACCCCACATATACACTGCTTTTACTACCAAAAATACCCCTTTGTGGCTGGCAAGGACCTTGCAGGCACATCTTGATACCGCCCTAGTAATATTGCACAGAAGGCCTCTTTCTTCAAATTGATAATTCCATTTACTGCCTGCTGGTCACCACCAATGGTCCATAGAGCTGCAGCCATGGCAGTTGTTAACTGTTCTTTGGCCACACCTTGTAGCTGCCCCCACAGTCGAAGACTTGAATGCTGTCCATTCAAACCTTTCCTTCCTTTGATGCAGAAAAACTGTTAATCTTGAACAGAGGATTCTTTTAGCCATTGTCAGCACATTTTCAATATCCCTTTGTGTCTTCTACGTCCGAGTAGCAAGACACTCCATCCCTCTAAGCCAGCTTGCTATAAAATGGCAATCAGTTTTTGACACGGCAACTCTATCTGATTGGCCTCAGACCAGATGAAATGACTCCAAAGTATTGACCTTTAGCCCATAGTACTCTGGTACTTAGGTACGCATATAAGCATTGTTGTGTTCAGATGTGGTGTTTGTTACTGTAAGTACTGTCCACAACTGGCACAGAAATTCCATAACATCACAAAATAGAAGCAAGCCTTTCCTTTCACTTGGGCAATGAAGCTTGACAGTAGGCCTACAGATTCAGTTGATGATACCCTGTCAAACACCACGTCCGGTGCCTCTGTAATTATCAGATACTTTAAATAGTTGTTTAATGCAGACATGCAAGCACATCATAGTTATTCTGCGTGGAATTTCAAGTCAAACTAAGATAATACTCCTTGTGCAAACTCCAACTGTATGACATTCATCGTAGAGTTTCTGAGCAATACCTACACCTGCCCAGGGCCTGTTTAGAGTATTAGATCACCCGTCACCCAGGCAATGCTCTGTGTAGAAATGATTCCAGCTAAATCTCATTGCTAATTTTATCCACTAGGTAAGGTAGGTTCCAGCATTTCGTCTGCCTGGGTTCATCACACTCTTGCCTTCTACTGACCAAGTTTTGGCTTCAGATTTGGAGCCTGGTTTTCTCATGGCAGAATTCTCCAGACCACCATTGCACTAAATAAGTTGACCAGGTTTCTGTGGTCATTTAATTGGCCATCTGGTCATAGCAATATCATCTTAAGCCAGGTTCTTAACGCTGTGATGATGGACAAAGTCAGTCAAGATGCTCTCCTCAGATATTTTATTTTTTTATTTTTACTTCACAGAGGCCAGGTGTTATATTGCTTTTGTCAGCTTTAGCCTGTTGTCACATTTCTGAGGTCACAAGTTCAGTTTCAGGCTTTATTTATGATATTTAACCAACATACTGTATGTTTTTTACTTATGTAAATTAACTAAAATAAATATAAAAGAATATTATGCAGTGCAGCTTATAACAAAATGCAGAAAAGCAACATTATGTGTGAAAATGTGAAATGAGTTTCAATTTATAGCTCTGCGAGGTGCTATATTTCGGTGTCCCAGTGTACCCGGATAGGATTTGCAGAACCTGGCACCTTCTAAGGTTTGTTTGACCACTAACTGCTTTATTGTGGTGGATTGACTGCTGTTTATGTAGGTGGCAGTGTGGGTGGTGAAGGGAAGTCCACCAGCAAACCCACCCACACCCGAGACCCAGATGTCAAGATACTCTCAATGTGAGCAATAAAGCTTATCTCATTCCCTGTCAAACACCAAATCCAGTGCCTCTTAAATGACCAGATACTTTTGAATAGTTGTTCAGTGCAAATAAAAAAGCTCTTCAAAGTTATTCTGTGTGGAATTTTTTATCCTATGTGGTTGTAGGGGCCACAAGTCAGGATGCCTAAACCGAAAAATGTAATTCTACTGCCCGAGTTGCATCTGTGTGTCCCTTGACCAAGGCACTGGTGTTTTTGTGCTTCACAAGTTCCCTTCTCATATGCAGTGATATATTTTTAAATGGTCTAAAAATAAAAGGTTAACTATTGTGAAATAAGTGTGATGTAGTTGTGCTGATTCACCCAGATTGATGTGAGCCAATTTGCCATTTGTGAACTGATTTGAAGCTGATGTGGGTCAGTCTGCTTAGTCTACCATTCTGAGTTGCATGAAATGTTACGTATGGGATTGAAAGTGGGTGAAATGCCAGGTTTATCTCTTGCATGTTATTTCCCAGACTTGGCTACAGTTTGGATGGCCTGAATCCACTCTTTACGCTCATCTGGTGTGGCTGCTTGTAGGAAGTAATGTGTTTCATCAGCTGTAATCACTTCAAACAGGTTGCCTTCCACATCATACTTCTTAGCTGTAACAGAGAGAATATGATGTGCATGCGATTAACTGCAGAGAATTCCCACAAAAATATACATCCATTGAGACATGATTTGGATTCAGACTTTGTATGAGCTTCCAGTTCAGTTTTAATACATTTTTCATTAAGGCACAAGATTAAATTTGATTGAAGTATGGACAAACCTCAAGTGAGCACAGAACAAATGTGCATGGGTACAACAAACAAAAAGAAATTGGTTGAAGGCCTCTTCTTCAGGACCTACAGTCATGACAATGTCTCATTTCACAGTGTTCCTCTTAGGCCATCTCATTGCTCATTCTCTTTTTGTATGATAAGTCACTCAGCCTCAAGACATCACAATGCTGAAAGATGAAGAACCTGTTCTTTGCTTGCTATGAGGTTCACACAGCACTATATAGAGACAAATCATAAAGAATACAATCCAGTGTGGGCCCTCTTATGTGAACCTCCATGTGTCTCAACTTTGCCATCGTACCTTTCATTGTCCCAAACTTCAGCAAGCTAATGTCCCAGTATCCCAGAGGCCAGTGGCTATCAGATACAACACCACTGATCTACAAGTACAAGTAACCAACAAAGCCAAAATCGGCCATGCCAACACTCTGTTAAAGGGGCAGCGTACCTGCTTCAATAGCACCATGTTAATCATTCATCTTTTTACTGGGCATATTCTGACTGTATCTTACTCATTAATGTGCCACCTGAAGTCTAGCACTGCATAGTGGGATGTCACTGAAACAGGAATGTGATTAGGACTTGGGCCTTTGTGTGTGATAATCTTTCTTTCGGTGGCTACGTTGCAGATTCTTTTATTATGTTGTGGCAGGTGGCCGGGTGTGGTCATTAGCCGCCTGCCTATTTAAGGGGCCGCCTCTCTTCAATCAAGGCTGGTGTCGGGTGAGGAGAAGAACGAGGTCGGAGAGGAGGCGGCAAGGAGAGGCCTTGAGAGAGAGAGAGAAAGAAAGAAAGAGAGACGGCTATTTGAGAAGCCTGGACTTTGGAAGACTGTGGGTGTTTGTGTGGCGGTGCACTTATAGACTTATTGTACATATTAGTGTAAATAAACGTGTGGTGATGGCTTTGAACGTGTCTGCCTGTCTGTGTCTGGGCTGCACTATTTCACAGTGGCGTAGTCGGCAGGACGCTCCACCTGGGTCAAGGTGGGGACCTGTATTGATAAAAATGTCTGTGAATGGCCTGGCACAACAGGGGAGCGTGCACCCAACCCCGCAGGGACTGTTTATTACCTGGAACGTTAGCGGTCCGCCAATGGACTGTGTGTTTCAGGGGCGGCTCAAGGACATGGCGGCAGCAAAGGGAGCTGCCCGGAAGGAGAAGCTGCAACGACAACAGTCGCGGAGCTGCCTGGAGTCTCGTCTCCGTGTGAGGAAGGAGGACGAGATGGCCGCCAACCGGAAGTCCCTCCTTGCGACAGGCACGGGGTTGGATAGCGTGTCCTGTGTGCCCGCCAGCGATTGGATGGAGGCGGGACCAGGGAATGTCCATCCCGTGCCAGCCAGAAACCCGAATGGGCCGGAGGAAAGGGCCCATAGAAAGCAGTCGGCGAGTGGCGCTGTTTATCAGGTAAGCACACCGTCGACTGACTTTCTCTCCGTCAGCAATTCTGCAACAGTTGAAGAGATGCCTTCTGCTTGCCGGATTGCTGCCACCTGAGCAATGTGCCCTCTGGGCGGAGACGCAGGAATCGGAGGGGACGGCCGTCGTGCCAGAACAAGCGACGCTGGCAAAAAGGGATCGGCGCAGCGCTGGAACTTCTGACCGGAGAGGCACAGTGGGGACGGTGAGTAGGACCGCCCCCATAAAACTGCGGACGCCGGCGGGGCAGGGTCTGTCCTTTTCCTATAGGCAGACCCGAACTGTCGCGGCATCCCAAAGTAAGAGGAGGAGTAGGAGGAAGAAAGCTGACTCCTCCGATATGGGAGGACGTGTTGCTGGGTGCACACGTCCCACGAAAGGCCACCCCGCAGGCTGGGAGGTGAAACGTGAGTGTGCTCCAGTTGGTGGTCCCGTGGTGGGGACCATGGAAATCTCGGATGGGGAGGCCGAGAAAGAGAGAATCGCAGTGCCAGACGGAGCGGAGAGCGTTGGCCCAAGCACGGAGGAAGCGCACCGAGGCGCCGCATCAGGGCAACGTCTCCGCCCCTTGTTTTTCTTTTTATTCTATAGGTCCGGGCCCTAGGCTGGGATGTATCGACCTGCCGCCGAGGAAAATCTGTCCTCGCGGGACGGGCCGCTGGCCCCGTGGGGTCTCAGCGTGCGGGGGAGTATTGTGGCAGGTGGCCGGGTGTGGTCATCAGCCACCTGCCTATTTAAGGGGCCTCCTCCCTTCAATCAAGGCTGGAGTCGGGTGAGGATGCGGCAAGGAGAGGCCTGGAGAGAGAGAGAGAGAGAAAGAGAGACGGCTATTTGAGAAGCCTGGACCTTGGGAGACTGGGGGGGTTTGTGTGGCGGTGCATTTATAGACTTATTGTACATATTAGTGTAAATAAACGTGTGGTGATGACTTTGAACGTGTCTGCCTGTCTGTGTCCGGGCCACACTATTTCACAATGTCTAAAGCTCCACTTGGCATGTAAGAGTATGTGCTGATTCCCCTTCTTCATGTCCTCCTGCAGTCCACCTTTCCGCATTATTGGTGTAAATACTCATTATTACTGGAAGATGTTTATGGAATAATCATGCAATACTAGGTAGATGGTGTGCAGACACTTACCATCTGGCACATATTCTATTGCAGTAACCACCGAGCCTCTGAGGTGAACAGCACCAAGAGCATCCTCGTCACCCTTAAAAACAAACAGAAGGACAATTAAAGAAAACTGGTAAGGTAGTTAGATCCAAAATAACGTAAGGTAACCCACACTTGTGACTTTTAAAACATTTGTCAGTTTATGTACTGTTCACTTCTGAGTTTATACAGTATGTCCACCATGTCAGCATGACGCAGGAACCTGCTGTAAAGATGATTACAGTCTGTCATGTGGTAAAGTCCCACACCCACATTCTTGCCAATGTGGAATTCCCACGCTGACTAACACACTCATCATTGGAAGTAGGAAGAAAACTCCACCCAGGCACGGATGTGGATTCCATACATTTTGGGCCATATACGAACCCAGTTGCATAGAACTGTGAGACATCTACACTTACCACTGTGCCACCAGCAAATACGAATTTAGTTTTTAATTACACAACACACGTATTCATGAGTCAGAAAGTGGAGTTCAAATAGAAACAGAAGACAAAGTGGATGTATGTGAACCAAGCTGGGACACCTGCAGTGTCTGCCATAATGATCATCTGGATATGGCTGTATGGCGGTCTACCTGTCCAGTGAACTGTTATGCATAAAATTTTTTTTGTTTTGTTTTGTTTTTTTTTTGCATTCTGAGACCCACCCTGACTTTTCTGCTCTTTGGTAGGTGGACTATCTCAGTTTTCTGAGGACATATGGCATGTACATATAGCTTTAGAAGAAAGCAAAGCCAAAAGTCCTATAAACAGTATTAATGCAGAAAGTGAACTCCTGGGGGTTTGGCAGTGTTTGTTTCAGACCCACTGCCCTGCTGCCGTCCATTTCCCAGGTCTTATGTTTTGTGAAGGATCAACAATTTGCATTTTTCAGTACAAAACTACAAAAACCCAGGTACCACCTCTAAATGAAATGGAATTTTTGAACTGGTGAAGTTTGCATCATGAATGTTATACCAAATAGTGACTGCATTCCCTCATAAAATTAACAACTTTATCTTAAAAGTGCACTGAGGAAAGCACACTTTGGCACAACGTGTAGTGGAAACGTCAGCCAAGTTTAAGAGGTGGCCGTTTATAATTGTTTGAACCCTTAGCCACAGCTAAGTAACCGTCATTGTTACCGTGTGAATTAATCTGTTAAATTGCTGTCCTGCTGGGACAATAGAGACAACTTTGGGAAAGCGATGACCCTCAGACTACACCTGCTTTCAGTGATTCTCTGCCATTTGTGATCAGCTCTGACTGCCACAGTGTTTTCTAGACTCTGTTTGGTTTATCCTCTTTGTAAGTTCAGTCCTTTTGTACTTTGCTGATCATCAACATAGCCATTTGTGTTTGTTTTGGCCATATTTAAAGTTGTGCTTAATTCTGTTAGGCACTCTTTCATTCTTATTTTTATTAATTTGATCATTTAATTTATTCACCTAATCTCTTTGTACTTGCAAGTCTTTATTTTACTTCTTGTAGAGAACTTTAAGTTGCACTTCTTCTATGAAAATATGTTATAGAAATAAATGTTGTTTTTGAATACTCAACCTTTGTAGGATCATAGTAGTGCAAGTAGGCTGGATCATCACGCAGAATGAATTTTCTTACTTTCCAGTTTTTTACTCTGTGACCCTTAAAAAAGGAAAACAAAATTTAAAGGTAAAAAACAACATAATTGCCTGCTTGTTTAGCAGAAGAATATATTTTACAGGAAACTGATTGATGGAGTGAGCTTTATTTGTCCCCAGGGGAAAATGTAAAGCTCACGGAGTAAATAAATACACACACCCCAGAAAAAGGGAGAAAATTAGAAGTTATTAAACTTTGGCCATGGCAGTCTGAGTTACAATGAGGCGCTATCCAGACATATCCCCTTTGGTATAAAGGAGCCCCAGTCACATTTCTTGATGCACTTCTGCTGAAGTCCTCAGGGTCGGTGTATCAGAGAGAAGATGTGCAGCATTGTTCGTAATGGCACTTAATTCTCTCCTTTGTTTTTGCCTCCATAAAATAAATTGCATAAAATTAACACATTTGTTTAAGAGGAAAACACTAAAGCAGTTCTAATGATTTATTTAAAATTAATGTAAATTTAATTTACTCACCTTGAGCTTAATGTCTTACCTTAACTTCCTTTGAATCAAAGTCTATAAGATTCAGGGCCAGCTCAGTTAATGGTGTGGATGCTAATCAAAGTTCCAGTGATGGGTCCCCATAAGGGACGGTGCTGTGGAGAGCTATCAATGTCAACTGGAAATAATCTCCTGGGCCTTAACGTCCAAGTGTTCAGATGTGAACTGAATCGGGCATAGGCCAATGGGCACTAAGCCCTGCATTGTGTGAAAGTGTTTGGACTCCTTTGTGACTCCGAGTCAAAGTAATTTTTGTTCAAGCATTTCTTAATATTTGCATACAATCCCTCCATAAAAGACACAGTCATTCCAGTCATGTTCCTGGTGGTTTCAATTTATCGTAACACTACTTTTTAAGAGTTTTTGTGTCATTAAAGTGTATGTAATGCAAGAAGTAAGTCAAGGTTTTTTATTTATATTTGGATGAAGCATTGGGATAGACAGGTAAGCTCTCTGGACTGAATATTCTGCACTCATTCACACATTCAATTTCAAGTTCCTACCTATTTTGAAGTCCTCCTTACCTGCTTTAGCAGACATCCTTGCTTCACCACTGCACCTCGAAATTCTTCTTTCAATATAACATCTTCATCACTTGAATTTCCTTCACAGTAAAATCCACTGTCCGCCTGTGAAAATATTTGAGTCATAGTTGGACTTTGTCAACATTCTCATAATCCTCCAATCCAGTACTAGCATGTGGATGCCTCCTGTATCCCTGTCATTTCATTCTCTCCTATGATTTATTGTCAAATATTCCTGTGTTTTCCGCCAAGCCATTCTTTTTCTGTTTCACATTTCATCTCCACACACATTTGTCTTTTCCTATTATCATCTGATATGAAATCCAAGACCAACCTTGGGGATATTAGCTCTACATTTTCCACTGAACAACTTATAGGAGTAATTTCCATAGAATCGGTTGATTCTTAAATTTGTAGTTTATCTTGTGCCATAACAGCATGCACCTTCACAAACCACTTTATGAAGACAAGTGGAACAGCGTTTCATGTACTGCATGATCTCTGAAAATAATGTGAAGCTAAAATGGAGGTTTTAGGAAAGAAGGAAAGATTTCTCCAAGAAAATATTCCAGCAAGATGATGCAGCATTGCAAAAAGAGAAAGACATGATGTCAATCAACATTGAAGATTCTGAATTTTAAAGTCATTGCACGTGGTTGATGAGCACAGATCTTGATGTTGGGAACATGTATGCCAGGAAAGGACTACACATCATGGCCAAAGGCAAGTCCATTCAGTTAGTGTTGGCTTTAGACCTCACTTGTATGTGGAAAAGAAATGAATGCACAAGTAGAAACCACTGGCCACTGCTCAAATCACATGTCCACCTTCTGTTGTATGCAATCATTAAATTACAGAAAAAGACACCGCCTTTATGATTCATTATGCTACTTCCTATGCTGACAATTGAAAGATGGGTACTTACAAAATAGTAAAATGCATCAATCTGATCAAGAAGTGTTGTTTCTGAAATATCTTCAGTAGCGGCTTTGGACAGCTCTCCTGCCGGCTGTAAGTAGCCTTCACTGATGAGAGCCGTTCCCAGTATAAGACCTTCCTGTCGATTCCGTACTTTGTTGTTTGACATCAGCCAGTCAATGACAGCAGTGCCTGTGAAAAAGGTAAGAGGCAGTCCTGGAGATCGTTCTGTTTGGCAAAACTCCCCTATCTATCTATCTATCTATCTATCTATCTATCTATCTATCTATCTATCTATCTATCTATCTATCTATCTAATGTGATACTGCTGGGTTTCACTGACATTTATTTTGCATATAAATTGTTTTTTTTTAAAAAAAAAACCCTGAAACACCCCTTGCCCCCACACGTAATAGATATGAAATGACTCACAGAAATGGTAATAGATGGGAAAGCCATTAATGTTCAAATCCCAGCCCATTTGCTATCTGCAGATTTAAAAGATGTCCTGCAGGTTTTTCTCTGTGTCTCTTGTGTTTTACCTGTGGCTGGATCTTTGGGTCTTTCATATGTTCAACCTTTGCTTCTGCACACTTTATAATTTTCTTTTTGCAATAGTTGTCAATAATTAGCATTCTATTTTTATTCTGCGACATTCCAGGTTTTGTAGTTTGGTCATTTTTGTAGGTACCATCTATTTGTACTCTTTCGTTGTTGACAATGAAGCTCCATTTCTACCATGTGTTAGTCAGACATTTCAGTGTGTGATGTCATTGTGTTGGTGCCTTTTAATATGTTGGCTTACTATTGATGGTAACCCAAGATTTTGGATTCCTACAACAAAATTTGTGCCATAGATTTTTTTTAATGTTTTTTTTGGTCTGTTTTCATTGTCCTATCCTTTTTTTCTACTTGTCCTTCTGTATTACAATGGCAGAAGAACTTGTGTGTATTGGCTGCCCTGCTACAAATTGGTAAAGGATGTGTGCATGAGCATGTTCTACATCGGACTGATGCTCCAACCAGGGTTGATTCCTTATGGCTGCCAAGATAGGCTCTGGCTTCCCATGTTTGATCTCTATTCAGTCGGTTTGAGAATAGATGTTTAGAATAAAGCATTAGATGATATTGCCATAATTGAAGTATATCTCATTAATAATTTAAGCAACAGAAAATAATAAACACGAGACCTGTAAAGCAGTGGTTGAACACTTTCTTATCCTTTTCCAGCTTCAGTTCTCTGACTCCTGAATCTGGATCTTTCATAGCAAGGTATAAGGTGCTGGAAAAATAAAATACAATTTAATGTTAATAGCACAGTAATAAATTGTAAACAATATTTTCAAAATTCAAATGTTTGATAACTATGCACATAAGCAGGTCTTTGAGTCTACTCGGGTGTAGTTTGTATAAGGGACACTTGCTTAAACCCTTCAGTCCAGTGGCCTGAATAAAAGACAAGCAGGAGCCCCCAAGAGAAAAACACTCAGGCATATGAAATGGATGAGATGAATGGAAAGCAGGTGCCAAAGTAATTAGTGGTCATCTGCCAGTGTGCATAGAGCTGCATCCAGACGATGACTTGTCAATGAATGACAGTGACAATTTCAGTTTAGTGCGTTGATGTTTCACAAACCACAATGTACTCCAATGTGAGGCCAGTAAGTCCAGAATGAGTTGAAGTTGAAAGGCTGGGCAGACCAACAACTTTACATCAACCAAGCAGGGAGTGAAAAGGTGGACATGTTAACAGTGGCCTATCGACACCCTACGGAGTGGGCACATGGTGGTGGCATGCACATTACACTTGAGAATGTATATCTGTGAGTCTTGAAACAAATGCAAATCCGTGGTAGTGTTAACCGCTGTGCCTCCGTGCTACACCACACATGAATTTTCAGCTCTGTATGTTTTTCAAATTGATGTCCGGTCCCAGAAGACAATTCTGACCCTAATTTAGCCCAGTGGGAATAGGTCCCAGCACCTCGTGACCCTGAATTTGATGAAGTGAATTTTAAATGTCTGCATGTGAGTGGGCTCCGTGATGGACTAAGCAGGGATGCTTCTGCCCTCATGCCCAATGCTCCAGGGTTTAGGCTTTCAGCAGCACTGAAAAGAGGAAATAGGACAACTTTATAAAAATGCAACATCATGGATGTCGGGGTCTCTAACTAGAAGAGCAGTGACTTCTACTATTTAACTTTTACTGATGTGTCTATTTTTTGAGCAGTTGCTAGCTTGTGCTGTTTCTTTAAATGTTTTTAATATTAAGAATCAGTTCTCCCATAATTGGTGACATTCTGTGTATTAGGCTGCATTTAGGTGACACATGCACACATATTGGCTCCTTTTACCCCAAATTCACAGCCTCTGGCAGCCGTATTGATTTCCTTGTTGACTTGCGTGCAAACTGACATCCTTCTTCCAGACATTTAATCGCTTTCCTGATGTCCTTCACCCAGGTGTCTCTTTCTTCCAAATAGGCTGCCTGAAAGTAATGATCCTGCTGCTTGGCGGTGCTCAGTTTGAACACGAGCTGCAAGAGAAAGTAAAAGCAGGTTGGAAACACAGCGTCACAGGTCAGGGGTCATGATGTGTCACTTTTTGAACTGTCTGCTAGGCGTAATGTGTCGCCTAAGAACTCATGACAGTGCAGATTCTGTTTTTACAGTTCATTTAGGGGGATAAGAAAGAGGCCATGTGAAGCCTTTCAGTGACCTTCAACTAATAATGGCGGTGTGAGACATTGAGATGATGAAGGATAACAAGTGAAAAGGAAAAATGAATGAATGCAATGCAAAGTTGGGAGTTGTAAAGTGAGAAAGACTCAGCAGCTTGTTCACTGCCTGTTACCAGGTAATATACAAATGCAAGCAAGATGCACAAAGAATTCTGGGTAAAATGCAAAAGACATGGAAAAACATGATGGAGCTGCTTATACCATTCTTCACCAGCTAAAAAATGTCATGCAGACTTTAAGCAGGAATCAACCAAATGGAAGAGCAAATGCAAACCATTCTCTTTTGGAAATCCAGAAAAGGGCTTGTCATGGCAGCTCCCTTGAGAGGAATCATGCCTTTGGGACTGCTGTCGCTTTTCTTTTTGTAGAACTCCAGTCCATCATCTGAGAGCACAACCCACAGTGCCTTCCAGGAGTTGAAGACAGTGCCCTGTGAAGAAACCAACAGGTGAATGCTGGGTGTCATTTTCTTCAGCTTCAGTGGAGGTCACCGGACTCATCTTTAGAGACTTGCAGTGTGATGCGCTGCTCTTGTGCTAATTATGTATCTACAGTATGTTTTATAAGATTGTATGGGTTTATTTATTTGTTACTTATTCATTATTATTTTTACAGCATCTTATTTAGTTTGTCTTTTCTTGTAACTTTCTCTTTGTAATTTTGTTAAGCACTTTGAGCTCCATTCTGTGTGTGAAAATGTGCAATAGAAAAAAATGTCATTGTTCTTGTAACGGTGGGACAGGGGATCTCAGGGTAATTTGGTATTGTTGTTGTGGGCAGGACTGACCATGGCATGATTCTCGCCCAACCATTCATTTAACAGATGTCTCATCCTTTAATTTCTGCATGCACGAGTGAGTTGGCATAACATTGGAAATGGTTATGTGTGGGTGTCTGAGGGCCTTGCCTGTCTGTGCACAAAACATGTTGGCGCTATTTGCCCATTTTGACAGCTCAACATCAGATGCCCATCAGAGGACACTAGCTTTGGCAGATTTTTCATGTGAGTGGTTTTACTCACTTTTTATTTATGCAGATGGACATTGCTGAATATATCCCAGCCCTATGCACTCTGTTATTTGGTAACTGGGATCCTACAGTTAGAGATGGAATAAAAATGTTCAAGGCACTAAATTGTAAAAGCCTTTTCATAAATGAAACAATGCACAAAGACACCAAACAGGATTTTCTTATTATCATTATTTTTTGTTTTATTTATTTTCATTACACCCTCCATGGTATAATAGTGTAAATTAGTACTAGATGTGGATGATGGACCAACTTACTGGGCACTTCCTCTGCTTATTGCCTGACAATTTTTTTTAATTTCATCTCCGCCTCTTCATAAAAGCTTTGTATCATGTCCTTACCTGGCACAAATATGTTCCACAAATACAAAAATGTCTCACCTCTCAGGTTACTCATGTCATTCATTGATGATGTTTTAACATTGATTTAAAATTTGGGGCATCTGCATCAGTTAACATTTTTTGCAGAAAGTCCCATGTAAAGTTGGGCTTTTCTCCGAGGGCTCCAATTTTTCTCCCATTTCCCAAAAGTATGCATTTGATTAATTGGAGCCTCTTAATTGGCCAAGTATGTGTGGGTGTACCCATTAATGGACTGGCATTGCACCTAGGGTTGGCTGTTGCTTTGTGCCTAAAACTGTTATAATTTGGTTCTGGCTTCCTGTGACATTAATTTGGAATAAGTTGTTTTCCATAAATGGGTGAATTGTTGAGACTACTGCCAGACATGGATGCCACAACACCTGCTGCATATTGTACCCCATTCTTACAGAAAAGGTCAATGAAATTGAAAAAATTTTGATGAAACTACAGCTGAGGCAACATGCCATCATTTGAGAACAAAAGAGAATTCATAATATGAGCACAGAAGGATGTCTGGCAGCCACACATGGGACACCCAGATGAAAACTTAGGCGTATGGAGGCACCATCACAACGGTGAGATCTGCTCAGCAGGACATGGCTGCTGCTATTGCTGTTTGTTTACTGGCTTTCTGCATTGGTTCACAGCAGGTGAGTTGGCATGACTTGTTTTCAGTTATCTTGCCCTGTGGGTGTAACCAGCGGGTTGTGTTGACATCTTAGTGATCTGCAGACTCTGGCAGAGAACTTGGTAGCCTAATGCTAGTTCCTGTTTTTATCATTAACATGATAAATGACTGCTCCAAATGACAAATTTCCCTTTTTCTGCAAGTTTTGTGGTGTGGTTTTAACATAACCAATGTGTGACCAACCCACAACACGTCGGAGTATTCCAGTCACAGGAAGGAGTGTTTTGAGGTCTTCAGTGGGTGAAATTAAATTCCAAATATTGATACCAGTTGCAGATTCAGTACATCTTCTGTATACCTGAGGGTTTAGTCCACCTGTTATGTCCTTAAAGCACCTTTAAGAAGATCATGATACACTTTACAGGGTGGGCAACACTTGATGACTTCATAGGTGACTGATGAGTTGGAACACAGCAGGCTTGTTTACAAACCCTAATTTTTCCTCACAGAAAGTGAAACCCCAAGTTACCTCTTTGGTTGATAAAATGAAAATAAAAGAACATGTGAAAACTGCAATTGCATCTTCTTGTTTAGGAGTTTATTACATCAAATGGTGGGACAGGATTGGTACTCCAGCCACTGTAGAAAACCTCACACTGGTCCATTCTAATCGAACTTGTGTGGTGTCTGAGGTATCACCCGTTGCACAGGTCCTAATCTGGGATCCTGAGGTGGTTTGTAATGTGGTGGGTGCGGCAATGGGCTGTATCAGTGCAGGCTCCCCAACATCTGTCTCTGTGTAATGATGTTCTGAAATTGGGTGCTGTTTAGTTATACTCACTCCAGACTGAAATGCCAACAAATGAGGAAAGTGGCTCAACCTTCATTTGTCCTTCAGTGTTTACAGTGAAAGGAAACTGAGCACTGATCACCCCATCTAAAATAAGAGTTTCTAATGCAGAAAGGCCGCTTAATGAGAAGCCGCAGTCATTTGATTAAAAAAAAAGTGAATGGTTTAAATGTAACTCTGTGGAAAGTGCAAGCTATTAATGGCATTATAGAAAAAACTGCTGATTCTTATTATCAGCTCTGCACAGCCATTTCTGTTCCTTCTTTAAGTCTTACCCTGTCACATCCTCAAATAGTTGGCCAATTAACCACAACTACTTATCTTTAAACTCAGAGAAAAAGGAAGTTCAGCCCAAGCCTAAAATTAGTTTGGTTTCACCTACTATGAATATACACTGTGTGTACTTTTAACAGAGGTTTCACACGTCTTTCAAATTAATTTCCTACACTTTGCGTCCTTCATTTTCACTAAGATGATTTCGTGCTTTGCAATATGGAGAATACATCATTTGTACATTTTCTGTTCTCCCATTACGTGGTGATGAATGAGAACATGTGAGGGCATACTGAATGTCGAAGGAGCAGGACAGAGAACCTGCTGGACATTCCTTTATGTTGTCATTGTTCTGTGCCTGTAGTCTCTTGTGTGCCCCCTCTACACGTTGACCTTTAACAATGCTAGCTGTGTTGACCGATGTATAATACAGGCGTGTGTTGGGATTTTCTTGGGTTCTTCCCAGCATGATC
The DNA here is from genome assembly GCF_900747795.2 of Erpetoichthys calabaricus. Classification (NCBI taxonomy): domain Eukaryota; kingdom Metazoa; phylum Chordata; class Cladistia; order Polypteriformes; family Polypteridae; genus Erpetoichthys; species Erpetoichthys calabaricus. The sequence goes on along the minus strand of NC_041408.2, from coordinate 16,369 downwards.
GCTCTTTAGCTACCCGATGCATTAGTGAGACGTCACCTGGAATATCTTCTGCTGTCCTGCCAGTTCTAAATTCTCTTAATGGGCAGCAAGTTCCTGGATGCCTGTCTTCTAATTCTAAAATCCACTTTAAGTTTCTGTACATAAAGTATTTGTTCTAATACAGCAGAGGAGACTCTGTGATGTTTCTGTTTCAAGTTTAAGCACTTCCTTCTCTGTGTAACTCAGAATTATTCACTATTTCATTGTTATTTTCTGTAATTCCTGAGAGATCTGCAAATTTCTTTACATGGCATAACTTAAAAAATATTTTTTTAGTTATTGATAGAACTGTTTGAATTCAACACATTACTAAGTCATTGCTTCTGATTCTTGAGTAATTTCATTTGCATCTTCTTACTCATCTAACAGTATTTTTTTAATTGGTTTTAAATATTAAAATTAAATTGTCATGCATTATATAAAGTAAAGTCTTATAGCGAGCCATCTTTGTGGCTAAAATGTCATTCTAGTTTGCAGGAATTTGTTGCTTTATGTCGTGGCTTGAGAGCAATTCTGGGCCATTCACTGGAAGAACCTTGTAGTACAGGCATGTCAGTAGAAAGTCCTGTGGTTGTCTTGCGCAGTACAGTGTTAAAGTACATGGCAGCCTTGTTCACATAAGTATGGCCTGTTCTGAGGACATGACTGGGATGTAATACTTGTCTTGTATGCCAAGTGATTTTTGTTGATGAATTTCCATAAAGCCCTGAAGTGTACGTCATCAGATGGGTTAAAAAAGCCCAGACTCATGGGTATGTGAAGAGAGAGATTCTGTTGGACCTCTCATGCCAGAAATTATTTGAGAAACATCAAAGTTACTAGCTTTGAAAAAAACTGCAAACTACCTAAAGTTCAAAGGCCCTCTAAGTGGTTAATTATCAGAGGACCAATGTAGGTGCTGAGTAAAGAGTAAAAGGTACAAATATATATATTGCATTGGTATTACTTCCGGAAAAGTAAGCATGTACCTTAGTAATTTCAAGGAGTGGTAAGTGCAAACAAACAAAAAAAATATTTGCCAGATATAAATTCCATCAACAATGCAGTGTTGATGAGTTTTTGAAACATTTTATAAGGAAATTAAGGTGTTCGTGGAAATTTGCGGATAAACAAACGGGAATGAAATGGATGGCATAGAAGTGTTTCCCCATTAACTCTCCAAAAGGTAGTTGTTGAATCGAGTCCTAAATGTAACATCAGAGGCCATGCAAATGCATTTAAAGACTACAGTCAGCCTATGTTGCACAGACAGCTTAGTCTACTCATGTAGTATTTCATAAAGATGTGAAGCAAAATCAGATGAAGGAAGCTTCAGCTAATAGAGGAAATGCAAACATATAATGACAATTTCAACCTCTTTGAAAGTGTCAGGATGAAACACACGGCTAAGGTAGAGAAACACTACATGTTAAAGGCATCCATTGGCACTAATGCAAATCAAGATCACGGCCCTGTCAGAGCCCTACATTGTGAACAGACAAGCAACCTCAGGCTGAAAGAGTGGCTTTAATCAAACACAACTCAGTCTTTACAGACAGGAGAGCACACTGACTTCATGGATGAGTTTGCAGATGTCTTCTAATCAGGTTGACAGTTTCCTGGTGAGCACAGTAGAGGGTTGTACTTGCCAATACTGAGAAGATATGCATACCACTGTGATGGCATCAAAACGAACCCAGAAAAGGTTTGGCCATAAAAGAAAGGTAACGACTCTGAAATAAAGCAGCACCTGAAAACCATTCTGGGGATGACCAATTACTTGTTCTGAATGAAGTCAGTGAGCCATTGAGAAAGCTCCTCAAGCAAATAAGTTAGTTTGCATTGAATGTGCCATCTGACACGTTGAACTAATCATGCTTAAAAAGCCTCTCAGTGCAACCAAAATATAAATAAAGGATTCAACTACATGCCCAGGATAAATCATACCAGTAGCCAACACAACATCCAGAAAATCCATAGTGTTCAGTGATAATTCACAGAATGAATTGCATGTGGGCTCAGCTATGCATAATCTTAAAGATAGAAGAATCTTTAAGTTAGAGAAGATACTGAAGACAAAATATGCGAGCAAAAAGGCTACTGCTAAAGTAGCTCTTAAACGTTCACACCATATCAGGACTGTGGCTTCCACATATGAACTTCATATGCTACCTTATGGCTGGTGACTTCTTCACATAGTTTATTAACAATTGTATATTAAACTCCTCAATATTTCTTTTGCAAAAAAAAAAAAAAACTGAATAAGAGCAGGTGAGGAGAGTAATAGTATGGAATTCATTTTTAACCAATGGGTAAATTTGATTTTTTTTAAATAAGGATTTAAATGCAGTTATAACACAGGTACCACATCTTGATGGCAACTGCTCTATGCCGTCCTGCTACACAAACCATTTGAACCATGTGGAGTATGGCAAGGGGCCAGCGTGACTCAGCCTTGTCAAGAGGAGAGTGCTGACTTTATAGACACCTGTTCTGATATGCTGCACCTCTGAGCCTTTGTTTTGTAATGAAGGTGTGCTGAAGACCTGTCTGCAAGCTTAGTATGACTGGTCTCTCATGTACCAGTTGGTCTGAGTCTGGTTCTGTAATTTATGCCACAGGTGTTACTGTTTCTCTAGCCAGTATAAATGAAAGTAGTTATTACCCAATTTAAACAGTTTTCATATTTCTGTATATTAATTTTGTAACTTGTCTTATCATTATAATATCAAGCAAAAATGATGTTATACTTAGTTATACTTACTTTTTGAAAACATCTAATGTTAAATATTAAATGAATGAAACAACTGAATTTCAAAGTAAAAAGTCAATGCACATATAGTGATGTCTTAAGGAAACAGTGAAATGATAAAAAAAATAATTTCATTGCTTAAAAATTGAACAAAGACAATTAAATAAAAAAAAGAGCAAAGTGCAAACACAAACCAAGATTCAGGAAGTACTTGACGTTATTTCAGAGCTCTAATATTTAAATATGTGCTTTACACACAATGAAGTGTGTGGTGAAGGCGTACTTCCCTCCTACTGACGTTCTTGAAATTCTACATGAGAGAGACACGAGGATACCTTTAACCTGCATTGTATTTTAACTAAAGACCCCCTTATTTTAAAATACATACCTTCTTCACTAGATAGCCTTCTCTGATCTTCTTTGGCTCCATTTTGACCAGATTATCCACGTCTGCTGCAGACCACTCAGAAGCTGCTGTTCACTGCAAAGTCGAGCAGTTAAAATGGCACAGTGAGGAGTTTGTTCCTTCAGCGCACTGTCACATGGTGTGCAGCTCACATTCTGAAAGACTTGTGCTCATCAGTGACACCCCCCACACCCTATACATAGGCCATGTTTCATCAAAAAAAAGGATGTGACACAAAGTCCATTTATAGTCAAAAAAGATCAGAAAGCCAAATGACTTGCAAAATGTGTGTCTGATTGGTGCCCTTCAGTGGCACAAGTAGAATTTAGCAATGAAAATTATTTTGGGCTTCTCAAAAAAAAGTTTTATGAGCATCTTGTCTTCAGCTATTACTTTTTAGACAGCTATTGTTACTGTACATCTTGGCCCAATAACATTAACATGGCAAAACTCAGTATTTACAAACTTGCTTAGTCAAATTCAGGGCTTTGGTAGCCAGAGCCTCTCCCAACCACACTGAGCACAAAGCAGGAGAAAATCCAGGAGAGAATGTTAGTCCATTACAGAGCCCATCCATTCACATACCCGAGCCCCTTTCAGAAACTTGTCAATTCCAAAATACAGTGTTGCCTCGGTTTGCTAGCATAATTCGTTTTGGAAACGTGCTTGTAATCCAAAGCACTCATATATCAAAGCAAATTTCCCCATAACAAATAATGGAAACTCAGATGATACATTCTACAACCCAAAATATTCATATAAAAATGATTAATACAAATTATAAAGTAAAAATACATCAAACAAATTAACCTGCCCTTTACTTTTGAAAAGAATCGTGGCTGGTGTAAGGGAGATGAGAGAGAAGAGGAGGAAGAGGAGGTTTATTGTGTAGGACAACTTTCACTCTAACGCAATCCGTGCTATCTGTTGGCTCATTGGAATCTTTTTCTCTTTTTTGCGACTTTTACAAGGAACATGTTCAATGACAGCTGCTTTTGCCTGAAGAGTCACTACACTTGGACACAAAATAAAAAAATGCTTTATGCACTGTAAGGTTTCTAAACTCGTTTGGGATTCTCCTCAACATGATGACACGCGGAAAAGTGTCCAGAACCAATCTCAGGCTCCTAGGGCTGTAGCAGTTTGTCACAAAAGCAAATCCTAAAAAAATAGTGGTCAATGGGTGATACAAGGAACTTTATAAATGCAAGGAGATAGTATTACTTCTGCGGTGGGTTGGCACCCTACCCGGGATTGGTTCCTGCCTTGTGCCCTGTGTTGGCTGGGATTGGCTCCAGCAGACCCCCGTGACCCTGTGTTCGGATTCAGCGGGTTGGAAAATGGATGGATGGATGGATAGTATTACTTGGCCATCAACCTGGCCACAACCCTGCCTGACTACTGTGTTTGTGTATAGGACAGCGGGAGATCCTGCTACAATAAATAAGCGGGCTGTTCCTGTGTCAAGATGAATAAAACCTGCTTTTGCTAAAGTACTGAGATTCAGTTTTGTGTTTTGGGGTGCAAGACAGGGACTCACCCATTACAGCGCACACACACACACACACACACACATGGTCACAATGCTATAGTAAACAGTATATGCTCGTACAGATGTTGACTATATGAGTGAGGCACACCGACTGAGACTGAGCATGGGAGACGAATTACCCACAATCCCGTGGTGAGAGATTAAAACCATCGGCTCAGTTGTGATCACGTGACGCTCAGCAGATAAAGCATATATGCACTTCTCATATTGCAAGACCTCACTCGTTTATTAAGTTAAAATTTATTAAAAATTTTAGCTCGTCTTACAAAACACTCACAGACCAAGTTACTCACAATCCAAGGTTTTACTGTAACCTAATTCAAATGTCTTTGGGGAGAAAGATGAAGATCCTCACCAATATGAGAAGAATGGAAAAATCTCCATTAGACTATGACAGGGCATGGGATTCAAATTCAGAGGTAACAGTACTACTCAATATGCCATGATGCCAACTATGGTGCACACTATTAACTTTATATTTGCAAAACAAATTTGTCAAGGAAGGTGACACTTGTAAATTTAGCCCATGTGTGGTGATAATTTTATTTCTGAAACTTGCAGATTATTTATTTGTTCATTTTTTATATGAATGAATGGCTATTTTCAAAAGATCTATGGTACTGCAAGTATAGCTTGTAAGTTTTCATTATATTAAATAAGACAGAAAAAAGTAGGCCGAACTAAAAATGCTTTGCAACTGCCTTGTTTATCATGAAGTAGTTGAAATGTATTGAGTGTGCTGCTATGCAGTGTGTGTAATATGTTAGGTGCAGTTAATGGAACTCATCATCCATTTCATCGCTTGATCTAAAGTAATTCAAACATTCCCGAGGAGGATTGACTTAAACTGTCCAGTTACTTGATCAGCATCACAATGACATCATCAGTACTGTTTCTGCACATTATTGTCAATTATGAATGTGTGTTGACCACACAACAACAACACGTTGTGCACAGTTCCAGGTGCCAGAATTCATTATGTGCAGGTCACTTTCCCTCAGCGTGAGCTTTTTTAATGGGGCCATCACAGTGTCACCATTGCTGTCTTGGACACACAACAACACAGGGGCTGTACAATTTGAGCCAATGTCACAAAGCTACCACAGCCTCAGTAAATGTATGTAAATTACCCAAATTACTAGCTAGGAAATGTGTTGTACATTTTATCATGTAATATTGAGAACAGCAAGAGGTTAATGTCTTGTAGGGAGAGCGTGATGATTCTTCAGACAACTGTCCAAAAGGACATGTATTCCCTCTCCAGAGTAGCTAAGGGTCAACACTGCACATTTCACCTCCATTCTTCAACTATCAGCCAAAATAAATGCAATAATTTGGTATTAAACTTGCAAAAAATCACTTGCAAATTTTGTTACACAGGGGATCCCCTGTGGCTGTGGGGAAATAGTTTATGTGGCTCATTAGACTTGCCTGGCTCAGGGCTAACCTCCCACTAAATTCCAAAGGCTGTGTCGTACATGGCTGGGGGTCAGACCTGGCTGGGACGCCTGGAAGGACCAAAACAGGGCACATTTGTCCTCCGGGCCACGAGGGGGCAACCGCCCTGGAGTAGAAGAGGCCCACGGAAGGGGAGCAGGAAGGCTCAGGACCGTTGGGGCCTCTGTTTACCGCCAGGGGACGCCCCGAGCCTCATGGAGTCCAGGACTTATGTACCTCCGCCACACAGATGGAGGACGATCCTTCCAGGGTCACCTGGAGTACTTCCGGATGATCTCCTGACGCTTCCGCCACACCAGGACATGACGTCAGGTAGAGCACCTGGAGCTCATCCAGGTGAGGATAAATGGGGCTGCCTCCCTCCTGTGATTGAGCTGGAGTCAGGAGCAGGAGCAGGACGAAGCTCCTGGAGAGAGAGGACAGGTGGCCCAGGGACGAGGAGAGAGAAAGCCCAGGAGAGAGGTGACTGGGGCTGAAGGCACTGTGAGTGGTGCGGGACTGTGAATTGAGTAGTGTTGTTGTGTGGAGAAGAGAAATAAAGAAGTCTTTTGGATAAAGATGTGGTCTCAGACTGGTGGTGTCGGGGCAACTATCACAGCTGCCATCAAGAAGCGTAGTATTCCACAGTTCCAATAATTAACAATTTCTAAAAAATAGACTAAACAGGGACAACTGACAATTTAAAGTGAGAGCTGCCCATTAGTTATTCTTGCTGTTCACTCCATATTTTCTCTTGATAAGCTGCTAGTTTAATGCTAAGAGAAATGAATTGGTCTCTACAGTAACATCTAATGGTAATTTAAAGCAATATCACTGAAAATTAAACTATTAAATGAATCTTCTTGAAGTCAATTACCTTTGTTTTATTGACATTCAGGATCAGGCTATTTTTCTTGTACTAGTCCACTAGTTGTTTGCCCACCTCTCTATAAGATATCATTTCATCAATCACTGGTGAGGCCAATCACTATTATGTCCTCTGTGAACATAATGATGTGCTATACCTGCTGCAGCATTCGTGGTTCATTAGGTGATGAGTAGTGAACTTAAGACACAGTCTTGGATGGCACTCAGAAGAATGATGTTTGATGAATTGTTCCCAAATCAGATTGACTGGGGTGTGTCTATCTGGAAGTCCAAGATCAAATTGTGAAGGTCCAGTTTGTCCAGCAAGGGGTTGAGGGACAATTGAGTTCAATGCAGAGCTGAAGTCTATGAATAACATCCATCCCTACATTTATGTCTTTAGCTAACACGTGTGCAAAATTTAATGAATCATAATGGAAATGGTATTATCAGTGGAGTGGTTAGGATGATGAATAAACTGGAGGTGAACCAGGATGGTGAAGTGTTTGAATGTTACGTAGGCCCTGACCAGTCGCACAAAGCACTTCATCATAATGGGAGTGGGTGTTACGGGGTAATAGTGAACAAGGCATGCAACGTTGACTTTCAAACGTGACAAAAAAACAGCCAGATTTAGGGAGTTGTTGAAGATGTAAGTGACTACTTGTGCTAGTTGGTCAGCACATTACCAGGTATGTTATCCAGTTCTGCATCCTTTCATGGGTTGACTTTATGCAAGATCCTAGCAATATGAGCTGCACTGAGAAGTGGTACCTGTTCATCATGATGAGGAAGGCTGAAATTCATTGCAAGTGTGTCATCAGTTGCATCATAACTTCCAAATTAGCTGTAAAGTTTTTTGAGTAAGTCCTTGTTGTCTCTGCTTGGAGGAAGACTACGCTTAAAGTCTATTATAGCTCAAAGAGAAAATTTTTAGTTTAATACACAAGAAACAAATTGAAATGCATTATCATGCTGTAGCAAGCAGCTGGGGCGGTACCCAGCCGGGACGCCTGGAGTGACCGGAAGGGGGATTACGCCTCCTCTGGACCATGAGGGAGCAGCTGCCCTGGTTGGTATGGGTACCATGGGAACAGAGCATGAAAGCTGAACCCTATAGGGGCCCTGTGGTCACCGCTAGGGGGCGCCCGAATGCTTGAAAAGCCCTGGACGTCAGCATTTCTGCCACACCCGGAGGTGCTGGGGAAAGGATTACCTGGGACACCCAGAGTGCCACGTCTGTGTGAAAATAAAAGGGGCCGCCTCCCTCCATTTGTCAGCTGGAGTTGGGTGGAATGGGACAGAGATCAGAGGAGAGGAGTAGAGGCGGTGAGAAGAGTAGAGGCCCGGACTTGAGGGTGATTGGGTTGTGCGTGACACTTGTACATAGTAATGTAAAGATGAATAAACGTGTGTCTGGGTTTGAACCATCGCTGTCTGCCTGTCTGTGTCCAGGCTGTTTCCCACAATGCTTATTTATATCAAACAAGAGGGGATGGAAGCAAAAAGATATGAAATCCTCTTTCAGTATCCAGTAAAGGCATAAGGAAGGTAAATAATATAATCTGTAATTTAGTGCCTTTAACACAACACTTCATGACATAGTGCCTTATAAAGCGGACAGAAAGTCAAAGGGATACGAGAAGTCAGAAAGTCATCACCTCTATAAATTTACTGAAGAGGGTGCTGGGGATGAACACTTGGGTGCAATGTATGAATTTGGCATGGATGAAGAACCAGTCCAGATCAGTGCACACACTTGCCATTGCCAGTTAAATGCTGATGCTGGAATTAGCAGAGAGCAAGATAACCCTAATCCAAAAAATCCGGCATTTTCTACAGACATACCCCAACCTGTCGTAACACAGAGTTCTTTTTTTGAAATAAAGCCTTTGTGTAGCTCAGAATGTAAAAGCAAAAATCTTAAACAGAAAAAGAAAATCTAAAAACATCTCGCTAGTCTTAGCCTTTGCTACATTGGTTTCCTGTGTCATTTTTAACTGACTTTAAAATACCACAAATGGTATGTAAGGCTTAAATAATCTGCTCCACCAGGTATGAGGATGAAATGGTGATGTAGCCTTTGGCTGTTGTGCACCAAAGTCTTGAATACTTTAACAAAAGATAACTTAAAACTCACTTGTAAAATTTCAGTTTCATGTAAGTGCAATTTAGTTCCACTTAAATAGATGCTTAAAATGATATACTTCATGGATTTTCCATTATTATTTCTTTTTTAAAACTTCCTCTCTGGTGTTATTCTGTGCTGATTAAAGTCGTGTGGATCCAACCCGTGACGTTTGAATGAATGCAGAAGGCCCAATTTGCCTTGAGGCCCATTACATTTAATTGTGTAAAGATAAGCCCCAAGAAACAATAAAGAATGACTTCCTTCCATATTTGTCTGGCAGCATGTGCAGTGGGCCAGGACAGCTTTTTTGGATTGAACCCCTGCAGACTTTTTTTTTCACCTGGTTCTATGGATTTTCTTTATGTGTCATCCAGGCTATCTGACCTTCTCACCAGACTTATCTTTAGAAACTTATAATACACAACTACATATAAGGACTCTACCTTTCTACTAAATACAATATCAATCTTTTCCCGTCTTCCTCCTCAAGCACCCTGCTTCATTCAGCTGTCCAATAAACTCCTTTACAATGACCATGCAGACAAGACTTTTCCAATTTGCTTACTTTACTGAAGCCATTTGGATAAAACTACATGCAAATCAAGAACTTAGAATGATGTATGAAATCTTTAGATACTGTAAAAAAAGAGAAAATTCCATCGTAGCACAGAAAATGTTATCTTTAAATATTGCACTAAATAGCTGTAAATGTTTATCAGTCTCTCAAGTATGCACCAATATAAAAGAATAAGTATTTACAAATCATTTGTGTATGCACAACAATGCTCTCTAAAACCAAACTGACTTGAATGTTAAAAGTTAGATGAGTCTCCCCGTGTCTGTGTGGGTTTCCTCCGGGCGCTCCGGTTTCCTCCCACAGTCCAAAGACATGCAGGTTAGGTGGATTGGCGATTCTAAATTGGCCCTAGTGTGTGCTTGGTGTGTGGGTGTGTTTGTGTGTGTCCTGCGGTGGGTTGGCACCCTGCTCGGGATTGGTTCCTGCCTTGTGCCCTGTCTTGGCTGGGATTGGCTCCAGCAGACCCCCGTGACCCTGTGTTCGGATTCAGCGGGTTGGAAGATGGATGGATGGATGGATGGAAGTTAGATGAGTGAGACGAGCAAGGGCTTCTTATTTGTTATTTCCAGAGGCTCAGCTTAAGGAGTTAAGTAAATAAAGAAAGGCTTTACATTTAGGAGAAAAATGATGAAAATCACCACTAGATGCTGCTAATTATAAATTTACTTATTCCAAAAAAAATTAAACTTAAACTTAAGAACATGGACTTGCAGAATCAACTTTTTACATTCAACTCAATTATAAAATAATAAACTCTTTGTAGTATGAATATTATACTCTAGAATTAAACCTTCCCTTTCACCCCAATTTTGCTGTCCTGAATTAACCCTTCCCTTTCACCCTAATTTTATTCAAGTGCATTAACCCTTCCCTATCACCACAATTTTGCTGTTCTGAATTAACCCTTCACTTTCACCCTAATTTTATTCTCGTGAATTAACCCTTCCCTTTCACCGAAATTTTGCTGTTCTGAATTAACCCTAACACTAATTTTGCTGTCGTGAATTAACCCTTCCCTTTCACCCTAATTTTATTCAAGTGCATTAACCCTTCCCTTTCACCGCAATTTTGCTGTCGTGAATTAACCCTTCACTTTCACCCTAATTTTATTCTCGTGCATTAACCCTTCCCTTTCACCCCAATTTTGCTGTCATGAATTAACCCTTCCCTTTCACCCCAATTTTGCTGTCCTGCATTAACCCTTCCCTTTCACCCCAATTTTGCTGTCCTGAATTAACCCGTCGCTTTCAACCCAATTTTGCTGTTCTGAATTAACCCTTCCCTTTCACCCCAATTTTGCTGTACTGAATTAACCCTTCCCTTTCACCGCAATTTTGCTGTTCTGAATTAACCCTTCGCTTTCACCCTAATTTTATTCTCGTGCATTAACCCTTCCCTTTCACCGCAATTTTGCTGTTCTGAATTAACCCTTCGCTTTCACCCTAATTTTATTCTCATGAATTAACCCTTCCCTTTCACCCCAATTTTGCTGTCCTGCATTAACCCTAACCCTAATTTTGCTGTCGTGAATTAACCCTTCACTTTCACCCTAATTTTATTCTCGTGCATTAACCCTTCCCTTTCACCGAAATTTTGCTGTTCTGAATTAACCCTAACCCTAATTTTGCTGTCCTGAATTAACCCTTCCCTTTCAGCCTAATTTTATTCTCGTGCATTAACCCTTCCCTTTCACCGAAATTTTGCTGTTCTGAATTAACCCTAACATTAATTTTGCTGTCGTGAATTAACCCTTCCCTTTCACCCTAATTTTATTCAAGTGCATTAACCCTTCCCTTTCACCGCAATTTTGCTGTTCTGAATTAACCCTTCGCTTTCACCCTAATTTTATTCTCGTGCATTAACCCTTCCCTTTCACCCCAATTTTGCTGTCCTGAATTAACCCTTCCCTTTCACCCTAATTTTATTCAAGTGCATTAACCCTTCCCTTTCAACACAATTTTGCTGTTCTGAATTAACCCTTCACTTTCACCCTAATTTTATTCTCGTGAATTAACCGTTCCCTTTCACCCCAATTTTGCTGTCCTGAATTAACCCTTCCCTTTCACCCCAATTTTGCTGTCCTGAATTAACCTGTTGCTTTCAACCCAATTTTGCTGTCCTGAATTAACCCTAACCCTAATTTTGCTGTCCTGAATTAACCCTTCCCTTTCACCCCAATTTTGCTGTACTGAATTAACCCGTCGCTTTCAACCCAATTTTGCTGTTCTGAATTAACCCTTCGCTTTCACCCTAATTTTATTCTCGTGCATTAACCCTTCCCTTTCACCGCAATTTTGCTGTCCTGAATTAACCCTTCCCTTTCAGCCTAATTTTATTCTCGTGCATTAACCCTTCCCTTTCACCGAAATTTTGCTGTTCTGAATTAACCCTAACACTAATTTTGCTGTCGTGAATTAACCCTTCCCTTTCACCCTAATTTTATTCAAGTGCATTAACCCTTCCCTTTCACCGCAATTTTGCTGTTCTGAATTAACCCTTCGCTTTCACCCTAATTTTATTCTCGTGCATTAACCCTTCCCTTTCACCCCAATTTTGCTGTCCTGAATTAACCCTTCCCTTTCACCCTAATTTTATTCAAGTGCATTAACCCTTCCCTTTCACCACAATTTTGCTGTTCTGAATTAACCCTTCACTTTCACCCTAATTTTATTCTCGTGAATTAACCCTTCCCTTTCACCCCAATTTTGCTGTCATGAATTAACCCTTCCCTTTCACCCCAATTTTGCTGTCCTGAATTAACCTGTTGTTTTCAACACAATTTTGCTGTCCTGAATTAACCCTAACCCTAATTTTGCTGTCCTGAATTAACCCTTCCCTTTCACCCCAATTTTGCTGTACTGAATTAACCCTTCCCTTTCAGCCCAATTTTGCTGTTCTGAATTAACCCTTCCCTTTCACCCTAATTTTATTCTCGTGCATTAACCCTTCCCCGTTCACCCCAATTTTGCTGTCCTGAATTAACCCTTCCCTTTCACCCTAATTTTATTCAAGTGCATTAACCCTTCCCTTTCACTGCAATTTTGCTGTCGTGAATTAACCCTTCACTTTCACCCTAATTTTATTCTCGTGAATTAACCCTTCCCTTTCACCCCAATTTTGCTGTCATGAATTAACCCTTCCCTTTCACCCCAATTTTGCTGTCCTGAATTAACCTGTTGCTTTCAACCCAATTTTGCTGTCCTGAATTAACCCTAACCCTAATTTTGCTGTCCTGAATTAACCCTTCCCTTTCACCCCAATTTTGCTGTACTGAATTAACCCTTCCCTTTCACCGCAATTTTGCTGTTCTGAATTAACCCTTCGCTTTCACCCTAATTTTATTCTCGTGCATTAACCCTTCCCTTTCACCGCAATTTTGCTGTTCTGAATTAACCCTTCGCTTTCACCCTAATTTTATTCTCATGAATTAACCCTTCCCTTTCACCCCAATTTTGCTGTCCTGAATTAACCCTTCGCTTTCACCCTAATTTTATTCTCGTGAATTAACCCTTCCCTTTCACCCCAATTTTGCTGTCATGAATTAACCCTTCCCTTTCACCCCAATTTTGCTGTCCTGAATTAACCTGTTGCTTTCACCCTAATTTTATTCTCCTGCATTAACCCTTCCCTTTCACCCTAATTTTGCTGTTCTGAATTAACCCTTCCCTTTCACCCCAATTTTGCTGTACTGAATTAACCCTTCCCTTTCACCGCAATTTTGCTGTTCTGAATTAACCCTTCGCTTTCACCCTAATTTTATTCTCGTGCATTAACCCTTCCCGTTCACCCCAATTTTGCTGTCCTGAATTAACCCTTCCCTTTCACCCTAATTTTATTCAAGTGCATTAACCCTTCCCTTTCACCACAATTTTGCTGTTCTGAATTAACCCTTCACTTTCACCCTAATTTTATTCTCGTGAATTAACCCTTCCCTTTCACCCCAATTTTGCTGTCATGAATTAACCCTTCCCTTTCACCCCAATTTTGCTGTCCTGAATTAACCTGTTGCTTTCAACCCAATTTTGCTGTCCTGAATTAACCCTAACCCTAATTTTGCTGTCCTGAATTAACCCTTCCCTTTCACCCCAATTTTGCTGTACTGAATTAACCCGTCGCTTTCAACCCAATTTTGCTGTTCTGAATTAACCCTTCGCTTTCACCCTAATTTTATTCTCGTGCATTAACCCTTCCCTTTCACCGCAATTTTGCTGTTCTGAATTAACCCTTCGCTTTCACCCTAATTTTATTCTCGTGCATTAACCCTTCCCTTTCACCCCAATTTTGCTGTCCTGAATTAACCCTTCGCTTTCAGCCTAATTTTATTCTCGTGCATTAACCCTTCCCTTTCACCCCAATTTTGCTGTCCTGAATTAACCCTTCCCTTTCACCCTAATTTTATTCAAGTGCATTAACCCTTCCCTTTCACTGCAATTTTGCTGTCGTGAATTAACCCTTCACTTTCACCCTAATTTTATTCTCGTGAATTAACCCTTCCCTTTCACCCCAATTATGCTGTCATGAATTAACCCTTCCCTTTCACCCCAATTTTGCTGTCCTGAATTAACCTGTTGCTTTCAACCCAATTTTGCTGTCCTGCATTAACCCTAACCCTAATTTTGCTGTCCTGAATTAACCCTTCCCTTTCACCCCAATTTTGCTATCCTGAATTAACCCTCGCTTTCACCCTAATTTTATTCTCGTGCATTAACCCTTCGCTTTCACCGCAATTTTGCTGTTCTGAATTAACCCTTCGCTTTCACCCTAATTTTATTCTCGTGCATTAACCCTTCCCTTTCACCGCAATTTTGCTGTTCTGAATTAACCCTTCGCTTTCACCCTAATTTTATTCTCGTGCATTAACCCTTCCCTTTCACCCCAATTTTGCTGTCCTGAATTAACCCTTCCCTTTCACCCTAATTTTATTCAAGTGCATTAACCCTTCCCTTTCACCGCAATTTTGCTGTTCTGAATTAACCCTTCGCTTTCACCCTAATTTTATTCTCGTGCATTAACCCTTCCCTTTCACCCCAATTTTGCTGTCCTGAATTAACCCTTCCCTTTCAGCCTAATTTTATTCTCGTGCATTAACCCTTCCCTTTCACCGAAATTTTGCTGTTCTGAATTAACCCTAACACTAATTTTGCTGTCGTGAATTAACCCTTCCCTTTCACCCTAATTTTATTCAAGTGCATTAACCCTTCCCTTTCACTGCAATTTTGCTGTCGTGAATTAACCCTTCACTTTCACCCTAATTTTATTCTCGTGAATTAACCCTTCCCTTTCACCCCAATATTGCTGTCATGAATTAACCCTTCCCTTTCACCCCAATTTTGCTGTCCTGAATTAACCTGTTGCTTTCAACCCAATTTTGATGTCCTGAATTAACCCTAACCCTAATTTTGCTGTCCTGAATTAACCCTTCCCTTTCACCCCAATTTTGCTGTACTGAATTAACCCGTCGCTTTCAACCCAATTATGCTGTTCTGAATTAACCCTTCGCTTTCACCCTAATTTTATTCTCGTGCATTAACCCTTCCCTTTCACCGCAATTTTGCTGTCCTGAATTAACCCTTCCCTTTCACCCTAATTTTATTCAAGTGCATTAACCCTTCCCTATCACCACAATTTTGCTGTTCTGAATTAACCCTTCACTTTCACCCTAATTTTATTCTCGTGAATTAACCCTTCCCTTTCACCCCAATTATGCTGTCATGAATTAACCCTTCCCTTTCACCCCAATTTTGCTGTCCTGAATTAACCTGTTGCTTTCAACACAATTTTGCTGTCCTGAATTAACCCTAACCCTAATTTTGCTGTCCTGAATTAACCCTTCCCTTTCACCCCAATTTTGCTGTACTGAATTAACCCGTCGCTTTCAACCCAATTTTGCTGTTCTGAATTAACCCTTCGCTTTCACCCTAATTTTATTCTCGTGCATTAACCCTTCCCTTTCACCGCAATTTTGCTGTTCTGAATTAACCCTTCGCTTTCACCCTAATTTTATTCTCATGAATTAACCCTTCCCTTTCACCCCAATTTTGCTGTCCTGCATTAACCCTAACCCTAATTTTGCTGTCCTGAATTAACCCTTCCCTTTCACCCCAATTTTGCTATCCTGAATTAACCCTTCGCTTTCACCCTAATTTTATTCTCGTGCATTAACCCTTCCCTTTCACCGCAATTTTGCTGTTCTGAATTAACCCTTCGCTTTCACCCTAATTTTATTCTCGTGCATTAACCCTTCCCTTTCACCGCAATTTTGCTGTTCTGAATTAACCCTTCGCTTTCACCCTAATTTTATTCTCGTGCATTAACCCTTCCCTTTCACCCCAATTTTGCTGTCCTGAATTAACCCTTCCCTTTCACCCTAATTTTATTCAAGTGCATTAACCCTTCCCTTTCACCGCAATTTTGCTGTTCTGAATTAACCCTTCGCTTTCACCCTAATTTTATTCTCGTGCATTAACCCTTCCCTTTCACCCCAATTTTGCTGTCCTGAATTAACCCTTCCCTTTCAGCCTAATTTTATTCTCGTGCATTAACCCTTCCCTTTCACCGAAATTTTGCTGTTCTGAATTAACCCTAACACTAATTTTGCTGTCGTGAATTAACCCTTCCCTTTCACCCTA